>NC_141557.1:117887500-119087500 GCF_036417535.1 Chlamydotis macqueenii
CTAGATTTTAGATTACGTGAAAACAAGTTGTAGGAAACTTTTTTTCAGTCCTACACCCATAACAGAAAAATGTAGAAAAGAATTTCTTCCAAACTAGAACAGCACTCTTGGCAACAATCAAAGTCTTTTGAAATATCACAAGTAAAGAAATTATAATCAAAATTGGCTTGTAAGCTTAGCAAAAGCCTTTGTGTTTGTATAGAGAATAATTAATAATTGTTTTAATTTTTAGAAAATAATTTTAGACCATTACAATAGTTCTCATTGATGCTGTTTAAATTGCAGGAAGGGTTAATTTGCTTTTAATTATTATGCATATAGCTTGTTTTTCAATAAAGAAATATAAAACTATTCTTTAAAATTTCTATTAACCTTCCACTTTTATATCGCTTTGATTTTCACTCGGAGTATTCTTACTGTCATGGCACCCAACCTCTGCCTATGCATATTCCTCAGAAGGGAAGGTATATGACTTCCCTATGAGCCAATAAAACCAATGGGATGGTTATTTGGGTAATGCTGCCAGCACTTCCCACAGGACAGCGTGTAAGTCAATATGCTAAGACTACCCAGGAGCACGGAGTAAGATTCAGAAGTCTAGCTTGTAACATGGGAGTCCCACATACCAGTGTAGCACACTGTTGGAAGCCACCGAGTCAACTAATTAAAGACAATTTTATAGCCAGACTATTTGTTATCCTTACCCTGCACACACGTGAAATAGCCTAAAGGGAGCAACGGCTCTCTAGCTTTTTAAAAAAATCCTCTTTTGTCATAGATTTTCAAACGTAACTCTTGTGTTTACATGGATATGCTGTAACAAAATAAGATTAATATTGATTAACGGTATTTTTTGAAAGTAAGAGATGGAAACTGCTCTGAACGTATTAGTGCAGCAAGATTGAAAAAAATGACTAGAAGAAAAGATAACCTAAATAGATGAATAGTAAATGACAAAAGACACCCAGTGGATTTTACCTAATACCACGATGATAAACAGCCCCCTGGATCTAACTTCACTTTTCCCTGTTTCTTAATTCAGCTTTCAGCAGTATATTATCATATTCCTATAACAATCCCTTCTGAAATATGCCAGTTTGTAGATTATTTCATTACTAATACTCTCAGTATCTGATGAAACAACATATCATGACTAGCTGTTAGAACCGGACATGGATTTTCCAATATATCATTCCCTAGATGGAAAATGCTTTTCTATAAAAAAAAAGAAAGTGCTCATAGGAACATGCTGATAAAATGAAAAACATTTAAGCTAAGGTAGAAATATTCTGATCAAACACTTGCAGACTAAACTTTTTAAAATAATAACTGATTCAAAATGTATTTTAGTATCTATAAAATGTAAACTTTCTGCATTGTGATAGGAGACCATATTGCCATTCTAAGGAATTTCCAAATGCACTTTTATATATCTGAGAAATTCTCATTAAGTTTTAGATTAAACATTGCTGAACTTGGTGCGATTTTAAGGTACAATGCTAAAGAAATATCAATTTATTACCTTCTTTGCCAGTATCATGCACAGGTCAAATAAATCTGTAGAAAATCTAGAAACATTATTAGGGAGGTAAGGGTTTTTTAGAGAAGACTAATGTTAATTAATAGAATTAGGAAGTTATTATATTGCTACTATTTCAAAGCAAAAAGAAAGTCAAAGTATCAGTATATCTGTTAGTGCTTTGGGGAACAACATTTAATGTTTTTATCAAAAGTACAAGTCTGCACTTACAAATACCTGAATTTAAAGGTTTATACATCTGCACTTTAGAAATATATTGTCATGTGTCCAGTAGCAAATACTAATGAGAACAAATTTTCACATTTCAAGACAGTTTTGGTCATTCACAATGTCTTGATCAATCTTCAGAAACTACAGTAATAGTTTTCACAGTTAATTGAAAGTACAATAATCACATTAGCAGCAGAAAATAAACGCAAGCAGGCTTGTTTAGAGGTTAAGAAAACAAGGCACAACATAATCATTTTGAACACGATCCAACACTCATTATGAACTGCCAAAGAATTCTTATCTGTGTATTTAATACAGCGCATATCAGCACTGAACCAAATGGCAAAATGATAGTTTGGGGACTGTACTGTCTCTGTAGAACGTAAGGTAATGAGGTGCTATGAGAATAGTTACAAATAGCACAGTGATAAAATACACCGATGAGGTACAACTTCATCATTACACATGTAAATTTCACCACATTTAGTAGCACGCATGTTAGTAAAACAAAAGTCACACCTTGTATTTAGCAGAGACATTTGTTATAATCCCGTGTCATAGTCTCATCACTTGGCAGCCCCTTCTCCTGTGAGAAGACAGAATCTAGAAGGTCTGCAAATCAGTGACTCAGCTCTCCAGCCAACACCAAAAGTTTGGCATAATCTCATAACTCCAACATTAATTTAATAATGAAATACTGTTAAGAGCTCTGTACCTCATGCAATACCCATAACTCAATGTGTAAAGGAGATGGGAGATGAGAGGAGACAGGATGAAACAGGACACATGAGGAAAAACAAATCTTGGTGTCCTAGAGAAGGAGATAAGAAAGGTGCCTCACCAAATTATCCTGATAGTTATTTTTGAAGTTAAGGTGATGATGATGGTAGCTCATCTCAGAGATGATTAAATACCATCTGTACATTTTGCTGCTTAAACATCACACACTTAAATTGTTCCTTTGAAAGAAAAAAAAAATTCAACAAAGTAATCAAGACATTCTGCTATACTGTTTTTCAGTCTTTACTTACTGGTTTAATGTTTAATTTTATAATAGACAAAATAGCATCTTCTCACAAATAACGATGACTTTAAAAAAAAATAAAAGGGCTTTATGATGGAGCTTATCATGAATATTTAGACCACCTAAAGACACTCTGCCTATCAATCCATATGCAGCAAGTCTATTGAGATACATAACTCTCGCATTTTAAAAAACAGCTTGCATTTTAAAAACAACTTTCTAGAGAATGTACTAGTTCACTCCCACATGTAAAGTATCTTCTGGAATAATTAAACTCTGAAATACAGAATGAGCCCATGACTGGTGCCGTATTGGGTAACCACTATTTTACTATTTATTGGTACTGGAAGTGGGAGCTTCACATCATTCGTATAATTTTTCATTTCTGTCTCTGTCCATATCTAGTATGGTTTCTTTAAACTGTACGTATGAAAGACATTTTCACTTTGTACTAACATTCTGTTCCCTCAGGTTCTATACTTCTGTAACTTTTAGACAGAAGCATATTAAAAAAAAAAAAAGAAAAAAAAAAGTATTTCTAAATGATTTTCTGCAAGATAACTTAAACTAGAGCCTTGCAGTTAACATAACAGCTGCATAATAAAGACTGTATCACAATGTGCACACAACAAAGGAAACTCAAGAAACAAGTTTAAGCCTTTTTCTAATTTTAAGGCTTTGTTTTGTAAACTCAACGTTATTTTAACACTAAAATAAAATATTTTAACATTTTAAAACAAACAAATGAGTGTGAGAAAGGGAAAAATCTGTCATGTAAAAATTATGCTGACCGCTCAAGAGCTATTTATGTTGCCAAGCTAGGAACAGTTGGGACCAACAATAAGCCGTTATCCTTCTTATTGATCACTTGATATTTGACAGAAATTATGTATTTAGGAGTTTTGCAATTTAGTTCTAAATTCTGGAGGTCAAAAGATCCTCTTCACAGTCTCTTCTGAGACTCTCTGCAGAACAACAATCCCCTTTGCAGAAAATTAAAGCATCTAAGGCCTTCTCTGAATCAGTGTCTACAAAAGCCTCTCTAAGAGGGGTTAAAAGATCCATCAAAAATTACATAGAGTTCCTTTTCACTGGAATACCCTTCCAGACTTCCTAATCTCCAGTACATACCCTTAACTGGCTTCCTGCCCTTATTTCCTTCTCGCTGGAGGTAGGCACGCCATATGGGAACTGATGCATATGCATAGTGAGGGCTCGAATACAAGCAAGGATGGTCCTTACACAGAATTTAAGTTCACAGGATTTGATCATCATACTTATAATTTAATTAGCACGAAACTCCACTGAGATAAAAAAAAAATTGAGTGAATGGCCAGCAGGAGTAGGGAAGTGATCGTGCCCCTGTATTCAGCACTGGCCAGGCCGCACCTCAAATACTCGTTTTGGGCCCCTTAGTACAAGAAGGACATTGAGTTGCTGGAGAACATCCAGAAAAGGGGAACAAAGCTGGTGAAGAGTCTAGAGCACAAGTCTTATGACGAGTGGCTGAGGGAACTGGGATTGTTTAGTCTGGAGAAGAGGAGGCTGAGGGGAGACCTCATTTCTCTCTACAACTACCTGAAAGGAGGTTGCAGGGAAGCAAGTATTGGTCTCTTTTCCCAAGTAACTAGTGATAGGACGAGAGGAAATGGCCTCAAGTTGCAGCTGGGGAGGTTTAGATTGGTTATTAGGAAAAATGTCTTTACTGAAAGAGTGGTCAGACACTGGAACAGGCTTCCCAAGGAAGTAGTGGAGTCACCATCCGCGGAGGTGTTCAAAGAACACGTAGATGTGGCACTTCAGGGCATGGTTTAGTGGACATGGTGGTGTTAGGTTGAAGGTTGGACGTGATGATCTTGGAGGTCTTTTCCAACCTTAAAGATTCTATGATTCTATGTTCATTCTCAACTTCAGATATGAAGGCATGTCTTTACGTCTTGCAAGAGTGCAAGAACAATTTTCCAGAAGTCAGAGAATCATAGAATGGTTAGGGTTGGAAGGGACCTTCAAAGGTCATATAGTTCAACCCCCCTGCAAGGAGCCGGGACATCCCTGACTAGATCAGGTTGCTCAGAGCCTCATCCAACCTGGCCTTGAACGTTTCCAGGGATGGGGCATCCACCACCTCTTTGGGCAACCTGTTCCAGTGTTCTACCACCCTCATTGTAAAACATTTTTTCCTAATATCTAATCTAAATCTATCTCCTCCATTACCCCTAGTCCTATCGCAAAAGGCCCTACTGAAGAGTCTCTCCCCGTCTTTCCTGCAGGCCCCTTTAGGTACAAGTCACTGGTATAAGATTCTAGATGCGATACCTGTGGCATATAATTTTCCCTTGTTTAGCAGGCTAGGCTAAATTTTGCACTAGACTTCAGCTTTGTAGTCAATTTTATTGTGGAAAAAGCATTTATTTCAAATCTCTGCTATTTTGATAACACTGTGTCAATGTTTCTATTTCACTCTAATAGCTATTACTTAGTCTTTTTATTGCATTCATGGTAAGCAATAATGAGTCAAGGAGGTGATATTCAGAGAAAGATGCTAGGAAGTACCTATAAAGGGACAACAGTGAAAACTGAAAGCAGAAGTAGGGGCTTCTTTACCTTCAAGTCTCCCCAGCAGATCAGGCTAGAATTGGCCTTATGACATGCAAAAATTGGAAATAACAGCCAAGAGTAAAAGTAAAAACAATTAATCCTTTATTCTCCATTTTTCTACCAAGTCAGGTAGGTATCAGCACTCCTACGAGAGAAAAAATAGTTGAAATACACAAGTATATTTGATACTGAACTATATGCATAACAGAAAATATAACAGGAAATAGCTAGAGTAGACTTTCTTAAGATAGATTGATGAAATGTCATGTGCTATGTCAAATTATTGGAAATATTAAAAGAAGGTAGATTAGCCTGAAAGAAATTTTTTTCTGAATATTGTCACCATTAATCTTCCCTAATGAGAAGCAGTAAGCAAGGTAAAAACACCAACAACCCCAAACTCTTCTTCTTCTCCTTTGCCCCTCAACACAGAGAAGCTGAATGCACTGACAACCAGGAGGTACGACCATGCTGCCAGTTTTCAGCAAGTCACATGATGGAGAAATTCCCATGTCCTGTACCTTCCCTGTTCAGAGAATGACAAAAGGCAATACTAGCCACTGGGATGCATAATTTGGAAGTCAGAGGGGGTTTTTGGACATTTTTTTTACTTTACAATTCTTTCTCTAGGATGAGATCTCTAAAAGAAGTTTCTTGTTGTTCTGGTTTTGTTAGTGAGGGGGGGCGTAAGGTAGTAGCTTCTGCAGGAAACTGCTAGAAGTCGCTCCCCTTTGTTCAGTGGACTTGGCCGAGCCTAGGGCGGACCCGCTGCTGGCCAAGGCCAAGCCAATTGGTAGCAGAATGTTCCGTGATAACGCCTCTGCGATAACGTATTTAAGAAGGGGAAAACAGGAAAAAAAAAGAGGGAGAAGATGTGAAGCAGCCTAGCGGGGGCAGAGAGGGGGAGGTGTGAGCCTTGTGGGCCTTGCAGGCCTCACCCTCTGGCCTCTCGCCGGGCAGCCGACTGGGCCCAACTCAGCCCAGCCTGGCTGCAAGAAGTGGAGAGGAGATGAGAAGTGAATAAGATGTAAAAAGGATCCTGAGAGGCATCTGCCAGCCTGTTGTGAGGAACAGCTGCAGACAGCAAGGTCAGTGAAGAAGGAGGGGGAGGAGTAATGCAGCTTCTGGCCAAGATTCCCCTGCAGCCTGTGGTGATAACCATGGTGGAGCAGGTTGTCCCCCTGCAGTCCATGGAGGTCCATGGAGGTCCATGGAGGGGCAGAGATTCACCTGCAGCCCGTGGAGGACCCCACGCTGGAGCAGGTGGAGGCCTGAAGGAGGCTGTGGCCAGTGGAGGGCCCGCTGGGGCAGCTGTTCTGGAGGGACTGCACTCCGTGGAAGAGATGACCCACGCCAGAGCAGTTTCACGAAAGGGAGGGATCCCACGCTGGAGCAGGGGAGGAATGCATGGAGTTCTTCCCCCAATGATGAAGCAGTGGCATGAAACAACGCGTGATGAACTGACCGCAACCCCCATTCCCTCTTCCCCCACCATGCCGCTCGGGAGGGGAAGGTAGTAGAGATAATGTTAAGCCCGGGAAGAGGAAGGGGTGGAGGGAGGTTGTCTTGTTCCCTGTCTCATTCTCCTGCTAGTTTTAGTAATAAATTAATAGTTTTCCCCAAGTCGAGTCTGTTTTGCCTGTGATGGTAACTTTAAGGATTTCTCCCTGTCCTTATCTCAAACCTCGAGCTTTTTTCTTATATCATCGCCCCCTATTCTCTCAGAGGGTGAGGGGAGCGAGAGAGAGACTGTGTAGTCTGGTCCCTATCGGGGCTGAACTACGACACTCATGAAAAACAAAATTTTCATTACTATCTATTTTAGGTCTAGAAGTTGGAGAATTTGCAAGAAAATTCCTCTTTGAATTGACTTGATTGATTCTTGTCTATATAGAAACAATGAATTGCTGGAATGAACTTTCAGTGTGACTTGTGTTGACTCTATCCATTTCTTCTCTGAATTTGAATGTATGTCACTGATATGAAACTACTGACTACTGGCAAAAAGAGCTATGGAAAATGAGATTTTCAGTCATGGAAAGAAGCCTTCCATTCTTGAAGTTCAGTAAGCTCCACTGCACATTGGGTCCCTCTGAATCATTCTGTTTGCATCAAGAGTTGGAAAAAACATATCCAGTCCCACATATTCTGCTAAAAATTTTACACAGAATTTTTTTTTTGCCCCAGTCAAGAATTTCATGGAATAATCTCCCAAAGATCTTTCAACACTGACAGTAAGACATAAGAGCATGAGATCACAGAAAGGGAGCTGTATAATGATGCAAGAATGACTTTTTCACTATTTAGTCATCCTGTACAATTCAGCAACCCAAGCTGCTTTCTCTTTGACATTGCACAGCAGGTTCACCTTTATCCTGGAAGAGTAAGCCTGCTGTGCAATCAGCATATACGGCCCTCCAAGGCTCGAGTGGCCTAGAAGGCAGCCTGCATTATCAGTTGGATAGAGCCCTCTGAGACTATTTTCAGGACTCATCAGTCACAGTAAGTGTAGGTCCACACTTCTTAAACCAGAGAAAACACCAAGTGCGTGGAATCCTCCATTAATTAAGAATGCAACTGACCATGAATATTATCAGATTTCTGAAAGTAATTCTGATGCCCAAAATTCAGTTTATTAGGCATACAATTTATCATTAATAACTTCTACATATGCTTTACAACCACAAGCAGTGATCAGACAAAAATACTCTCAAAATATTGAAGAAAAGTGCATTATATTTCCTATAAATAATACTGTAAAATAATAAAGCTATCTTTAGTAACAATAATAAATTGGAATTACTAAATTACTTTAGTAAAAGTAATAAACTATCTTTTAAAATTCATATAATAGGTAGGTCTTACCACAAATCAGTGAAAGATTTTTTTGCATTTTCCATCTGTATTTGCTTTACATTCCATAATTGTTCTTTAAGTTAATTTTAAAAAATTTCTGAAGTGTGAGAGTTTTCAGCAATTTGACTGTAAGCAGCTATGCAAACGGGTTAAATCAAGAGGGAAGAAAATACCTTTTGATTATCCTTATAGATGATACACATATACAGATATAATTTAAGTGCATATATGTATAAATACCAAATTTCAAAACCTTACAATTTAGTAGGCAAAGAATGCATCACAGTATTTAAATAAATATTGTATTTTTAAAATTTCTTCCTTAGATACTGCCTAATTTTTCTGAAGCAGTAGCCCGACGCATAGTCTGATGATCTTTTTCCTTATGAAAGAAGTGCTACTTACAGGTATACCTAAAAGGTAGCTGTAAAAAAAAAAAGAATCAAAGATTTTGTAACAGATGTTAGCACAGATATGAAGCTGTGCAAAGTAACACAAGAAAATGACATTTTTAAGGCCTCTGAACTTTGTAAAAGTGTAATATGTATCTGTATAGAATTAGATGGAAATTTCAGGTTTCTTTCAAGAACGTAGAATCATGAGAAAGAAAATGAAGATATGGTAATTAATGCAAATCCCTATGCAACTGAACCACCCGTAGAGAGTCTCAAACCTCTGAGGAAAAATCATATTAGTTTTAGGCTCAGTACCAGGAGAACTTGGAGAAATGTGATAGCCTGTGGTATACAGGATATCTGTATGATCTGTCCTGGCCTTAAACTTTACAAATAATGAAATCTGAGATAATTGAGGTATCAGAGACAGATATAAATTTGTACACAAAAAAGTCTTGACTTGATTTTTGCCAAAGAGTCATGTTCACATGTGAACTGTGTTAGAACAAAATTCCCAATAAAGAATTTTGTCTCTTTGACTTCCTGCACTTTTTTTCAAGACTTTTTAACCAAGAAGGCAGACAAAAACTGAAAACGTTGGCTTCCAAGCATATGGAATACTGGCCATTGAGTGAGAGCAATCTGGTACCTATTACAGAAGACAGTGAGTTTGCAATTAGATTTTAGAACAAATGAAGAAAAATGGTGAGATACTCTGCATTCTGCAATCTAAGTGTCAATAGACTGAATATCAGCTCCTTGCGGCTTGCTGTAGCCACTAACGGTACAGCATCCTGCCTAAGCTGAATGAGTCCCTTGGCACTTGGTCGTTCAGCTGTTCAATACATGAATTATTATTCATTCTTCTTAGCTGCTGAACAGGACTACAGTGCATTATGGGGTAGAATTCATATGCTCTTATCTAGAAATCTAACTTTTAGACATTTAAATGTCAGCAGACCAAACTAAGTCACTTCAAATTCAATAGTGAGAGGCAGAAGCCTCCAATGTGTGATTCATCTTTTCCTAAACTAGGTAAACTATGAAGGATAGACTGAATTGCTTGATCAATTGGAAGTTAGAGACTATATTACTGCTGTACTAAGAATATTATGGAAAGATAACCATTTCTTCCATAACATCATTTAAGTCACACACTGGACAAGCTTTAAACAAGCCAATGTCTTAATCATGGGAGAACACTAAAATCTCTGAATATAACTTTAAATAACTTTTCCTTAAATAACATGATTAACAGAATCATATAGTGTGACCCTGCACAACTAGAAATATGAGTTATTGTTAAAAATAAGTCAGTCCCTTTTACAAAGCCCCCCTTTTCCAAAACTTCGGTTGCTATGATCAGGTTCTAAGAATGCAACATTTAAGGTACCAAAGTATTGTTACCTGTTCAGAGCTCTACAGATCTCATAAAACAGGATTTGTACATTGTTTTATTCCAGAACACTCCAGTAATACTCCTCCAGAACACCAAGTCAAATATTGCTCAAGTTACTAATGGATACAGTTATTTACGGTTACTAGGAAAGGAAAGGAAAGGAAGCATTAAAAATAATAATTAAAAGTATAGGAAATAAATGCACCCAAAAAACATTGTAGAATTACTGATTATCTGTATGCTGACTCATCAGTCATTTCCACATGTTCTAAGATCTATTGGTAAACCTGCAGTTTGGTAAAGGACCATATTTAACCGAAGGGTTGTATAAACTCCATCTTCCTTGACAAATTTAGAAACCTGTGTGAATGAATTAATTTCCTAATGCTTAATTTAAGATTCTGTCATATATAGGAAGTCTCAGAGTTTTTCAGTAGAAATTACCAGATTCATGAACAGCTACTCAGAACAACATGAAATCTTTCCTTTTTTTTTTTAATCTATATGACTCATCTTTGAGACTGTAATATGTAACTTAAGTTTATACAATATGCAAATGAAAGAATAATAAAAATGAACAAAATTGTAGAAAGAAAATGCTTGTTCCTTCTAATGCTTATAACCATTTTTATACAAAGCGCAGTGTTCACTAATGAAATTCAGTAATTCCCTTTGGTGGATTATACAGTTTAGTAACTGATACAGCAGATACAAGCCATCATTTACAAAAAGATGCCATCTGCTGAGCAAACATGCAATCGGCAGGCACTTCCTATTACACTAGAACCTTTTTTGTCCTTTATTGATTTTCTCCATTGCATTTCTAAAGCCCCTCAAGCAATCTGAGCCAGCGTAGCAAATGAAGAAAGCAAAGGACTTCTCAACGACCCCAATATCAATTCCGCTTTGTACTTTACGCTCTCTCAAGGCTATGGACCTCATAGGTTAGTTCAAGCAAGAGACAGAAAATACTGCATACACTGTATGTATGTACATATATAGTACCAAGACAACTGAGTAGAAATGACAGCCTAACCTTTGAGATTAAATATATTTCAAAAAAGCCATACGAGCATTGAGTTATTCACCTGTACATCATTTAATTGCTGCTGCATAATACTTCTTTTTTGTTCCAGTTGTTGTTCAGTTTGCTTCTGATGTTTATGTAGCTCTTGTACTCTCTTATCCAAATAGGAGAGCTTCTGGAGAGTTTATGCATAAATAGATATGTTAGCATTCAAAAGTTATTGTCCTACATTCTATAGAAATTAGAAAATACATCAGTCATTACAGTTACCATTTTTCCGTCATGTAGGTTTATATACTCTATGCTTTGAATGAAAAAATGGAAATTTAAAATAGGAAATATCTCTGCTATGTCATACGGTGTTTATCATCTTACAGGAAAAAATCACTGTTTACTCCACTGCCCATGCTTCTTTACTTTCTTTCTGCCAAGGAAGTTACAAATAAAGTTCTGAAATCAAAATATATATTTGGAATAGCTTCCATGGAATTTGTATAAAGGACAAAATTAATGTTTATGACTTATTATCATTAACACATTAAAAATAGAGCTAAGGACAGCTAACAAGAAGAGGAAGAAGAAAGAAAATAAATATTGGGATATCTCATTTTTGTATTTTTCATTAATACACTCTATTATTAATTAGCACCTCAGGAAAAACAGCAGTTCTTTTCCATTGCATTAATTTCATTTGCATCATTAGCATGAGCACCAAATATTAAATGACAGAAATTATTATCAATACATATAATAAGAAAAGTTTTACATTACTAAATATGCTTATATAAATTGTATAATAGTTATATTATTCAAAGCTTTAAATTCCAACTGGACTATATAACAAATAATATGAAAATAGGTATTAATATTTCCATTCTGAAACAATAATTTAAACCTTTAATCTATGAGAAAGTTCTTCCTTGAAATTACCGATATCTTTCACACATCTTTCATGCACAACTCTGCTTGTGCAAACTCTATTTCCAAGCTGTTAAAACAGAAGCAAATACACAGCTACGGACCATGATGTATAACTTACACCACACCTCTCTAGGTTTCCAGGAAACTAATGATGTGATCTTTGTCACATTGTTTCTACTTAGTTTTAGTTGGGGAAGGGCTAACAACATTAGTCACTGCCATTACTGCGTTGTTTTGAAAATACTATTAGCTATTAGAGGGATTTTTTTTTTAATTTTTCAATTTGACTTATTAGGCCTGCATCAGAAATAAACTAGCACATAATCTATTATCTGAACTCAAACTATTCAGCATCCTCCATCTCTCCTCCAAAAATGGTGAAGTATTGCTACATGCAGACTATGTCAAGAACACTTCAAATAGAATAACACTAAAAAACTGGAGAAGACAATCTCCTGTGACAAGCTATTTATTAGTAGCTGGATAACTGAACTATAAACCTACAGACTGATTCTGCAATAAAAAACTTCTCGCTGAGGCAACAGAAATTCTTGTATCTGGGCTTGAGCAAAAATAAAAAATGCTGTATCTAAACTGAATAGGCCCAAAAGATGTTGATCTTACTTGATTGTAAGAATCTTCCATGACAAGCATACAGCTTATTGAAAACTGCTATCCTTAGTTCTGGACATAAACCACCAATAGCTAGTTCTGTTTCCTATTGATTTAGAAAGAAAAATGAAGGCATTTTGCTTCTTTTCTGGCAGTAAGGTCCAGTGAAAATGCCCTCCTCTTTCAGACACTTAAGAAATAATTACTTCTTTCACACTGATTACTGTATTATCAATTCAGGTCCCTAAGACACTTATTTCCTTTGCCAAAAATACCTTCCCCAGATTGTAAAACTGCTCGTTACAGTGAACAATGTGTGCCCACCTATTCATACAGTGTAGGGCAGCTCACATTTCGAAGGACTTGTTTGCAAGGGTTTGCACATATTTCATGGTGGCATATAGAACAAAGGCTTTGAATAGTAGCCAAAGCTTCATTTCAGTGTAATGGCAGAAAAAAAAGCCCCCAATTTCAGTGTTGCTGATTTGTACAATTACTAGTGTGAAAGTCAAACTCTATTTCACTCATGATAGAAGACTGAAAACAACTGAAATCTTTCCCATGCTTCCAGCTGTTTTCAGAATCTTTTCCCAAAAGAAGAGAAGAAATGGCACCTGCTCAAGAAAAAAAAAACACACGAAAAGGATAAAGTAAAGGTATAGAAATGCTCTTAATTAAAAAAAAAATCTGTGAATAAATAATTATTTGTCTGTGTAGCAAAGGAGTGAATACACAACATTTGATATTGAGATATACACACACATATGTCTATATAAATTTGAAGTGGAACACAGTTGGCAACATTTTGAATTCTTTCAGCTGTAGAAGCAGAGTGAAATAAGCCAAGAAAATTATGGGAAAGAGGGCAAGAAATGACCATACATGTGACTTACTCTTTTCAAAGTATTATGCTAGGCGGTAAATAACTAATTTTTCTAGTTGTAAATCATAGTCTACAAACATAGTCATCCTTACCAGGAGTGTTTCAAGTAGTAAACACAGCATAACTTCCGAATTCCTATAGAATGGCACAATAATAGGTGAAGTTACGGATAATGTTCCAGATGACAATATGGTTGGTAGGCGGAATGGCCAAGCTTCTCAGAAAACCACTAACATTTCTGGATTTATGTTGCTTTATACTCAAGCGGCATTAGGAAATTTCCTTTGGCTATCTCAGAACAGAGTCTCATCTGAGCTGCTATGCACTTTGACACTCAGTAGTTAATATAGCTTTTGCATTTTCAACATCCTTTGACATCATCGTTAAGTTTTGTCCTATTAGTAAGAAAAAATCTCTTGGCAGCAAGGATGTGAAGGTTGTCTAACTCAGAGAAATTAAGCTTTGGAAGAAAAATAGAAAAAAATAGGTTTACTTGAAACAGAACTTTAAAACCACCTTAAAAGACATACAAGATGCACCTCAAGAACCCCTTCATCCTGAAAAAAACCCATGAACTACAATAAAAAAAGCAGTTCTGAGAACAACATTTTCTTCACATTAGGAAAGTGTTCTTTTGTTCCTGTCTGTAAAAGGAAAGGAGTGGTCTAAAGTTGCCACTGAGGATCTTTACCATGAATCAAGAGAAAGAAAGGAGATTTTTTGTTTCAATGAATAATCAAAAAGGATCAGCACTGAATAACAAAAAGGGAGGAAGATGTTTGGAAGCACCAAATCAAGTTCGTCATGCTGTGGCAATCAGTCCCAGAAATGTTCCCTTCAGTGTTCTCTGAAGCAAAGCCTGAGAATCAGAGGGAAGTTGTGCATCAACCAAAATTGCATGAGATGGAGATTTTGTGCACCACCTGGCTTAGAAGAGGAACATTCAACACTTTCTGCTAATGTCTGGGACAAACAGGAACTGCAAGATCTCTCTAAAGGTTTGTCTTTCAAGAAATGGGAGATGTATATACTAGATTCTGCTATTGACCTCTTGCATAGTTCAAAGTCACAGAATGGAAGAGAACAAGCTTCATAACAAAAGCAAAATGGAGACTGTGAATGTCCAGAAGAAAATAAAAAAGGTTTAGGCTTCGCTTTCTGAAAAAAAAAAAAAAATCTCAGAAGGATTTCTGGTCATCACAATAAATCCAACACTCCATTCTAAAGAAAAATAGCCTCTAATACCTCTCAGAGTAAATCTTTCCTGTCTGAGACCATTGCCAAAGGAGCCAAAGAGGGTTTCTGACTCAAGGACTTGCAGCAAAAGACTGCAATGCCTCCCTCCAGTTCTGGCTATGTTCTTTCGATCCCACATGATGTGGGATCAGAATCCAACATTAGAACACTTACAGCACATGAGTATTCACCTCAGGATGAGCAGGAAGGAGCAACGGAGCCAAACAATGCTGAGAGTGGGAGCATTAACAGTAGAAATATTTTTTCCCAGAGGTATTACATGTCTCCATAGGAAAGAAGAGATGAATCTAAATGGCACTCATCAACTACGAAAGTGCTCTCACGATGGGTTATACACTCATGTGCTAATGATGCATCATAGGAGATCTTTTCCTTAGGTGAGAAGAAAGTAATTTCCAGTACTGTTTATCTGGTATCAAGATTTAGCAAAGAAAAAGGCAGCGCTTTTACTTCTTGCAAGGGACTTGTTTCAGCCAGTTGGTGCTCAATGTTGGTCCTGCCATTATCACTGTATCCCATCTCCTCAACAACGTGCTCAACAATAGCAACTGGAAATCTATTACTTTCCTTTATCTTGCAGGCAGGCATGGTCAGTACCACCAGCAAGGTCAGCAGTTGCTGATTTTTCCAAGTCTTCTGTATCATAAAGGTCTGTGTTACTGGATTGAAACTTTGAAGGAAACATTGATTTTGATTTTCTGACATCATAGGGGATAAAGGAGTGATCTCTGGAAACCTGCTGCTCAGGCAGAAGCCAGAGCTCGGTTCTGAAAACCCCACTTTAATGCCTCCTATCTCTTGCTGGTGACACTGAATGTAGAGATTAAGGACTTCTTCAGAAAATAGTCTTGGAGCTTCCAACTCAGTGTCTTGCTGAGGCTTTAAGACCTGGTAGTTATTACAACAGTTTGAATATGACAACTATCCGTGCTCTTGCAGAAGACAGCTGAGGGAATCCATCTGCCAAAGGATGGATATAGAAGGCATACCCCTTTTGGTGGTCCCAAACTTGGGATTTCAGTCAGACAAGCTGAAGAAATATCAATACTTGCCAGAGGATGGTTAAAAAGCACCACTGAAGAAAAGAGATAAATTTGACAATCAAAAAGGAAACACCAAAGTCTGTTGTGCGAATTTAGCACTTCACACTAGGAGAAAATAAACAGTGTTAGAGTCACTCTATTTTATATATGCATGTGTCAATATAAGGTATGGTAAGGGTCTGATTGCACTTTCCACAAAAACTGAAGTAAGAAAGACATACAAATTCAAATTATAGTGTCACTGCATATAGGGATTATTACTAAAGGTATTTTATCTTTTAAAGTGAACTGGAAATTACTGTGAATAACTGGGATACAACTAAAATGTCTCATTTTTTCATGAATATTAAAATTTTCCTAGTTCTTAAACAGTAGGCATCACTACTTAGCAAAACCCATCAGCCTTCTATGTGAGTTGATCACTACTCAAAGTTAATTCATGGTAGGAAGTAAAAAGAAGGTAAAATAATTTAGATTTGAAGTAAAATGGTTACTGTCATGTTTACCTGAGTCACTTTCCAAACACCATTTTGATCTTAAAGCTCTTTTTGAAGATTCTGCTCCAAATTCTTAGGAAAAAAAAAAGCCATATACAATACAAGAAAAAAAAAAAACCAAGTTAACGGACAACAGCAATGAAAATTTAACACTAATATCACAGTAAGGATATTAGCATAGCTTTAGATTTGTTCTCCAGTATCATAAAACTGTATTTAAAAAGGAAATTACAGAGTCTCAGGCACAAGAGGTAAATATAGACCATACTATAAGAAAAGCAACAATATTTTCTAGATCTAATGTAAATTATTTTGATAGCTTAAAATAATTAAATACACAAAGAAGCTGAGCTGGTTTACCTAAATGGATATTGAACATCAAATCTTCAAAACTGAAACATCTCGGTGCCTTCTATATATTATATGATGAGAGCTTTTTTTGTAATTTCTAGTAAAAATACGAACATGTTTTAGTCCTTTCTTACATGACCATCCTACTCTTCTAGGACAACAATTATACAGCACATTTTTACAGTTTGTTCCTTGAAAACCTCTAATTTAATGTGTGTCAGATTAGCAGACCATCATAATTATACCTGAGTACAATCTAACTCGAATTCTAATTAGGGCTTTCTGTTTCCTTTTTAAGTGAATTTACAGAGTGGAAAACTGATTATTTAGGCAAAACTAGGCACAACATTGCCAACAGTAAAGTTAGAATTGATTCAGTCCATTTCTGTTATTGAAATGTATTTACTCAATACGTTTTATTCACATCCATATCTGCACTTTGGAAATTTATTTACCATCAGCACTTGGAGAGAGAGGTTCCTGCATAACAAGGTCAGAAACATCTCCCAGATGCCACATAGATAAGCAAATACAAAAACAGGTGCCAAACATCCCCACATCTTCTCAGTCTCCAAATCCCAAAGATTATTAGGAACTTCAAGGAACCAGATATGATGGAGTTCAGTGTTCATGTGGAAAACACATCCTGTAATCAATGAGCAAAAGTCTTAGTTATGCAATAGTTATACTATTGGATTACACAGCAAAAACCAAACTGAATCAAATATTATTATTGCTTTGACTGATAGAATATCATCTCTGTATCATTAGAACCTAATATTCTTAATGTGTTTGGGGTTTTTTTTTTGTAGAAGAATGAGTTCACTGAAAACGAAACTGTTTACTACCACTGAATATCTGCTGAATTAGAATGATAAATCTTAATAGTACTGTAGGATCTTCACAGGACATACAACATTCTTTTGGATATTTCATCTGCAAATCCACAATAGGTCAGCACTGATCACATATTTCCTTAGCTGAACAGAGTATTTCTCTCAAAGATTAGCTCCTTTGATATTGCATGTCATTTGCTTAGCTAAAGGAAGGAAACATAATTTACCTTACAAAACCCAAAGATTTCTAACTTCACAAGGACTAAAATTCATGGATTATTTCATACACACACACACACACATACACACACTCTGCACAATCCACTTTCAGAGCATGTGAACTGCTAGTTCCCAAATATACCGTCTTACAGTCAGCATTGTTTTCTATATAGTCCTTGAAAAACCTGTAAGACAGTGCAAACCCACAGCAACTTAATTTCCCTTCCCAAAATTCAAGTAAGACAGAAGAACAAAGCAAGAGTACAGAAAACATTGCCTATGTGCATCTTGATGAACTCTACCTAGCATAGACCATTGATATAGTATCTATCACAATTGCCCTTCCTCTATTAAGAGATCGTTCATAGCTTACTGTGATTCCCAAGCAGTTGACCAAAGTGATGGAGACAGGAACTCAACCTCAATAGAACTGAAACTGCAATATAATCTTTCGAAAATGCAAAAAAAAATTGCCTAGAGCAACATCACACACCTGTAGGGCCCCGCGTTTAGAGCCAGGACTGACTGATCTACATAAATTCACATACAGGCATTTTTCACAGATATTGCAGGAGGTACAGTAGCCCTACCAAAAACACACATTACCCCTGCAACAGCAACTTGTTTCACCAAGTTGCCACTATCAGGGCTGTAACCACAGAGTCGAGGAGCCCAGCATTATCCAGTTAATGTACAGGTTATACGGCTCTACCTACTGTTTAAGATCCGAAAGGGAGCCCTTCCAGAATTTGCACCAGCCGGGAATCGAACCCGGGTCGCAAGAATGGGAATCTTGCATGATACCACTACACCACTGGTGCTTCTGTGCAAATGCTTTGTAATCAAATCACCCTGGACTGCCCCAGGGCGCAAAGTGCTCCATATTCAGTTATTAATTTAGACAGTCCTTACATACCAAAGATTCCTAGCTCTTTCTTCAGCTGCTGAGACAGTTAATTTAGTTCAGTACATAAGGTGTGAGCTCCAACCTGCAGTATTATTAATGAGTATGCACATAACTCCTCCTCTCTTTCATCTTTTTATCTCCTCCATTTTCCCATATGTCTTGTATGGAATTTTGGGGGTCTAGTAAAGAATGTTTTCATGCTGACAGGAAGTCTGTATTCAGCTCAGTCATCAATTTCTACAAAACTTATAAGAATCTAATTATTTTCAAGAACTTTTCTTTTTAGTTGACTTTGCTGAAACCGGACAATAAAATACAAAGTTACAGAGGGGATAAAGAAGATGACCTGTCAGATACATTAAAGCAGCATACCCCTAGTGTCCAAAGGAAGAAGGAACTAAAAATTTATTTTATTTGCTGTTATATTAAAATGCACTAAAAATATTATGTACAATATAGTTTAAATTATAGCTATTTGGAAACAATAAACTGAGGAGTTAGTTACAAAAGATATGTGCATGATGTCTTAGAAGGATCCAAAGGAAACAGAGAAAAATAGTATTTCAGATTCTATGTTTATGACAATCATATATGAAAAAAATACAAATAAAATTCATAAAAGCTTTTATCAAAATATTTTGGGGACTGAGGTTTCTGTTAACACTAAGAATTTCAGAATCTTCCTCATTTTGTTTTATTTTAGTTGTCAAAGTATATCTTGTCTTTTGTATAATTTTAGCTATTTTCCTTTCAAGTGAAGGGCAAAAAGGTTAGATGATAAATTTCAGCCTGAAGTCATTTTTAAATATTGAAATATTAAATTACAGACAGACTTAAAATAAAAGCAAGGTTCACTTTTACAGGCATGCTTTCAGTGAAATGCCTTATTTATACTTCAGATATTATCTATTTTGGAATTTTTGCAAAAATTCTTCATTTTCTCCCTCATGTTCTACATTTTTACATTTTAAAATGTCCGGTGCTTCATTAATATTGAGAAGCTTTTACTTTATATTCTGTAGATCACTTTCCCTGGTGGATTTCTAAGGAACATTCAAACATCAAGACATCTTTAGTATAAGTTGAAATTGTTTCAGGCCAACATAGAAAGTGCCAACATGCAAGCATTTTTATTTCATTTCTATAAAAACAATTAAATATTTAGTAATTCTTCCACAGCTTTAATCACTTCAGAAGAAACATCCAATAATTTTACACTCTCATCTCCTTGGGCTGCTATTTTATTATTCATATCTTCTATTTAGAAAATATTTTGTAAAGTAAGTAATACAAATATCTCCTACATTTCTTTGTAATAGTTAAACAGTATATTTAAAACGAAGGCTATTACACAGTAACTAGAGATACTTCCTGCTACATGATTCATACGCACATTGCCATTGCAACGTATCCTTAGAGAATCTTTGGTCTTCCCAGTATCAGTAAGCACACTGATAGAGTGTGCTTAGAGCCTGCTAATTCATACATTACGTATGTGCTACAACTAGGCAGAATACCCCAAGTTTCTCTCAGCCTCAAGATTTTCCTTAATATCTCAACATACCTATTGACTTAATATAGATTCATACAGAGATTCAATGATGGATCAATCTCTGGACCATAAGGAAAAATGAGAATGTTAGGAAAGCAAGCATCTACAGGATAACTTTCCACTGCAGAGGCTGAAACATAGCTATCCAGGCAGAATTTACCTATACCATATCCACAGAGATATAGGTCTAACCGGAACATGAGTAGACAACAAATGTGTCCAAGCAGAATCAGAGTTGGCAAGGATGTTAGCATAAGGGTAGAGAATACATGTGGGAATATCAGGACAGAACTAGGACACAGGTACTCAAAATGGCATGTAATTTCCTACTGCTACCTCAAGAATCTGATGAAGAGCAGATTTACATAAGATACTTGGTGACTATGTTGCAGCAGCTAAGGAGGGAAAGAATACAGGCTTTGTCTTGTTATCTTGTCCAGAATATCATAGCTGTGTTGTACTTCTCCAGGATTCTGCCAATTGGCCTTATATACCTGTAACTTCCTAACTAGTTGGGGACCAAAGGTCCTAACCTAAATGGTTAGGGATTATAAAACATGATGCATGAGGAAAAATTGCAAAGAAACACCTTTACTAATCTAGAAAAAAAAAGGAGACAAAAAAAAATTAAGTCTTTCAATATGTAAAAAATTCTACAAAATATAGTTCAGGAAAAGTGTAAGAAAGATAAAGAAATTGGTTACATCTACAGGGAGCAAAATGTCCCAGTTTTTAAATTGCTAGTACATGGGAAAAACATTATTCAGAATTCTTTTCTTTCTTTCAATATTTTTAGAGGAAACATTTTGACAGGAATGACCTGAAATACTGCCACAGTGTGCAGGTAATTAAAGAAGACAAAAGAATAAAGGAGGAATAGTTAAGTATGAGATTAATTTTATAGTAAAGGTTTCTTCTAATCTTTGAAGAGCAAAATATATGTAGACAGAGCAAATGGATTAATGCATATATATACCTTTTATAATGCAAATCTGGGTAACATGGAAAAAAGAAAACTCACAGTTGTCCTTACAGTGTCAAAAGTTGTAACACACCCAATAAGTCTTATATAAAATTTAAAACCCAGCATGAATTAAAACAAGATTTAAAAAGCCAGGAAAAAAAAGCAGAAAAATATTAGTGCATATCACTAATTCTGCCTTCAAACTTGTTGATGTATGTTACTGTTGATAACAATCATCATGTTATAATTTGAATCCAATTCAAATCACACTGAAGTCACTGAAAATAATCCAAATATTTTCCCAATTCCCAAAATAACTCCATTGTCCCAGTAACATTTCTATGATGATCAGAAGAATCACTTTAAGCTTTCTGAAGATCCACTACTATTTGTAAAGACTTATTCAGTTAGTTGGTTTAGTCATGTTTTTGAAGGAAATTGACAATGACAGAACGTCTTTATGCTAAACCTAACTCTGGCTCACCTTTAACATAACCCAATCAAACCAAAGGTGGTCACCAAATTGAGCGGTTCCATGCTCTACCTTATCTCTGTTGCACATTTCTCTCTTTCCGTTGCGTTGCTCTTAATGCCCAAGTAGTACCTACTGAATTATAACAGGTCAGGCAAACTCAGCTGGAAACAAATGTAGAAAGAAAAAAAAAGTTTACTAGTAAGTACTGGCTCTTTTTGAAAAAAAGTGGTGTTCTAGTTATCAGTTGGTAGCAATTCCTGGTGCCAATAACAGGAAGAAAACTGTAATACACACTTGGAAACAAATGGCAAGAACATGTCCATTGATTGCTAACTAATATGACTGTAGCTTTACTTCTGCAGGGTGTGTGCTTTGGGTTTTTTTGTAAGTACTAGGCATGCTTGGTAGATTCAGCTTCCCAGAAATACTCCACCTAGATTCTGGATTCCACTGAATTCTTAGCAGGAGCTACCTATCTAGATGCACAAATCACAACAGTACTGGGCGTGTACAAGAGAATGTATTTAATACTTTATTTAGACATATATACATACAGATATATACACATATATATTAAAAAAAAACCAAATAAATTTTGTTGTGGGCATCTAAATTCTGGTTTAGGCATTTTCTACTGGTTCCACATATGGAGCTGCCAGTTAATTGAAAACTCCTAGTCAGGCAGTGGGAGAAACTCCAGTTTATATTTTAAACTGCTAAGTATAACAAGATTTCAAAGTGAATGCTAGAAAAATACAGCAGAAAACAGGGGAATTTTAAGTAAAATAGGGTATCACTCTGCATGCTATAAGAGTGCATCACATGCCATTTCAGGCCAAAAAATCTACTAATTCAAAAGGACACTTACGCTGTCCCACTAAATGCACGCTTTCTTCCAGATGATTTAAGAAGATAAGCAATATCAAGCAGATATGCATCCAACAGCTAAAAATATCCAGGTCACTGAAAGGAATATAAGATGATTATGACATTTTTAATAAATAAAGCTGAAAAATAATACTACAACAGAAGAAAGAACATGAGAGTTCTACAGCACCTACCACTTTTTATATTTAATTCAGTATTTGCATTTTTAGTTTTACAGAGGACCTTAACTCTTAAACATACAAAATATTCAGGCTTTCATGTACTTTTCAATAAAAGATACTCATTTACTTGCTTGTTTATAAATATTCAAGACTCACTTTGCTGTTCCAACATTTTGCATCTTCCTGGATTTCTGCTTTTTGCTTCACTAACTCCTCAAGGTGTTTTTCATCCTTTATAATCTTCTCCTCTGTTTCTTTTAACTTCATACAGTATTCGGTCCAAATAAATTCAGAATGCTTTAACTCATTCCTAATAGAAATACAAAGTGAATCCATCTATCTGGAAATATTCCAAGGTAGTCCCCCTCCATAAAAGAAAATGTAAAGCAGATCTGAATTAGTAAAGATTTATTTTGATTCTCTACTACATTTCTTGAACAGGTATGCATGAGAGAATTTCAAAATATTTACCCTGGCAGGCTAATGCGGTTTCAGCCAGATATCAAAACTACTCATGCTACCGGTTCACTTGCACATAAACAGCCTGCCAACATTACAACTTCTAATTGGACCTCTGAACATATATTGGTGTAGTCAAGCACAAGACTTTGTTTCGTACCTCACACGTTTATTAAAAAAAATAAGAGTCAGCTTCTTTCTCTGCTAGTGGCTGAACCCTGTTCAGAGCCATCTTCACTTAATCAATCCACTGCACTGTCATCTTGTGGACAAATGTCATTTGGGAAGAAAATTTTTTACTGGCATCAATTTGTCATGTAAAAAAGAATTTGCAGACAGTAGGCAAGGTCAAAGCAGGGGATAAGGACTTTACTTTCACTCTGAACAGCAGATTTATCAGCATTATGAGAAGGAAAACCAGCCATAATTACAGAAAGATATAATACTAACTACAACAGTCATCAGGAAAACACTCCCACGAGACACTGTTAGGCCTCATTATAGACTGTGCACAGGCCTTTTGTCACAGCCAATATACAAGAATGGATTTGGCAAAAGGCAGAAGAAATAGAGAGACATCAGGTTAAAATTTTACAATGACTGCTGGTGTTTGTCCATTATTTTTGCTATTGTTTCAGCAGGCAGAAAAGAGGAGTTTCCTCCATGATCCCCAGAGAATTATCTTGGTCAATAACATATTCTGAAGTGTGCCTTAAACAGCAAAATAAATCCACCACAGCAGAACCAAGACCAGAACCAGTAGCCGAATTTTAGAGACATCTACTGCATTACAACCCATATAAAACCTGAATGAGTTTTGCATACTTAACCACAGTAAAACAACAGAAAATAATAATGAAGAGACTTCATCACCAATTGAAGAGCCATTCCTACAAGATTATTTGACAGACACTCTTTCTTTATTTGCTTCCAAGATTTCCATCTAGTGATGGAGGAAAAACTTATCTGCAAAGTCACATTCCAAATGTCACAGAATAAATACAACACAAGAATGAAACCTAACACTTTGAACACCTCTACTTTCTTAGGTCTGACCACGCATGAAAGAAATATATAAATGATACTCGGAATTATTCGAACGACAGACACGTAACAGGCATCGACTGTAATTTTCTTCTCATATTACCTATCAGCTACAACTTTCTGAGTACAACCTCATGGAAAAATACAGCACTACCAGCCACTTTGAATACATGTGAAAATAACAGACTGTGTTGTGTGATCTACCCCAGCCTCAGTATTTTGAGTTTCATGCAATCTTGATCATTTTCTCACTGATGGCACTAAACATAAAGAAAAGAGTACCAACTGCAGAACAGTATTTCAAATCTCTGACATCACAGATCCATCTTTCTCACACCTATCAATACCACATGTTATTCTAGTCCTCCTCAGATGGCAGCTGAAGAGTTGACTTCCTCTGCAATGTAAGCATGACTTTATCACCAGTCTAGCAAATGGCTGGGGAAAAAAGAAAAATACAGTAAGCAAAAAAAAAAAAAAAATTCTTCACTGAGGGGTAGAAAAAAGTCTTCTTCTTGACTTTTTCCCCTAAATGCTGATATTCCTAAAAACACTTACATTATTAGCATTTTTAGCTTAATTTACATTCACACACACACAAAAAAAAAACAGGTTGCAAGGTGCACAGCAGTCTCATCACTGTCACGTGGTATGAATAAGGAATCACTTAACTAGGTGAAACAGAAAACACACATGGTATATTTCTACCAGTACAGATTATGAATTTCCAATATTAGTTACCTGCTGCCATTATTATGGGGATTTTACTTACATTATGACTTGTTTCAAGAGAATAAAAAGAGTTCTTGTAAAGCAATTTTAATGCATCTCAGAGCAAAGGCTTGTTACAGAAAAACACCATGCATTCTTTCTTGCACATGAAACAAACTCAAGAGCCTTGATTACCACCAAGACTACAAAAACAAAACAGGAAAACTGGCCACACTGCCCTACAAGGTCTAAGCAAGACGATAGCTGTGACACAGTGGCAGAACTCTAAAGGGAACAAAATGCTGCATAAAAGACTATTTAAAAGTGAAGTAGTCAGACGGTGAGATGAAAAATTCTAATACTAATGAAAAAATGTAGAAGTAACATTAAACGACCAATTTTCATTGAAAGAATGGGTGAACAGCATGGAATCTCAAAATCCCGCATCTGTCGCTTTGACATATTTACAGATGATCTGAAAGGGCAAGAAGTAGTGAAATTAGAAGTCTGCATATAATGTGATTACAGTAGGCAAGGCCAAAAAGAACTAAGAAACTATGAAAAATTTCAGGACAAACTAAGGACCTGGAAAAAAAAACAGCACGTACCATTTAGCGTCCAAACTCAAAAGAAGCATAAGATCAGAGAGATTAAGCAATCTGTACACCTTACAGTCGTAAACTAACTGTATGAAATCAAGAAAGACACGTACGTATTTCCATGAACACTCAGAAAGTCTACTCAACACTTAGTTTAAAAAGCTAAGAAGGTGTTGGCTTAAGTAAAAAATAGAGTGAAAAATATTGGAATAAAAAATGAGAGTAAGACATCCCTGTTAAAGTCATTGACATGGCTTAATGTGGATTACTGTTTGCATTATCTTTCAACCCAGTTCAGAAGAGTGTATCACAGAAGTGAAAATGAGTCAGAGGACTTTCTGGAAAGGTCATAAAGTACAGAAGTCTTTTGAAGGCACAGGGAAAATAATCGAAGTTGCTTTAGAAAATGGATAGAAAGAAGGAGGAAAGTAAAAATCCAAAGTCACAGAGATTACAGACTAGTGAAGAAGAATCACAATACGCAGCAGTATTTATCATTGCATGCATCTTAAGGCTTAGAATCCAAAACCACAGCAATTTGCCTAAAAGAGGAATATAACAAATTGCTGTTGATTACACATTGTAAATATGAATTGATGAAGAACAAAGTTTAATAGTAGGTATATGCTGGAATAGTAAAAAAAAAAAAAAAAAAAAAGTAAAGAAAAGTTAAATCATATACTGTTAACATTATTTATTCTG
Organism: Chlamydotis macqueenii; assembly: GCF_036417535.1. Classification (NCBI taxonomy): domain Eukaryota; kingdom Metazoa; phylum Chordata; class Aves; order Otidiformes; family Otididae; genus Chlamydotis; species Chlamydotis macqueenii. Next base: position 117,913,631 of record NC_141557.1, read on the forward strand.
GTATTACACGATAAAATCACCTCCAGTAATGGATCACTATAACCATTGCTAAGAATTCTTGCCAGCAGCTAGTAATTCAGACAAGTTGACAGAACACTCAATAGGCCAGTGAAACTAAACTGACCTGCAGAGTATCTGAATACATAGTAATAAACTACACTATATTTTTGGTAATACTTCTTACTCAGGGCCTGATCTTTTCCACAATTAAAATCATCATGAGGTTTGCAATGAACTTTACCATTAACAGAATTGGGGTCCATGCTGTCTGATTTCTCTCGGCTGGAATCCACAGAGGAGCTAATGAGCATTTGATCAGATCATCTCTATATACATATTTAAGCTATAATTAAAATTCCAAACATTGTGAAGACATTGTGAAGCTTCCATTCACAGGCTCATACCTACCAAAAGTAAGTATTCTCTCCTACTCTTCACACACCTCTTCCTTTGCTAAGACACACATACTGACTTTAATTAGAGAATCACATGGTAACTTCCAGAAGTCACTCCCGCTTTGACAAGTGTTGGTATTAGAGAATTCTCGTCTCAGGTTTTGTATAATAAAATTCTTGAGTTTAGCTATATTTCTGACTACAATTTTTATTTTTGTATCCTAATAGTTTTCCCAGATGGCAAACTAGGCTCTGAAATGAAAAAAAAAAGTTAAGCTTTGGTTAACTAAAGATAAACATTTTGACTGTGTATCTTTTTAATCTTAGAGGTAATAAAATATAATTAGCATAAATACCTCTAATATAGTGTCAAAATTATCCTGAACTCAAGGAAACAAGACCAGGAAATTCACTGTAAAGGTTAGAAACAAGAAAGGAAAAAGTCAGACATGCTGACAAAAGGAACAAGTTAGACAGAGACACTTATTTCTCTAGTATTGCTAAGCTACCCGTCTTAAAGAAAAATACATTTTTTTTTAATCCTACACTGGCTCATCCTTACTGCGACACAGACAGTTTGGATCTTATTACAAGTGCACAGACACTTTATGAGCGCAAGACTGGAACTTCTCGAGCCGCAACATCATTTGAGTAAATTCATGCTTCCCATGCTCCCATATTAAAGTACAAACATATTACAGGAAGAGCTGTGATCCTTCTTCAATTCAGCAGTTTAGTGCCAATGGCAAGGAGATCCACAGTGATATGGTATCTTAAAGAAACAGGACTATTGCATCTAAATAACCTTCCTTTCTTCAAGAATGTGTCAGTAAGGTTTCTGCTCTAGCTGACTGGCAAGCAGAGATCTCAGTGGATAGCAGACATCAAAAGCACCAGACATACTAGCCAAAGTAATGATTTCCTGAGGTTGATATCTACCCCAAAACACACTGTAAGAGTGCTCTGTTTTGCAAAAGTCAGTGTTACTTTGTGCTGCAGGCTTAACAACTTATAAGACTCTGCAGCAGGCAGTTAAGTACTGCTTCTGTAGGACTGAAAAGGTGTTTCAAGCTCCTGAGCACTAATCAGTTTTTGAAATAAAGTTGCTGAGATGTTATAATCTAAAGAAACTGGAAACTATACTGCCAGCCTCCATTACTTTAATCAGGTGCAGCTCCTTACTGAGCTGAGCACCATAAACAGTAAGCAAAAGAATCATATCTATCAATTCTGATTATCTAAAACCAGCAGAAAACAGCTACAGCAGCTTATGACCTCTTCTTCATGTCCCTCTGAGAATGGGTCCCTTCACAGAGGGGACCAAAATACCATACTCTCAAATTCTACTGTGTGCCTTGTTCTATTCTATCATATATTACTATAACAGTTTACATACAGATTTAAAAGTATAACAATTCTTCCTGTTTGGCACATCAAATGAAAAGGTCACTCGCAGTACCCTAAGCTCTCACAAATACTCAGTTATTTGAGGATTTGGTGTTGGTCTCCATGGTAGATAACCCTATAAAAGATATTTCACTGACAGAATGCAGTAATTACAATGGGCTTGTGTGTAAGTATATGGGTTTTGGCTGAGATAATTTTCTTCATAGTAGCTTATATGATGCTATGTTTTGGATTTGTGCTGAAAATGGTGTTGACAACACAGGGATGTTCTAGCTGTTGCTGAGCAGTGCTTACACAGTGTCAAGACCTTTTCTGCTCCTCAGACTGCCCCAACAATGAGCAGGCTGGGGGTGCACAAGAGGTTGGAAAGGGGCACAGCCAGGATATTCCACGCCATACGATGTCTGCTCAGAAATAAAAGCTGCACAGAGGAAGAAGGAAGAGGGTTTGAAGTCATGGCGTTTGTCTTCCCAAGCAATCATTACACATGATGAAGCCCTGCTTTCCTGGAGATGGCTGAACATCTACCTGCCAATGGGAAGTAGTGAATGAATTCCTTATTTCACTTTGCTTGCATGTGCAGCTTTTGCTTTATCTATTAAACTGCCCTTATCTTGACCCACAATTTTTTGTACTTTCATCCTTCTGATTCTCCACCTCATCCTGCTCAGGGGGAGTGAGCAAGTGGCTGTGTGAGGCTCAGCTACCTACTGGGGTTAAACCATGATAATAAGTTATTCACAACTGCTTACTTTCTGTCTTTTTAGGAAGTCTGGCAGGGTGCTGCTGGTCTGTAAACATGCAAAATTACAAAGTTTATTTCTGCTAGTAACAATTTCTAGAGTTTCTGCATGATCTGCAATCGATTAAAATTCTAACAAAAGACAACATAATGTGTGTTGCAAAATTGCCAAACATAGAGAAATGTTAGCAAGAGGGCTTTCATTCTGTTAGAAAAACTTTGAAGTTATTGTGAAAAGGTGGCTACTTCCATGGGAAGATAGTGACCTCTGGAGCAGAAAGAAAGAAACAATGTTAAAAGAAGCCTCTGAGGTTTCATTCAGTAATTTGACAGAATCATTACTTTAACAGCTCCCACAACATGTACAAGACTGGCAGTCACCTATGTAAACGAGGGGCCTGAGACAATACAGGCAATGAACACAATTTTCAGCTAGAAATTAAAAATTAAATAATGGTTTCAATTGCAAAGAAAATTAAATATCAGCTGCTTTTTTAAGGCCATGGGAAGAAAAATCAAACCTGACTAATGAATAGCATATAAATTAGAGCACAACAAAAGTAATAAATATTTTATTTAACTATTAGAAATTTTGTTGAAATGAAATATATAAATAAGTTACAGGAACATCAAATATATCTTCTTATGATATGTAGTGTCACTTCTTGGAAAGAAAAAAAAGATAAACCCTCTGGAAAAAAAAGTATTTATTTTAAATAGTCTTTAGAAAATAAAATATTTTAATTCTACTTCCTGAGTTGTATTTTAGCACACCTCAATATTTTAACTGCATACAATATATTCTAAGACATCAACAAGAAAAAAAGAATACAAAATTAAAAACTAAATAACCAACTTGATTTTAATGAGCCAGTATTTTGAACATATCTCATAACACTAATGGAACTGTGAGCTATTTCATAGGTCAGAACTAATTCATCATAATTCTCATATTATTTGTGTAATAGGCAATTAACTCTTTTAAATTTTAGAACTATTTTGACATGACTGTTGAGTCCTCAAAATATGAGCAGTTCAAAATAAGCTAAATTAAAATAAACAATATTTATTAAGAAACATCCATAAACCAAAGATAATTTTTAGACTGTAAGTACCTTGAAAAAAGAGATCAATCTCTGGATTTGTATTTAAAGCTACTATAGAAAATACATAGAAAACATAATAATTAGTAATAAAATATGTATTTATTTGAAGTAGCACATTATCTCTCCCTTTTTAGACACCAATTTTAAGCTACCTACAACTTTACTACACTTTGATTATTCAGCCTCACATTATCCACATTAGGCATTTATTATAAAAAAAAATTATTATTATCAATATTATTATCAATAAATAGTATCAACAAATAAATTAGGAAAAAGGTATATCAGCACTTAAAAATAATTAAATAAACTTTTTTTTTTACAGCTTCTAATATCTCCGTTTTCTGGAACAAATGCTGATGTCTGTGAGAAATCTGAGAAGAATCTATGCAAATATCAGGTATGTGCCTTCTACCTTCCCATGAAAAACCCCACATGAAATCAATTTATAAAGTTAGAATTATATCTCATATATGCTTAAGAGACATTTATTAAAGGCCAGCAGCACTATTCTCCTTGGATTCCGTCCGCGCTGAGTGCCTGTATGTATTGGTATGAGCACACAATTCACAGTCTTTGTGTACAAAATTTAAAACATACTTTGGTACTTCCAAAAGACTGCTGCTCTCTAGAAGGGTATGCACCTATGTAGTGTGGAAAGGTTCTAAAAAACTCTGTTTGCATTTACCTTTTCATAAGCTAGTAACACATCCTTCACAGCTTCCCCCTCTGGACTGAGCTTTTCTTCCAGCAGAGGGCTGTGTTTCTTCACGAAGTCTGCATCCTCCTGAATCTTTCTGTTGACTGACTGTCTTAAGAATTTGGTTCGGTACCTGTTGCAGCTGACGGCTTTTACAATCAAAATGCCATTGCAGCTCCTAGGTATCTTGAACACATATTTCATATTATGTTAAAAAGACAATTAGCATAAAAATGTGAGTATCTGAGTGACACCATGAATATCTAGTAAGATTAGGAAATATGTTGTCATAATACATAAGACTTGCAAAATTTTCCTAGAAACTACTTTGAAGGCAAAAAGAGGACATTGCTTACAAAGACATCACCAAATATTGCATTAGCAGTGGAACTGTTTTTAAACTCATACTTAATAATTCTAATATGTAATTCAGGCAAATCTTCAAAGTGAGGGGTGGTTTTGTTTTTATGAAGGAAATTAAAACATCCAGCCTTAAGGCATATCTAGAGGAAGCTATTACAACACAAGAACGGCTCCACTGAGCTTCCTAGTCTCCAGCAACAGTCATATGTGGATGCAGAGGAAGAACAGGGCAAGTATAAATCCCAAATCCTCCTAATATGCCAACTGTTTTCAGTTCAAGGACACTTCCTGAACTAAACAGAGCTGCAAGAAAGCTAGAGATACAAACTCAACCAACAAAACATATTCATGTTGCCACACATAAGTATGTCAGTCTTAATTTAATTTAGTTTGCTGCATTTACTTTTCTGACTTCGGCATAAATTCCCTATGGGTTTTTACAAGAAAATATGTGACTAGACCACTGGCTGCTGAATGACAATATATATTTTATTTTGCTCAGAAAAAAAAACCTTATTAGAGATGGTGTCCTGCAGCAGCTGATGTTCTATATGGAATAATTATTGATATGAAAATAGGGAAAGTAAAGTAAGATTATCAGATAAGAAAAAATATCAGAAAAGGTCTCAAGAGCAGTAAACGCCATAAATTTGAGAGACAGGAGCATATTTTACTGAGAAAAAAAAGGCTCTCTAGTTCTGAGAAGTGGCTGCGGAATATTCAATGCAATCCCTTAACAGTCGATAAATTTTGCTGTGTTAACAAGACATAAATCACCAATTTACAAAATTATTATTTCATTGCTACTAAAATTTAAAGAAACATTGTATGAATAAGTGGCTTTTCTACATCATACAAAGTGATACCTAACATTAAGACGAATAAAATGTGCTTTACATAGGATTTTTTTTTATATTTCAGAGAAGGTATTTTTGAAGATAGGTTATGTCACTGCAGTTACCTGAGTGGGCTACAGGACATAGATGCAGCTGGAGCTAGCAATAATGGAAATCAAAGGAAGTCTGATGAAATAACAGGATTCAGTGTCTAGTCTGAATGGATCATGCAAACTCTTAATTAAGAATCTCCTGGGTTTGTAATACTTAGATTAGGGATAATTATAACATCCCTGAGGGTCTTTTCCCTTCATCCTCAATTCCATTTTAGGATAATTTTCATCTTAGAGATAATACTATGAAAAGTTATAATCCTGAAAATTACAAATTTACTCCAAGGACACAACCTTATACTGACACAGCCCACTGATATATCAAGGGAGAAGAGTTTGTTAATTTTCACAGACAAACTTTATGCTGGTTTATTTTGCTTTTTTTTAAAAAAAAAATACTGTATCATTGTATATATTAACAGAATTAAAAGATGTGTTAATTATATTCCACTATTTCAAACTTTTTATATTTACGGAGAATGCTAAACAATAAAGCAAAAAAAAACAAGGAACAAGCAAAAATTTTTTACAGGTAGGTAAGTACATCAAAAAGCTCAAATCTTGAACGACTGTGCTGAAGAATGAAGATTATGTTATCAACCTTCTCTTCTTGCAATTCTTTGCTTCTGTAAAACTGACCTTTCAGTTGCCAGATAATTTTCTCCTGAAAGTAGTTTCTCATCTATCAATGAATTTTAATTCTGATTCTTTATTCAATCTCCCCCTCTGTTTTCAGGGCATCATAAATTGTCCTTCAGAGGCAATTGCTTTTAAGGAAAGCAGTCTCTGCAGACTGGTAACACAACACAGGTTTCTAGTTTCCAAGTGAGGAGTTAGTCATTGGCTAAAATAAACAAACATACATACATTATTCTCATATATTGTTAGGGATATGCAATCTTTGACGTTTTGCCTTCCTAAGGGGAAAAAAAAAGAGAGAGAGGGAGAAAGCATTTGGAACAAAATTACTCTTGGCTTGCCTCCATTATACACTGATTTTCACTCAGCGTTTATCCACCAGCAACCACAGTTATGGGAGACTCCTGCATTGTCACCACACTCTGGATTGTGAGGTATTTGTCAAAGATCACGGGATGACGTGTACCAGAATCTGCACTAAAGTACCAACTGTGATTTTGCATCCAGGAACCTACTTTTACAAATCATGCAACTTTTCTATAAGTCTAGGTCCAGAAAGTACCTGCTTCTGACCATGAGTCAGAAGACAAACAGCAAACAGCTGCTAAGTGGCTGCTGGGGTTTTTTTTCTTTCTTCTTTAATTCTATTCTGTAGATGCCAGTTCATCACAACAGGTAATAATAAACATCCTTGGAATCTGAGATCAATGGTTACATCAAACAATTCCTACTAAATATGTGTCGTAGTTCAGCCACAATAAGGATCAGACTACACAGTCTCTCTCTCAGTCCCCCCACCCTTCAAGAGAATAGGGAGAGATAATATAAGGAAAAACGGCTCGAGGTTTGAGATAAGGACAGGGATAAATCCTTAAAGTTACTGTTATGGGCAAAACAGACTCGACTTGGGGAAAACTATTCATTTATTACTACAAACAGCAGGATAATGAGACAGAGAACAAGACAACCTCCCTCCACCCCTCCCTCTTCCCAAGCTTAACATTATCTCTACTACCTTCCCCCCGCCCCCCCCCCCCCCCCCCCGCCGAGCAGCACAGAGGGGAAGAGGGAATGGGAGTTGCAGTCAGTTCATCACACGTTGTTTTACGCCGCTGCTTCATCATCGGGGGAAGAACTCCTCACATTCCTCCTCTTCTCTGTTGTGGGGTCTCACCCATACGCCACAGTCCTTCGTGAAACTGCTCCGGCGTGGGTCATCTCTTCCACGGGGTGCGGTCTCTCCATAACAGCTGCCCCAGCGGGCCCTCCACGGGCCACAGCTGCCTTCAGGCATCCACCTGCCCCGGTATGGGGTCCTTCACGGGCTCCAAGTGGATCTCTGCTCCTCCGTGGACCTCCATGGGCTGCAGGGGGACAACCTGCTCCACCATAGTCGTCACCACAGGCTGCAGGGGAATCTTGGCCAGGAGCCGCATTACTCCTGCCCCTCCTTCTTCACTGACCTTGGCGTCTGCAGCCGTTCCTCACAACAGGCTGGCAGATGTCTCTCAGGATCCTTTTTACATCTTACTCACTTCTCATCTCCTCTCCACTTCTTGCAGCCGGGCCGGACCGATTCGGGCCCAGTCGGCCGCCTGGCGAGAGGCCAGAGGGTGAGGCCTGCAAGGCCCATGAGGCCTGCGCCTCCCCCTCTGCGCCTCTGCCCCAACTCAGCTTCTTCACATCTTCTCTCTCTTTTTTTTTTTTTCCCTGTTTTCCCCTTCTTAAATACATTATCGCAGAGGCGTTATCACGGAACATTCTGCTACCAATCGGCTCGGCCTTGGCCAGCAGCAGGTCCGCCCTAGGCCCAGCCGAGTCCCCTGAACAAAGGGGAGCAACTTCTAGCAGTTTCCTACAGAAGCTACCACCTTAGGCCCCCCTCACTAAACAAAACCACGACAATATGCAAGTATTTTATTCAAGTTTATAACATTTTAATTTTTCTCAAAATGATTTTTTTTTATTTATGATTTAAGCTATGGTTTAACTCAAATGCATTATTTTACAGTTCTGTTTCAGCATCTCATTCCTTGCCGCAAACTTAGTATTTATTATCATCTTAAGAGTGTCTTATCTACTCTCATGCTATTTCCCAAACAATGCTGAACATTCCATAGTACTTTTCACATGTTTTTTCTGGATATATATCCAAGCATATCAAATGCAGAAGAGTAAATATTTTATTCCTATCACAGTAAACATAACTACAGTCATATCATAATTCTTACACTCGGTAATGAACTAACTGAAAAATAACAAATATTCTTAGTTTCAATACCAATACCTTTGCAGGGAGCTGCTGAAGCCTCCAAAGTGACATACAATTAATTTTCATGCCAAGCTTTTTCCTTTGCTGTTTCTCTAGCTCTGAAGTTTTTTCTGCCTCCTCACAATCAGCCTCAGCCATTTAATTAGCTCAATAACTTTGAATAGAAAAGCTTCTGTTTCCTGCTTCAAGGTTAACGTCTTGCTGTCTTTAAAAATACATTAAAAAATATTTCTTTATGAAAGCTTAATCATATGCTCTTTATTCGAGCTTCATTCTGAACACAAAGCTGGCCTGTTCGCGTGTATCACAGTAAGCACAATTGGTTACATTGCTGTCTTTAAAAATACATTATAATTATTTCTTATGATGGCTTAAACATACACTCTTTATTCCAGCTTCTTTCTCAATATCAAGCTAGACTCTTCACATCTCTCAAGCAAGCACAAGTGGTTACAAACAAAACTTTCATTTTCAAAAGCATTTTCTGCATTTATTTCCAATGCAGAGTGCAACCAAAATGTATTAATATAAATGGTACCAAATTTTCATCTTTGCCTCGTTGCTTAGGTAAGTAATCATCCAAATAATTGTGCAAGTTCCTAATTATCTCAATTTTTTAAAGAGTACTTATTTCATTTTATTTTCCTAAGTAAGTATCAATGACTTCATTAAAGTCTTTGGAGTTGTAAGAATATTCAGTGTAATATCTCAACAGCATTTTTTACTCGTGATACACACAAAGCATCAACATTTCAGTCTGTGAAATTTGGCTATCAAAAATGCCTCAGTTATTTTTTTGGATAAAAGATTCTTTAAGGTCATCATCTATTGTCCTGATCTATAAAAAATGGGAATTATATAAGCTACAGAGTCCAAGACATTTCCATTTTGATTCCACCGTCAGTAATTCCCTAAATTATTTTGATTAAAAACTGCAAGCATCGAAAAGAAGGACAACTACTTAAAATCTGGAGGGAAATTTTGGCTTCACTGCCATCAACAGAAATTTTATCACACAACTTACTGCAGACAGAATTGCTTCAGGCTAGCAGTACTTAAAAGGCTGCACATTGGCTTAAAAAAATGCACAAAATAATAACTCAAAAATGTATAAACTGAGTAAAGATGCAAACTGTAAAAAAAAGAAGTCTACGTCAGGAGTACGTTATGAATATCTTGTAACAGCAACGCAGTTATTTGTTTTACAGAAACTAAATGGAAAAAAAAAAAAAACCTAGAATTTCCAACAACCAACATAACTAGTTTAGCTGGTTCAAATCCCAGATGGGTTAAAATACAATATGAATCTAAATACAGACATGTAAATTATCTTCTTGCAAACAGGATGATTTAATAGTACCTAATATAACATTTAAAATTTATGTTTCTTTCAGCTTGATAGATGATACACGCAGACTTCAAAGGATACTCACATCATTTACATAAGACATAGAGCAGGTAACAGGCAACTATTATCACAAATGCAAAGCGTATATTAAAAGAGGATAAGTAACTTTTACCACTCAGACTCAGTATTATGAAATATTTTTACCTTCACAAGATACACCAGCTTCTTTAAAATCCAACTTAATGGATAACTATAATGAGATATATTCAATAGATTGAGCACCGACCTGTTTTGTTATCCTGTAGATAAAAGGCACTGTCACGAAAAAAAAAAATTAGACTGAACTTAAATTAGTATTGTTAAGTAAATACTACTTTCACTAAGTCAAAATTTCCCTTCTTGAATCTTACACATTTAAATGCTGGCTAGTTAAATGGAATAGCTGTTAGAAAATACTGCAAATCATACAGAAAAATTATTAATTGTACAATTCCCATATAAATGCTTTTCCCACATTTCTTTACAGAAATACAAGAAACAGATTTCTTTACATCTTGTACTTACACGGATCTTCAATTCTTGTCCTCATACCCAAGGATATGCCAAAGAGAAACTGTCATAGAAAAGCTGTTCCTCTTTCCAAGTTCTGAACAGACAGGAGCAATACATGCCACACTTCCCAGATGCTTCTAAGTGGCAGAAGCATTTAGTGCTGTGTGCAGACACAGACATTGCAACTGCAGGTCAGATGTAGTTTCAGTTTTATCAGTTTAAAGGAAATAATCACTTGAGGGTCAACAATGAAGAGAAAAGATTTTTTAGAGATACAAAGGAAATACAGTCAAGGCACAAGGCTTAATCAGTTTCCAACAGGCAAGCTTTTGAAACCTGGGAGACTTAAAAGTAGAGATGAGGAGGGCTTTGTTAAAATGAGATCAGGACAAATTTAAACCACAAGTGAGAGGGGGAAAGAAGGAACACAAGTAGTCAAAGAAGACGACAAGCAAATCATAGCCCTCGTGAACTTAAGAGGCTCATAGCCACTGCAGCCAAGCGTGCCCTTGAGCTCCACATTCCTCACTAGTCCCTCTTTGTTGGTGAGAATAAGGTCGGCACAGCACCTCTCCTCATTGGTTCCTCTATCACTTGGAGTAGGAAGTTATCATCAACGCATTCAAGGAACCTCCTGGATTGCTTATGCCCTGCTGTGTTGTCCTTCCAACAGATATCGGGGTGGCTGAAGTATCCCACAATGACCAGGGCTTGTGAACATGAGGCTGCTATCTGTCTATAGAGGGCCTCATCTGCTCAGTCTTTCTGGTTGAGTGGTCTGTAGCAGACCCTCACTATAGTGTCACCTGTCCTTGTCCTCCCTTTAATCCTGACCCATAAGCTCTTGGTTGGCTCCTCATCCATCCCCTGGCAAAGTTCCATGCACTCCAGCTGGTTGCTGACATAGAGCGCGACAATCTTTCCTTGTTTCCCCAGCCTGCCCTTCCTAAAGAGCCTGTATACTTCCATTCCAACACTCTAGTCATAGAAGCCATCCCACCACATCTCCATGATGCCAATAAGATCATAGCCCTGCAGGCCTGCGCACGTCTCTAACTCCTCTTGTTTATTCCTCATGTTATGTGCGTTTGCGTAGAGTCATTTAACTTGGGCCACCAATGAAGCTGACTTAATGGCTGGAGTGGCTGTAATTCCTTTGTGCTGCTCTTCATGTGCTCTCCTGCTGACCTGTGATCCTTCTCCAGGCTCTGGGCATCTATTGCTGGCACTGGCATCAAACTGGTATGAGTGGGATGGATTGAGGTTTTCCCCCCTCAGCAACTTTAGTTTAAAGCCTACTTCATCAGCTTGGCAAGTCTATGACTGAGGATGCTCTTCTTCTCTGACAGATGGACCCCATCAGCCCCCAGGAGACCAGGTTTCTCAAAGCCAGTCCCATGGTCTAAGTAGTCAAACCCCTGGCTGTGGCACTGATCCTGTAACCATTTGTTGATTCATCAGATATGACTGGCCCTTTCAAACTCCTTCCCTTTGACCTGGAGGATGGATGAAAAAACTACCTGTGCTCCAGAGTCCCTTACGACCGCTCCCAGGGCTCTGTGATTCTTCTTGATAGTCTTCAGACTGCTCCTGGCTCTACCACTGGTGTCCACACGAAGCAACAGCAGCAGATAAGAGTTAGTGGACTGTATGAGGCTTGGTAGTCTCTTGGTGACATCCCTGATACAACCCAGGGTAAGCAGCACACCCCCATACAGAGCACATCAGGTTGGCAAATGGGTGCCTCCGTACCTCTCAGAACAGAGTTGCTGACTACTATCACCCGTCACCTTTTCTTAGTTGTGCTGGTTGTTACATAGGGAGCAAGTTAGGCTGCCTTACTCAGCTCCAGCATCTCTTCTGATGTGACAGGTCTTTCCTCCTCAGTGTGCAGAGCAGTGAAGTGGTTCTGCAAGGGCATTTCAGGTTTCGGGGGAAGTCTCTTTTTCCTGCTGGTCCTCGCCATTGCAAGCTTCCATTCTTCTGCTCCCCTCCATTCTGGTTTGACAGTGGGGGAGTTCTTGTCTGTTTGTCCGTGGGCTGTGGGTCCACTGCAGACTGCACTTGGAACCAGCTATCTAACTCCCTTCTCACCGCGTCCTGCAGTTCAGCCACCTGCTGCAGGAGGTCCTCCACCTGGGCACACCTTCTACAGCCAGGGCTGCTGCCTGTCCCTGCCCCAGAAGAAAGGTCCAGGCACTTCCTGCATCTGATATGAAGTAAAAATGCGCAGGGAAACAGAGAATTTGTTGAGCAAAACAATCAGGACAACAAACTCAGTGTATAGATATATTCTCTTCTTCAAATTCCTCTTTTAATCTCTGTGACTAGAACTACTTCACAAAGTAGCCTGCATCATGAATAATACAATTTAAAGCCACACATTCAGACTTATTTTGTGTACTTTCTGAGTACTTGTCTTTGAAATGTACTTGTATTGTAGTGTATTGTAAAAGCTTTGGATTCTTCTAGTATCTATACTGCAGTGGCAGAAATCTCCCTGCAGAGTATTTAACAGCATTTGTGGAATACTAATCTAAGACAGCTTCCTAATGTGCTGCTATGACGACATTACTGTCGATATTGGAGATAATTTAAATATAACTTGTCTGTACAAGCAATGACCAGATCTTCTTACTGCAGTGTAGACATATGCAAAATTTATTAACATATGGAAAACACTTCTCCAGTAAAAGTGAATTATTTAAATTATGCTAATCCTGTTCTTCAAGAAGTTAATGGAAATATTTTACTATACTTTAAAACAGTATATATTGCATTCTTTCTTCACCTACCTCCCTGGTTTTTTAGCTTCTCCTTACTCCTGTTTCTATTCACACAAAACGTATATAGGCTAGAAAAACACATGTACTGCTAGAGAAGGAACCACAAGATTGTCAAATTCATGTCTCTCAATATGAGAGCAAAGAAACTTTTAAATCAAGGAATTATTAAGTACTGTTCAGAAAAAAAACATTGTTTACTATAAATAACAGAAAATGGCACACAGCTCAATTTGACTATCTATCCACTTAAGACCAGTATCAAAAATTAGTTTGCAGACAATTCATAACTTGACTCTGTGTGCATCTGAATTGTCATCTATGAATTTACTAATCATCATGATATATTGCTATTACATTATGATATTGTGGTATATTGATTTTAATAAGAAGTTTGATTTGCCAAAACCATTAAGTAGATGAATCATAGAATCATAGAATCATAGAATGGTTAGGGTTGGAAGGGACCTTCAAAGGTCATCTAGTCCAACCCCCCTGCAAGGAGCCGGGACATCCCCAACTAGATCAGGTGGCTCAGAGCCTCATCCAGCCTGGCCTTGAACGTTTCCAGGGATGGGGCCTCCACCACCTTTCTGGGCAACCTGTTCCAGTGTTCTATAACTCGCATTGTAAAAAATTTTTTCCTCATTTCTAATCGAAATCTACCCCCCTCTATTTTAAAACCATTACCTCTCGTCCTATTGCAACAGGCCCTACTAAACAGCCTTTCCCCATGTTTCCTGTAGGCCCCCTTGAGGTACTGGAAGACCGCTATCAGGTCTCCCCAGAGCCTCCTCTTCTCCAGGCTGAACAGCCCCAACTCTCTCAGCCTGCCCTCATAAGAGAGGTGCTCCAGCCCTCTCATCATCTTCGTGGCCCTCCTCTGGACCTTCTCCAACTGCTCCATGTCCTTCTTGTGTTGGGGGCTCCAGAACTGGACACAGTACTCCAGGTGGGGTCTCACCAGGGCAGAGTAGAGGGGGAGAATCACCTCCCTCGACCTGCTGGCCACACTTCTCTTGATGCAGCCCAGGATGTGGTTGGCCTTCTGGGCTGCAAGGGCACATTGCCTGCTCATGTTGAGCTTCTCGTCCACCAGCACTCCCAAGTCCTTCTCCTCAGGGCTGCTCTCAATCCATTCCCCGCCCAGCCCGTATTTGTGCCTGGGATTGCCATGACCCAGGTGCAGGACCTTGCACTTGGCCTGGCTGAACTTCATGAGGTTGGCACGGGCCCACCTCTCCAGCCTGTCAAGGTCCCTCTGGATGGCATCCCTCCCTTCCAGCGTGTCGACGGCACCTCACAACTTGGTGTCGTCAGCGAACTTGCTGAGGGTGCACTCTACCCCACTGTCCACTGTCCCCACTTTGTCGCCGACAAAGATGAAAAACACATCATGACTAGTAAATGAACCTCCTGGGCACTATTTCAGAGGGTACATGTGACACGAAGGTAAATTTTCATAAAAATCAACATAGTAATCCTATTTTAAAATATATTTGTTCCTATAAGGATAAAAAACACTTGGCCATTTTCAACAATAAATGTACCTGTTGAAAGCATTTCTCCATTTTTACTTTTAATTCTTGAGTGTGAGGAATAGCTTTGTTAATACAGAGTAACAGAGTATTTACAAAAGCACAGCTACGTTGCCTTATGGTGATCCACTCACTCTTATCTGCAGAAAGAAAGACAACACAAAAGGCTGCTAAACTTCACACGCTGGCTGATATCAGATTTTCTCATATCTGATTTTCTTTTTTTAATTTGGAACTTTGTAAGCTTTATTCCTGAAATTGTCTGAGAGAATGTAACAGCTACACCTTTTACTCTGCACACTTTTTGCACAAAATGTTATTCCTTTTTAACACAATCTCAAATACAAGGAGAGAGATTTAAAAATGTTTGAAGAATACGAAGGAATAATTTCAAAGAGACTGAATATGATAAAGGGGGCTAGGGTCAAAATATAATTTCCTATAATTAATTTTACATAATTAATCCCAAATGAATCAAGTTTGATTATTTTATGCTAGTCCTCAGCAAGGATTTTGTTGAAACAGAAAAAATATTATCAGAATCCACAAAGGCAAAGGTGGCAGCTACTACAGAAACGCTCAGAGCAAAACAGAAAAGGTCACAGGGCCTTAGAAGCAAGCTCAGACTACTCTCATCTATACAATACTTCATTCCAGCACATGTTTGCTTCAACCTTATGAAGGGATGAAGTTCCCGAACAGCAGTTCCCGTGCTGAGCATTTAAAGCTACATGACATAAATGAACTGTTTTACGACAACATGCGGATTTCACAATTACATTTTCTTTAAACTGTTAGCCTTATCACCACACAGATAAATGATACTGCGGCACACTATTGACTGTTAATTATTTCATTAATACACAGAATGGGAATCTGACTGCAGAGGTCACTAACGAAAGGTGTCAGGAACCAGAACAAGACACTGAAACTTCGCAGTAGAGCTATTAAAAAGTTTAAGAAGCTGTCCTACAAACATGAAACATTAACCTAATTATGTTCAGGGGGATACAAAGCTTTAATGCGCCTTGGAGATGAGCCAAAAATAACAATAACAGTAACAGGGACTAAACCTATGTGGCCTGGCTTTTAAAATTATACAGGTTATTTTGGATCCTGTCATGACAGCGGTAAGCAACACTAACTGGAAAAATGTGAAAAACAAAATGGATAACCTACGAGATGAATTTTAACTAAGAAACTGTCAATGGAAGGGAAGTCCGTAAACCTGTAGTCTGAAACACTCTTGTCTCAATGGACAAAAAACATGTAAGAGAGGAAAATAATCTACTTGTTTGCATATAAACTTATAACTCAGGTTTACTACAATAAACAAAACAAACATTATTTATTTGTAATTTCCATAATTCAGAAAAATCATACTGGCTGAAAATGTAGATAATTAAGCCCTAGGACATCAAGTTGAGATAATTTATGAAAATATTTTATTGCCCTTAAAATTCATACATTTGTCAAATTGCCATACAGAAATTCAGGTGGACACCTCCCCCTCCTCACCTCCCCTGACTTGAGAAATTGGAATATTAGAAGATATAGTAAATAATGGTTTCCAACTACTATCAACATACAAAAACTAACTAGTAAAATAGAAAAAAAAAAAATCACAACACCTATATTACAGTCTTCATCAATATAAAATACTGGAAACAAATATCATAGATCATAGATTTTAGCATTCCATATTCTTGTAAGTAGTACTATTTAAAAATAGAGATACATTTATTCCAAATTCTCTGAAACTGAAAATAGCTGCCTAAGAATCCAACTGGATGGACAGACAGAGAAAACAAAGAGCAAGACCAAAATATACTAGTTACAATCTCCACACCTCAGATTATTGATTCACCAAATTCCAACTCAAGTCTGTTCCAAAGAGATGCCAGAAGAATGTAAGTGTACCAAGTTTGCCAAAAGAAATGCTGAATCCAGAGCTGATACTTTACATGTACACCGCAATGCAGACAGCATTATTGCTCTGTTACCACAACAAACTGATTGATGTAGAAACTTTGAACCATATCAACAAAGTAAAGCTATGGGAAATATTTTTTGAAGTAAATTAAGTTCATAACACGTATAACAAAGTTCCAACTCACCGCATTTTCAACTATGCAACTGTCTTTAAGAAATGTATGGAAAATGTATTATACGAGCCATTCTTGCATGTTATTTGCACATTAATACCTACTTTTTTTCAAGTTTGGTGGTTTTACAATTTTATGAATCAATTCTTTCCAATGGTGGGACTCAATGTTGTTCAAAGAAATACGCCGATTTGGCAAGCAGGAATTTTTAAGTATATCTGTGACAGGATGTCAGCTTCTTGGACTCTGCAAAGTGATATTCTACTCCCCTACAGGCTCATCCTGACAGTCAGACCAGAGGGACCATATCAGATCCAACAAGGAGTACAAAAGAATCTGAAACTCGTAGTAAGTCAAAGAAAGTAAGTATTGACAGATGGAATAGCTTTAGAGAAAGGAGACAAATATGAGAAAAATACTACATGCAGAAGGATGAAATCCAGAAAAAAAAAAAAAAAAGCTTAAGAAACAGTTTTAATTTGTTGTTACTTATATAGCCAGTAATACATCCAGAACAAGGTATGAACAGACTATTATCTGAGCATGTGTTAAGAAAAAGGTGAAAACATCACTTGCCTGACAAGGAATCATATACACAACACAAAGATGCATCCCACTGTACATAACAATCTACTGAAAAAAAGATATTAGACAAATCCATGGTTGATTACAAAAGTGTCAGTTTGATCTGAGGCTTGTAAAAAAAATTAGTCAGCATGTAGTTCATCTAGTATCCATTGAAAATCTTAGCTCCAATATATGAATATTAGATTATTTATGTCCACAGCTGTAGCTATCAAAATACAAATGAAAAAAAAAACCTTGTCCTATTCAGGAAAAAATAAGCCAAATCCAGTGAGCTAGCGCTCACAATTCTGTAATATATACCTCTGACCTTCAGGAAGTATTAGTCTGCACAAACTGTTTTACAGAATTCAAACTATTTTAACTATATCTGTGACAGGATGCCAGCTTCTTGGACTCTGCAAAACGATATGAGTCTGACAAAGATAACCTCTATACTAGTCATATTACTACAGTATACCTTTGAAAAGTCATTGTATACTACTCTGTAAAGGAGGAAAAAAAGCATTGCGAATATGTCATCAGGTACATGTGTATATATATATTTTTAATATATATATGTACACTGTATATGTTATTACATATGATTAAGGCTAATGTAAACACACACAACATTTTCTTTACTTTCTTGGTATCTTAATATCACATAAATAATTTGTAAGCTGCTAATAACAAATTTCTAATACTAACATCTCAAATAGAACAGTGAGGAACTAACAAATATTTTGTTAAAAGCAAAATTCTCAACAAAATTATTTCAATGAAAGAGAACAGAATCCAGATGTCAGAATTTCTATCCACATAACATAAGCTACTACTACTACTTCTCATCATAAATACCTTTTCCCAGGCAGAATCTTGTGATAGTCATAAATATGCTTCATAAAAAGCTTACTCTATAAGAGCTTTTTTCTCATCAACTCCCATACTTACCTCTTCCCCAAAACTCTAATTAAGTAAACTAAGCGCAAATAGAGATTATCTACCTTATAAGCACAATAGATATGGCCAAATAATGTTCTAATTGATTACTGCTTCACTGAGACTATGCCCTTTGTGTTGGAATTTTTCTTCCTTCTCCAAAATGCAGTCAGCATAAATAAAAATTATAAATTACCTCCTAGTTAAAAGGAGCTAACATTCTATAAACAATCTTAATTTTATTGTACCATTTCCTGACCTCCAAGTGTTAATTTTCTGCAAATACAGCATTTTACCATTTGGTTTTAGGGTCCTAGAATTTCTTGCACAATTTCTGCCTGTCTGCAAGTGATGCAGTGATTCCTTTTAATCACTGAAACGCAACCCAGGTTTACTTCAGAAGATGTAGAAGGGGATTAACATCCCTGAGATTTTTCCCACAAGCTACAATTAGTGCAAATGTTTCAAAATAGTACACAATGTTGTTTAAATAGCAGTTTTCAGCATTAAAATGTGTTATAGTGACAATCAGGTCTCACACTTGAAAATAAGGCTTCATGTAGAATTTTATAAGCTGGCTAATATAAATCATCAACTCTAATAAAAAGGTTAGAATTATTATTAATAAGCAACAAAAGACAGGAAAAATTCCTCAGGTTCTTTGCTGTATTTTAATCCTTTCACAGTAACAAGATCCGAAGAACTAGTCCATTACACCAGCCACTTTAAGTTTTAAGAAGGGAATTAAGATCAAATAATACTCTCATAAACTCCTAATGGTATCCAAAACTAAAAATATTATAGCTGAGATCTTACTGATAGAATTCAAATACCTGAAATAGCTCTGTATCAAAACATATTTTATTTTCATCCAGTATTCTTGTGGTTCATTCCAGCTAGATAGTCTACAACTCAAATAAACTTAATCCCTAGTCTTTTTCCACAGACCTTAGCGCAAATATGAACTCTAAACAAACAAAAAAAAAAAACAAGGCAATCAAACAGGATGAAGAACAAGGACACTGGAAATCTGTAAGAGGTAAGTGAATTAAATCCAGGTATTCTGTGCCATAGTCATGAACGTTTTTCTATATATATTCTTGAGTTCTACCTTTCTGACATGAATCAGAAAAGAGGAATTATACATCTACCAAGTAGCACTGAGAAAATGAACAACTTAGGAGCTGCTCACAATCTGCGACATGGGTTCATATAAACCATGACTATCTCCAACTAAAGGTGCTACCTAATCTGCCACTTCAGTGTCCCTCCTCACACATCCCAAGGCCAGAAACAAAACAATGGGAGAATTACTATTCTCTTCCTTATTCCTGGGAGGTCAAATAAACCTGACAGTAGTAGGAACAATCTCTCTGCTCAAGCAAAAAACTAATTCAATTCAATTGTGAGAAATGAGCATCCAAAATTCTATTACCACAAGAACCACCCAAATATGTTTTAAAGATGATTGCTACCAATGCTCATGCTACTAAGCATGTTAGTTATTTGATCTGCCCCCTTACACATCATTAAAATATCAGGTACTATAGCACAGTATTTTTGCAGTGAATATTAAATCTTAAACCTACCATCTTCCATTCTGTTGTATATGTCTAAATGAAATACAGTGAATATTGGTTACCATAGTAACCACAGAACTGAAGAAATTTAGTTTTGGCATAATTGCTGCATATGTTTGTACAAATCGCATCTTTTATTCTGAGCAGTAGAAATGAAGACACTTTTAAACTTCATTTTTTAAAAATAGAGTAATGAAAAAAACAAAAATTTAGATCTAGTATTTATAGACATAACGCAACATATTCTTGTTTAATTCACTTATTCGCCTTTCTTTATAATTAGAGTATATTTTCTTGCAGTCTATTACACTATTTTGTTAAGTACTGTTTAAGTTATCCTTTTACTTATTGATAATTAAGCCAGTTCTGTTGTTGTCATTAAAATCAAAATATTATTTCAGAATAATTATTATTATTAGTCAAACATCCAGAAATGGCTAAAGAAACTTCAGCAAAAATAAACAGCCCAAACAGCCTGTGACAAAATTATTTTGTTTTTTCACTTGCAATGAGGTTCATATTGAATAAGGATACTTTTATTTGTTTCTTTAGTTTCAAGAAATAGTAGAAAAGGGAAAAGCACTCTAGGCATGCTGACATTCAGTCTTACAACAGCATAATTTTCTCAGCAGCATTAAAAATCATGCATTCAGCAGGAACAAATTAACTCAATTCAACCAGCCTGTGAATTAGCTACAAATTCTCTTCCTCTTCACTTCCCTATCAGCTCCCAAAATGAATCTTAAATGTCTCAAAAAAAAACCCAACCCCAAAACAAACCCAAAGTCCCACAGGTCAGATGAACAGTAGGGCAGTTGGGTTTCTACGTTTTTACTTCAACACTAGAATTCTCTCAGCCTCTTCCTTCTCGAGCTTTATTTGCTCAGTAATTGAGTTCTGATTTGGTTGTTTCAGAGCTACCTTATACTTATAAAGTTCATTACCATTAGTACTTTCCATTTTAATATTCAGAAATGCAAACAAACAAATTCAGAATGAGTTTGATAATACAGAACAGATAAACAGGCAAATAAATTTTAGTAAAAAACCACACAGAGAGATTATCTCTATTTGAAAGCTTTAAGTCTTGGAAACTTAAAAGTATTTTCATAAGCAGTCGCATACATTGCACAAAAACCTAATCAGCCAATACACTGCAACAAAGAAATACAAAGTGAAAGTCCAAGAATTTGTTTAGCACACAGTATCATGCTTCTAGCTTGAAGTACCAACAATATCACTCTTGGTTTACCTGATCTCTTCAGACCTTCCTGGCATGAATGGGTCAAGGTCTTAATGAACTTGTGGAACTGATCCACTCAAATTTTGAAGGATATAACAAGTCCTCAAAAAAAAAAAAAAGACAAAAAGGAGTAATGGATGAATGAAAGATTATATCATTATTTGAACTAATCATTATCTATTAAGTGATGGTCTCACTGATGTCGCCAAGAACACAGAAAAAATGCTAAAAATATTTTACAGCCAAAAAACCCACCCCAGCGTTCCCATGACCATTAGAATCAGTAAAGTCTGGTTTTCCATGGATTTTCATGCAACATTGCCGCACAGGAGCCCAGCTCCCCTCAGCGTCACTAAGCCTGACCAGCTCAGCTTCCTTTGGGCATGTGCATAGAACTGGTTCGGAGCTTGGCTGACTAACCAAGACGATTAGTCAGCTTACTGCTACCCTACAGAATATGACTAATACAGGCTGATTTATAACTCCTTTCTTTGCTATAGGGAATTAATTTGGGTCTTTCTTCCAATTATTTAGCTATTATTTTTCATGAAACTTGGAAGAACTTAACATCTTTGAGACTCCTACCATCTGTCAAATTTGGTTGGAATAGACAAAATCTATGGGAGGACAGGCACTGGCAGACCATATACAATGACAGTGTATACTTTATTTTCTTAGACATACCAAAAATACCTCTTGAATTGGAGGCTACCTAACCTCCAATTCAAGATAAAGGAGAAAAAGATGACATCTTGTATATGCTAAAAAATAAAGAAGAACATGAAAAAAAAAAGACAAAAACAAGTGAAAGAACAAAGCATGAGGTGGCTGGCAAAGCTAAAGAAAAGCAGGGGAAATATGGCATTCAAGGAATGTAACATGCTTGCAAAGCAAAGCTGGGAAACACATATTATGTAGTAAAAAAGATAAAAAGATGACAAAGTAAATAAGAGCTAAAGGGGAAAAAAAAATAAAGAAGAGGCTAACAAGCCTAGCTGCCAAAACTGGAATGAGATAATATAAGTAAAAATGACAGAGGATCTGTAAAAGAAAAAAAAAGAAATTGATTATTTAATTAAGCACTTAAAAAGTTCCATGGTAGAACAGAAGAGGTCCAACTAGGTAGAAACTTTATTTTTTCTTTAGTCACAACAGAAGTGTAGCAGAATGTGAAAACAGATTCCATTTGCAAAATAATGCCTCAGTGGATTGAAAGATTCAAGGTAGTTTCAACTAAATCTAAATAATTTCTGACAGATGCTTGTCAAATCTGTTTTAAAGTCTTTTAGTGACAGTTTCTACCCAAGATGTCTAGGCAAACTTAAACCAAACTTAACCACCGCTGCCATTAGTTAGCCATCCTAATGTATAACATAATCTCCTTGTCGTATCTGCATGGACAGAGAAAATAATAGATTGCCTTCATCTTGTAAACAACTTCTAAAACATTTGAGAACTGCTATCTCTTTCCTTCTCTACACTAAACAGGCCAAGTTCTTCTAATTTTTTACACACACATACCCTTGCCCAGAGATTACACTTTTCAACTGCTTTTCCAGTCTCCTCCTCCAAGTGCTCCCCAGTTGGCCCAGATCTTTCCAGACATATATCCCAAAAAGGCTATAGCCTTCCAGTTGATGCCTCACCAGTACGAAAAGGAACGGAAGTATTATGCAATGCTTCTGGTTTCATATCCTGACGCAACGCTTGCTTCTATCACAACAGCATGATACTGGTTTTCATGTTTAGCACTTCAAGCTACGGGTGGCTTGCTACCTTACCTATCATTTTCTTCTGCTCTGTACACATTATCTCTGCTTACGGATAGCACTTTCTACTTGTTCTTACTGATTTACATCCTATTCTCTGACTTCTCAAGACCATTTCAAATTCCAAATGATCTTGTCCTCCAGGGTGCTTGCAGCTCCTCCCAGCAAGACACTGTGTCCAAATTGAGAAAGCATCATGTAGTAAGCCCTCACTGTCAGTATTATTCACAGAATACCTCCATTGTTCTACAGTGCCATGAATAGGACGTGGTTTGTGCCTAACATGATGATACTATGCTCTTTCCAACAAAAAAAAAAGGAGAAATAAGCATTTTAAAATGCTGATCCATCTCTATTTGATTGCCCATTTTAAGCTGTATATATTTTATTACTTTATGTTTCAGAGGGATTCGAAGTTGAACAGTAATTCTAGCCATTATGTATATTATATAAATAGTTTAGTTGCAAAGATTAGAGAAACAAAATGAGTTTAAAATTTGGCAGAATCATACAATCTATTTAAAATTTAAAAGGGAAAACAACACACTACTAAATAATATGAAATTGCATCTGTACGTTTTCTAGTTTGAAGAGAACAGCTTGCCAAATTCCGAATTGAGGGCTGAGTAACTATAAACACATTATTCTTTAGTTAGACTAAGATGCATTTTGTGGCACTGCTCAGATCTTAACAACTAATTAATTCTTGATGCTATAGAGAAGTTTTATTTAAAAAGAAAATTAATAGAAAAAATATTTTTAAATTATGCATTCTCAGATAGCTTTTAATAAGGATTCAACATTAAAGAAAATACTAACTTACACAATTCAATATAGCTTCATTAAGAACACATTCTTGTACCTGTATATTGTCCTGCAATATAACCTTAGAAGATCACAGCTCTGAGACAAAGCTCTGCATGACATCGGCAGGGGGGACACCAAAAACCAACTCAAACTAAAAAGGTAATGATAATTAAGAAATCAACAACATCCCTAAACCGACTGGAGCTGTTACTCACTCCAGCTAATTCTTTCTCACCCTCTGCCTTCCAAAGAGACAGATCCTAAACCATAAAACTTTTTATCTAGAAAATGTGACTGCTACCTTTACTTGGTGTTCATGCTCCATGGTTCAGTAATTCAACTTAAATTTTCAAATAAAGCTAAAAATACACAGTAACATGAAGAAATAAATACATTTTAAAAATATGACATTTTATTACATATTTGAGCAAAAAGAATGCAGGAAAGTCTGTGTTTTTTTTCTAGATATACTCTGTCTCTACATTTCCGCTTCACCACACAATTGTTCTCAAGTATGTAACAGTTCACACCATGTACACAGTTCAAAGGTCATACACACACACTTTTTTTTTTTTTTTTTGCTAGCGAGAGAGTTTAATTTCTTATCCATATGCACAGACTGGCATAATCCTTAGTGTCTCTGTTCTCCTTAACGGGAGTGATCAACTCTGCCAGTACAAAGCCCTTTTAGATGCATGTAGTTAGTCTAATATTAGGAGAATTACTAGTTTCTACCTCATCAAAATCACGAACTCCACAGAAAGCTGGAATAGGTAAGTAGACTTCTCTATATTAGGAACTTTTAAAACTTTACAAACAATGAACATTTTTAAACATTTGATTTCTATTTCTACTCCAAACTCTCTCTTACCATGAAGTGCAGTGCTTCAGCAGGTAACCTGTAAATATCAGGGAAAATAATCCTACTGACCTTTAGGTTGATTTCACTAGAACTTCTGTGGGATCTTAAAGTATGACAGCAAATATTTTGGGCCACTATTTCAGTATTAATTTTTGATGTTAGTGTGGATAACAATCTTCCAAACAATTTAATCCAAAACTGCATTAAGTACTGAAAGAGGAATAGGAAATTTCTCTGTCTCATGATCAAATTGAAACAAAAGTTCTAACATCACCCATCAAAAGGGGACACTTTCCCTTGTTCTCTCTTCATGTTGACAGTTTCAGACCAACCTGCCCTATTATGCAAGGTATCAAACCTGAAACAGTCACCTAGAGTGCGGCTACTGCTACCATGTCCTCTTTTTATTTAACTTCATCTGAAAGCTCTTTAGAAAAAAGGCTTACAAAAGGCTACCTATAATGCAGACTGTCATATCCACATCACAATACCAGATCTTAAAGTCAGGTATTTTACTAGCATAAACCTCTAATCTCATATAGGCTGTACACTCTGAAAAGAAGCTTAAGAGACACATGTATCAATTTTGTAGATGTCTTTATATAATAGTGGCACTATCTCACCAGATAGCCATGCTGCAGCTCCTTGAGGAATAATCTTAAAAGGCTGCAAACCAAACACCTTCAAAACCTTAGTAAATCTCTTAATTCCCAAAAGCATATTCAAAAAAGGATCTCATTGTGTTAACAAACATACTCAATTTTCCAGTCAGGGCAATTTGAAAGAACACAGGAAGTCCCAAAATGGTCACACACTGGATTTTCATTTGGGATCATGACCAACCCCTCAACCTCCAATATATATCTCAATACAATCAATACGGAAAAACTGGCAAGAAGGGACTGCTGCCTGGGATATATTCTGCTGAAGCATGACAGTCAAGCCTACAGTGCTTTATAATTTTTTTTTACTTATTTCTTCAATATATTGACCTAGGCTCCCGTACACAGAGTGTCACCAAAATTTTATAACCCTATGAGTTGTTAGAAGTCCACTAAACCTTCTCTGTCACAAATTTCTCTATTTCTCATTAATTATATTCCCAAAGAAATAACAAGACAGATAGAAATCTGAGCTCAATGACCATCATTGTAGTAACAGCCACCTCTTCTTTCCACAAGGTTTTCAAAATATCTTCTCTGAAGTCTATTCTACTTTGGCATGGTGTTATTATGGAGCAAAACCAAGATAGTCCATTCTTTAAAAAACAACTCAACAGCTTTTGGAAGGTAACAAAATTCTGGAATAACTCCCATACCGAGTCCTTCTGTGTCTTCTAGCCTTATGCATTTTGCTTTTTAAAGACAGAAAAAAAACTAAGAGACTGAATAATTACTCTGCCCCATGAGGGGGAGAAAAATTTTTCATCAGTCTCCTCCTCAGTAGTGACTCATCTCTCTTAAGCTTGTGTAAAGTGTTTGTTATGTATTTGAAACTTGGAAAAGGAAGGTGTGAAACTCTTTTAAGTTGTGTATCAGAAAGTTCATTGTATTCTTTTAATCACAGAATCATAGAATAGTTAGGGTTGGAATTGAGTTTTAAAGGTCATCTAGTACACCCCCACTGCAAGGAGCAGGGGCATCTCCAACCAAATCAGGTTGCTCAGAGCCCCGTCCAACCTGGCCTTTAACGTTTCCAGGGATGGGGCATCCACCACCTCTCTGGGCAACCTGTTCTGGTGTTCCACCACCCCCATTGTAAAAAATTTTTTTACTTACGTCCAGTCTGAATCTACCTTCTTCTATTTTAAAACCATTATCTCTCATCCTACCACAACAGGCCTTGCAAAAAGTTTCTCCCTGTCTTTCCTATAATAGGGCCCCTTTAGGTATTGAAAGGCTAATCAGTTAAGGTTAATCAGTTAAGAAGAATTCAGCAATAAGAGGGCAGAGCCTATTTAGGCATCTAAGTTGAAAAATCGGATCTCCCACGGGTGCTTTAGCTGCTTCATCAAACACTGCAAGAAGAGGAGGGGATTCATTCGGGAAGCCCCCCACCGACTGAACCTTTTCCCAGCGCAGAGATCCCTGAACGCTCTGCAGCGGGTAGTGGGGCACCCTCCACTCAAGCACTTCCCCAGGCCCCGCTCAGACACCCCCAAGGCCGCCGACTCCCGTAGACAAAGGCCGCTGCTTCGGCGCCCTCCGCCGCCGCAAGGCGGTGAACGAGAAAGAACCGCACGCCGCCCTGTGCGAGGTGACACCGCCCGCGCCCCGACACGCAGCCGTTGGCGGCCACAACAGCAGCTCGGCCGCCGCAGCGATGAAGGCGCCAGGGCCCCGGCGACGGCCTGGCTCCCTCCCGCCGCCTCCCCTCCCTGCGGAGGCCCGGCGGCGCCGAGCCGGGTCGGGGCGGCCCGGGACCCGTGGCCCCCGCTACACTCCCGCTGCCGGCAGCGCAGCTGGCTGGCGGCCCGAGCCCCGCCTCCCGGTACTCACGGCTCCGGCTGGGCGCCCGCCGCCGCCGGGCCGGGGGCTGGAGATGGGGCGCAGGCAGCCGCCGCGCCCGGCGCGGCGTCCGTTAGCCCGTTACCCTGGCAACTGGGGGAGACCGGGAAGGAGGGCCCCTCCGCCGGCTGCCGGCGGGCGAGGGGCCCGTGAGGGGCGAGGGGGTTGTGAGGGGCGAGGGAGCTAAATGAGCCGCGGGGGTGTAAGGCTGCCCGCACGCTCTCCCTCTTTCCGTCCGTGCGGGGAATTCTGTTTTTAAAGATTGCCCTCTGTCGTGTCCTCCCCCCCGCCCCCCCGCCCGGGGACACTCGGAACCTCGCCGTGCCCCACACCGGACAGATCGGCGTTTTCCAACTTGCATGGGCAGCGCTGTGGAATCTCGGTTCTACGTGTTTCCAGTTAAAATTTTGCTGCCGAGGTTGATTGTGCAGTGAGAATCTGTGATAGCTGACAGTGCTGCACGGTCCAATATTTGGGAACTGCTATCTTGAAGAGTAAACACAATCCTTGCCTGTTTAATTCTTTCCTGTATAAATTATTATCTGCTAACCAGCCTGGTCCGGACGAGTCCCCGTGGTTGTTGCCAATCCTGATTATTAAAATCCCCTCCTGGAAATCCTTGCACAACGACATAATGATGTGAAAAGCCATTTCACTCAAATTTAGGTAGAGGGGACTTAATTAAATCTAGGTTTCCGTTGAGAGAAATACATCCTCAGCCTTCTATATTTCTTCCTTATTTTAAAGGTAGGAGGATAAAATTAAGCGAAGGAAATAGGCAAGGGGTGCCTTGGAATTGGCATAGGCTTTTATTTACTCCTGGATTACCTTTTGTTTCTGTTTCAACACCTTGTATTATGTCAGGAAAAAAAAAAGTCTGAGCAGTTCAGGAGACAATCCAAAAATAACTTTACCCTGTGTTCTCTGTCCTTCTCATCACTTCTTTGTCTTGTCTTTACGTCCATTCTAGTATGTTCAAGTTCAGCCTGTATGTTTTTCATGAGAAAAAAATAAAAGGATGGTGAAGTGTTTACCGTACCTCACTTTACTTCCTCAACATAGTCTTAGTGAAGACAAGATGTAAGTAGTTTTTATTTTAATAAAGGCGGGCCAGGTAAACCCAACGTGCCTTTGCCGCAAAGGAGGCCAATGACATCCTGGTCTGCATTATGAAGAGCGTTCCCCTCTACTCAGCACTGGTGAGGCCACACCTGCAGCACTGTGTCCAGTTCTGGGCTCCCAACTGCAAGAGAGACATGGACATACTGGGAAGAGTCCAACAAACGGCCATGAAGATGGTGAAGGGACTGGAGCATCTCTCCTGTGAGTAAAGGCTGAAAGAGCTGGGACTATTCAGCCTGAAGAAGAGAAGACTCAGGGGTGATCTCATCAATGTCTATAAATACTTGAAGGGAGGGTAAAGAGGATGGAGCCAGGCTTTTGTTAGTGGTGGCCAGTGACAGGGCCAGAGGCAGAGGGCACAAACTGAAACACAGGAGGTTCCCTCTGAACATCAGAAAATCCTTTACTGTGAAGGTTGCCCAGGGAAGTTGTGGATTCTCCATCCCTGGATATAGTCAAAAGCCATTTGGAAACAGTCCTCAGCAACTGGCTCTAGGTCAAGGAGGATGCTGGACTAGATGACGTCCAGAGGTCCCTCCCAACTTCAAGTATTCTCTGATTCTCTGATTCATGCAATAAATGCAATTAATAGCATTGACACTCTGTGGAATTCAAAGCTAGCCTTCTCTCTCTAATGATGTCGCATAGCAATAGATATCTTAAATACCTTTTTACAGAGTACAAAAAAAAAATATGCTTCAGTACTCAAGAAAGCTGTTGGGTAGCAGTTATCAGGAGAAGAAATACCATGTTCCTATATATTTTACAGGCTTTAAATTCACAATTTTAACTTGAGATAATTATCTTTACCAAGATTGAAGAAAGGAGATAAGTAAAGGTGATAGATACTGCATTTTAACTTTTCCAGGTTAAATCCAGGCTTCTGATCTCTAAGCTGTTGCACGTTTCTCATATTTTGATTTATCACTACTTATTTGGCAATGCAGAGTTTCTGCCTTCTTCTAGGCTTTTCCAAGAAAAAAAAAGGAAATAATTCCTGAAGCAATAAAAGGAGATCTTTTGAGTCACAAATGTATGACAAGCTTCACCATTACTGTGTTTGAGCTTGTGGAGTAGTTATTGATCTTGGTGACTGTTGTGAGACAAAGAACATGTTGTCTAATCTTTTGATTGCTATTGTAAGAGTACGGTGGTCATCCTTAGTTACAGACTTCTTAAACAAATAAAGAAAAAAATCATTTAGATAGCTGCCAGCTATCTTATACATTTGAAAAATGTACATGGTGCTAGTAAAAACTAGATTTACCCAAAAGTTGAATGTCTTTGTAGTTAGCTGTATAATTTATTCATAAATGGGAATAAAGCTTCAAGAGTGTATTAATATATTCATTAATCTCATAGAAAGCATTGCCTTGTGCCTTTTTTTTTCTTAGAATAGCATGAAGATTATTCTTAAGTGCTTTAAAAATTAGGATTTAAAAGCTGCTCTAAAGAAGCAGGACTAAGTACATAATGTTTTACTCATGTATTGATATATTAAGAAACATTTTTAAGTTTTACAATTATGGAATTATAGGCACATATAATATGGGCAAAAAACCATGGAGATCAGCTGCTAGTTAGTGTGATACTATTTCCAGTGAACATTTCCTTACACCTCTCTTAATACTCTTCACCCTCATTAAAGACTACAGAAAAATCCTGAAGATGTAATATATACTCTGTTTTGTGAATTTTTCACATATTTACCTTATAATCCAGAGAATGTAAAATGACACAAAAGAGAATATTGCAAAAAAAGCACCACACTTTAAAATATGGATTATTTTACTCTATTTTTAGGCTTCTTCCATGGACCAAAACAGCTTTTTTTTTTTTCCAGTGGTATTGACAGTAAACTATAGGCTAGATCAATCCATAAAGGAAAAGTAGAAAATGTTTCAGAAAGAGGAAAACTTGAAAATCTGGGACCAATTGTGTCATTTCTTCCAGCCTACATACACTGCATCAGAGTGTACAGAAGCTGTAAGAAGCCGAGCTCAGCACTGAATGCTGAGTTGCGATACTGAAATTCAGGGTCCACTTCTTTAACCTTCCCTTCTGCAACGTAAGTGAAAAATTTGTACGTGAATGACAAAACAAACTACAAAAGCAAACACAGCATTATGTATCTTCTCTACTAATGGAGAAGGTGGAAGAACAAATATTGCAGAGATATTAAGCCACATCTGAAAAGGCACCAGGCCAGTATCCGCAACAGTATTTCTGCATCTGACTGGTAACTATGAATGTAACCCAATGCTTTCATTTAGAATTAAGTGTTTAAACTCATCTGCAACTCAAAACATCAGCACCCGATTTTACACTGAGCGACCTCCCTTCTCCTGTGTTACCTCTCTGGCTGCGTCTCAAGAAATGAAAGGGATTTGCCCAGTCTGATTTGTATAAGTGGCTGAAACTGGCTTGAATCAAAATATTGGTAACACAAACCAGCTTTTATTCC
Source organism: Chlamydotis macqueenii (assembly GCF_036417535.1). Taxonomy (NCBI): domain Eukaryota; kingdom Metazoa; phylum Chordata; class Aves; order Otidiformes; family Otididae; genus Chlamydotis; species Chlamydotis macqueenii. The sequence goes on from NC_141557.1 coordinate 117,944,390, forward strand.
CTTCTTTTTTTTCCTTCTTTTTCATACTTCATCACTAATAATTGTTAGCTGTCCAAGTTGTGTCTTTAATTCCATATGTGCAAAGTGTAACTGACTATCACTTAACACAAATTTGGGCAATGGGTAAGCAGCAAGATAGTCCAACTCGCCCTGCAATGCTAATAGGAATATATAAAGCTGACCATCCTCTCCCAGTTGCTCATTATATGCATTATAAATGTTTCATAAGATTCAAGGAGAAAACTTACTTTTTTAACAGCGCACCATTTTCATTAAGTACATTTTCAGAGCAAAACCAGACCCTCAGGTTGCCTTTTAAAGAGGTTTTACATTTTCAGACTTTATGCAAATTTTTAATAATACAGTATTATCTTATGTGGGAAAATAGAATCTCTGTTCCAGATTCACTTCATAATGTCTGCTTTCTACAAATCAAGCAGTGCAAAATTCATTATATTTCGCATGAGTTGCCCATTCTGCAACTTTGAGAAACTCCTAGTGTGATGGAGGAAAACTTGAGTTCTTCCTGTATCACACTTATAGCTCATCGTGTAGAGTGGGAGAAAATGAAGCGTACTGCAGGAAATACTACTGCTGTCCTATCCCCAGTTGTTGCAATTACATTTCAGGGCAAAGTATGAATAACAACCTAAAGCAGATGTATCATTGGAAAGAGCAGTTAACAGCAAGACTGCTTTATAAAAGTTCATGGCAGGACACAAAAGAGAGATTTTTTTGATGGATTTTTTAAAATTGGATCTTATAGACTATTCTATTAAATGTATTTGTCAATTTATAATGGTGCACTGTAATTATTCAAATTAAATTAATAACTGAAAAAGACTAGTCAAATGCAATCAAAACAAGCCACTTCAGATCATTACTCTAGCAATGGAGAAGAGCTCCATAGGAAAACTGGAAGGAGAGGATTTTTCAGCAAGTTATAAATCTCGCATTTTTCATTATGGTCTCAAAAATGCTCTGTTTAGCCCTACTTAAGCATGGGAGTTGGACCAGATGACCTCCAGAGGTTCCTTCCAACCTCAATTATTCAGTGATTCTGCGTGAAATGCTGAAATATTTGAGTCAGATTTGGTAAGGCATTGTTTTAAACCCTCGTGGGACTGAAGATGTGAGTTAGAGCTCCTCAAGGTAGAAAGAAACAGTAGATATGGGTTTCTTGCATCTGGGTTGGCTGCTTCATTACTAGGTTACTGAATAGAAGCAGTTTGGTGTATGTGGATGTCTATATACTTTTCTTTTCTTTCAAGTGCCTGAAAATAAAATTTGTGTTACAGAATAAACAGTATGTTTAATTTAGCATAAAACTCCTTTTTTTCCTAGTGTGAAAAGCCACAAATTTGGTTCTTTATGACTCATTCCCACCACACATATTTTTCACTTTGGCTGAGAAGGCAAATATTCAATTATTCATGCAACTCCCTTTGGAACAGACTGCAGCTATGACAATGCTGGAAAGCCAAATATTATGCTTAGAAATAGTGTCTTGGCTGCCTAAACTAATACCCTTGCACATCACAGTCATCATGGCATCTCACAAAACTGTAACATTTTATGCGAAATGCAGGTTCTGTGACCAACAGAAACTTTTTTACAGGATTAGTTTGTCTATGTATATAGATGCCATCTCTGTTGCATCATCTAACTGCAAAATGAATGATAATCATATACCTTTTTCTATCTAATAATTTTTTGATTCCTGTATGTCTAAAAGAAACTGTCAGTAAAGAAATAGAGTTTCTCACTTGAGTCAAGTTAGTTTGTACTGAGCAACTGATAAAGATCATATCTGGTATCAAAATACATGGCACAGGAAGACAGACATTGTCTTCCTACCATTATGAGGTGGGAGATGCAAATTTTTATGACAGAATTGTTAATAACTCAGAAGCTGCTGCCATGAATTTAAATAGAAAAGTTCCCTGCTCAGATCAGAGCAAGGAAACAAGATGAGGCATGTGAAGATAATGCACATAAACACATGCTACAGGCACAATATACACAAAGTAATTTAAAACAGACAGTAGCAACCAAGGCATTAATAATAGTGTTCTGGTTTTGTTTAGTGAGGGGGGGGCCTAAGGTGGTAGCTTTTGTAGGAAACTGCTAGAAGTCGCTCCTCTTTGTTTAGTGGACTCGGCCGGGCCTAGGGCGGATCTGCTGCTGGCCAAGGCCGAGCCAATTAGTAGCAGAATGTCCCATGATAACGCCTCTGCGATAACGTATTTAAGAAGGGGAAAACAGGAAAAAAAAACAGAGAAGAAGATGTGAAGCAGCCAAGCGGGGGCAGAGAGGGGGAAGAGTGACTCTTGTGGGCCTTGCAGGCCTCACCCTCTGGCCTCCCGCCGGGCAGCCGACTGGGCCTAACTCGGCCCAGCCTGGCTGCAAGAAGTGGAGAGGAGATGAGAAGTGAATAAGATGTAAAAAGGATCCTGAGAGGCATCTGCCAGCCTGTTCTGAGGAACGGCTGCAGATGCCAAGGTCAGTGAAGAAGGAGGGGGAGGAGTAATGCGGCTCCTGGCCAAGATTCCCCTGCAGCCTGTGGTGATGACCATGGTGGAGCAGGTTGTCCCCTTGCAGCCCATGGAGGTCCACAGAGGGGCAGAGATTCACCTGCAGCCCGTGCAGGACCCCACGCCGGAGCAGGTGGAGGCCTGAAGGAGGCTGTGGCCTGTGGAGGGCCCGCTGGGACAGCTGTTCTAGAGGGACTGCACCCCATGGAAGAGATGACCCACGCCGGAGCAGTTTCACGAAGGACTGTGGCCTGTGGGAGGGACCCCACGCTGGAGCAGAGGAGGAATGTGAGGAGTTCTTCCCCTGATGATGAAGTAGCGGTGTAAAACATCGCGTGATGAACTGACTGCAACCCCCATTCCCTCTTCCCTCCTGTGCTGCTTGGGAAGGGAAGGTAGTAGAGATAATGTTAAGCCCGGGAAGAGGGAGGGGTGGGGGGAGGTTATCTTGTTCCCTGTCTCATTCTCCTGCTAGTTTTAGAAATAAATGAGTATTTTTCCCCAAGTCGAGTCTGTTTTGCCCGTAACAGTAATCTATACCAATGCACGCAGCATGGGGAATAAACAGGAAGAGCTGGAGATGCTTGCACACGAGCAGGGCTACGACCTCATTGGCATCACGGAGACGTGGTGGGATGACACATACGACTGGAGCATCAACATGGAAGGGTAAAGGCTTTTTAGAAAAGACAGGAAGGGGAGACGAGGAGGGGGTGTCGCTCTCTACATCAGCAACCGGCTGGAGTGTGTGGAGCTCCGCCTGGGGGTGGAGGAGGAGCTGACATCTTATGGGTCAAGATTAGAGGATGGGGACGGACAGGGGACGTTACGGTGGGGGTCTGTTACAGGCCACCTGGCCAGGAGGACAGAGCAGATGAAGTGCTCTATAGGCAGATAGGAGCAGCCTCACGGTCACAGGCCCTGGTTCTCATGGGGGACTTCAACCACCCTGACATCTGTTGGAGAGACAACATGGCAGGGCACAGGCAGTCCAGGAGGTTCCTGGAATGCGTGGATGACAACTTCCTCCTGCAGGCGATAGAGGAGCCGACAAGGAGGGGTGCCATGCTCGACCTTGTGCTCACCAACAGGGAGGGGCTGGTGGGGGATGTGAAACTAAAGGACAGCCTTGGCTGCAGCGACCATGACATGGTGGAGTTCAAGATCCACGGGGCAGCAAGGAAAATACATGGCAAGTTCTCTGCCCTAGACTTCAGGAAGGCAGACTTCGGCCTCTTCAGGGACCTGATGGGCAAAGTGCCATGGGAGGCGGCCCTGGAGGGAAGAGGGGCCCAGGAAAGTTGGTCTATATTCAAGGAGCACCTCCTCCAAGCTCAGCAGAGGTGCATCCCGATGAAAAACAAGTCAGGCAAAAAGGCCAGGAGGCCGGCGTGGATGAGCAAGGAGCCCCTGGACCAACTGAAAGTGAAAAAGGAAGCCTATAGAGGGTGGAAGTGGGGACAGGTAGCCTGGGAGCACTACAAAGAGGCTGCACAAGTGGCCAGGGATAAGGTAAGGAAGGCCAAAGCCCTGGCAGAACTGAATCTGGCCAGGGATATAAAATGCAACAAGAAGAGTTTTTATAGGTACGTAGGGGACAAAAGAAAGTCCAGGGAAAATGTAGGCTCCCTCCGAAAGGGAACTGGTGTCCTGGTTACCCAGGACATGGAGAAGGCTGAGGTTCTCAATGACTTTTTTGCCTCAGTCTTCACCGACAGGAGTTCCTGTCCCACTGCCCAAGCTCTAGAAGGTGCAAGCAGGGACTGCGAGAATGAAGAACTGCCCATTGTACTCGAAGAGCAGGTTCAGGATTACCTGAGGAACCTAAAGGTGCACAAGTCCATGTGACCTGATGAGATCCATCCGCGGGTCCTGAGGGAACTGGCGGATGAAGTTGCCAAGCCACTGGCTATCGTATTTGAGAAGTCGTGGTGGTCTGGTGAGGTCCCCGATGACTGGAAGAGAGGGAACATAACCCCAATTTTTAAAAAGGGGAATAAGGAAGACCCAGGTAACTACAGGCCGGTCAGCCTCACCTCTGTGCCTGGCAAGGTCATGGAGCAGATTCTCCTGGAAACCATGCTAAGGCACATGGAGAGCAAGGAGGTGGTTGGTGACAGCCAACATGGCTTCACCAAGGGCAGATCATGCCTGACCAATTTGGTGGCCTTCTATGACGGGGTGACGGCATCAGTGGACAAGGGACGAGCAACTGACATCATCTACCTGGACTTGTGCAAAGCTTTTGACACTGTCCCGCATGACATCCTTCTCTCTAAACTAGAGAAACATGGGTTTGATGGACGGACCACTCAGTGGATAAGGAGTTGGCTGGATGGCCGCACTCAGAGAGTGGTGGTCAACGGCTCGATGTCGAAGTGGAGACTGGTCACGAGTGGCGTCCCTCAGGGGTCCGTGCTGGGCCCGGCCCTGTTCAACATCTTTGTTGGTGACATGGACAGTGGGATAGAGTGCACCCTCAGCAAGTTCGCCGACTACACCAAGTTGTGTGGTGCCGTCGACATGCTGGAAGGGAGGGATGCCATCCAGAGGGACCTTGACAGGCTGGAGAGGTGGGCCCGTGCCAACCTCATGAAGTTCAACCAGGCCAAGTCCAAGGTCCTGCACCTGGGTCATGGCAATCCCAGGCACAAATACAGGCTGGGCGGGGAATGGATTGAGAGCAGCCCTGAGGAGAAGGACTTGGGAGTGCTGGTGGATGAGAAGCTTAACATGAGCAGGCAATGCGCCCTTGCGGCCCAGAAGGCCAGCCGCATCCTGGGCTGCATCAAGAGGAGCATGGCCAGCAGGTCGAGGGAGGTGATTCTCCCCTTCTACTCTGCCCTGGTGAGACCCCACCTGAAGTACTGTGTCCAGTTCTGGAGCCCCCAACACAAGAAGGACATGGAGCAGTTGGAGAAGGTCCAGAGGAGGGCCACGAAGATGATGAGAGGGCTGGAGCACCTCTCTTATGAGGACAGGCTGAGAGAGTTGGGGCTGTTCAGCCTGGAGAAGAGGAGGCTCTGGGGAGACGTGATAGCGGTCTTCCAGTACCTCAAGGGGGCCTACAAGAAAGATGGGGAAAGGCTGTTTAGTAGGGCCTGTTGCAATAGGACGAGAGGTAATGGTTTTAAAATAGAGGGGGGTAGATTTAGATTAGAAATTAGGAAAAAAATTTTTTACGATGCGAGTTATAGAACACTGGAACAGGTTGCCCAGAAAGGTGGTGGAGGCCCCATCCCTGGAAACGTTCAAGGCCAGGCTGGATGAGGCTCTGAGCAACCTGATCTAGTCAGGGATGTCCCTGCTCCTTGCAGGAGGGTTGTACTAGATGACCTTTGAAGGTCCCTTCCAACCCTAACCATTCTATGATTCTATGATTCTATGATTCTCCCCGTCCTTATCTCAAACCTTGAGCCGCTTTTCTGATACCATCTCCCCCTATTCTCTCGGCGGGCGGAGGGAGCGAGAGAGAGACTGTGTAGTCTGGTCCTGATCGGGGCTGAACTACGACAAATAGATATGGAAATGCATCACTGTGTGGAAGGACATAATACAGTTTGTAAAACCATGGTTGACTTTAGATTCGTTTAAAGGTAAGCTATGGATTGGAAAATTTTGAGCCTAAGCCTTAAAAATGACATAAAAATCAATTTCAGGAAAATAAGCAAAACCCAAACATTGATTTAAACCAATTGAGGACTTGGATCTTTGCTTCTTTCCAATAAATACATCTGTGTTTAAGAAATATTAAAATATGGATCTGTGTTTCTACATAATCCAGAAATATGTACATTAATACATGACTCTCAGCACTCCGATCTAGAAATTACCCATTAGCAAAACCACTACCAGTTGGTATTCAGTTGATTCAATGCCGTTACTTCCCTTTTAAAAATTCTTACTTTGCAACAATGTAGTATCAGGCATCTTTATTCAAAAAGGCATACAAAGCCCACTGAGGACAAAGACAAACCTTCCACAGGCTTTAGTTGAGACTAATGGGTTAATTAATGTGTACACACCTCCACATATAAAAAGAACACATATCCTTTAAACACATTTTTAACCTAGAAGACTTTATGACAATTAATGCAGAAAAACATATGTATTCTTTCCATTTTTTCCCTAAGATCCCTTCCTCACCTAAGCACTCGTATGAGATGATGCTGAACCAGGACAGGCTCCTGATTTCCACTATAGTTATATACAATATAATAATAACAGCAGCAGAAAGTAGTGGTGTAAACTTGAGATGTTTTTTCAAATTTTTAAAATAGAATTTACAATAAACGTAACAAAGAAAGAAAAATAGCCAATGTAAATACCTTCCAAAGTGTACTCCTGGCAACAAAACGTGTTTAATAACTTGGAAGCTGTCTAGGAGCTGAAGTCTTGCCAACAATTTCATCTTATCTCTCACATATGGCAAGCGATAATATTTTTAATTATTTATTATATAGCTTAAATGAGACTTCAGGAAAATACTTACAGATAGATAAAAAGAATAATTGTTTTCATAACATTCTTCAGTTTTTTTTCAGACTGCAGCTGAAAATATACTCAGATAAACATCTCCCCTGTCTGAACTGTCGTTCAAAACCTTTGTCACAGAAGGTCTAAGGTCTTAAAATTGGATAGTTTTGATTGGCTTTCAAGAAGAAAGCAGATTAAACATCTTACACTTTAGTGACTTGTGAGAAAACAGTTGTGTTTTCTAACTGCCAGCATGTTTCCTAGATAACGCAGACTTAAATCATGGCTACTGACAATATCTCAGGTACTCACAGCAGTGATGCTCTTACGTGCTTAATTATACTTTATAGTTTGAACTCTTATTAAAATAGCCCTCATAGGAAAAGTTTGAAGGAATCCAATCATGAAAGAAATTTTTTTCTGAATTTCAGAAGTCTCTACAATGTATGTAATGAATTTTTAATCTAGTGAACACTTCACATAAGCCTAAATGGCATGATATCTAATAACGTTTGTTTTAGTTGGAGCAAGTGGCATTCTTATTTCACATCATTATCGCCATGGATATTACTGAACAATAAAATTATGTTTTTCTATTTGCAGTACATTTTCATGGTACAGTATCTGGTGAGAGTGCAAGACTAAATAATATATATGTCACAGGTTTTGAGAAAGCATTCTAAAGGTTTTCATTACATTATGGAGAAACAGCAGCAGAATTTTCTTTGATTTATTTTGACTGTTATGCTCATGAATGATTTTACCCACTATCTAAATGGCCTAGAAGTATAGGCAATAAAAGACGAATAGGGAAAGGAAAAAATGGATTCCCTATTCATATTGGCCTGTGCAAGCATGTAAACTGTTACCCTTCTATCTTACTTTTCATACTTGCTAAACTTGTTAAATACGCTCACAAGTAAGAACAGATGTTTATTTTAAAGGTGAAAATGAAACCATGTGAACTTGTCAAGAAAAGCTTATTACATTTTTTTAAAATGTTTCCTTTATTTACAGTAATTAAAAATGCACTTAGTAGCTTGCACTTAGTAGTTTGGATATACAACTGCTGTAGTGTTTAGTATCCCCATATTTCAAACATAAGTCCTTTTCCGGATAAAAACAAGGTTCCATAGCAAGGTCCTGCTAGGACCTTTCATTTTAAAAAGTACTGCAGCAGATATAGATTAAATAAAAGCTGTTATAGATTGAGTAAAATAGAACTAATTGATACACCATCAGGAGTTTTCAGAAAGCGCTAACATTGCCTGGACCTTGACAGTGGAAGTATTTTTCCAGAAGCACTGTAGTGGTCTAGCTAGAATTTTAATTCCATTAAGATTCACTATTCTGTCATCGGGATTTTTACCTGCTTTGTTGGAGCACAAGTGAGAACCCAGACACATCCTGAAGATTCAGTCTACAGAACGCACAGCAGAGTCTTGGGAAGAAGTGCTTGGCTGATGACAGAGTTATCTAAGTAAAATGTGAAAGTAGGTGCACCTGGAATCTGCAATTTTTGTTTAAAATAAAATATAAATTAGAGGGGAGGAAATGTCATTCTAAATCAGAATCTACAAATACAGTGTTCGTATTTCCAGCAATGTAGTACTTAAAAATATTTATGGTATCAAATGGAAACCTTTTCCTTTATTAAAGTCAATTATTTCCTGTTAATGATGTAGATCTCCTTTGCTTTGACATCAAAATTGTATTTTCAAACCCCCAAAATATTCCATTCCAAATTTATCTTTTTATTTCTCTGAATAGCTCTGCTGTAATGACTTCACCATCTACAATAAGAAAATCTACACAAAGTAATGTTCTGTTGTTATGTGAGTATTCAGAAAGAAATACATTACCTACCACATCTTCATTTGTGGCTTTCACAATTTATTAGTAACATTTGTTCTGCAGTTTGTTTCTAAAAAAGGCTAGTGTTCGCATAATAACACTGTCCCTGGTAATTTTTAGAGCTGTTATATATATGGAAATAATCTAAAGCATTCACTGGTACAGGAAGTTTATATATTTATATATTTGGTGCATGGAGCACAGATATATTTCTGTACTGTTCTGTTACAGTTAAATAATGAACATCCTCCCAAGTCAGAGAGTCTCTTCTGTGGTTTTTTTACAAGAAAAATTTCTGGCCAGAGAGAAGAAGAAATATAAGCAATTCCTACTATATCAAAATTATGTTAAATAATTACAATAAAATTAGTCAAAACACCCTGTTTTGCCATTCTGGATTTAATAACAGTTCTACTTGCCAAATGGTGTGTAATTAGGACAGTAGTCTAGATCTGATTCTTTTAAATATATTTTTTTCTGGGCTGAGTTTCTGATCAACATTCAGAGACTGATTATTCTCTTCATTCTGTGAGTAATCAGGTAACTGTGACAAGATACATTTAGCAATAGTCAAGGTTTTTAAATGCTCTCATATTATTGGGGTATTCTTGTTAATCACTGAAAATAATCCAGTGTTCATTTATGATGAAAGAAAATTAGTAGCACACAAAAACAATTTTAAATGCCAATCTTTATCTGCATCTGATCTGCATTTTTTATTGTACCATGATGAAATAGTAATCTCATAATTAATACTTACTTTTCATGAGGAATTAGTTTAAATAAATTATCAATGGTCTCCTAAAGAAAATTGTCAATTTAAACAAAAGGGAGTATGTTAATTAAGTTTATTACTCTCAATAAACCAAGTAGTGATATTTTAATTATCATTTCCGTTATTCAGTTCAGAGAACATGACAAATCGGTTACTTTCTAATGAAATTTTTAGAATGAGCTGTTTTCACAAAGTGAATAGCCATGTCACTTCTGATGGAACTCTGCTTTTAGATGATAATGAATCACAACATGCATGTAGGTTTATAGAATGTTAGATGTGTTGACAAGCATTAGTTATACTTTTTACTTGTTAATATTGCTGCTCTCGCAAATTCTAAGGCTCATGGAAAAATAGCTGTGAGCTATGTACTATGGAAACATGAATTTCAACAAGATGTGTAAAATCAACATTCCCAGGTTATACAGTGGGGGCTGCAAAAGTCAACGGCAAAATTCCCACCAATTTTCTTCCCTTGAGTCTAATCTCCCGTTTTTAAATCTGTGTTAACATCAGCTAAAAGTTCTCTGTGTTGTTCTTTGAAATATTTTCTCTCTTTCAACACGAATGACACTTTTTTAGATTAAAACATTTGTAAAATAGAGTTGTTAGAAGAATTATTAAAAACACTAAGGAGGAAATAAGTTTATAGCTTTGTGTAGTTCTTTTAACTGAAAAAATTATGAGAAGTAAGGCTAGATGTTTGTATAAAGTTTGGCTAAGCTATTGAATAATTATTTCTAAATATGCACAGTGCTGCCAACCAACTACTTCGTGAAACAAATCACTTCATATATGTATCATCTGAACTCTTTAGAGGCTTAAACAGATTTAGATAATGATTCAGTATAAATTACCATTCCTGGTCTCATGGACTAAGAATAAAAGGCAGAACTGCAGAGTTCTTTCATTACTAACCAAATGTCTACTGTACAGTTCTCATGGAGAAAGTGAGCTCCAAACAGCTGTGTTATATTTTTAATGTATTTGTCTGGATCAAATTGTCTGTCTTTAAATATATTCAGTCTGTACAATATACTCGAATTACAACAACATTGTCAAGATATATTGGAGGAGGACAAATCAGAAATGTAGGGAATAGACATATCCCAAATATGGTCATAATTATTCCATAAATTACTAGAAGTATGACAACAGCACTATGAATAGTATTGACTTTCATTTCTGAGTTAAAAAAAATTTAATACGTTATCTGAATTATTTATTTGGAAGAAGAACATACCAGTTTCCAAATAAAATGTCAGGGAACTATTTGAAGTATAAATATCATAGGTGCATAAATGCAAACTGTTCTGCATCTCAACCTTTTTACATTTTTAATCAACGAACTATGGAACACACTGAGACTGCTAAAATATGGGAAAAAATACACCATGTGGATTATTGAACTCTGGAAACCTACTGAAATCTGGCCTTCAGGAAAAAAAGGTCAAACCCTGTAAGTTCCAGATGGAATAATATTCTGAAAGCTGAAATCTCCAAATGTGGAAGATAGAACACTACTGCCAGTGTTCAAAGAATACTGAGAAACTGAATTTTAAAAGAATTACAATCTGGGAAAAAAAAAAATGGAACAATAGGAGCTAAAAGAGTCAATACATCACATTTTACATGTAATTTTTTTTTATGTCTCCCATTTGGATCACAAAAAAAAATATTTAATCTGGCAAGTGTCCTCTTACCTTTTCCCCTCTCACTGCTGATGAAAAAAAAACCCCATCTCTTTGCATAGAAAAGTGCATATATTTATTCAGGGACAAAGTGAACAGCATATACAGTGGTGTATACCTCTCCCCGGAATCATATAAAAAGAATGTAGACCTATTAATTACCTCTAGACTTTGAAATCAGCTTGTGTGGTCTTAATATTGGAAAGCAGAGGTATAGGAGTTACATAAGTAAGGCAAACCGTGTTGGCTCCACAGTTTCTGGTAATGAAAGCATGACAAAATCTATAGCTGAATTTCTCTTCACTATCTCGTATTTTAACCTTTTTGAAGAGAAATTTTCTTCAAGTTAAGCCTGACCAGCTTAACCTGAATTGAAACCTTTTGACTGTATTTAATAACATTTGGTTTTGTGGTTTTCAGTCACAAAATTTTGACAGCTGAATTTAAGGGGCCCTTTGAAACTGAACAGAGGTGAGACAATTTACCTCACCATTCTCACAATCTTGAGCTCCTCAAAAAACTGAATTATTAGAAAAGAAAAAACCCAGTCATAGAATTCATATTCTTTTATTTAAAAAATAGAGGAAGAGAATTCTCCTTAGAAAGGATATACAGCCACTAGTACAATAATTTATTCTTATGTTTGCATCTGTACTGAAAACTCCTCTGTACAGAATTGCCAAATCCAGTCAGTTTTGCAGTCTGATGAAATTATTGCTGGCTCATATATTTTTGATGTTTCAGTTGCGCAAAATATCCAGAAAGCCGCTGTCATTGGCCAGCTGACAATTTTCTCCCACTCAGTCTGACAGAGTGGACTATTTCTTTCCCTAGATATCTATATGGAAAAAAAAAAAAGTGAGTAATAATTTTACATTCGGAAAACTGTATTTTTTTTACATATCATACAACTGCCATTTACCTAAATATATATATATAATTTTTTTCATATGTAGCCTGAGAGACCAAACCAAGATCAGGTTTCCACTTTATTTCATGATGTATACATACCAAGAGATTTTCAGTCCCTGTTCTGACAAGCTTTCAATTTGAATAAGCAAGGAAGACAAATGGAGGAAGAAATGAAATATTAATATCTCTAGTTAGAGACAGAGAACCATGCTAGAGAAAAAGCAACTGACTTGCAGGGATTCAAAGAGGGAGCAGAGCCAGGATCTGAGTTTCGAATTTCTGTGATAGTGCAGCACCTCGATTTGAACATTATCCTTCTTCCATGCCTTGTGGGATTTCACATATGATCTTTTTTTAAGCAAATCTGGTTTGCAATCCTGACTCCAGCGACCACATTTTTTTCTTGTTCGGAACAGAATAACCATCTTCCATTTACTATGGAACTTTAAACCCTTTTTCCAATTTCTTCCCCACAGAGGAAATGCCAAAAGAAAAAAAAAATGCTTTAATAATTTATGGATAACCACAAGAGTAAAGCTAGAGTAATTTTAAGTGAAACTTGATCTTATCAAAGGAAATCTGTATATTCTAGCTAGCTTATTCACTCTTTTGAAAGTGAGTAAGACAATACCTTCCTATTTTTCAGAAGTAGAGATGGAGTCACCTTGCTAAATTATTTGATTACAAGTAGACCATTTTCTTCCAGTACATCACTAAATGTAACCAGGAGTCCCATTGTACTCTGCTTATTATCTTTAAGGTAGAGTTGTAGGTGCCTCGCCTGGCTGCTCACAGAAGGCGTGCATAGCAGCAGTGTGGTAGCAAGCACGCGTGGAATGGGCGGCACAACAGGCAGGTACCACAGGATTTTCCAGGCATTTCCAGGCAAGGAAAATGATGGGGAAAAGCTTTGGGGTTTGTGACTTTGGATTAAGGCATTTCTGCCTGAGTCAAATTCAGGCATTTTACCTTTTTTTTGCCCGTAAGCTCAAGAAATATTTCTTACGATCTCCTCATGGATGCACGAAATGAATTCTCCATGTAAATGTTTACAGAACTGGTCTTCAAAAGAGTTAATTAGAGGAACAGCATTGTATACTTCTTAGTAACCCTAGACTACTCCTGATTTGGAAAACTGAAAATGAACAATTTTTCCATGAAATTGCAAAGGCACATTTCATAGAATCATAGAATCATAGAATGGTTAGGGTTGGAAGGGAGCTTCAAAGGTCATCTAGTCCAACCCCCCTGCAAGGAGCAGGGACATCCCCAACTAGATCAGGTTGCTCAGAGCCTCATCCAGCCTGGCCTTGAATGTTTCCAGGGATGGGGCTTACACCACCTTTCTGGGCAACCTGTTCCAGTGTTCTATAACTCGCATTGTAAAAAAATTTTTCCTAATATCTAATCTAAATCTACCCCCCTCTATTTTAAAACCATTAAAAAAAATTAATTATAAGTTGAACAGACCTGGTACTGGATGTAGCTGCAGTGTATGTGGTTGGGCTGCTTAGTGAGTAATGATCATCTAAAAAATAGCAGTAATCTCTGTCAGGCGTTAGATTAAAAACACACCTTTGTATTTTTGCTATAGGATTCTATTGCATAATAGCTAACATATACTGCCATGCAGCATGCCATGTAAATGATGCATAGGTTGTGAGCTTGCCCCTTTCTCAATGGCAAATTTCCACCTAAGAATTTAGCCAGTGTATATAGTGTTTTGTTTAAGGAAGGTTTACAGTAAGCCCTTTGCTGCTGAGCTGAAACACTCCAATTTATCTATCTGAACTTTCATTACATCTGGATTGGTATAAGTGATGTTTTAATTCTCACAATGCTTATTAATATAGAACACTGTCGTAAGCTCTGAAAAAACCTGGTTATAATGCTCTCCTTCTACCAGTTACCTTGTTTTTTATAAATAACCAATTTAGATCTTTTAAATCAAATCAAAAAAGGCAATTTCTTCTTTTTGTATTAAAAGTCTTATTTTCAGTTACTTCTCCCACATGTATGTAAATGGCTGGCCTTGATAAAGGTAGGGTAGATGCTGTGTGTGCAGCACATTATTCTTTTGCAATGATTTTCAGTAATTATGCATAACTATTTTCTTTTCTTTTCAATAAGTTCTAGCAGAATGAATGCAGAAAATTATAAGATTATTTTAATCATCTCTTACGTGCAAATTGAGTAGACCAACCTAGTCAGCTGTAATATCAAGCAGTTGATAAGAAGTGATATTCTCCTGTTAATAACGTGTTAGATTCTTTCATTTCCCAAAATAACTCCCTTACAGGCTCTCCCCCTTGTAATTGTTGAGTACAACCTAAAAGCCAGCTATTTGAAGTGATTGATCTACAGAGCTGACAGTCCACAAACCTTTACTACGAATTGCACACTTATAATCTGCCTTGTAACCTTTACTTCTTGTCCCTGCCCTAACCTCAGGTTCTAAAGAGGAGTCATCTGCCATGCAAATCCTTAAATTTTCCAAATTAGCCTTCCAGTAACTTCTCATAATTTAGTGGAAGTGTTTCCAACCCATAAACTTCACAATGGCCGTATAAAGCGCAGTGTACTTACGAAGGTAACTTGCAGTACTGACAGTGAACAGCCATAGGTGCTAATTCTTCTAGAAGAACACACAAAATCATCTGGGGGTGTGTTTAATTCATTTTAAAGTGGTTATTTAAAATTAACTTTCTTAAGCCAAGATTAACTTTATAAACTCACATTTTTAAAAGGATTCTTTAAAAAATATCTGGCCATTAGAAAATTCAAAAATTAATTTCTGTAAGCTATCATTGTATCTTACTAGAAGATCTGATAGGCGTACTAGGAAAGTGCTACACTCACTTTTGATTTTCTAACAACTTCCAAAGAAACAGCAGATCCAGACATCACAGGTATGAGTCTCCTCCATGTGCCCTCAGCAATCCAACCAAATAGTTTCCAATAGACGTATGACCTGCTGCCATACTGGCAGACAGGTTCTGCTAATGTTTGAACATTTCCTTAACACAACTAGTCTCATGAACTTCAGTGGACTACTCACATATTTTAAACTGAAAAAGGTATAGATTTGGGAATAGCAAGGGCTTTAGACTTCATCTTGCCTTAAACTTTGAAATAGCATTGGGTCAACACATGCCAATGAAACCATGATGTGCACTATGTTCAGTATTGAGGATATATTTTAATTTGGTTTTGTAGCCTATAATGAACATGGTAAACTGTATATACAGAATAGAAATGAAAGACTTACTTCTTAGCTGTAGTGGGAAACTCTTTCTCAGAAAAGGTAGAAGATAATACCAAATATTAATTTTATTTATTTATCAAAGGTCTGAATATAAGTGATTTGTGATTGAATGGCTGGACTATAGAAAATGGATGTCTCTCAGGAACTGGAATGTCCTATTGTGGGCATAAGTTTATTTCAGAGAAATAGCAGAAGGTAGCTAAGGACGAAAGCAGAAGAACGACTGAAGAAATCGAGCACCAAATACTCTTCACATTAAAATATTTAATGTCATTTTTCTGACTTGTATGTTTTTAATTAAAACTCTTGGTTTCTTGTGTGATATTCACAGAATTTTTGAACTTATTATTTAACAGTTTTAAAAGAGTATATAAGTCAAATGTGCATAATTTATATATATTTTTATTGCTATGTCTACAGACAAATGTTTAATTGCATTACAAACACACCGCCAAAGATCAGTCCCTGCCCTAGATCACAACACGTATATTTTTACTGATAATAAGAAAATATTGACATTTTAATAACCATTTTATTTGGTCTTTATTTGGCCTTTATAATTTTTAGATTCAAATAGCTAACATAAGTAATTATGTAAAATGGCACTGATGTGTCAAGTATTGGCGTGAACAGGGTCTCCTGTAGAACCAGGGCTTAATCAGCAGAGTTGCTCCAAGCCTGCGTAGATTCCTCTGCTAACTTCAGGAGAGAAGATGGTTATTGTTCCTGCAGAAATAGAGAAATCTGATGTAGTATACCTAAACCAGAGCTGTTTATTGACCTGTGCCGAAGTGTCATATACTGTGTGGTATAACTGATAGTTGTTTCCATAGCCATAAAGGAGCAGCAAAGGAGAAAAACCACCACCATATCTGCAGCAAGATCCTAAACACACAAAGAGATTCCCCAGACTGAATCTGTTTTTTCATATCAGCGCATCTGATGTCTCTGTCATTTATCACCAATACTGCATCACCATCTTCTCCTTTTTAAGTCTGTGGTGTTAATAAACTGACATTTTTTTTCTCTGTGCTATTTTTTTGTTATTATCTAAAAGTTCCTGATGCGTGCAGATAGTTATCTGCAGCTAGAGGGCTGGCCAGACTACCTTGTGTTATTTGTCTTGTAATGCAGAGAAGGTAAGTGAAAGTCATCTATTGTGTGCCAACAATTCAAAATATTTCTGAGTTGCCCTTGGGAAGCAAGTGCAAGCAGGTGTGTACTTATCCCAGAGATAGCTTATAGATGTGGTCCTTTTCTCCCAACAATTTTGAGAGACAACATAAACTCAGACTCCCCTTTTCAGAAGATTCCAGGGTTTTGCACTACAAAGCCAAATTTGAATTGCAGATCCCAAGTACAACAATGATCTTTACTACTTTTCTTGCTGTTAGACTGTGTGTTTTGCATCTGATTGTGTTACTAGGGCAGGTTTAGAGATGCTCAATCTAGCAACATTTAATTCTGCGTGTGTAGCATTAGTTTAGGAAGTGATTTATGTGATTACATATTAGGTTACTCCTTAAATTTGTAATTAGTCCATTGAAAAGGTTTTCCAAGCTTTTCTTTCCAGGTTAGTTGTGAAGTCTCTTTTAAAATTCTCCTTAACATTCTAGTCCTCCATTAGCTTTAAGGTAATTTGATAATGACCTTTTGTATATATATTCCTGGAAAAAAAATACACATGGTAATAAAGTTAAATGGTACTAATGTCAAATGTCACACAATGTAAATGCTCTGTTTCGTCATTTTATGATGTTGTCTATCACAGAAAGATAGCTAGAGTGACTGCCCAAATGGGCTGTGATGTCAGTCACTCATGGAGAAAAGAATGTAAGAGGTAGGCTGTAATGGTACTGCGCGAGTCATTTGTCTAAATCTTGGTGAGTGATTTTAGGGAAGCTTCAGTCCTGCGTAACAAGTTCTGGCCACCAATACTAGTCCTGTAATTGTTGGTTTGTTCTGACAACTTGAGACTTACCATGAGCATGACGTATAAATTTTGCTTGTAATTCCTCTGGGACACCTTCACAGTTCCTTAAAATGCCATATAACTTGAGGTGACATTTCATTACATCTCTATCTAGTGACTGAAATTTTGTAGGCTGAAACATGGTATGGGAATAGCATGAATGCATTTGGAATTCCTGAATCACCTTCTAGGAAGATAGGTAATTTCTGTTAAATCAAGACACTACAAGCACACAGCTTTAAATTTTTATCCTATGATTGCACCAAACATATTTATAATCCACACAACAACTTCCACATAGTCAATTAGATAAGCATCTAAAAAAGAGCAGATGAAAGTAATCTTGCTAAGCATCTGCAGACAGTTCCTGCTCCTCTGAGTCTTTCTGTCGCTAACAGAACTGCTAGGAGGTGTGATCTCTGTACAGCTGGAGTGTAATGCCTCAGAGGCAGGTTCCCTACTCTTCTGTAGTATACGCACAAAGAAACGTTTTCTTTCCAACACTTTTATGGTATCTTGTAAACTGTTCTCGGTTCAAATACAATCACCTTCTCATAGAAATTGTGCCCATGGATTTGGGGAAAAGTGGTTCCATATTTGTGGCATGAAAAAGCAGTGGCCAGCACAGTGGAGGGAAGTGCTGCCTGGAGGGAGTTTGACTGGAAGGTCAACTTTGTAGGCTGGCCACGCCGGGGGTACCACTGCTCATCTGTTGGGAGAGCAAAGTGGACCTCAGGTTAGCTGCAATCAGGTTTATTAAATCAGTTGCAATGCCACAAAAAAGACCTGAGTGTTTATCTGGCTGCCGGAAGGCTAGGAGGGAGTAAAGGAAACAGCTCTACATATGCAGTAGTTTGCCATTCCTGGTCTGAAAGAAAAGTAATGACAATTGGGGTGAACACTGAATCCAGCAGTATAAACACTGGCTATTCACAGTGAAAGCTTTCAGTGTTTAAAAAGTTGCTATTGTGAGATATGTCTTGGATAAATTTTAGATTTTACAATGTACTGTTCTTAATGGTTCTGCAAGCATTGCAGAGTTAGGAATAGACAATGTATACCTTGATTTGAGACTTGAAAAATATGGTTGGAATATTTTTTTTTCTGGGAAGAGTGAGCTCTTTTACATGTTCTACAACTTTTTCCAATCCTAATGGAGAGATTATGTGCTCACAAAAAGACTAGTGTTTGCATCTGATGTAGTATTTAGCAAAATTCAGCTTCAGCCTTCTTGTATGGACATGTTGAAGTACAGCCTGTAGGTTTTTTTTCATGAGCTTCAGGAGTCTTTCTAAATATAGTAACATCATCCAGATAATACTAGATTCCAGGCTTGTAATTAAGAATTATTAACATATTTGAAAAGCTCTGGATGTTGATTCAGGTCCATATGCTGTATGATTAAAAAAGAAACGTCCATTAAGTGTAATAAATGCTGTGAAAGTTATGCTGTCTGAATACTTGGTAATATGCATTCTTTAAATCAAGAGTAAAAAACCTACTCTGCAACTACAGCATCAGTATCTGTACATGGTTAACTGTCACTCACAGTGGCTTTGTTTGGCTTCCCTAAGTCCACATAAACCCAAGTATTCTGGTTTGCTTTTTGTCACCACTGCGCATTCAGAAAATACAGTGTCTCCATTAGTATCATTCTGGGCTATTTTTTCAATTATCTTGTGACTCAGCATCTCTCATTCAATTGTAGAGAATATAATTTCCATTGTAAAAGTGGCACATTAGATTGAATCATCGTGCTGTGAATAACTCCTTCTGAACACATGGCATTTCCATGTGATAACTGATAGTATTTCTTTTGTAACAGCTGAAACTGGAATTTGCATTGCAGCAGTGTTTCGTTGTATTGAAGCAATGCATATCTATACATATTTGCATATGTAGTGCAGTTCACAGATTGCTGCTTAACAGAAGTATTACTGTATACAATAAAGAATTCAGCAGTATGTATCAAAAGTCATTTTCCTATACAGGAAACAACAAGAACAATGTTATTCAGGTAGCTCAAGTGTCAAACTTCTATAGCATTGCAGGTAAATGCCCTAATTGAATACAGAAGCTCAGAAACCAGTGTCCCATCTTATTTTAGTAGGATATGGCTGTTCTCTGATGAAAGAAAAAGTAACCGGACACAAATGCATCCATAAGAAGTAACTGCTTCTATCTTATAACATCTTTCTGCAGTATTTGCAGGTTATCCAATCTGGTTTACAACACACTGTGGAGAGAGCAGTAGTACACTTACACACATACGCAAATACATATACACACATATACGTGTTACATATGCTGATTTTTTAGCCACAGTTCCAGTGGCTGCAGTTCGAAGATAGTCCACCCTTTCTCAATTTTGCTATTGTCAATTGAGGTAGAGTAGCAACACTTATGATCTCTTGTAGTGTCAGGTCCAATTCATGCAGTAAATACTATCTATAATCAATAGGAAATGCTTTCTTCCATAAGCTGAACTCGACCTTTTTCTGCTGTGCTTCTAGACTTAGACATGATTTTTAACTCCCTTAAAGCAGCAGTTCTGTTGAGTCTCTAGGCTTCTGTGTATGCTGGCAATCTTTACAGGATTCAGCTACAACATTTATTGCAGAAAAAAAAAATCTTTCATCTCAGGAGCACAGATTCTTTTTTTTTTTCATCATGAAAGCACAGAGGATGCACACTGGCTCTCTGCTCTGATATAGCAAACAGCATCAGTGGTTTTCTTTCTTCAGCAAAGTCAGTGCCGTTGACTGTAAATATATGATTTCCAACCATTTGCATGTGAACAACAGAAGAAACTTAGGAACCCTGGACTTTGTAGGAATGATGCAAATGAATTAAATGGCATCACAGACACTCATCTCATTTCTTCACCAGGTGAACAGAAAGGATGTAATACTAAAAAGATTATTCCATGTGTCCGTAGAAATACCAAAGGAAAGTCTGATTCTGACTGCAACAGGCAATAGTAGAAATCAACCAAACCAGCCAAAAAAACTCCACAAAGGCAGATCAGCTTTCGAATGACACTGAATTTCTCTTTATCTGACAAATGTCCTCCTCTGTCCAACACCAACACTGCAACACCAGAGCTCTCCTGAGTAATGCAAGTTCAGTTCATGTCATGTACGTGAAACAACTGGGTCATCATCCACCTGTGAACAGACAGGGAACAGACAGGGAACTAGAACGTTTCTTTCAGTCTTAAAACATCCACTGACAATGGGAGTGACTGACAAACCTGCCCCTGCTTTTTCGTTTTGTTGTATTTTGAGGGCAGTTTTAATGAGATACTTAATTATTAAAGATTTAGACTTTTAGCATGGGGGATGAGACGGGAATGAAGCCTATACGGTGTAGGAATAGAAAGTTACTAAAGGCAAGGAAATGCAAAAAGAAGAAAAGGGAAGCAGGACAGAGACACAAAAGGCAGAAAACAAAGTCAAAGAAACAAACCATAGACAAAGAAGTGATCCTAATAGGAAGCATTTCCTTTGTAAATGTTACTAAGGTGACAAAGAAGGTATTCAGTAAATAACAAAAGGAGTATGTGGCTGTTTCAACAACTGGATGATTGTAACAATTTTACACAATCTAACTCTGTCGAACTTGAAATATGCCAGCTGCAACAACACTTTTCTCAAGAACATTTCTGAGGCATACTCAAATCCTCTGATCAATACTATACAGTCTGGAATCAAAACTAAATTTAGAAGCAGCTGTTTTAATAGAATTTTGTTTCATTACTCTTTTTATTTTCATTTAAATGGGAACAAATTATGAAATCTGGAAAGGTGTTATAGTGAAGAACTATCTTCCATGTGAAAAGAACTGTCTCTCCAGTGAGAACATAAAGGTGAGGAGGAACAGTGGGATTCATCTGCAGCTGAAACACTGTACATCTACACATTTACAATGAGGGTGGTGGAACACTGGCACAGGTTGCCCAGAGAGGTGGTGGATGTCCCGTCCCTGGAAACATTCAAGGTCAGGTTGGATGAGGCTCTGAGCAACCTGATCTGGTTGGAGATGTCCCTGCTTCTTGCAGGGGCATTGGACTAGATGGCCTTTAAAGGTCCATTGCAATCATAGAATGGTTAGGGTTGGAGTGCTCGTTCAGAGTGTTTTGGGAGTGCAATCAGGTCACCACTTCTGCTTGCTCCAGGGCTGTCCCCCATCCTTTTCTAGATAAAAGAGCCCGAGCATTGTGGGAGCTGGGAGTGATGTGTTTTGGGTTGCTTTTTTTTTTTTTTCCCCCTAGTAAACTGTCCATTTGTGGGAAAACAAGGTTTAATGTTACCAAAGGCAAGAAGAACAGGGGTGCTGCTGGGAAAGGGACAGAAGGACAGACAAAAGCCTGAATAATTTCCACCTCATTTCAGTCTGAACAAAAAATGGCAATACACTTCAATACTATTCAAAAAATACTTTAATATTTAGGGCAGGGAAGGAAACAAGGGAGAAAACCCACATCACAATATCCTGTCCCTCAGGAAGGTGTGTGAAACCCTTCGCTTCGCATTTCCCGAGTATCTTAATCCTAGGTCATCCCACAAAAGAAAACATCCTTCAGCAGTTTTAGCAGCGCAGCACACCGAAGCCTTTGTTTACACTAGAACAAAAAGATGTTCGTTCCTGTTCCGATCAGGAAAGGAGTCAAAACGCTACCGCGGGATCCCTCCGAGCTGGCACCTATTTGGCCGGGGTTCGGCTTGCCCCACTTCAGCGCGCCGGGCGAAACGAAGCCAGGCGAGCACAGGCGGGAGCCGCCGCGCCGACAGCAGCGCCCGCCGCCCTCCCTGCCCCGCGGCCCGGCCCGGCCCGGCCCCGGTAAGGCGGCGGGCCGCCCCAGCCGTAAGTAAGCGCCAGCGAGGAGGTCGCACGCCGGGGGAGGGCCGGGCCCTATTTTCGGCGGGGTTTAGCGAAGGCGCTGCCGGCGCACGTTATTCATTAGCTTGGAGCCAACTCGATCAAAACGGGGAGAGCGGCGGCCCG
The DNA here is from genome assembly GCF_036417535.1 of Chlamydotis macqueenii. NCBI lineage: Eukaryota > Metazoa > Chordata > Aves > Otidiformes > Otididae > Chlamydotis > Chlamydotis macqueenii. The sequence continues at coordinate 117,966,876 of NC_141557.1, forward strand.
CGGGCGACGAGGGGGAGAGGGCGGGGGCCCCACCGGCGCCGCGCCAAAAGCAACGACCCGCCACGCCTGACCCGCGCGCCCCACCAGCGCCCTCAGCCCCGCGTCCCGGGGGAGGTGCCCCGCCCGCCGCGCTGCACCATGGGAGTTGTAGTCCGGCCACTGCCGGTCAACCCCCCACCCCCTCCCTCCCTGCCTCTCTCCCTCCCGCCGCGTTCCCCTCCCCGCCGCCCCCAGCCCGAGGGGGAGAGCGGCGCCGCGGCCGCTCTCGCGAGGCTTGGGGGCGGGAGCGCTCTCGGGGCGGCCTCTTCGTGAGGGCGGCCGCCGCCGCGGGGATGTTTGGTGCGGGCGCCATTCCCCCGCGTGACGTCATAGTGCATTGTTGTGAGCGTAGCGGAGCATCCCTCAAGCTGTCAGCTGTGCCGCCGCCGCCGCTGCGGGGAGCCGAGCCGGCCCGGCCCCCTCTTCCCTCCTCCTCTTTTTCCTCCTCCTCCTCCCCCGCCCCTCCCGCCCCGGGGGCTCCAGAGCTCGGTGTCACCGTATCATTGTCCGTGCGGAACCCCTCCGGGCCGCCCCCCCTTTCCCGGTCCGCCCTCCCCCCGCCTCCCCCCCTTCCCCCCCCCCTCCGAACCACCTCAATGAGATGCAAACATGAAAGACAAGAGGAAGAAGAAGGACCGCACCTGGGCCGAGGCTGCCCGCCTGGTAGGTGCCGCGGCAGCTTTGTGTGACTGTGCGTGTGTGTGCGCGCGCGCGCGCGCGCGTGTCTGCGTGTGCCGCGCGCGTCCCGCCGCCGCCAGCCCGGCGCGCGCTGCCCGCCGCTTTGTTGCCGGCGGTTGGGGCCGTTGGGGAGAGCGTGCGTGCGTGTGTGTGAGGGCGGGGGGGAGGGAGGGAGGGGGAGAGTGAGCATGTGTGTGTAAGGGAGACTGAGGGAGAGTGTGCGGGAGGGGGAGAAGGAGGGAGGGGGAGTGCGTGTGTAAGTGCGAGGGAGTGCCTGTGAGCGTGTGTGAGCGGGAGGATGCGAGTGCGGGTGCGGGTGCGTGTGCGAGGGAGATTTGTGCGAGTTAGTGCGTGAAGGGAGAGGCCGGGGTGCCCCAGCGTTAGGGGAGCCCGGGCGTGCCTCTGTGCGTTGGGGCCGGGGGGGGAGGTGGAAGGGGGGGTGTTTTTGGGGAAGTGCCGCCCCCCCGGTGGTGCTGTGCCGGGGCAGCCCGCTGCCAGCGTGGGCGAGCCCGAGCCGGCGGCACAGGCGGGCGGGCAGCCCTCGGCTCTCCTCCCGTCCCCGCCCGGAGAGGAGAAATAGCTGCGTCCCTGCTGCGGTGTATGTGTGAGGAAATGCCTACTCTTTTCTTCTTTTGCATGTGCGTGTGTGTGTGTGTGTGTGTGTGTAAATGCCCGGGGACTGTTTCTATCTCTGCAAGTTCATGCATCCGATATCCCAACAAATCCCTCCTTTTAATTCTAGCGAAAGGTGAAATATCCAGGAATTGCCTTCTCATCCCTTTAGTGCGGACAGGACCGGGCAGAGGGGCAAGGGCATTAGAGAGAACTCTGTCCTGGGATTTCCTTTCGTACTCTCTGCTTCCCTCACTGAGCAGGGAAATATCCAGGGCAATCAAACCCACTTCTGGCAAGGCTCTGGAGACCCAGTCCATTCCCACTTCATCAACAAACTGTCTCCCTTACCCTACTGTATCTGTTTTCATTATTCCGTATTATTGTTTGCTAAGTGTAACAGAGCACATCGTGTATGTTGGTTTTCGGTTCCAGGGTATGTCCGGGTTCTCTCCATTCTAGGAATTTTACAACAAACAGTTGTGCACAATACAGCACGTACGGTTGTACACATTTGTGTGTGTTTCTTTTGCAAAGTTGGGTCTGGTTCAGCTTTGATGGGGTGTGTAAAAAAGATGACAAAGCGAGAAAGACAGGCTGCTGGTTATATTGCTTTTTGGTGTCTACGGCAACTTTATCTTTTATCCGTCTCTGATACAGACTTAATTACTTAAGTGACATCTGTGCTAATGGTGCATCTGGTTTTGGTAATGGGCATTGATATCTTTTTAGTATTATTTGCTTAGTTGTGAAGGACATTTCTTGTAAAAATGTTTTCACCTTGTTGTATGAATTCCTATATAGGAAGTTCAGCCTCTCTCTTCTACGTAAATATAATAATTATAAGGTATTAGACAGACACTACCTATAGATGTCTCTGCAAGCTGTACCTGGGTATTCTCGTATGCTTGGTCAGTGCTAAATTCTGATACGGCTCATTGTGCAGCATACAGCAAATAATGAGTCCTCAGTGAAGTTGTTCTGATACAGTGTTGCTACTGTCCGATCTTATGTCTCAGGATTGTAACAAAAGTTTAACTGCAGTAAAACACCTTTGCCAAAATAATTTTGGCAGTGGGTGTTGCTACAGTGCTTGTTTCTCCGTGCTTTCAAAAGTCTATAAAATACAGCAAATACTATTCTAATTTTACTCTTTCAAGTAGCTGCTGCAGTTGCCACTATAAGCTGTATTTTTTTTGACAAACGTGCATAAAGGAATTTTATTGTGTATGGAGTAAAAATTGTTATTCCCATGTGGTCCAATATATGGAAAAGTTTAAAGCTTCTGGAGAACAAAGGCTGAGCCAGTGCTGAGGAGAAGGGCTAAAACTCTCTGTTATTTTCATCATGTCATATCGCCTCATGCTCCCCTCAGAAGGGTTATGGTTTGCTAAAATCGAGTGAAGATGATACACTGCTGTATGTAAGTGGTGGAGATACACGAAGTCCACGGTGTGGTTTTGTCTAGCCTCCTGGGGTTGCCAAGTTACAGAGAACTTGTCGCAAGTCTATTATGTGAGTGATAAAGAGTGCTGCTCAGACCAACTGCAGTCTTGCACTGGGCTTTACTTCTGTAGTAACATGTTTGCAAATCACAACGAAATATTGAAGCCAAAATTGCCGCTCCTTACAGTGTTTTACGTTAGGACCCTGATGGTTCATTATGACTTCGTTTTCTTGTGATACATCAATAATGTATTACTGCAAGGTTTGATTAAATCAATTTCTTTCCAATGACAAGTAAACAATGAAGTGATTGATACCTACTCACAAAAAACGATTCATGAGTTACCTAGATCGATATGTTGTAAAATTGTGTGCTGCTGAATTATTTTAGCAACAAGAGGCTGAATATATGGCTATTTACATGTTAAATTTTCTGCAAAAGCGCTTATATTACAATTATATGGGGCTTTCAAAGTGAAGTGCGAAAAAGTATGACATGACAGAGGTAACATCGCTGGCACTGCTTTTTCACTCTGTTCTACATGTCCATATATTACAATCTAGACTTTAAGTGATGTACTTGCTTGCTAGTTTCCCAGGTACTTCAAAAGTTCACTTGCTAGAGCTGCTGATTTTTTATTTTCTTTGTTTGATGTGAGATGCCATACTTAATTTTCTATACGCCTTTCAAACTCAGTGCTAAAATCTATTTTTCTTTTGTGTTTCAATCATACATACATAAGTATTATTAGCAACACCCAGTAGCTTCCCAAAAGCAAATGTTTCTATACTTATAACATGCCTATGAAGTTAATTTTTTTTTACCTCTGCTTTGCCTGTGCAGAGTTGAGGCGTGGAAAGATTAAGTACCTTACTCAAAGCTGTGCAGGAAATCTGTGGGAGAGGCAGTTGTGGTACCAGAAGCATCTTTGTGGTAGTTCTGTTTCATAGTCATAAAATCATCATCCTTCTGTGGCTACACTTTTGCCTCGTTCACTCTCTACTACTGTTTCTCTCACAGTAATTATGAGAGAAATGGATATGGTCATGTCTCTCTATTCAATCTCTATTGAAACTCATAATGCACCATGTAATAGTTACGGATGAAAAGGAGTACAAAACTGGACTCGAGCCTGAAATCATTACACAGCTCTCCATTTCCCACATTCACAATGAAAGAAGCAGAAGTACGGTAGAAAAATATATTACATGACAGTCTTAAAATACATTGTAATGTGTAAGTCTCCTGACAGTCAGTGTTGCGTTTGCTGTTTCTTGGTATTTGATTAAAGGGTCTTTGAAAACTTAAGTTCCTGCAATGCAGTGTTTTTTCAAGCTGTTCCCTTAATTTTTAAAACATAAGCAGGAAAGGACTCCTGTTATATTCAGCTCTTGCTTTGAATACCACATATTTGATAGAGGCAGTAAAGCAGGAGCCACTGGCATGTGCTGTATTGGAACTTGTATTTTGTGGAAGACGTCTCCTGCAGAGAGTTGAATCTTTCTGTCTGCGACACACTGCTTTTTTCCTCATGCAAGTCTGCTTATCTTAGGGCAAGGCATAGCCCAGCTTACAAGCATTCCTGAGAAATGAACGCATGTGCAGGATCAGTGGAATGGTGGCATACCACTAACAGTTCATGTTACAGAACCCATTTTGTAGAACATGCATTTTTATGGACAAAATTGTTACCTGTCTTTACAACCTGCCAAAGGGCATATCTTTGATGTAGACCTGATATGTCCACTCACCTTGTACTTTGCAATGCTTGTGTACAACCTGGGCATTATCTCCATACCAGTTTTCTGCTTTTTGTGTCTGGTAGGTTAAGATAGAACACTTAAAAGGACAAGAACAAAAGAAAATCTTTAAAGGAGGAGAAATATCCTGTCTTTCCTCTGTCTTTCAGTTGATCCTCGTTTGATAAAACCATATTGTTGTTTTCTGGTCATGGAACGTATAAAAATTGAATAGAAAGGTTAAACACTTCAGTAGTTTAAACAATTTTTAGTAATTCCTTTCGCTTGAAAAAACTTGTATCTGTTTAGTTTCAGCTATTCTTAAACTTACAAGGACTCTCAAGCAGTTCCTGAAAGTCCTGAAATAGTGAATTCTGCCTCTTAATAATTTCTTACCATAAGGTACTGCATAAGAAATATTGAAATGAAAAATAATAAGAACCGAATGTGTCCAAGAATAGTCTGCCACACAAGAACTGGTAAGAGTTTTAAGTAGGTAGCAGTGATGCAACTTTTATCATTTGACTGCTAGACATGATCCTTTGTTTTTTCTGATATAGAGAGGTGAAAGAGGCCTCAACAAAATGACTGGAGGCTGCTTACTTCGGAAATGCAGAGCTCAGCGTATGTGTGAAGCATAGAATATCTGCCTATGAAGGGTGATAGTTTATGGTAACATTTTAAAAGGATTTTTTATTAATAGCTTGCCCTTAATATTGGCCTATTCTCTTTCCTGTAAGTGGTGTTTTGAAACACAGTTCAATTAAGTCTCTACCACTAGTTGACAATAAAGCAGAAGAAAATCCCAAGAATGAGAAAATGAGAACAGTAGTGCTTGTTGGGTTGTTTGTGTATTGGATCTCCTCTCCAATATTTTTGCTCTTTCTTCTCCGAATTTCATTCTGAAATAAAGGTTTTCTTGTGTTACTGAAGACTGTGTGCTTTACAGTGCTGTGGGGAGGCCTTGTGGTTCAGGTGACGTGTGCATATAGGGTGAGTAATGTTCAAACCTTAATTCCTATATTTCTTGCACTAGTCTCCTGACAGGATCCAGCTGTTAATTAAGAGTTATTCTCTTGCTCCTGTAAACTTTAAGAAAATTATACTAATTAATGAAAGGAAACCGATGCTGAGAAAAAAAAACAAACATGAAAAGCAACAAAAGCCCGTTGGAATTGTTAGCTTGCTTGTTACTGTTTAATGTGGTGGGCTGTCCAAAAGCTGATTGTTGTTTCGTCTGGCCTGCTAAGATAGTGTGGTTAAAACAGATGGTATAGCGGTATGGAAGTATTTTTGCGTTACATCTTCATATTTGAAGACCACAAACGAAGCAAAAAATTAGAGGAGTAACTCCTGTGTAGCTAGACCATTGATGATAATCCCTTTGACTTTTATCTTAAGTCTTTGCTTTTGTTACTATAAATAACATTTTAAAGCATTGTGTGGAAGAAGCTTCGTGTATCTTTAAAAATGGGAGATTTGACATTACTTTGTTTTATAGTATTAAGGATTTCTTTGTTGTTGGCTTAACAGAGACCTACTATTATTTCCATATTTGTTCTGAGTTAATTCTTTTTCAGACATGCAGAAACATTGTGGCTTGGGAAGTTTTGATGGCTTTTCCCTTTGGTCCACAATCAATGCTGCTTTGAAGGGCTATATTTTATTTGGGTTTGCTCTAGGGTTTCCTTCAATTATTTTTTTTTTATTTGAAGTAATTTTTTGCAGTTGTTTGACAAGGTTGAACTTGCACTTATTTTTCTTACCTTCTGTGGTTGTGTTTTAAGTGTCAGTATTTTATTTTGTTAGTATGAAATAATACAGAAATCAGTGTGGTTTAATTTTTTTATTTTAAAAGGTGATCTACATGTAAAATATAAGTTTAGTCTATTTCAGCTCACCTTTTGCATTCTTCTAGGCAAATGGAGAGGAATGAGATTCTAACTCTTATTTTGAGACAGCCCTTTAACCCTTGACATCACAGACCTTTAGTAAGGCAGGAACCCAACCCAGGAATGGGACCTGTTCTCAGTAATGTCACATTACTTCTATCAAAGCGGGGTAACATAGGAGAAAACTCTGACAGGAACTTAAATATGAGCATTCCTTAACAATGCCTTAAGGTATAATTTATTGCTCACTGTTACAGTGAATGCTTCCAATGGCTCCTGGCTTACCTGTCTTTGTTGGAGAACCAATATCTTTCTCTTGTACTGCATGTTTCTGTTGAAATAACGGATCCATTTTTTTTTTTTTCTTCCAGCAGTTGACAAATTTCTCACAAACAAGATTTAGTCAACTGCATGTGGAACTGGTGGAATCACAGTGAAAGTTTCCACTAACCACACCCAAGGCCTTACCCACCCTTCAAAGCTAGGTTGCTTTGGATTTGCTAGCCCGGTTCACCAATTCCCTGGATCAAACTGTGTCATTGCAGCATCCTAGTCTGGACCAAGTAGTATGCTGTCCTCAAGGCGAAAAGCCCAACTCACTGTACTTCCTGCTGGAGCCTTTCTTTGTTCTTTATACTGTGACCAGCAGATCACAGTCACTTGGAGAGTCATTTGGTAAACTCGACCTCGTGGCTTTGGAGTAATAGTTTTGCTTTTTTAAATGTTTTAAGCTTCAAAATGTTTTCCCTTTTCCTGAGGATGATGATGATAATCTTGCATTCTCTGTAAATTGCAATAACTAAATAGTGGCCTCCTTTTCTGCTATAAAGACCTTAGAGAAGATGTGGTTAGTGGAAATTATTTTGTTATGATTCCATCGGTTCCTGTTCAAACTGACCAAACCCTCCTTTTGAGGAACTTACAGACTGAAGTAATGAAATATCTTAGCCTTCGCTCTGAACAGTCAGCTTCCAATGCAAAAGCAGAAGAACAACCTGGAATAGAGCCAGCTCTAAGCAGCACAACCTGGTTCAGCCCGTATGCTCATCATGTTAGTTCGAGTAGCAAATCCCCAGGCTGCTCAAGGACAACAGATTGGCCACAGGTGGCCTATTTAATCTCTTATCAACACTGAATGACAGTCATCCTTTCCAAAGAAACCCAAATCGTTGATGTACTGGCTCTCTGAGGCTGCTCTATCTTTGCAAAGTCCTGCTAGATAGTTTCCATTGCTGGAGTTAGTTTCTTGGGAGGAGATGTACCTGCTGGGAATGTACAAAGGCTCGAGAGATGCTTTCTTACCTGCAGCTAACCTTGGTTTGAAGGGATGACCTACATCTTTCTGAATATCATACCTCAAGCAGACCACTACCTAAATATATACACTTAGAACTATTCTACTTTAGCACAGACATAATGAGTATCAGGAGACAATTAATAAGGCATCTGGCAGTGCATGTCTTCTACCTAGACCCTTTTTAGTGTCAGTGCACTGATTAGGGTTGGGAACTGCACTTAGTGTTGGAGGGATCTAGAGTAACACCATTCACTTTGGTCTAAGCAAACTCTGGTGTTTCATAGAATAGGCTGGGTTGGAAGGGACCTTTAAAGGTCATCTAGTCCAACCCCGCTGCAAGGAGCAGGGACATCTCCAACCAGATCAGGTTGCTCAGAGCCCCGTCCAACCTGACCTGGCTCAGCTCCAGAGATCCTTATCCTGTGGGTGTCAGTCGCATCCTCTAGATCATAGTCTGACTTACAGACCACATTTTCTAAAGATCTGCAACTTCAGACATGTTCCTGGACAGACAAGTGTCTTGAGCTAGTAGATTATTTGGTTTGGAGAACTTAATGTTGAAACTATTTTCTCTCTTTCTTGTTGTGATCTTGGTTAAGTATAGGCAGGATCAGGAATTTAGTGAAATAGTCATTTTAGTCAGGGTTTACATTACTTTATCTTGGTTAGCTTCCTGTATAACTTTGTCTAGAGAGGAAAAAGAGCCTTAACTAAAGTTTACTTCAAGTATTTGAAGGTCAAAGTTTTACTCCATTTCAGCTGACTCTTAGCAACCTGAAGAACCTGCCTAACTGTGTATAGTGGTTTACTACAGTTGGCAAGATGCCTTGTGAAATGTCTAGTAAATCACAGTCAGTCTTCGTGTCCCACATGATTTGTTTTTGCCTTTGTGACTTGAACCTTCTTTGTATACGATGAGGCTCTATCACTATCACTGTGTTGCCGAAGTATTTGACTTCATCCTTCATTAAGCAATAACTTTCTGTTTCAATTATTTTTCTTTCAGTTCCATCAGTTTTAACTGAACAAATTCCACATGCAGATGTTTCAATACATCTATTGATGTCTGGTTTTGGATAAATGTTAATTCTTTTTATGTCTCAAAATTCCTGGTTATCCAGCAGCTGCTGGGATATCTATTGGCATTGCTGTATCAGAGAAGCATGTGATATTCCATGTCACTACGCCTATCTGCCAATATTCCCTAGCAAGGGTAATGGAAAAATATAGGCTCTTATTGGCCATAGCCTGCTGTCATTCTTCTGGACCACTATTCTGGCAGCTGTCTCAAAATTATGACACTCTGGTCACACCAGCTTCTTTCGTCTCGTTTGACAGGTAAGAGCAATGAGAACCTCTTTGGAAATCTGTGTAGAGCAGGAAAAGCATCTTAACTAGGGCATTACTTTGATAAGCTAAGGACTGATAATCATAGAAGATGAGGTTGAAAAGGACCCCAAGGTCACTTTGTCTGTTTAGACTTGAAAATAAGTCACATGCCTCAAATTAGTTTTAGTTTTGTGAAATCAGTAAAATCACTTGGTAAATTTTGTTACCCATAGGAGCTAGGACTTCTCTGGCCTTTACCAGAATCTGGTCTTTTTGTGGAATTTCACATCCTACTTAAAAAAAATGGGAGAATTAGGATAATAAAATGATTATGAAAAGTTTTCCAATGAGCGTGGTTTAGAATTCAAAGGCATTGTTTCCTCTATTTTTCTATCGGTGACTAGACAGAAAATATAAATTTCCTTGTACAGATTGAGAATTCTGTATCTGTTTAATGGTGATTATTCATATTCTCTGCTTTTTTGAGGCTTCTTTGGAATTAGTCTCTGGGTTTTTTCAGCAGTTTGATGTAGCAATGCTGCAGCAGATTCGTACTTACAGCAGTAGTGCTTAATGCATTCTAATCTATTTTGTAATTTGTTTAATTCATAATGCAGATTTTTGAAACATGTTGGAGACACTCATCTGTTTTAGAAAGAAAAAAAGTAGAATAACTTAGGGGGCTTAGTGTCTAGCTGTGGAATAAGTTCAGTAAATCACTGTTGATGACATTTTCAAATAAGGTACTGCTGAAGAAATGTTAATACCTTTTTGTTTAAGATGACCCTTGGCTCCACAAGTGTGTACCTTCCTGAAGATGTCAGGAACTACCAAGCATTTGCCTGAGTTGTTCTTGTACTGAGATCTCTCAGTTTGAGATAATTTTTTTTTTTTTTTTGGCCAAGAATAAGAAAAATATGTGCAGCCATTTTTGCTACATTGGCAATCCTTGTCAAACAGGTTGTTTGTCTTCCTTTTGTCCTGTTTCTGGGATGCTGTGCTGTCAATTAGTGTTGCGTTATTAAACATCTCCTGTCTGTTAAGCACACGTCAGCAGAACAGCTGGACAGTTCAGCAAGTGCTTGGGTCCATCAGGCCAGATCATAGAAAGGAAAGGGTAAGTGGTAGTATAGAGCATAAGCTGTCTTTTACAAGGCTGCTTATCTTTTAAAATAATGGTGGAGATTCTTGTGATGATTTACTTCATCCTGCCCAGTACATCAGTGGAGCTGATGGAGGCTTTGAATACAGATCACAGTACAACAGTGGCCTCCTGGGCAACAGCTGAAGTACTTTCTGCCATCTATCCCAGAAGGAAATACTTGATGGGAGGACAGAGGAAGGATTGCATGTTTTGATGTGGTCCCTCAAATTCCTGACTTAGCAGCCTAAATCTTGTAGATATTTATCATGACAAGTATTGGGTTACAGCCCTGTGAGACTGACTGGGAGAATCATAGAAACAAGTCTACGTGCATGGGACATTCAGTCTGCCCAGAACAAGCCCCAGCATGTTTTGGGTAGACAGTTAGCAATCTCAAGAAATGGACACTGCTCCCAGCTCTTGGGCTGGTCCAGTTGTTTCATCTTGCAAATCAAATTTTTCATGCTAAAATGCTGTTCCTGCAGTTGGTGTTCAGGAATCAGCTGACTCACTGCCAATTTCCCCTATCACTTTTGGAATGACAGCTACCCATCTGAGTGGAACTTATCAATGATAACCAACCCTATGTCTTTGTCTTGGGCCGATGTTCCTTGTCCTTAGTAAGAGTTTCTAGAGCATGGGATCAGCCCCTAAAGAGCAGATGCTGAAAGAAAATGGACTTTCTGCTTTAAGCTAGCTTGAAGTCTGCAGTTATCTTATGAAGAAGGATCTTTCCTGCTCTTTGTGATACAGTGTTCCAATGACAGTGAGTCTCACTAAGTGGCTGTGATGTTAAAAAATGTTGGTTTTTTTTTTTTTTTTTTGAGTTGTAGAAGCACTTAAGAACTAGAGGGCTGTGCCTTCAAAGGGTAAACTTGGAGATTTTTGTCCGTCTGGCTGTGCAAGTTACTGCATGCTGCATACATGCACTGCTGATGATTGTTGCATTTACTGAGTATCTCCACAGGAACTTCTCAGTACCTGTGCTATGATGAGCCCTTCACAGTAAATGTTTGATTTGCTAACTGTCTACCCAAGTTCACTGTAGCCACTGTGGATTGTTAATTTAGCCTCCAGGCCCACAAAAGCAGCCGCACTTGAGGAGGAGACTGTAGAACTCATATACGGCCGTCTAGGGAGTTTTCCAAAGAAGGAGATCATAAATGTGGGATAAGTGAACAAACAGATGCTTGACAGACTGAAGGGTGTAGGATACAGTGCAAGAGATAAGCAGTAAGAGGAGTGGGCAGAGTGAAAAGCCTTGAAGATAAAGTTAGTGTCTCAGCCATCATTTGAGCTGCTGTGTTTTGTGAACTCCAAAAAGGTCTGTGAACTATGATTGAAAACTTTAATATAAGGTAGGAAACTAGAATTTGGAGTAATAGAGTCAAAGGAGTTGATCAATAATGTTTTGTGTCATTTTGGATGTCAGATCAGAAAAGCATCATTGTCTTGTCTTATCTTTTAATCTGTTTAGAAAAAAGAACCAACCAACCCCCCAAAAAATCTAAGATATCTTAATCTTTCAAATGGGATTTTTTTTTTTTTTCAGGGACCTGTTAGAATTTTTTGTAGATTCATGTGGCAAAAGAGAACACTTCTGTCTCCATTAATTTGTAGAGTTATCTACTGCTTGGCGATAGATTGTTTGACACATTATCAAAACATTCTTATCTTACTATAATTCTTGAAATCTTTAAAACTTCTATTAAATTAGAAAAACAACAAAAAAAGAAAATCTCTGTCTGTGTAGTCAGTTTTAACTCTCCTTAGCAAGGACTGACTCGGTTTCATACTGTAATTTTCATGCATCAAGTCATTGTATTAGTGTCTGAGCTGGAGGAGAATGTTTCAAGCTATTTAAAGTAATGTTAAATAAAGTAGAATAGTGCTGCTGTCTTTATTCTGAGCCAGATCTACAAAAGTGGCTGCCTAGATAACTGAGGTTGGTATGTATGCATGGTGGTTGGGGAATGCTTCTGGAAGAGCTGCAAAGAGAATGAGAGGTTTAAAAAAAAAATTAAAATCACTGCACCTGTTAGCTGTTATCAGCATTCTTAGAGCTGTTATGGCAAGAAGCTTCATGTGTTAGTTAGTGTTGTTAAATGTTGGAGTTAATTTTATAGAAAAATATGGGTGTGGAGGGGGAGGGAAGAAGTCTGAGGAAAGCATTCTGAGGATTAATGTTCTGAAAAAATGAGGTTTTAAGTGCTACATACATACATACATAATAATAGTAATGAAGCTTATTACTTTTAGCACTTGCATACATTTTCTGGGATTAGTAGAAGAGAATGAAACTGGGTTTATGTCTTGCTGGCATGTCATGTGGTGAAAAGAGTATGTGCCTGGGTGATACTAATGTAATCTTGGGGAGAAAAAATGGTAGTGCTACATTGGAAAGAGGTGAGGAAGAGATGGAGATGTTCTTGTACCAATGAGAAGTAGAATAGCAAATATACTGAAGGGAGGAAAAAAAAAATCTATGACTGAAAATGAGAGAAATGAGGGGAAAAAAACCTTTAGAATTCTAGGATAAAATTTCATTTCATTTGTTTATTTATTTATTTAGCTACCATTTCACTTAATTAGATAACCAGCTAAAGTCCCCAAACCTTCATCTTTAAAGTTTGGATTCTTCCCAGACTTTGGTAGTATAAGGATCACAATGAAACACCAAGACAAAAACAATTCTGTCTTCTATCCTCAGTAAAAGACAGGGCCTTTGTTCTGTAAATGAAATACTGTATTTTGATTATGTTGCATTCTGCATATTTTTAGAACAAGTTCTGTTATGAGCTATCGGAGCCAAAGGAGTGTTGTTGAAATTCTAAGTAATCCCTTTGAAATAATTGAAAAGACCAATTTGTCTTCTGAAATATTCTCTCATCCATTAGGTAGTAATATCTCCAATTGGAATTATCCAAATTGATCTAGAGTAGTAAAAAAAAAATAAAATCTCTATCTTTGTATGAGATTGCCTGGTACAATTAAAGGAAGATTGCATTCCTGAATTTGGACTGTAAGCCTAATGTCATTACTAATTCTCATTGTTTCAAAGGTGCAGTATGAGTTCAGTAGTTACACTGGAAGCCCAAGTTGAGGCAGTGTAACTTTTCCATAAAACAGTTTTCTGTTCACTTATTGCTGGCTCTTTTTGGACAGAAATGGAAGATATAGCTAAAATATATATTATTATCAACTTCTAAAACAGTAAATCTAAAATGATGTGCCTAAACACCATAGACATTGAATTTGTTTGCCAGTAGCACTTCATAGGACCTGACAATTTTTACTGCTACATTTGCTGAGGTGTGACTTTGGGAAAACTCGGATCCTCATGTGTATGTATGTTGGTGCTCATAGAAGAAGAATAAAACCCATGACTGAATATACTGTGTAACAGCTGTGTTTTACTCTCTCTTGGTTTGCTTTTCTTGTGTTACAGTTCCCATCCCAACAGGTAACAATTGAATCTGTTCAATGCATAGTGAGTCTTAGGATAAGAAATATTCTATCATGTTAAGGATGCTTAAAAATAGAAGCTTGTTTTATTTTCTTATAAAATCCTTTGTGGTTCCTTTCTTTTGACCAGTTACTTTGTTGTGATTTGGGAGTTCAGTGGTGGCAGTTGCATGATGTGTATGGCTGATGGTAATTTCTTGCTGTAACCTGGTCAGTGCTTGTCCAGCTTGACTTGGAGGGGTCAGCCAGTCTTGTAGCTTGGAATAATGCCTTCTAGCAGGGTCAGGAGTTTGGAGCCTCCACAACAATTGCAGATTATCCTGAACATTTTCAGGTTTTTCCCCCGTGGGGGAAGATGTGTTCTGTATTTCATTTGAGATCTGATTACAAGCTATCGATTTAACAACCAGCATTTCGTCTCCTTATGAACTCCAGTTTTGAAGTCACAGCTCACCTTTCTTCTTTATAGGCTGGAGGTCCTGTTGAATTTGTTGACCTATGCCAAGTGATTGCTCGTATTGGTTTAAATCTCTAAGGGAAATCAGCATCCACCTGGTAGGCAGTTGTACTGATGAGGACCCATTGATTTTTCTCTCCTATCCACTTACCATCAATAAGAAATGTCCTTAGCTTTCATGATACTTCTTCCCTGCCATAGTGTTGCCCTGTTACCTGGCTGGGCTCAGTTGCTGATTGTATTCTATGTGGATGTGATTAACAGCCTGATAAAAATGTTGAAGTCAATACTGGAGAAGCCTAGGTAAAGATAATGCTTTGTGGTGAGAGCTTTTTAATAATGTGTTCTATTTGGTGTAAACCAATGGCAAAGATTTGCTGTTTTTAACAGAAAACAACTTTTATATCAAAGATTAAAATTTACCTAGATTGGCATGATTTAGCAGTATCCAGAAAATGAGAATTTAAGAAAATACAGACAATTCATGTTCCACTTTGGGGGGAAAAAATAATTCTTCCCTCTGTAACAGAACTTTTGTTTACCATGTTTTTTTTCATCACAGTATTATCTGAAGTATTTTCTTTCATAAGAAGGAGTTCAGGAGCATGTAAACAAAATGTTTTGTATGTATTTCTCAAAAATGGTAGGCTTTTGAAAGATTATTAATGTAAATTCAGGATGATCACATTATTTTACAAGGTTCCTGGGAAGAAGTGAGCATGTAACTTTTCTCAGAACTTGAGGAAAGCTGCTCCTTCTGTCATGAGTTTTGTTTATGTATTATATATATTAATGCAAACACAGGTACAGAGCCGTTATATGTTCTTTCTAATCTGCCTGTATTGTGACAAATGCTTCTTAGTGATAGTTGTTAAATACTGTATTTTTCAAACCTTTAAACAGATGCTACCAAATATCACTATAAATCACCAATATGCACTTACAATTCTACAATAAATGGTGTATTTAGCAGGACAAGTGTGGGTGGACTTAGGTGATGAGATGGGGGAAAGGACTATTTGGAAAGATTGATGAGAAGGACTGAACAAATAAATAACAAAAAATGGATATGAGTTAGTGAACCGCAAAATATTCTCCTATTTTTGAAAGTCTTAGATGAGTAATTGTCAACTGTGCCATCTGTAGGTAATGTGGGCTTCCAAACTTGTGGCAATTAAAACTGCCTGGCATCCCACTCCAGCCCTGTATTTTATTCTGTGTACAAGTCAGTACTGAAACCTAATCTCTTATGACATTAATCGTCTCATGAGGAGAGATGGAATAAATCACAGTAGCCCTTCCTCTCTTCACTCATGAAGATAAATGCCATAACACGATGGCTGATCTTTGTTATGACACTAACCATTATATATTTAACAGAGATAGCAAAATCCCACTGACAGCTAACAAAAGAATTCTCTCTTTGCACATTCTATGAGAAGGCTGTATTGCTTTAGTTCAAAAACATGACTTACCATATCTGTTCTCAGAGCAATTTAAGCAGTAGATCTGGATTGTGCCAGTGAACTTTATTCTGTGCACAATGATGTCATGATTCAGATGAATTAAAACTAATGTGAAATAATTGTGCAAGTTTTTTTGTGCGTGACACCCAAGGACTCTGAAGACTGTACTCTTTTGTATTGTTCATTCTGACAAGAAAGAATAACTCTCCTATTTAAAACAAACAAGCAAGCAACACCCTTCCCCCCCTCAAAAAAAAAAAAAAAAAGCAAAACAAACCCAAAGCTTTCATAATTTTCGTTTTGTGGAGATTTCAGTTTTCCATTTTGCCTCCAGTACTTGAACAGGTGGGCTTAAGGAGCTAAAAGTGGCAATTTTTTTCAGCTTTATCACTTGGTCTACACCTCTCAAGAATTTCTTTCCAGGTTTTCCATGCATTAGACACATTCTAGTCTGTCTTTCTGGGATAAAATTACTAAGAAAGATTCTTAGTAATTTTCTACATCTCTGCTGGCTTATTAATTTGAAGGGAGTGATGTTGTGTATCCTGTGAGTGAGGAGCAGAGCAAACAACTGAGTTATGAAGTTTATGGGCTTCCCTTGTGGGCTTAAGAGGATCAATGTGACTTATACTGGCTTTTCACCAAAGCATCAAAATGTGCTGTAAGTTTCATGAGGAACTGTAATGCCATCTATCTGACAGAATTAAAATGGAAGTATAATTTTTACAGTTTTATTTTTATGTTAGTTGTCCTTAACCATATTTTAGTAACATGGATAGAGGTGCTTTTCGGTTGGTTAAAAGTATTAATGGAGCGTCAATGTCAGTTGCAGCATGAAACTTGTTTTACCCTTTAAATGGATGAGTTTTACCTGGATGAAATACTTTAAATGGCCAAAACTAATATGTAAGAATATTTAGGTAGAGTGCGTAGTTTAAAATATTTTGTTTGCATTCTGCTATCCTTCTATTTTTTTCCTCTCCTTTTTCTTTCTTTTTTTTTTTCTTTTCTTTTTTGCCTTCTGGAAATTTTAGGACTGTATCTTTAGGACACTGTCTAACAAGATAAGCTCTTATAGTAAAGCAATGGCAAGAAAACCGGCATAACTGTCACGTCTTGTTAAATTTGGAACGTTCAGAGCGTGGCCAGTAGGAATTTTATTTCTCACATTAAAAGTAACCCTTACACATTACATTTGCCTGGGGAAATTAAGCAACAAAGGCTTTTAAAACAAACACATACTCATTCTCTCTGTTGAATTTTTTTCTGGGAAATTTTACTCTTCATATTTTTATTTTTATATTTTGCTATGCTGAAATGTTATGCAGAAAACCTTTCAGTGTCTCAGGAAAACAAAAAAGTATCTGTATCAGCTTTCAGTAGAGAAAAGAGCATATATGGAAGCAAATATATTTGGGGTTTGGTGCTTCTTAGTGGTTTGTTTTTTTTTTTCTTGTTTCCTTAATAGTGATGAATGTATTCACACTGGTGGTAGTTCTTTCCTTTGTTATCTGTAATATAAAGGCAGCTGAAAGGGCACTCATATCCATTCTGCTCCATTAGTTCCAGTCACCTAAGGATGGCCTCCCTTCATTTTACACAGGGGTAGGTGCCAAAGGGGAATTTTCATCCCTGCTGGAATTAGAGGCATTTCAGGATCGTGGCCTGTGTGATCACCAGATGAGTGCAGATTTCAGTAATCTTTCCGGGTGGCAAAGCTGTGTTTTGCTCCTGGCCCTTTCTCTGAAATAAGGACTTGTAGTCATAAACAGCTTTCACGCAGGTTTTTTAGCTGGGTACACTGATACAGAAATTGAAACTTCTAGTCTTAACTAAATAAGCAGAGAATATGGTGTGCAAGCCACAAAAGGTTCACAATACAATTAGTCTTACCAGCACCTAAGGGATATAGTGTACTGCTAGCTAGCTATTCAGTATTGTCTACCTAGGCAGCACTTGTGTACCTGTGTGTGGGTTTTGGGGAACCTATGCCAATGTATGGATGTGCTAATGTTTCAGGAGGTAGAGGACACAGGAATGTATTGAGGGAATGTACTATGGTAAGGACAAGGGAAGAAAGGTATTTCAGTAGGGATGCAGAAAGATGGGAGAGACGGAAGTAAGGGGTATTGCAACACCTCAAAAGGTGAGAGTACCACTTTGAGAGTAGAGACAGGCTGGACAGAGTGAGAGGCAACGGGGTATTGTGATAGAAAGCAATGCAAAGAGGTATGGCTTGCATGGCTAAGCAGAAGTCTGGAGGCCGAACTGCACTGTCAGAATTGAACAGTCATTATGAGAATCTGGGTGCTCCATTACTTGAACTGAGGTCATAGCTAGTCATCTGGCTGCTAATAATGGAAGTCATACCACGGTAGCAAGTTTGACATCCTGCTCACTGGGGTATGTATCTTTGATCCTGATCTTACCGAAATCTGATGGGATTCTGTGCGCTCACTGGGTTCATCCGGTTACAGTCACCGAGGTGTTTATGGATCTGTGCTGACAGAGCCTTTAAAGTGAAAGTTCCTGGTTGCTTGGACAGGCTGATTACATTAATAAAGAGAGAAATACAAAGGTTTCCTTTTGTTTCAGTATGTCAGACCCGATCAATAAGTTATTATAAGTCAGTTGTTTAAGGTTGAAAACTTTATCTTACATTTCCTGGTGTGATGTATGGGGCCGCTAGCAATGGCAAGGTGTCGTTGCTGCTAGAGTTGGTGTCTTTAAAGGAATGACACAATTGTGTGTTTAATTTTAACTGAATTGTAATCCGATTTATTTTGAATTCAAAATGTCAAGTTTACGGTTTATCTGGAATTTCTGAAGCACTCTTGCTGCCTTTCTATAAATTTAAAATATGATAATATAAATAAATTTTACAAAGTCAGTAAAAGGGTCCAGATATCTCAGAATGAGCCTCAAACCAGCCAGTCAAAGCAGTAGAATGAACAAACAAATAATTCGTCTTCTTTCTTGCTCTTTCCTTTCATTCAGTATTTTAGGAGATGACACTGCCTTATACATCTGGCAGGTTAGCAAAGCTAGGTGATTTCAGACTGACTTGCACACAAATTCTGTAGTAGAAATTCTCTTGCAGGAAACACTCTCCCAGTTGTTCCCCGTAGTTCATGCTAAAGGAACTGTAAAGTGCTTTTGACTGAAAGAGGGCTGGGGAAACCATTTGAGCTCTACAGGTCATAGCATTACTTCTGAACCTGAAAAAAGCGTGGACTAGCAAGCATGCATGTAACTGATGTTAAAACTAATTTAATGTATTTCAGCAGGTTTAGGTACTTTTATGTTTGCTTTCTTGTTCATGCTACACCTTTGTTCCTTTCCTTGCTTGATTTTACTTTTCTTTTTTTTTTTTTATCTGTAGTGATGCATGGATTACAGATACAGATTTGTAGTATGGAGGATACTGTGAAAGATGTCTTAAGAAATACACCTCTTTCTACTCAGATTTTATAACTTCCTTATTCTAACTGCAACTGCTCAAAGACAAAAGTCCTACCAGTACAACTATTACTCCCATTTTGCCTTCTTTTAATATTTTAGTACTTGGAAACTACTCTTTACCTTTCTCTTCATTGCCATCAGCAAGAGCTCCGTGAATATCTGTGTGAGAACTTATGTTAATAGGTTGTAGTGCATCTTCCCTTCTTATTTTCATAACTTTCTTCTTTTTCATGTACTGTGTACCCTCCCTCCTCTCAGTCTTCTTGCTGTTCTCTCCTCTTCATACATCTCTATGGACTTCCTTTCTTCCCCAACTCTGTACCCTACCCTACCATCCTCTCCTAACCATTTATCCATCTTTCTTCACACAAAGGGCTTTGAACTTTTACCAAGCTGCTGATAATTCCCCAATGACTAAGGCCGTTAATCAAAAATGAATACAAAGATTCGAGTGGGACATTTCCCACAATAGAAGTCAGTCCTCCTGTTAACCCCACACAAGCAGCTGGAAAAGACAATGCTGGATATTTTCCAAGATACTGTTCTTGTACCCTATTTAGGACTTCATCTTTCAATTCATTAATTGAGTAATGGGTGGCTAGAAAATATCATGTATTCTCTGCTTAGGAGAAGGAAAGTTACTTAATTTTTTTTTCTGTTCTTTTATTCACCCTCCTGTCTTTGGGCAGTAAACATTGTCTATTGTGCAGTTTAGCCTGACTTGTATTTTAGCACTTGAGTGGGAGCACTGGCAATAACTGTACTGCTCTTCTTTCTCCTCCTGAATTATTTAAATAATGTTCTAAAGAGAAATGCTTCAGTTTGTGAGTGGTAGCTCAGCCTATAGTTTGACCAAGCAGATGTGATAAAATTATCCTGATTTTTGTCAGGTACCTGACCTTCAGGTCCCTGCAGGCAGCTTCCAGAAATGGAAGAGGCTCTGACTGGTTCCAGCTAACTGTACTCTGGCCACACCATTAGCATCAACGAGCCCACCAGACTGATCTGCCTGCTGCTTTTGGACCACAACACACTTGGTGCTTGTTTAGAAGAATCATTTTCTGTCAGCATAATAGCTGTAGGAGTAGCGGCTGCTTCCCTGGCAAAGCTTCCCACTTTCTGCAGGAATCTTTCTTGGTGGGAAGAAGGGCGACTTTCTTGTTTGCCTTTCTTCATGCTGTCCCTCTGCTTGTGTTGCCTCTGATGGATGCAGTGCAAATGATTGAGCAGGTCTGATTCAGGTATATATTAAAGTATATACAAGCAGCTATGTATGTAAATTAAACTGATCATTCTGTCAATTATATATAGGTTCCCTTTTGATTTTTTTAAGTGAGCTGAGCATTCAGGGTTTCTCTCTCATGCAAAGCTGAGAGTCTTGACTCTGCTCTAGGGCTTTCTTTCACTGGAAGGCGTTTTTTCCCCAGCATGGCAAATTGTATTTTTGAGCAGGTGTCGATGCACAGAAAGTGGTAGATGCCATGGTGATGAAAGGAATTTGGATTTCTTCTTGTCCCATATAACTGACATGACTTTTCCAATGAAACTAGGAATGTATGTGTTTCTGGCATCTGTAATTATTTCATATCTCTGAAGTTGTGGGTTGATATGTGTAGGTGATACAAACATAAGAATTTGTCAGGCTGCTACCATTTGCTGGGAGGTTTGATTTCCACTGTGCTTGGTAGGATGTGAGTAGTTTTCTCTTTGAGCTGTTAACCATGGTTTGAGTGAACACCAAGAATGCATTCAGTGCAATGACTACTTCTGTTCCCTTCCAGGTTGTCCTGATGGGTATCAAATTATTTGTCCCAGATTTTTAGCAGCTGTCCCTTTTTAAGTCTGTGGTTGAATGGCGGGAATAAATAGGGCATATTTGATCCTCTGTGATAGAGGTTGCAGTCAGTGCAAACCATTCTTCTGCTGTTGTCCTTCTTAACAAAATATATTGAAACAATCATACTCTCCATGATAGTACTTTGACATGTTTTAATTTCAGCATTATTAGTCACTGCCCATATATAATACGAGTGTTGGTGGATGGAGTGGGAGAAAGGAGAAAGATATTTCAAACAGATAAAGGCTTCCTCCCCTGATGTGTGTTACTTTTTCTGACCAAGAAGTCTCTGACTTAACTATGCTTCTGCATTTTTTTTATTTGCCTTAAGGCACAGTTATTAATTCAGTTTGAATCTTTAATATTATTTTTAAAAGTCTCAGAAATGCAAAACTGCTTGTAGCAATGTTAATGGTGAGGTGCAGAGGCAAGAGACGCTAGTGCAGTTATCAGTTCAGTGTGTTCATTAGCTCACAGACTTTTAAATAATACTCTGACACTGCTTTCCATAACTGGAAGAAGAAAGTGAGATTGTCATTAAAATGTTGTTAAATGCAATTATTTTTTATTTTCTTACTGTGATAAATAGTTAGGTTAAAACTGTGAGGGGGGGATGGATGATAGCATGGTGGGAGGGGCGGAAAAAAACATCCTTACTAATGTTCTCTGCTAAATTAATCTTCATTCTGATAAAGAATCTTAATCAGATACAAAATAACAGGCTTTTAATCTTAAGCAGTGTTTGAATTGGAGAATTAATGCTTTTAAGTTTGAGTATGAACAGTTCTTTAAACAACAGACTTTGAAGGATGTAAAGGGTTAGATGAACAGAGTTGAATTCATGGAGTATATGAACTGCAGCCCACGCTACATGTCCAGCGTAAAACAAGTCCACACAATGGGCAATTGTTTGCTCCAGCACTTTCCGCCTGTCTAACATACTCTGCACTTCAATTTGTCATTATACTCTGAATGTGTTCACTTCATACTGTGGTAATTGAAATCTGCCTTGTGGGTTTGATTAAACTTTCCGTAGTGGTGTTACACATCCTTCTTGTTGGTTTCATTGTTGTTTGCTGAAGATGATCTTCTGTATCTGTATGTCTGGCCATTGTTTCCACAACCAGTTCAGTGCAGCTTCCTCAGCACAAACTGCTCTCCCTTCTCCCGTTGTCCAGAACAGAGTGACTTCTGATGCTTGCATAGCTTTGTTGTTTCCTTCCCATTATTGTCAAACTCACGTGGTACTACTTGGCACTTTTACTGACCTTATAGGGTAGGATGTGATGTCGTAGAGAAGGGGACAGGGCTACCCAAATTTTCTCAATTGCAGGGAGGAGCTGCCCAGGTGTGCTGAGGGGCCTGTACTCAGGAAGAGAAACAGGGAATCCTCCACAGTGAGTAACCCCACTTTCAAGTGCACACAGTTTCCTTCATAGCCGTGTCCAGTACAGTGTAGTTTGCTCTTCTGTCCTTTCCAGTTTGCACTCCGGAATGTCCCCAGTTCAATTCTCCTTTCCCTTTATTTTGGTGTATTCTCATTTTACCTTGTCCTTTTTCTTTGTCTTCTTTCTGAAGGTTAAAGTTTCCATTTTTGTCTCTTCACACCATTAATCTTTTCCCATCCCAGTCTTAATCTTTATACACATTGTCATTTTTCCAATGTGTCATTGTGGTTCTGTCACTAATACATCGTATCATTTCTCTTCCTTTGCTGTGCAATGGCCCTTTTCCCAGCCCTGTGCACTTCCTTCTGTCCTTACTCATTGCCATACTCTTTCCTACCCACTCTTCTTTCTCCTTTTGAATCACCTTTCGGTTTTCCTTTCCTGATGAGTCCCTTTTGAATCTCGCCTATTGATGTACATGAGATAAGCTCAGTTCAGTTCCCAGACCTTTTTAGTGCAGCCCTCACATCTGCATTTTCCTTTGTGGAACTGAAAGATAAAGGATACAAAGCTCATCTGTAACAAAGAACCAAAGGATTTGGTAAACTGTGTTTTGGCTGCGAAAGGGGTGAACAGGCAGTAAATGAGAACTGTAAAATGGCAGGAGAGGGCTGAGCTGGTCAAGCTGTAGCAAGCAGGGAGGCTTTGGCTTTAGGTGAACTGCTTGAATTACGGCCCTGGCTAGCACCCTTCACAGTTTGATGACTTGCATGATATGATGTGGTGGTGTCTCTAGTTCCAAGTGGGCAAGTATCCACACAGTAGCAGCCGTCATTTGGTAAGTACTAGAGAGAAGCTCAGGATCGGATGAATTTGGAGACCAAACTGGTTTCTTATTTACCCGGGGTAGAAATGCAAGTTCTGGCTGAGATATGTTGGCAAGATGCTCTGGGAGGCTTGATTGCCGTGGCCTCTGCTGCACCTTTTACTGCTGATTGAAAGGTTTCATTTTCCAGGGCTGTCAGTCTGGCACTTTACATGAGCAAAAGAGTGGCTGTTTGTTTAACAGCTTAAAACTCATGGGGACAAAAAGGAAGTGGAAAACCAGAAAAATCTGTACAAGATGGTTGTATCTGGAAAGAGGAGTGGGTTGCTTTGGGCTCAATTGGAAAAGGCAAAGGAGTGGAAAACTGAGCTGAACTGGAAAAATATACTGCACTCTGTCATGGAGCATCTTGTGTGCTGTGACTGTTCTGACTACTTCATTTTTCATTGTTTTTAGAAACAAAAAGCATTTTAAAATTTAAACCTATCTACATCAATTCTCATGGTAGCTCCTGCTCTACAAATGGAAGGTTTTCGCTAATTTTGTTCTGAGGTCGTGACAAAACCTAAGTGTGGAATATTCAAATGACCTTGAATAGTTCTAAAGTAATAAAAATTTTAAAGAAGATGACTAGCTATCTCTCTTTGTTTTGCCTTTTTTCTTTTTTCTTTCTTTTTTTTTTTTTCCCCTCCCTTCCTGCCTGAAAGGAACTCTATTGCTGTATCATAAAATTAGTTGCATATTTCAACTCTTTTATTTGGAACCTGGTAAGAATTTTTCCCAGGCAGATGTTGCACATGATGCACAAAAGCAGCAAGTAAATCTTATTCTTGCTGCAGTTTCCTGGATTGTATCTGGCCTTCCAACAGAGAGAGGACTCTAGTTTCAACACTACCGTTCCCTGCCTTTTACAAATGACTACATAACTGCATAACTACAACTGCATGATTGCATAACCTTTCAGATTCACAGGACAGCTGTGCCTTGTCACTTACACATTTGTTATTTCTTTTCAGGCATTGGAAAAGTATCCCAACTCACCAATGACTGCAAAACAAATACTGGAAGTCATTCAGAAAGAAGGGTTAAAAGAAACAAGGTCAGTGCTTAATATGCTCTGTATTTTTGCTATCTCTTTGGAAACCATCTAGGAATGGTGTATAATTTTTACAAAACATAAAGTGCTGGTTAATGGCTGAATTGATTTCCAGTGTGGACATGGGAAATATAGCTGATGAATTTTGTTTGTTTGTTAGTTCAAGGCTTTTAAAATGGTTAGTGACTGGCTTAACTTTGTACCTTTGAAAAAGGAATCTGTGGGTCAGCTCCAGTCCAGTGGCCTTTCTTTAGAAAGGTGGTGTGATCTGCTGAGACAGCCTAGTGCTACATCTCATTTTTGCTTAAGGACTGAAGTTTAACAACTAGGTTGCCTCTGCCACCATGTGCATGGAGAAAGTGTGAGATGGAGTTAGATACACTCCTTCTCTCACTTGGATTTGTGCTCTGGCACTTAAATAACTGCTATGATATGCTGGTGTTGCCTGTGGTAACAGGGGTTGTGTTGCTAAAGAATTGGAAATGGAAGAAGAGGGATGTTTGGACACTGGGAGCTGGTCTGTATGGCTGCAGAGGTTGGATACTGAGTTGCTTAATAATATCGTACTTGGAATTTAGATTTCCACTATAATCATTAAGCTGTTAGGGTATAGGTGAGTTATCCAGAGCCTATGGAAAGCAATAGTTGTCTTCCATTAACTTGTGGTTCAGATAGGTGTACAGCTTCTTATTTCTCCAAGGTGACTGACTATTTGGTAGGTCTTCTAGTGACCTGCAGATGGAAGCTTGGGCAGGAATGTTGTGGTTTAACCCAACAGGCAGCTAAACACCACACAGCTCACTTACTTTCCCACAGTGGGATGGGGGAGAGAATCGTAAGGGTAAAAGTGAGAAAACTTGTGGATTGAGATAAAGACAGTTTAATAGGTAAAGCAAAAGCCGTGCACACAAGCAAAGCAAAACAAGGAATTATTTCACTACTTCCTATCAGCAAGCAGGTGTTCAGCCATCTCCAGGAAAGCAGGTCAAACGTCATCATTTCGAGCATGCCTCCCTTCCTCCTTCTTCCCCCAGCTTTGTATGCTGCGCATGACAGCATATGGCATGGGATATCCCTTTGGTTAGTTGGGGTCAGCTGTCCCAGCTGTGTCCCCTCCCAACTTCTTGTGCACCCCCAGCCTGCTCGCTGGTGGGGTAGTGTGAGAAGCAGAAGTGGCTTTGACTCTGTGTAAGCACTGCTCAGCCACAGCTAGAACATCCCTGTGTTACCAGCACTGTTTTCAGCACAAATCCAAACCATAGCCTGGTACTACTATGAAGAAAATTAACTCTATCCCTGCCAAAACCAGCACAGGGAAGTGAAAGTAAGTTAAGGAAAAATGGATTACTTGATGAGGATCTCCTACAAGATGGAGTTTCCTCTTCTCCAAATGTTATAGTAAAAAAAAATCTATTCTAATAAATTGCTGTCATACTTGTTGATGTCTAAAAGCAGAGGGAGACATCAACTTTAATTATATTCTTTTGGTGTGGAATCTAAAATCTAGGGCAAGATAACTTCAAAGCCTGTGTAGGGGAGTAGTAACACATTATGTCTGTTACTTCTGAGTTTATTCTGGTGAACTGGAAGTAACCATGGGACATATTTTGACCGAATTCACTGTTGTTCCGAAGAAAAAGAACACTCTGTGTGATCATATGCAATGCATAACCATGCACTGCTTTGTTGGTAGTTTCATAACAAACTTATAGTAGCTGTATTTTGGTAAAATTGCAAAAGAGATGATAAGTAAGACAAAGTTGAAATTGACACCTTTTCCAGACATAAAATGCTTTAGTTCCTGTCAAGAAATTGCTTCAAGTATATTTGGCAATGATACCAAGGAAACAAGGGGATGAAAACTCTTGAAAATGAATGTCCAAACGTGTGTTATGCTGCAAGGATTTGCAAACAACAACATCAAAAAAGCAACAAAACCCAACTTTGAAAATCTGTTTTTATTAAGATACCATTTCTCACAGCAGTGAATAGATTGCTTTCTTCTTCTTCTGTCTTGTCATATGAGACAACTGCATGGGAGAAGCTCGCATGCCTGATAAGAGCATTTTGCAATTTTAAAAATTCTTGTTTCCCTGAAGAGTGCACGAATAAAATTTTGTGTGCAAAAGCTATGAGAGGGAATGAAGGCAGCGTATTTATGATTTAAATATAGAAAATGTGGAAGCCCTTTTAAATTGCTGCAGAATGAAAAGTAAGAGAAAGATTCCTTTAAAGAAGTTCAAAGCTAGATCTTCTTTCATTTCTTCAGTTACTAAGAAACTGAGAATAGCAGGGAAATAGGAAGGAGATTCATATTCCTTCTGATTTTTATTCATGGTATGGTATGTGCAGGTATGTGTGAATGCGTAGTAGATTGTAGAATGCCACATGTGGTCATGAGTATCTGGATAACTGAGAAGGATAAAAGTCAGTGTTCTTTATGCCTCATTTGAAAGATTGTGCTGCATTATAGGCGAGATCATCTTAAACTGTTTAGCCTGAAAATTCTAAATTCTGCAGTTGTAAAAAACAAAAAAAAAAGTTGATTCTGTATTGATTTTTAAAAAGTATTTGGATTCTCATTTAACTTCTGATTTCATATAAAAGTTGTGTTTCTGCTGCATTTTAATATGGATTAGGCACAAACCTGCAAAGTTACCCGAGTGCCTAACTCGTAATAGGAGCTGATAACATATTTGACTTCGTACGCATATTTGTTGATTTGGCATAGGTATGTAAGTAATATTTTGTTTTCATAGACCTTGAATTTAGAGTCTCCCATTTATTTAATCTAGCTCTGCAATTTCTTTCGGTACCTTTCTGTCAGTATGGTATGTTTGCTGTTACTAAAGATGATCTTTCCTGTTCTCTATGCTGCAGCCAGCTAAAGGTGAACAAGGAATGTAAATTTATGATGTGCAGTCACCTGGTCATAAGCAATAGAATGACACTAGCATATTTTTTTCTGTATTGATTTGTGTATTCTTCAAGTCTGAATTTGTACCAGCAATATATTACTACTTATTCCTTTGTACTGATTATCATTGTCAGTAGAACCTTGGCAATACTAAATGAAGTTCTTCAAAATTTCTCCTCTTTACTGTTCCATTTATAGATGAACGAGATTAATTGGCTTAGTCATTTTTCAAATATATTGCAGCACTAATTAATCTAAAGCTTTTTGCTGTGGCAGTAAGTTTGAATGAATAACATATGATTTTCAGCAATCTCATTGTAGTCATGTGTAATCTTTAAAAAGACACTGTCAGACTATTCAGCCTCTTTTTTTTTTTTTTTGTTTGTTTGCAATAAAGGCATCAAGTTGCACATTTATTTTTTTTATTGCTCAAACAATTAAATACAATAGGAGGAAAATTCCAAAGTTACAAAGCAGATAGAAATTACAATAAAAACTTAATGACCTCTCCTGTGAGAGGTTACACACCTCCCCTGTTTCCTGTATCTTGGGGGGTGTACAGCTCAATTTTAATTTTTAAGTATCATTCCTGTTACAATGGTCGGCTATGAAAGGGTCAGCAAGCAGACAGTTCTTCTGCTACCTAGAAGGAGTAAAAACTTTTAAGATGAACCTTTTTGAGGTGTTTAAAATACATTATTTTCTTCTAGGGGTGGAGGGGCAGGAGGGAGAATTACTTATTTTACATTCATCCCTGTGTTGATAGTGAACAGTGTCAGACCAATAGTCCTAGACACTGAAATCTCTTTACAAAGGAGACAGCCACTCCCTCTAATGCACAGTGCTCTGAATTTTCCTTCCTAGCATCCACTGGCCTGTTCTTTTGAAAGCAGTTCCCTGTCCCATTGCATGTTTCTAACTCGCAACCTTCTGGTTATGCATCCCAGCATGAGATTTTGCTAGGGTGATGTAGACTACTAGTCAGAGTGTAATCCACTCCAGCTTCTGTGCTCTTTCTGCTGTGCTGCTGCCTCACTAGTTGTTCTCCATCTTCTATTTCTGCTGTTACTTATTCCTCTTAAGGTCTAGAATTCCCCTTTCTGAGTGGTATTCAGGTCTTCTGCAGACTGTTTCTCAAATTTATTAAAATTGCTTTAACATGTTGTCTTGTCTTTCGGCATGCATGCGGTCCTTTCAAGTTTAGTGTCATCTGCTAATTAGAATTAGTTTCCTTTTGCAGCAGTATATTTGTCTTCTTTGCTTATGAAAATCCCATGAGAAACAATATCCAAAGACTGATTAATTCAGACTATATGATACCTACTGCTGCTTCTCTAACTACAGGGTCTGATACTATGTCATAAAGAATATTTTAATAGATTTGAAGAAATTTGTTCTTCACTGACCTTTGTGTTACTGAACTTCTTATCTGCTAAATAGTTCCAAATAACTTTTATTCCATATTTTGGGGGAATTGAAATTCAATTGCTGCATCTCTACTTCCTTGGTCTCGCCCTTTTCTCATTTTTTTAAAGCTAGTCACTAGATGCTTTCCAGTCTTTTGGTATCACTGCTGCCCTTTACAGGTTCTCAAAAATGACTGTTGATGGTTCTGAGACTGGTCCGGTCAGCTCTAAATACCTTATGGTGAATTTCAACAGATATAGCTGATTTGAGAACATCTAATTTATTTAATTATAATCTAATCCTTTTTCCTATGTTTGTTCCTGATGTTGGTTTTGGTAGCTGCCTAATCATAGACACCTTTCTAATTAGGTGTCAACAGAGAAAAGGCACTACCACTTCTGTGTTTTTGGTGTCAGTGCTCACTGCCATCCCCACAGAAGAGCAAAACGATTTCCCCTCTGTTGGTGTGCTTACAGAAATGTCTTTGTGCATGGTGGGTGGGTGAATTTACTGAAATTTAATTTCCTGAAGCCCATTTTCTTCTTTTCGTGTTCTTCCTTATTTCTCTGAAATTGATAAATCATGCCTTCATGAATACTCAATGTTTTCAGCTGCTTCTTTTCCACCGGTTCAAGTCAAACCTAGTACTGCCTTCCTTCCTAACCACTTTTTACGTCTTCTGTTTAAGGATCTTTGTTCCTAGCACAGTCCCAGGAACTTGCCAGGTGCTGCTCTCTGCCTGTCTTTCTTTTCCCAAGAGCTGCGTGTGCAATCATAATGGGGGTATTTAAATAGGCCATGTGTTTTAAAAATTTTTGCTGATTCTTACAGAAAAAAACTTGTCTCTCTAATTCTCCTGGTTTCTTGCTGTATTAAACTCTGACCCTAATATCGTCCTTGGTTTTGCACTCTTCTGTCATTACCCAGATATTGCCTGTAGGACCACAAGGAATAACCTATCTTTTCCCTTCTGTTTGGGGCCCTGTGTGTTCATGAAGGAAAGGACCAATTGAAGACTGCTTAAAATTATCAGGGAGATAAAAACAAGACAGCATTTGGTATGAATTAGGTGTTTGGATTAAGGCAGAGAAGACTGAGTTTAGACATAGTAGATCTTCCAATACATAAAAGATAGGAAAAAAGTAAGGGAATAAGTTACACTGCATGTCTGATATGGACAGCACAAGAAATAAGGCCTTTAAATTGTAGCAAGATAACATTCTGATTATAGAATACAAAGTTTTTTTTTTTATTGTAACAAGTATAATTGATTTCTGTCATGAGATGCGAGAGATCTCTAGATCTCTCTAAAAACAATTTAGATATCTGTCTGTAAGGAATTATGTAGATTTGATTCATCCTGCCTTGAACTAGTGGAATGAACTAGCATATCCCTTGATCCATTTTTTTTGTGGTGTTTTTTATTTATCTATTTATTTATTTATTTTAAGATCAATTTGCGGTACTTGGGCCATATGTATTGTTTGAGTCCTAGGGGAGAATATCCAGCCAAATTCTGATAAATGTTTGATGCTAATAATCCTAGATTATGTCTAGCCTTTCTGTAGTTCCCCTTCTCCTTTGCTTGGTGAGGCTGGGAAATGGACTTGTCTGGAAAAGATTAAAGCCAAAGATTCTCAGTATGAATTAAAAGCCAATAAACTTTCAAAATGGGACAAGCAATGTTTAATATTTTGGAGTGCAACTTTAGCCCACAGCTATGCTAGCTATTAACTTTCCTCTTCCATTAGACTCAGGACTGTGAACCCTGGAATGGGATAATTTCATAGTATTTTTGCTCTTCAGCTAGAATAAGTGATCTCTGTATTGTCAAGTAACTTTGGTTACTCTGTTCAGATAATTCACAGAAGAAGTTTAAAAAAAAAATTCCTCTCATTCAATTTTTCATTTCCCAGTAGGAATCTTAAATTTCTTTCAGGTGATGTTTCTTTGTTGATCTTCAACTATGAGAATCACGGCATCAGTCCTACCTCCTCCTTTTTTCCCTCTGCATATTTTGTCTTTTGCTGTGCAAGATTAAGCTATCTATTGATTTATTGTTGTGACAGTAGTCTTTCAGAAGACGCAGAAGAGATGCTTGCCACTGGCACTGGCAATAGTGCTGTTTCTTCTGCACTTCACAGTGTTGATAATATCTATCATGAATGATATCATAACATATTAAGTCTTCTGAGCCTAGGAAGGCAGCAAAGTATGACCCTAATAAATCTCAAGACATTCTGATTAGATTTACACTGTCTGTGCAGAAATACTAAACTAATGGGTTAGCTAGAGTTAAACCCACTTTGAACTGCTGAGCGGAGTCATCAATGGAATAAAACCCATGATCCCTGCAAGGTCTGTCTTTAGCTCTGAAGCGAGATGGTACTCCTGAAAATATTACCATCACTTCTGAATCCTTTGATCTTTGTGACAGTGTCTCTTTAAGTCTTTGCATATTTCATCCTTAGAGCTATTGACTTAAAAATAAAACCTTTTTTTTCTGAATGCTGCTGTTTCTGTAAATAAGCTAAATGAGCTGGCAACTGTCTTCTGTTGTTTATCATTTTCGAGTTCGTTGTTTTATTGTGTACACATGTAGACATCTATACACAAAGAAAGAAATGATAAATTTTTACTTCTTTTCTCTGTAAAATCATTCAAAGATGTCATTGTGATTCATAATTATTAACAAGTCATAGTTTTTATCTTACACTTAAGGAAAAAAAAAAGGCAAATGCCCTCCAATAACCAAAAGCTCTTAAAAAATTGACTGAAAGAACCGCGGTTTTTATCTTAAGGCTCTGATTGTTAACAGAAGAGCATAGAGTTAAGAGGCTTCTGTGGTTGCATGTGTCTGATAGAATTTATTTGGGAGCCTCTTCAGCTGAAGGAGTGCATTGTTTTGTCTTGAAGATAGTTATTCCATGCAGTGGGCTGAAAGAAAGCCTTGATGGGCAGAGAGAGAGAAAGCTATTCACATTCTTTTCCCTGGCATTATTAGGTTGATTTTTATGCCTCTACAGATGTGGCTTTTGGCTGTAGAGTGTAAATTGTTTCTGTGTAAATTCACTTCAGACACCTCTTTCAAATGCTGTTCTTCCCAGTGTAACAACAAACCACCTAATTTGGTAAGCAGTTGTGATAGCAGCAGTTCACCAGCAGAAAATCTCAGGCTTACTCCTTCTTGCCTAGGCATTCCCACCATGGTTTACGCCACAGTGCAGGCTAACCTGGTAAAAACGGATGGGTTTCCTACAGTATTGCATTCCAGCGTTGGAACTGGAACTTGCATAACCACACCCCTGTCATCTCTGTGATAATTATTTCAGGTTTTGTTAGTGATGTAGCCCTAAAACTACTATGGTATTAACTCAAACCTAAGACCAGTGTCACGTTAAGAGAGGGGCTTGCCAACAAACCCTTTATGTCTGCCTAGTCTGTCAATATCCCAAGAAAGACGAGACCCTTATGCCCGACCAGTCTGTCCGAACCCCCTGGACAGACCACCGTATCAAAGGGTGATTGGAATAACCTGTTCAGGGATCCACATTGACAGAGCCACTGAGTCAAACCCCCTTACTTCAATCATTCAAGGCCCTGGGAATTTGCACAAAGTGAATTTTATTATATAAAATACAGATTTGTAACAGGATAAGGTTCAAAGGTTGCTAGTGATAGTACACTGACTGCAAGAACGAGTTTGAAGCAATATACAACCAAACTCTAATTACTAATCACAGCTAGCTTAGGTTAGTTATTTTAGCATGTCTAGGATAAGGTTCTTGCCCAATAGGTGTCCCTGTGGGGGAGAAGACAGGTTCAGCCCATTGACTCATCCCAAAAGTTACAATGGAGTAACTTTTCTTTCCCAGTCCATTTACTTTTATACTGTTTCTTTTTTTTGCCTGAACCACCGTTATCTTCATTTTTACTCCATATTTCAATTTTAAGAAAGTATTTGAGATTTTTTTTTTTTCTTGTTGTTTTCTTGCTGCTGCTCTTCCTTTCACAGGACAATGGAGTCTCTGTCTAGGGACTTCAGTAAACAGTCCAGTAACACCTGCATGTCAGCATTTTCTATAAAATTACCTGTTTGTTTGATTTGGGCTTTTTGGGGGGCTTTTTTTTTTTTTTTTTTTCCTTGATGCATGTAGTGACAGGTGCCCCAGCTGTTACAGGTAGGCAAAAAATCATGCTTGTATCACAGATGCAAATTCCTTTGCTAGTTAATATTATTAAGGTGTGGATTTAATTTTGGAAATATTTCAGATAGTAAATGGCACAAAGTAAATAGTAAGAATCTTTTGAGTATGACCCAGAATACTTTGGAGGATACTGTTCTTACTGTTAAGAATATTAATTGAGCCTATGTAAAAAGAGAGTGGAGATAGAAGCAAAGTAATTTTTTTCCAAAGGCTAAATGCAGAGTTAAGAATATATCCTGATCCTCTGCTCCTCCGCTCCCAATACCCTGTCCATTAAATTGATGTTCCTGGTACAGAATCTCTAAGAGTTCCCATCTACATGCAATCACTTGTCCCACGAGTTTCTGCTGCGTGAATCTTCCCTCTAGCTCGAACTAGGTCACCAGTCCCGTGGTCTCCAGTTCATCCAATCTACTGTCATCCTTTTTCCCTTCCCATGTATGAGGACTCAAACTGCATTCATTTGACCATTCTATGTACCTGAAATTTTCTTAATGCAACGTGGACATCCTAGATTTCAGTATTTTTTTCACATTCTGGCTCAAGACCAACCAAGCTTTCTTCTTCAGTTTGGTTCCAGCACCAATTATGAGGAAATAAAAACACAATTTGGTCATTTTATTATGTCTGGGACCTTCAATAGGTGATATACAACAGTTTAGAAAAGTTCATATGGCTTTTGCTTTTGTACTTTGCTTTTGTTTTGTCATCGTGTTGAAGTCTGTTTCTGTATGCTCAGATGAACTGACATTTCAGAACAGTTGATTGCCTTTTTTAAAGACTGTTATGTCACTGCTACTTTTCCATATACATTTTTTTCTCATACAGTGTTCAATACTTATTTTTTTTTCCATTTCATACAATAGTTCTCTGTCTTTGGGTGCTAAAACATACATTGTAACCACCTTTCCACCTTTCATGGCAGTAGTAGGAAATAGTGCTCCTTGATTTTTATTTTATTTTTTTAATTTAAATTTCTTAAAAGATCTGCCATAAAGTTGTTTGCTTTAAATCTATTAGTGGCTCTGCAAAACGTGTCTGCAAATCTTGGGAAAACAGGAATCCAATCTGCATGACACACTTACTTCCTTGGTACTATTAAAATATTTTTATTTCACTTGTGCAGTTACTTAGGTTTCTGCTCCTCCCACCCAAGCCTAACCTGTATTCTCTCAAAGAATGTTAAGCTAGTGCAGTGTGTGATGCTTTTTTAATTTGTTTGATGCTTTCCTGGTAAGGGAGAGTGGCTCATATGATTATTAGATATTCAAGTTGTAATAATTCAGCACAAGTGCCAAAATTTTAAAAGTTAATTTATTTAATTGTAAAAGGATAAATTATGGTCATTAAATTTAATGATGTGATAAATGTATTTCAACTTCTAAAGTTTTACACTGCAGAAATATTTTATCTTTGAATGCATACCCAAGTCCTCTTTATATGGGCCTAATTTGCTGAAATTAAGGCCCATATAATATGTTAACTCCATATTAAAGATATTCCTTTTTTAATAAAAGAGCAAATCCAGTGACTTAAATGTAACAAATAATGGATAGCAGTACAGATGCTGATGATCTTAAGATTTACTTGTTATATTTTGCAGTAATGGCAACACTTAACATTTCATTTTGAAGTAGGAGATGGACATCAGTTGTGACTAGTGTAAATTTGTCAACAAATTCAGTGGGTTTTTTTTTTTTTTTTTTGCATGGTGTAGCAATTCCTTTATCAATATGTTTTGATGTTTAATGTAAGAATTTGAATTGTATTTTCTTATGTTGTGTCTCTCAGTATAGACTACTACTGAAAGAGACTGAGAAGCAGTAATGTAGTTCAGGCTGATGAAAAGAGAAACCTCCTGCATTGTAAACTGGTGTTACTATATCCATAGCATTATCCTAAAGTGTATGTTGTGTAACTGTCTTCCCACATTTCTCCTAGAAAGTCTAACTTCTTGATATTTAAGAAAGTATGCTACAGATCTTTTTTACTTTAATGATTTTGTATTTCAAAGAGTAGTTCTATGTTAAAGTTTGTGTCTCTTCTCAGAAAGAGAGATTAAATAAGGATATCCAGGAGATCTAAACATGTTCAAAACAATCACTCACAGAATTTATGTTAGGAAAGTTTCACCAGATCTTTAATCCATCCTCCCAGCAGTGCAAGTTTTTGAGTTTGTTTGAGGTGGGTTTTTTGTTTGTTTTGGTGGTTGTTGTGGTTGGGGTTTTTTGTGTATGTGTGTATAGTATGTTCCCCATAGTGTAGTGCTTTAAGCTTGATGTCTTTTTACAAATGACTGAAGAGATGAGACCTTCCACAGTCTACAGAATGTCTTCCTGTTCTTTTATCCAAAGTCTGCTTGCCGTTGTATAAACTAAACCATGACTATGTGGAAGGTAGGTGTGTATATATATATATATATATATATATATATATATATATATATATATATGTTCTTTGATTTTACTACCTTTACCAGCCTGCTTTGCCAGCATCTTTCTAAGAGGAGCAAGGATATAGAAGAGCTTTCCAGTAATGATTGTCCCCTGTTCTCCAGAATCAAAACTTTCAAAAAGATCTGTGGGAAACTGAGCTTTGACACAATGTGTTCTCTTTTCATCATTGTTCTGAAATGAAGATGTCACATATGAACATTAAATCATAGGTAATAAACTAAAATTTTAAAATAAAAGTCAGAAACAAGGCTTGCAGGAGAGCTTAGTATCAGTGAATGCTAGTTAGGGGCAAAATGCAAGAACTGTTGCTGAGTAGCCAGTAACCTTGTTTAGCTGTCTTGTGCTTAGAAAAGGCCAGAATAATCTACTGTATTTCCTTTGGGAAGTATTTGGGCAGATGCAATTCAACACATAAGCCTGTCAGGAGCAGCCATGTATATCACACTTTCAAACACAGAGACTTTAGCTAGAAGTCACCTTTTGAATGAACACTCTGGTAATATGTTCTTAGGAAGAGTTTAATCTGTTGAATACTTAAAACCTGCAGTGAAAAGTGAAGTCTGGCTGGGAACTTGAAGACATGCCTGGTTTAATGGATTTATGAGCTTTTGTTGCAACATCTGAGTAACCTAAGAAGCTGCTTTTTCCTGTAAATGTAAAATGAATTATTCTAGGTTTCGGCTTGCTAGTTGATTGAGATATATTTGCTGGGGTTGGATTTTTTTTGACATTTCTGCTTTGTTGTCTATGTGTCTCTTTTGCATTGAAAAGTTAGTATTTAAACCTATTATTTATTACTGCTTTGTATTTCATTTATCCCACAGCTGACTTTTGTCTTTATTTCTAAGCACTCTTAAGGGACATGCACAACATCCTACAAAATGGTATAATCTTTTTTGTATGCTATTTCTAGTACTCCATAGCAACTGGGGGAAAAAAAATGCCTAAACTGAACACTACAACACAGGCAATTCATTACAGATTTTCCGCTTAGTATTCAGTAAATTGTCAAGTCCTTATTTTCATCATTAGCATATTTTTCACAGAGCAGAAGCATATCCATTTCTGGCAGACTGAATTAAATGTGTTTTATTTGAAAGTGAAAGAAGAAAACATTGTCAAGCTTTCTATGAAAGCATCATTTTCTAGTAATAATTTTTTTTTTGGATGTCTTTATGTTTCTATAAAGATATGGGTATGTGTTTCAGTCTACCTGTAATTAAACCATTTCTTAACTGAAGGGGAAAAAATATGAAATAGTTCTTTTCTCTTTTTTTTTTTTTTTTGTATTGCATGAGCTAAAAAACGTACTAGTTCCCTTATAGTCATACATTGGCATATTTCATTTAAATTTTTGATGTATGTTTTTATAGAATCAAGACCAAAAAAAATCTTCAAGATTTCACTGTCCAAGAATTATGAAAAAGATTAGATGTAACTGTTCAGGAAATTTGTTACAGACATGAATTTCTCTTCCATCTAAGGCTAGCTGATAGCAGTTGCATTTACTTATTTTGAGTCTCATAGGTAGTCATCTTAATTACTGTGAAATTAAGTTACGTGCACGCTCTTCATTTCAAAACAGGATTTAAAATGTGCCTAAACATCTTTTGCTTACTTACATACTATCATGTGAAGGAAAAATGTTTTATGCATGATCTGATTTTTTTTCTTCAGCAGTATAGAGAGCTCCCATCTTCTGCTAATCTAGCTTCTTGCTAATCCAAATAAACATTTCTCAGTGAGGCTATTTTATGATAGCTGTGTGCTAGAACCAGTGATTGTGTGGCTGGCAAATATTTGCAGTATCAACAGAGAACTGAGAAGCAAAACATATATATCAAGTAAAAGTATAAATAAAAGAACTTAAATACTGCATGTTTATGTGCTTGAGTGTGTACGTACACCTGCAGACACAAGTTCACCTTTGCACACATACACTTACGTGCATATAAAGTTGTAAACCCCAAAGTTATACACAAATACATCCTTTGCTCAGTTATTCCAATAACAAAGACTATGGGAAAGAGCTCAAAAGATTCCTAAGAACTATTTTGCAATTTACCCTCAATAGCTAAAAAAAAAAAAGACGACAAATTGATTATTTTTTCCCTCCTCATTTCTGTTGGTTTTCATTTTATCTGTAGTGTGAGAAAAGGAAAATTGGATCTAGTAGCTCTTTTGCTGGAAGGTAGTACGTAGTAAAGAAAAAACAAGCAAAAATAGCTAACTGTAGTCACCCTATTTAGCATCTTATAGCATCCATAGCTACTGCTGTATCTTTTATATGTTTCAATAACATTGCTTAAGATATGTTTATCTATTATCAGGAATCTATCAAGATATACCATTCTGGACCTTTTTTTTTCCTGAAAGACCTTCACTTGCATGCTTTTATATTTCATTTACAAATAAAATAAGCAGAGGATCTAGACGACTATTGTTTTCTCTTGCAAATGTCCCAATTACCTGTTATTGCTTCCTTTCATTTCTTATCTTACCAATACACTTGGAGTGTTTGTTTTATAGACTGCTAAATCCTTTAGGTAGCTATTATCAAATATGGAATCATTGTGTCAAAAATATGTGTCCCCTACAATAATCACAAAGGAAAAAAAAAACAACCTATAAAGGACAGGAAGGAGCTTTTTGAGAAGAAATCTTTAAGAGTATATGACAAGCAGAAAATTGTTGTGTTGAATCTTTTCTTGGCCAGTGAAAATTAGGCAGTTTCAAACTGTATGTATACTCTTAACTGTCTGTCGCCTTCATCCAAAACCAACACCACTAAACCAAATCCAAGCATTAATCTTCCTCCGTTTGTAGTAGTAGCTTAAGGATATTAATGTAAACAATTACATCAAAATGTTATTTTGTCAGATGATGTACTGAACTGCATAAAATACAGTAGTACTGTCAATTGACTTTAATATTATACTTACTGTTTAATTCTTTATTTAAAATATTTAGACACAGTGATTGGGATGACTAATAGAAAACCATTCCTGATTAAGATGAAATTTTGTTTGTGAAGCCACATTATTTTATGCTTCTTTAGCTCTTTCTTTGTGTGTCTTAGCTCCTACATTCAAAGGGACTTTATTAATGACTTCAGGAGAATCAAACTTATTTTCAGATGGAATTATATGCCTATCAAGAATGACTGGTCTAAAACTTTTATTTTAGCTATCAGTGCTTTGTTTTTACAAATTATTTGATGATTACTATTGTTATAATTTTAAAACATTGTCTTTGAGATTTTGAAATTAGATTGAGTTTTAGTTATAAGTTAAATAGAAACTTAAGTCTCTCAGTTCCAGACTTAATGAGCTGTTGTAATTCAAAAAAGAATAAGGAGATCTACTGAATTGCAACAGCTGGATTAAGTTAAAACACAAAAATAAAAGTATCTGCTTGGTCCTTTGAGGGAAGGAAAGAACCTTTTGTTATGCTGTTTTGCCAAGTTAAACTCCCTTATGTACAAGTATAACTTAAACATTTCACATCCACCCAAAATTTTAATTTGAACTAATACAATAAATCATATGTTGCTATATTTTTAAAGGTACAGGATGTACTGCGATTGCCCATTCTGTATTTATTTTCAGTCTTTCCTTACAGGTCAGAGCTCTTTGGAAAAATATTTGAAGGACATAATTGACACTTATTAGTCAGCAAAATTGTAGTAGTTACATTTATTTTAATGTAAAGTTTGAAAGTATCATCTTGCATACAGAAGTATTTTTGTAGGAATAAATATTACTAGAAACAGTAATCTACTTTTGGATCTTTATTTATTTAGGATTACTCCCAGCTTCCTTATTATTTATATCAGTTTGATTTTTCTGCCTGTATTGGTGGTTGAGTAAAACATTCTCAAGTGCTGAATTACTCTTCAAATACAAGAATACTGAGAAAAATCTTTTGTTAAGGAAGGAATGTTTCTTTTCATTCATTCATTTATATGATACATTAGGTTTTAGAAATTATTTTTTTTGCCAACTGAGTGTGAACTAAAGATGTAGAAATAGGTTGTTCTCATATGTTCTAACTTCCTTTTTCTATTTTGGAATTGGATACAATGTTTTGGATGCTAAAAATAAACATGACACTTTTGTGTAATTATTCCAGAATCTGGCGTTTAGTTTCAAAATTCTGAATTCCTTCAGTTAGTAGTCTTACCCTAATTGAAAACTCGGGAGAAGAAACAAAGAAAAAAGCTATGGAGATTTCCCTGAATTTTTGTGACTGAGGAGGAGTAAGATATGATAACACTTCCTTTGTTTGGAATAGAAATGAACAAAAATAAAATAAGGTCTAGTTATTTCAGTTGTTCATGTTTCATAAAAGGGTTTATTTCTATTTTATACTTCTACTTTAAAATAAATACTCTTTATCAGAACAAGATTTACAGGGTAGAGAGAGAGGGGATGGCAAGAGAGAGTGAGTGAAGAGCAACAAAGAGAACAAGAAAGGGAGAAGATGAAGAGGGAATAGAGAGAGAGAGAAGTTAGAAGATTGAGAAGTAGAAAGAGAAAGGAGAGAGGAAAGGGAAATTAAAGAAAAGAAGGAAAGAGAAAAGAAAAAGAAGAGGTGTATGTGAGAAGGTGTTGGCAGTGAGGGGCCGCAGGGTGACCCCTTGAGGAGCGGCTGGGGCTGCCCCGTGCTGGGCACAGCCTTTTCCAAGCGGCTCCAACAGATTTAAGAAAGGGCAAAACAACCACAGGCTGAGGAGGACGGTTAAACAGAGAGTGTGAAACAGTGTGAGCACCAAGGTCGGAGAAGGAGGGGAGGAGGTGCTCCAGAGCAGAGGTTCCCCTGCAGCCTGTGCTGGACCCCACTGGAGCAGATATCCACACGGCAGCTTGTGCAGGACCCCAGGCTGGAAGAGTTGGATGTTTCCTGAAGGAGGTGTTGCCCATGGAGAGCCCAGGCTGGAGCAGGCTCACGGCAGGAACTGCAGCCCATAGAGAGCCCACACTGGAGCAGACAAAAAGTGCGAGGGGGAAGTAGCAACAGAGGAGCTGTTATGGACTGACTGTAACCCCCTTATCCCTCAGCAGCACTCAGTGAAGGGGAGGCAGAGGAATCTGGAGTGAAGGAGGAAATCTGGAGTGAAGGAGGAAAGCTGAGCCTGGAAGCAGGGAGCTGTTGTTTTTTGTTTGTGGTTTTTTTTTTTTTTCCCTGTTGTTTTTTTTTTTGTCTTTGTTTTGCTCTATTCAAATCTCTTTTAATTTGCAACAAATTAATTTTATTCAAGTAGAGTCTGTTTTGCCTCTTATGATTACTGGTAGGCAATCTCCCTGCCTTTATCTTCAACCCACGAGCTTTTTCATGCCTTTTCTTCCGTTTCCTGTTGAGGAGGAGTGAGTAGCTGGGTGGGCATTTGGCTGCTGGCCAAGGCTAACCCACCACAAGAGGAAAGAAAGAGAAAACAAGGGATAGAAAGACAGGGAGGAAGAGAAGATAAAAGAGAAAGAAAAGACAAAGAGAAGAAAAAAGACAGATGGAAAAGATAAAAGAAAGGAGAAGGAAAAGAAAAAAGAGAGGAGTGAAAATGAAGAGAGAAAAAAGGGAGAAAAGAAAAGCAAAGTAGAAAGGAAAGAGAAAAGAGGAATGAATGAAAAAAGACAGGAAAGAAAAAGAAAAGTAGAAGAGAGAAAAATACAGAGAAAGAGAAGAGAATGAAAAGAGAAAAAGCAGAAAGGGAAGAACAGAGAGAACATGAGAGAAGAGAGAGGAGAAGGAGAAAACAGGGAGGGAGATAAAAAGGAAAGAAAAGAGAAAAATGGGAAAGAAAAAGATAAATGAAAGGCAGGAGAGAGAAGGGGGGGAGATGAAAGAAGGAGATGAGAAGAGAGAGAAGGAAAACAAAGAGAAAGGAAAGAACAGAAGAAAAGGAGACAGAAAGGAAAATTAAAGAAAAGATAGAATGAAAAGGGAACAAGTCCAAGCAAGTCCACTGTGGAGGACTCTGTAACTGAATGCTGTTAGCAGCAAAGTGAAATTTTTTAACTGACTGGAAAAGCTTGTATGTGGTACTCATCTGTGGTAACCAAGACCCTGGAAATTACTTTCCATCAAGTAAAAACTGTGAAATCCTTATATTAAAATAACTTCAGCATTGCCATTCAATGAATAGATAAATTCTCTCCAGGTAAAAAAATCCCATAGAAATTATAATAAGTATTAAAAAGCTTTCTTACTGATTTGGAAAATTGATTACCTAGACAGATGGAT
The DNA here is from genome assembly GCF_036417535.1 of Chlamydotis macqueenii. Lineage (NCBI taxonomy): Eukaryota > Metazoa > Chordata > Aves > Otidiformes > Otididae > Chlamydotis > Chlamydotis macqueenii. The sequence continues at coordinate 118,008,278 of NC_141557.1, forward strand.
GGTGTGGCTGAAATGGCACAACGTAACAAACTCTGGTAGGCCAGCATGTCTGCATGTGTCAATTTTTAAGAATGGGCAAAGTTGATAAGGCAATTTAATTAGGGTAACTGAAACTTAATAAGATTTTTTGCTAGTGAGGGTAAAGAAAGAAAAATAAATCACTTTTAAGTTCAGCATAGCAATTTGCTTTAATGCTGTCCTTTCTATCAGGGAGAAATATTATTTAATAAAGTAATCTCGTATTATAGTCTGGTAGCTCAACATTGAGTAACATGCAAGATTTAAAGATTTATGAAGTGGAATCCATAATTCTCATAAAATATAAGCAATCGTTTTAAACTGTGCAGTAGTTAGTGGACTTTGCTCAGCAATACTTGTTGATTATTTCCTTTAAACAATTAAATATTGCCACAACTTAAGCCTTTTCTCTGAAATACACTTATCTCTTAAAATTTAATTCTAATAGATGACAACAGCATCTTGTGTTTTGCTTCTTGTGTCTTCTTTTTTGTTACTGGGTGAAGGTGGAAGGAGATGTCTGTACTTAAGTACCTATTCTAATGTTATAAATTTAGTTGCAGTTGGTTTAAACGGCAGCAATTGGAAAACTGCATTGAAATCGTGTGAGAGAGCAGGGACATGACCTTAGGCTTGAGTGGAAGAATATGCGGGGCTCCTTTAAGCTTGGTAATTCTGCCTTCTCTCAGCAGGGTGGTACTTCTGCCTCTCCCCTCCTCTGCATCTTCTCGCACCAGATGTAGGAAGCCAAGGGGCTACAGCTCAGGCGAGCCAGCTGCGTCTGGCATGTAGGTTTGGGAGCAGCTGGAAGGAGCGCGTTGTATTACTGACAAAGGGTGAAATACAGGCCTTGCTCTGAGGAGTCTGAAATGGGAACCAGTTGTGTCAGTCTGAGGCCATCCTTCTCCAGTTACTGTAAACCAATATTGCACCCGAAAGAATAATCCTGCTCTCTCCAAGCTGCTTTTCCTGTTCCAGGCTGCCCACCTCCCTGGATGCTGGCACAAGCAGTCACGTGGCTGTTTGGGGAAATAATCAAGATTTAAAGAAAAAAAAAAAAAAAAAAGGATGGAGGCAGGAACGTGCCGTCTGCCTTAGAGAGAAGTTAGTCTGCTGCTTTGAGTGGCAGAGCTGGCTGAAAGTGACATGAGCCTGGTATTAATCTTGGTGCAAAGCATGTTGGTGAAAGAAACTACTCTGTTTACTTACGTACAGGTACATGGATGCACTATTGCTGGCACAGCTGCAGGGTGGTGTCTTGTCACTGACACAGCTGCAGTAACAAAAGCCCCTGCTGCGGATAAGAAAGGCTGGAGATTCTTCTAGTCTATCAGGAGAGGAGTGTGGCTGGAAGCTGTGACTGCATCAGGATTACGTTCCTGGTACAGCATGATAAAGTAGGAGTTCTGCTCAGCCTTCTGAACTAGACCTGGCCCACAGTGGTTTTCTGGCAACAGTTTGTTGTGCCTTCTTTTCCCTTTTTCGCTGTGCAACAGAGTTAATAAAGCCGCTGTCAGATGCTGCATAGGCTTCCTCTGTGGGTGGTACAGCAGCTCAGAAGTCCTGTTGTTCTTTTGCAGTGCATTTTGTCACTCTGTTTCAGATCTCCAGCAGAGGCAGCTAATCAAAGACCTAGCAGTTGCAGCAGTTTCCAGCCTCCTCTTCAGGAAGCTTCAGGGAAAATTTTCTGGAAGCTCCCGCTTCTGGGAACTTTGGTGGTGTCGTAGTTCAGCCCCGATCGGGACCAGACTACGCTCCGAGAGAATAGGGAGAGATAATATAAGGAAAAAACGGCTCAAGGTTTGAGATAAGGACAGGGAGAAATCCTTAACGTTACCGTTGTGGGCAAAACAGACTCGACTTGGGGAAAAGTAACATTTATTACTACAAACAGCAGGATAATGAGACAGAGAACAAGATAACCTCCCTCTACCCCTCCCTCTTCCCAAGCTTAACATTATCTCTACTACCTTCCTCCCCCCCCCCCCCCCAACCCGATCAGCACAGGGGGGAAGAGGGAATGGGGTCAGTTCATCACACGTTGTTTTACGCTGCTGCTTCATGATCGGGGGAAGAACTCCTCACATTCCTCCCCTTCTCCGTTGTGGGGTCCCACCCACACGCCACAGTCCTTCGTGAAACTGCTCCGGCGTGGGTCATCTCTTCCACGGGGTGCAGTCCCTCCAGAACGGCTGCCCCAGCGGGCCCTCCACGGGCCACAGTCTCCTTCAGGCATCCACCTCCCCCGATGTGGGGTCCTTCATGGGCTCCAAGTGGATCTCTGCTCCTCCATGGGCTGCAGGGGGACAACCTGCTCCACCATGGTCATCACCACAGGCTGCAGGGGAATCTTGGCCAGGAGCCGCATTACTCCTCCCCCTCCTTCTTCACTGACCTTGGCGTCTGCAGCCGTTCCTCTCACAAGAAAAGTTCTTCACAACAGGCTGGCAGATCATCCATCTCATCTCCTCTCCACTTCTTCCAGCCGAGCTGGGCCAAGTTGGGCCCAGTCGGCTGCCTGGCAAGAGGCCAGAGGGTGAGGCCTGCAAGGCCCATGAGGCCCCCGCTCAGCTTCTTCACATCTTCTCTTCTCTCTCTTTTTTTTTTCTGTTTTCCCCTTCTTAAATACGTTATTGCAGAGGCGTTATCATGGAACATTCTGCTACCAGTTGGCTTGGCCTTGGTCAGCAGCAGGTCCACCCTAGGCTCAGCCAAGTCCACTGAACAAAGGGGAGCGACTTCTAGCAGTTTCCTACAGAAGCTACCACCTTAGGCCCCCCTCACTAAACAAAACCAGAACAGGTGGCTTGTTGATAAAGGTCAGGGCCAGCCTATGAAGGCATTTGCCCCCTTCGGCTCTTACAGACAGCTTTTGCTGGCTACTTGCTGGTTGTGGACTACCTATATATTTTGTCTTCCGCTAACTGTTGATCAAGCAGTGTGAAGCACCAGTTCAATGAATGCTTGAGGAGCAGCTGTATAACTGGTGGGCAAGAGTGCAGCTCCCAGAGTCCAGGAAACAGAGGAAACTAAGAGACCTATCAGTTACCACAGCGGTTAGTAGAAGAAAGACACAATGGGGTGCAGAAAATTAGCTCAGGACAATGTGGAACTGCTTAAGATTGTGCAGTGATGGTAGTGATGTCCTGTAGGGCATGGTCGCCAGCAACTGTCCTGGCACATCAGAGGCCTTGGCCCAGACAGAACCTCAGGTCTTGGGCTCCGCTCCTGGGTCTAGGACTCACACTGGTTACTGCTGTGGCCTCACCCATGGGAAATGCATTCTAGTCAAGGTGCTGAGTTGCCAGGTGAAGGAGCTCTGGGAGGAGATGAGTAGACAGTGCAGCATGAGAGGGGACAAACACGAGATGAATGGAATCTTTGCAGAGGCAAAAACTCAAGCTTTTTCATGAGAAGTAGGGGCAGCTGGAGATTATATTCAAATGAGCAGTGGATAGAGGCTCCTAAGATGGGCAAGTTGGAAGTTTATGACTTCTGGCAATAGAAGGAAGATTCTCTGCCTGCAGAGGATAGGCATAGGGCCCTGGAAGGCAGTGAGCAAGGTTGTTAGGGGAGACATCAGAGCCAGCTGAGGCTCAACCAAATGTGTACATGCAGAAGAAAAAGGAGAGTGACAGTTATTTGAGACCATATCCTGACAGAAGCACCCATCTGCCAAGCTGGTGTACTTGCTATAGCTGGAGGTTTACTTTTTGTTGGATACTCGAATCACAGATGTTGCAGACTTGTCCAGCTCTCAGACTTCACCCCTTCACACGTTCATCTGTGTGGCCACGATGATACTACTAGAGTGAGCCCAAGTATATAAAAAATTACTACAGACCCCTAGGGGCAAGGGTGAAGAGCACAAATGCCCAGGTGGTGTTCTCCTCAGTCCTGCCAGTGAGGTGTAAGTGCTCAGGTGGCAGAGGGCACATTCCTCAAGTCAGAATGTAGCTCGATGGCTGATATCAGAGGCAGAGCCATGATACCCTCTGAGGAATAAGGACTGCTGAACAGGGACAGGATCCATGAGATGGAATGTGGCCAGGGCATCTTTGCTGACAGTCTCATTAACCTTTTCTGGAGGACTTTGAAGTAGCTACTTAATGGGAGGGTTGCTGCCATTTGAAGAGAAGTGAAGGCATGGGGAGCATTGAGGAAATGTCTGGGGAACAACATGACTGGAGAAAACTTGCACTCTCATTATGCAGGCAGTATGAGTGGGGTGTCCATTTCAAGTGTCTGTGCACAAATGCACAGAGCATGGGAAACAAGCAGGAGGAACTGCAAGTCTGTGCGCACTTGCAGAATTCCTTGGACATGGTGAGATAGTTCACACCATGGGGTGCTGCCATGCATAGATGGATGGATACAAGCTGGCAAAGAGGAGCAGGAGTGCACAGTGCTTTGCCTTGTAGTAGGTACTGAGCCTCTTGAGCATTTAAGGGAGAGATCAGAGGGCAGAACAACATGAGTGGAGTTGTGATAGGCATCTGTTGCAGACCATCTGGCCAAGAAGTAGATTAGGCTTTTAACTGCTGTGGGCCTTGCAATTATTGCAGACCATAGTAGTTATGGGGAGCAAGCCAGGACATTCCTGAAAGTTGGTTTCTTGATGCAGATGATTGATGAACCAACTATGGGATGTGCCGTCCTAGGCTTGTTACACATGAACAAAGAAGAACTGATTCAAGGTGTGGAGGCTGATGACCACTCTGGCCACAGTTGATGATCAAACTGTGGACAAAAGGGCCTAGGAAAGCTGTCTTATGTTCCTTGGTGAATGAGAATGACCCATTCCAATGTACAGAAAGTCAAGCAAGTGTGGCAGAAAGCCAATATGAATGAGCAAGGGCAAATAATGCCTGACCAGCCTCTTCGCCTTCTATGATCAGATGACTGGTTCAGTGCATGAGAGGAGAGCAGTGGATGTTGTTTATACTGACTTTAGCAAGACCTTTGGCATCATCTCCCGGAGTATCTTCACAGTCAAATTGGTGAGATAAGAACTCAGTAAGTGGACAATAAAGTGGATGGAAATTTGCCTGAACTGCAAGGCCTAAAGTGATTTGATCGAAAGTGCTCACTCCGGTTGGTGACCAGTTACTAAGTGATGTTGCTCAGGCATTGATACTGATGCCGTTATTGTTGAATGTTGCTATTAAACACCTGGACAATGGGACAGAGTGCACATTCAGTGAGTTTGGAGATGATTCTCAACTGGAGGGAGCAGTTGGTACCCTCGAAGTCTGGGCTGCTGTTCAAGGGGATCAAGACAGCAGAGAATTGTGCTAGCAGGAACTCATGAAATTCCACAAAAGGAAGAGCAAACTCCTTCATCCGGGACACAGTAACCCAGTACAGGTTGGGGACTAACTGACTGGAAATCAGCTTTGCAGAAAATGACCTGAGAGTCCTGAGAATTATCAAACTGGGTGTTAGTCCAGCAGTGTGTCCTTGCTGCAAAGGCAGCCAAACCCATACTGGGCTCTGTTAGCAGGAGCGTGGCCAGCAGCTCAAGTGAACTTATTCTTCCCCTCTCTTCAGCACTTGTGAGACCATATCTAGAGCACTGTATCTAGTTTTGGGCCCCCTAATAAAGGAAAGAGATGGATATAACAGGGTGAGTCAAGTGGAGGTTCACCAAGATGGCTGGAGACTAGAGTGGATGATGTATGAGGAAAGGCTGAGACAGCTGGGCTTTTTCACAAAGGAGAAGAGAAGGCTTAGAGGGATCCCATGGTAGTCCACAGCTCACTACTGAGAGGGTGCAGAGAAAACAGCCAGGCTTTTCTTGGAGGTTGTACAGTGACAGCATGAGAAGCAAAGCATGAGAGGCAAGAGACACAATCTGGAACATGGAAAATTCTGATTTGATACTAAGAAAACTACTTTCCCAGTGAGAGCACTTAATCACGGGAGGAGGCTGTCTAGAGAGGCCGTGAAGTCTCTATTCTTGGAGATTGCACAAAACTTGACTGGACAAGCCCCAGATCCAAGTGGCCTCACTTTGAGCAGGAGATCGGACTAGATGACTTCTGGAAGTTCCTATATGAGTGTGTGAACCTTGGTGGAGCTGAATGTTCTTAAAAATATCTAGAACTTTCTTTTTTTTTTTTTGAGGTGGGGGAAGTATTTTTTATATATTATTTATATATTTAAATATATTAAGATATAACTAACTAGTTATATCTTAATAACACACGCAAGATATTCTTAAAGCACTGCAGAGAAAGTTATGGACACTGGCCAATTAAAAAGCCAAATAAAACAAGACAAGTTGCGAAAACTTCATAGAAGTCCCTTGTGTAGGATGATTAAATTTTAGAGGCCAAAAGGCATTGGTGATTACTGACTATGTCTTGTTCAACATAGTCACTTCACTTTCCACCTTAATTTTTTTTTTAAGAGCAAGCTTTACCCCACTTGAAGCCAAGAATATTTGGAAGGGTGGGGTGGTTTTTTTTTTTATTTTATACATTGCACATTTTGTGGCAATGTTTTTCTTGGGTTTAGTACATTTTTGAATGTAGCACAGTTATTACTTCATTTTTCTAAACATATGTATGTAAAACCCACAAGGGCCTGTGAAATCTGATACTAAAATAAGACATCATATATATCAAAACCCATAGTTTCTTTAAGAAAGCCATTTTTAGACTTCTACTCCAGAGTTCCTTTAATGTAGCAGGAATTCATTTTTTTCCTTTTATAATTTTGTCCTTCATGATGATCATTGGTATTAGAGTAGAAAATGGAAAATGTACTGCTGCTTTTTAATGAAATATTTTATTAAAAGTTAACAGAAAAAAACCCACATATTCTTGAATAGGAAGTAGCTGTCAGAGAACTGTATTTTGTTACACAAAGAAATTAAATAGTTTCTTTCAAGTGATGTTGAATGAGGAGAATGCTCTCAGTCCAGAGGACACCTAAGCTCTCGTCACCATCTCTGATGTACACTGATTTCTTGTTCTTTTGGGATAATTTTATTTCTGAAACATTTTTCTTCTAGGATGTTTTCGAAAGGTCCTCTTTTAATCTTTGCCTGTGTCCTTCAATTTTTTTTTGTTAGCATTGCTTTCTTCTCTTGTTATTTGTACTACATCTAATGAAGTAGGAAGGATTCAAAGTACAGAGATACATTTACTATATATCTGTTCTTTGAGATTTTTCTTCATAAACTGGGGATTTTCCCAGGTGTTAGGGAACACAGAAAAGAGTAAACATTCTCTATAAAACTTGTATTCTCATTTCCTTTCTGGTTGTGGAATGCTTGTTGCCATATGTGAATATCATTTAAAGAGGTGTCCTGGTGTTTCAAGCATACTTTTCAGAACATTAAAGATATCCAGGGAGGCCTACTCAGAGGCATGGCTGACAAAGGGCAAGGGGCAGTCAGCAAAAATTATGGGTAGGGATATTTAAATTTCAGGAAAGCGTATTTGTATCTTTTCGTCTGCAGTGTATAATGTGACATTGGTATGATATGTTTGTGTGCTTTTTATTTTTTCTTCTCAAATTTACCTGTTATACTGCTAGCATCTTGTTTTCAAGTACATTATAAACCTAGAGAAAATTTGTGTCTCCATAGGAAATTTGTTCCTTCAAAAACATTTTTTTGAAGAAAAAATATTTTCAGGGGAAAATCCATGGCAATACCTCTGCAAAATTCTATTCAGGAACACTTACATTTTACACAGGTTCTGGAACATTTGTATATAAGGGCTTTCTTGTGAGAGAAAATTGTTTGAAAAAGAAAAGAAAAGGATTCACTGGCTTACAGGGTACTGAGATTTGTGATCACTTTCATTTCCGGGGCTTTTCATTTTATTATGTTAGATCAGTTGTAATAAAGCTCTCGTTTCACCACAGATAAACTCCTTGGTTTTGGGGGGTTTTTGGTTTTTGTTTTTGGTTGTTGTTTTTTTTTTTTTTTTTTTCTGGTATATTACTGTGGCTGTTGTCACCAGGTTTGACACCGTCAGAAGTTTTCTTGGGCTGCTGGCACTGGGAGACACAATCCACTTTGCTCTAGATATCAAAAAGATGAGTTATCAGTGTTGTAGGGTACCAGAACTTCATATGCCCCTGGCCTCAGACCACAGAATGCTCTCAAGGTAAGGGTGGAAATGCTGAACTTGATTGAAATGTCTATCAAAGGCCATTGTACAGAGCAGAGGGCAGATGTGATGTGTTTTCAGTCGTCTTTACCTCTGAGGAAAAAAAAAAGAAAGATATACCATAGTGCTACAATACAGCTAAAAGGTGAAAGAAACCTAAATCTATGCCATCATTTGCACAAATAAGCCAAATTCTTAGCTACTAAGAGAGAATTAAAATGAAAAATTATGGGTAGTGATGCATGAGAGCTTTGCTTTGCCAAGAAACCCAAGTATCACCTTAGATTGTGTGGTCAGTCGCTTGTGACTGTGGGTGAATGCAACCAGTCTGGCAAACTCTTAAACAAAGAAACAAAACTTGAATAATCTCTGTGTATCTCTCTGGGTGGCTGCTTGACACTCTTCCAAGGAGAGACAGCATTGTTTAATGCTTTGGAGGTGATCTGGTAAGAGAGGACACCTGTTAGCTCTGTGAAAGCAGCTTCACTCCCGACTCCTTCTCTGATACCAGGTTTGGTGAATTCAAAATGTAAAATCAGAGTAGGTGAGTTTGTGAATGAGATTTCCTGCTAAGGAATGCAAAAAATACCCTTTCATGATGTCTGGCTTGAGTTATTATCCATATTGAATCTCTCTCCAGTATTGCTTCAGGTTATTTCACATTTGAGGGACAATGAAAAGATTCAGTTTCTTGGTGATGTAGCAGACACTTCAGTCAACTGTGATTCTAGCTGCTTGTAACTCTCTCACAAGCTACAAAGGGCAAGGTTCAAGTTCCTCACTACATTCTTCTACTTTAGATATTTGGGATTCACTACTTTGGTTAACTGCAGTGAAAGCTGATAGGCAAGTTCTGCTAGCTTGTGAGACAGACGCAAGCTATCTGTGACGGATATGTGGCGTTTTAGCATGTCTGTACTGGTCCTTGTTTTTTCCATCCTACTAATAATATTCTTGCCACTATCTTCATCTGGTTTAGAAAAACAAGAAATCTGTATGAGGGTCGAGTATGAAGCGATGTCAGTAGTATATATATTTCTTCCCTATCATCTTCTGGGATTTGTTTGCCATCTGTGAAACTACAGTCAAATCAGCTGTATTAGCCTGTCTCATTGCCTAATAGCTGTGAGCTTTCTGGTTTACATGCGCTGCTCAAGAATAGTAGCTGTGTTTGTGATATTTGGAGGCTGAAAGTCAGGTGCCATGTGTGAAGCATAAGTAGGACCAGAGATGTAAAAATTTTCTTTAGCGTGCTGCCCGAATAAGAATAAAACTGATGTTAATTTTTACTAACATGGATAAAATTGATTTAAAATGAACTTAAACTTTAAAAAAAATAGTTTTGACAATCATACCAACTGTAGGTATCAAGAGTATTTTCTGTAGTTCTCATTAGTTGTCTCTTTAAAATTAAGGTGCCAATTGGAAGCTCAAGAAGTAAAATGCTTTTTTCTTGTTCCAGTTTATGAAAAAAAACTTCGTGTGAGAGGCTGATATCTACCAGCTTTACAGTTTCACTAGTCTTTATATAAAAATAGTAGATTATTCCCTAGCTACCTACTACCCACATTTTATTGTTTAATAAATCGTGTTGAATATGTAGTATTTTGAAAAGCCTCCTTTTTACTTTTATATCCAACACATCGAGTGTATTTTAAGTCAGCATTTAAAAGCCAATCTTTTAATCAAATTCCAATTTCTTTCCAAAAATGACTTAACAGAAATAAGTACACTTGTAATTATTTAGTAAATAAGATGTCATTGCTATTTTAACATCAGAAAATAGGACTTAGATTAACTTTTGTAAGTTAAGTTGGAGAATTGCTGAATGCATTTATAGTCTCCTGATTAGCAAAAAGTAATATTGCATTAAACCTCTATTTATTTGCCGATTGAGATATTTTAATCTTTTCAAGCAGTGAATGAATTAACCTTGCAATAGGAAAATAAATGGAAAAATTCAAAAGCAAGATTTAAACTGATTGTTCAAATCTAGTTTTCTGTTTGATAATTTAAATTGGTTTAGTTTGGATTAACATGTTTAGTCCATGATTTTGCTGTCTGTTGAAAGAAGGATGGCTCTGAATGAAATTTCACCTGGAACACGTAGTCTGTATTTAACATTGGATGAGGAAGCAAATGGACCGCTTGCAGTCTTCCTGTGTAGGGATCTACGAAAAAATCAGGGGGAAGACAGCGGAGACTTCATCATCATGTCATTTGATTTGTTTCGACTAACTTGAAGCTTTTATTGGTGAAAAGTTTGTAGATGGTTGGGAGGAAATCTTGCACTCACCAGCATTGTTTTCAGCCATTTACTCTGTGCTCTCTACTTCCCTCTGCGCCAAGGGAAGGATCCAGTGCCTGCACAGGCTCTAGAGCCATCAGTGGCAGTTTGCCCTTCTTCTTGATAGGTAGGATTACTGTCTTCTTGTCTTGATATTACTGCTCAGGTTCCTGGTGGTTTTGTGTGTCACTCTCAAGCTAGATCACGGCTACAGTCTTCTAAGGCAAGTTCGGACTTTTTGCTGGCCTGTGATAGCAAGACCATGGGCACACAACTCCTTCAAAATTCTGGGAAAGCTTCTTCGGCTTCATCGCACTGGGCACTCAGTACCGCATGCATTGCTCTATGAAACACTTCAGCAAGCAGTGCACATCTAGACATCCAGTCAATTCTCCAGCATTTCTCGCTGCTGTATATGTTAGAAAAAGTATACTTAGGGTATATGGTTAACCTCAGGCTTAAAAAAAAAAATTTGATTTATTAAAGACTGTTTTGATTTATCGTAGGATACAGTGCTGGACATGTGCTTAAGAGATCATTCAATACAAACGCTAACACTAGGACAGATTCCAATATATGTACCAGGCAGGACTGGTGTGTATTTGGTCTTCTGATCTTCATTTTACAGACTTCCCTGCTCTGTTCTGATGTTGATTAAAACATCAACAGCTACATTCACACTTTTAGACGACCTGTGAACTTTGTTTTCCTTACCCCAGTGGCGATGCAGAACATTTATCTCCATTGACTTCAACAGCCTTTTACATTTTTCTGAAAAATTATAATTAGACTTTCTTTTACTTTTCTGTTTTCTGGACCACACAAATGTGTTTTCTACAGCCTTGCCTCATAGGTTTTATTTTCTTTATCTATGATCACTCATGTGCTCCAAAACTGGTGTAACGTACATGCATTATAAACAGATTTTACTCTGTATGACTTCATATCAGGTCTAGAAATTAGTTCTGAAGCCTTTAAGTTTTACTTTGTTTCCAGCACTGAGTAAAAAATTGTTGTTCCCTTGTGACTATTTATGAATCTGTATAAAATGAGCAGATGATTTTGAACAAATAAATACTGATTGCATTTACGATAGCTAAGTGCTCCTCTTAACAGCAGTCGTTGTTCAATTTGGGAACACATCAGGAACCCTTGTAAGCTCTGGGAGGGGGCTATGCCGTGTGCAGGGGGCCGAGTAGCTGAAACGCTGCCTGCTGCTGCAGGACCCAAGGCACCTTCTCTGCATGCTGTCAGGAAACTGTCACTGGCTGCCATGCTATGTTGTCTGGACAGGTTGGCTTTAGTCAATTTATTTTCCATATTTAAAACTTTTTTTTTTTTTGCCAAGATCATAGTTTTTTTCTCTTGGCAAGCAGTCTAGCAAAGACCATTAGAATAAGTATATTATATTATATATTACAATAATATATATACATACATATACACACACACATATACATATATAATAATATATACTTACTTATATTATATAATAAAGTATAACCATAGAAGTTTTCAGAGTTTTTCTGACAAAACTGTGTGTTTGAGAAGTTTAAAATATGAAAATAAGTAGTGTGTTTACTGGTATTTTTACAGTTGATTTTTGGGGAAGGTGGCAGGGGAGAAAGTAACTGAAATCTGTACTTCCCCTACCTGTTTTTGCAGAGCTTTGTGTGTAGAGGCTGTGTGGTCTGGCCTTTCGATGTAGGTGACACCAGCTGCATGGCCGGTAGAGGGAGCCCAGAATCACAAAATATTGGAGATATTTTTGAACTGGGGGAGTTGGGGTGAGAAGCTTGCTTTGATAATGTCCAGGAATTTTGTGATTATATTTGGAAGGATGTGCTGAATACTACCAACTTGAATACTACCAACTTTCCAGTGATTCTGGAAAAAAAGAAACATTTATGAAACGTTGAAATGCCTGATGTCTTTGAAGTGATCAAATTGTATTAACAACGTTTATATTGGAAGGCTAATCAGTAATTTTTTTCTCTTTCCTATGTTGCTGGTTGTTGTATCTTCATATCACCTTTATAGAAAGTAAGTAACTTCATTTTTTAAGTCTATTTGAGAGTGTGCAGATATGGGTATACTACTTGTCTGTATGTATGTATAAATGTACATGTATATAAAATAAACACACTAGCAGAAAATGATCAGTCTTAGAGACACAATGCTACAGAGAGTGACTCCCATGCATGAATGACTTTTAGAATACCACAATGACTTAATGCAATCTCACCCAAAAGATAATAAATACAATGAAAGTCTGCATCTGAAGGCTACAAATGGTAAACATATTCCTCGCGTGTAGATTATGGCAACGAAACTTGCAGCATATTGGTTTAAAATATGTCATGGCTCTAAAAATTCACAGATATCAAGTTGCAAAGTAGAATATTATTGTATCCAATTTGATTTAACCGAATCAAAGTTGAACTGATTTGGAGTGTTTCAAGAACTTAGGTCAAACTGTGCCGGTTTTGACATTCAAAGATACTCAGCCTTATATTTGGCAGTCCTTGGCTGCTCTGTTAATCCATGCCAGCAGCTCTGAGCAGAACGAATATGTCCTCAGGCTGTAGGAGAATTTAGAAAGCATGCAATAAGTAGTATGGATCTCTTAGAAACTGCTCTACGATTCAGACATCAGTCTGTATCATGGGATCTTTGATTGCTGGCTTTTCTAACTGCAGTCCGTGTGTTGTGATAGCATGTATTGCAAGCGTTTCCAGCATCCTTTGTAGGTAACATCTAGGAATTTTAATACAGTGTTTTAAGGATGCCTGTGCTGACAGAGGAATAGGCAAATCGTTGGTTAACATGGGTCAAAACAGCAATAGTAAAGGACACCGTGGAATTTCAGTTTGAGCTGTTAGCTCAAAATAAATCCCACTCTGCAGTCTCCAGATTATTACTTCATTTGCAACTTAAGTTAAGTATGTGTGGTTTGATTTGTGCTCATTATAGACATACCCAAGTCCAATTTTCAAGAAGGGTGGATATGGCCCTTTCGTTGCATGCCAAATTATTTAGGAATTGCAGATATCTGTACAAAACAAGCATAACAGTAGTTAAAGTATTTCTGGGCTCAGTAGCTGATACGGATTTCTTTGTAAGTCAGAGAATAGTTTCTATTGTCCACTTGCCAGTTGGCTGGACTTTGAAGATTAAGATATCTGCTGTGAGCACAGTAGTGGTCATGAGATATTACCAAATCTTCTATTTGACTTCATTCATCTTCTATCATTTTAATTAGTTAATGATATCTAAAAGTTAGTGTGGAGGCCAGAATATCTACATCGGAATAGGAGAAGGATACAAATCATGCATACATGCACACACAGTTTTGTTTCTTGTTGATATATTGAGTTTGTTTTCCACTGCAGAGTCAGCAAGTTCTTTCTGTCTTGCAGAGAAAGTCTTAATCTGTGATAATGTTTCACTAAAAAGATCCAAGACTGTGAAAGTCGAAATTGCTTCACGTTATGTATATTAACATATGGAAGAAATTATGCAACTAGAACGGCTCTACTAAACGCTTTGTGTCTTTGCTTGTCAAACATTAATACAATAAGGAAAATGTGTGAAGAGAAGCATTCTACTTATTCCAGAACTGTTTTAAGTGATTGTTAAACTCAATAAAATCTCTTAGTGTTTTCTATGCTACTGCTAGCAGTATCATTACATTTCTACCATATTTAGTTTTGTATTCTGTTATAGTGTTATATCAAAACCAGATGTGGAATTAGTTTTATTTGCAAGAGAAAAAAACAAAACAACAAAAACTTGTCAGAATTTTCATATTGCATGATTACATTTAGAATATTCATAAAGCAGATATTTGCTAAATGTCCGATGTGTTTATCAGCAGGCAGCATTTATAGCTGTATTTTTTTATATTAGAGATAGTAATGTGATGCATTAGGTGACCAATAGTAAATAAATTATATTGGACAGGACTTCCTGTCCTGAGGACACTTTACAGTTTAATTTTTACTGGAAGAGCAATTACGACTATCCATCTTGCCGTTAAATTAATACATGTACAGTAAGGATGAATTTTCTTGTAACGGAGCCATGAAAATCAACAGAAAGCACCATCATATGAAAGATGACAATTTCAGTCTCATTTTATTTATAAAAAAAAATCAGTCATGCAATTTTCAACAAAGATTGGATGTTGTTTTATAAGACTGCATAATAAAGAATAGTAGTTTCTGATGGACTTCTGAAGCCCTATTCCTGGTTTATAGTTAAGTATATAATTAATCCTGAAATACTTAGCAGCACACTTAATTTAATGCACAGGCATTGTTCCACTTAACCAAGTGGAATATATTTATGTGGCTAAAGATAAGCATGCGTGCAGGCTAGGGACCCCAGGGAAGAAGCACAGTTTCCGATTCAGTCCCTGAGTACACCGCGCACATTAGTCAGTAAATGGGGACAAAGATGTGATAGTACATCTATAAATCTTGTACTTTAACTTTTAAATTGAAATGAAATAAAACAGTTAATGGCTACTTTCTTCCCCATAATTTCTTAGATCAACTTTTCAGAATAGTGTAAGTGTAGCTAGGATAGAAACATTTGCTTTTTGTCTCTCATGTAAACATGCATACATTACAAAGACATCTCTATACGAGTACTCTTTTTTTTTCTTAATGCGTTGTGTTTCTTTTTAAATAGTGTCCCTTAACATGCATTCCACAGTAGTATTACAATCACTACCTTGAGTAGGTCAATCTCTTAATCTCTGAAACAATTCTAATTAGAAAAGATAGTGCTTTATAGAAGGTACAAATGTGCTTCTATTTATGTATAGTAATGCTTGCTGACCATGTTAAGCCAGAAGGCGGCTAAGCTATATATCACTTTTAATTTTAAATGTGTTCTTCCTGGGCTCTTTATTATTCTTTTGTTGCCTTTCATCCTATGGGATGCAGCTGCCCTTGAACTTAAAACTGTTTTGATCATTCATGTGCAGCAGCCACATTGTCTGTAACATTTTAAAAATGAAGCTTCATGGTGTTATTTACAAAGTAATTTCACATAAATATTTGGACTTTGGTTCCCCTAGAATGTGGAGCTGGTTGCTGTATGAAGAAAAGCATAATTATAATTCACAGACTTTTTGCCTCGAGCCTAGGGGACAGATGCATATGATTAAGTTTGAAACTGGCCTGTTATTGTAATGTAGATGTTTTCAGGGTTGAGAGAATTAAAAAAAAAAAAAAAGGAAAAAAGAAAAAAAGCCAGGCAAGCATGAGTTTTAAAAAAATAGACCGAGGGAATAGTTTTACAAGAGGCACTCAATCTTGGACTGCACTATTTTATTTTTCAGTGGAACCTCTCCATTAGCTTGCCTGAATGCAATGCTTCATACTAACACTCGTGTAGGTGATGGAACATTCTTCAAAATCCCTGGGAAATCAGGACTCTACGCTCTCAAAGTAAGTTTAAATTTTATATATGGAAAGTACATAGCACTATTAATCCGTTTTATGAATGTCTCAATAGATATATAGGTAAACAGATTAGATTCTTTGGAGAGGAAATGACCTGATAGTCCTTCTAACTGCTTTCAGATGTTCTTTTAAAAGGATTTATAATGAAAGTAAACATTGAATGTTTTATCCTAGAAAGCATATATGTGTTCTTGAATTTGGCATATGGTATAAAAAACCATGTAGCTTAGCTAAAATGCTGCTTTTTCAGAGTTGTTCACAGAAAGACCTTTGTTTTATGAGCAGTGAGCTCAAGAGTATCATTCAGTTTCTCTTTAAGTAATTGCATTAGAATTTGATTTTTGAATAGTGCAAATTATTTGCAAGTCTAATATAAATCAGCTTTTAATTTACAGATTGCATCATTGCTTTTGAGAAGCATTATAATTATAGTGATAGAATTTTGTCTTTATGCTATTTTTGTTCCTTTTTGTCTTTATTTTTCTTTTTGGTATGTATATAATGATTTCTGTGGGTGAAAATTTTTTCTTGCTGTACATGATCAAAGCTAGAGGGGCTTCACAATAGGAGTGGAGGAACGTGAGGCAGAGGTGAAAGTGAGATTATCTGTTTGGCAGTCTAAATGTAGTCAATTAAAATTTGGGGCTGAGGGGAAGGATCTTTTGTAATTTATGACAGACTTATTTTATGTACGTGTTTAAAAAATATAAAACTATATAGATTTACTGGCTCCAGATAACTAAAAATTGTGTATCTGAGATTGAATTAATAGTTTTCAGAAACTCTTATTTCCTAATTTACTGAAACAAATGCTGTTGTTTTTCTTTAAATCGAGAGATATTCTTGGCACAAATCCAAGTATTCACAGTCACTCCCATGCTTGTGAGCTCCAGGTTGCTTCAGCTATTTGAATTCAGGAAACAGGCAAAGGCAGAAAAGAAACATTAAAGGATTTGTGTTTTGCTGCAGTGTTGTGGACAATCAACTGGGAAAGTAGGATTTTTAACAGCCAAACAAGTCTGTTTCTGTTAAAAAAAAAAAAAAAAAGAAAAAAAAAGTGGAAGATCGTGCATTTTATTTGACATTTTTTAAAAAAGAGTTTGTTATGACTTCACAAAATAGCTTTTTTGCTTTTGCTTTGCAACTTGTTTCATGAAGGTCTGTTTTTATTTCTTTCTCTGAAGTAACTCACAAGCTTATTTTATTTTATTCTGTTTTTTGAAATGTAAGCATGAGAATACACTGCAGTAATATATTTTCAGAGATGCAGCAAGATCATGATTGATTTTCTTCTTGTTAATTTTAGTTTTCTTTTTCTTTTTTAACTGTAGAAAGAAGAATCAACGTGCCCTACTGATGGAACATTGGATTTAGGATGTGAATCTGAGTTAGATGGCACTGAAATGGCTGAGACAAACAATAATAATGGAGAAGAAAATGGTGGTAGGTGTTTTAATTTCAGTATTAGAGGGCACATTTTGGAAAAACTGAAAGTATTGTTTACTTAAGATTTTCGTGGTGTGATTTCTAAACAGTATAAGTAATGTTTTGTACTCAGTGAAAGTATTTTTGAGTGACTCTCCCTTTTTTGGCCTAAGCAAAAAAGCACTAAGTGCTTTATTTGACTTAGATTTGTAAAAGACAATGAGTTGGGTGTGTTTCAAGTAGGTAATTTTTTGGCTTACAGTTTTTTTTGTTCTAGGCCCCGCAGCTAAAGTATAATTTGCTTTACCAGGCTTTAGACTTGCAGTTGTCAGATAGACATCTCACAGATTTCAGTGTGGGCATGGGGGGTTGGTCCCTCAGTAGAGTTCTGGGCACAGGACCAAGGTTTGTATTTTTTTGTTTCAGACAGAGATTCTCCTGGGTGCCATGTTGACATAAAGACATGTTGAAGTATCAAATCCTGTGCATTTTTTTCCTCTGAGATAATGACAGACCAAAACATTCCAAGAACTTGAAAATGGCAACCTTAGAAATATTTTTTCTTATTGAGAGGTAATAATTGCTCATAAAGAAAACACAGTTCTTCAGTCATCTAAAATTATTTGCGAGTAATAGAAAAGAATATTCTTCTTATTAAAAGTACACTCATGTAATGCTTATAAAGTGAATGCTTTATACATAAATCAAGCTTCCCAGGGCCTCTGAAATAAAGTGTCCTTGATTAGTTCTTCTCTTCTGCTGCCCTCTCACAACCTGTCCCACTGCTGGACTGCAGCTTACTGTTTGGGCTCTCTTCGTATATGATGAGAGCGTGTCCTGTTTACTACTAGGACTTAAAAAGGCTCAGCTCATGTTGTTCTGCTGCAGACTTCCTTTTTGATCTTGAGCAACTTATTTAGCTTTCATGCTACACCTGTACAGGACGGATACTGCTATTTCAGTATTGCTCACTAGCAGCCTTGAAAAATTACAAGATGCTCAGGGATAGGAGTAACAGAATAACCTAAGACAGATTGTTGTGGATCTAGTGGTGAAGTTTTGAAGCTCAGTGGAAAAACAAAAGTCAGGAATTATTAAATGACTCTGCTTCTTCATTTTCTTTGATATATTATGTCTACAACTTAACAGACTCTGCATGTGCAGTGATTTTTTGCTTATGTAGCATATACTGCATATATAATGAACATAGATACTTGTAGTTCTTCAGCAGTTCCTGTTGGATACTCTGACAATTTGTTGATGTACACTTCCCTAAGTCACAGGAAGAATACAGCGGTGAAAAGCAGTGTAAATACAGTTACAGATAGGAAAGCAAAAGTTGATGTTACTTGTTATAAACAAACAAAAATCATGGCAAAAACCTGGCAATTATTTAAGAGTGGTAGGATGTAAATAAGGATGCCAGAGTGCCAGAAGTAGAAAATTGCTGGGTTTTAACTGGGAGGAGGCTGCACACTATTTTCACAGTTTACAGTAATAAAAATAATTCTAGCACTTGTGAAGACATAAAAGAGCAGCTGCTAAAATTAACCATTTTATAATATTTGGAGTAGAGCACTAAATTACACCTAGACTGTTTTTAACACTGAGAATTTTCCCTCATGTTTAATCTTTAACAAATCCTGGAAAACTCCGATTTATTTAACTTTTTGAAAACAAAACTTTTTTTTTTTTTATGCCATAGAGTGGATATATTTAGAAAGAGTAAATAGGATGGCAATAATGAGTCTATATTGCATATAGAAAGGCTGATACTGGATGTGATCAACAAGGAATTGAAGACAGCATATCTTGTATCAGTCAGTTGATACAGAAAGTAGTTTTGTCAAACATGTTTGAGAATAGCTTTTCTTGAGACTGAAAGTCATGTTATTAAAGATATCTATTGATATATATGTAGAATTCTATAAATTATTTCATTTACAGTATAGAATGCTTTACCTAAAAAGGGGATCGTGCCTAAGGAATGCAGCCAGTTTTAAGTAGACTGAAAATTACAAACTACTAGATCAGCAAAGGCATAGGAATCACCATCCACAGTAGGTATTTTTGCTGTTCTCTTGAGGATGTGATTTGATCACTCTTCATTCCATATCTTTGTCAATACTCTTTGAAAAGTATAAAATCCTTCTTGATTAAATTTATTGATAATAAATAATAATATTGAGACTTCTCTTGATTGCCTTGTAAATGATTACAGTTGAACAGCATGAAGTTGGTTGGTTTTTTTTTAGTTTAAAGCGAAAAAAAAAAGGTCACATTTGCACAGTGGAAACATACATTCAATAAATCAATAAATCTGAAAAGCATTTAAGGATCACCGTAGAAAATGAATTGAACATGAATAAGATGTTTTTGCTAATTAGTCCAATGTAGTTCTTGAACTATAATGCTGGTAGTACTGACTGAAGAATGTAGTGTTTCCTTTGGGTATAGCATTAAATGATTACTAGTCTATTGCATTCATTATAGCTGCAAGAAAGAATTAAGAAAAATAGCAAAGGATTTAGAAAAGACGTATAAGAATTCCTGAGTGAACAAATACCTCCTTTGCTCTGTGAAATTTAATAGTCACAGTGTAGTTAGTTTATCAAAGATGAGATGGTGACTTTATCAGTTGTAAATATTTGAGAAAAGGTATTTCTATAGAAAATATTTGGTCTATCAGGCAAAATCTAACAAGATGTCTATCAATTAAACTTTTAATACTAAAACTGGGATTTTTTTTTCTTTCCAGGAAACTATTCTGTGACATAAAAATAACATTTGATTCAGTACAAAAAATGCTTTATGAAATTCTCTGACTTGTGTTTTAGAAACAGTCAATAGACATGATGTCTCCTTTCAGCCGTAGTATGTGTGATACATGTGAGGATGGACATTGTTTGCACATTGTATTCTTAATTGCTCAATTGAATGCATTTTTATTTGCTCTTGTTTCCACTGTGGCAGAGTCCAGAAGCCCCAGTTCTGACAGAGTGATCAGAAATTGTTTAGTAATAGTTTTTTTAAGTGCCGCTTTAAAGTCAGCTGGAAGCAGAGGATGAAACCCTAAGCAACAGCCTCAGTCCATTTGTGGGCTTTTAGATTATAGTCTTCAGCTTTCGGAGTAAAAAGTGCCAACTGATGCTCAAACAGAGAAGAATCACATTGTTCCCCAGCAGGCACATTTTTCCCAGTATAAATGCAGGCTACTGAACAATTTTATTAGCATAATAATATAAAAATTCCACACAGTTATAAACACATGACTTGGCGAAAGCTCTTACTCCACATCAGTATTGCCAGATTGACACTTGGAATGGTCACACCTCAGGATTTTTCAGATCCTGGAGAGAAATCTTTCTTTCCCCACCTTTTCCAAAGGCATGTGTGAAAGAAAGAAACTCTTTATGCTACACTTGATTTTATTTGGAATGGTATTTCTATAGAAGCTCTCTAGCAATCTCATGTCTTTTTATAAATTCCATTTCTTTCAAATATAGGGCAGCATGTAAAGATGCAGTCGGTAAAAGAATTAAAATCCCAATTACTGTTGCCTGGGAAAATGATGACTGTAATATCCTTTGGCCCATCAATAGGATGTTCTGTTCTCAAAAAGCATTTGTCCCTAGGGTTTCTGAAGGCAGAGCTAATCCATCAGCCACGGAGCGTAGTTGATTAAAAATTGTCTTCATGCAAGCCAGTGGAATGCACAATGATCTTGTGGAGGAAGTAGCAATCCCTACAGTAGCATGACTTCCCTCCCTAACCCAACCCAAACATAGATTCTGATGTTTGCTCAAATATGAGCAACATATGTCTCTTCCTGAGACACTTTGGTTTTCGGCACTTCCTGAAGCTGTAGGTTCTTCAACTGTGAACAAGAAATGGCAGGATTAATTTCTTAAGCAGTTCTCTTAGAGATAGTAGACGAAATGATGGATGACAGAGGATCAGATTCATGCTGAATCGTGAAATTTTGCTTTGTTGCTACAGTGCTCTTGACCACCTTGTCCTTTTTGGACTAAAAAGCCACCAGGGTAACTCCTGTTGTGGGGAATTAATATTCACCGTTGTTTGAAACCTGAATCCACATTTAGATGTTCAGTTCCTTTCCAGGAATGGAATTTCTGGCAATTCAGGGAAACCTGTTATCCTTAGCATCTTGTCTCTTGGGAATAATATTGGATAATTCTGCTGAATGTGTCTGTTGCACATGGCAACACCTGGATGTGGGACAGACTCTTCTAAAAGCAGAAGGGCAGTAACAGAATAGCAGGTCGAACATACAGAGTTTTGGATGACACATCAGAAAGAGACAATTTTTCACTTTTGTTACGGTGGGTATTTTTTTCATCTCCCCGCAAGTCACTATTAAATAAAAATACTGTCCCCAGGATCGAGTTTAACTTCTGTTTGTTTCATTGCCACAGAAGGGAGTCATAAGAGTGAGAGAAGATACTGTGGAGCTTGAGAGGGAGATCTTTCTCATCTCTTTTTTGCTGTACAGTACAGTTAATGAGGCCTAAGAAGTCGGTGGCTTAGTGATGACAGGCTGTGTATTTTTAGTGGAAAATGTTGACTTCCTTTGGAGTAAGGATTCACAGTTTTCAAAGCTTTGTGAAATGTTTGGGCTCAAAAGCATGCTGAGAATATAATGTGACTCAGTGCAAGCTACCAAGCTGATGTTGCATTTGATGTCTTTTTCCAAAAAAATACTATTCAATGTTATTTATCATTTCACAGTGCTAGTATTGCTTTTCAAAAAGAATATTACCATTGCAGTACTGCCCCTGATATATGCATCTGTTTTTGCTTGCTTTGGCGAACTTGTACAATTAACTAACTCCCAAACTGGTTTTCATTTTCAAGAGCTGATGGCAACAGTTGAGTTCTGAATTGTTCAAATTTTGCAGGTTGGGCTCTAGAGATCAAAGAGTGATGGAGGTGAATTGCTTAATACATCTGTGTTGGCAGAGCATGACCATTTATGTCAATAAAATATAGATCTGTGTCACTCAAATAAAATATTGAATTTTATGGATATTTTGGAGACAGATTTTTGTGTGTATGTTTTCCTAAAGGAGTTCTCTGAAGTTTCGTATCTCCAGAGTGTGTGCATACATTTTATGCTTGAGGTAGATGCTAGTCTTTAGCATATGGTAGCAATATTAATTTGTGTTTTGTAATGTGGCCATTAGTAAACAATCCTTCTCATCTGCTGCGGTTTGTGTAACAAAGAAGGAAGTGAGCTGCTGCTGATTTTAAGTCAGTATGGTGTGTCTGAAATCGGAATTAATTGTGCTATTTATTTTGGGAAAATAAGTCCCTTAAAGCACTCCAGGAATTTTTCTGTCTATCTAGTTACATAAATCTGTTTATAATTATTTCTAATAACTTTCAGTTATAGTCTTATAAAAATTGTTTCTTCAAAACATCTTGTAATATGTTTTATGTAGGTGTCATATTTCTTGGGCAGGGAAGGTAAAAGGTAATAAAAAATTACAGAGCCTATAAAATTTGAAGTTAAAAGATAGCATTGCTGATTTTTATAAATTATAGCCTTTTATAATAATTACCAAAACTGGTCCTGGAAAAATGGAGGAGAGGAAGTTATTTTAAATGGAGGTTGTCAAAAACATTTTTTAACATGCTCTTTTTGCTAAGTAATTCTAATTCTATCATTCATGTTAACACTCTCTGAACACTCACTAAGGAAGTCTTATCTTCAGAAACCCAGCTGCTCTTCCAGCTCATAACCTAACAGTTTATGGCTTAGTAGTTGCTTTTTGCTTTATTCCTTCACTCAGTCCTGGCCCTTGAAGAAGTCTAATTATTCTCCACTAAATGGAAATGCCTCCTGTAGGCTTAAAACTGCTCTTGTTCTCTTTTTCTGCTGTAGCAATTATGATGAATCCTCTTTATTTGCTACCCAAATATTTTTCCTTCATCTGTCACATTCTTTCAGGGTTCTTTTTTCCTCCCCACCGTCCAGTTGATTTTTAGCATTCTTTTCTGATAAAGCTTTTCAAGTGAACATGGATCTGATAATATTCATGCATCTACAGTGCTTATGGACAAAGTAGTTGCAGCTTTCCTAAGTCATATGTATGTACAAAGACCACTGGCTCATCATGCATTTATTTTTTACTGTGTTCTTTGGTTTCCATAGCAGAAATGCCTGCCTGCTCTGTTCTTAAGGCATTGGTTTTTTTTTCACTAAGATCATCAATGTTCATTTCAAACGCTTGCATATTTTTCTGTCATAGTTTCTCCTTTTTTTACTTCTGACTCATTCAGAGAAAAGCAGTTGGACTTTATCCATACAAATCAATGAATAAATAAATACAATTTTCTGTGGTCACAGGCATTGAGTATAGTGAGATTTTGGGACAGATTTATTTAAATTACTAAGCAGCAGAACATGTTTTAAAGAATAAATTTATTCATTGTCTCATATTTCATTTCCTACAGAAACATCAATTCCTACTGTTTTGTAAACAATTAATGTATTCATTATCCTCTAAATAAAGCCTGTATATCAGTTTTAGTATTGCTTTTTGCTAATAAATTGAATAGACTGTTTAAGTTGTTAAGTAATTATATAAATTAACATAATGTATTTAGATTTTTACTGTTTGTATCTTCTACTTTTGGAAAATAGGCAAAGACATCTCTTATTTACTAGATGGTTAGGTTTATAGTCGTGTTTTGTATCAAGCTGGTTTTAAATGGAAATGGAAATTTAATTAAAACATAGAAAACTACTTAAAATAACTTCTTACTATTTTAAACTACTAGACATATGAAGGAATATATTTATAATGTACAAAATCTATTTTAGAAAGAAAATATCATTTGTTGTTAACAAATAAAGTTAACTTTCTCTAATCACCATGTCCAGATAGGTGGTAGATGCCCCATCCCTGGAAACAGGGTGGATGGGGCTCTGAGCAACCTGATCTGGTTGGAGGTGTCCCTGCTCCTTGCACAGGGGCTGGACGAGGCAGCGGGGGTTGGACTAGATGACCTTTAAAGGTCCTTTCCAACCCAAACCATTCTATGATTTTAAAATTTTTAAGCATTGAATTTCAGCCTCACGTATCTATTTCTTTCATCATAGACTACAGGAAAAAGTTTGGTTTTCTAAACTCTAGGAACTAGGTTTGGGTTGCACTAAACCAAACCTGCAGCAGAGGTTCCAGCAGTGGAAAGCTATTTATTGTTTCAGTGGATTTCAGTTCCAGTTGCTTCACCCATTAGAACAATCCTTGGTTTAACTTTGTTGTCAAAGCTGTAAAGAAACAGAAGCAAAAGAAACCAATACACTCATAATATTTTTATGTAAGATTGAAGTAATGATAGAAATAAGACATGTGGCCTCTAAGTCCCTGTCACAATTTCAGGGTTCATTGTTAAAAGAAAAATGAATGAAAGCACAAAATTAATATAGAGCTATGTTTATTTTTATTCTTGTGCTGTATTGTGACTTTAGCAGTTGTAGCATTGAGCGTCATCAGCTACGGTTGCCAAACCTCTCCAGGATGAACATTATCACCAAAATAAATAGGGGAGACTCTTGGATGATGTCCTAGATCAGAGTAATGAAAATCAGAATTTCCCATTTGAACAAGAAGGTAGTAGGAGTTGCAGTCATCCTGGAGAACAGGAATAGGTTTTTCATGACAAGTCACGTTGTATCCTGTCTTAGGAGAGACAGTTAAGTACATAACAGTTTCCATTCTTTAGGCATTTTACATTTTTTTCTGTTCTCCTTAACTCTGGGGTTTGTTTGTGTGCTCACACTGTTTCTGTTTCTTCCTTCAGTTTTTAACTTTCAGACTTTGCCAGAAAACAGTTTAAAAATTCTCTTTTAAAGAAAAGACAAAAGCTGGGTAATTTGAGATGTCAGGCTTTTATTTTGGTGTAGGTGTTCTTTGTCACAGCAGCTTAGCTATTGTAGTAATTTAGATTATATACACCAGCTATTGTTTGTTTTCTGCTGACACTTTGCTGCTCCTTTAAGTTGTCTTTTTTGGTAGTAAGCTTTGCTCATCATGTGGAAAAGATTGATTCAGACCAAGTGATGCTGTAAACTCAGAACCTGTTTGGTGTTGCAGCTTCTTTGTATATTTTGACAAATCCTTCAAGTATAAGGGAAAAAAAGTGACAAATAACTGTTATAAATCTGGTGACAAAATAGGATTTGTCTTATCTCCTATGAAAAGTTTTAATCTAATATGAAAATTGTGCCAATATGCATTATTGACATAATGCCAATACTGTAAGCTGGAGTGTGTTTTCTGTGAGGTAAGCATTAATTATTCTTTCTTTAAGTGCGAAAAAAATGTTTAATATCACGTGCATCTTACAGTAGTCATTAATTATTGGTAACTAAATTGTCTCTATCTTTTTTTTCTTACAAACACAAAGAAAAAAAATCATTACAGTATTTCTTCAATGACACATTGCTAAAGGCAAGAGAATGGTAGTTTGGATGTTTGCTCATCCTGCTGAAGGGTGGGAGGAGAAAACCATAGGCAAACAGAAACACTGGGCTAAAATTATTTCTGGCACGTGTCTACGCAGCTGCTTTTAATATCTTCAAACTATTCTGGTAGGTGTGTGTAGTATGGCAAACCTTGGAAAACCATACACAGCTGCAAAGCATTATAAAGAACGTATGTCAACACTAAAACCAGGTTTGAGCAGTGCTGGAAGACAGACTTAAATTGAGTCAGCAGAGGAGAACGGTACAAAAAGCTGCTTAATTTTTGCATCCATGCTAATGCCATTTTAGCTGGGCTGTCTTAGGACACCAGTGAGAGTAACAGTAACGCAAAGCATTAAGAGCAGAAAGGTTTTTACGGCCCTTTTAGTCAAACTTGCTGACCACCAAGACTAGTAGGATCCTCCAGCTATTTTCACAGCTTTCATATCTGTTTAATAAAGGAAATCATATTTTCTTTTATTTTTCGCCAGGAGACTTTTTCTGTGTCTCAGGCGACATGTATACGAGAGGCTGTTTAATGCAAGTACTGTAGTATTTGTTCGTTAAAACATGTATTATTTAGAAGACTGACAAGTAGCACTGTGTATTACCAGAGAGACCAGAACTACTCTTTGCAGGATATTCCAGTCGACCCGTTAAACAGGAAAGTGTGTGTTCTTAGTTTTTCCAAGAAGTACTTAAAAAATAAATTAGTCTGGCTCCTAAGAAGCCATTACAATCTGGCATGAAGTTATGTATTTATAAATATTTCTAGAACACAGGGTCATCAGTGTCTCCTGTATAAATACACGCTTAGACACATCATAATCCATTAAAAGTGTCTTGGTGAGGATGATCATTTTCGTCTAGCTTCTGTGTGAAAACCATAGTTTAACTATTTCAGTTGCCTTTCAGGACCTGAAAGGCAAAATATGCAAGACCTTCAGAACTGCATAGAAAGAGTTTGATGAGGTACAAATATTTGTGAAGCAATGCATTTATTTAAATATGGCCAGATTTTCAGCTCCTCTGGACTGCACGATCAGTGGAATTTCTTAGAGAGAGCTTTTTGTTTTCCAGGCACTTGCTTACTTTTTTTCCTGTCCTCAGGACTTTCCAAGATACAGGGAGGATAACCCCTGTAACAGTATTCTGATCTGTTGTTTTTTTTTTTTTCTTTTTATAAAGTTTGCCCAAAGCAGACATCTGAAGAAATGTCTTCCAATCGTGATTCGAGCCTTACTAATGCAGCGGTGCAGAGCAAGCTAGTATCTTCCTTCCAGCAGCACACAAAGAAAGCACTTAAGCAGGTAAGCTCGTATTGACTGATAATCAATTGGCTTCCCTTTAGGATTTGTGTCAGTCTTAGACGAGTAAGATCTCAGCAGAATTTCAAGGCGTTTCTGAGGATTTTCAGTGCTTTGTTTAGTGGTGTATTGCTGGGGTTCTTTTCTCCTTTTTTTTTTTTTTTTTTTTTTTTTTACTGATGGTGCAGTCCTGCTTGGAATTGTGAATCTGATGGTTTTTTAAGTGCTTTTCAAGAAAGCAGAATTGTTTATATTATCAAATCCGTGCTTTTCCTATGTAAGCATTTATGTTGGAAATTTTCTGTGAGGCTTAAAATGAAAAAAAAAATATTTTGAAAGAAGTTCTGCAGATAGGTAAGAATCTGGGTTTACTTGCTGTTCAGTTTTTCTTTATGGTCTGTTAAGTATTTTTTCTTTCATACTGTATTTGACACTACAGTGTATAAAAGTGGGATAGTTTTTGTTTTTTAAATAAATTATTATTTGGATGACTTAGGTTGCATGGTTAGTAGTAAAGCTTGGCAAAAGTAGCTGGTTATTAACTGAAAGCATAACAATGTGAAAATTATTTTCCAACAGTGCCAAATTAATTCAGTTTACAAGCGGGCAAATAAAAACCAAAAAAATTCTAATTAAAAAAAATATAATTATCTTCTCTCAATTTTGAGTATGTAGGAATTGTTCTAGACTTGTAAAGACTATAAAAAATGAAATACAACTTTTCTAAAGCGTTAGCATAATGAGATGATGTTGTTTTAATTTTTCTCATAACTGCTTTCTCAGTTACAATTAAAGGAGATCTTGTATTTCATGGGGTAGTTTATTACCGAGTTGTTGATTTAGGCTTAAGTTAAGCAAAGCCTACCCACATCTCCTTGAAACACTTAAGTATTTGTGCTTAGTTTTTCATGCGTTTTGAGTTTAAATCCACTAAAATTAATAGACCTTTGTCATTCACATAAGGTTATCCTGTACTTAGAGGCTTTGAGGACTGGAAAGGATTGTTAGATTGGGGTCTTACATCTGTTTGGTCAGGAAAATTGAGCAGTGGGCACAAAGCAGCTCACTAGCTGTGTGGATAGTTGTGAAAAAGACATACTTTTTGGGAACTCTTCTGTGCAGATCTTTTGCGATCCGTGAAATTTCATAGGGGTGGAGGGAGCGGGCAAAGGGAAAGGAGGGAGAAAAAAGCAAAGCCACAAATGTCTGAACTTGTATAGCTGTTTAAAAGTCTACCATTTGTCACTTAGCAGATGTATAGCATTGAGAATAATTTTTAAAAGGGCATACTAATCAGAATAGCTTAATTAATATAAAAAGTGATAACATTGAAATCTTTGAAAACATTCCCTAAAGCAGCAAGGTTAGAGCAACATCACAAAGTTAAGTAATCAATAAATTAGTTTTAATTAGATCCTGAACTAAGTTGATGATAATTAGATCCTGTACTTCAAAGTATGAGAGTATTATTACAGCTATCAGTAAAATGTTTTCTTTATGTACAGTATTAGACAAATGGACATTTGTGTTGAGGAATAGTAGAGTATTTTTGCTTTGTTTTCTCTAAAGTTTCAGGTGTTGGCTACTGCCATATACATGTTGCAGATTTTATGTAATTTGATATTGTAGCAGAGGTAGATAAACTTTAACAGTGATTTTATTTCTAAAATTGATGTTGGAAATTTATTCTTTCGCTTCCCAATCTTTCTGTTGCTTTTATGGATACATAATACCTACAATTTGTACAAAGAAGAACTCATAGTACCTTTGAACACGCAAGAAACTCTAGACAGTTGTATGCACTGCTCCTCAACTGATACTAACTTGCTGGTTCCATGCTAAAGTAACAGAAGATGAGCCATCATCATGCTCTCAGCAAGTGCTTATACTATATAAGCATATATATACTGTATATATGTCATAATGGACTCTTCCCTAGCTCTTGCTTTTTTCTATTATTAAACCATCTTCACAGAATGAAAACTTACAAGATAGTCTTTCAGACAGTTTCCTACTCAATGTATTTATAAACAGTTGGTTCTTTGCATTAGCTTGATCCTTTGGTGTATTTGTTTTGTAATCCATTAAAATTAAAGTGAGAGGCAAGTTGATAATTTGCAATGCTGATTGAAGATCTGAGACAGAACTAGATTTTCTCCACTGTTTATCTACTAACCACTCTAGTCATGTGTGATTCTCTTTAAAGTATTTTGTGCTGGATTTACGTATGATTTGATTTTTCATGAATTCTAGAGGTGTATTCCTGGGTTTAGATTGCAAAGAGCAATCTCACATTTCCTTGTAACAGCTTGGATTTTAGGATTCTCATGAGTCAAATTTGTTACAACACTGCATTTCTTGACCTATGCTAGGAGCTTGGAGGAAAGGGCATTTTCTGAGCCCTGGCTCTTGGTCTTGATTTCTCTCAGATAGCAGTGGATCTGGGGTGCTTTACAGGTGCTAAGGAGGTTTGCAGTTGCAGTGGAGTCTCACAACCTCTGTGTCACAGTCTAGACCTTATCTCCTCACCATTCAAAGGCTGCGCTGCCATTTTGGTCTGGAAACTTTGTAGCTTCACCGCCTTCCATTGTGTCCTTGTTGGGAGAAAGGTTTTGAGTGTCTTACCACTGAGTGTGTTTCATGCTTCTTTTTCATTTTTGAGGGAGCTGAAGTTTTGCTCTTGTGTAGTATCTGAGTGTAATGTCCAATGTAGTTCCCATTCAGGAGGGTTTAGACAAGAGTCCATGGTATAGAGCTACCTTTTATGCTTGGCTTTCTGATGGCAGATTTTACAGATTCCTGTTTCCCTTTTGCTGTTGGAAGAGCTTGGGTATGTGTGCCCTGCTGTTGCTGATCTAGTACCTTTGAAAGAAAGGTTTATGGCATGCTGTCCCACACTGATTTCCTGTCAGTACTGATGAGTTCCATACTGATTTGCCTCATTTTCACACTCGAGAGTTTTGGCATGCAGACCCATGTAAGGACCTCTTCCTGGGACAGTACTGCACTACATCTGCATCTGCTAGCAGTGGTACATGGTCACACTACTGTGTGAATTATTCTTGCTCTCGACAAGGCTAACTCAAGTATGGACATCAAGTCATGGCATAGTATCTACCATGCTCCTCTCTGGTCCAGTGTCTGTTCCATTGACTTGAGGTGATACTTTTTTTGGAAGTCTCCGCTGTGTACAGATTTTTCAGTATCTGTCAAGATGTTCTTGAAACATTTCTCAGAAGAAACGATCATACCTGCAAACTGGCCTCATGTAGGTAACACTGAGCGTGTGTGAACATCCAGGACTTTGAGGTGGTGTTAGTGTCTGTTGGACTCTGATAGCCAAGTATAAGAGCACCTTGTCCATCAGTGTACCAGTACCAGTTGTTTCCTGGGTCAGTACCAAGAGAGGATAAAGAACTTGAAGATGCACTATAACAATGTCTGGGATGATAGTAGACCTCCCAGACATGGAAGAAAATCCTGCCTCACTTTTGGCACTTTGGAATCAGCACCAAGAAGGGTACCCATAAATTTTCTGTTGGGAGAAGAGAAGGATACTCCATTCAGAATCAGGATCTGAATACAGACCAGGACATGTCTGAGACTGTGCTGGGCATCCAGATCTCTTTGTAGAGACACAAACTCCAGAGACAGCAGCCAAGTGGGTTTGGGAGGAGAGAAGCTCAGGATATAAGGGAATCTACACAAGGTATGTTACTGCCATGGTTTGTTTTGTTTTTCTTAACTTTGGGCTTTGTCTGCATGCTTGGTGGCTGGGTTAATATATGTGCCACTATTTTATTCATAAAGTGGGTAGATGCAGTTTTTTATGGAGAAGGAAGGCACCCATCCATATGATTTGTTCTTAAAGTAGAAGTGGCAACTCCACACCTCTTTTTTTCCAGTTGATGCAGTCAAGCCCCAAGCACTAAGAAAGCTATGGGGAAGTTACGGTTTGGCTCATGTGTTGCTTCTGAATTATAGGATGTTAGACCTGTACAGCTCCAAATAACATTTCAGGCTGACTTTTCTAGCACAACTGTAATTATTATTATTAACAAACTGACAACCTGAAGCAACAAGAGACTAAATTTCAGAACAGAATGGTGGACAGTGTAAAGTAGCCCTGATTTACACAAATTCACAGGACTAGTTTATCAAGATTTCTTTGTTTGTTTGTTTTTTAAGGACACAGGTGTCCAAGTGCCTGCGTTGCCACTGAAGGTAGAATCCTGATCTCCCTTGATGCTGGTGTGGATTTGCTTTCCTGTCTTCAGCTCAGGCACACTGCTTATCTTGCTTTGAGAGAAGAACAAGAGCAAACTCACCAGGCTTGCTCCCTCCACACTCATTCTGTTAGGACTTCATTCCTTGACTACAGCCAGATGCAGGTTATCTTGAAGCATTTTGCTGTCCGTAGAAAGTAATTCAGTATGAGTCTGTCTGTGGTGTCTATCCTTCGACTCATTTGAGCAACTGCTCACTCACATGTTCTGATATAAGCCTGATATATTTGCCTGCCCTCCTTTCCCTTCCTCGCACCCAAAGAGACAAAGGTGACAGACGAGATTATTATGATTATGTCCTTATCACTTAGAATTTGAGCACAGGGTGTCTTCCTGAAAGGCTCTGAAAATCCACTGTGAACTGAGAGGTATTTTTTCTACTGAATTCCTCGGTATAGAGAGTATACAGTTTCTCAGTGTCTTAACCATTTTCTATGTTTCATTTCAGATGCTACAGATTTACCAAGGCCACAGTTGGAGAATTCTGACTCCCTACCTGAAGCATTTCATCAGATGTCTGGCCACATAAGTGATGATTCTTGACAAATTTTCCTGTCAACAAATGGAAAACAAGGAAAAATATGTTGCTTTTTGACTTCTAGAGAGACATGGGAAGGGACAGTGGAATTTACAAAATGCATTCAGGAAAATGGAAGTTCGAAGATGATAAACTAAACTGATTTTCTGATTGCCAAGACAAGTCTAGGGAAGAGGACAGAGAAACTATGGCAGGGAGACTGCATAATGGGGAAAAGAAGTTGGAAGAGCAAGAGTTCCAGCAGGAGCTCTTCAGGGAGTACATGCATTGCCCGAAGGCAGGCTGCACGGTATGTCCCTCTAAAGGTCCCTATGCATGGGCAGCATGTACCAGCTGCTCAGCACAGTGCTTTGGTAAGACGCAAGACAATGTTTATGAGACTTTCTTCTGGGTCATCCCCATGGTCCTCAGCCCTTACCTGTGATGAAAGAAAGGGACAGGAATCCACACAGTCCTTATATTCTTTTTCTACTGCTTTTTAAGAACTAGCTCTCAGTTCTGGGGCATTCTGCTTGTTTGTTTTTTTCTCTGGGGTTGTTTGCATAGCATGCTTTTTGCAGCGCTCCTGCATGCTTTCTGTTTTAATAAGTGTGTTTTCCAGAATTTCTTACTCTGAGAATAACATAGAAGAATTTTAAAGCAACTTTAGAACAGTACTGTGTTGAAGTGTAGTTGCCCCTCTGCCTCACTGTAGGACAGTGTCCCACACTTAAGATATGTCTTGGCATGAACATTACCTTTGGTTAAATCTACCACTGCTACGTAGTGGAATCTCCTTCCCAAATATGGGTCGAAAGTGCTCTCTTTGTTCTATTCTGTAGATGCAGTTGCTTCTCTCAAGTCTCAGACAATCAGTCTGATTACAGTGACCTAGTTCAAAGCGTTGCACTTGTCTGATAATGTTTTTCTTTAAGTAACCTGGGCAACTATTTAAGATAGATTGGTCACTGCTACTGTATTAATGACAAATATCATAACTGGAGATAAGAGTCTCAGTCAAACTTTTCTGATGATGTTGCATGATTTTTTCCACATAGTGACAGTGGGTGTCTAAATGAATATCTTCTTCTGGGCCATATGAAAAGAATAGCTTTTGATTTGAATAGTTTATAATAGGAAATTATACCCAGGTGAAAATGAATCAATCATGCCTTGATTTTGAAGTGCGTCCTAGAAATAGTTGGCCTTTTCAGGGAAAGACAGGAGTTGGAACAGCTCACAGCTCTTCAGGGCTCTAGGAAGCCTCTACAAAATGCTGACAAACAGTTATCTACAGTTATTTACAAATCCTGTTTCAGGAGCTGTTGGGTAGGTCTCCAGAAGGCTGCGTGCTCAGGGTGCATGGGCGTGTGGCAGCACCCAGGCTGCAGCAGGATGTCTAGCAGAAAGGCATTGCACTGTAACTGCTGACATTGGTGCAATGTAAATTGGTGCTATCTTTGTTTTAGTTTTTAAACTGCTTTCTGTAAACTGTTTCCTTACCTACATGTGCTTTGTTGTGCCAAGAAATAGATGTCCCTTTAAAGTACTTTTCAGTTGATAGATATTGTTAGTTTAATACTACACAAGCAATTTTTTAAAAAAAACCAACACTCTTCTCTTTGGAAAAAAAGTGTCACTGAATCGATGCACATGCCATCATCATTCCCATTCGCATGCAAGTCAGAACAGACATTGAACACATTACATGGGGTTTTGTCCTTCTCTTGTTTCTGTGCTTGGGAAAGCAACAAAAAATATTTGCTTTGCAGTCTACCGTGATCTGTAGCAACTGTAGCAGTGAATGCATTATTGGAATCCTATAGGAGATAGTGCTGGCCTGCAGGTGTGCAAACGCGCACAAAGGTACACAAATCTCTGTCTCTGCACCATGAGTGTCCAAGCACTGTAGTTCAGTGTTGGTTGATATACAGATAAATGTTCAGTTGTTAAAGTATCCGGTAGTTGCACAGAAAGACGCTGATCACTGCTAGGAGCTTAAGAACAAATATGCAGCAAGAAATTATTTTTATTCCAAATAGAGTTACAAGTGTGGCAGGGTAGGAGGATGGCATGGGACAAGAACAGATGCTAATTTGAAAAGTTATTAGCAGAGTTTGAAAATAAACCCTAGATCTCCAAACTCCTAGCCTGCTGCTCCTCCCCTACTCTTCATCTCCGAATGATTGGTTTTGTACACATAGCAGCAATACTGTTATGTTTGGTGTACCAGTCTGGTTGTAAGTAAATTAATTTGCTCTATCTTTGGAAATGGCACTTGGTAGCTGTTTCCATAAGACGTCTTTATTATTGTTTTAATCTTACATTTGCTTATAACTGAGTACTTTTAATGTATGTTGAATATAAGAAGTAGTGGCATCCTGAAAATAATAATGTGTTTATTCTTTATGATTTGTGGTGCTCACTGTTTTATTTTAACTGCTCTGTGTATCCATGAAGCAAGTTGCTGCTGAGAAATTTTAATTTACTAGAGGCATTGCAATTAAAGGCTGTCTGAATTTTACTAACCAAATGAATGTGAGAAAGAGGGCAAAGAATGAATTTTATGGTGGTGTTAAGTGAATCAGTGATAAACTATAAATCTGTTTCATCTTTGCCAATTTGGGACCCATGACCATGATGTAGAGTTGCTATTTATTTTGTGCAATAGACTTTTCTCAGTGTATCATAGCTTGTGTTTTTCACATGGCAGAACGGAAGAATTCCATAGCTTTATATTTCTGATCCATAATGTGTGAAATTTCAAAGGTTATGTTTCATGAGATGAGTTTCAGAATGAAGACTTGACATTTATGGAACAAATAGAAATCTGGGACAGTGTTGCTTAACGCAACCAAGTGTTACATATCTTTGTTCTTATTAACTTAATTTTTAACATTCTCAGCATGTCATGCATTTAAGCTCAAGTGAAAGTGCTTTTCTGCATTAATGGTTTATCTGTATGCTGCATTTTTTCATTCTGAGTTGAAAAGATGTGGGAAAGAAAAATAATTTAAAAAATCCTGAGCAGCAGTAAAATCAGAGCATAGAACTTGACATTTTGCTTCTGGTGCTCTTTTGGGGATGTATTTTTCTGCTCTCTCCAGTTACCTTTTAGTTTATATTGTTTCCTTTCATTCCTACTTCAAAGATGACTTTATTAGTTTTTACTGAAGAGAGTCAACCGTTTTGTCAGATGGGTGAAGAAGTCTTTCCTGTGTTAAGATCAGCTAAATAAGAAATTATTATTCTTAAGAACAGATAATGACATTCATGAAGCCTTCCGACACTGCTATACTCCAGCAGGGGCATAAACTCCCTGAAAAAGAGGAGGAGACTCGCTCGTTATAAAAAATGGCTTGGAATTAGATTATCACTGTTAATTGCATGGTGTTTTTCTTTTGCCATCTGTCTTCAGAGTTTGTTTTCTCTTAATACTCATCTTTTTATGTTATTTTGAGTTCTTTGGATGAAAGTGGATTGATGGGTTACTTAAAGATTTTGGCAGTAAAAATAATGTCGTTAAACAAATTATTATGCCAAGCCCTGTATAATGACCGTGGCAGTGTTATTCAACAGATCGTCACAGGTTCATTTTTATGAATGGGAATATTGGGAATTCTCCATACTCATTATGTGCGAAAGATTCACAGATGTCCTTTGCAAAACTGCTTGCGAAAGGCCGGATGTAAGTACTGTGTTTTGGTGGTGATTTTAAGAGAGCTTTTAATGTTTAACTTGTGTACCACATGAACTTTCATTTTCTTTTTCTCCTTTTTTATTTATGTGCTATACAGGTAGGATGGTAGTGATGTTTTGCAGAATACTTCAACAGTGATCGGTTGTAAGAATTTACAACTTGCAGCTTTTTTAACTCAAGCATTTAGCACAAAGTGATTGAATACATTTGAAATGTAAACATCTAGTCTTAGTAAAGAAAAGTATACTTTATGTAAGCTATCATATGGGCTATATGTATTTTTCTCATACTTTTCATAGTAGAAATGACATCTTATCATTTGGTAGAATCATCAGCTCTTTCTGGCAGAGCTGTAGGAAGCCCAGCTGGGAGCTTATATATCTCTAGATATGGATGAGATGCAAAAGGCTGTGTCGATAAAAGATGCCAATGTGGTTTGTGTTAGTTACTGTTTCTGTATCTACAGTGAGATCTGGAACCGTTTGTCTTTGGAATAAGTTATAAAATTTCTCATTTTCTTCAGTGCTAGTTACAAATTTGACTCATCTACTTTGTGTTTGTTCCCTTTACCAGAAGAGCCAAAAACTAGAAATTTATTTGGTTGTGGTGAGTAGGAAAGCACTATATTAGCTTGGTGCACTAAAAGCTCGATATAGCAAAGTGTTTGGTGTATGTTTCACTTTGAGTAATCCCGTTGACTTCCCAGCTAAGTAGAATGAATCTTGGGATACAAGATTGTTGTCTTATCCTGCAGTAGTCTTGTATCCTAAAATTAGTATCCCTCAGGCTAAGTGTAGAGAAGTTATATATCCATCCTCAGCAGAGACTGGACAGAGTGCCCTTGGTTTATACTTAACTCCTTCTGGTGTTTGGCTTTACTAGTAACTAGGCGTCAGTGTGCAATTTCTCCCTCTGCTGGGTTGCTCGTAGTGTTGTCTTGCAAAGCCTTCTCTGTTCAACATTTCAGACCATGCAGCTTTAAATTCAAAGGAGAATTTAATGAAAAATCATTGTGATTATCTGGAAATAATATGTCCTGCTAAATAGGATGATTGAGCAAAATCTCACCCATCTCTTTACACTGCAAATCAAATCTTAGATTATTTACTTGATACTTTTGTACCCTCCACCCCTGCCTCATATCTTTCCTTTGACAAAAGAAAAGATAGAGAGCCATAGGGAAGATTATTCGTCTATTCTCTGGGCACAGCGTAATTCATTGGCACTTTGTGTTAAATCTTTGACTCATATTTTGATGTCTACATGGTTTGTTTATTTTTTTTTTTTCATTCTACAACCTATCTTTCAGATGTCCATGTGTGTTTAGCTTTACTGTCAGCTTGAGTACTGACTGATTTTCAGACTTAACTATGGGCCCTGCGTGGTGATCAGTTCCTTGCATTGTGAAACTGGAGGAGATAGAGGAGGGACTGGCAGTGAAACAATGAATGTTAAAGAAAAAGAAAACCTAAAAACAAATGTATGTCAAAGGGAAATGGTGTCTTTAAGGTTTGTGCTTGATCCTCACATGCTGAGGAGCTTAGCCTGTAGCTCAGAAGTGGGCTATGCCTCAAAGTAGTTGTGGTAGCGATGTTTGCCTGCTCCCAGCTGTGTTGCTCGCTTGTGTGGTTCTGAGTGTCCATGGAGTGCTGGGATGAGCTGTGCTATCTTGCGTTAGTGCTCTGTGAGCACGGGGTGGCCTGTGCTTCTTGCTAGTGCCACATCAGTTCCAGAAATGTGTGTTTAAGGTCCACAAGTGGCCTTCACATAACAGGAAAGAAGGTAAGTGGTGCGCCTGACAAAGACTGGGTACTGCTGCCCTCGCTACAGCAGCTTGTGTATCACCTAAGGTGTACAAACGCTGCCTGTCATTGATGGAGGGTACCTGTCTAAAGCATTGAAAATCAGCTGTGAGGATTCACAAAGAATCTACCTTTGTCAAGGTAGCTGTATAAGTCATTGAAATAGTATTTCCTTATGGATGCTGGCAACAAGGTTATGGTCCCTGGTAGAGGTGGAAGTTGTCTTGAAAGGTCAGGAGGAGGCTGGAGGAGAACATGAGGCATCATTCAGGCTCTTACTCATTTATCTAGGGAAGATGACACTGAGGATGGATATTTCTTCTCTTTGCTGTTCATCAGGCAAATCGGGCTGTGGGGCATAACAATACTAAGTTTGGGTTGTGGTTATATTGGTATGCTATTAGTGCAGAAATTAGCTGTCTTTTCAGTTAATTTTTAGTGGACTATTTGGTACTGCATCAGTGTTTTACTACTAAATAAGGATTACCTGGTATGACACTTAGCTTGGTGGTGGGACTGTACACTGAGTGTAATTTGGGGAATTTTGGGGAATTTTCCAGAAATGTTAACATTTTGGAATTTTCTGTCCACAAGTCTGACTGTGCTTGCTCAATACCAGTATGAATGTTCTGTCTCAAAAATGTGTCAAGTATAGGCTATTCTTCATGGCTTTCTAGTTGCTTCTTTGGTTCAGTGCAGATCTGACCAGCTTCCTCTCTTTGTTTGATTTCAAGTGTTCTAATTTGCTTTTATTGCACAGTGCTTATGTGTCTTTTAAGAAGTGTACTACAAAAATGGGTTAATCGATGAAATAGCTTTTGTGTGGCTTGGTGTATTTTATGTTGTGTAGTGTGTTATTTAGAGGAATAGAGTGATATTGATTTTTTTCAGAGAATTTTTTTTTATTTAGCTATGTGTACATTTTGTAAAGATATTACAGATTAATTGAAATTATAGACTTAAACCTTATAAGGCATCAGTCATTCATGCTCATAAACCTACAGGGCTAATTTATACCAAATATGTTCCTTGTTGATATAGTATTACTTTAATAAATCCCCCTCAAGATCATAACACAAATCACAGTTATAAAAAGAGAGAGCACAGTAAGATTGGAGAAAAATAGACAGAAGGATAGGAGAGATCTGTATTAAGCCCAGCCCATTCTGTTTAATTCCAGAATTTTAATGCTTGCAAATGTATTGATTGGCAAGTATTCATATTTGTATGTTTTCAGATCTTCTGAATCAGATATCATTTTCCATATAAAACACTCAGATAGGTATTTGCTATTTCTGATCTTTAAATATTTTGTATTACGTTATCAACCCCATACTCAATTCATTTATGAAACACAAAGCACTCCCATTTGTAGAGATTTATTCTTGTATCATTTTTCCCCAGATTTGCCAGAACACCGTCATGTTCGTGTTCTGAAGGTTAATGCCCAAAGTCAAGCAGACAGAAGCCAAGTGCTGCAAGGTTTCCAAGATTAGGGCTGATTCCCTTCACAAAAATAAATGATTCCTGCCATGTTCAGTGATTTTGTGCAGCACTACTCACGGCTGAGTGAGTGCATCAATACTGTAGTCCTTACATGCTGTACATACTGATGACACTCTGTGTTAACTTGATTGACTGAGCAGTATACTGGAGAGGATGCACCTGCGAGAGATGTGCAGACATATATATTTTTATTCTGGTTTTGAAACATTTATTTTACCTTTTTTTTTACTTGGAAGTCTTGTTTCACATTCCATGGGTTATCACGTTGTGCTGTTAAGGTAGAGCAAACAGTTACGTGCTTCTTTGTTGTCAAGACTGTACTGGAAAATGATCTAAGGTGCATCTTCTTTCTCTTTATAACCAAAAGCCTGATTTTATATTTTAAAGGAAAATGACATAAAGGGGACGAGTGTGAAGTCTGGCAAGTCAGTAGCTGTCTAAATTCTGCTTATTTTAAGAGATTCAGCTTAATGGTAGAGAAATGTCTCATGCAGTTCGGTTACAAGCATTATTTTTTGTTACATTTTTATGTTTTGTTATCGTTTTTGTAGGCTTTAAGACAACAGCAGAAAAGAAGAAATGGAGTCTCAATGATGGTAAACAAGACTGTTCCTCGTGTTGTTTTGACACCACTAAAGGTGTCTGATGAGCAGTCGGATTCACCTTCAGGTAAATAGCTAAAGGACCATTTGCAAGATCAGTTGTAGTCACAGAGCTTTCCTCTGAATCAGCTGTGTAGCACACAGAATTTGGAACTGCTGAAATAATATTTCCACTTGGTGGCTTTGTTTAACGTCTTTATTTCCTTAGCAAATCTGATGTCTCAAGGATGGAGATTTTACTTTAATAAAGAAGTGAAGTCACAGTAAAATGACAATTGGTAATAGCAGCAGCAGCTTTAAAGGAATGCAAAGTAACATTTTGTTTGGCTCAGGAACTCTAATGGAGGACCCCATGCTGGTATTCAATACCGTAAAGAAAGGAGAGGGAAAAAAAAAAGACAAGCTTCTCTGTGAATGTGAATTTCTGTCTCAATTCTGCATTGCAATACTCGGATTCTTTTGTTAGCTTTTCTTCTTCTGGTACCATGCGTATCGCTGCAGCATAACCTTGACCTTTAGTTCTGGTGGTGAAGTTGCTTCATTTTAAGAGATTTCTATGTCTATGTTTAACACAAATTGACAATTGTATTTCCAGGCATATCGCTTCCATAAATGTTTCTTCACAAAGCAGTGATCTTTTTTCACCCTTAGATTCCTTTACTGCCCCATAACTTGAGGTTACAATATTTTTAAAGATATCTCTTGGGCATTATAGGAAAATGTTCTTTTTATTAGATCAGTGAATATTTCTATTGACTGCAGCGTTCAGTAAACTTCAGTTTTCAGCACTTAATTGATTTATTGAGCTTTTACTCCTATTTCCTCTGATGATAAGGAATTGTGTTGTGACCAGAAAGGTGTATTGCCTTTCAGCAAGTAGATGTCAGATTTTTTAAAATCCTATTTCTGTTTTGTTTTGTTTACAGTGAGGGGGTGCTGGGGGGATTGTTGGTACAAGTGTATCAGTGTCATGTTT
Organism: Chlamydotis macqueenii; assembly: GCF_036417535.1. Classification (NCBI taxonomy): domain Eukaryota; kingdom Metazoa; phylum Chordata; class Aves; order Otidiformes; family Otididae; genus Chlamydotis; species Chlamydotis macqueenii. The sequence goes on from NC_141557.1 coordinate 118,048,798, forward strand.
GGGGTTTGTTGTTTTTTTTTCCCCCCTAAGGGTCTGAATCTAAAAATGGTGAAGCAGATGGTTCTGATAAAGAGATGAAACATGGGCAAAAGTCTCCAACTGGAAAACAAACAAGCCAGCACTTAAAGAGGTTAAAAAAATCTGGTTTAGGTGAGTAGGAGTAAAATAAATATCTTACTTGTTATTGCAATACTGATATTTTTCTAAACTCTGTGTTCTCTTTAGAAGTTTTATTTTTCTGGTTTATCTATCCCTTTTTCAAACTCAGCTGACCCTTTCTCAAGAAGGCATCTTTCTTTCTGGAATCCTGGAAGATCCATGGGTAATTTTTTTCCCCCCAGAAAGCTTTTCTGTAGTTGCTTTTTAAAGTTTGACAGACCTAAGCAACTGCAAGCAGAGAGGTTATTTAGCAATTAGCTTCTGATTGCTGCATTATGATTTTTTGGGGGGGTGGGGATGGGGTTTAGCAAATATTCTTTCTTTACTGTAAATTTACTTGCAGTCTAATAGGTCTTTATTGCCAAAGATAAGAGCATATTTAGTTACACACCTACAGTGTTACAAGTTAACCCTCTCTTCTTCATTTTAATTATTCCGTATCATATAGAGATTTGGCGTACCATTTATGGTCAATTCTCTGTCTTTGGTTGATTTGGTTCTTCAGTTGGATCCTTAATTATTTTACAGCTACATCTCTTGAGGTGGTAGATACAGTTTCTGGTGTTATTTTCTGTGTTTTTTAGTAAGATTCATACATGATGATCTGTAATTAATGAAGAATTTTCTCTGAAGAGATGCTAAGGGTAAATTCTCAGTAGCTCCGTGTGATAGGCAGATTTTCCTGCTCGGCATGAAATATAATTGGAAATGTTCCCTAAGGAGCAGAAAATGTAGTTTTCACTAAGACTCTTGTCTCAGCTAAAGTAAAGTAGAGTAATTACATAACTGTTTCTTTATCTTTACAAAGGACCTTTTGCATTCAGCAGACTGCTGAATCATTTAGAGAAGTATTTTATAATATGGCCATATTGGAAAAGTTAGCAAACAAGCTTTTTGTAGTGGCTGGATCATCCTAAAAAGTATTTTATGTCTGTCTGTGTCGTGATAATATTGTTCTTCTTTATTAATGATGCAGCCTAGTTCTATTTTTATATATAATGATTCTGTAAAATAGCTTGAAGGTACTTTACTTCTCTACTTTATCATAGGTTGGTTGTTAAATATGCTATTGCCAGTTCCTGATGAACTGTTTCCTGCCAGCCTTCTTATATCACAACCTCCTATGAAAGTGTACTTTGGTTTCATATATGACTTTTCTGCAGATTATTAATCAATCTCAGAAAATGGCATTATTCAAAACCAAAAATACTCCTTCAATATTACAGCTTTTGCTATGCAAAGATACGTTGCATTTTAAATTATTTCCTGTAAGTTTTCTCTACGTTTCAGACTGGAGATACATAGTTTGATGTATACATTCCCTCCCATCCCCAGATATTTCATCAACTGTTGGCCAGTGATACTAAATGTAGAGTGAATTCATTAGATTTCTTTGAGGATTTCAGGAAAAATCCTCTGGCCTTTTAGGACACCAGACTTGGAATGAAGGGAACCTTGTGTAAGGTTAGGGGTTTCTGTTCTTGTCCCTGCTGAAATGTTTCTCTTACGAAATAATATGTCTTGGGATACTAATAGAACAGTTGTTGATCATCTTTGAGAATAGGTCCGGTGTCCTATATAGTGCATTATTCAGTACCAGGCATTGTTTGATTGTCTGAAACTCTGCTGATCAGCAACACTGTGCGTTGTGTTTGGTAGACTTTCTGAACTCCCATTAAATATTATTACTTTTTCCCCTTTTAGTTAACTGATTCTGCTGACTATGGAATTTCTATACTTTTCCTATTTTAATTTTTATACTTTGATGTAAAGACATGGTCCTCCCATCATTTTCTTAGTTAATTTTCTGTGTTGGAGACTAATCTCTCCTTTGCAACACTGTAAGCTTGAGTTTCTCTCTCATCTTCCAGGTTCTATTTCTGATCTGAGCAGTGATCCTCCCAAACGCTGGTAGCAGCTATATAAGGATTCAAAATGTCGTTCTCTGTGGAAAATAATATGAAAAACATTGGCATGTGTTTTGTCATAAACTCCTCTCAGAGTTACGATTAGCTGTGCAGCAGTGGCATACTGGTTTTGTATTCCCCAGAACTACTACTTTCCGTGCTATGTCCAGATACTTCGCTAAATCTGGTTACAAACTTAAGACCTGCAGTAGCCATAGGAAAAGTGCAGGAGACAGAATTTGTTGTTTTTCTGAAAAGATTTTGTTTTTTTTTTTAGTGTGTAGCTATGCTGGGCATCCACAGTGAGCTCCTGGCCTGTGATCCTAGGAATAATATACATATTTCTTCTACAGGTTGATAAAACCTCCATTTAGCCTGTAAGCAGTAGTTGGTCAAATAAATCAGAAAATGTGTGACCCAGGCACACAGAATTAGGTTTGACTTTCTGATACTGTCCTGGGCATTTCACACTATTAAAATATCTGCCACTGAAGGATGTTACTGACTTTGCAGTCATATATCTTGTTGTAGTATGAATCATCTCTGTGTGCATGTGTTTCCGTAGGATGTGAAGCATTAACTGGGAAAATGTTACGCCAATTTGGAGTCACTTAGAAGATGGGGATGTGTATTCTATATTGATTAGAGAAAAGAGTATACAAACAGGCATTAAAATTGGATACATCCTACTTCTTGTGTTACACTTGGGGACTGTGTTCTTTTTGCATTTATGTTTAGTGGGTGGAACAGATGGTGAGGACAGTTTATTGTGATGCATTCATGAAAATGAGCACTTCTTCCATACAATTGTCCTTTATAACAGGGCATTCATTTGTCTGTAATGGAGTCTTTGCTGTACTGAAATACAATGTGTTGGAAAAGGTTATCTTTTGCTGAGTGCAAAGTACTTGTCTCATTTAGTTAGTATTGTCTGCTGAAAAGTAAAAGGAAATTGCAAGAATGTTTGTGGGAGGCTATGGCTGAAGAGGAGTGTTTAGAATTTACAAATCTGCTGCATTTTCTGTGATTTGTACATATTGTGGGTGATGTTGCAGCCTTTAAGGGGAGACCACTGTAGGCCTTCCAAGAAATCTAAAGCATAATTACATTATTTTTATTAATGTTACTGTTAAGTACCTTGTAGCATTTGAGATGTTCCTAATAATCAGTATGCCCAAATTCCCTCATTTGTAAAATACATTTTTTACTCTTAACATGTCAGTTATAATCTTTGCTGAGAGATCCTATGTGAATGCCAAATGCCATCATTGCTCACAGCAGTGGAATATTCTTTTTAATTGCTTTTTTTTTAGAGATTCTGATGGAGTTTGTGTATGATTCAGTTAAGATCCCTTTTGTAGCATCTTTGAAATATTTGAAAGTACAACAGACCAAAACCTAAAAGAGTTTCCTAGGAGAGGTTAGAAGCATTCCAGTTTTTCCAGCCAGTGGACTCCTCCACTTTTTTCCATTTCTGTATTGAGTATCATAATATGTTAGGACTGAGACGAAAAAAAAGAATTGCAGCAGTATGTATATAGCCTGAAGCAAGTAGCAGTAATTGCTTTTTAAGGAGCTTTAAAAAGTATCTTTTAAATATTATTCTGGAAAAAAATAACAAAATGAGACCAGACAGGACTGCCAGTGGTCATCTAATTTGTTCGTCAGTCATAGGGCAAAATCAGTTATACATCTGTCATTCCTGACAGGTATTTGTCTAACATGTTCGTAAAGATTTCCGCTGATGGAGACTGTAATGCTTCCCTATGAATCTAATCCAGTATCTCCTTGTCCTTGGTGGCTGAAAGCTCTCTTTTTCCGGTATCTTAACAGAAATATTTCTTACTGTGCGAGAGTTTAAGCTCGTTACCTTTGCTATCTGCTGTGGACTCTAAGAAGACATTGTTCTTCACCCCTGTGCATCAGCTGTTTATGTATTTCTCCTTCCCTCTGTTGAGTCTTTATCTTACTCGTTCCTCGGTTTGTATTTTTCCTCACAGACCCAGTTTTCTAAATCTCTGATAATTCCTGCTGCCGCCTTCTGTGTGTTGACCATTTTAGATCATAGGTTCTTATGAAAATTCTGAAAAATGCATGTTTTCAGACACCGATTTAACACATTAAATATTCTCATCTCTGTGATCACTGTCTATTCACACAGGTAGTTTTTAGCAAGTGCTATGGGACAAGTTCCATAGGCCATAGTGCACGGCAGGTGCAGAGCACAGTGGAGAGAGAAGCTCTCTGTAATGGTTGATTCACATCAGCCTTGTCAAGCAGCCTTTTGCTTGGAAATAGATGCTTATAATTATGTTGGTGAAGTGAGAGGAAAATACTCTGCTGCTGATGAGTTGATCTCTTGAGCTGGAAGTAAGAATGTGTCAGCTGTCATGTTGACTGGAACGTGGATCCTGTAAGAGCTCGAGAAACAAATACAGGGGAATATAAAAGAAGCTGTTAAGACACCTAGAAAATGCTGTGTTACCCTTCTCAGAGTAACATTTCTCTGGAGCTTACTGTATTGTACAATAAAGGCTGAAAACGTAAAAAGAATTGTTCTTACTCTCTTCCTTTACTTATGTTTAAAGTTATTTCTGTTTATTTACTCCAGGACATTTGAAATGGACCAAAGCTGAGGATATTGACATAGAAACACCAGGATCTATTCTAGTGAACACTAACCTGAGGGCTTTAATAAATAAACACACCTTTGCTTCTTTACCTCAGCATTTTCAACAATACCTCCTGCTTTTACTTCCAGAAGTAGACAGGCAGGTAAGTAGTATCGTGCAATATTTCTATCTTTAATGAGTTTTTTTTTTTACAGTGTGTTTGCATAGGCTGATTTGATTGACTAGGAATTATTCCAGGAAAGAATAAGAAGAAAATTTCCATACTTTCTTGGGTAAAGCTGTAGAATGACTGTAGTTTATCTAAGTGTCAACCAGCTCCTGCTTCCTTTCTTTCTGAAAACTGTGCAGCTACCTGTTTTGTCTAAATGGAAACTGGCCAGCAGATGTTCTGAACTTGCCAAATCTCTTAATTAGCTTTTCTACCTATGGCGTTGAAGATAAACTTCTCATCTTCAACTTTATTTACATTGAGTCTGATTTCATCTGTGATCTTCCTGGGCACTCTGCCAGCAACATCCAGGTCAATATTAGTTCTGTTAGTTTCTTCTCCTCCTCACTTTTTACGCATGCCTACATGTGCATCTGCTCAGCTCCAGTGCACTGAATCCATTCGTTCCCACCTTCTGTAAGGAAGCTCTTGTTCAAAGCTCATGGCTGTAGGCTCATATGGGTTGTTAATCAGTTCCATTGAGGAGAATGATTTGGTGAGTAACAGGGTGGAAATAAAAGTTCAATTTTCTGCTGTTTCCTACAGTCTTTAATCCTTCCTGCATTTGCTGGTCAGATTGCAGGCTTCTCAGAGCAAGTAAAAAATCTTTCCAGCATGTCCAGTTAAAATAGCAAAGAGAGCCCAAAGCAATTTCATTTATGCACTTGCCTCACTTCTGGATTTAAACAGTCTTACCAATTTCAGTGGAGAATACTCGGGTACTTAATTCAGACACATTGACTTACCCAAATAGGGCACTATATTTTTTGCAGGTAGCCAGTATCCATCTCTTTATGTCGTAACTAGAGAATGCAAGTCACTTAAATGACTGATTAAAACCTGCATCTTAAGTCAGTCTGTAAAATGCCATGGTTTCATTTAATGAACTGGTAGTAGTTAGTGGCTACCACAGTAACACAGGCAAAAGCAGTGCAATATGAGACAAAAAGAGAAGGAAAAATTGTATTGATGTACATTTACTCAGCCTCTTATCAAATTAGATACTGTATGTTGTGGGTTAACGCTATGCACTTGGATAATGGAATGTTTGAAAAAGAACATTAACACCAGAGCCACAGGAGAAACAATGTAAATGTATTTCTTCTCAGGCTCCCTCAAGGCAGTCAAAGTCAATATTGACAAATTTTAAAAAAACCTTTTTCACTGCTGTAAAACAGATTTTCACTTAGTGCCCAGCAAACATTTTCCTGATAGTTTTGATTTTTTTTTTCTCTTTCCTACTTCATTGACCAGAAGAGATTAAAAAAAGAAAAATCTGCATGGTAAAATCATGTTTTCTCACCAACCATCAAAGATCCCAGTGTTCATGAACACATTTCAAGTACAGGGGCCTTATTGAGAAGTTTCTTACTTCAAAATTTATTCTTTTAAATGGAGGCTCTAGAACTGACAAGCCATTTACCTTCTTATCAGGGTTCTTACAGCAGATTTTTTGGCAAGAAAATCAAGAGAATATTTGTTGAATTTAATCATACATCACTAGATAAAAGCAATGCATTTCTTTTTAATTTTTATTTCAGAAAGTGTTCACATAATGTACACATTGCAGGTCTTTATTTCAAAGGCCCAATGCTAAATGATTGGACACTGTTACTTCACAAGTGAACTAGTCACAGCAGTTGTCATGAGACATTGACAGATGTCCTGTCTGTCATCTTCTCACAGTGTTCTGTGGGTTTGGAGATGTTTGGCCTCTAAGTGTGATAGTTTGAGGATTGTTTTCTGGTGGAGAATGAAATAGCCCTGAATCCTCATTTTGTAAAGGTCTTAGTAGAGAAAGACTTGCATCCCTTGTCTTGATATCTGAGAGTATGTCCTTTGCTATGCCTAAAGAGTAGCATCCCAGATACGGACTGATGAAAGCCATTGAACTCATATTCTTTTCCTTCCTGTGGCAAGTGGAAAATGCCAGTGTAGTGCTCAAGGATCAAGTGGGAGGGAGAGAGAATTCCAGCCAGGGAGCTCTGATGGGAATCTCTGGTCACTCTGACTGGACGAGGCAAGGGTATTCAGTCTTCCTCTTTTTACTTCTACTGTCTAAATCAAATGGGGTATCAAGCAAGCAGAAATGGTGTAAAACTCTTCTTTGAATTAGTTGTCGATCTCCAAGGACTCCATTTCGTTGTTTTATATTGTCCTTTTCTTGTTTTGCCTGAGAATTCCTGCTCCTGCTCTTCTGGCTCTGCAGTGTTTCCTCCTTGTGCACTGCTCTGCTGTTGGCTGCTGCTGTCTTCCCCAGAGAAATGAGGAAGCTACATTTCTGTGTTGTCATGTGGATATAGTATGTGAAGTAGTGTAATGAATGACACTATAAAAATGTAATAGAGTTATGCTATTTGTGTATATATAGTGATCTGTGAAATAAATTACTAATGAAGTGCAGTCTCATTTAGGCTTTATTACTGCACCACATAGAAAAACCCTATGATGAATGATCCTTTGTCATTTCTGTCATAAACACCATTTTTCTGGGCGGTATAACTCCTCCTTCTTAAATCGTACTGAGCTGAAACTTGTCATGCATATGTCAGTTTGAATAAGCATTTTTAGAAAACCATTAGTTAAGGGAGTTGAGGTTTTCTGTTTTCTTTTTTTTTCTTTTTTTTTGCATGCAAGTGTTTATTATAAATAAATGACTTCTCTCTCAATCCTAGTTAGTCTAATACATTCCAAAAAAGTTCAGGGCCAAGTCAAGAGCTTCATGGGATGTGTTTTCTGATTTTTCTTTCGTTCTCAAGTTTTGTGGTTGCTAGCAGGGAGCCGTGGGAGCCCCTTACGGAACAAGAGCTATGGGAGCCCATAGAACAAAGGGCCTTAGGAAAGATGCCCGAGAATGGAAGAAACTGAGACCAAGTCTGCTGATGTTGGTGCTGTCATTTTTCCTACTCCAGCTAGATTTTTTACAAAGTGGAAGTGTAGGGTCATTGCCTTTCTTTTTCATTAGGAAAAGATAAATTGTGTCATCAGTTATTCACATGTGAAATTTATTTCAGCTTGTATATTAGCTTAAATTTTATTTCAGCAATATTTATAATATTTATAATATTTCAGCAATGAGGCCTGCGTGTAATTTTCTGTATTCAAAATGCCTATAAAAGAAATTGTAGCAAGTAGGCAGTTATGGTAGATAAGTTTTATCAAGGATTTTATTTGCTTTCATTTGGGTTCAGGGTGAAATAGTATGTGGACATTGTTCAAAGAAGCAGCTATGACCCAGACTTGTCTGTTTAGCAGACTGCTCCAAAATGTCACAATATTGGATACCGTGAACCTTATGTCTGGAATTCGAACATACAAATTTTCATCTCTTTGTTCATCTATATGAACTCAAAGGCTCCAAAAACCTTGAAGCTCAGCTGATACAGAAGCCTGTTGGGTGATTCCCCAGGAGACCTAGATGACTGAACTGGCAATAAAGAAAACATGTTGGAATAGAAACTACATGGAAGGCAAAGTTTCTGCACAAAAGATTTCAGTTGTCACAGATCCTAGCATAGTATTTTTCTTTTCAGCTCTAATTAGAACATTCTGCAGCTGAAGAACAATGGAATTTTCATCAAACAAATACCTGCCTCTAATATTAATACATCAGGCTGATAATTACATGTAACAGAAGCTTTCCTGACCACCTCTCAGCAAATATTAATCTTCAAAGAAGGAGGTTTCTCTCTGTGTATGGATTGCTATCATGCATCAGTGCCTCTTTAAATATTAATTAAACAACTTACGTTGTGGAAGGATGAGTAACAGGTCTGTATGACAGGTTGCTGAAAAGGAATGGCAGCTGGTAATATCTTGTCTACACCAGCTTTCCTTTTTGCTGCAGCTGGAGAGTCAAATTCCTGCTATTAACACTGGGTTACGGGCAAAAGGGAGAGGAATACACCTATGTAGTAAGCTTCCAAGAAGAGAAGTGCTGCCTCCTCTGAACAGTAGTAGAAAGCTTAAGTGATTTTACTTATCCTTAGAGAGCTAAAACAAAATGTTCTTTCCTGAATGCTCTGAAAAAATGTGTCTTTCCAGACTCCACAAATGCTTAACAACTTTCTGATCTTTGGAAATTTAACTCCCTGTCCTGTATTTTCTCTTCTGGTAATATTGGGTTCTTCTGAGCCTCTTGTGGTTTGTACCTGCCGTGTCCTTTCACGCAGGGTGGAAATTTCCTCCTGAAAAAACATCAACGAAGGATCTCAAAGCCTCCTCCAGCCTATGTGTTAGGTAGCAGTGCTATTTTATCTAACCAAACCTACTCATGAAGAGAATTTAAAACAGTAAAGGATATCTTAGTAAAAATTATGTCTTGCCTTAGCTTCACTTGTTTTGTGAATGAAATTTAGCAATCTTTTATTTTATTTTCTGAATCAATCTACAGTTTATAGATAGTTGAGGTAGTTACTTAAATTCAAAATTCTAAACTTAAGTATTCTTAAGGAAATACTTAAGCCATGTCATATTGCAGAAGTGTCTGTGAATATTTAGAGTACGCTAGACTACTAAAAAGAAAAACGTGGCATATAAATCAAAAGATTCTAAAATGGGTCAAAATCCACCTTAATCCTCTTTTTAGTTTTCAGATCAGTGAATCCCAAAATAATAACTGTCTCTGGGGTCAGTGCCAGTATTGTTGTTACGTAGTAGCATTACAGCGTCCTGTCATTTTAACGTCAGCGCAGGTTCTGTGTTTCTGTCTCGCCCTACTCAACTGAGGTTGGTGCTGGCGCTTCCAGGCTGATTGTATCGCCTTGCAAAGATTCCCTCTCACTTTGCATTGCAAAAAGGCACAGGTTGATGTCAGTTAGTTATCTTCTCTGTTTAAAATAGTTAGAAGTAATTTTGGGAGGTTATCTACAGAATTCCATTTTAAAACCTCTTTGCTTTCGTGTAGTATGAATCAGCTTAATACCTGTTCCTGCCATTGGAGCAATGATAACAAAAGGTGACTGTGCAAGGTCTAGTGTCTGCCATGCTGACACTTAGTATTTATTTTATTATTTGTAATCAAAAGGATAAAATAAATAGTAGATATCTTACTGTGTATTAGTTTTCTATTAAAAGAGAGTAAGTGAAGCTTTATTTTCACAATTCCTTTCTCATAGCAGCGTAATAATCTTCCTATTTGCTTTCATAACTTTGTCAGTACTTGAGGATTATATTTGTCATTGGACTTTTCCAGCATTTTCTTTATAAGATATGAAACTGTAGATATCAGTCCTGTGTGTATTATTTACTCCCGGGTTTGCTTTATGTTTCTCTCCATGGAATTATTGTGTAACAGTAGCTAAATTGTTACCTTATCTTACTTAGCTGCCTTTTCTGCTAATACTGCAACTTTTTTGCTGTCCTTTTCAATTCTCTACCATCAGTAGCTTTCAAATCTTTATTATTGTGTTCCTGTAAATGTTTGAGTTTTACACTGAAATAGTTTTAGGGTTGTAACAAAAGCACTTAATTCAGAGGAGAACATTTGCAGCAGAAGGTTAAATGTAACATATGTCTTCTACATCTAAGCATATTTAAAAAGCTGTTAAATTGGCACCCCTGTGTGTGTAGTAGTTGAAGGTCATTTTATGTCACTTTTCTCCCATTAATTGACATTTCTTTCTTCGGTTTTATTGGTTTATATGGATAGCATGGAATTGTTGTAATGTGCTTTATTTGTACAGTTTTATTAGGGTAGTTTTAATATAGTTATCTTGTAGACTAGATGGATGAAGAAATTCCAAAGCATTTAAGCTGCTTTTTCAGTAAGATTCTGGGGCTCTGATTCCTGAGCTGAGCGAGCCAGGGGTGTTCAGAGAGGTTACTACCCCCAGCTGGCCTCTCTGTCTTTGTGCTGCAAGTTAATACCTTTTTTACCAAATGCAGCTGTATGGATGGTGTATCTGCGCATTTCACAGTCATGTATTAACAACAAACATCAGTTTCGCTTTACGTGAGTTGAAGGCTGAAGGATTTTACTTTAAAAATCCCTGTTGGCTTTAGCTACAGGAATACTCTTAGTTTCCCTAGTGCTGTCCCATAAGGCTCAGTGCAATTGCATTGCAATCTGGCTGCTCCAGTTGATTGGTAGTGGAATTTTTGTTTGCTTTTTTTCCAATAATCCTTAGAGGTCCTTCTCAATATCAGTACTTCTACATATGTAAATAAGAAGCTTTACATTTTTGGTTAAGTGTCATGTTTTTGTATTCTTGCAGGCTTGGTCACTATTTCAGAAGTGTGAATCAGTGTTTTCTACCATGCAGCATCCATGTTGTTGAAGTTCTTGTTTAATTTCTGAAGCCCTAGTTCCAAGCTCTTGTCACACTTAAAGCATGTCTCACCTTTACGAACAAGTTTTGCAGAGGTGTTAGCAGAACTGTTGCAATTGCTTTTGTCTGTAGCAAGACTCAACTCCGAACATCTAGTAGGACACAGCAATAGTGCTGTGGCCGCTGAAATCTGAAGATACAAGAGACACAGCTGTCTCTGCAGCATCCTTTTCCGTAAGTCATTCTAGTGTGTGAGGGGCCCTGTGCTCATGGTTGTTCTGACGCAAACTGGTGAAGCTTTTGTTCCCCTCTCCTTCCCTCCAAATGAATTTTATGAAGTACAGCACACAGCTGTTAGTGCTTAAAAAAAAAAAGAGGACCTTGTATGGAATACCAGTTCCATTTACATTTGACAGAATTATTAGTACTTTAAAAAGAGAAAATACTTGATAAAACACCTCCCTTGCAGTGGGAAAGCACTTGCACAAGTGCTTTTTTAAATGACTCTCCTAGGTGCTGTGTTATGAGAGTATAACTAATATGGACATAAATGGTAACATGTATGGACACAAGGGACTGACATGCTTCAAATTATGTGGCTGTTATGGGTGCATTGCACTGCTGCAGTGTGTAGTGTTCCAGCTGTTCCGTCCTCGCAAAGTGCCAATAATTAAGTGATATGAGCTGGTCTGCAGTGCCTCCAGTGTTGCCACTGCAGGGCTGCACTGGAATTAGATGGAGAATAGAAGGTTCCTTACAGTTCTGAATCTGAAGACAGCCAAGGACTTGAAGCAGGATCTGGAAAGCAGGTTTAGTGAAAAGAAGAGCAAGCTGAAGTGATCCATCCATGCTTCTGCAACAATCTCTTTCTCCCTCTCCCTGCCCCCCCCCCCTTCACTATGTTTGTTTTACTTAAATAAAAAGGAAAAAAAAGAGGTTGAGGGGTTTTTCCCTAGTTATTTCAGAACATTGCTATTCTTCATCTTGAATTACTTAAACTCAGATTTCCTTTAGCTTGTTCTCTCTTGTGTTAAGGACATACAGCCATTTTTTCGCATAGGTGGGCAGTGTTTTCTAATGTCTAGAGAAAATGAATTGGATGCACAGTTTTAATTTATGACACTCATAAAAAATGACTGACTCATTTTTAGTTGTTTACGTGTAACATCCCCTCACCTTCTGCTTCTCGGGGTCAGACGCATACGTCTTTTATTTTTATCAAAAGCTAGACAAGGAGACCCTGGCTGTTTACATCTCTTTTTCTACACGTACCCCAACATATGAGCATAGTTGGATAATTTAATAATGTTTCACTTTCTTAAAGTCTCCAAGCATCTTTTTCTAAACAAGTTTCGTACATGCTTGCCTTCATCATTATCTCTGTATGTTTTTCTATTTTACTTATTTTTCCAGACTTATGTGCCTCTTCTAGTACCTTTATAAATATTTGCTGTTTGTTGCATGTTCTACACACACTTGGGATTGGCACTTGTGTGATGGATGTAATAGAAAAATAAGTTTTAGTTGTCATTTCTATAATTTGAATGCGGTTAGAAGGTATTGTTTGCAGTGTATTCTGGTTTTCCTTATATTTTGCTTGATTTCAAAACATGCTTTATCTTTTCACTTTGCCGGATATGTTATTCTACTTAAATTCTTCATTTAATTTCTTGCATCTGAACTCAACCAGATTGGATTCTGTTGTCGTTTTTGACACTACAGTGTATTGGAATGAATATAGCTATCCCACTTGTCTTCTTGATTTAGACAAGTTCTAAATTAACAAGTCACATTTCATTTTGAAAACATATGTTTGTAATTCTTCAGTCTTTCTCAGCATATTTTCCACTTTAGTGAAGATGGAAAAGGTCTTTGTTTCTTTCTTTAAATGACACTTCCTTTTCTCCTCTTGTCTGAAGCAATTATTCCTATAGTAGTAGATATTTTCTTTTTCATCCTTTGATGTGTTACTTCTAAGTTTAGTCTGGTTATTTTTTAAAGGACTAAAGTAATATTCAGAATTACTTTCACCATCTGTCTTCAGAATCTGTCTTTCCATTTAGTATTTTTTGAGGAGAAACTGTTTGTTGATGATCACTTGGGAATGACAGGAGTTTTTCTTGTAAGGATTGATAACTGTATAATCAGGACTGAAAAAAAATCCAGCTGTATTCTGGGTCAGGTTACACTCTACTGCGAAAAGGTGAGACCCATGGACAAAAGATTATACAGAGTGAACCTTAGCACTCAAGTTGTATTACATCAGAATTGCTGTGAGAAACACAGTGGAAACTGGTATCTTTCCATGTCACCTACCTAAAACATGAAGTTGGGGTGTCTGAGTTTGCTGTTCTGGGACCAGCTCTTCAGTCAGATCCATGTATTGCTGTCTATATTCTTTTGTGCTGGATGTATCTGTCTTATCATTCGTGTACTTCTCAGCATTACTATAACTGTTTTGTGGTCCTAACAGCAAAAAGGTCCTGACAGTCGCATCTTGTCAGAAGCAAATTTCTTGTACTCTTATTTACCGACTTTAAACTCAGAACCTCTTCCATTGTTGGTTTTTAAAAAATGGAAACTATTTTAAGAAAAGATAGATTTTTCTGCAAAGTCATAGCACTTTGTGTAAATGTGTGCATGCATTTTTGTGTTGGAGATGAGCCTCCAAGTGTTCCTTATCTTCAGGCAAAGAAACAGTTGCTATCCTCTTGTCTCAGTGTTTTTTGACAAGCCCTGTCTGTTTTTTAAAATGTTCTGTAGCTTCCAACTGCATTACTCCTTCCACATTCCTACCATCTGTGTTCTCAAGACCTGAAATCATCAACATTTTATATTAAACTTGGTAATTACCAGCTCCTTTACTATTCATTCTCCTCCCTTTTTTGCTCCTCTCCAGTATTACACTGTGCCTTTCTCTGCACATGTTTCTCTTGCCTTTTATTATGTGTATCAACACCATTGATGAAAATTTTCTTCTCTTAAAAAAAGACAGGCAGAGAAAACAAGAGGAGTGGTTGCCCTCAAGGGGAGCAGCGTATGTGTATGGAGCTCTTCTACCCAGTGGATTACAGTCTGGTTCAGATCTTAGGGGTCAGGGCCAGAGGAGAGGCAAGTGGCATGGACGCCATTGTGATGGGAGTTTGCTAGACCATCCAGTCTAACTCAGCACTGGTCAGGCCACACCTAGAGTACCAGCCCAGTTCTGGGCTCCCCAGTAGAGAGAGATGAAGCTCCTGGAGACTAGAGTGAAGGGCTACTGAGAGGAGTAAGGGGCTGGAGCATCTCTCATGTGAGGAAGAGCCTATGAGAGGTGAGACTTAGCCTAGAGAAGAGAAGGGTCAGAGGAATCTTGCCAGTCTCTTGGTAAAATTAAATATCTGAAGGCTGAGTGTGACAGGATCGAAGGCAATGGGCACCCAACCAAAAGACAGGAGGTTCCGTATGAACATAAGGTAAAACTTTTTTTTTACTGAGGGCACAGGTTGCCTAGAGAGGTTGTGGATTCTCATCCTGGAGATACTGAAAAGCCATCTGGCTCCAGGTGATCTTGCTTGAGCAGGGGGCTTGGACAAGAGGACCACCTCCACAGGTCCTTTCTAACCTCATATATTCTTTGATAGGATGAGGAAATGGATAAACTCTTGTTTAAATAACTTGAGGAAGTCTGTATTACAGACGTGGTTCTTATGGGAACTTCAACCTCCGTTTCTTCGCTAGAAAGGCAACACAGTGGAATGCAAATGGGGAGAATTTCTAGAGAGTGTCAGGGTACTTCTTGACTCTGGTAATGAAGTAGGCAACTGGGGGACATGCACAGGTGGATCTACTCTTCAATAGCATAGAATTGCTGGTTGGGGGTGTAATAATAAATGACCGTGCTAGCCGTAGCTATAGTGACTGTGAGTGGAGTTCAAGATCCTGAGGGAAGTGAAGAATAAGTAGTAGTAGACTGAACAAAGAAAATTTGGCACCATTGCTGAATGGGGTGTGTGATTCAATGGCTGTGAACACATATACAGCTGACATAATGCCTTGTTTGCCTCCATTTTCACCAGCAGGATCTCCCAGGCCTCTGAGCTTTGTAAAAGCTTTCAAAGAGGTGAACTGCCAGCAGTAGATAAGTACCAAGTCAGGATTACTTGTGAGAACTTGACCCATAGAAGTCCATGGGGTGCAACAGACTGCATCCAAGGGTGCTGAGAGAGCTGAGTAATGTCTTTGCAAGGCTACTCTCTATTGTCTTTGAAAGGTCCTGGAGATCAGGGAAGGTCACCAATGACTGGAGAAAGGAAATGTTCCACCCATCTTCAAAAAAGGCCAAAAGAACCCTGGGGTCTTGGTAGGCCGCCAGTTAAATAAGAGCCAGCATTGCACCCTTGCGGTAGAGAAGGCTGGAAGTGTCCTGGGCTGAATGAGCAGGCCCAGAGCCAGCAGGTCAAGAGAAATGATCACTGATACCCTTTCTTTCAAGAAGGGTGTTGACATACTGGAGCAAGTCCAGTGGAGGTCTACCCAAATGGTTAAGGGGCTGTAACACAGGAGAGCTGCATTTGTTCACACGGGAGAAGAGGAGGCTGCAAAGGGATCTCATGGCAGTTCACAGCTAGCTAATGGGAAATTGTACAGAAGACAGAACTCTTCCTGGAGGCAGACAGTAATAGTATTAGAGAGGATGGAAACAAGGTGAAACATGGGAAATTCTGGTTTGATTATCAGTAAAAAATATTTTCATGACAAGAGTAGTTAAGCACTGGAAGACATTGTCCAGAGAGGCTGTGGAAGCTCTCTTCTTGGAGATACTCTGAACTCAAGTGCTAAACAAGCTACTGTAAGTGGAATGGCTTTGAAAACTTCATGACCTCTGGAGGTTGTGCCCAACTCACATGATTCTGTAGGTGATATCTACTCCTTTTTCGTGAGACCGCTTATCAGAGAAAGCATTTAAATTGATGTCATGATTTCTTGAGAGCTCAGTCCTGGTTGGTGCTTGTTTCTTTATAATCTTCTGGGTTCTTTGTTGTTTTTTTCCCCAGGATTTGAAATCTACATTCTGTATGTGTGAAAACTGGAGAAGAACAAGCACAGCATGTTAGCTGTTCAGTAACAGACTAGCTCTTGAATGTGATTTAAGAGGATTTGTTAGTGTTCTTGTTTTCCTTTGTTAGTATATCTCTTTTTTTTTTTGCCTGGCTTCTGATTTTTACCCCCATCTGAAGTGTATTATTATAGTTTAATAACACAGACAGGTTAATACTTTCAATACAGTTCTTTCTGGTCTTGGAGAGTAATGAAAACCTTGTGCTTTGAGCTGATAGGTTCCTGTTTCTTTTTTTTTTCTTTTCGCCTACACTGACGTAATTTGCAAGGGTGTACTTTGCCTTAGTGTCATTTCTGTGAAGAATTTACAGAATTCTTAATTTCTTGAATCAAGCTTGTGCAGCTACTAATCTAATAGTTTATTGAAGTCCAGTGGTTTTATTTTGCTGTTTGCTGTGTGGCAGTTTGCATTCAAGATGTTTTTGTTTTGCTGTTCTCAACTTTTCTGTTGGGGCCTTTCACACAGTTTTTTTTCAGGGCTTGGTAATGCCACTGGTTTATCCCATGTAATTCCTCTTTCTGGATCTCCAAACTCTGCTTCCCTGCAAGTTCTGAGGGAAATAGGAATTATCTATCACACCTACAGGTGTTCCTGTGGACTCTTGAGCTCTGTCTTTCTGTGGCCATTTCCCTTCCCATCTGAGGTTCACCCAGAAGTTCAGAGGTAATCCAATACTGAGGAGTTCTACAGTAAGGCAGTCTAAGCTGGACCTTGAAGCTTAATGGTTGCAGTGGGGCTGTAGTGCAGGAAAGCATACACTGTTTTGGACTGGAAATAATGATGTGGGTTATTCCACTGTTATTTTCTAAATCAGATTTGAAAAGAAGATATGGTCATGATTATGGACAGCTCAGCAGAAACATCTGTTCAGTTAACCTTTAAGCAACAACAACAGGGAGGCTGCAGTGAAGAAAATACCCTTTAATTAAATAAATAGTATTAAGTACTCATCTTGAATATTAAGTATGGCCAGTTCACTTCAGAAGCTATGGAAAGAATCTGAAGAAGGGCACCAAAATTTACATAAGCCATAAAAAATTCTAAAGAAAAATTATGGGATTTGGGCTTTTTGATCTACCAGAGCCAAATTAAATGTGAAGAGTGGCAACTTAGTTACAATGAAATGTTGTATTTCATACAATAGGCAACTAACCCATGGAAGTCTTTTGCATACTAAAAGTTAGCATTGATTGCTAGCGGAGTTTAACTGATACAAACAGAAGATAGTGGATGCATACATATGAGTAGCAGCCACAGTTACATAAAATGGACTGAAATATTTATGGTAAATAAAAATCCCCCTTTTCAGTCTTAGCCAGCTAAGCTAAATAGAAATAGAAATCTTTCATTTGACAATTTTCCTAGTAATTGGCTATTATGTGACCTTTCACAATCTTCATCTAGATAATCTGTTCCTTGCAATTATCAAGGGTTCATTCAGCCTCTGATTTTACCTGATATTATTACCATGTGGCACCACTCACATATTACTGACTGATGAAAAATATAGTATCTTGGCTTAACATTGCAGCCATTGTTTAACAGAATTTACAGATTTTTTGGTGACAACTACAGCTACTTTTCCTTTTCTTACCCAAGAGCATTCGCACTTATTCTGTATTATAGACTTGCCAACTGTTAGAGTATCCTTTTAGTTTAGTTGCATTTATCACAATCGCTTTGAATGGTAGTTGTATAAGTGGAAAAATTACTTATAGATAGGTAATGGCATACCTGAACAGTCAGCAGTATTCTGTAGGAGATGGAGAAACTTCTTCAATGATTTTCATACTAGAAATACATGCAAGTTCACTTAAAATTATTTTTCAGGTGGGTAAAAGTTAAGTTTTATAATTGCTAAGTATTACTTGGCACGGAGAGCTCTAGCCGTGGAGAACTCCTTGACACAATTGGATCCCCGATCATTAGCCAAAATAATGAACAGGAGAATCATTGTTTTGCGTTATTATATAGAATTTAGGCTTAAATAAGTGCAAGTGGATCTTGTTAGAGTTTCTGAAGAATGTGTCAGAATTTAAACAATCCAGAGACTGACAAGAGCACATATAATAAGAAGAAGTAATAATAATTGTAATAATTTCTGTTCCCCTTTTTAGTCCCCTGGCCTTTTTGCAATGGTAGCACTTTTTTCTAGACAACATTGGTATGGACAAAGCATATGACCTTTTAATACTACTCTCTGCAGCCATTCTGTATTTCTCTGTGATAATTTCTGACTCTTGGGCTTAATGTGAGGTCTGTTCTACAGGGATGCCACTCAGACTCAAGAGCAGAAAGTATCTAACTTGGCTTTTAATATGCCTCAAGCTATCAGCTGCTAGCAAAGGAGTTTTTGATGAGTGAGTAAGGCTCCTTCCAGCCGTCATGAAGCATAATTGTGGTGGCTGATACAATGGGTTTATGTTTGAGAAAGATGGTTCCAGAAACTGAGAGAATGTGTCCACAATACAAACAGAGCCAGAAGACAGTGCAATGCTCCATGCTATGACATCCTTTTAAGATATTTTGGAGCTAATTGCAGTCTAAGGCTTAAATCGCAAGCAGGCAAAGCTAAGCCATTATCTTATGAAATTGCAGTGTTTCTGATGGGCATTCTGCCCAGCTGAGTGGTTGTTTCAGATATGAATCATGAGCTATGGTCAGTTACTCTAGATTGCATAGAGTGACTACACAAGAAGGCCATTAAGAGGCTACAGCTTCCCAGTTGATAATAAATAATCAATAGTTCCCTAAGTAAAGAGTTCTGAGTAATTCGGTAGCCACCTAATTACAATTTATATATCCTGGCTTTGCTTAAGAAAATGTCATGGGACACAGCATTATTAAAATCACGATACGAAAATTGTGCTGTTTCTCTTCTATCACAAGGCCTTTTATGCTGTCAGAAAGAAAATAGACTGACTTGACGTGACCTATTCTTGACAAATTCGTGTTGGCTGCTGCTCAGTTCCTTCTTAACTTGCAGGCATTTGTGTATAGTGTGGTATCTTCTGCTTTAATCATTGCACATATTCTCCAGAGCTTGAAGACAGGAAGACCAGGCAAGATATTTAAACAATTGAGATGTGCTGTGGTATGTGGTTTAGTACACAGCTTCTTCTTGAAAAGGTTATAGGTCCCCTATTGGTTCTGGGTTGTATCTGCCCAGAATGTGTCCACAGGAACATCTTAGGACACCCTAGGGCATCTCAGAAAAGAATCACTTGTCTATGTGTAGGCCATAGAGTTCTTCTGAAGCTGGCTAAGTCTGTAAATCCTTAGCTGTGCTTATCCCCTTCTTTCAACACAGGTGATACATACGTGCTGTATACATATAGCTGGCAAATATAATTTTGCCGTTTTCCTCTTACCGCTCTGAAATCCATCTTTTAACATTTATTAAATAGATTCGTATTTGGGGATTTAGCAAGTCAGTCTGTCAAGCTCAGATGATTTGAATGCATTTAAGTAACATTTATTCAGCTCCTTGCTTGTTTCGGGGTGAGATCTTACCCTTTTGCTTTTTGTTACTGCTGGTAGTTGTATTAAGCACCTCAATGCAGCATTTGTGGTAAAGATGGATACAAAAAAAAAGCAGTATGAACATTAGCTTTGTCTCCATATCTCTCTAGTTTTTCCCCTGTGTTTCACAGTGGACTAAAGTTTTCTTTCATCATCTTCTTGCTCCAATGCGCATATGGAATTATTTCTTCTGGAGTTTGATGTGTCCCTTGCCAACTGTGTCTAATTTTGGCCCATCATACCATCTTCTGCTGTGGCATTCTTGCTTAGTAAGTTGACCTCATTTCTATTCCCTGCATGCTGTGAGATCAACAGTGAGGTCCTAACTAAGACAATGTGGTCTCATTGTACAAACCAC
This sequence comes from Chlamydotis macqueenii, assembly GCF_036417535.1. NCBI lineage: Eukaryota > Metazoa > Chordata > Aves > Otidiformes > Otididae > Chlamydotis > Chlamydotis macqueenii. The sequence continues at coordinate 118,068,955 of NC_141557.1, forward strand.
ATTATTTCTTTGCAGGAGGCTTTGCACTCCATGTGGTCAGTATTGCTTATTTAAAGAATGGTGAGATTTCTTCAACTCCTTTTTCGCTAGCACCACATTATTGGGGATTCTCCTAACTAATTCTGCATTTATGAAAGTATGCCCACTTTAAATACTTTAAAAAAAAAAAATTCTGTTGTCATTCCTTCTTTCCTTTTTTCCCAAACAAGCTTTAGTCTTTTATATTACTATCAGTCATATGAATTATCAGATCTCCATTTTGCCAATTAAGTCAAAATGTTGATTGTCAGCTAAATCTTCCAAGTCCTCCTACGTACCATTTGTAGTTCTTGCATTAGTGTTCAGGCATCAAAGACTGGGATAAATGTACCACTGTCATCACATTGGCCCCTTCTTTAACCCCTCCTTTTATAAATAAACTTGTTTTGGCAGTGGTCCATAGAACAATATTTTATTTTATTTTATTTGCCCACACTATGGAGCCACGTATATAAATTCAGTATTCAGATTTTGGAGAAATTAGCTAGTCTTTCTTCACAGCATGTTCCTTTCCTCTGGGAGGGCTATTTTCCATCGTTGCTTATCTATTGCCATAACTCTAAACCTTATTGGGGCATCATCCCATGGGTGAAGATGCCAAAGTTGTTCTGCCTATAGCACCTATTAAACCACTACTTCATTACCAGTATATGCCACTGCTCATAAAAATATCGACAGATCCCTAGATTCTATGATGAGTCCTACAGCCTCCTTGTCACTTCTGATCCACTCAATCCCATTTCTGGCTGTATCATTAGAGTGAAGGTAGATGGGCATCAAAGTTAAATAACCAGTGAAATGGGTAGATTTTACAGGCATCATACCTATCAAGACCTTCATGAGGTTAATCACATGGTCTCTATTGTCCTCATTGCCCTTTGGAATCCTCTTTGTAGGTGGTGACTGTCTTGGAGACTGAGAGCACTGGCTTTTCTTAATTTGTTCTTGGGATTGGTTCTTCTCTTTTTTTTCCAGAACAGGTTCTTATTTTGAGATTACCTTTCTCTGTGTATAGAGATCATATGAAGGTTTGGAGGGTTTAGCGTGGAGAGAGCTTTTTATTCTCTGATGGTGTGCTTGGGTGCATTTTGCTGTTATATATGAATTTCAAATTTGCCAAAGTTGCACAGGTAAACTAGTTGCTGATGCCTGAAGCTGCCTAATTAAAATTTACATGTCCCCTTTTTAAACATGCTGTTTCAAGAGGAATAGGAATGTAGTCTTAGGTGCCTAATGCAACAGATGTGGGCTTATGGTATGTTGTATCAATGCTCAGGAGCACGTTTATGACTGCTTATACCTGGAACATTTTGTCCAGATGGATCTGCAGAGCTTGTGTCTAGTTCTGCTCTGTGTGAAGAAGGGTGTCTTTTTGAAGTTTTCAGTAGTTAATGACAAGGTAGACAGCCTTTAGAAATTGGTTGCCTCGTCTTTTCTGTTATGTTTTATAAGCATTAACAGGAATTAATTTGGTAAGTGCTTTTCTTGTTCCACTTTCCTGTTGTTACAGTGTGTTACCTCTTTGTTCCTTTCCTGTATCCAGCTTCTGAGCTGCTTGACGTGGAGCAGCATAAGATTCACCTCCAAATAAAGACATCTGAATTTGTATGTCTGCAAGTGTGCTAAATGTCTGAACTGCCATTAGAGATGATGCAGATCAAGTCAATACGTGAACAAAGAGCCTGAAGAGCTATTTGTCTCACTGTAAAGTAGATGTCGACTTGCTGGTCAGCTGAATAGTCCTCTAGGCTCCATTGACAGCATCAGCTAGACATCCATTGACTGTCATAGGAAATTGGAAACCTAGGCCATGTCTAGACATTTACGTTAGTTGTTTTAATCTTAAGCTGAATTCCAGCCAGGAATGCCACCACCCTCCCGTGCCTTTGGCGCAAACACTATGGAAATCATTAATAGCAAATATTAATCTTTGTCATCAAATTATAGTTTGCAAAGTATGAGTTTGGATATTGTTTTTGTTAGGAAAGTTAGCAGTCATCTCTTCTATTCACCCCCTCAAAGAATCCCAAAAGCACTTTGAGTAGTGACCTGAAGCCGCTGCTCACAGGTGACAAGCATCCAGTTTTGGTGGTCTACAGGGATATTTGATAGTATCACCTGGGGACTCGCTTGTGAATTGGTGTAGTGGTTTGACCCCAGCTGGCAACTAAGCAGCACACAGCCACTCGCTCTCTTCTCCCCAGTGAGATGGGGGAGAGAATTGGAAGGGTAAAAGTGGGAAAACTCCTGGGTTGAGATAAAAGACAGTTTAATAGGTAAAACAAAAGCCATGCACACACACAAAGCAAAACAAGGATTTCATTTACTACTTCCCATCGGCAGGCAGGTGTTCAGCCATCTCCAGTGGAAGCTGGAGGAAAATAGTTGAAGTAGAATCATCAGTTCCTTTTGATAAGAGTGTTTGACATTTGCTTTGTAATGCAAACAGATGTTGGTTATTAGCAGATATGTTTGGGGGTTGGGTGATTTTTTGTGTGCTTTCAATAAAAAGAGGAACTTTTAAAAGCCATTGTGAATTCTGCACAGAAGTATTAATTAGAAAACATAATTCTACCATTGTGCTTAATCAGAAAAACAGAAATTTAAACCTCAACAGAATAAAACATAAACTTTCCAATAAATGTTTGTTGTTCCAGCTCATTAGCACACTGTCTCTGTTGGACAGCATTTTTTAAAATACCATAAAGATTAATAGTGTATTTAAGAACTGCTTTATTGGCATGTTTCTTCAGATTGTAATTTAGACCTAGGGGTTAATTGTGCTGTCTCTATCATCAGAGCATAGAGAAGTAAATACAACCTTTGGCTTAAAAATTTTCAATTTCCACTTTAACATTTTGACTTAGGTGAAAATGCATTCTCTGGGTGAGGTAAGAAAAGAACATTTCAGTAGAGGTTGTTAGCTGATATTGTATGAGGAAGACCTCTTAGTCCTTCCAAGTTTAGCAGAGCAGAAAAAAAATGTCAGCTTGATTTCACATGGCCAGGGTATTGAGAAAAGGACTAAAACATCTTTGTTAGTGGTGTTGGTTTTGATAGACTTTTTTAAAAAAAACCTAGATGTAAAATTGCTTATCTTGTGTCTGTTCTAACTTGTTCAAATTTTTTTTCGTTGTGTAGAAAGCTTTAAATGAATCAAAAATAGCTAGATTGAACTTCTTGTTAGCTTAGTTTGGATTGTATTCCTCATTTGGTAGTGGATCTCCTTTCTGCTTAGTACTTTTTTCTTGTAACATTTTGAAAAATTCTGTCTCGTTCACTAGCTAAAGTGAACCATTATGAGTTTCTTTAGCTTTTTTGTACTCATCCTTTTCACTTTGAGCTTTAACTGACTGAATAAATTCTTCCTGTTCTATTCCCAACACAGGTTTTCATGATCTCAAATTTCCGAGCAAGTTTGGCAAAGTCACTGAGGCCGGCCAACTCTATTTCCTGCATTTTTTCCATTCATATCTCTTACTCTAAATTATGTGTACCAAGTCGTCTAGATAATGATGACTATTTTCATGCATCCCTCCATAGTATTTTAGCCTGAAATGATTCTTTCATATCGTGTCAAAATAGATCACTGGAAGCTTCTCCTCTAATTAGTTTAATTAATTAATTATATGTTTTCACCTTCTATATCGTTATATGCTCTTTTGTCTCTATTTCAGCTGTTCCAGCTCCTTAAATCTTCCACAAGTTGTGTGGTCCCATGAGCATAGGTCTCAGGAAAGGTCCTCCTCTGCCAGTTCATCAAAGGCAATGACTATCATGAAGTCAACAGTGACTTTTTCTGGAGTTTATTCTTCTTACTTTTCTTAGCCTAAGCATCTTTAACATCGTATTTTCAATCTTGTGGACATAGTTCTCTAACACTTTTAAGCTGTTACAATTAATATCTAAAGTGGTCAGTGCAGCGTGCATCTGTTTTCTGATGCAGTCCACAAATGATCTGTTGTTCCATTGCTAGCTGACCTATACTAATTTTTCTTCTTAGGTAACCCACTGCAATCTTCTCATTTTCCCTTTCTGCTGTTCTCCTTCTGTTTTTTTTTTTCCCCTATTCCTTTTTCCTTCGACAGGTACTTACTACTTGGCATTTTTAATGGTCCACAAGAACTAATGAACTTTACCTATGACCTTGCTAACATTCGCTGAAGTTCCAGCCTGTGCTTTTGTCTCAGGTGGACTGTTTAACATTTGAATTTGGTTGAACCTCTTTCTAGCATTTAGCTTGGAGTGTGTTTCTTTTTCACACTTTATAAGAAATTGTGGACCTAAAAACTTGGTGATTTTTTCCAAGTATATTAGCCAGTAAAATAATGCAGTAACTCCTCCTACAAAACTTGCTTTTCCCATGTCCTTACAACAACAGGGTTACGACGAAGGTAATACTATTCTTCTTGTATTTACATGGTAATATAACTTGGCAGTCTTCATAATGCTCTTGATTTGTGCAGCCTAGTGAAATAGCCCAATCACACTTGGCTACAGTTTCTTACTATGTTTAAGGCAATCTGAAAGTGGGTTGCTGCTGAAAAGCGACATTCTCTTTCTGCCTCTTGCAGTACATTCCAACTCCGCATGAGACCTAATGATCGTATGACCTTAGGATAACTTGGATCATTTTGCTGATTTAACAGAAAATTATGGTCCTCAAATTATTACTTTCCTATGAGATTTGTTGATCGGGCTAGTGATATGGCTACACTGTTTGCCATCAGCTGAGCAATGGAGTTTCAGCAGGACTGTGCCTTTCAGAGGCAGCCTGCAGTTAGATGAGGTTAAATATAATAGCGATTTCATGTCTGTATTACACTTTCCTGCAAAACACTGTCAGGCTTAGGGATAAAATCTTGAATTTACTGAAGTTTGGAGTAGAACCTATGTTGAAATGACTGGTTTTATTATTTCATCTTCTTTTATGTTGAAACCAAAGTTAGCTTCAGCACTTTCTTTGAGGAGCAAAGAACTGTTTGTTTAGTGACTTGTGATTCTTTTATTTGTAACTTCTCGTCTTAGCTTTTTGGGAAATTGTCTAAGTGCTTAGCTTACACTAATTTTGGCCATATACTGGTTGGTTTGTTCAAATGCAAGAGGCACTGTTGTCTAAAAATCTCCCTTTAATACTGGAGTTTAAATATTTCTGGAAAAGTTAATTTGTACAGTAATTGCATATTCTTTATGGCCTTTCTCTTGTCTCACTAATTTTATTTTCCTGCTGCTTCTGCTATGTTTCACTGTTTCTTTCCAGTTTTTCTCCAGTTTCAGCATTAGTCATAGCCTGTCCGTCTCTCACATCATGAGAAGTGTAGAAACATTATACATCCACCCTACATGAATGCAAATCCTGTGACTTTTTGGGGAAACAATGCCATATAGCAGGAAATCTCAGACAGTGGTACTGTGGGCTCATATCGTGCTGAAGGACCCTGGTACCATTCACATACAGTTTTCTTGCTATGATCAAATGCCTTCAGCGTTGCCTATTTTTCCGAGTCTATTTTCACTCTATTTGTCTTTTTACAGCGTCATATCTTTCTGTTTTACTCCTGTGAGATTATTCTGGGACAGGATGTCAGCTAGGCAAGAAGTAAATTAGCAAAGACAGTTCTGAAAGTAGGGCCAGTATTACTGGTGAAATACAGAGCTCAGAAAGGGAGATAAAGCTAATTATTGTTTAATGTTTTGGACATGTCTGCTTCTTTCTGGCTCCAGTTTGAAACAAGCACTGAGAATTAGGGGATATTACATAGCTAAACCATGTGTTAATATGCTGGAAAATGTGCTGGTTTTTACTGTTAGATCACAAATGGTGTTGTCAAATGTTTATCTCTTAGTTACCTTAAAGGATGTAAAATGAACTACAGTGAAAGTGATTGTTCTGGCAACGTTGCCTCTTCTGCTGTTTCCTCTCTTTCTCTTTTTATTTGCTGATTTGGTTTTATTGTCTGTTTATTTATTATACTAGAGGTGATACCCACTGCTAATTTGTTTTATATAATTACTTTTTTCAGTTATGAGAATTCCTTCAATAGTCAGACATATCCTCACAACGTGAAAATAAGCATTAAGTTTTATGGTAAAAGAAAGCTCCGTAGTTGGATTGCTTTTAAAAGTTATTGTAGAAAATATTGTGATTAAGACTTTTAATGGTGTTTTATCATTGAATGTTTGACAGATGTAAAAGGAAAAATAATTATAATGTTCTTCTACAGTTTTCAGTGTTTGTTGATGCCTACAGAATTATGTGTATATCTGTTTTTAGTTTTAGTGCTGAGTTTATACCAGTTATTTTGTTAAGGTTACTTGTTATCCACTCTTCTGCAAGTACAGCATATTAGCTAACATGAGCGTTAGGTTTATTTAGAAACAGCAAAGTTACTGTCTTCATTACATTTAATTAATTTGTTTTGTACCATATTCCAGGCAGATGCACAAGTACAGTAATGATCTTGATTTTTGATTGTGTACAATAGCTCTAGACATGGGCTCAAGATAGAGGGCTGTGATTAAAACACATCAATCAGTTGTAGACTGAGTTATCATCAGTAATACTGATGACTGAAGAGAGCACGCTGCTGCTGAATTAGCCCACTTGCATTTACAGTAACGACTATAATGAAAATGCTGGTTTAGTAGTAGTAGGTAATTTTCTTTGTTTTTCCCACTCCCTATCCCTCCCCATTTCCCTTAATTGGAACTCTGTTTTTATGTAATCTTAGCTGACGCTATTTCTGACACTATCTTCTGCTACCATCGGCTTATTTTCTAGATGGGAAGTGATGGAGTTTTGCGCCTCAGTAGTTCCGCTCTAAATAATGAATTCTTCGCATATGCAGCACAAGGGTGGAAACAGCGATTGGCAGAAGGTAACTCTCCACTTGTTCTCACATTTACCAAAGGTTAATTGTTTTTATGAAGAATGCCTCTGTTGCTACATTTGAGAAGTACTTTCAGAATAGCAAGTGTAGTACACCAGTAATTCAGCAAAAGGAAAAATGATGACTCCATTTTGAATTTAGTGTACATTTTTACAGCTTGCTCTGGCAGCTTATTTTGACAGTTTAAAAAAAAACAAGCGTTTTCATCACTTCCAGCCTTGGAAACATATGCATGCAACTAAATCCCACCAATATACTTTTGAAATACTGATGTTATATGGTAAATTAAATCTTGCTATGTCACACTCACTTTTGTTTTTCATTATTTTCATTTGGAATTGTTGGATGGCTGCAACAAAAATCACTGTATGTCATCTTTGTATCTTTCATTTTTAATTACCCATATTAAGCTAATCCTTGACAACTTTTATTCAATATGTTAGTGTTTGTTTTTTAGGAGAATTTACACCAGAAATGCAGTTGCGCATCAGACAAGAGATTGAAAAGGAAAAGAAAACAGAACCTTGGAAAGAAAAATTCTTTGAAAGGTTTTATGGTGAAAAGTAAGTACTGAAGCAAATAAAGGCATTTTTTTTCATTTTCTTTTAGGAGGAAATGAAAATATAATTCTCTGCTTCACATAGCACAGTCATATGCTGTAAAACTTAATAAAGGAGTTATCAAAGGCAGTCATTCCCCAGTATAAGTTGTGGGTAGAATTATAGTGGTGTGTCTGCACTTGTATTACAATTGCATTTTTAAATGTTCATAACTCATCCATAAAAATTCATTCCAAGGGGAGCTTAAGACACTTGGCCCAAGTATGTGAGTATTTTATTATTATCTTGTAAAAGATTGCATTAGGGTAATTCTTTCCTCTTGCAAAATATAAATACAGCTTCTACAGACTAGAAGACAGGTACAGATATTTCTGTAGTATGATTTTATTTATTTTCTTTTTTTTTCTAAGCTATTTGGAAAGTTTATAAACTCAAATAGTGGTTTTTTATTGTTTGACTAAGATGGACCTTTGCTGGAGTAGAATATATGACATAGAAGACACAGAAGAAATACTGACTAGAGACAGATGAAATGATAATGACTAGTCTAATTTTAGAAGTGAGATGCAAAGAATAAATAAATACCCCTAACTGACTAAAATGAATTAGATAGTATCACTCCAGGTGCACAACTGGGGTGAGTCAGCACAATTTTGTTGATGATGATGCAGAGATAGCATTCTGCAGCAGCTGAAGATTTAGTTCTTATATTCTGTTTTTTTAAAAAGCGAATTTTAAGGAAATTCTTGTGTTTTTAAAATTCAAGAATCTTCCTTTAAAAAATTGCTTTAAAAAGTTAATCCATCAATACTTACAATTACATCTGTATATAAATATACTAAGTATTAAAAGTATTAATTATTATGAAGTATAAACTAATTATTTTAAAGTTACAGATTTTTTTTCTTTAATTTTCAGGTATGTTTTAGTGGAATTTATGAATAATACTTATCAGACAAAAATGTGCCAAGGGAACCATCATCGATGACATGTCTTAGTTTTGTTGTTAGATATTTTTTATTTAGGAAATACAGGGCAGATGGAACCCTTCATATTAAGTGATTAACTTAAAGATTAAGGCATTAACTGAAGTGTTTCTGCAGTAAGAATGCTACTTCTCACAGTCCACTGCTGTGGACCACCGGGAAATGTAGTGAAAACAAGGTAGCAAATGGACAGCTTCATTTTCGTATTTTATTTTGCACATCCTTGCTAGGTGCTTTCTTCCAGTGTGAATACTATTTCTATACCACTTGATCTTTACATATAATGGAAATTCTAGGTTCTTAATATGGCAGACTTTCTTATTGTCAAGTGCTTAATTTCTTACTTAACAGCTTTGAGACCTTAATGTAGTCCACATGTTGATCTCTTTAGTATTAAAAAAAAATTAATTAGGTTTTTAGGTATGGAACATAATGGCTTTTCATTATGCATGTCAAGAGAAGAGTTGGTTACCAACTCTTCGTGTAGAAAAGGGGTATGTAAAGTATTGGCATAGGGCCTTCCACAAGAAGTAGAAGTTTAGTACCAGCAACGCATGAGCACCTCACTCTAGCTGAAGCCTATTCCTCAGTTACAAATGACTGTCACATGCACAGAGAACGATGCTCCTGATGTTACAGAGCCAACAGTCCTGCCGTGCCCGCTTAATGCTGGACACTGTAATGGTTTGCAGATAATTAGTCTGTGGTGATACATGTCATTTGGCTTGATAGTTTTCTGACATCAACATTGTTATGCAAAATGTCATATTGCACGTCATTTCCATTTTGGCTACAGTATTGAATCTGATCCCCACTGCCCTTTCTCCAGCTTGCATTGTTTCACTTGCGTTCTTCTTCCTAGCTGTTGAATAGGCAGATTCTATTTCTTGGCTGGTTGGCGAGATTGAAGTACTTTTTCTCGTTATTTACTGACTGAATGGTAGCTTTTGCTATAGTTTCTGCTTTGTGTAAGTTCCCTCACCTTTTTTCACTTTTTTTTTTAAACTTGCTTTGAGTATGATTGGGCTTTGTCTATTTTCAGTTTGATTGAAGTAGCAAATTTTGAAAGCTTCCTGAGCTATTTCTCACATGCACTGTCTGCAAAGTAGATCTCTCTTGCAGTCTAACTTACTCACTCTACAGTCAATGTGGTATTTTTGCTCTGACTTCAACTAATTTGATCTTCTGATGTTCAATAAGCAAATTCAAGTTTCACCTTATACTTAGTAAAGGACTGTCATAGTTCAGCCTCGATCGGGACCAGACTATGCAGTCTCTCTCTCACTCCCCCCACCCTCCGAGAGAATAGGGAGAGATAATATAAGAAAAACGGCTCGAGGTTTGAGATAAGGACAGGGAGAAAATCCTTAAAGTTACCGTTGCGGGCAAAACAGACTCGACTTGGGGAAAACTATTCATTTATTACTACAAACAGCAGGATAATGAGACAGAGAACAAGATAACCTTCCCTCATCCCTCCCTCTTATCAAGCTTAACATTATCTCTACTACCTCCCCCCCCGAGCGGCACAGGGGGGAAGAGGGAATGGGGGTCGTGGTCAGTTCATCACACGTTGTTTTACGCCGCTGTTTCATGGTCGGGGGAAGAACTCCTCACATTCCTCCCCTGCTCCGTTGTGGGGTCCCACCCATATGCCACAGTCCTTCGTGAAACTGCTCCGGCGTGGGTCATCTCTTCCACGGGATGCAGTCCCTCCAGAACGGCTGCCCCAGTGGGCCCTCCATGGGCCACAGCCTCCTTCAGGCATCCACCTCCCCTGGTGTGGGGTCTTTCACGGGCTCCAAGTGGATCTCTGCTTCTCCGTGGACCTCCATGGGCTGCAGGGGGACAACCTGCTCCACCATGGCTGTCACCACAGGCTGCAGGGGAATTTTGGCCAGGAGCTGCATTACTCCTCCCCCTCCTTCTTCACTGACCTTGGCGTCTGCAGCCGTTCCTCACAACAGGCTGGCAGATGCCTCTCAGGATCCTTTTTACATCTTATTCACTTCTCATCTCCTCTCCACTTCTTGCAGCCAGGCCGGACCGAGTCGGGCCCAGTCGGCTGCCTGGCGAGAGGCCAGAGGGTGAGGCCTGCAAGGCCCATGAGGCCTGCGCCTCCCCCTCTGCGCCTCTGCCCCCGCTCAGCTTCTTCACATCATCTTCTCTTCTCTTTTTTTTTTTTTGTGTTTTCCTCTTCTTGAATACGTTATCGCAGAGGTGTTATCACGGACCATTCTGCTACCAATCAGCTTGGCCTTGGCCAGCAGCGGGTCCGCCCTAGGCCCGGCCGACTCCACTGAACAAAGGGGAGCGACTTCTAGCAGTTTCCTACAGAAGCTACCACCTTAGGCCCCCCCTCACTAACAAAACCACAACAAGGACCATTAACAGATGCACCGTCTTTGTAAACATTTTTACATACTCCACAGTTCATGGCACCAAAGACTTTAGAGTGCTTCTTCCATGTCACCTCTACACATTATGTTCCTTGTGTTTGCTTTTGCCTGTACCCAGGGTGTTGATCATGCGACTCTCAGTTGTAGTACTTGTACTTGCATCCATTTATGTTCTCTTTCCACTTCCTTCTGGTTGTTCATTTTTCCTCTCTCTAACTTTCTTTAAAAAACCAAACACAAACAGAAACTTCATTCTGCAGTCATTTATCCAGGATCAGCCGATGTGTGTTTCCAGAAATTCACATTCTTCTGGCTTGTTGCCCCAGGATTACAAGGGTTATACTCTATTGTCTCAGTACATTATTTCTTCTCTCACTCTTCAGAGAGTGACGTGTCAAGATAGTGCTACCAGCTCACTAAATCAAAGCTTTAATTTTGGATAGCCCTCTTCTAAATTTTACTGCTGATTTATTCCTTCTTAAAAAAAAAAAAAATTCCCCAGTGCTGCTTATCACAGCACTAGAATATCATCGTCCTTGTGTCCTTAAGTAGCTGTTTGGGGTTTTTTTATTTGATGACTGACTGCCCTTACTTTACCGGTTGAATCCTGTCCTTATCAGCATTTTCACTAATGGCCATTTACTGCTGTCCTCATATTTTTGAACTGTTTTGCAAACTTCAGTTTTTTTTTTTCTCAAAGGAAGAAGACAGATCAGCTTTTTATCTTGTAATCTGAGATTGCCTTAAATATCCTGATATTGAGCCTTCTCCTTTTGAAAGCCTTTTTCTTCACTGCAGTATCTTCTTCAAGATATTAGCATTTCAAATACTGCATAAAGTTGATTAAGATCCAATACATGTTCTGCTGGCCTTAATCCTGCATTATCTTACTTTTCTTACACTTCTTCCTCTTCAATATGTTGCTAGAATGTGTATATATGTGTAGTGTCTATGTGACATTCACCTTTATCCTGTCCTTCATTCCTTTGCTGACTTTTATTCCATAAAGATAACTATCAGGCAATATCTTTTTGTGATGTAAGCCAGCTAGAGAAAATAGACCACTGATTTAGTTTTCAGTAATGCAGTGGATTTGTTTCCCCTCTTCATTTTCCTGAGATAACTTTTGCTCATTTACACAAGGAATTTCAGAGGAGGAAGTTACCTAAACCTAGGTAAACTAAACTTTACTCACCTAAACTTATAACCTAGACTTGCAGGCTATAGGTTCCCTGTAAGGTCTATAGAAGAAAGGCACATCTTCTGAAGTGCATTCAATGTGGGAGATGTAAATCTGCTGCTCTGAATTGCTCTCTAGAGGGTCCTTCCTCAGCGTATTGATGGCGTAGGGAGACTACGTGCATATTAAGTGACTAGTAGTAGGCAATATTAATAATTACCCTGAGAGTCCTTTTTTGGGTGCCAATTTCAGACTGTTTGGGGCTTTTTTGTGTTCAGAGATATCACTGTAATGCATCTGTTCAGTATTTTTAAAATGGGCAACCACAGATTCTGGGTTTTTCCATCTTTATTCTGTACTCCTATGTGCATGGGCCTTTGTGATCTCCGTATCCTCTGGCTGCACATTGCCAAGTTGTGTGGTTTCCATAATTTCTGAATATATTTTATGCTCTCTTATTTTCATATTATTCTTTGTTTTCTGATTAAAATGAGAACAGATATCAAAATTCTGTTAATGGCATTAGAAGGTCCTTACTACTATGAAATTTCTTTTAAGGCCTCCAACTAAGATTTTGTATATTTTCTACTATTATGGAATTGCTGAGGCACAAAGTCTCCTTGGAAAATCTTACTGATGCTGAACACCTATACTCCTGTTGTCCTTAGAAGGAAATGAGGATGTCAGAGGACATACCTTTTTTTAAAATAATCATTTTTCAGCCTTTCACTTTTCGTTTGGTTTGTTGTGAGTTTTAAAAAATTCCATTGAAGTAATAAAACCTTTTTTTAAAACTAATATTTTCAGGATCAAAGGTAAGAAAATCTTCAGAAGGGAAGTATACGTAGGAATGTTTCCTTTGCACTTCATCCCTGGGAATGAATGTATAAATTATAAATATATGTCATCTTTTTAGCTCCTTAAGAATGTTAAACTTCTTTTTAATTACAGTGAAATGGAATGAATAGTATATACATAGATTGTTTATTTACAAATTGTGTTATCTTAAATGAAGTATTAAGTTTGCTGAAAGAATGGAGCAAAAACACACAAGCTATCAAATGAGATCTTTATAATAGACTCTTGAGTTGTAAAATGAGGCTGAAATGGAGTTATTTGGATTTTCATCATAAACTTGAAAGGACTGTCAAATTACAAAACTGAAACGCATGCTTTGTCTTAATTAGCTTTAGGCGAAGCTTTTTTCTTTAAAGCGCAGCATTGAAGCCATATTGCTGGCTGTGACAGGTGTAGAAGGAAAACTGGGATTTCCTTTAGAACTGTTACTGATTGAAGAAGATATATTGTGCCTTTCCTCTGCAATGCATACTGTATTATTATTGCAGTGTTGTGCTAGTATTAAAAAAAAAAAAAACAACAACAAAACAAACACAGGAATTTAAACAGAGTATGAGTAGTGTAGCTTGCTTTAAAAATATTTAAGTTTTTTAATACTAGTAAGAAAATCTAGGTAGTTAGGTTTCCAAAGTATATAAAACCATATATAAATTAGTCAGCCATCACTTAACCAAACCACTGGTTTAAATTGGAAAATACGTCCTTTTTGTGAATAAAAGATGTGGCAAGAAAGAGAATCCTATTCCTTTATCATGTCTGTGATGAAAAGACCTTTTTAATTTGTGTGGTTTTATTTAGATTGGGAATGTCAAGAGGGGAATCAATGAAACTCACTGCAGCGCAGAACAATGATGAAGAAGAAAGCAATTCTTTGTGTGGATCTTCTAGCACACCTGGTCCTTCTAAGCAAGCAACCTTTGAGGACCAAGAAGAGAAAGGCGCTAAAATTCCACCTTTACCAGAGAAAGATTATTGTCCATCTCTTTGTAGTATGGAACAGGTTCCTATTAAGGATCTAACGGCAGACTCAGAGGATATACTGGTACCTGAAGAATCAATCATTCAGGAGGAGATTGCTGAAGAGGTTGAGACAAGTATTTGTGAATGCCAAGAGGAGAACCATAAAACAGAACATGAGTTTTCTGAGGAGTCAGTAAGTCCAGCTGGCACAAATGAAGAAACAGAGGCAGTACAGCTTGCAGACAGCACTGAGTCCTGTGTCATGATGAATGATGTTACTGATACTGTATCTCACATAGAAATTAAAGTGGAGTTGAAGTCAGAATGCCCTCAGGAGGAGATGTCAGTTGTGATAGATCAGCTGGAGGATTCTGTATCACCAGCACAATCAGCTTCATCTACAAACTCTGTCAGTGATACAGCAGAGAAGGATTCTGAGTCTGCAAAAGAGCTAATTGCACCAGAAATGCAAAATTCTGCTCTGGAAGGCTCCTTGTTCACTGGTGGAGGCATTGCGGTGGATATGGAGCTTCAAAGTGACCCCGAGGAACAGTTGTCTGAGAATGCTTGTATTTCTGAAACTTCCTTTTCCTCTGGAAGTCCAGAAGGACCATGTGTTTGTATTGCTTCTCCTGGAGGAGACACCCAGTCGACTTCAGAGGAACCCTGCACTCCAGCATCTCTTGAAACAGCTTGCTCATCTGAAGTGTCCAGTACTGAAAACATTGAGGGTGATATGCAGCAAAAGGCCAGTGATGAAAACTTGCACACACCTTTAATGTCAGAAATCTCTCCAATGTCCACCTCACCTGTAACCTCAGAAGCGTCTCTGATGTCAAATCTACCTTTGACATCAGAGGCATCACCAGCTTCTAATTTACCTTTAACATCAGAAGCATCTCCAATGTCTGATTTGCCTTTAACATCAGAAACATCTTCTATATCTTCTGTTGTTCTAACTTCTGAAACATCTGTCGCAAATAGTTTGCCTCTTCCATCAGAGATATCTCCAGTTTCTAATTCCCCAAACAATGAAAGGCGTATTCTGCAACAAAGGAAATCACCATGTTTGTTGGAAGACTCCCTTCCCACTTTAAAAGATGAAAGCTCTGCTGTTCCTAATATAGTTCAAGAAGAGAATCTTGTTGTTCAGCCAAAGCAAATTCAGAGTGCACCTGAAAATATCAAAGTTGGTCCGCTAACGATTATACCTGATACTTCAGTATTGGAAGAGCCTCAAAGCAAAAACCTCAGTCATCAACCATGTAAGTCCCATTCTGAAACTGAGAAATCCTACATTACATCCATCCCAGAACACTCTCCTCCAGAGGTGATCAAAATTAAAAATCACAGTGTTCAGCAAAGAGGTGACAAGAAAGGTACGCTCTTGCCATCAGAGCTAGCTGTCTTATCAGAAGGATCAATTGGCAAAAATACTGAATTGCTTCCATCAAAGCCACATGACAAACTATATACCTCATCTCTAGAGAAAGCTACATTCTCTGAAGTGTGCAGAAGTAAATCTCACAAGCTAACAGGCAGCAGCCAAAGCCGTCTAGAGAGCTCACATTCTTCCAAGTCATTAGAACCCACAAAATCACCTGAAGTGAGGAATGAAAGTAGAGACCCAGAGATCCCAAAGAGGAAAACAGCAGAACAGCACAGTTTTGGAATCTGCAAAGAGAAGAGAGCTAGAATAGATGATGATCAGCCTAACCGTAGTGCTTCATCAACGAGTCCGTCTGATAAAGATCAGCCACCCAGAGAAGAACCCCGAGTTCCACCCCTTAAGGTAAAAGTAATGAATAAACAGGCTGACTTGGAAACTAAAGGTTTATCTCCCTCCTGCTGACTGCATGCAGACATAGTGCGTGCTGTATATTTTGTGGAGGTGTGAAGAGTGTCAGTACTGATGTTTTCACTTTACTATTACATTTCTACCATGCCACATTACTTCTGATACAAATATACCTGTGGTTGTTCAGAGTCTTTGCTACAAAATGGCTTTTGTGTGAGGGGAAGTTTTCCAGGATCTATTGGCTTAATCTAATTCAAGAGCTTCCCCGTCATTGACGCAGTGCTACTTGTTTTTGTAATTGCCCAACTGCATTAGCTGCCTGTTCTCCCGCGGGTTACTTCTACAGCAAGCACGAATAATAAATGTTACCATAATCAATATTAAGAAAAACAACCAGTGTTCCAGCAAGGGAACCTAGAGTCGGAATAGTTGGAGATCCCTTTGCAAGCCCAGGGCTTCGAGTAGGCTGAAGTATAAGATTTCCCCGTAGAATTAATTGGAAACAGAGACCTGGCTCTCGGGGGGAGGTGTCTAATTGATATATTTGTAGATATCTTTGTTAATGGCAAAACAAAAGGTAAAAAAGGTACACCAAATAAGTAAATACTTTTATGTGTATCATTCTGCTAGGTAAGAAAGTAAATTCCAGTTGAAAGCTTTTTTTTCCCTAACACAGGGATCTATAGATCTAGTTATATATAGGCTCAGCGTTTTGACCCTTTTAATTTTGTACATGATGACATCAGCCAAGTTTTAGATCCAATTTCCTGAACTTAAGCCATTGACTTTGCAATACTAGTTCCTGATTATTCAGAAATGCCCTTTTCTGCATTTATTTTTAACTGCTGCAATCACTGAGCATTGTTAATATGGCCAGGAGGGCAAACAGGCTAACTGTTTTAATCACTAGTGCGGCAGCATACTTCAACTAATTTATTTTTATGAGCAGTGATGCAACTGGAAGTTAGCCCATTCTGAGTTTAGTGATATTCTTTCATATTGGGAAGGTCTCTATCTAGCCTAATAAATTCTAATTACTCTCTAAGCTCAAAGGAAAATAGATCTCTAGGGAATAAGAAAAAGTCATGAGTATAATAATAAAAATAATCAAGCACTTAGAACTTGAGCAGTTCTGGTGATGCAAAGTGGAAACTGAAAAACGTTGCTACTGAAACAGCAAAATATTTTGAAGTAGTTGTGAGTTTGTGCTGTTCGTTAGAATATGTTCATGTAAGTGTTAAAGCCTAACAATATTAGGCATGAGTGTTTATTTGTAAGCCAAAGTTTAACTGCTAGGAAAAGTGAAGTATTCCACTCCTCCAGAGAGGCATAGAATTGTATGCTTATATAAATGGTAACATATATGACAATACCGTCTCAATATTGATTTCCACTGATCTTTTATGGAAAATCAGATGCTGTCAGTCTTGCACAGTCTTAAGAATTGAGTCTTCCTGAAGCCTGCAGCCAGTGAATGAGAACACGGAAAAATTGGCAAGCATTTCAAAACTGAAATGTTTTTTTGCCAACCTTTGGGTATTCTGAGAGAGTGTATGAGTTATAAAATGGTCCCAGGACTCTTAATCTCTAGTCTTGAAAACAGATGTGCCTAACTGGAAACATACTAATAATCCCAGTGATTTTACAGGTTATTATTTTGCTTAAAGTTTTAGGTATTTAAAACTTTAATATTTGGATTTTAATATTTGTAGGTTTGAAGATTTCATTTTTGAAATGCAGTAGTGTAGGAGGTATCCGGGGATGTACTAAAGCGGATCTTCTAACATTGCAAGTGAGGAAGGGAAAGGCGTATCCTTTGGTGATTCTCTTCTTTTATACCACTTCTGTAAAGTGCTCTGAGCATAACATGAAAAACAGGCTTAGTGGAGACACTGCTACATCCTCTCTAAAGGCAAGATTTGCTGTCTGGTATATAAGTGAAAGACAGGCTGTTCCTAATGTCTTATTCATTGGAGACCAAGGAGCAAAAGCACTACATGATTGTTATTTTCTCACACTTCTGCAGCAAGTGCTTAGTTGTAGGCTCTTTTCCAGTATCACTGCACTGGGCTTGTTGATCTTCTCAGTTAGATACACTGCATATAAAACAGGTCTGACAAATTGCTTCAGATAAGCATCACGTTGTCATCCAGTTCAGCCTTTCTTCCTGTCAGAAGGATCAATGTGAGTAGGCTAGTACAGGTGTCAGTTATTCATGCTGGAGGATGATAAAATACTGAAGTGTAAATATCATTAATTTTTAGCATTTTTCTGTCTGGCTGCACTGAATAGTAATTCCCTTCATTATGTTTCTCTGACCCTTTAAGAGACAGCTGGTGATTTTAGCGAGTCAATGATCTCATTTTTTTCTTCCTTTAGATTCAGCTTTCGAAAATTGGACCACCTTTTATCATCAAGAGCCAGCCTGTTTCTAAACCAGAACCTCGAGTTTCCCCAAGTACATCAGTGAGCAGTGGGAGAAACACTGGGGCTAGAACTCTTGCAGATATCAAAGCAAGAGCTCAGCAAGCAAGAGCCCAAAGAGAAGCTGCTGCTGCAGCAGCCGTGGCAGCCGCTGCGAGTATAGTCTCTGGAGCAATGGGGACCCCGTGCGAAGGTGGGAAGACGAGAACACTGGCACACATCAAGGAGCAAACAAAGGCCAAGCTATTTGCAAAGCACCAAGCCCGAGCTCATTTACTCCAGACTAATAAAGAATCAAAATCACAGTTCAGCTCAAAGGAAAGTACCTCATCTCTGGAGATACCAACTTCTACTGACACAAAGATTGAAGGTTCTACTGGCGTCATTATAGTTAATCCTAACTGCAGGTCCCCTAGCAACAAGTCTGCTCATCACCGTGAGACTACCGCTTTATTGCAGCAGTCACTTAACACAGCTACGTTACCAGAAACTGCTACTGAGCTATCTGTGCACAGTTCTGATGAAAATATACCTGTGCCACAATTGTGTGAGAAAATTATTTCATCTACCTCTACTGAAAGTAACAGTGTGCCAGTGCTTTATAATAAAAGTTCAGTCTCTGTGTCTGTTTGCAGCACTGCTATGTCTGGAGCAATTAAAGAACTTTCTTTTGCGAGTTCTGTTGATAAATCCTCTGTTTTAATGTCTGTTGACAGTGCAAACACAGCAGTTTCAGCTTGTAATATAAATATGCTGAAAACCATCCAAGGGGCTGATACTCCATGCATAACCATTGGACCAAAATGTATTGATAACAGTAATGTGCCAGTCTCCATAGATAACACAGTCTTATCCAATGCCATCGATGACAAAAGGTTGCCAATACCAAGTAGCAATGCAAATAATGCAGTCTCCGGTCATTACGCCACTGTGCCAGCTTCATCTATTGCAAATAATTTGCCAAATCATCTCTCTGGTAGTTCTGTACTGATTCCCCCAGTGGGGACTACCAACAGATTTTCTTCTGATAAGATAGCCATAACTGGGTGTAACGAGCAGAGCACTGTCTCCATTCACACTACCGTTAGGTCAGCTTTAAGTTGTGGTGAGGCCCTTGCAGATTCTGTTGCAAGACCACCTATTTCAATGTTTACTGGTAACATGGTGACAATAAGCTCTTACGATAATGCTACTAAATTAAATGCTGATCTCTTAGAAAAAAGCTCTGGAGCACGAAACCGAATGGATCTCTCTGGTAAATCTCAGCCAGTGAGCTTTACGCAAACTGCCATGAACAGGTCTATACCTTGCAAAGTCATTGTCGACCACACTACAAATCTGAATTCCAGTCTGTCGCTTCCTCCTTCTATTGAAAATGCAGAGAACAGCATTGACCTGCCGAGCAGGCCCGTAAGGACAGAAGCTGCCTTACAAAGTATAGCCTGTCCTCAGGTGTCTGTCATAAGCAGGCCTGAAGTGGTCTCTAATGAAAGCCTTGAGCACAGTTCCAGCTTTATCACCATTACAGCAAAGCAAGACAGCAAGAACTTGCAGGCAGGTTGTTCAAGTCTTCGAGAAGTGCCTCCTGCTCCTCCAGATAAATTGATTGAGGTGGTTACTCCCAGCCAAGGTTTTGCTGAGCAATTAAGGGGGCCTTCAGCATTTAAGAATGAAGCAGATGCTGCCTGTGCCAGTCAGTATAACACTAACAATAGAATTTGTTGGCATGATGAAGAGGCAATGAGTACAGACCAGCCAGTGGTCGGCCATCTGAACTCCAGTAAGCATAAGGAATACACAGAGCAAAACTGCTTAAAAAATGTCAAAACCGAACCTTCCAGTTACACGCAAATGTCAGATCTGCAATCCAGGAGTCTTTTGACGGGCATTGCTGTTCCCGTTAAATCGGAAACTAATGAGTCTGACAAGTGCTTCAGGATGGACACCGAGGATTTTACAGGATCTGAAGTTCCTGCCCAGACTGCAGAAATAACCACGAGTGTGCAGCCGACGCAGACCTCCAAGACATCCATCATGGACTCCATGGAAGACTCCCTGTCCCTGACAACAGAAACCCTCAAGAGAGTTACCAGTGCCGGGGGCTCTAGCTGTCGCTTGTCGTCAGTGGAGGCCAACAATCCTTTAGTCACACAGCTACTGCAAGGCAATCTGCCGTTAGAGAAAGTGCTGCCGCAGCCCAGATCAGGAGCCAAACTAGAAATTAACAGGCTTCCCTTGCCTTTACAAACTACCTCAGTATGCAAAACAGCAGTGTCCGAGAGAAATACTATCGAACATCTTTCCAACTCTCCTAATCCAGATGGTAAAGGATTTACAGCAGGCAGCATAGCCCCACTACAAATCAGAAAGCGTGAAAACCATCCGAAAAAGAGGATGGCCAGGACTGTAGGGGAACACGCTCAGATTAAATGTGAGCCTGGGAAGGTGTCAATGGACACAGATGTTAAAGTAGCTCCTTGTGTAATTAGTTCCAGCATGAATCAGCTAGGGCATGGTCAGCCATTTAAGCAGGAGTGGCTGAACAAACACGCCATTCAGAGCCGAATTGCTCACAGCCCAGAGATCAAGCAGCAGAAGAGGCCGTTGCCGTCATGCAGTTTCCAGCAGAGCTTATTTCACGTTGATAAAAATGGCAGCTTTCATGCAGAAGCCAGTACCTCACATAGACAGCATTTTTACCAAATGTCCATGGCCGCGAGAGGCCCCATTCCTACAGCAGCTTTGTTGCAAACTACTTCAAAAGGCCTGCCTGGCTGCAACGCGTTCGCTTTTAGCAGGCACCTGGAACAGAAGGGCTTGGGAGATGTGAATATTTCTACAGCAGCTCACCAGTTGAGGCTAGGAAGTGTGTTTTCCCCTAATATTCAAATTAAGGAAGGTGATGACATTGCCAGTGCCTCTCAGACTCTGCAGAGTAAAACATTAGTGCATCCCCCTCCTCCCCCTCCGCCCCTGCCACCTCCTCCCCCTCCTCACCCAAATGCAGAAGTCCCCTCTGATCAAAAACAACCGACAGTTACTATGGAAACCACTAAAAGACTTAGTTGGCCTCAGCCAGCAAGCATCTGTAGCAATATAAAATCTGAACCTATTTCTTTTGAGGAAGGTTTAAGCAGCAGCTGCGAACTGGGCATGAAACAAGCTTCCTATGATCAGAACGAAGTGAAAGAACAGTTAAAAGCATTTGCGTTAAAAAATGCAGATTTCTCTTCCTATTTACTTTCTGAGCCGCAGAAGCCTTTTACCCAGCTCACTGCTCAGAAAATACAGACGCAGCACGCACAGCAGCAGCAGCAGCAGCAGCAGCAGCAGCAGCAGCAGCAGCAGCAGCAGCAACAGCAGCTCTGTGGAAATTACCCAACAATACACTTCGGTAGCACAAGCTTCAAAAGGGCGGCGTCTGCAATTGAGAAATCGATTGGGATTTTAGGAAGTGGCTCAAACACTGCCACAGGCCTGTCTAACCAGAACGCGCAGATCCCGGTTCAGAAATTTGCTGACAGCAGCAATGCCGATGAACTGGAACTGAAATGTTCTTGCAGGCTGAAAGCCATGATCGTGTGCAAAGGCTGCGGAGCCTTCTGTCATGATGACTGCATAGGGCCTTCCAAACTGTGTGTAGCTTGTCTGGTTGTACGGTAGGAGCTGAATCAAAGATGCAGTATCCCTTATCAGCATGGGAGAGCAGGATAAAGAAACGGAGAAATTGGAACAGGTTAGGCCACTGATGGTTTGCAATCAGTTGATTGATTTTTATTTTCTTTTTTTTTTTCCAAGTGGTGCTTTCAGTATTTAGTTCTTCCTGCCTGAGTGCCATTTTCTGGGAAGAAGAGGAAACCTGAAGAAGTTTTTTAAAAAAATAAAGCCTTGTTACTGAAGCTTCTATAAGCTCTCTTGCTGTGCTAAAAAAAAAAAAGGCATTAATGCATGTCATTCATAGCTTCTATTTATTTGCACAAAGTGCAGCATGTTTTTTCTCCACTTTTTGATAGCTGATACAAGCTGCAGGTTAAAGATCAGTGGAAGAATCTTCTCAGCAAGAAGTGGAGTAACTATGCAGAATGAGCAACGCACTGAGTAGTGACTGTTTTGAGTGGGGTAGTGGCAGGGTGTGGGGTATTGGCCATTGTAGCTTCTAAGTCAGTTTGCAGTTTTTTTGGTGATAGGATTGTTTCCTTCAATTGACTTTCACTATCTGGGGCTAAAATATAGTCAATTCACCTAGGGGAAAGAAAAAAAAAAAACACCAAAAAAACAAACCAACCCAAAAAAGAGGAATTTAGATTGTTAGAGGAGTTTCCATACCTGCTTGCCAGGGACTATGGAACTCAAATCTGACTCATCATCTCTTCTTCGTGATTCCTTGAGAAAGATTCGTATAGGCGATGGGTTAGTGGGACCAACACTGGAATCCCATTGGCTTCAGTAGAGTCTGGAAAAAGTAACCTCTTTACTGGGGATTAGAAACCTGTTTTCCTGTTTCCCACTCAAATATTCTTTATTTGTATTTGTCTCTCTAATCTGTCCACTTGGTTTGTCCCAAATAAATATATATATATGGAGTCCAACTTCTCTAATAGGTTCTGGATGTTTTAGGTTTTTTGTGGCCTAAAAATGATGCGTTCTTATGATGGATGAATAAGGAAAGATTCTAATTGCATATTGGTTGACTATTAGTTATCAGTTTTTCCTCTTATGTGAGTTACTCTGTTTAAATAACATGTCAGAATTTTGCCATTTTAAGTAATTCTTAGAATTACTTACAGCACTAACTTTTTTTTTTCTCAAAGGAATTCAGACCCTTTACTCTACCTTTTAGAAATTTGGAAGCAAAAAGACATTTTTTTTAAAGGGATACTGCATCTTTAAAGTAACCTTCAGTATTTATCCAGTACTGTATTTACATTTAGGACTATAGCTGCATTCCAGATGCGCTAGCCACCATATCAGCAGAGAAGAAAAATGATAATTTTGAGGACCTACTCACCTAAAAGAAAAATATTATACAGGGATAAAGCACATGCAGTTGCTGAGGAGATGAAAATACCTTGGGTTTTTTTTACTCCCACTTCGAGAACATAAAATGTGGAGTGCAAGTCATCCATCTGCCAGTATGTGGTTGGGTCTATCCAAATGTCAGCATCTGAGAGAAATGTTATTTTTACCATTACAGTAGACCCTCACTAATCTAAAGACCTTACAGTCTGCTCAAGAAAACTGATTTTCCTTCCAGGATTTTCAGAGAGCAATGTAGTAAGAATGTGTGAGATGCACTACTGCTTGGATTTCATGGTGCATATACTGTTGCATTCTGAAATATTAATGTGAATGATAGAACTAGGTTTAGGAAAAAAATAAAAACAATACTACATTTTACACTATACTTTTTTAATATGATCTCTGTTTGCATACTTATTCAAAAGCTGTAACTGGTCTCCCTGACATGAGTGCATATTAGTGAGGTTCTACTGAATGGAGGAACCACATTTATTTTCTTGTGGGACCATTTTCACAAACACGTTAAATGCCATTTGTTGTCTTAAAAGTGAGCTGGAATACCTACAACATACATTCCTGTCATAGGAAGCTCTATGATGCACCTTGATGTTATCTTTTATTGTAATTAGCAACATATCAATATTATTTTTGACACCGTGTGGTACAAAGGCCATTTATACTTACACTAACAAATTTGTTGCTGATACAATAATATATTTTTTCTATACAAAAGTGCTCCTTAATATGACCTGTGAGTTAAGAAATGGCTTCTCAGCACTTTCAAGTCTTCTGGTAGGAAAATAAGCCAGCCAAGCAAAAACCTAAAGGTAACCACATGAAAATTAGCATCCAGTGCTACGCCAGCTGCTGGCAAAACAGTGACTGGAAAATACTCATGAGTAAATATGAGTGTAGTTAGTTAATGCATATCAGATTTGTATTTGAGGAGCCTTTGTATTGGAATTGTATTACATTGTATTTATACTTGGTAGAGGTAGGATACTTCTATTTAAAATAAAAAGACCAACCAGTCTTAGACTTCTAATAACCTATGTTTATATAAGCCTGCTGGGAATCCTTATTTCTAGCTCAGGTTTTCCTGTCCACAGCACGTAAGTCGATATTTGTTTGTACTTGCATCTTGAAATACTTCTTGTATTGACTGACATAATAGAGAAATAAATTCCGGCCACAAAGTAGTTTTACCTTGTTTGAAGGATAAGCGTGTGACTAATGTGGTAGGTAACTCGTTCATGTCATATTGTCATTTCTGTATCAGGATTGCAACTTGCATGTGTGAGGTCATGATAAAATGTTATTTAAAATGGCATTAGACTGGATGGTGCTATGTTATACTACACAACTGACCAAACTCTTCCATAGTGCAGTTCCACTCCATTCGTTCTTGGGTCACTGGAGTTGCACCAGGTATAAATTTGACCAGTGAGTTAGCAGCAGTCATGAAGTGTTGTTACAGATTATAATTTTAGGATATTAAAATACTCAAAAGCAACTGCGGCGATATAGGAGCCTGACTGAATCCTAGTGGGACTGAAAGCCTTACTTGGATTCTGGTATCCCACAAATGCTTGGGGGAGAGTGACCCTTGGTCTTCAGTAAGAACACAGTCACATTTAGAGGTTAATTTTGAATTATTTCTGTTTGTTTGTTTTATTGTCCAGGTTTTAGGCCAAATATCATTGTGTTTTCTGATGACCATAGGGTTTGCACCATGGGATGTTAATAGTTTATGCACTGAAAAGTGGTGAAAGACTTGCTTAAGAACACACTGCTCTGTGTTTGCGTGTACGTACGTATGTGTCCCGATGTCCAGCATGTATAGTTTACCTTTTTTTTTTTTTTAAATCTCCAGAATTGTTCCCCCACTCCTACCCCTGGAGCAGCACTTTTGGGTGAGAGGGAGAAACACTTTTTCTTTCCTCTCTCTTTATTGTTTTAATTGCATACCTGTGAGATATGCAGATAACGTTAGGGCATTTGCAGTGTGTGTGTTTTTGTGTTTCTGTTCTGAACTAAATTTCCAAGCAGAAATTCCCTTTGAAATAATGTTTAAAAAGAAATTAAGAAATGATGAACTGGATGCTCCCTGTTTGCATTTTATTTATCTGCTGAGGTCTAGTACATGAAATAACATTTAAAAGACAAAACTAAAGGTTGAGCCATAAAGCAAAAGGTATACGCTCTGTACTATAGACTTTCTTCTCGAGGGTGGTGCATGTTGTCAGGGTAAGCTACAGAACGTGCAGATGTTTTTTTCAGGGCCCTGCAATTCCTTGCACAGTTTTTAAGCTGGTGCATATGGTGCTTTATAATGCAATTTCTGAAGTAAAATTACCTTATGCTGCACCCCCTTCCCCTTGTGAACACACGCACAATTTCAGAATCGTTATTGTAGCCTCTGGTTTAGCAGTTTCTCCAAGGTGTGGTGAAGTACCAGGATAAACACTCAAGGCGAGCTGAGAAGCGTCACTGAAAGGGATCATTTTAGCTGACACACACGAACGGCCCTGCTCTGAACACTGAATGACTTCTGCAGTCTCCGGGCAGCAGCGCAGCGGTTCGTCTTCTGTGGCTCTGCAGAACGCTGAGGGGGAAGCAACAAAATATTCAGTGAATTTACCATGGACCTGTGTAGCTAAATGTTTCTGATCTATGAAATCCTGTTGTCTTCGATCATCATGCTTTGTCACTGTAAAACCAACAAAAAGAGAAAAAAGCATTTTTTAGTCTACTTTAAGGAGCTGCTTCTTTTATAGCACATAATATTTCGCTTTGTACTATATTTGATAGTTAAAGAATAATTTAGTCCGTAGAATAACTTTGTTGTATTTGTACTGTTCATGAATGTTACAAGAAAAGTGCTTTACTTTGTTGCCATAATTCTCTTGTACTGCTGTAAAATATTTTTTCTGCTTTACGGAAACTTAACTCGATTCACATTTCCAGTACAGGGTTTTTTGTGTGTATGTATTTTTTTTTTTGTCAGTATTCTGAATGTTTACATCTGTTCGACATTAGCCATTCTATGCCTTTATAGGGCAGTATTACTCCTGCAGTATAACAGCAACGTGAAATCCGCTCGTACCTTACGTGCATGAGAAATACAGATTTATTGGGGAGATCCCTAATGTGCATAGATATTTTTTTCTATCCGCATTCAGTGAAGTAAATACCCTCCTTCAGTCCTCTACCAAAGAAAATATTATTCCCACAGGACAAGCTCAGAAAGTGGTTCTCTGAATCTTCAGAAGGGGGTGTAGTTGGTTTCAGCAGGATTGTGACAGTTTGATGCTGTTATGCTTTGCTTTGTTACCCCACCAGATGTGACTGGGTGAAACAAGCATCTTAGCAATTTTTTTTTGTTTCAAGACAGTGTTTTGTTTAGAATTCAGGGATCATGCTTTCTTTAATGGTGCTGTTTGTTTTGGGTTTTTTTAAGAAAACAACATTTTGTTGCCTACAGAAATGACCATTCACAAAATCATAAATTAAATAAAATAATTTGTCTTCATAACTTCTCTCTTTTCCCTTTCCTTTTCCCCTTCCCTATCCCTTGAAAATAATAACTTGGGCTTCGATATTAAAATATTCTGAAAAAAAATAAAGAGATCAAATAATATTTGTCATTTGTTTATTTATTTTATGTTCAGTGCCTTAGGCAGGAGATCCTGCTTGTGCACATCCATTGTATGTACAGGTTGGTGGAATAGAAATGTGAGAGAAAAATCAGTCCCTTGTAAAGGATTTTTAACTGACAATGATGTAAGACATAGTCTGAATGACTTCTGATGTAACTCAAGTATTAATCACTTTATACTAGTAAAATAAAACTAGGTGTTTTAAGTAGAATAGTTTGTGGATGAAAGTGATTATATTACTTTGGGTAGTTAATGCCGGGTGTCCTTTAGTACTTTGCCTCCCTCTACAACCCACCCAGAACGTGCTTAATAACAACAACAATGCAGGCATATACACCTGGGTTATTTCTCATCCCCACAGCAGAAGAAATTAAATGTCCATGGTATACGAAAGGCAACCAGTCAAAGTTATATTTCTCAAACCAGTTATCTTCTGAGATCTGGAAGACTTTCCTGAGTTGGAAATTCAGTAGCCATTACGTTAATTTTTTTTTAAAAAAGAAAAAAAAATGTCATCATTTTACCCTGCAAAAAGAGCTTTGAGTTCTGGTGGTTAGAGTGTAGGTGTTAGACCGTGGGCAACACATAGCTTGTTCATGGGTCTGCTCAGAAATACCAGAACAGCACATCCTAAACACCATCTTTTGTCCAGCCTCCTGTCATTATTTCAGATGTGGTACCGTCTCAGGGTCTTGTTAGCAGCAAGTGGCAGCCCCTCCTACCAGAATCTGTTCAAACCCAGAACGAAGACCATACCACCCCATGTAGTTTATAATCCAATGACCTTTTTTTCATATCCCATATCCACCTGGCAAACTCCCTCAGCTAGTACTGGCATGCAGATTATTTAACTTGTTAAGTTCTGCTTAGGTATTTGGTTTTGCATGGGGCTGTACAAAATTGGGGACCAGCTCTGCTTCTGACAGCAATAGCCTTTCCAGTTAATTTCTCTTCATAAGTTTTAATCGAAGCAATGGAATACAGATCAGTTTCTTAAATCTATACTAGCTGAATATTCACTTTTGTCCTTTTCCTTCTTTTTTCTTCTTAAAACCTGTAAAATATATCTGCACATTTTTATTCGATCTTAAAGAATAAATGTGTGGTTTTTTTCTCTGGTGTTTGCTAAGGACCTTATGAATATTAGTAAGTTAAGCATTCTGGTGGCCTTTAAGTCTGTGTGCCCTCGTTAGGCCAGGCCAGACTTAGGGCATCAAGTCAGCCAGCAGAGAGCATCAGGAGAAAACGCTCAGCTGTGGGCTCTGTCATGTCAGTTCTCCTGTCCCTCAGCAAAAGCTAGGAGCATGGAGAAAACCAACCACGAGTACAAGCCTTTCTGGGTTTGTCTTTCTTCAGTGTGGAGCTTTAGTTGTTGTCAAAACAAGCCCTCCTTCCCTCCCCCAGTCCTGGAACTTGGCTTTCAGTAGAAATGATGCCCCGAGGCTCACATCATCCTTTTCTGCACTTGGCAACTTTGGCAACCTTTGAGAGCACTCACTGAGTTGTGCCGTCTGTGGAAGTGAAGTACTGATACACTCAAAAAAAAGTCTTCCCCAGGCCAGAGCCAGTGCTTTTTTTTTTTTCCCCTTGCTATTTCCTTTGCCGCTCATGGGTGAAGAGAGACAGCAACACAGCTCTTTTTATCGAGGCACTTCGCAAACAAACATGAAGGTATTTTCACTGCCTGGTGAGCAGAGGGTGTGCTGTTATCAAGCCTGGCCTTTGTCGGGTGGCATGGCTTGCAGCTGAAGGACCACTGAATAGCAATATCTTTGTGTACCACATCTTGGAGACAGCTTTCCACGATAAGGAAGTTGAACAGAGTCACAGGCACTGGTACCAGCGGCAGAGTACCCTATTAGTACAGCTGGGGGTTTTTTTTGTGGAAATAAAACAAGCAGCAGTTGTTGAGATCGTTCAGACACCTGGACACTGATAATCTGCAAATACATAGCAGATTCTGATGAGAGGATTTTGTTATTTCTTAGTCAAATTACAGCAGTTTACATTAAAATACTGAA
Source organism: Chlamydotis macqueenii (assembly GCF_036417535.1). Lineage (NCBI taxonomy): Eukaryota > Metazoa > Chordata > Aves > Otidiformes > Otididae > Chlamydotis > Chlamydotis macqueenii. Next base: position 118,097,748 of record NC_141557.1, read on the forward strand.
AGTTCACGCTCCCAGCCCGGGAGGTGCCTACTGACTCACCAGCAGTGATGAAGTCAACAGGTTTTTCACAGATCCATTGGGGAAAAATACCTGGATTGTACTTTTTGGAAGCTGATAACACCCTGGATAAATGTGAATTTCTGTGTACGGGTCACCTTTCTAAGGCCCTTCTGTTCTGTGTTCTCTGTCCTGGTCTCATAGTCTTTGGAGTCTTCTCTCCGATTAAAAAGATGAGAGTTTTCTTCCAATGTTGCTGAGCATCCTCATGCATGTAGCAGCAGGACAGGGTACAGAGTAAAATCCCAGCTAGAAGAAGCACATCTGAAAATAAGCTGAATGTATTGGATATTTGACTTCTATTAATAAGAAATCTTGCTATATTGAGTAAATAAATTACTACTGATATTAATATAAAGAAGGAGACTTTTTTTTTTCTTTTAGAAAATATTTAGCCTTGCTGTAAATGCTCTTAGGTGCTCCTTATTCTTTCCCAACTGCTGAGATCCATTCTGCAAATCACTTTTTCATGCTCCCAGTTATAAAGTCTCAGCCCAGCATCCATTGTGCACAAACTTTGCTACTGATGTGTATGCATTTCTGGCTTTTAGAGCAGCAATTCTAGGGGATGGTGGAGAGAGTTGTACGCGGGGCCTCACCCTTCACTCTTACTTATGCACTGGGCAGCGTGGTACGCAGTCTTTGGGGAAGAGAGGAAAATTAGCTGTGAAAAATGCAATAATCCCAACATAGGTTCCTTGATTTCCTTTAGGTTCTTGAGTGGAAAAGTCCAAGCCTCAGATGTTTTAATGAGCATGAGCAGGAGCTGACCCAGAGCAGCCAGAACAGACCGTAGTCCTGGGTTCAGTCCAGAGGTGGGCATTTATAGTTCAACAAGTCCAAATAAATTATCTCAGAGGATTAGGAAAACACAACCAAGACAGATTGTCACTGAAAAGAAGTATAGGTAAGGAGAGAATCAGTGTAAGACTAGTAAAAAAAGTTTAGTTATGTTTTTGGAACAAGTGATCATGTCAATTGTTTTATAATTTTAGTATCTGTATAGAACTGGAAATACTAAGAACATCTTTTGTAGTTATAAATTGGGAGAGAAGTTTAAACATTTAAGGAAAAAAATAGATCCACAGCTAGTTGATAGTATAAACTTACAAAACTTGATGGCTAGGTTTTTTTAAAATGGCTGTTTCGAGGTATTTTACAATATTTCTCGTTAGGAAAATTAAAAGTAACCATATGCTCAGCATTTTTCAAATTAAGAGTCTTTGTTTTGTTTTCCTAAAATAAGAATTTCAGAGCCTTACTTTAGTTTCCTGATTCTAAAAATCCTTTCTTGCATTGTCACACAAGCCTGATTTATGTTCTTCATTGTGTAGGATGGTTCAAAAAGTAATCTAGAAATACATTCTGTGTTACCTATTCTTGTTCAATATGCCATACTATCTAGAACAGACTTAATCTGGGTGGGGGAAATCTGCATTTGAATTTTCAATTGCTCCTTTAAAATTGAATGAAAGGGCAGTGAAAATAGCCATGTAATTCAAGGGACTTTGTAGAGCATTACTGGACTTGAGGAACAGACCTTCTCCATTCTGCATCCTCTCAATTTTCAGAGAAACAATATCAAGATCTTTATGAAGTGTGTAGATGACAGAAAAGAGGAATGATAATGTACACCAGTGCCAATGGTACTTGAATAGTTAATAATAAAAAAGGATTTTTAGAGACTTCAGCAGAAAATGAAGTAACGCTTGGGAGGAATAGAAAGAAATACATGTGAAGTGTCAGTCACAGAGTGTCATTCTTTACGGCATCTGATGGTTGTGATGTGGTTAAAATATGTGTATATATACACACATATATATACACATATATATACACATATATATATACATAGGAGAGTAAAGCATTAGGAAAGTGGGCTATGAAGTACACTTAAATCAGGATTACCAGAAATCTGAAGGCCAACTTGTCCCTGCGGTCCCCCAGCAGACGCGGGCTACTGCGGAGGGTGGTGTGCCTCAGTGGCACTTTGCTGTTCTTACAATTAGAGAGGTTATCCTAATGTTTAACCCAAATCTTTCTTGCTGCAATTTAAGCCTGTTAAGTCTTATCTATGCTTCACAGACATTGAAAATAACTTTTTCCTTTCCTCTTTCAGCAGTCTATTAGATAGATAGGCTGTTAATTTGTCTTTCTTGGTTTTCCATTGTTTAAACTAAACAATCCTAATATTCGATCTTTCTTTTTAGGTCATGTTTTCCAACCTCTTTTGTTGATCTTCTGGACTCTCTCCAGTTAGTTAAAATCCTTTTTTCTGTTCAGTTCCCGAGAGTGACTACGTTATCTCAGCTCAGGCCGAGCGGAGATGGTAGGACTGGTCTGCCTGCCTTAGAGGCTATAATTCTGCTCCTGTGTCCCAGAACAGTGTTTGATTTCCTTACCAGTAAAACTACTTCTAGCTGCTTCTTCCCCATCCCATATTTGAACGCTGAATTATTTCTAAGCATAGAATATTCTGTTGCTCAGTACTTAGTACTATCCTAAGCTTTTAAATCCTAACTTGAGCTTGTTAAGATCATCTTAAATTCTGATCTTATCCACCAACAAGCTAAGAGCATTTCCCAGGTAGGTATTATCTGCATATTCACAAGACAGGACCACAGTATCACAGGATAGTTCCTTTAGAAAGAGCCCTCAGTCACTCATCGAGCCCAGCCTACCGCTCAGAAGTCACTACTCCATCACCCAACTCCTTAATTATAATGCTGGAAGGAACTGGAGCCGTGCCAGAGCTGACTATGCTATGGTTGCTGCTACGACTGTGTGGGGATGGTTTTCCACCCACTTTTGACTATCTGGGTAACAGTTTAGTCTAGACCATATTTTTCCAGTATACTTACGAAAATATCATGGAAGTAATGCTAAAAGCTTTACTGAAATTGAGATGTGACATCTGCTGCTCCTCAGTCCATGGTGCCTGTTACTCTGTCATGGAAATAAGTTAGACTGAGTTGACCCAGCTGCTTCTGGACAAATTCATGTTGACTGTAGCTGGTTTACTTTTTCTCTCTGGGGGTGCTTATAAACCATTAACTTGTGCTAGTATTTTTTCAGAGACTGAAACGAAGCTGATCATACTAGTTCCCTTCATTCCTCCTCTTCTGAGATCTAGATGTTCTTTATGTTTGTTTTCCCCAGTCTTCCTTGCATCTCCCGTTTTCACAAGTCCTGGGAGATAACTCCTGATGGCCCTGCGACTGAATCAGCTACCCCTTCAAGTGCCTTCCAGTGATGTCCATTATGCCCACATCATTTTAAAACATACAGCTCATACAAGTGCTCTCTAACCTGTTCAAGGCTGAGATAGCACCCTCTTGTCTCTGGTAGCAATTGTGTCAATCTGATTGTAGTTGACATTTTTAGGGATGGCTTTCCCTCTCTTACCAACTTCCACCTTGGTGCTGCTCTTACTGATGTATTTCGAGAGTGACTTTTTTTGTTGGTTTTAAAGTCCTTTGCTAGTCAAACCTAATTTTGTGCTTGGCCTTTCCAATAGCACCCTTACATGCTTGTACTACAGGTGACCACTTTCTGTGCGCTACCTTTCCTCGAGGAAAGAAGTGCTCATGAAGAGAAAGTGCTATTAGAAGTTGTCCTCTGGCTATACTTATCACTTCTCTGCAGTAAGATTGACTTGCTTCTCCAAAACTGGTTAAACTGAAAACAAACACAAGAAAACTCTCTGGACAATCCAAGCCTATAAAGTAATTTTAAACTAAATATTAAAATACTTACCAACCATTATTAAGAAGTTCTAAAAATTAAAAGACTGAATATATTTCAAGATCTTCAAGATCAATAATATATAATATACAAGAGAGGAAGAAGATCATAAAGACACATTATGAAGAAAACAGTACTTTGACACAGCACATGTTTCTTATCAACTAGTCCTGAAACAAAAAGAGGGGTCCGTATTGAACACCAGAAAATGAGCTATAGTTAAACAATAAAGTAATAATGAGCATAATGTCTGTATCATTTAAAAAATGGAGAACATAATAGATCAAATCCCTCTTAGATACTGTGCAAAAAATATACATTTCAAAGGACTAATTCAGTTACTTTCTTCCTTTACTACCAATTTTGCAGAATTTAGTATTTTTTGACTGATTTTCCACAGCTATACAGCTTGTAGTTATTTGCTCCAGTGTTCAAAAGTGTAAATGGGTACCAGTTCACAATTATAGAATCAATTTAATGCTTGTTTTACCTGAGTAAAGATCTCTGTTACTTGTCAAAGAGCAAGAAACTATTTCCTCTAGCCTTAATATGTGGTTTTGGGCCACCTCGTGAAAAAGCATTGCAAGTGCACGAAGTGAAAACTCTTGTTTGAGGGACAGTCATATTCAAAGCACATCCACGGGAAAGAAAGAAACCCGCTGGCATTATTTATGTTTTGATTTTTTCGCTTGGAATAGATTGAGATTTGTTTGGAACTGGCATGCATATGCAGAAGGACCCCAAATTTGAACACCCAACCAAAGGGCAGAAAAACCCACACTGCGGCTGCTGCTATCAGCCCGGCGCAGTAAAGCCTGCTGTCACTTTGCCAAGAAGCAGCTGTGGTGGGAAATAAATAAATTCTCTATCATTCTGCCGAGCAGGACAGGTCTCAGCTTTGAAAGATGCAGGAGTGTAGAAGAAACAAATGCTAATCAGACATTTAGAAAAGTAAACATTCCTTGTTTGTCCCTCAAAAATAATCCTTCTGCTGATCGATATAAAATGTTATTGAATAGTATAGGATTTATATAAATGGATTTTCTTATATTGAAGATTGATGGCATAGAGAAGTAGGTTTATTATTGCTTAAGTGATAGGGTTTTATTAATAATACGCTTGGGTTTACATAATAACCTTTTCTTATATTTTTAAATTATTACTATTTTGTTGTCTGCCTAGTTATACCCTCAAAGCTATTAATATACTTTATACTCATCCTCCCATTGAAAAGCGCGTGGCTTCACAGTATTCAAACTGAAGTAACTGGGAATGAAGCCGCGTTATACAGCACAAGCACAGAAACTGTTCCAAAGTTGGTGGCTGCTCCTAATCGCCGTTACGTCTTAATTACAGCTGCATTTGGGTATATTATGCATATAAGTTATATCCTAGTTATAGAGCATGTCTGCCAAAGTCCTCTTTTTTTCTACTGGTAAGTATTACCTGAGTAGGTAGGAGGACCTTGCCCAAAATTTCTTGCTGTCCAGCAGGTCATACTGGCTCTATCTAAGCTACTGAGCTACCTGTGCCTGGGAATGTGTGTGAGCTCTCAGGCCGATTGGCAGAGCCAGCCTCAGGACTTTCCCGGAATGATGCTTCTTAGAATCATAGAATCTTTAAGCTTGGAAAAGACCTCCAAGATCATCAAGTTCAACTGTCAACCTAACACCACCATGTCCACTAAACCATGTCCTGGAGTGCCGTGTCTACATGTTTTTTTTAACACCTCCAGGGATGGTGACCCCACCACTTCCCTGGGCAGCCTGCTCCAGTGCCTGACCACTCTTTCAGTAAAGACATTTTTCCTAATATCCAATCTAAACCTCCCCTGCCACGACTTGAGGCCATTTCCTCTCGTCCTATTGCTAGTTACTTGGGAAAAGAGACCAACACTCACCTCCCTACAACTTCCTTTCAGGTAGTTGTAGAGAGCAATGAGGTCTCCCCTCAGCCTCCTCTTCTCCAGACTAAACAATCCCAGTTCCCTCAGCTGCTCCTCATAAGACTCCAGAGCCTTCACCAGCTTCATTGCCTTTGCCTGGACACGAGAAAAGGCCATTCTGCCCCATTCTTGGCGCAGGCCAGAATCTCGGCAGAGGATGTTACTGCATTTGTAGGCATGATCATGTTTAAGTGCTGGCAAAGGTCCTGGATACTTCTTTAATTTACAATCATAGATGCAGCCAAAGTGTCTGTCAAGATACATAGGATCTGCTTCGTGTTCGTGGGTTGCATAGGTGATGTCTGAAGGCACAAGCATACAAGGAGTTTGAGGTGCATCACTTTCACAAGCATACCTCCGTCATCAGTAAATTTCTTGGATCCTGGGCGTGTCAGACTTGCTGCATGTGCACTGTAGACATGCTTTTAGCCTGAAAATCTCAGACAGTAATATGGTAACCCTAAGACTGGAGCTAAGTCTGTGCAAAGAATTTTTTTGGCCTTTTGATCTTAAGGCTGTACACATCCTAGTATCATTTGCTACTGTGCTTTGTTGAAAAGCTGTAAGATTAACATAGTTGCAGTTTTTATTCATGACCTCCTTATTGTTGTGTTTTCCAGTAATAGTTGTCATTCAGCAGCTTAGCACACTTATGTTCTCAGGAGGGAAATACAGATGTGACTTGCTTATACTGTTGGCCTCAGCATTATATATCTAAACTTCATCCCAGTATAATTTGGTTCTTTTCTTCTCTCTAAACATGCTGTGTTAGTCAACTGAAAGCCAGAATTTACTTCAGAGAAGGTAGAAAGAAAAATTGAGAGCTCTAACAGAGAAAATAATTCCTTTCTCCAGTATTTATGGAACATTTTGAAATTTTCATTGTCTTCTGCTGAATCCAAGTATTGGATTTTTCCCCAGGTAAGAACATTCATACTGTGAACACTCTCACTTTTTCATTATCTCTCCTCTGCCTCACACATGTAACCTTTCTCCAGTTCCTTTTCTAACCCTCTGTTTGTATCTCCTCCATATCGATTTTCCTTCTCATTTTACTGCTCTGACTTGTTGAGTGGTGCCGTGTCTCCTGCATCTGCTGCCTTTGCTCTGTTTTGTTTCTTTGGAGTTTAATTGCTCAACACTTGTTGGCTGCCGACATTTTGAGGGAACCAGGGGGTGTTTGGTCTTTGAGACAAGGCCTCATTTCCCAGTGATGTTCATCTCCAAAGGGTAATGGAGACTTAGTTTGATGTGTTTAAGATGAAGGGTGGTTCTTTTATACATCCACAAGTACAAGGATCTGCTTGGGAGAATCCCATCGGATACAGCTTTGGAGAAAAGAAGAGTCCAGGAGAACCGGCTGGTTTTCAAGGATTACTTACTCTGAGCTCAAGAGTGGTCCATCCCTACAAACAGGAAATCAAGCAAAGCCAGCAGGTGGTCTGCATGGATGAACAAGGAGCCTCTCTATGAATAGGAACAGGGTCTTATCCTTTTTTTCTGATTTCATCTTTCTAACATAAGGACTATCCTTTTATCTTGTGTTTATTTTGGACTTTTCACTGGCTTCTGGTCTCTGAATAGGACTTCTCAGTATATGACAGTACATAGAAATCACATACCATTATGTTTTATTTCTATTTCTGCAATTTTGTGTCTTCAGAGCTGTCAGATGGAAAAATACATAGAAAAATTGGGGAAAAAAAAAATCCTTCTAACACTACACTAAAACTTTATTATGATAAAGAAAATAGTATTATTCTTGTATTTCTTTATTATTATTATTTATAAGTAATAATAGTATGAGTTACTAATTATTACTGTCGTCTTCTCCTTCTGTTTTTCACTATTTAGCTTTTGACAATCCTTCTTCTGTTTGCTTCTCAATTATAAACTGGAAAAAAAAAAAACCAAACTGTTTATGCAGTCTCACAAGTCCCAACATAATACTTCTTATTCTTGGCTTATGTGAGCTGGGTGAAAGTACAGTTCCACCACTTTGTACTGAAAGGCTATTCAGTGAAGAATGAAAGAAGAAGCTTCTTTTGATGAACGTCCTGTTCATACTGTCTCTGGCTTTCCTCAGGACTCTGCTCCTCCGTGGACCTCCATGGGCTGCAGGGGGACAACCTGCTTGGCGTCTGCAGCCATTCCTCTCACAAAAAAATGTCCTCACAATCAGCAAGCAGATGCCTCTCAGGTTCTCTTCACGTCTCCTCTCCACTTCTTGCAGCCGGGACAGGCCGAGTCGGGCCCAGTCGGCCACCCGGCAGGAGGCCACAGGGTGAGGGCCACAAGGCCCATAAGACTCATGCCTCCCCTTCTCTGCCCCTGTTCCAGCTTCTTCACATTTTTTTTTTTTTTTTTAATTCCTGTTTTTCTCCTTCTTAAATACGCTATCGCAGAGGCGTTATCACAGAACATTCTGCTACCAAATGGCCAGCAGTGGGTCCACCGTAGGCCCGGCTGTGTCCACTGGACAAAGGGGAAATAACTTCTAGCAGCTTCTTACAGAAGCTACCACCATAACCCTCCGTCACTAAACAAAGCCAGGACAGCCATGTAGCTACAGTTGCTAATACATCTAAATCTGCCTATTCCGAAACACACTACTGAGTGAGGCAAGTGTCCTCAATAATTTCTTCCTCTTTTTGATGCTTTGTTATTGCTTTTGGAGAGGTAACTGGACTCAAGAAAGTTATTTAAGTGGAGGTGCAGATATATAAAGCAATCTATTGTTTGGCTGATCACTTGTTTTTCTCTAGTCTAGTCCACGGTAAGGAATCTAACTTTGGCTTCTCAAGTCTATTAAGACATTTGGAATTAGGATTTCAGGATAAAAATAACTTCTCAAAATCAGAAGTTATCCTGATGGAGTTCTGACCTTGTTAAGAAATACCGAAAAGTTGAGAGGAGTTCTATTAGACTATTAGATGTTATGCATTCTTTCTCATGATATTAAAGATCTGTAAATAGTTAATATAGCCAATTTAATAGAAAAAAAAATGGACAGGTTATTCTGGGAAAAAAATACTAATTCTTTACACTTTGTTGGAAGTATTTGCTTGGCTATATTTCCCCATTATTTAACTTTAAATGCATATTGCTCTTTGATACATAATTAATTCTATTTTTAATGTATCCTTTTTCAGAATCATACTGAACTTTCAATAATATAACTTGACTTTCAGTAAACTATGGTTTCACCACTGTTTGTGTACCTACACTATCTATGAAAAGAAATCGATATTTTCTCCGTGAAAACTGAGTAACAGTATGTCAAATTAGCACAACAAATATTGGTCCAAGGTAAATTTGCTAACACAAAGTCTGAATTAAAAATGCATTACCCTTCCATGTGTAATCATCAAATTTAATAGACTGAATTTAACAAATTAGTGTATCTTTTGTTTACAATAGACAATCCTGCTTAGATTTAAATTGGAGTGTAGAGATCATATTACCACTTTCTTTGGCTTTTGTGCATCTGCTACTAAACCCCACCGATTCAGCTGTCCGTAACTAATGAATAATATTGAAAACTTGGTAAGAAATTGCCAGATAACTGTAGAATGATTTAAAAACTATAAAATCTGGAGATAAAAGACTGAAGGTTCATACTTTTCAAATACTGAAGGTAGTTAAGGTAGTGAGTTGAACATGGATTATTAATAACTCAGTTGAAGGTGTAACAAAATCTATTGGTTGGAAGCTAAACTGAGCAATTTAAAATACATGATTTTAACAATTATGGGATAAACAGTAAAGAGGTTCTGAATCATCAAGAACTGTGGAGGTTTCTCCATCATCCGTTGTAAATTTGTAAGACAAACTTGACAGGACATTTCACTAGATCTTTTCTATTTCAACAACTACAACTGAAAAGACACAGTTGTCATAGGCAAAACAGTCTTAACTGGGGGAATTTTTATTTGATTTGATTTACTGCCAATTAAGACCATTTTCTGATTCAGGTACTGGGGGTGGGGGGCATAAGTGAGAAAACAAAAACTTAAGTAACCCACTTCCCTTCCTCTTTCCTAGGTTCATCTTAACACACATATCTCTACTCTCCTCTTACTGGTGTCATCTTGCTTTGTTTTTCTGTGGGTTACGCTCAGTCTCTCGTTATTCATTCTGTGAGCCCGTGGGCAGGTCCTGTGCCTAATGGTTTCTTTCTGCTGCTCCTTACTGGTTTTAACTCTGCTTCAGTGAGGACCACCCACGGCCACAGTCCCTCAGGAGTGCCCCTGCCCTGGCATGGGTCACCTGGGGCTGCAGCCCCTTGAGGTTGTCCCCACTCTGACGTGGGTCACCTCTATGCCCCAAAATATCTCCTTCCCTGTGACTCCTCCATGCACCCGCCAAAGGGCATCTCCCCATGTATCCCCTGCCCTTTGCAGTTTCTGCTTTTTCTGAAATGCATTTGAGCAGAGGTACCACGTGCTCCTTCAATGTTGACGTTATGGTAGGCGATGGGTTGCCTCACACCAGTTTCAGAACTGGCTGGACATGACTGCTACCAGCTCAGGGTAACCCATGACCTTCTCCCATGCAGTCCTCAGCTACCCAAATGCCGCCAGTTACGCTCAACACAACAGGTATTAGATTGGCCTTTATTTTTCATATTTCAGTGTAGGTCAGGACCGCAGGCTCTCTAAGCAAACCATTGGCCTACCTGTGCCTAAAGGGAGGCAAAGCAGATGCCATTTTGGGGGTTCCCAGACTGCCTGTGTTATGCAACTTATTCTGCCAAATACTTCCAGCTACCACAGAATAAAGTCGTGTTTGGAAGCATTCTAACACCATGTTCTTCAGATCTTAGGAGAATTATTTCCAGTTACTTTGTCAGCTTGGTCTGTGATGACAAGAAAGCATATCCTATTACGTTAAAAAAAAAAAAAGTAAAAATCTGTATTTTCTCTGAAACTAAAGGCAACCTTTCCATTTGACCTCAATCATCCTCTATTTGCCCTGATTTCAGTAATTCAGAAACTCTTTGCTCAGTCTTTCAGTCTTCAGTGTTAAAGTCACCTGCTTAAAAAATGATCCCATTTCAGCAAGGCACTTATGCCGGCATATAACTACAAACACATGTCTTTAAGTTGATCATTTTTTAATCAGAAAAGCTCTTCTAAATACCTAAGTATGAAGTAGAAATTACACTTTCTAGGTTTCTGAAACAAGCTCTTTTTTTGAAACTAAAGTGTTGCTACCTTTTTGCAATCAGCACTCCCGTTGAGTACCATTAGGTGTCAAGATTTGGCCTTGAAACATAACCTCTTGTTGGATGTTAACAAACAGAGCTATGAGAGCACTCTGAATACAGGAGAACAAAACCTACCAGTGACATTTGTTACTGACGATGTGGGAACCTGATAGATGGTTTAATCTGAGAGTGCAAATTCAATTCCTGACCCACGTGTCACTACACAGAAGCTTGATGTAATTATCATTAGTGTGTTGTTATTTATCCATGTGTAGATCCTGCTGACTTTTTATTACTTGCTGCTAATGTTGGCATTAAAATGCATGCCAATTAACATAATTTTAAAAGGAGATGTGAAAAAAATACCTGATTTTGCTTTAAATGTCAATTATTTATTTGATTTATTTTTCTTTCTTTTGAGCATCTGCAAAATAATATTCTGCAGAAGAACAGTCAATGGATAGGAAAATAGTAGCCAAGTCCACTAATTCTCTTGCCTCTATAGGTAAAGGTGGCAAGCTTCTCATTTTCTGCAGGCAAATCTTGTGCTGTCACCACTCTTCAGCCAGTCTGTTCTTTTTTTAAAAGAAAAAAATCCCTGAGCCCTAGCACAGATGGTGTGTCTTGTTGCAGCATTACAGTTTCAGACCCTTCATGAGTCACTTGAGTAGGTAAAACAGCATCTGTCAATTTTATTATATTGGATTTATTAAACCCAGGAAATTAGTAGCATGTAAGTATGTATTAGTGTCTACTTGGCACTTTATTGCAGTACTTGGTTATCAAGACAGCAAATTCAGGTGTGTTTCCTAAAAACTTTAGATATATTTTTTTTTTTCCTGCTTCACTTGGCTGAGGAGGCTTAACGATCTCAATTTTATGAGCCTCTGTTTCTTTTGATGGTAAAAGCCTTGACATTTCTTTTTAGATTAGCTTTTCTGAGCCTCATAGAGAGCACAGGTTTCATGTAAGCCTCAAGATGAAAACAGGAGGTGGGGAATGATCTTACCAGGGAGCTGACTACCACCACTTTTAGTGCTAGAAAGTGCTCACTTTACCCAGGAGAAACTCATTCCCTGGAACTCCTGCCATCCTTCTTGTTATGCTAGGAGGGGCTCAGTCCCAAGGGGCTCCCAGATGTTGGAGAGAATTAAGGACAAAATGTCAGAAATGTTGACATGAACCCGTGGCTGATGAGTGGGTCCCTCAGGCAAGACCATAGGTTGCTTAAGTCTGAGTTTCTTGCTGAAGGACCATAACTATGCACAGCTCTTTCAGCAAGTGTTCACTTGCACTTCACATACATACACCTTTCGTTGATGCTGTCTTCCATTTTTTTACTTTTGCTTTTGAGCAGATGGGAAATGACACCGAGCAAGGTTGTAAGTTTTTTTTTATCCACCACACACACTTTTAATTCTTTAATAAGAACATAAATTAAACTTAAGAGTAAACATTTTTATACTCTTTTCTTTAATTCTTTTGATTATTTGTATTCTTATAAACAGTCATTTTGTAGTAAGTTTGTGACATGGATTTGAACAGAGTAAACCAGTGAACTCTCCTAATGCTGACATATGCAGCTTGTACAAGGTACTCTGTCACATCCAGCAAACAACGCGCCACCAAAATCTCATCTTTTATGTGGCCAGCTAGATCATGTAAAGGCTGTTTCTGATATTGCCATCTGGTGAAATAGAAGTTGTGTTACAGCTTTGATTGCTGTTCCGTTTCTCTGGTAGCTAAGACACATTGTGTATAATAAATTAAGAGAGATTTGGAGGCTGGATCTTACATTCATAAACTCTTCAGCCTTTTATTTATTTTAAGGGTGCATTCCAGCAGCCCCATCTAAAGGACCTTCCAGCATTTCCATTTTCTTTCCTTGTTTCGATAGTGAAGCTGTCCCAGAGCTGAAGCTGTAGCAATCTCTACACGGGTGAAGAGCAAGATCCTGAAACATGGCCTCAGCCATATGGAGCCGAAGTGAAACGTGACATAGATGAAGGTCACTTGAGCAATGGGGGAAAGAAAATGCTGCCACAGTGAATATTTTTTGTTTGTTTGTATGCATGCTAAGCTCTTGAATGACTTTATAGGGAAGATTTCTCATGTATTTCAGTGCAAACAGACATCAGTGTTGGAAGTGGCTTTTACAAACATCACTAGAAAAGGAACATTCTGCTCATTAAGTGGATTCATAACAAGTTTCTCTCTAAGTGGAAGCTCCTGTGCTGTTCTTTTTTCCTGCTTTCTCCCTTTCTCTCCCTCCCTTTTTTCTTTAGTTTTTTTTTGTTTGTTTTTTTTTGTTTTTTTTTAATATGTATTCTGCTGGCAGGGCTTAGTAGCAGATCAAATGATGTTTACTAACACTAAACACATAATGTTTGCTGAAGCACAGTGACATTAGCCAAAGGTATATAACATAATGTAGGTATATAACATAATGTATCTGATACTAAAAGTTTTCATTCTTTCAATCGCAGCACACACAGGGCTTTGAATCATTATTCTCCTCAGGAAGGCTAGGGCAAAGATGATGATGAGATGGAAAATTCTCCATTGCTGTGGTAGCAGAATAGCAAAAGATGGTGGTCTGTGGATGTTGTGTTCACACTGAGGTATTCAGAGGAATAGGGAGCCTGTCTGCCAGCCAGGATTTAAGAGCAGGATGTTGAGAAGTTGAATCAGAGAGACAACTGAAAAAAGGTGAGAGCTGTCAATCATTTTTAGCATTCCTTTTTGTGTTATTTCTATTTAAAGATTCATGTTGATTACAATTTAATTGGGCATATTTATCTTAGAATGCAAAGCATTTATCAGAAGTGGAATAATAGTATGTATATATTGTGATCAATCAAATGCTAATTATAACTGCAATATCTTCCTATTTCAGAGGTCAAGTAGCAGAAAAAAACTGTAGCTACAAAATATATACACTGATAGAGAAATCTGGGAGTTTTAGTGGTTCATCTTGTGCTTTGCTTTAATTCACAGCTTTAAATAAAGATCTGATACAGCAGCTTCATAACAGAGCTCTATGGGAGTAGGTTTATGTGTTAATTTACAAAATTATCCATGAATAATTTAGAACAAACATTAGCTTTAGAGAAGTGGAGCTTTATCTTCTAATAATAAAATTAAAGAAAAATTAAGAAACAGGTAAGTTTATTTCTTGAATCAGCAAAGTAATTTTTGTCTGATGGATTAGTCCTGTTTAATCAGAACAGCAAGCAGCTGGATAAATCCTAGCTAGAAGAATATTAGGGCATTTGTTAGCCCTTCAGCCAATTACAGTTGCAGCTGCTCTATGGTATCTTTTTCTTCTTCATTTTCCTTGAAAACATGAGATGATGAGCCCTCAATAGACAAAAATGTAGGGGACAGAGATCTTACAGCATCAGTGTGCTGCTGGATGAAATATGGTCCCTCTCATCACGAGCAGAGAGTGGCAGTGAAACTTGTTTGTGGCACTGGAGAGCTACAGGACCATGTTCTAGTCCTGACTTGACAAGAAGACAGCTGAAGTGCCTTTTTCTCTTCTGCAGAAGGAGCTCCTTTTTCCTTTTTTTTTTTTTTTGGTAAAACAAACTACTTAGTTCTTTGATTTTTTTTTAATGGTTTTCATTCAGGTCGTCAGTATAATGGTTGTGTAGATAATGTTGGTGCTGAGCGAGCAGTTTCCTTTTGGTTTTTTTATGGGTTTTTCTTTGTTAAAAAGCAAGCCAACCTAGGTGAGAAAATAGCTGGAAAATCTTGTCGGGGGTTTTGTGGTGGCACCGAAAGAGAGGCAGGAAACTCTAGAGGAGCTTGGGAATACTATCCTAATTTTTTAATTTATTTTTGTTCCCCAGAACGAGAAGAAAAGCTATTCTTCCTACAGCTCTTAGTGACTGTCCTGTGATGCAAAATGTGTTTCAGTACCAAATTGGTTTTAGTGACTCCCTGTAGAAAGGATTTAGTTTTATCTATTTTATTATCTCTAGAGCTTGAATTTTTTGCCCCTTCCTCCCCTCCCTGCAGTTAATTGGTAGTAGCTTAGTTAAAAGATAATTATGCTGGATTTTTTTACCTCTAAGTATAACTAAACATTGACTGTTTGTTTTGCCACATCCCTCCTTAGGCCCTCTCGTGAATACAGATGTCGGGGAGCTCACAGCCGAGGGAGCAGAGGAAGGATGAAGTGATGCGAGGGCCAGGACAGCCAACTCCAGGCTGCCAGTGTAACAGGTAAGGATATAAACTGGTGTGAAAACATCTTTTGGGTGCTTTGTTCAGCCTTGGTTACTGAGACAAGAACATCAAAGCCTTGCAAAGGGTGAGCCATGAATCACTGACCAGCACAGGCTGCGAAACAAGTGGTGTGGATGTTCAGAAGTGCATATATGTGTTTAAGGAGCATTGGGGTCTACTAGTTAACTCAGGACTGCACTACTCAGCCACATTTTTCCTCTGTGTGCTGGGAAATTGCTACGCCTCAGTTGACCACAAGTAAAGAAGGGATCACTTACCTCTCCCTTTCTCTCCTTGGGGTGGCTGAAGGACAAAGGCACCAGACAGCAGCAGGTGCCTGGGGAGGAAAGAGCGAAGGTGGTACAAGTGGCCCTCAGAGTGAGGGTCAGTGGGGTCTTCCTGGGTCTTCAGAGCTTCCTTGTTTTAACTAGAACCCGATACTTGCCCAAACTGAGATGCACTCCTACACAAAACCCAGCATGTGCAGCATAAGAAGCCAAATATAACATGAAGTTGTACAAATCTATGATTTGAGACTTGCTGCTCCATCTGGATGCGCATGAATCTATGGAGCCCGATGATTTTCATCCCAGGATACTAAAAGAGCTGGCCGATGTCATTGCAAGACCTCTCTCTGTTATTTTTCAAGAGTCTTGGGAGTCTGGAGAGGCCCCAGTTGACTGGAAGCTGGCAAATGTTGTCCCAAGGTAAGAAGGAAGGCCCTGGTAATTACAGGCTGTCAGTCTCCCTTCAGTGGCTGGTAAAATTATGGAGAAGGTTATTCTGGGAGTTACTGAAAAACACTTGAAAGACAACGCAGTCATTGGTCATAGCCAGCACAGATTAATTTGGGAAAGTCCTGCTTGACCAATTTAATTTCCTTTTATGACAAGGTCACCTAGTTGACCAAGGGAAGTCAGTAGATGTGGTGGCTTTGGATTTTAGTATAGCTTTCGGTACTATCTCTCCCAGTATCCTTCTGGATAAGCTGTCTGGCATACAGCTAGACAAGACCGTAATACATTGAGTGAGCAATTGGCTGACAGATGGAGCTCAACGTGTTATAATGAATGGGGTTACATCAGACTGGAGACCAGTCACCAGTGCAGTTCCCCAGGGCTCAATTTTAGGGCCAGTGCTTTTTAATGTTTTTACATGTTTTATCTGGATGCAAGAATCCAATGTACATTAAGTAAGTTCACCTACAATACAAGGGAGTTGTGGACTCCCTTGAGGGTAGAGAGGCCTTACAGAGAGATCTGGATAGACCAGAGAGCTGGGCCATAACCAGCTGTGTGAAATTTAAGGAGAACAAGTGCTGGATTCTCCACCTGGGATGGGGTAATCCTGGTTATATGTGCCAACTGGGGAACAAGAGGCTAAAGAGCAGCCCTGTGGAAAGAGATCTGGGGGTCTAGATTGGTGGCAAGTTGAAGAGGAGTCAACACTGTGCCCTGGGAGCCAAAACGGCCAGCTGTGTCCCGGAGTCCATCCAGCACAGCCTAGCCAGCCAGTTGAGGGAGGTGATGGTCCCACTCTATACTGCACTGGTTAGGCAGCACATTGAGTGCTGTGTGCAGTTTTGGGCACCTCAATATAAGGACTTCAGACTATTAGAGCATGCCCAGAGGAGGGCAGCCAAGATAGTGAAAGGCCTTGAGGGCAATCACATACGAAGAGCAACTGAGGTCACTTGGTTTGTTCAGCTTGGAGAAGAGAAGGCTGAGCTCTACCTCATTGCGGTCTACAACTTCCTCAAGGAGGGCAGCAGAGGGAGAGGTGCTGACCTCCTCTCTCTGCTGACCAGCAATAGGACATGAGGAAATGGAATGAATCTGCATAACGGGAAGTTCAGATTGGACACTAGGAAAAGATTGTTCACTGAGAAGGTGGTTGGTCATGGGAACAGGCTGCCCAGGAAAGTGGTCATGACACCAAGCCTGTCAGAGTTCAAGGACTGTCTGGACAACACTCTTAATCATATGTTTTAGTTTTAGATAGTCCTGCAAGGAGCAGGGAGTTGGACTCAATCATCCTTATGGGTCCTTTCCAACTTGAGATATTCTATGATTCTATGATTCTATGAGATATTTAGACCATATTGGGTAAGCTAAGTTTTATTTTCTAATCAGTTGTGCAAGGTAGGTGGGAATCCGTTTCTTCAGTGTGCTGTAGAGGAAAGAGAGAGGTATTTTGCTACCCAGAGCATCCCCTTGTCCCAGGCACTGTCCTTTCTTGAACTTCTAGCTGCAGCTACAGCCCCTCCTGCCAGGCAGTCCTAGCTTGGTTAGCTATGGTTTGTACCTGCCACCACCACTCCTCCTGTGGCTTACTGGGAGCTACTGGTGCTAGCACAAGACTGGACTATTGCTACGGCTTTGTAGCAGCCAGCAGCAGTTAGAGTTTATGGGATATTTATGTGGCAAATTATACCTTGCAGTAGTTCTGTCTAGTACATCAGCTTTGTGCTACAGTGCATCCCCCCCAGTTACTCCACAGGATAATAACAGTATGTGCTCTATCTCGTACGTGTTAATTTTAAATTACGTTTACACAGTGCGTGAATGTGAATCAACTGAAGCTTGACATTCCTATTTCAGGGCAGCAATAGCTAGTCAATAAGAGCTGATATTATTGATCGGACTGTTTGCGTGTCTGTTATGCAAACCGTACAGGTAATGAATATCAATATACAAGAGGCTGCTGAAATGTGTTATAGTCAAAAGCATGGAGAGTTCACTGAATATGAAAGGCAGTCTCCCATGTTGGAAAGCAGCTGCCAATATTTTGGTACAGATGAATAGATTCATCTGTAATCTCTAGTATATATAAAAAACCAAAATGTGAAATACTCTATCTTAAAGGGAAAACATGAACATATGTTTCACAGTACACTTCTGACATGTGGTGTCTCACACTCCAGAGAGACGACTTTTTTTTTTTTTAACATCAGATGCGGAGCTGGTGTTACAGCTATGAAGTTTCCAGGCAGAAGCAGAGGCATGGTGGAGTCTCCCTTCTAGCCAACTGTCTTGCAGTGCTGCCTCCTCCGACTCTGGTGGACCTTCTTTTGCCCTGTCTTTGGTGGTCTGAGATCCCAAGCCGTTGCTCCGGTTCTTGCCTTTAAAACTTGTTTGAATGAGGTATGTGTTCCAAGGAGACAATTAGGATTGAATAGCAATTAGGAATAGATAATATGTCATTATTGTAAAACAGGATTACTAAGCATTCGCATCACCTTAATCACAATATTTGTAAAAGAAGAGACCAAATCTATGGCTGGTAGGGGAAAATTAGGATTAGCCATAAGCCAATTGTTAGCTTTGTAACGTGGCCCCTGCAGCAGTCTTGGGGTACAGCTGGGCTGTCTCAGGAGCAGACCAGGGATGGAGCTGTGACTCTGGAAGCTGTCGTGTGGCTCCATGCTCCCTGAAATATGGTGTGGAAGGATTAGTCGATGCTTCCTTACTAACACCAGATTGACTGTGCTGACTGGTGTGCTGGGGATGACTGCGGCACAGGCACCAAGTCTTTTGTTTGTAACAAATAAGACCCTGTGGTTTGATTCTCTTATCCCCCCCCAGTCTGTGAATATGTCTACACATACCCTGAGCAGACATCAGCTTACTTCACTGATGCTGTAAACTTACTGGAAGCTACATAGTGATGATAATGTGCTGCCAACCTACGGCAACAACAAAAAAAAATTGATTCTCAGCAACGCTTATTAGCTTGGGCCCAGCTTTATGGAAGCATGGCTGTTTAGCTTTCATTCAGAACTTGCTTGCTCCTAGCCAAGTCCAAGTGTGGGCAGATAATGGCAGTACAGAAAATGCTGTGTAGATGTAACTGATCCTCATGGGTTTTAAAAATATTATGTTCCTGTAACACTTCAATTTGAGAGTGAGTGATTTACTTAAAAGGAAGGAAACTGATGAATTAACTCTCCCTGTTTAGAATGGGATTTATCCTAGAAAAGCTGTTTGGATTATATTTTAGGATTCCTCATATGGAATCAGTCATCCATATGCTGTCATTTTTTCAGAATCTAAGATGGCATTTTATGCTCTTGAGATGAAGTTCCCATTGCTTGCAAATGGAGAGGTTAATATGGTTCCAGGCACAGGGTACCAGGAGACTGATATTTTTGTCATGGTGGCAATATGGGAAGAATAATAATGAAGTGCTATATACACACTAAGCTACATAGTGGCTGTAGCTCAGTTTGCCCTGAAAAATAAGAACTACCTGCTTGGGAACAAAAAGCTTTTGCCTCCATCGACAAGGGGATAGAACCTTGCCCCTGTGAAGCATATCTGGAGATGCTGACATAAGGGCTACCAGCATTTATTTTTGTCTCTCATTAAATAAATTAATTTAGAAATGTGGAATGGTGGTGTGAATATCTAAATTCATAGACATGAACACTAATACTGTTCCACGTTGCCTACGTTGGCTATGAATACTTTCTGGAAGATTAAGGAACAGACATTTTGATTTTTGTTCAATGTGCTATGGTGAACTTGAAGAATATTGAAGAAATTTTGAATTCTCCCTTGGCACTACTTCATCTGACTGAGAATCCCAATTATTTGATATTTAAAATCTGAACTCCACTTTCTTTTCTAATTTCAATCTGTCTCATGAATACCATTCATTTTTTACACTATGACTTTCTGGAAACATCATTTTGTAGAATCATTAAATATAAATACGTTTGCCTTATCAGGCTTATCAACATATTAGAGGAGGAGTTTTTTATTTTTCTTGAATAAAAAGGAATCGTTCTTTTTAAAGAATGAGGTGGTGGAGGTGTGTTGAATTTTTAAAAATGCCCACCCCATCAGTGACTGGTTTTCTCTCCAGGCCCATGCATCTGTCCTTGACCACTTGCTCTTTGTAGTCTGTGCAACTGAAAGTCTTTCCTTTAAATTTCTTACCATTTTGTTTTCATTTTTTTCAGCTCTCTTGTAACAGGCCCCTTACTTACTGTCACATTTTCTTTCACCCTCTGAGCTGATGATCCAGTCTTTGTTCCTCCACTAATTTGACTTCTGCTTCTAATTTTCATCTGTAATTCTGTATTCTCTCTCTGTTCTTTGTGTCCAACCTCTGTTTTCCCCCTAGCTTTAGTTTTGTGCATCAAAGGAGGAAAAAATTGTCTTCTGTATCTGTGTTTCTTTAAATAGTGCACAGCGTTGGCCATTTTCATGAGGCTCCTCCTTTCGGTGGTGTAGCTTAGTCACCGTTTTCTTGCAGTCATTCCTAATTCTTCTTTTTGTAATGACTTTTCTTGCATTTTAGAATCCCGCAAATGATCCTGATGGTAGTATGGACCATCAACATCAAGTCCATAGGAAGTATTTTGTGGAAGCAGCCAATGCCTTTCAAGTGCAGCTACTTCAGATGAAATTGTCTTTACATACAGATTAAAAAGAGCTTGAGTTGACTGTCTCACTAGAGAATTCTTCCTCTAGCAAATCTGGGAGGGCACACTGCCCCATCTGGCTCTGTCATCTCTCTTTCTCTCCTGATTTTCATATTTCTGAATCTACTGACTTAAATATTTTGCCAGCCTATTTCTGCTTTTCAGTAGTACCTGATTCTGTCCTGCTTGCTAAGATGGACACCCTCCTGGTTCTCAGAGTCTGGTAAGCAAACGTCATCCCAGAGCTCTCCTTTAGTTCCAGCTCTCGTGGGTGTTGTGAAAGAAATTACTTCACTTCTCTTGATTTTAAAAACATTTTCTTTCTTTCTCTGTGCTCATACAGGAGAGACAGGCCTGTTCAGCTCCACAAGTTGATAAACTTCCATTGCTTTGGCTTGCTATGTGTTGTGGAGAACTTAAAACATCCCAAATTTCATAGAATCATAGAATCATAGAATGGTTAGAGTTGGAAGGGACCTTCAAAGGTCATTTAATCCAATCCCCCTGCAAGGAGCAGGGACATCCCCCACTAAATCAGGTTGCTCAGAGCCTCATCCAGCCTGGCCTTGAACATTTCCAGGGATGGGGCATCTACCACCTCTCTGGGCAACCTTTTCCAGTGTTCTACAACTCGCATTGTAAAAATTTTTTTCCTAATATCTAATCTAAATCTATCTCCCTCTATTTTAAAACCATTACCCCTCATCCTAGATTTCTCCTCAATTTCTCCTAGAAGACACTCAAAACAAGCAGTGATGTCTGTCAAAAAAAAAAAGGAGCCCTTCTTGTGACTGTTCTTTCTTGTCTCCTAAGCAATACAGAGCACGAGTCTTGTCAGAATAAAGGGAGTTAAGAAAATATCCTGCACTGTGGACATGTTTGTGGAAAAGTATCTTGAAACCTTTCTGGTGCGAGGGAGCTGGGGCCAGCCACTAGAAGGCAACGTGATATCACAAACAGCCAAAGGTAATATTCCCTCAGAGCTACTTAACCTGAAACCTGCACTTCTGCTTAATAAAATAACTTTTGCCACTTGTGTGTGTGATTAGTAGGGGATCTTTTAAAAATAATGCATTTTGCTTGGGCAGTGATTGCAGTGCCGTGGTGTTTGAAAGGCAGAGCACAAGAAGAGTCGGTGGTCACCGCTGGCACACAGGCATTTCAGTCTTGGACTTTAGTATCATTTCCTGTATTTATCAGTTATGTTTGGAAAGCAGGCTGATAGCAATTTATTGGAAAATAGTTAAATGCAAATAATAGTCTCCTGATAATCATTACTGGTTTCTTAGCTCTGTATGACTCCGTGAAGGGGATTTGCTGTGCCAGCTTGCTTTTGTGGACTGTTAGTCAGGAATTTAATGCTGCCAAAGCATAGTTAATTTTTCCCTATAGCTGAGTGGACATACAACTACAAAATAGATGCAGTGTTCCTCTTTCACCTTTTCCCTTTCATCTCTTATAGCTGAGAGACCCAACAGATGGTCCTTTCTGTGTCTGTGTAAAAACTCTAGTATGAGAGCTGCCACTAAGTATTTTCTGTCTTTTAATTTTCAAGAAAGCATGTAAATGGAGGAAATCCTGCTCTATGGATCAAAAGAATGGAGCCCAAATAGCACAGTGCTCTGCTCTCATAGTGCTACCCCAAACTCATAGAGCTTTTAAATCAAGACCTTCTTGATCTTTTGTCACTTGGTTGGTTTGTTTGTTTTTGGTTTTTTTTTTTTTTTGTGGGGGAGGGAGTTATTTTGTTTGCTTTTTTCCCCTAGCATTCACCTGGAATTCCACTCTCTTTGCTGTAATCAATCTGTCTCTCACGGTGGCTTTTGTCTCACACATTAATAACAAGAACTTTTGCATTTATTCTTTTTTACTCACTTGAGCTTCACATGCAACCTCTTCAGGCACCTGCCGCTGGCTGGAGGCTGGAGGAGATGCTGTGGTGTCCCTCAAAGCACGTCTTGTTCAACAGCATGAAAGGGAGGGGGGAAAAAAACAAACAGAGGAGAAGTATCCTGGCAGCAGGTAAGTAACTCCTCCTCTCTTCTATTCCTCCTGATTTGGTAAGTTTGTGGATCCAGGCAGGTGTATTTACTGTAGAATCTAATAAGATGTCAAGATTTCATTAGACCTGACAGAAGGGGGAATGATAAAATAATCATGTATGGCTTTGAGAGTACAAACTCACCTGTCACCAGTCAGGATACATAGCTCTCTTGTCTTTACTGGCTATACCTAACAAAAATTGGGCTTTTTGCACAGCTTCACTCCTTGGATAATAAAAAGCCCTGTCCTGTACCAAGCCTTTGGCTCCTCAGAAACAGCTCAGAATTGTTCTGTACCATATCAAAGTGCTCTACAAAGGACAGGCACTTAGCTATTGTGCCATAGTAATTTTTTCTCATTACCATTGTGCAAGTATGTCTGGGGGGTTCTGGGTGTGTGTGAGACGAGAACAATCCATAAACCAGGAATCTAATTAGGGAGATCTTCACGTCTCCCAGCTCAGCAAAATACTCCTGAGAGAAGGGCAGGGCAAACCTCCACGGCCGAAGGACAGATCAATACTGATAGACTCCCACTAATCCCCAAGGCTGCTGTGCGGGGGGAAGGCAAGGTTACCTGCGTGCCCGCTGGCTGGCTGGGAGCCGGGTTGGGATTTTGCTCAGGCAGGTGCAGAACCTGTTGTTTGCTTAACAAGGCTGGCAACAGCTGCTGCTACCGCTTCGGAGCAATTAAAGAATGTGTTGTTTGGTAGGAGGTTGCCAGGTGCTGGTTGTCCTATACGCTATGACAGGCCGGGCAAAATTTCATGTAAACACCTGCCAGCATCCCAGGCAAACCTGTACTAACGGGCTATTATGTACCTGCCATTAAGCCATTTGTGGGTTTAGCTGACAGCAACATGTGCGCGCCAGCTATCACGGCAAGGGCTTGAAGAGATAAGATACGCCAGTGTTTCCTTACCTCCAACAGATGCGAGGCCAGGCTGTTTGAGAAACACCAACAACCGCTTCAGACTTTACCCTCTCAAACATGCAGGGCCCAGTCTGTAAAGCGAGGTGAACTGGTGGTGCTGGGGGCAAGAGAAAGGCACGATGCACTTGGCCGAGCTCTAACGTGGACCAGGCCTGCCAACCACAGCCTGATGTTTCATCACAGGGTTGTTTTTCCCCTGAGAACCTGGTTTTGGGTGGGCTTTTTTGCCTCCACATGCATGGCAGGCAGGCTTATATGTTAGCCACTTCATTGATTTGCAACTGTGTATGTGATCCCTGCTCTGTTAACTGGGATTGGTACAATTAGTGTTATTAGTCACAAACTTTCCCTTGAAAAGAATGGACAGAACTACTGAAAAAGTAAGATCTATGAAATATTGAAAAGCATATCTTGTGATGATTAACACACTTTGCGAATGCATATGATGAATAGTGCTTCTGTTACTTCAGCGTATGAGATATCACATATTCTCCTGCAGTCATCCTCTGAGAGCGTATCTCAGGGAAAGAGGCCCAAAAGAGTTATAGGCTGTTCCTTCTTCAAGGTAACTCAGCCAGAGATCAGCAGTAGTCTCTCAGAGCTCCTCTACACAATGTCTGTGGCTAATAGCCCTCAAGGGACCATCAATCAGCCCAAAATGGCTGGACCACAACATCGAGGGAGCCCTTGCCCTCCCGCCCTCAGCACAGGAGTGATGCTGAAGGACCAGGCAGGACGGTTGGGCCCTAGGAAGCCAGCACAGTGGAAGGCTTCTCCAGTTGGGGAGAGGATCCTACAGCTTACAGAAATACAGCAAGTAATAACAATCATAACATGAGGAGGGGAAACCAGTATGTAGGTAGTTTTTCAAGACATTGCTGTACATTAGACTGTAAGAGTTTATTTTTCCTGCATGCGTAAGCACATAAATGGGTGGTCTGCTTTATGAAGTTTGGAACGGTAGCTGGGTTCCTGTTCTGAATTGTGTTTTGTTTCAAAAAGAAAAGCAAAAAACTTAACTCAGAATATGATTGTGACGACAGTTGCTTACATCACTTGACCTTACTGAATCATAGAATCATAGAATAGTTTGGGTCAGAAGAGATCTTCAAAGGTCATCTAGTCCAATCCCCCTGCAAGGAGCAGGGACATCTCCAACCAGATCAGGTTGCTCAGAGCCCCATCCAACCTGGCCTTGAATGTCTCCAGGGATGGGGCATCTACCACCTCTCTCGGCAACCTGTTCCAGTGTTCCACCACCCTCGTGAAAATTTTTTTCCTAATGTCTGATCTGAATCTACCTCCCTCTATTTTAAACCGATTACCTCTCATCCTATCACAACAGGCCCTGCTAAAGAGTTTCTCCCCGTCTTTCCTGTAGGCCCCCTTTAGGTACAATCAATCAATTCAGAATCAATGAGTTCAACAAGAGTGAGAGCGCTGCAGCACAGCAACCTGCCCCACCTTCCTGCAAGCCCTATCCAACCACTTCTGTTTGCCGCTCTGTGTACGCTCTGTGACCGCTTCTCACGCTTGGGCAGACGAACCGTGTTCTCATGCCTGTTAGTACGGGTGATTGTGCATTTTGGATTGTTCAACCGAATGATAGAAATTCACAAATTTAAAAGGTAAAGTTAGAGATTTATTTTTGTTTTGCAACACGAGAATCCCAATACTGTTAGCAGATGAGTACCCCAGGAGTAACTTAGCCACGTTCCTTCATGGGGAAGGGAATGACTGTTATCTGGACTCACTTTCTGTGCACTGTGGATGTTTGCAAGAGCAATTATTATATATGCATTTTTCTTCCTTATTGAAAGGAAAACCTGCAGTCTCTTGCCCCCTGCAGTTTTTAGTGAATACTGTACATAAATGATTTATTTCTTTCTTTAGAGAGGGCTTTGCTCTGCATGGCATCTGTCAGCTTGGGATTTCCCCCTCCCCCTCTTGCAGAAATGTAGCTTGAAGCTGTTTGACTCAATCTGAGCACGACTTGAAGTTCCCTGTATTAATTCCATCAAGCTTCATCTACTCTTTAACATTCTCTTTCATCTGGTGAGGACTTTCATTAATATGCACCATTTGTGATTAAGGTAGCACTTACAGGACCGTCACAGGATAATGTGCGGATTACTACACTTCAGAAATACTGCCCTGTCATTTGTCCATGACATTCAGCTTTCTAGAGTTAAAAAAAAAAAAACCAAAGCTTAAAACAATAAAAAAGGCTTTTTGAATTACTTTTTTTTTTTATTTTTAATCAAGAAAAGTCATGCTAATTATTGCCTTATAACACACGATCTCTTCATTTGCTGTGACATGGAGACAGGCAATCAGACAAGATTTCGACTGAAAGAGCAACATGTAAATTAAGATGAATCAAAAAACCTAATCTAGAAAAAGTCAAGAACTCAGTGGGATGCTAGGGTCCATTGCTGGCAGCTCTTCTCAAGGGCAGAAATAACTGTTACACTGGGTACCACACAGTAGTAACTGTTAGCAAATGCTGTGAATTGTGACTTTTTTTAATTTTTATTTTTTAAACAAAGTTCAAAGTAGCATTCTGACATAGAGCCATCGGATGAACTTCTGTGTAAAGGGCAAGAAAATGCAGTTGCCAGCATGAGATAAAAGGCAAAAATAAAACAAGTAACAGGACAGAGAAACTTTGGAAGGAGACGATATGTCAAAGCAGAGAATAACAGAGATCAATGAGGAAGAAGGTTAAAGTAGAACAGGAAAAATAATCAGAGGAGGTCTCAAGTGAAAGCTGTTGGAGGGTGAACTACATGTTGCCAAGAAGGAAGTCTTTGAATCACACCTATTGTAGTCATGCCTTTTCTGATGGTCAAAACTGCTCCCACTGAAGTGGTACAAAGATTTCCACAGATGCGAAACTGGGCCTACAAAGAGCCTCAGTAGCATCATTGCTGGAAATGGCAAGTGGCACCTGCTGGGGCTTTGCTGACCGCGAAGAAGAGCTGGAAGACAGTTACCAACACAAAGCACATGCAGCTCAGCCATGCTTTGCTCATGGGGACCCTCTTTTTCAGGCATGCTTTTGTTGGAGGACCCGGAGCCATCCACAGGGTGCTGGGGCTTCTGTAGGATGGTAAGGAGGCACACAGGGTGGCTCACCGCAAGCATGCCAAATGTTTTGGCGTATGATCATCTCAGAGTGTCTTGCAGAGAGAGACATCAAAAAGAATGGGAAGACAGGAGGCTTATCAGCACATCAAAGTGGAAGGTGGTGCTAATATGCCCGCACTGAGGTTGAAAGCATGATCACTTGTTTAGTGAGCAGAATACAGAGAACCTAACTTTGTTTCAGCCTAAAGTAATCATATTTATTTCAGTTATTTAGCAATACGTTTCAATGCCATGTGGAAGCCAGAGCAGAGGATCAGGGCTGGAATGTGGGAACACATTTGTGAGAACAGTTTTCTGGAATGTGATGGCATGAATTACAGTTGAATCAAGAAACCAAGGAAGAAGGAGCTTCATAATGAGGACGAGTACCCTTGTATACAGGATATTTTTTTTTTCTACCCACTGTGCCTATAAAAGGATAACTCTGGCTTTACAGATTGGCCTCTGCTGGAGGGTGGATGGCTGCAGGGGTAGAAGCCAGTGGTGGCTTAGAACTCACAAGAAGGTTGAGATCTAGCCCTTTTCCTGTTCAGCAGGAGCATTAAAACATGTTGGGTGGATGGACAGGTTCCAGGATATTGATGTAGAGAAGAAAACAAAAGAAAAAGGACTAAGAGGATGAGATAAGCTGTAAGAAAGAGACGAAAGTGGGATTCAACTGGGACCTTGCAAGTTTGTGCTGAACTAGAGTTTAAATGCCTTCTCCTGAATGTGGGCTGGCACATGGAACCTCAGCTCTCTCACTGCTGCTGGTGGGAGACAGGCTAGAGAGGTGCTTTGTGCTGCATGTGTGCACAATGATGTGCTGAGCTGGAAACCATTTACAGGGGCCTTTGTGGCTGAGGGGTTAGGAGAAAGGAGGAAAAGTGAAACAGAAGGAGAAAAAGCAAGATGTTGAACGGTAGGGAAGAACACAAGCTAAGGTGGGAGCTATGGCTGCAGTTTCTCTTCTCAGTCCATACAAACCACTTGGAACTGGGAATGACTTTCTATACCCTTAACTCTGAATGTCTGTGTTTGTGCAGAGTATCATTTATAGGGCAATTCTATAATTTTCATAAAGCTAGAGCAATTTGCATATCACACTTGCATTATATTACTTATTTGCATACCAATCCCACTTAGTTTCTCCTCCTGCATTTCAAAATTTCAGGTATGTTGTAGCTATAAGCAAATAATGAATATTTAGTAACTGCTAGCTTCTCTAAAAACACCGTTTAATCATGGGACCATGTACTATTTGTTCATGGCAGGAAAATGCTAGCAAAACTTGAAGGATGTGCAGAAATAGTAGAAGGCATCAGGAAAATATTTCAGAGTGAAAAGCGAGTGCTGCTTTTAGAATCTTCAGAAAGAGTGTGTTGTCAGTGGATAATGGTTGGCGTTGAGGCAGAAGAGAATTGCCATGACATCATTAGGCCCTCTGCTTCAGAAGCTACTGGCTGGGGACGATGAGGGGGCAGAGAAGGACAAGGCTTTAAGGAATTGCTTTCCACAGGAAAAAGGAGTTTCAGGAAGGGAAACCAGGGAGTGGAGTGGGATCAGGAAGACTTATTTCTGCTTATGAGGATGATGACCAGCCCGAAGCGGGGAAATGAAGATACTGTCACAGATTTCTGTGTGGGGAGGGAGTGCACCACTGGGCTGAGGGGTGGGAGGGCCTCCCTGGAACTCCAGATAGTAGGTAGGACTCGATCAAGAATTGTGTATTTTTGGTGGTAGGTGAATTATATATTGTGGATTATTAAAACTGATTTTTGTTTGAATCGTGCAGTACTGCTGAAAGCAATATCTACACTCAGGGTTGCTGTCCGCCTCAGAAAAGAGAGCAGGTTGTTGAATGGAAGAAATATGGTTGTCTCAGGTGGGACTGGGCAGCTTCTCCATGAATCATGCCACTTCCCACTTGGAACTGGGGCACGTGATAGGAAAGGATGCTCTGACAAAAAATGTAGAGCTACCTCACTCTTACTTCTTGCCCTCTCATCAGTCTTCTCTTCTCCTGTCTTCTGTGCCAGTTACTCTCTCATCTGTTTTACCCTCTCTATTTTCCTTATCTCAGTTCTCACACACGAAGTCTGAGCTTCTTCAGTATAGTCAGAAGGGGCTGTACTAACAAGGGATTTGAAGAAGTGAAATACAAGCCAGAGAAAAAGAATTTCTATTGAAGAAGGAGTGCCATATTTGTTGTCTTGTATAGTGTTCTTGCTCATTGAAACTAGCTGTACAATCCCATAGTTAATTCATTTTTCTTGCAGTTAGATCAAATAGCATATAACGCAGATAAAGCAAAGAGGCAGTGGTTGGTATTTTGCCTTCAGCAGCCGGCAGTGCAATATGTTAAGCCATCAAATTGTCTATGTATATGCTGCAGATCATTTGTCCCTTTGAAAAAAATGTGCCCACCTTTAAGGCACTAGCAAAGAGAAATGAGCCAGAAGTTTAAGGAAAAGGGGCAGTGCTTCAAATGTATGTTTTATGTTGCTGAAGAGATCCATGGTACTGTGACCAAAATCCCATTAAATGGAACATTTTCTATTTAAATCTACCTGTGACATGTTTCTGGTATTACTGTACCAGGGAGGCACATAACCGTCAGGCTTAAAGGCTGCTCTTCGTTTCTTCCTCGAACACCTCTGTGGCCTCAGGCTGTCACTTCCAGTTCGGGATCTCAGGCCAAGTGCCGAAATTCCAGGCTGAATAACGCCTTACCTCTGACTGCCACTGGACCCCCTGCCTTGTGTACTTTACCAGCTTAGTGCTCAGGTAAAAGTCAAGATCTCCCAAGGGGAACTGCCCCACCATTGCCCCTTCCCTGAGCTCCCATGGGCACCAGCAGCTTTGCTGTGTCCCTCATGGGATGAACTCCAGCACAGCATTATCGGTGGGTGCACGGCCTGCCCTTCCCCACTGGCAGAAAGGCCTCTGCAGCATTAAACTGGCCAACACTGAGACATCACCGATAACTCAAACAAGAAGTTTTTGGTTGCTGCTTTGGCAGTCACCCTTTGGGCATTCGAGGCATGCTGCGGCTTCTGGCCTGCACCAACAGGAGTTCCTCCCCACGCAACCTGCACTGAGTTACAATTAAAGTCTTCGTTCACCCGCTGTTGACATCTGATGTGATCAGAACTACCACACTTAGCTTTCTGTCAAGGACTGATGCCAGCACCTCGGATACGCTTAATGCTGGCTTGAATTAAACGCTGGTTGTTAAACACTTTTAATAATCCCAAGTGCAGCGTATCCAGAGTGGAGTGCAGGAGTGGGTTTGGGAGCAGAAAAAACACTTGCTAAACTGAATTTTAATAGATTGTCACCCCAAGCTCCCCAGTTATTGATGATGTTACAAACACTAGTATCAGAGAAGGAAGGAATGTAAATTATAAACTGAAGTCTACGAGTCTTCCTTTGTCCACCGAAAGGCTAAAATAGTCATCTTTTTTACATTCTGTATAAGAAGGACAGTGTTTTTTGCTCCTAGTTCAAATCTTTTGATGCAATTTTCATTCCTACAATGTGGACAGCTATAGCACTCTTTCCATATTTACTTAGTTTGTAAAGTATGTAGAAAACTCATTAGATTTCGGTGCCTGCTAGAAACAACTAGTGGTAGCCAGCAGCTTAACTGGTTTTCTTGTTTTAGTTAGGAATATTTTCCATTTTTGCATGTTGGCTTTGGTTTTTCATGTCTTGTACTTGGATATTGAACTTTAATTTTTGTCATGGCTTGATCAGTTGTTTTAGCCTTGATTTTCTTGCTTCATCCCAGCACGTTAGCAATACTGCAAAAGGGAATAATTTTCATGTAACTATTCAGTGTCTATCTAAAGTGATTTTACTCCCTTCTTGCAGTTTACAGTTGAAATCACAGTTACTGACAACAGTGGTAACCTCCTCAGAAAGGACACAAAGACCTGAATCATCAGATCAGTGCTAGCTCCGAGGTGGCTTATTTTCCATATCAGTCCTTAGTAGCATTGAGCAATGGAGAAGTCTGAATTAATGTTCTTCTCTCCTGTGGGTGAACAGGACTCTAACATCTCTCCTAGTGCTTGCTACATGAGAAGCAAGCTCAGCTGCAATCCCCCCCAAACCCACAATCCCGGATAAACTAAGAGAAATAATATATTTAAGGAAAAAAAACCATGTTAAATTATGGGATCTGACAGGTAACTGAGCCTGTACTTTGTTGCAAATATTTTTAAGTAATGTTCCTGGCCAATATTACTATTTATCAAAGCTCTTTTGTTTAAGCAAGGGCTTGCTGCCTCACAGCCTGTCTGCTTGGTCCTGCAGTGCAGCCATTATGCTGAATTTATGACACAGCAGTAATTACTGTGCCAAACCCAACCAGCTGCTGTTTAAAAAAGAAACCCCCAAAAACACAAGGAAAAAAACCACTGGATTGTGCCTAACAATGCAGGTTTAGATGGTAGAGTACAGGGCAGCTTTATTCAAGGGATAATGTTCGCCCAACTGGCAGGGACACTGGAGTAGCACGGTGAATAAATGTCTCCTCCAAGTTTGCTCCTTTGTGAGAGCCCTTCTCAATGCACAGTGTTGCCGCAGTAGAAGGCACACCGAGAGCCAAATGCTCACTTAGAGTGAACAAAAGCCCGTCTCCCGCTGTTGCTTAATGCTGTAACTTTTATTAGCAGCAAGCGACAGCAGTTTAGCCTCCCTTCCTTTTTTCTAGATGATTACCTTCTTAAGCTGATTGACTGTGTTGACTAAATGCAGCGGTTGATCCACACTCTTTCCTCTTATACACACAATGGCACACGAAGAAAAGAAATGCCAGATTTGTGTGCTCAGGATAAGCTTCAGATTTTTGATTGCCTGAACAGAGGTGAAAAATTGGTTGCTGTATTGGGAGCCTGGGATCCCTAAGGGGACAGTTTCCACATGCCTAGCAAAAGCAGGTGGGACTGCTCGGAGTTTGGGAGTCCAGAACTGAGCCTTTCTCCTATGGTCCCTTTCCCTTCCCTCTTGCCCCTGTCGTGGTGGGAGGGATGGGGAAGGGGAGCAGAGTAACAGTATATATTTGGTTGGATTAGGGCTGCTAAGTTGCTAAACTTATAAAGGGAAAACGTTACCAAGAAGCAGGACGACCAGTGAATCAAATAGAATCACAGCCTGCAGTCTTTATACAGAGTTAAATGTAGATGTGTAAATGGAATTTGTTTTCTTTTTTTTTTGTGTGTATAGTGGTTGTTAATACCTCAATGTTTCCACTATGAAGTCCAGTCAGGTACTTTGCTCCACGCTCAGAGGACCCTCAGGACACCTAAAGCGGCAGCTGCCTTTTTTTTTGCTAAGGCAAGGTGTTGAACAACGTTCACTGAACTTGCAAGCCACTGTTTGAGCTTGTGGATAGCACTACTATAGGTCATGGCACCAGGAAAGGGTTCCTCATAACCACAAAACAGCTGAAAAGCTGGCTCTTGGAGAGGTACTCCCTTTTTAAAGTAACTTTTCTGTGTGAATTGGCACAAAATTTTACCCAGGAGGAAAGATGACAGTGGAAATGGTGTTGTAGCTATAATTACCCAATTAAGCTTTTTTTTTTTTCAAGGAAAAACATAACTTAGACATCACCTTATCTGGTGTAAATTAATGGGGAAAAAAAAGTCTCTCTCTGCAAAGATTTAGGAGACAAATTTCCTGGCCCAGCCTCTGTTGGCTGCAACACACAGTAAATACATCTGTTAAAGGTCTCAGGAGAAGCTGATCTAACAAGAAGGCTCCTGCCACTGTCTTATCTCAGGTGAGAGGCCATTTACTGTTGAAAGGAACATCCCAGAGCATTTGCAGAAAGACAGTACAAGTGACGAAAGTGTTTTGTTTTTTTTTTTTCTCATATACAAACCAGTGAGGCAACCTGGCTGCAGTAAAAAAGGAATCCAACCACAAAATTCAGATCTGCACTTTCCTCCCTGACAAACCTGTGGGATATCTGCTTAGCAGCCTCTCTAGCTAAATGAAAACACACAGTGAAAAAAATTCTTCCAGGTGAAATCCAACTGGATGTAACCAAAATACAATCACAGCTATTAAAGAGATAGTCATGGAGGCAAAAATGCTTTGACATCTCAAACTGGAGCTTTCAAAAATGGTTAAAGCAAAAGGTACTTTTCCTGCTGGGAAACTGTGCCATCTGTTTTACTACACTGGAAGTTGCAGTAGGAAAATGTTCCTTTTGTTGTGCTCCTTCTTCCTAACAAATGAGAAACACTGACATCCTTACTATCTTTTGCTCCCCTCTCTCGATGTATACCTAAGCTCCCATTCATATTTGTGTGACACAAGATGATTTGTGCAGCTGAAGTATTGGCCAGATGTACTGCTTGTAAACTACTGGAAAAGCTGCTTGATTCTGCCTTGTGCAGTGTGAAAATGGATTCATGCACAGTGGAAGAACTTAACAGGGATGACAATTTGATAACTGACATTGTTACGGTAATTTAATAAGAGGAGAAAACGTAGAGTGGATCTCAAAAACTTGAGCTGACATAAATAATAGCTCACTGGTAAACCATATCCTGAGGAATGAAAGTGCTTCCAGCGTGCTGTCAAATAGGGAAATTCTATTCAGTAATGAAATGAGACACATTAGCAAAGCAGATGGCTTTCAAGGAAGTAACAGAAGTATGAGTATGTGTTTGAGTTGGAATACAATGGTTGAAAGGGTCAGAGTCCAATGGAGTCAACACAGAGAGATGGAAAAATGCTTTGTTTTTGTGGGCATGCCAAAAAGTTGCTTGACTTAGAAACATTTTGGAAAATTCCACATCCATTGATGGAGTGGTGTGGTAAAATATGGTATTTTAATTTCAAACCACCCGTGCCTGATTATCGTTCATACAAATCTGTTTTCTGTATTTGTTCATGTGGGTGTTTTTGCCCTAATAAAGGAGAGTTGATATAAGGTGAGAAGGTCTGTAAGTTGAAAAACCCGTGATGGTGACAACCATAGAAAAGCATTTAAAGCTCAGTACTACTGCTTGTCTTCACAGCACCTTCAATCCCTCCCTGGTGTCTTCAGAATGGTCCATCAACTGTTACACTACTTTAATTAAAAGAAATTCAAGCTTGCCTACAGGAGCCTGTGTAGAATATGTCTGCTAAAGCTGCTTCTCAGTGATGAGCTATCGCTTTCCAAAACCCCAGGCTAAAGCAGCAGCAATACTTTTCAGGTAGAGATGGTGTCTTTTACATGATGACTCTGCTCTCTTAACTGGGACAAACCAGAAAATTAATTCTAGCTTCAGCTGAAGATAAAACCCCAAATGAAGTGGCTTGTCTGGACCCCAGGTCAGAGGCGCTGAGTGTGCAATACTTAGCTGGGACACACGGATCTGGGGTGCCCCTGCCCCTTGCAGACACTGTTGTGTTTAAACACGCCACCTCCCTTTCCTCCTCACTCCTTCCCAAGCTGTGTGAACGTACGTGCATCAGTAATCATGTCAATGTGAAACAAAAATCCCAAGGTAAACAGAAACATCTATTTCATCACTCAGAAAGAGCTGCATCTATTTATTTTGGTTATCTCTACCAGTAGGTGTCATGATATGGCAACCTGTGAAAATTCTTGGTGTGGTAGGAGAGAAAGTGGTTAAATAAGCACTAATAATTTTATTTAAATTATTGGATGTCAGTGGTTAAAGGGTGGTTAATTTTGCTAGATGCTACCACTCAGACATTAGTCTCCTTGTTTTGGGCATGCTGCAGATAAAAACCCCTGTCACTACCCAATTATTTTTTTTTATGCCTATGTGATATATCCATTTCCCTTGTTCCAGGAATGGTACCTGACCTGCAGTGGGACACACTAATAACGGGGTGGGTAAGTAACTAAGTGACATCCTCTGAAGAAATCCATGAGAACCTCTCCTTTGAAGAAAGAGCTTCAGAACGAATATCACACACATTTGCCACACCTGAGAGCAGTCTGCTTAGATGTTTTTGTCATACGTCAAAGCACACTCATAGCCATGTTCAGTTTTGTGATGATCCTGGTTTCATCCTTCCGAAAAGAATAAAAAAAAAAAATTAAAAAGCTGTCTGGGCTGAGAAATTAATTAAAAGTGATGGTAATGTGTCAGATGTCCTGTCAGGTGGCTGGGCTAGCCGGGATCAAACTTGTTCAGCAATGTTGTTGTGCCCCAGTTGCAGTTATGAATGTAGAAACATTTTTAAAATGTATGACTGTAACTGCATGTCACACTTTTTCCCTCCTGCTAGGAGGATGATGAAACATAAAATTTTAAAAATAAGTGTGAACGAATGCCATATTAATATCCACATTCCAGAGTGGGGTAAATGACCAGCAACTGGGGGAAATGTTTTAGCACAGGCTCACCTGTACTCACAGCGATGAGCTGCTGCAAATCACAGCACGGGACGTGCTTTCTTTTGCCTTCCCCATGCCAAACCCGCAGAGCAGCAGGCACACTCAGCTTGCGGCTCTCGCAGACGTCCATGCAAGCTGGGGGTACGAGTGCCAGATGGGATGTTTAGGTTTCAAGCCTTTGCCTGTACGGACACGGTGCCATTTAAGAGGGCAACATCATATTAGAGATGTATAAACCCTCTTTTGTCTGCCCTTGCTTCATGTTCTCAGCAAAGTTCTTGCTCTAAGCTCCATGGACTAGGTAAATTCATTCTAGCTATTTTTAATGATATTTTTGCAACACATTTTGAAGCTACCACTGTGTTTTTAAGGCATTTGTGTTTACAACTGAATTTCTAGATTCTTTAAGGGTTAATATGAGAAAATAAACGGAGTCTCATTAAATGGATTCCTCAGGAGAGATGGAAACAAAAATATTGGAGAATACCCATTTCCTTTTAGAGAAAACTCCAACCCTACAAATTAAATAAAGGAGGCAAACAAAAGTGTAAAAACAAATACAGCACAAGGTTAAGCAGGCACCACGGAAGTGTACAGGGTTAACCACGAGAAGCCGGCGAGTGACTTCTAGTCAAGCAAAGACCTGACTGAGCTCCTCAGCCCAATTTCAGTACCGACCCACACAGAAACCTTCCTGCATGTCTGACTTGGAGGGGCTGATCACCCCAGTCTTACCTGAGCATTGGGTATAACGCAGCACTGCAATGAGCACTGCCATCTGCAGAATAGAATCAAAACTGCTGAAATGTTAAGAAAATGTCTTTTGTTTGTCAAGTGTGGCTTTTACACAGCACACCTCCACCATGTCATATCATTATTCTTGAAGGAAATGAGACAAGATCACTACATCATTTTGGTATCTCAAAATACTTTGGAGAGAAGTCCGATCTCTGTTGAATTCCTACCACAAACACACTTAATTTAAATACACTTTGGGAAAAGAGACACAGGAGCCAGTCTTGGCAATACTTGCCTTAAATCCTATTCCTAATTACCCAAGTGTTTATTCGAGAGAAAAGTAGTTACCCTCTTCTGGAGTCCTTTCCAGGGACTGATTTTCCAAACTGCTGCTGCTCAGCAGCTTGCAAAAACACAGGTTTGGTTGTTTGGTGACAGACTGGGCCAATTTTTCACTTGTCTCTACTCTGGCCTCAGTTTCAAAGCAATATTCTCACATAAAATCGCAGTAAAATACTCACAAGGAGAAGCTATCACAGCGTACCTGCTTGTCACAAGTAACAACAACTTTATTAGTGTTCATGTGGAGTCAGGGCAATGCCCAACAACAATGCAGACTGAGGGATGAATAGACTGAGTGTGGAGAAGGACTTGAGGATACTGGATGAAAAATTGGACGTGAGCCAGCAATGTGTGCTCACAGCCCGGAAAGTCAACTGAATCCTGGGCTGCATCAAAAAAAGCGTGGCCAGCAGGTCAAAGGAGGTGATTCTCCCCCTCTACTCTGCCCTGGTGAGACTCCACCTGGAGTACTGCATCCAGCTCTGGAGCTCCCAACATAAGGAGGACATGGACCTGTTGGAGTGAGTCCAGAGGAGGGCCACGAATATGATCAGAGGGCTGGGGCACCTCTCCTACAAAGAAAGGCTGAGAGAGTCGGGGTTGTTCGTCCTGGAGAAGGGAAGGCTCTGGGGAGACCTTAATGCAGACTTACAACGTATGAGAAAGACAGAGTCTTTTTACTTTTACCAGGGTCTGTAGTGACAGAACAGTGGACAGTGGTTTTAAACTGAAAGAAAGTAGATTTAGATTTGACATAAGGAATACATTTTTTACAATGAGGGTGGTGGAACACTGGAACAGGCTGCCCAGAGAGGTGGTGGATGCCTCGTCCCTGGAAGCATTCAAGGCCAGGTTGGATGGGGCTTTGAGCAACCTGATCTGGTTGGAGATGTCCCTCCTCCTTGCAGGGGGGTTGGACTAGATGACCTTTAAAGGTCCATTCCAACGCAAACCATTCTATGAATCTTCCAAGACATAAAAGATTTGCTGTTCTAGACTGAGCTTTAGTCAGTAACCATGTGGTAGTTTTTAATTGAGTGTGATTTCAAGCCCTTCATCAGCAATGTTTGTAAGGTAACAGAGAACTTGGCAGGGAGAATAGACATGGGTGTGCTGCCTTCTTTCACACTCTAGTCCAAAGAAGAGGGTGGACTTCCACTGTTTCCCCACATAGCAGAAGATATCTGCATTCCATATATTGTAAACAAACATTGCATCAAAATTATTAAATACTATTAATAATACTTTTAAAAAACACAGCAATCATATGATATCGTACTTTAGCACTGACTATTAAAGTTATCTGAATGTGGACCTCAACTCTATGCTGGATATTAAAGATTTATATTAACCCTGTAATTTTCTTTGTTTTTTTCCTTTGTAGTTTAATATTTGCATTGAAAACAAATAAAATAAGATTGGACAAAGATGTTTAAAAAATTAGCCTGTGCCTCTGATTATTAGAGAACAGATCTGCAGGCTAGGCGTGCCTTGTAGCTTGTCATTTTCAAATATCAGGGGCAGCAACGAACGCTGATAAGGCTGCCTGCTGGCCAGGGCAGGAGGAGCGTTTCTCAGCTAGAAGCTATTCCTCCACAGAGCAAATCCTTCCTTCCCCGCTACAGAACATGAGAGGAAATAAATAGGTCAAGCTTGTAGTGCTAAAGCACTCCGAGTTTGCAACCACAAATAAAATTTATCTTAAAAAGTTAAACAGAGACTTGTATG
Source organism: Chlamydotis macqueenii (assembly GCF_036417535.1). Classification (NCBI taxonomy): domain Eukaryota; kingdom Metazoa; phylum Chordata; class Aves; order Otidiformes; family Otididae; genus Chlamydotis; species Chlamydotis macqueenii. The sequence goes on from NC_141557.1 coordinate 118,135,654, forward strand.
AAAAATTAATAATACTTAGCCTTTCTATTTTTGCAGTTCTTCCTAGTGTTTTTCCTGCTATGAGTGCTTCACCATGTTGTGGCTGAGTGTGAAAAAGAAACCAGCAACCCTACAATAACAAAACGGCAGCATTGCAGGAAAAAGGAAAAAGTGATCTGATTTAAGTTTCCAGGGGACCATTAGGAAAAACGTCCATTAAAATTATTTTCTAGAAAACACTGAAAATCCAGCAACACTGTTTCTTTTTTAATTAGTGACTGTGATCCATCCTCCTGCTGAGTCAATGGTTGCTCAGACTCCCAGGGAAAACGAGGACAATTTGCCTGCGGGCAGGTGGTAGACTGGATCCTTCTCCCAACATTCCTTACACCACAATTTTGTAGTTGGCTTACCGCAGCAAAGGTGTACTTACAAAACAAATTATATATATATATAGTCACAATAATTAGAAATCTTTTCCATTGTTTCTAGGCATCATTAGAAAAGGGAACAAAAAATTTTGCATAAAGTATCATTCTCCACATTTGGAGAAGTTAACTGAGCTAGGTGGCACAACATAAAGTTTCTATTCACAAAGCAGTTGTTAATTTTAAAGCCTTTCCAGTCACTTTGTGCTGCTTTTTTTTCAGTAGTGAAAAAGAGATTTAAGCAGGCTATTTGGATGAGAGTAAAAAAAAGTATTTCAGCACCCTCTTCCCCAACATTTGATCCAGCCCTGGGGACAGCTTAGCAGAAAAACAGAATCCGATTTTTGGGCTTTACTTGTGCACCTGGCACATCTGGAGTGCGCTTTACTGGGACAGGACAGGAGAGGAGTCAGCGGACCTGGCTGCGGCATTCACAGATTGCATGGCCTCAAGCAACTCAATTGCCTTTTGTGCCTAGTATTTTTTTTAATTATATACCATACCATATGATGTCACTCTCAGCAATAAATTATTCGGACAGTTGGGATGGGAGGTGCATCCAATGTAGCCATTGCTTGGGGACCGGCTGGGCACCAGTCTGTTAGTGGGACATGGTGAGAGTGATTGCCTTTGTGTCAGTTTTTCTTTTTTTTATTCTTCACTTATTAAACTCAGCCCACTTCTTTCCCTCACTTTTGCCGTTCTGATTCCCTGCATCATATCGCTGTGGGGAGTGAGCAAGTGACAGAGTGGGGGCTTCCCTGCCAGCCAGGGACAACCATCGCAGCCTCAAACTAGTGTAGGCCATGGACGTGCATTTAGAAAGCATTGCTATGTGCTTGCTCTCTTCTTCTGGTCTGCTGTATCTGCTACATCGTTATCTGTTTTATTTACTATCCAAGTCAGGACACCAGGTGATGTGATCCATTGGTCTTGCCCAGTACAGCCATTTGATATTCTTACATTCTTGTTCCAGTAACCATCTGTGTGGCATTGCTTGAGTTGTGTCACTATTTCACAACTCATTTTCATGTGCTGGCAACTGTTCTTCAGGAGTGGCGGGAGTCAGGGCTAGATCCTGACTTCCAGATCTGCTGAGATCAGCTTCCTTTTTGTTGAAAGACATATGTCTTCCTTATGAATGCTTCACACGTTGCTCAAAGCCAAATTCAGAGGGGTTTTAACAAAATTATGGGAAGTTTTTAACACAGCACTAAACATGAGAGAACTGAAATTGTTCTTGTTTGAACTGAATTTTACCAACAAAACTTACCTTTGCTAAGACTGCATTCAGCAGGGGCTCTGCTCGTTACAGCAAGAATATCCAATCCCATCAGTGCAACAGTTTTCCAATTAGTTTTATAGCTATGGTCATGTACATGTTAATTTGCCTTTCCTCACTCAGAAAATTCATTCTCCATACAGGATGGGCAGCTTTGGAACTGTCGAGTACTTGCTTACCTACGCACTGTGTTTCTGGAGCTTTTGATTCTCATTGTGGCCAATATGGTGATGTTCTCCTTCGACGACAGGCAGTAAGGTGCTGATCTGAAAGAAAACTTTTGACCCCACATCTCTTTTCATGTATTCCAACTCTGGTTTCCCAGCTGACATTGAAAGCAGTAAAAAAATCCGGTCAGTTGCTAAGCTGGTCAGCTCGTCCACTCCCACAACCTGAGGTTGCATCTGAAGCTGTCACTCACAGCTGCTTGCCCTATCAATGAAAATCACCTTGGAAATCAGGGAGAGAAGAGAGAAGAATGGGTCAGTGACTTGTCTTCTCAGCGTGGATGTAAGCCTAAAGAGACTCAAGCCACTGAGACCATGGCCAAATCTGATATTTAACTCTGGATAGGAATTTAGGGACATTATAGGACTTTCTCCCACCATCCCTCCCTTTCCAGCAATGCCCTGAAGACTGAAAATCTTACAGGACCACTCCCAAGGAAACTCCAGGATGGTTGAGAAGACATAAGGATGTCTCAAGGAAGACCAGCACCTGCCAGTCCACACAGATGAAATTCTGTAGTGAGACATCCATCAACTTGAAGCCCTAGTATAATAAAGATACTGGGTACAAGGATAATGCTTTTCTGAAGGCAGCCTTAAGCAGTCATACTCAGGGGACATGTCCATGCTGGAAGGGACTGGCTTTATTCTAACAGAAATATTTTGGTTGAGGTGATCAGGCATTGATTACAGAAGATGTGGATAAGAAAAAGAAATAACTCTCAAGTTATTTCTGGATACCTGACTCAGTCTATAGCTGGAGTGAGCTCTTCTCCACCTGCACCTTTACTTCCTTAGGAGGTTCAAGGCAGGCAGAGAGTAGATGGCTCTGAGAACTATACTAAATGCAAGAGGGGAAATTTAATTGTGATGCTTGGATCTAGTTTTGCACACACAAAAGTGGACTGAGTTTTATGGTCTGTCCTTCACAGGATGGGACTGAACTTCAGTGCCCTCTTAGAATAAAAGGAAGTTAAAGCTACAGCTGAATCTATGATTGTGCCAAAGAAGAGAAGAATAAACCCAGTACCTGGAAGTGGAAACAGCTACGGAGTAAAATCTCCATCAGTCTGCTGGAATTTGGCACAGATAAACCACTTGAGGACTGAAAGCTAAGTATCTGTATGAGCCTTTAAAGAAGGACATCAATTGCCTCTATAATTGAAGAAGGCTCTAAATATTTCAGAGAAGGCAGCCAGAAGAAAAGGGCGTGTGTGCCGTAGAAGACATACTTGGAGAACTATCAAGGTAGGCTGGGGGTGGAGTAGAAAAAAGGGAAGACTAGCCATAGGCCTTGAAGGTCATATGGTGACCCACAACTTTCCTACTTCTCCCTCAAGAAAAGCAGTAACTGGGGAGGAGAAAGAGGAGTCAGAGGGTAGAACACTAAAGCAAATCTCTTAGCTCCTCACCCTCTAGCCTCTTGTCCTTATCTGGATTTAGCAAGATAGCTTGAAAAACAGTGAGGCTGCCCAGTTGAGAAGCATTCCTGGCTGGCAAACAGCCTCTTAGGCAAACCGCTGGTTCCTGCCTACTTGGAAGTTTCAGGCACACTCCTCTGCAAAATAGGACTAAAAAAGCTTTCAAATCTAGGCATAGTTGTCACTCTTCCACTCTGTGGAAAATGTATGCCAGAGCTTGTCTTTGGATGAGGACAAGATAGTGACCTGGCACAAGGTGCCTGCTTCATCCCCTCCCGGCATGCAAGAGACAGAAGAAACTGCAGATATTTGAAAGTGGAAGAGAGGAAAGAGACACTTGGTTCCTAACAGACTTTTGAACATCTGGTAAGGCAAAAGCTGTGAGAACCACACATCTAACATACAGAAAAGCTACAGGCGTTCGTAGGCATAATGAGAAGATGTTAGGAGCAAATGCATCTCTCAAGCAATGGGTAGCAACTAGTAAGAATTTGCAACAATGTTCTCATATTCAAGAATAAGTGCTTTAAAAAGAAATCTAATAGATTTTTAGGAATAATTGCAGAGTAGGAAAATGGTGTTGCCTCAAGCTAACTGAAAATTATAAAATGATAGTGACTCAGATCTGGTGATTTATGGACCACTCGCTTCTGCTCTTATTGAGGAAATTCTTCATTAAAACAAAGCTCCAGCTAGTTCAGCCTACTGCATTTACTCAATAATTTTGAGAAATGAGGTCTGAGTGTCTGCATTAATTGGCCTGGAAATCCCTTTTTCCTATTTAAAAAGAACAATATTTATGGCTTTAAATGCTACGTCAATTTAAATGTTATAATGTTTCACAATCATGTATTTAAACACAGAAATCTGTTTATTTACCCAAACAAAACAGAGGAAATGATTCCAGCCCTCAGGTTTTGAATTCTCATTTAAATATGTGAACATCAGTCCACAATTTAGAGATGTTTGTGTATCTATGTACCTCCAAAATACTCATATTTCATAGGCTTTTTCACATTAATATTCACCAACAGTATCACAAAAGTTCTTTTTCTTTTACATAACTGTAAGCAACAGTAATTCTAGAAACACTAGAGAAAAAAAAGCATAGCAATGTCCACAGTTACAAGAAAAAGTGCACATTACTTGGTCACAATCACAGTCATTACTTGGAAAACTATATGTAACAAGTAGATATAAAATATCACTGATGCCTTAAACTCATTGTCAAAAACGGAATTACATAAAATTTTGTACATGAAATAAGGCAAATTTAGGAATGCACAAGAAACTTGTTATTCAACAAAAGCTAAACAACAGAACAGATAGTACAGTAAGCATCAACTAAAGTACTTTTTTCTATATACTCAAAAGTAAGCCCGCCGTAGTGCACAAAGAAAACACCATTAATGTGTAATCAATATTATAAAATAAGAACTAGAGGGGTTGGGAAGAGTGGGGAAGGGGAAAGAAGAGTTTTATTATAGTTGCAGCTGCATCCATTTACAGTTTTGTAGAGGTTTTAGCTAGGCCTGGGAACTACACAAACCATACCAGAAGTGTCAATGACCTTCCTCTGTAAGAATTTCGTTTAAATTAAGGAAAACAAAATAAATACACACAAGAGTGCAAATTTTCAGATTGTCACTTGCAACCTCTCAACATTCATCATCTACATCCAATCACAACTAGAGGGACTTGTATAGGACAGCAGCAGTGATCATGGCGTTAGATGAGCTCACCGTAAGAAATCAATTTATCTTTTTTTTTTTTCCTCAATGATATGTCTTTTTTAAAAAACCCTCAACTCTTTATTAATTGCTAATAAAGCCGCAATATATTACAGAATGGAGTTGAGAATGGTATGAATGCAGGAAATGCATGCTTCCTTTGGAAGGTATTCTGCAGATGACAATTTACAGTACACAGGGGAAGAATTATCCAGCATCAAGAGTTACTCGTCGTAGAAAGAATATGAAGTTGGGGAGAAGGGCACAGTCAGGGGATCAAGAGAGGAAGGGGGGACTTACAATAGCTCCTCAAAACATTTTCAGGACCAGTGAAAAAGTTTACCAAAGTAAAAATGAAAAATCTTGAATGAAAACAAAAATCTTTTGTTTTTTATAAAAATTACATTTTTTTAAAATACAAGATCCTTTTAATTGCAATTGTGCCCTGGAGCAACAGGACATTTGGCAACGTTTTGCCATATACTGCAGCTTTAAGTCCAATGAGTCAGTATCACATTCCACTAATATTGCACTTGGATCTTGAACCTTTTTTTTTTTAAAACCATCACAGCATCTTCTGTTTCCTCCACTTGTTAGAACGAGTTAATTTCTAGCCACTTTTTTGATATTTATGCTGACACACTAAAACAAAAGCAATAGGCTGGACACAATAAAGTACCTCAGAAATACCAGAGGTCGAAGTTCACTCGAAGCACCTTAACACATCACTTTATGGATCAAGAACAGTGTGGCATTATGGTAATTAACTCTCCTAAAGGACTGTGCAGTAACTGAAGTGTGTGCTCTGGGAAATCAAAATGTCATTAGTGGAAACTCTGAGATAAGACCAGGCCAGTGTGAAGGTCACATGACTCAGTTCTGCTGCAAAATAAGGTTTTCCAGTTCATCTGCAGAACGCAACAAAAATGCGGCTGATTCTCGATACCCTGCCACGAGCTGCCTCACTGCATTGATTTCAGTTGGACTCAGCTGGGGTCTAGAGCTTGAACTACTGGAGGATCCGGAGCTGGTTGCTAACTGCCTCTTCATACTGAGATCTGTTGGACCTGCAGACAAAGGAAAAGAAAAGAAGCTTCAGATCATTTCACAGGTTTGCAGCTACAAATGCAGAGTAGAAAAAGCTGCTCTCAGCTGAGTGCCAGGGAGAGGCAGCAGAAACAAGTAATAACTGTCCAGTTACCAGCTGCCTCGACAGGAACCACAGCAATTTATGTATGACAGACACCCTTTCAGCTCTACTTACGTAACATGAAGAATAAGACCACTGCCAGCAGAAAATTAACCTCTGGGCAGTATCTCAACAGCATAGGCCCCTTGCAGACCCTGGGACTAACCATCTAATGTTGCTGAGCAGGCAGAAGGTTCACCTCCTGTACCTCCTCCAGCTCCAGCTGCCATTGTAGCCCTCACGGCAATCTGCACACTTGCAGTTTCTGTCACAGAATATCAAACTTACATTCTCTAGGTATCTATTTTCACATTTTATGCTTCAACCAGCATGCGGCCAGATTGTGAATTACTTACAGACCCAGACAAATGGTCATTCACTTGAGTAGCCCTGACGCCACGTGACCACTTATCTAAATAGCTGGTCATGAATGAGATTAGGCTGGTGACAATCTGGCTGCTACAGTGAGGAGTACATTGGCAGCTTATACCAACTTGCTTAGCACTTTTTGTAAAAAAAATATTCTCAAGACGTATGCTGCGTGCAGAAGACAGCACTCCTGAGGGCAGTTTGCAGGTTACTGCCACTGGCAAAATCGGCTGCCACCAGAAGTTCAGCTTTGTGTGGAATTGCCCTGGTCGTTTGACCATAGTTATTAGTTAGTTAAGACACACAGTGCTTTAATGAGGTGTTTGCCTTTTCCATTTAACGCAATACATTTTTTTTCTTCCTAGAGCGTAGATTTGGACAGGTAGAATTAGATTCAGGATTTTTTTAAACATAGAAGGATACAGCTGGCGAGTATACCTATCAAGCAGTTTGTTATGTGCAAATCTGGAAAAATATTGTTCATTCATTTTGCCAGTGTGGCAAAGCTATACTTCTGGCAGGCAGAAGATCAGTCCAGCCTGATCTTAATCTTAATACTTTCCTTGGAAATTGAGATCAAATTATCCAAAGCATTGTATCTTGCCTTCCTATGAGAGAAATGACACTACTCAGTTTCATCTGGACAATGCCAAGGCTTTCTCAGCATTCATTCACTGGATGGACCTTGTTTCCTTAGAAAGACTGGAACAATTTTAAAATTTAGCATATTCAGCTACAGAATACACAACACACCAATTCATACTCTAGAGGTCCTCCTAAACAATCCCACCAGAATCACAAGATTCAAACACAGACTCACTCTCTTAAGCACTAATGGGAAAAGATGTACTGATCTCCAGAAGCTGAAGATCTGGTCATAAACCTTACTTATTTTTCTTTCTTTTATGTTTATGCAGAGGTATGTCTGAGACCACAAAGAATGTGGAGATTGCCATGTCCTCACACTCACTGAAGTTAATGAAAATCTGCCCTTGAGCGAATTAGAACTGGGACTAGAAAAGAAACTACTCAAACAGAAACGGTCCTATTTGATCTTATTTCCTATTACACAACTAGTATGAACAGCATTTCGTCTCCTGACTGTATTAGCCAGTTTTACATCGGCATAAATGAGCTGACTTTTAAATGACTTCCAGTGTACAAAGGACAAATAAAAGGACAATTAGCTCAGTGAATTTGTTTCAGCGTGACCGCACGCTGCAGGGAAACGATCACAGTGTGAAGAAGCTCAGAGGATATTTCTAAGTAAAATCTTAACCCAGCACAAAGAAGAAGGGCTCACAAATCATAAAGCCAGCTAGACTGAATGGCTGTAAGAAGCCATTAAAGACCTCTATATTTATTGAGGCGGTAGTGGAAAAGCTACCACTGACATATCGAGGGCATTGTGCTCCATATGAACCCACTTTAACTTTTATGTTCTTTCCTTGACTCTCATTCATGTCACAGCCAAAACCACACACACAATATATGGCAGAACAGAGCTTCTGCAGCAGAGCACATAGTTCTCTGAAACTGAAGGGCTTTTCTCTTTGGTAATCCAGATTTTTAAGAGGTTGAATCAGAGATTATGTTTATTTCACTCATTAAGTAGAAAATACATAGAAATTTGCTTGCTTACATCTCCAAGGTCTTCCTTACAAAACATGAGGACACAAAGTAAAAGCACCACTCTGAAAGGCAGACTAGGAGAAGACCAGATGTCCAGCATCCATTAATCAGTGTAATTCCTCACAAGTGTATGCAGTCACAGTGATTTACACAAACTGAAGATCTGACCCTGTATTCCTAAATGTCCTGATTAACTACCATAAGGAAAGTTTTTTTAACTCTTCAGAATATCTATCTTTGAATCCCTGACAGTACTGGAAATAAAGTTTTGTGCAAGTGCAAATCCGCATTCTGCACACAGAAGGAACCATCAGGCCCCAGAACCTCTCTTTATCTGGGAGACTTCTGTTGTATACAGAGTTCTTGTACACAAAGGAAGTGAGGAATCTCAGCTTTTAACTTACTTTAGCTACTTAAAACTATCTGAGGGCTTTTTTTTTTTTTATTTCTATACAGTAGGAAAATAGGATTTTCCTTCATTCCCCAAAACCTGCCTTGTACTTAACAAGTAACAGTGCTGTCCTCCTCCTCCTCAAAGAAAAGTGCCCTGAGCAAAAAAGCAAAGAAGTCCAGACGCACAGCAAAGTGTTCCTGGCTGTGGTTTCAGGACAGTGAGTATACCCGTGCCTTTTCAGGATGGGAAGCTGCATGTGCTGGCAGAGAGCTGAACAGAAAGACAACAAGCTATGCTTGATGTGAGGATAAGTTCTTCTTTTAATTACATTATGTGACCCCTTACCTCATCTCTAAAGCTTGCCTATGACCCCCCATGCTTTACATCTGGGAGAATACCTCACTCGGAGACTAGCTGCAGGATGCTTATACCAGTCTCAGCTTTTAATAACTATGATAGCCACTCACTGGCAGTACTACTGATTCTTAAAGGCTGTTATATGCTAAAAATACTGTAACTTATCAGTAGCTTCATCAGTCATACCTGATTGTTCAGAAAACAAGGAATAAAGCATCTTATTCTTACACTATAGATTTTTCCTCTGTAATTTTATGCAAATCAACTACTGAAACATAGGAACCCAAATCTTACTAATAAATATCCACCACATTTCTTTAACCAGACAAATAAATCACAGATATTCTGAAGGCTTAAAACAGCTGGTTAAGGTAGACACTTCATGCACTTCTATCTCCAGAAGCCATCACTACAGATGACTAAATCTGGAGAAAGCTGGACAGCTTTGCCACCATTTCTTCTAGTAACTGTCTCTACTTCAAATACAATTATTTCCTTAGTGTACTTAACATTATTTACTAAACTGCCAGTCTTCACAGAACAAGAAAGTGCATCCTTATACAGAGGGAAATTTGAAGATTTTTGCAATGAATTTTGCAGTGTCAGGTTCCTCCAAGCTGATAGTACACATTTTAGCACATTGCTTCCTATCCTAGAGTACTTTAGAATCTTGACTGAAAATATTACCAGGTTACACAATATCTGTGACAGTGTGCAAGCAAAGATTAAGTATATATTACAGAGATGAGGACTGCATACTTATTTTTATTTTATTTCTCTTAGTGCATACTATTATAACTCACAATTGTCACCTTCCATTTTTTTTAACAGCACAACATTCTCTTAAGCAGTGGGCTAAACAAATTGCTGAGACAGATCCTTTCTTTTATACTCTTTCAGAAGTCTGAAGTATTGTTCCTCTGCCTCTTGACGAGGCCACCTGACTGACACTTTCACAAAGGAATATTTGCGAACTACCACCTCAGTCCAGTTACACAGACCTTGTTTCCCCTGTGAGATGAAATGGTTCTTGTTGGAACCACATCAAGCTGAATATGAGAACTCTGAAAACCCACTCTTCATGTGCTAGACAATCATTTATGAAATTAGCTGCTGGGAATATCTGCCATAAAATATACTGTGGAACAAATGGCTTTTCTGCAAATTGCAAGATTTAAATGGAACTAGTTATTGCCTCATGCACTACTCATTAGCAACATGATTTACATCAAATTCCAAAATATGGGTCAGATGTAGATGTGCTGTTACTGATTGCTTAGACACTATCAACTGTCTCAGCAAAAATCCCTTAAGAACTGTATGCTGTCACTGGGTAGTCACCAACCCCATAATTAACAACTACTGAAAGAATAATAAATGTGTCAATGGCTCTCAAAATGATTATCACTACTGCAGATAATAATTTAGAATAAAAAAAATTAAAAGCTACATGTTTAAGCATCTCTGCTTTAAGTTAAGCAACCTTTTCCATCAGCAAAGATAAAAAGCACTGCACTTATTTATAGAAAAATACATTTGTCCATGCTTTGAAATCTCTCTTGTGCATCTTTTCTATGGCACCTATTCTCCTTTCCCCATTTTTTTTCCCCACGAGTGATACGTACTAGATTCTTGTCTACTACAATAACACTAAATAGGAACAACTATCAAAGTATACTACTTTCTCCAAATCAGATGTATTTATTATTGCAAGAACGTTTTATTGTGATATTACGCATCTGTCAGTGTTTCTTCTCCTCCTGCCTTCAAAAAGAGAGCAGATGTGCCAAAAAACTCTTGTTTCAAGTGCCAGGAGATCTCAGATCAAGAAAACAGGGACTAATGAATTGGACCTTTTAAGCTTCTTTCTCCCTTCTACACCCTTCCCTCTGGGAAACATACCTTCAGCTAGTTTAGATAGCAAAAAACTGCTGTGTTGCCTGAGGAAAGAGATGTGAAAACATAGAAATGCCTACAGCCACTGAACACCGTGCGTTTTCAACAATCAGCAAACACACTGGTTCGTGATGAAAGGATTATGTGAGGTCCTCCAATAATACTTCCTATCCACTACAGGAGATTAATTATGTGGCATGCACCTGTCTTGCCTTAAAGGCTGTCTCCTGAGCTTTGTGCAAAGGTAGAAAAGTAGGATACTGCCAATATATCCAGAGACATTCCATCTCCATTCCTATGGTGGGAGCAGACCAATACTTGCATATGCCATGTGCCCTATAATCTAAAGAGGAGGAGGAAGGGAAAGAGGAATGTGGAGATGATCTTAATACAGAATTCAGGCAGCATTTCCCAGTGAGAAATTCCCATCTTTGTCACAACATAGGTCAAACTGCTTAATTTCTTGCAACCCCATATTTTGCCTTTTTAAAAGGGGACTAAACACACTCTCCCAGCTTCCTAACTCTATCACTCTTGTTCTGTGACTCTTCACGCCCCAGGCTCCAGCTGTGTTAGACAAGCAGTTTTGTCTTTCCTTTCTCTCTCTCCACTTTGATGTCATCAAGGTTAGCACTGAGAACACAGAAGACTGTGCAAGAGTAGAGATATAAAAAAGAGCTGGAGAGAGCAACACCAAGAAAATCTCATTCAACCCCTACATCATGGCCAGCCATGCTGTGGGTAACCCAGTCAGCACTTTAAGAATTAGCTGAATACTGGATACTCTCAGCTCAACTTTCTTTTTTTCCTATTTTTTTTTGCCAAGAAGCCTCTACTGATTGTATAAATGCCAAATTTTTACACAAGGTAATAACTTCACCAAATTTGAGGGTGTGGAAATGAGACACTCTCCCTACAAGTGGACAAGAGTGCTCGGCCCTCCTCTCCCTGCCCCAGAGCAGCACAGCCATGCTGATCACTGGGGCTCAGCAGCATCAGCCCTGGGAGCTTTCCTCAGCTACTCCTTCATCTTCAGCAGGGCAGCACTGCCTGAAGGACTAGGAGGCAGAAGGACCAGGAAGGCTGACTTGCATGTGGGTAGGAAGCCTGGCTAAAGCGGGGAACAGTCGGGAGAGCGCAGCCTTCCTAGGTCTTTGGAAGGGGGCAGTGGGGAGAGATAAGTGGTGTGGTGGGAGTCTGGCAGCTACCAGCTGGACCACAGGGTTGTTGGTCTGCAGGCTCGACTGCAGGAGAGGAAGCTGAAAGAGAAGCCTGCCAGGGTGCAGGGTTTGCTTGCAGTGTGAACATATTCAGATTCAGTGGGAGGACTCACCTGAGCTAGAAGGGGACTGGACGTTTGTGGTGCCTGTGATGCAGTGCTGAGTTGAGGCTGTGGTGGAGGTAGGCTGCAGATCTGTGTAGAGAAACAGAGACACAACAGTTGCTTTGACTTACCATCACACGAGGGCATGTCCTACACGGCCAGTCTGCCATTGAGACTGAAAAACCCTCTCTTTTTACACACACAAAGGCAGTTTCTGCCTAGAAAACTGGGTGTGGCACAGAAGAAACAGCACCAAATCACCTCGAGGAAACCCAGCAATGGCAGCAGAAACACTCTCCACGCCTCTTGGGGAAAAAGGACTCAGGAAACTTAGTGGATTTGGAAAGCAAGGCTCTGAGAAGTCCAGGCTGGCTTCAGAGACTGCTGGCAGCTGACACTCACTGGGAGAGCACAGGTGGCGATCCACTGGACAGAAACACATGGGGAGATGGGGCGATCCCACTCTGTCAGGAGAGGCTCAGGCAGCATGCAAGGACTTCAACGGCTTCTGGTGGTAGCAAGAGATTTTGCTCTCAACAGAGAAGCCTATCTCCTGTCCTCACCCTCCTGCCCTCAAGCTGAGTGTCCCTCCAAGCTTTGTCCAGGTGTGATGGAGTGGGGCCAGCTGAAGCCTTTGTGGCTGGCCAGGAGTTGGCAAGCAAATTTTGTTTACAACCACTGGGGTACTCCACCTTGGAGATTCTCCATTCAGTTCTGTAGCAGGAACTGCATTAGCCTTAGAAAAGAGAGTCATGGAAATCCACCCTTGTCAAAGAACAGCTCTCCTTTAACGTCTACGAGGACAACGTGCCCAAAGGTGTCTCCCAGCCTGTGTACAGAGGCTCTGTCAACCCACAGGTTGCTTGGTAATGGGAGTGAAGCTTTCCAGCCAAGCTGGCTTGGCCTAAAGGGTCTAAAAGTAGGGGGAAAAAGGGACCTTGGTGCTGTAAGCCCAAGCCTTTTCCTACTGTGTTTTTTTCCTGCCCACACTAAAGGAGGGGTCACTGTACAAGCTGTTGTGTTCTGCTTGCTCATATTTAGCAGTTGCATGAAGCTTGCCCCATACAGTTCTGGAAGGAACTAATTATGGTTCTGTAATTAGCCATGTGGAAGGACAGGCTGAGGAGGGAAGCACTGCAACAGCAGGCACAGAGAGGTCCCTGAGCCAGGGCCACCAAACAGTTGGGTGAGCAGATAGCTAAGTCTGTAAGACGGGATCAGAGTAGGGATGAACTTTACAGTGGAGAAAATAAGGAAATTAAATGAGTCACAGCATACAAAATACATACCTCAGTTGGACTACTGGATAGGAGAGGTAATTGGACATTGTAATTGTATTACTGTAGGGGAATGTCCAGAAATAGGCATTCAAGCAGTGAATTTTTCTGTTTTCCTTTTTTTTTTCTGTTGTAGCAGATACACAAAACCAGACTGTCTTTGTTTATACACACATCCTGACTGAGGTGTATATTTATTTTTACACTAGGAGAACATTTGTAAACGTGACAAGAACATTTGATGGGTTACTAAATTGAAAAGGAAATGCATTTTTAAATAACTTCTTAGGTCTTCAAAACAATTTGCAAGCAAATATCCTGTTCTCCAGAGAGGGAACTCAAGAACCATTGTAACAGCCTTGCACATGTTTGGAACAAGAGTCCTTGAAACAAAATAATGATTGCAAACAACTGTCCTGTGAGGTCTGTCAGGAGGGCAATGGTTACCCCTCTCAACTACAACTCCATCCACTTCTCTTAGTCTACAAATGAAAAAGTAAATATCCATGGACATATCAGAGAGGACTCACAGATCCCAAGGAACTGGCCTCCAAGTCCTCCCATTTCTCCTGTAAGGAAACCAGCTAATGGAGCCAGAGCACTTTACCCTCAATAGCTAAGAGATAATTAGGTTGCGTAGGGATTTCTTTTGTGTCAACGGAACTAAGAAATTGATGGATTTGCCTTTCCAGCTTTCCTAATGGTCTTCCTGAAATGGCAGCTGGGTCACAAATCAGCAGCCAGCTAGACTGTTAGCATCGACAACTGCTTTCCAAGTGCTGGCACACAGCCTTTCAGTTCATGGAACTTATGTGCTTTGGATACTGTAGGATCCTGCAGGATCCCTGTGGAGAAGACGGACACCTTTGTGCAACTCTCCAACTACTCACAACCACCCGGGAGAGGCGCAATGGCTTACTAGTCTTCCAGAGTAAAACGACATACAGACAAAATTTTCCAGTGCAAGTAGGGAAAGGCAGGGAAGAAGAAATGTTTGAGCATGTGCCAGTATGCAAGCCGTAAGCATCCACTGGTCCCTTCACCCCAGTGATGCTACACAGGGAAATGCAGTGCACTGCACGGTTCCCTGGCTGTGTTAGCTGTGCAGCACCTGGGAGTTCCTGACTGTTTGTCAGCACTGTTCGTCCTGCAAAACCCATCTTGAGCTTTAATTGTGAAAAAACACCGGAGCCTTCTATGTTAAAGGTACAAAGAAAGTGTTGATTCTAATCAGAAAGCAACTAATTTCTGATGTTTTCTTTTTTTTTTTTTAATTGCATGCTGAAGTGACATAGAATACTTCTGCCTAAATCGTACAATTCACTGAAAAATGGGAGTTATGGAAATATATCCTCTTACAAGAGGTCTGAAGGGAAGAACAAATACACCAAACAGTTGTGACTCCTCACAGTTTAACATTATGTAAAATAGGACAATTCTGACGGCTTCTGCTGACAAATAACACATGGAGAGTTTAATCCTACTCTTAGTTGGGTGAAAGAGCAAATGCCAACTGTTTTGAGTGGGAAATGGCTCGGATCTTCTCTGGCCACAATGTAAAAGACAATTTTAAAGTTCTTGTGCATTTTCCCAAGAAACCAGATTTCCACGGCATGTCTTACTCTTATTGAAATATTCGATCAGAGATCATATTCAGTACCTCCAATGTGCTTTTCATGCATATGGAAACAATTGTAATCATCATTCAACACTCTTTAAGTCAAAGACTTTTGACAACTAAAATACTATGTTTTTAAAGCCTTTTGAAAACTTAATGCAAATCATTCACAGACTTTTGGGAATTTTAGGGGTGGGGAGTGAGGAAGCAGACATGACAGAAGGTCACCAGGACATCACATACCAATAAGTCCTTGCAGGCTGCAGTCCTGATAGCGTTTTGAAAATTGCTTTGCATGTCTGTCTGCTGGAGAGGTGGGCCCATGCCAACCTCATGAAGTTCAACCAGGCCAAGTGCAAGGTCCTGCACCTGGGTTGTGGCAATCCCAGGCACAAATACAGGCTGGGCAGAGAATGGATTGAGAGCAGCCCTGAGGAGAAGGACTTGGGAGTACTGGTGGACAAGAAGCTCAACATGAGCCGGCAATGTGCCCTTGCAGCCCAGAAGGCCAACCGCATCCTGTTCTGCATCAAGAAGAGCGTGGCCAGCAGGTCGAAGCAGGTGATTGTCCCCTTCTACTCTGCTCTGTCAAGGTCCCTCCTGATGGCATCCCTCCCTTCCAGTGGCACCACACAGCTTGGTGTCATCGGCAAACTTGCTGAGGGTGCACTCTATCCCACTGTCCATGTTGCTGACAAAAATATTGAACAGGGCCGGGCCCAACAGGGACCCCTGAGGGACACCACTTGTGACTGGTCTCCACTTGGACATCGAGCCGTTGACCACCACTCTCTGAGTTTGGCCATCCAGCCAACTCCTTACCCACCGTGTGGTCTGTCCATCAGACTCATGCCTCTCTAGTTTAGAGACAAGGATGTCGTGCGGGACAGTGTCAAAAGCTTTGCACAAGTCCAGGTAGATGATATCCGTTGCTCATCCCTTGTCCACCGATGCTGTTACCCCGTCATAGAAGGCCACCAAATTGGTCAGGCACGATCTGCCCTTGGCTGTCACCAACCACCTCCTTGCTCTCCGTGTGCCATAGGATGGTCTCCAGGAGAATCTGCTCATGACCTCACCAGAGGTGAGGCTGACTGGCCTGTAGTTGCCCAGGTCTTCCTTGTTCCCCCTTTTAAAAATGGGGGTTATGTTCCCTCTCTTCCAGTCATTGGGGACCTCACCAGACCACCACGACTTCTCAAATACGATGGCCAGCAGCTTGGCAACTTCCTCTGCCAGTTCCCTGAGGACCCACGGATGGATCTCATCAGGTCCCATGGACTTGTGCACCTTCAGGTTCCTCAGATGTTCCTGAACCTGCTCTTCCAGTACAGTGGGCGGTTCTTCATCCTCCCAGTCCCTGCTTGTGCCTTCCACAGCTTGGGTGGTGTGGCTAGAGCCCTTATGGGTGAAGACTGAGGCAAAAAAGTCATTGAGTGCCTCAGCCTTCTCCACGTCCTGGGTAACCAGGACACTGGTTTCCTTCCGGAGGGGGCCTACATTCTCCTTGGACTTTTTTCTGTCCCCTACATACCTATAGAAGCCTTTCTTGCTGTTTTTGACATCCCTGGCCAGATTCAATTCCGTCAGGGCTTTAGCCTTCCTCACCTGATCCCTGGCCACTCGCACAGCCTCTTTGTAGTCCTCCCAGGCTACCTGTCTCCGCTTCCACTCTCTATAGGCTTCCTTCTTTACTTTCAGTTGGTCCAGGAGCTCCTTGCTCATCCACGCAGGCCTCTTGGCCTTTTTGCCTGACTTGTTCTTCATCGGGATGCACCTCTACTGAGTTTGGAGGAGGTGCTTCTTGAATATGGACCAACTTTCCTGGGCCCCTCTTTTCCCAGTGGTAATGACACCACTATTTTTATCAGAGGGACATACAACCTCATGGCGACACATGATTTCCTGTATAATTTTTAGTTTAGAGTATAGACGGAGATGCTGATTTGTCATTTAACACTTGGTATGCCAGATCCTCATCTGCAGTAAATTAAACTAGCTAGAGAGACCATGTGAGAAATCTAGGTCAATTCATTTGTTTTATGAAATACGGAGTTCAGTGTTTTCAAACTCCAGCCACAGAGATACTAATGGCCTCGTTTTGTGATCAGTGTAGGAGAGGACAATAATGACTGGGCAGGTCCTCATAAAGTCAGGCAAATCAACTGAAGATCTAACCTGATATTTTTTTACTCAGCTTTGTTAGAGACTTCAGGTTCAGTCTCACCCTTTTGTGAATTAGTCCCTTGAAACTGAAAGGAGACTAGCATGCAGTGAGCAAGTATTTTGCTCAGCCGTAACTGTTTGTGGGATTGTGTTCCTGCTCATTATCTGCTAATAGCCTGTGGATACTGAACCCCTTGGACTAGCTTTCTGTACAGCAGGGGGAAACGCACACATGAGCACATATACACACAGACATATTTTGTAAGGAAACTCACCACTGCTAGAAGCATCGTTGAGATTTAGCAGCCCACCTCCGAGCCCTCTGTAACTATGGTAACTGTAGGTCCCATTGCCATTGATGTACAACACCTCCTGTGTGCTGGAAACAGCTGATGTTGAGTAAGTGACCTGGGCTGGCTCCTGTTTGTACTGCTTGTCAGCTGAAGCAGCTTCATCCTGTAAAAAAAAGGAAAGGTTTTGAATTATTGTTACATTTTACCTTGCATGAGAGGTTCTTTTCCATTGTTAAGACTCCACATCTGTTGCTTTCAGAAAAGTATAATACATGTTAAACAAGCACAGACGTATTTCTGATTGACCAAACATAGCTGAAAGAAAAAGATGGAAATAAGCAAGAATATGAGTTTTCTACAAATCTGAGAATATTAAATTATTTGTGCTCCACAAGACAACCATACTGTTTCTCAAGGGAGAAGATGCATCCTCTCACCCTGAAGAGCTCACAGTCTCCTGCAAAACTCAGCTCTGTCCAGAAATAGCATGGGAAGGGACAGAAAAAAAAAAGCCATTACTTTCTGAGTATAGGAATGACTCTTCCGAGCCAGAGAATCATATATTTCTTGATAAGACAAACCAACACAGAATGCACACCAACTGATTCTTTTGATAAATGAGTCTCAAAAATGACAGAAGGAATAGAGGAATGGAATAAACCATCATTTCCTATGTTTGCAGAGGGCTGAGTGAGCATCCATCCACACAAGGGCCAAGTGTCATAAACGTGATTTGAAAGCATTTATTATCTGTGTATGAGCAGTGACTGTACATTATGAGTTCCCCTCAGTGCTTCCTGGTTGCCTCTTAAATGCTTGCGCCATATTTAATAGAATTCAGCACAATGACCCTCCAATTTTCCCCTAGTTTTGAGCCCCTCAGTACAAGAAGGACATTTTGTTACTGGAGCATGTCCAGAGAAGGGCAACAAAGCTGGTGAAGGGTGTGGAGAACAAGCCTTATGAGAAACAGCTGACGGAACTGGGATTGTTTAGTCTGGAGAAGAGGAGGCTGAGCAATGAGATCTCATTGCTCTCTACAACTACCTGAAAGGAGGTTGTAGTGAGGTGGGTGTTGGTCTCTTCTCCCAAGTAACAAGTGATAGGACAAGAAGAAACGGCCTCAAGTTGCGTCGGGGGATGTTTATATTGGATATTAGGAAAAATTTCTTTACTTGAAAGAGTGGTCAGGCACTGGAACAGGCTGCCCAGGGAAGTGGTGGAGTCACTATCCCTGAAGGTGTTCAAAGAACGTGCAGATGTTGCACTCCAGGACATGGTTTAGTGGACATGGTGGTGGTGGATTGACAGTTGGACTTGATGATCTCAGAGGTCTTTTCCAACCTTAATGATTCTATTCTGTTTCATGTGAAAGTGTATTTTTCCCCATCTGCACTTACCGTACCTACTGCTTAGAGCACCTCACCTCCACTCATGATCACAGGATGCCCCTGAGGCAACTTTAGTAATGATACAAGTGAAAAAAATAAAAGCATTAAGAGAAGATTTAATGTGTTTTAGTAATTGGAAACAAGGAAAACTACCAGTATGTGACTGCTCAGCACACCACAGGGGCCTAAATGCCAGAATTTCTGACTTAGTTTGCAAATTTATTTGAACTTTTTCTTTTAAATGTTAGACTTTTTTATGGGCCTGATTTTACACTCTTATCAGATGAAAATCTATTTCTGTGATTTCAAATAAAATTGATCTAGGGAAGATTAGTATTTAAAAAAGTAGAGGTGAGAATGTTTGCAAACCTTTTCAGAGTAATTAACTGAAAAATGATCTATTAGAATTATCTCCTCCTCTTCGTGTAAGATTTTGTCTATTTTATGCCTCCTCTCTCTTCTGCACAACCCTTTTATGGTTGCTAAATATACCAAACTTATTAAGAACGCTATAAAATATCTGAAACCTTTTTTACAGTATTTACTTCAAAATAAGAATCTATCCACCAACACAGAGGGCTCAAATAGTTCAAACAGTGTCCAGCCTCTGTGTTGAAGCAAAAGCAGTTCTGAAACAGCTTTCCTGTTTGTGTTAGGAGCAGTTGTCAGTTCCACCTCCCAAATAAGACACTACCAACTTTTCTGAAATGAAGATATCCCTATCTTGTAGATCTTTATTGGCGAAAGAGACTTGGGCACAACTGAGATGACTCAGGAGAAGGTATATATATTATTAACAGAAATTTTAATATTTAATACAGAACTCCGAAACATCATATAATTAATTCCATAAACAATCAGGATGGGGCCTCTTGGGCACTAATATGAGCTGAGGCAAAGCTTTACATTTTTAAGTGAGTTGGCCAAACTGGTCTCCTCTGCATTTTCTTAAGTAAAAATAAGCTTAAACAAAGGGCCAAAATTGCAACGTATTTTTTTTTGCCAGGAATTCAACTTTAATATAATTTACCTTTTCTCTCCAAAGGTCATTGCTGTCTCTTATTAGAGAAAATGTATTGTTTTCTCTAAGAAAATTTTCATAAGCTATACAGTAAATTTCTATCCTGGCAACAAAGCTTAAGTCATCGTCCAAATATTTAACACTCTCAGGGCTGAGATGTTCTGTATCCTTATGTCTAAAACTAGGTAATTCCTGCCACAGACTCACTCAGAGCCTCATTTTATTCTCCTGAAGATCAGTAAGGGATCTTCTGCAAATTTATCAAGGACTGGACTGTGTTCAAGGGGTGCAGTGCAAAGAGGACTGACTCCTTTGGCTGAGCAGAGTATCTCAGGGCTTGTCTCCTTATCCTGACTGTCTGGAACTCATAAATTTGTTGTCCCTGAATTTACAGGTCCACCAGAGCTGCTCTAGCCAGTGCACTGAAAACCTAACAGTGAGTTTCCTGCAGAGCTGATGCACTGAGCTCCTAGAAAGCATAGGAAGCAGAACCTGGCTGGAGGGCACAGCAAGGGTGCACAGTGCACCTTGGTGCGTACCAGCCCAGGCGTTAGAGCACATGGTCAAGAAGTGGGAGACCCAAGTTCTGGCTCCTAGTTGCAATACACAGTGAAGAGGTGGAAAATTTGGATGTAAGGTCTTTCCTAGGAGGGGACCTGAAGTCAGAGCTGCCATCTCCTAGCAACCATGCGCAAAGTAAAACTGCAGTGGGAGTTGTAGCTGAAGCTGTGCCACTGTGTGGAAAGAAATGCACAATTCATAGGGCCACAGAGGTAGCAAACAAAAAGGGAGCAGGACTTAGTTCTCTTTCAGAGACACGCTGCCCTGGGAGGCTTCCAGCTCTGCTCCCTTTCAGCTGCTCACTAACACAAAACTCACAAGCTGCTCTGAGGTCAGGAATCCAAGGCTGAGGTCAGGAATCCCAGGGTGATCTTTGTATCAAACTAATTGCAGCCCTGTGCAACGCCGAGGTGTGCCATGGGCTTGGACTTGAGGCAGAGCCCAGGCGTCCTGGTGGGGAAGGCACTCGGAGGGGTGAAAGGGGTTGCGGAGGATGCTGCGCCCAGGACTTCTGGTCCTGCATATCAGCTGTAATCTCTCGGCCACTATACAAAAAGTGGCTTCCTCTAAATATTAGATATATTTTTTAAAGAGTAGACCAATCACCTGTACCTAAATGATTAATAAGTTGCCAGATGCTTCAGACCTGAAATCTGGGCCTCATCAAAGTGCTTAGCTCAGTGCTTCGGGATGACTAAATGCAGAAGCAGACCAGGATTTCTGGTGAGCATTTTCTGAGCAGGCTCAGGTGTCAGCCCTGCTGCTAGGATTACAAACCATTCCCCTGGTCCCAGGGGGTTGGATGTTACCTCTCATACATTCCCCTGGGATTTAAGCATTTTTTAGAAATGTTTCGTACTTCAAAAGGCAAAATTGTGTCCTTTTTCCTTGCAGCCACACCAAGAATAAAAAAGCCAGGCTCTCTTTTTCTTGGGGAGAGGGAACATGAATACCATACTCACTTTTGTATACCTGAGATTTATTCTGCACAGATTAATTCTCTTTTTTTCTTTCCATCTTAATTGCCTTTGCTTTTAAACTAATGTAGAAATTAAACAAACATAGTGTTGTTCCTGAACTGAGATTGTTTAAATAGTCTATGTAAGTCGTTCAGCACTTCTTGTTTCCTCCTATATTATGTTTACACTGGAAAGGCTTAATAATTTATTTAAAATGTTATTAAAAAAATATTTCATAATAGTCAGTAACAATTAACTAATCATTTATTAATGTGCTTGTCCTAACTACCTGAACATACACTGCTGTAATTCATAACAAATTTATAAAACCTGTCAAGTATTAACCAACCTTTTTAAAACTATTGATAATTTATCTTTAATAAGAAATATGTACAAGATGCAGATAAAACATTTGTCCATCTAGAATTCGACTTATACCATCTTCATTTTGTATACAGCAATGGAAATAAGTCATCCTTCTAACAATATTTCTCTTATGAATTTTTTTTTGGCAAAGAAGTAATTTAAGTATTGAGCATATAATCTGGAAAATGACGGAAATCACAGAAATGCAAAAATACCTTTTAGGTACAAAAGCACACTAAAATACAAAGTTATCTGTTCATTTGAACACGTGGAAGCATGAAGTGCACACTGTGATCCTCAACTTGGTATATATTGCAGCTACCTATGTCTCAGTTTTATGTCCAGGTCTGTACTAGAGGAACATAATTTTTTCCTTAAAAGAGCAGATAGATACAATTTATTTCATTTTTAATCATGGAAGCAATTAAGTAACCCTCTAAGGACAGCACATACTAAGAAAAGACTTCATGAACTATTGCATAAGCTGCATACTGAAGAAAGCCTGCTCTGCTCTGACTGATACTCTGAGCAGCTAATGAATAGTTTAAAAGGAAATAGCATCCACAGCAACACAGATGCTAGTGCAGAATATCATGACTGTGGTACAAACAGCAAGGCTCACTGGCAGCGTCCCAGCCTCCTGTTCCACATGCCAGCGGAGGCAAAAGCATACGCATTTCTTTTCAAAAATCTGTCCTTCGTGGAAGCAATTCTAACAACACCATTGCTCCTTTCTGTTCCCCATCTTCGTCATCATCATCAAAATAACACAAAAAAAAAAGTAATACCTTGTTAAAATAAAAAGCCCTGGCAAATCTGTGCTACATTGAGTTTTGATCCCATATATACACAAGTGTCAGAAATTCTGTGTATTCCCATTAAGAGAGCAGTGCTACTGCCTTGGCTCCACTGTTAGCAATAGGCACTGCTAACCTGTAATCATAAATCCCGAAAGGCAGTGTGTGTGCAGACCAACTCACATGAACAACAGGAGCTGACCATAAAGCTAACAAAACTTCTGCAACAAGAATACAGATGGTAATGTTCTACCAATGGCTAAGATGGTGACATGCATTTAACCACTGTTTTCACGAAATGCAGTGTCTACCTGACTGACAAATTAACAACTCTGAGAATGAGAGCTTTTAACTACCCCTATGTCAAGGTGAACTTTTCCCACTCAATTAGAAAAAAAGACAAAGAGGCAAACACATTTTTTTTTTGCCTCATGTTTCTTGATACTTTCTTTTTTAATATGTTAAACTGAAAAATGTGGACTGCTTGGTGCTCTTGTCAATGAACACTTGTCTTAGAACACCACTTTGAGGTTAGGAAAACTCAAATGTAGATTAGTCTTCAAACAAATAGGCAAGCCAGGGACCCAATATTTGCATATGCCTTCCATTTTTTTCAGCATGGGAAAAAAAAAAATTAACTCACATGAAAAAAAACAAAACATGCTTTCATGTGCTTTACTTTTTTTTTAGCCTCAATAGCTTGTAGCATGGCTTTAGAAGAAATAAGATAATGTTTCATATATTTTTCCCATTTGGAAGCCACCAATTTATTTCTATGATTTTTGAATCAAAAGTAAAATAAATAGAAACACATGATAAAACCATGCAGCACTTTTCAAAGTATACCCAATTAATCCTCACAATACTCCTGTTAGATAGGACTTTTATCACTGTTTTTCAGATGGTGAGATTCTGGCAACAACGGCAACCTTAAGCTAGCATTACCTAATATGTAAATTGCTTGAGTTCTGCAACCATAACAAGGTTACGGTTGTCTAACTTAGTATTTAAAACAATGAGAAGAAAGCCAGAAGTTCCATCACGGGGCACTGTGCCGGGGTGGTGGGGGGCTGTGGGGCTGGGATCTCTCTGCCCATCTCAGCTCTCGCACAGAGAAGCAGCTGCCAGGGTAAGTGGTGATCACCTTCTGCATGGAGCAAGGTGTTTTAAAGGAGGAGGAGCCACAGGATTCTTGTCTCCCATTGGAGGGCCCAGAAGATGGTCCCTTCTTAGACACCTGGAGATCACTGCTGTTTCCACGCCCATGACGTGATCATGTATACTTTGTGCTCTGTCTCTTCATGTTGTCTGTTCAACATCCCTGACTCCTCACTCCATCCTCCTTGCTTCTCCAGTTTCATCTTCTACCCTCCATCTCAGTTTCAATCTTCTTGCCTAGCAAATCCTAACCTCTCCTTTCCAAACAAGTCTCTTGATACCCGATACCTAAGCAGCTTCAGCAACTCAAACTCTTTCATTTCCTAATTTGTATATAATCAGTGTCACATCCAGTGATGGTCCCGTCTGAGATTTTCTCTCCCTCCTCAGACTCCTGTCAGTCTCCTAATCCCCAAAATTCCGTCTCACATGGAGCAAAGTCAGCTTCCACAACTGGCCAGGGCAGCTCCTGTTTTCAACCCACATTATTTTTCACTAGTAATATCTGATCCTTTTTCACCATTAGTTCTTTAATTCACCTAACCAGTTTCCTTCACATCACTATTCATTTCCTTATCCAATCTCATCTCATAATCTCCCTTTCCCTTCTGCCATAGTTCACAGCCCCAACACTCTTCCCCTCCTTTCTGCACTGAGGTCAAACTCCTAGTCACACTCACTGAAATTCAAATAAACTGGGAATTCAGTAACTAAAATATTTTGACTGTGTAAGCAAGTGCATCCACTGTCACATCCTTGGCATAAATGACACCACTATACTGTCAAGACCAAACACAGAGCCTTTTTTTGTTTGGTTGGTTTTTTTTTTTAAGGAATGCTAAATATATTTAAGGATCAAACTACCCTTAAAAGGAGAAAATTTTCCTCATTCTTGAACTTGGCTGAAGTTTTCCCTGAAAGAGTTCGACAGATGGAAGACATACAGAACAGTAAATGTAATCCCTGGGGGCTGAAGGTCGTGAAGGTCTCACCAAACTGCATACCTAGTATTGTACAGAAGTGTCAGGTAATTTTAATAAGTGATGATACTGCCAACAGCTTGGATGACACACATTGTTCTGACAGAATACTGGATCTTTTATTAGCTTTAATTACATTAAATTAATTCTCTAGTGCCTGACCCAGCTTTTAATTTTATGACCAATATCCTGGAAGCCTAGACAGCTAAACATTATTTTGGCACATCACAGCAGGCTACATTTTCCTTTAATACTGCAGTAAGGCTCTTGACTTAAGTGTGCTTAGCAATGGTGAAAATGGTATTTCTGCAAATGATGGATGTGAGTTTTCACTTTAGTTTTGGTTTCCATCACGCATTCTTTCTCCCCTCTCCCATTGCTAAGGTTTATGTTGGGATTACTACTCACTAAATAAAACCTATTCAAGACTAGGGAGGCCTGAGCAAAATGAAGCAGACCTACATAATTCACTGAGTTTGAAATCCAAATGAAGCTTCACAGTAGTCCTTTGCATTGGCTGACCTTCATATTTAATGTACTGAGTATTTATAGTCCTTTGAAAGGACAGCATCTTTTGACATTGTAGGAGGTGCTCTTACAGCTGTGATCTCAGCACAGAGACAAGGTAAGTTCTCTATAAAAAAGGTAATCTCTTTTCCCAGACCAGGAGAACTTCTGTGTCCAAAAGCTGATCTCATAAAACACACTACCTTCCCCAGAAAGCCTTATTTCTCTTACAATACAAGCAACAAAAGCCAGATTTTCAGTTGAAGCCGGCAGAATTTCAGTATTCACAATGAAAAAAGCCAAGCATTTGCTACAGGTTCCCTAATGAATCTGTTCATAGAAAAGTTAATTCATGTGACCTGTTTGCCATATTGCGTTGTGCTTTCACACCTCAAAACTATTTTGAACAAAGTTCTAGAAAATTTCCAGTCCCTATATTGAGGGATTATTAATCCAAAATTAACAACCACCTGAGATTTCAACACATCACACCAGACCGGTAGCTGAAACCTGAAAATTGAATTGCTAGAATCTTTATAGTCTGTTTAGGAAAATATTTAAAACATATCACAGATACCTTTTATCTGAAGGACAAAGTTATTCTCTGATAACTTTCCAAGACAGATATCTACATTTATATCTATCTATATCTAGAGTACTTCTACCTATACATCTGTCTCTCTCTCTCTCTCTCCTTGAGTATTTCCCCACCTCTCAGGCTAGTCAGAGTATTCTTGAGAATGATGCATTCATTGACAGTTCCATAACCTGTCATCCAAAATGAAAAGGTTAGAAAGGATAGATAGATTTAAAAAATAATTGCACCTCTGGACAGGTTCCTTCCCCTTTAAGTTTAGTTGTCCTTCA
The DNA here is from genome assembly GCF_036417535.1 of Chlamydotis macqueenii. NCBI lineage: Eukaryota > Metazoa > Chordata > Aves > Otidiformes > Otididae > Chlamydotis > Chlamydotis macqueenii. The sequence goes on from NC_141557.1 coordinate 118,161,843, forward strand.
TAAACAGCATTCCAGGTCAGAGGATAAGGCACTAGAATTATGGATGAGGTCTACGCACAATCAGCAGAAAAACTCCTGAGATATTCCCCAGAAGTACTAAGAGAAAATTTGAGCAAGCTAGCTAAAATAAAACAAGAAGTCAAGTTCAAATATTACAGAACTCATAACAGATATTCTTTAGATTGGGAAGTGTTTTGACAATTCAGAGGTTGACTTAGCACTGAAATAAAAAAGGCCGTAACTGCTGTCTTTGGGCATGCACACTATTTCTCCCGTTGCGGGGAACGGCTGGGGGACTGCACAGCTTTCTATTTCCCACCCTCTGTTATCAGATCTTGACCATGTTTTTCTCTACCACTCTCTGCATTATTTTCTTCACTTTTACTTACTCAAATCAAGCATGTAAAAAAATGAGAAAGCCTGTTCTTGTGTGACATACTACTCAATTTGTAGCTCAGTTGGAGCTGGGTATTCCAGTTAAGCTGAACTTTCATGCTTTAGCTGTGAGTCTATCACCTCATCATTACACAGAGAGACATCAGTCTCAGCTTAGAGTTTGCTGGCTCCTGTGCAGAGGCGCAGTTGCCAGGGTAAGCAGCTGGTAGCAGCTGGTAAGCAGCATCCACACAAATCAGGGTGTCTGAAGGAAGATGAGCCATGAGATTCTTGGTTCCCATTGCAGGGTCTGGAAGGCGTCCCCTTCTTAAACATCCAGAAATTGCTGCCTTTCCCTTGCCTGTGACCCAGTAGTGCACACCCTGTATGCCATCCTCCTTGCTTCTGTCTATCATCTCATCATCACATGGAGAGCACATCCATCTCAGTGTAGAATTTTCTGGCATAGACTTATTATTATATGAAAAAGTGCTCCTAGCACACAGATGCAACTGCACTGAATTTGTTACTGCCAGAAGTCTAGGTATTAATGATGATTTTGCTATTAAGTCCAGTATCAAAATGATTTTTGTATTTTAGAGAAAAAATGACACATATAATTTTTTAGATGGCGAGGAAATATTGATATAGTCTAACTGAGCTAAATTAGGTGTCAGTCAGGCATCTAAACTCCCTGTAACGACAATGGTGATGTGGGAACTTGAAGAGTGTCTATCAAAATATTGAGTTAGCTGCTCAAAGTTCAAGGATTTCCAAACTGTCCTCCTGACACAGGCTATAAAACCAAGAAAAGAAAGCACCATGCTTCAGTTTCACAGTAGAAGGCAGTGGGTTCCTTTAGCTTGCAGGTTATTACCACTAAAATGAACTGCCACTGACAGTACTAGGCATCAAAAATGACATGAGCCAGTGTTCAACAAGAAACGAAAGCATGAGACTGACATGGAAAAAGAAGATCAAAATAAAAAGGTGCTATTGTGTAGAAGAGAGAAAAATGAATCTCAGTCTTCTGCATTTCTGGTAGAATGGCACGTTATTTATAGACTGGAATGGGTATGTTAACCTTAAATAAAAGGTTAGTGTTTTCACATCACGGTGTTTGAGTCTTGCTTTTTCACCACTGCCACTTCACCTGCAGAACACAAAACTTTTTCGGAAGAGGTACTCAGATGGCTGTTGCAAGGAGTTGTTGGAGAATCACTTCTGTTGGAGCAATAGCGAAGTAGAGGAATCATTTTTCATAGCCTGTCAGCTTCAGCCAGTTCATTATCTACTGTGATAGCAGAAGAGCAACACGAGCTTTCGGAGGTCACCAGTGCTGCTGGCTAAGCACGGACACATGCGTGAGCTACTCCTACAGTTTAGATAACTGTGATGCAAAGTCACTGAGGAAAAAGAAACTGAGTTTTTCTAAAGGACCACATCTCTCCCTTTTTCTGCGGTGCTTGAAATAAACTCACTGCTCTTCAGGGATGTTCTAGATAGCTGATTTTTGAATGTGCTTTCCCTGGTGTGCTTTTTTCCATCAAGCACTAAGGTATATTAAAAAGCGTAACTCAATGCAGCAATCACATTTGAGGTGGACTAATGATGGCAAGTTTCCTGCAAGTTAATTTTCTCTATAGCTCCTGCTGTTAGGTTGCAGTTATCACCCTACATAAGCTATTTAATAAGTTATACTGGGCATGGGCATGCTCTTTATTTTTATAGAGAATTTTAATGTATGAAAAAATTTAGTTAGCTCATAGTGGTTTCACCACTATTAATTCAAAGTTGTCTCAACTTAAAGACAGATGCATAGTGCAAGACTGTATAGTGCACTGCAGCGTATGCACAGCAATTAGTTCCTCAGTGCAATTTTAAATAATGTGTCCAATGATGGCCAGCACCAGACGACAGCTATAGGCACGTAAGAAGCAGAACTGGACCTGTTTTGAGTATGTGAACTGTGCCAGTGCCTTTAATTTTTTGTAAAACTCCTATGTGCTCATGGTGTATTTCACAAAATACATGTGGCATTTCCCACAGAGAAAGTGCTCCAAATTCAGACAAAGGGAGAAAGTTGCCATGCAGAAGAATCTTCAGGGCCACCATTTGCTGCTCTGCAGAGGAACACCAGAGGAGAAGGGGCAGGTGGAACTTTCGCTCCTCCCCATTGTACCAGCAGAGAGGAGATTTGTTAGGGCCTGAGCCTCATACAGAATTATTTTCCTCTCAGGATAGACAGAAGAAAAGGTGGATTTTAACTGACCTAAAGAACAGCACAGCACAGCCCTTGCCTTGGGCCTTAGGAGAAGGTCCTGATTTAGGTCTTGTTTCAGTAGTCAACCTTGAGAATCCCCACCTCCTCTATTTGCACCTCCCCATCCACTCTCAGCTGACATTTTCCCTCAAAGGAAAGCCCATTTTCCCTTGGGAGACTGCATCACTGACTCCTTCAGCCTGCCACAGAGGATGCGACCAGAGAAAATATGGTCCTTTCCTTCCCTGTGCCATCTCCATAGATGTCAGTCTAATACAGCTCAAGGCACAGGACCATGGGAGCAGGCTTGCTAAGCCTGCTCCTAAGAGATCTCATTTGGTACGTGCCTGATCCCAAAACTGAAGCACCGCATAACAAACTCCAGAGCCTAGGATGCCCCTGCTGAAATTAGATTAGCTGAAAATCTGAAGAAAATAAAGGTATAACTTCAGTGCAAATGAAGTACGGTTATGTTAAGTTTATTCTTACGTTGCTGCATATCCCCTCTAGTCATTTCAAAGACAATTTCTTTGCACCTTGCAGAAGAACACAGCTACTGATCATTTTTACAGCTTCCTCATTGACAAGCAGTACAAATGGAGAAGTGTGAATATGTGACCTTTCTTCCAAACAGAAACAACATAAACAGCAAGAAAACAATGTCGTCTTTTCCCATCCCAAGAGCAGTGTTGCCTGCAGGTAATGGTGCTGAATGAATCAATGTCTTGCTGAAACTGATGCATGATGACAAAGGCGTAGCAGTACTCACTGCTGAACCAGAAGGATGCAAAGCAAGAGAAATTCCTCCTCCACGGTGCACTCCTCTCATTCAGAACAAGTCCTGTTACGCCTCAGGCAGCTCCACTTTTATGACCACAATCAAGCATTTTCTCTGCATTTTTCATGCTAATGTGTACTGTCCTCAAGAAATTATCTCAGTGAGGCACTCCTACAGTGAGAGAGGTTTCTGTTCCCCCTTGCCCACGTGCCATTTTTTTGGTGACTATGATGGGAACACTTTCAGCTGGGACAGATCAGCATTACTTCATCCAGTGCAGGAGGACTGCGGCACCAGAGCATCAACAGAAAAAATTTTTAAACTCATGAATCAAATATTTAGGGAGCACGCAGGGGAAAGTGTGTGGGAGTAGCAGAGCAATGCTTGTGCCAGCTTTGAAGATTTATTACTACAATATCATCACGGTCAACATAATTAAACCTCCCACTATAGGTCTCTTCGTCTACTGCATTACAACTTATATCACTCCCACCACTAACAGCAGATTCCCTTGACACAAAACAGCTTTCCATACACCTGTTAGCTCTGGGGTACGGAGATGCGACTACTCAAAAAGACCTTACTGGAAAACTATGGGGTATAATTTGGACTTCTTCTGAGTGCTTTTTCCTATTTCTCTTCTGCCCCACATTTTCTTTCAATATCACATATTTTTGATTCCATGGCAGGGAGAATGGATCAAAGCACTTTATATCAGATTCTAAATGAAATTCTTCTTCATTTAGAAACAGAAGATGATAGCCTAGACATGAAGCATTTGAGGTCAATGTTGAATTAACTTCCTCAGTTTCAACTAATTAAAAATGTCTGTGTCTTGTGCTTTGAAAAGGAAAAATATAGGCGTGCTGGAGATTCCAGCACATGCCATATTTACAGCATGGTGGCTCTCCCACAGGTAAATTCTAGTGGGAGTTATAGATAGCCCTCTTTAAAAACACAGTTTTCTTGTCAATTAGAGAGTGACCAATTACTCTCTTGCATGCACTTAATGACTGGTTCTTGTTTTCAACAGTAGGTTCAGGTATTTTAAAAATATTTTACCCTGTTTGATACATTTGACTGGTAATTACTTTATTTTGAATCTGCTGCATGTTTGTGAAAACCAAAATTATTTCTATTAATTCAATACAGGATGTCTGTTTCTGAACACTGCCTCAGGTACAACTTGACTTTTCTAGTTTAAAAAAAAAAAATCTTTTAAAAATAAAAGGTATTTTTCAAAAACCCTGACCTCCCCACCCTGTCTCAAACTATTTAGTAGAAAGAAAATGTTTTGCTACTGAAGAAGACCTGCTTTAAATTTCTGACAGATCTTTGTGCACATCCTTCAATTTCAGTACTGTGAGGGTTCTGTATTTTAAAAGATTCAGTAGATAAGAAGTGATGCTTTGGGTTATGGCCTTTTGATTCCATAATCATCAAACCAGAGTAGCATAAGCCATTGGAAGAAACACAGAAATGAACTTTGACTGGCCTTTGGAGGATGCACTTTCTGATCTGCTTCCTTAATGGAGACAGTAAAACTGAAGCTTGATATGAAATACCATGAGTAATAAGCATGAAATTTGTGCACTGCAGTATAAATCTGTTTCCCAAATATTCTCATTTCAGGAGAGGATTCTTCTGGCATAACACCTGGGCTGCTAGCCACAGCCTGCTTGGCTGCCTTGCCCTGTGCCTAGCCTCTTCAGCAGCTGGTGCTGCTCCCAGGCAATGCACTCAGCTCCTGCTCCCATAGCTTATTATATTTTTTTCCTTATAAAAATATGTTTCTAAATTTAGTTTTGAGACATCATGCCAGTTGTTGAATCACAAACATGTTCCTGCTACCAAACATAGCAGTCTGTGTGTACATTTCTACATACATTTTCTGCGTGGAGAATTGCACTGTTCAATACAAAGGAATAAATGTGAATCCATTGTGTGATACTTTGAATTTAGGAGTAATTTATGATTCTTTAAAGTCTTCTAAATCTACTAATTCCTCAACCAAAACCAAAACACACCGCTCTTGAAAAATAAGAGTTTGCACATGCACACTGGGTTTGCATTGATTTCACTAAACTGGCCCAAACTCTGCATGATAACAGCGATTTACTCACCAGAAACATTATTCCCTGCCTGTCCTGTAAGCAGGAGGGTGTGTGCAATGAAGTCATTAGCTAAACACAGGAAAGGAAAGACAAAATCATGCTTATAGCATAGTTGCTATAAACATCTGACAGGCAAGAAAATGCTTCACATGTAATATCTTCTTGATATTCGGAAGGGAGGGATAAGCAAAAAAGCTCTCTATTCCTGGCTTTCAACACAGGAGCAGGAAGAACAAAAGCCCTGACTCCAAAACCTCCATCTTTGGGCCTGAGGTGAGGACTTTCATATCTACATTTCCACTAGCCTTTCCTCTTCTGCCTCCTTGTCAGGAGGCAGTTATTAAAGACATAGCGAAGAAGACTTTTCTGGTCCCTATTCGTTTTAATTCAACCTATGGTAGGAAGATGGATAAGGCTGTTTAAAAGTTCCTGTCCAGGAAACAACTCCACACTCCATTTCTGAGCCTTCAACTTTGTCAACCTCCAGAACAGAAAACTTAAATTGGCATCAATTTGGCTTCACATTCAAGATCTTATTGCAGCTTGGAGTGTTTAAAGTGTTCTCTAAAATCATCAGTTTGAAATTCAACCATATATGCTCAGCACAAAGAGCCTGGAAAAAACAAAGCATTTTCTAATTCAATGATCTCTGTGTTGAGGTAAAAAATTAGCTGCTCACCTTAGGGCCTCAGTGTAAATCTAAGGCATGAAAATATTTGCAATTGCATGCCTTGCACATTATTCCTTTCCAATACACGTAGAAAATTTAATGTAGGTTGGGCTGGAGTGTGGAGGGAGAGGGGTTGCCCAGTGATACTTGGCAGTCCCTTCCAGCTGCATCTGCTAATAACAGAACCCTATCCAGCACTGCTGAAATCAGGAATTTTGCCACTGACTTGAAAGGCAGCAGGATTTAAAATTACAATGATGTGTACCGCTTGTTTTCTTCCCCTTGACAATACGGCCAGTGCATTCTGGGTAGGAAGCTAAGTTTCCCAATACTAGTACATAATTTGATCTCTTGACAATAATCCACAGGCAGCTAAACGGTGCCTGCATAACATTTCGTGCCTCAGTGGTTAAAGCATATCATTTGGAACCACAAAAGCAAACCAAAGACCAACTCAGAAGCAAAAGAATCATTAGGTGGGGAAATGACGGAAGTGAAGAAGGCCGAAAATGCAAACTAGCGTATGTGTATCCAAGGACATGACAGTTGTCTTAGTGATCATCTAGAAAACAGGATAAAATACTGAAGTACAGAAATCACTCTGATCCCTATTAAATATCACATCACAAAAAGGTGTCTGAATAGAAAAACCTATTATTAATAAAGCTTCTGCATTGTAAGAGGAATTAAGGTCTCTGCAAGTTAAAGGGACTTTTGCCTCTTGTGGTTTTGGGGATTCCAGTTTCTATCTGTTTGCTATATATGAAGTGAACTACCTGCTTCCGTTTGCTCTTTTCTATTATCTAAGACTCCGCAAGCCTCCCATTCTGAAGCCAAAATCACTTTGAGCTGGAATTTTTCAGGTCTTATGTAAATATACACGATGGGACACGGCCCCATCCCTTCGCACTGCTGCCACTGCCTTTTCTTTCCCATACTCTAGAGCAAATTAGGCTCTGTGAAACCCAAGAAGAAGAGAACTCCTGATGCTTTCTCCTCCACCTCTAACAAGGATGTACAGCTGATGTGCTCTTCCTGCATACTGAGTAACTGGCAAGGAGTCCGTCTCCCTGAAACAAAGCCGCTTCCTCGTGCTCCCTCTGAATTCGCAGCTTTCTGCCACAGAAGCACTGACTCAGCAGGGTCCACTGGGTGATATTTCTGCATAACTCCCTTTTCTGTAACCAATATAGTCCAAATCTGCCATTGATACAAAACCAGACAATATAAATAACAGAATAAAGAAAGCATTTAAGAACCTTGCAATTTGCTTCTTCCTTCCTCCTGGGAGCTGCAATACACATTGATCAGGACAGAGAACAATAACATACACATCGGGACACAAACAGATACCCTTCTTCCTTCTTTCCTGCTGTATGAATGGTAATACAGGAAATAACTGCTCAGCATCAAGATTTAGAAGCTATGCATTAGTGGCACAGCTGAAACACAAATTCTCTGTCCTCAGATATGAAGGTTTAAAGGTCTCTTCCCCCTCACTGCTGAAAGCCAGATACAGTGATCCTGAAATGGAGGTCCGTGCCCTCACTGCAATTCAGATTTTTAATTAGTTTCTTCCAAAATAATTTTACAATTACCTGTAATTTGTCCACCAGTAATTTCCTTCCTTCTTAACAGAGACACAAACTGCTCCCGGTTTGCAACAGCCACATTTTCTCTGTAATAAAACTGTGCTTGAAGAGTCTTTCTTTAGGTCAACCCCCTTGTTACACGCAGAGAAACAGCACCAGAAATTTTATGGAGGCAGATCATTAACATCTCCTTGCAAATCTCTATTTCTTTAAAAACAAACATTTAAAAATTAGAGATATAAATGGAAGGAAACACAGTAGCAGTGATTTCCAAGTGGCAGTACATGAGCACTTTTATTAATATTCAGATGTATTGCATTAGCACAGAACCTGTATCCAGCCTGCAACCGGCACTTGCATCAAGCTGCTCTATTCAGGTTGCTGCTATGACAACTATCCAGAGGCAAATGTCAGGTCAGCTCCCAGCATATGTATCTAGGCCATAACTGCTTTGTCAGAAACCTAATAGCCACCTACTCCTACTCCTGTAACAGCTAAAACCAATATTTTTTACATTTCTAAATGTTGCAATATTCTTGACATGCTATCCATATGCTACTAAAGCACTGAAAACTTTAGATTTGCCTTCCTTTTATCCCCCAAACTAGAATGGAGGTGAAGAAACTGTTTAAAGTGCCTATTTGCAAATTTATGTTCATTTAAGTTTCAGTGTAAACCTGGGACCATTAAACTTTCTCTTCCTTGAGGGTTAGGCATTATCTTTCACTTCACCACAACGATTACTGATATTTAATTTGCTTAGTTACAAATCATAGCATGGAAAAAAAAAATGTAACTGTCATCCTGATGAGCGATTTCTTAAAAAATGCATTCAGTGTTTATCATACTGCATAACTGTTTGTGCACAGTGCATAGGCTTGCTCTTATCAACCTGAAAAGCTCAAATAATCAAAGATTTTTTCTACTGAGTTCAGCTTTTATAATTAAAGAAACTGGTAGCTTCCACAAGACTCAAAAACATAACCTGCACATGTATCCTAATCCTATTTATCCTAGTCTTGCATCATACCTTTTAACCCCATGATTTAAAAAAAAAAAAAAAAAAAAAAAAAGAGGGAACATTTTTGAGATGCCTAGCAGAGACTGAAATACTTGAAGCTCAGATAGAGCTGAAGTAATATTCTGGCAACTGCAAGTTGTCTTGCAGCCATCTCCAAATACGATCTCCTGTGAAGAACTAAAGGAAGTCTGCATAGAACCAGTTTGTTCAGTGAAAGGGAAATTGTCTCCCGTGCACACATGGAGACATACACAGATCCTAATAGCTTCATTGTAATACCTCCCATTTGCCTTGTAGATTGTGATAAAGAATAGCTGAATTAAATCCAACTAAAGAAACTACAGATTTCACAAGAAAAGTATTATTCTGATGTCCGTGCAGTGAAGGTATGAGGACAACACCTTTGTCAGGCTATACAGTTGTCTGACCATTGTTATTTTCAGCTAGTCTCCGGAATGAAAAGAAACTGTACCCTTGAAATACACATTTTTAAAAAATGAAAATGCAGAAAGTTTTTCTTATCATGTATATTCTATAAAATCTGGACTGACAAGCGCTCTGTGAAGAGTCTACTAATTTAAAAAGCACCATCTCTGGCTGAGAAATGCTTTTGTTAAGATGTCAGATATGCAAGATAACTTTCACTTTCCTCTGAGCTTAAGCTGTCTTTGGGCTCAACTTGTCATTTGCTATGTAACTACAAAAGAATCATACATTGCATGTCTGATTACTTGGGACGTAAGGATGAAAGAATTGTATGTAGCTCGCTCCTTTGGCTACCCAAAAAATTCTGCAAGCCATGGTAGTAGCCCTTCCATGACACTACTGACTGAAATGGAGGTCAATTGCTAAAATAACATGGTCTGAGTCCAGCAGAGAATCCAGCCCAGTGGCTTCGCAGTCATATATGACCACTTCTATCTACAAATATAACCAAAAATTCTCAAAGGTCCAGGTTCCTAACTAGTACAAAACAATGCCAATGAAGCTACATCAACTTTCTAAATGATCTGGCTAACTATACACAACACGTCCATTAAAATGTTCATACACTTCTGCAGACATAGTATTGTATGATGCCATTCTTTTCCTGCTTTCCCATATTCACCCTCCCTCCTCACTCTGAGGTGCTCACATTTTGTCTTGATTAACAAAAAAATATTATTTCAATTAAAAGAAAAATGCCCATTCATAAATTTTGCAACATTACAGGATGCAAAAAGAATCAATTCTAAACAACAAAACAATGAAACAAAAGGCAGCTGTTGTAAAAACCACTCGTGCCCAAATAAGGGTGAAGGCAATTTTTTCTTAGTATCGTACTTATTTGCTTTTCCAAAGGAAGATTTCACCTTTTCCTCTTCCTTAATGAAAATAAAGGAGCAGGTCCTCTTGCATGCTAATGTATATAAACCACTATTTCCTCTTAGATCATAGAATGGTTTGGGTTGGAAGGGACCATCAAAGGTCATCTAGTCTAACCCCCATGCAAGGAGCAGGGACATCTCCAACCAGATCAGGTTGCTCAGAGCCTCATCCAACCTGGTCTTGAACGTTTCCAGGGACGGGGCATCCACCACCTCTCTGGGCAACCTGTTCCAGTGTTCCACCACCCTCATTGTAAAAAATGTATTCCTTACGTCAAATCTAAATCTACCTCCCTCTATTTTGAAACTGTTACCCCTAGTGCTGTCACAACTGGTCTTTTTGATTCCAGAGGGAACAATAACCAGACTAATCCACCTGCACCTTCCACACAGTCCCACAGCCCAATACTGCTCCAGGTTGTTTTATGATGAGGTTCTACAAAAAATACACCACACACCCCTTTCAGAAGAAACAGAGACTGACAGTGGTTAAACCCTTAAAATGCAGCTTCCATTTCTGTGACTGACAACAAGCAGAGCCACAGAACCTCTGCAGCAGCCGCCCACAAAACAGGCATCTCAACATCTGTTCACTGCCCAGGACAGTAATGATCAAATGATTTTTTACAGACTTTTCAACTTTCTTAAGCATTCTTCTTTCGCCCAACCAAGACACAATTTGGTTTGTAAACAGAAGGACGCTAAAAAGGCAATAAAAAAGGTCACGCTGTTCACCGTATGTAATGATTGCATGTAAAAAGGGCTGTATTTTAGCTCTACTTAATATGTTCCATGACTCCCTTGTTGATGGTAGTCCAGAACCTCCACTTCAAAGCATCTGCTTCACACTGAATAATGCTAGAAATGTAATAAGGACCTCCAAGGATTATCCCAGGACAGCATCCTAAGATACCACTCAGAAGTACAGGAAATCTTAAGGATTCAGATAATGCCTCTTCTCTCTCTGACTGAAGCAAGTCATAGACAGTCGATGCAATTATTGTTTCTACATTTTTTATCAACCATGATTTAAAAAGTTCTCAAAACTTAAGACTGGAGTTAACCTTTTTCAGTATCCAGACTCAGCAGAGATGATTTGGAGAGCAACACAAAAGCTCTGCATTGTCTCTGTACCCACTGCCTGATCTGAACTGTGGAAAGATCAACCAAGCCCAGGCCCAGTGTCATGAGTATTTCACCGTTTGGCAGTAGTATCAGTAATATCAGTAAATCGATATAATTTCAATATATGAATCTATAAAAATTGTAGAAGTGAATACATTATTTTTAGTAACATGCAGAATTAAAAAGTGGAAGTGACAGAACTTTTCATTTGGGCAACAGGTACCAAGCTTCTCGGCACTTATGCTACTGGTCAACCAACAGAGCTTGATCTCAAGACAACGAAAATGTACTGAAGATAAAGAGAGCACTTGAGTAACATCTAACACGCTCAGATAGCCAAAGTATTGTAGTCTAAGCTACCATGACCTACTAAACACATTTATATTCCTTACAGAGGAGCCTCAGAAACTGACAATGCTTTTATTGCTGCACTTTCAAAAATTATGGGAAGATTTCCTGACAGACAAGATCACATTGTGTTTCCCATAATGAAATAAATTACTGCCATGAAAAAAACCAATTTTGAATATAAGTAATTTATGCCAGTCAGACTAGTTTTCATTAATCTATTTTTAAAATTGGATTTTTGCAGGTAGATATTTTCAGCCTTGAGTTAGAAAATACAAAGATCATGTGAGTGAAATTTAAGACATAGAGGTAGAAGGATGGCTTCTTCCTGCTTCAGACGTAACTTTATCACACTTACTTAACAACATCACCAGATCATTACGTACTGCAGCTGTCAGAAATACTTCTAGAAAGTCAATCCTAAGATGCAATATTTGTGTGTGCTCAGACACACACACACTTTGGAGAGGTTTCTTCTGAAGAGGTAATAAATCTATGCACAGGATTTAAAATATGTAAAGCCAATCCCTCACATTTAATACTTGTGAAAGAAACAGCCAATAGTCATGAGCATGGCCAATACTCTTACGTTTTCAAAAGAAAAATCGAGCTCTTAGAAGTTTTCCCAGTTTCTACTTTTAAGCCAGTTCTTTTTGCTGAGCAATAATTGAGACAGTTTTTCATCAAACCACTGTTAAAATTAACACTGTAGGTAAAATCATTTTTAGTTTGGAAAGTCACATTACTCTACTGAAGTATAGACTTCCATTAGGGATGTACATGCAATATGCTCAGAACTTCTCACTAAGGGACTGTGGTGGCAGGGAGAGAGGAAGAAATAGAGAAGAGAAGGAAAGAGCATAAACAAGACAAAAAAAAAAAGCAGTTCAGGAAGCTTAGCTCCAGGATTGGACACAATTGTTCTTAATACATTCACATTTTATGGGTAATATTCTGAAAAGGTGAAAAGGTTGGGGGGGTAGATGCAAATTACACCTCATTGTGAGGCAGATCACCCCTCTAGAGAATAAAAGGCAGATTTTCACTGTGCTGCGTGCAAGAATAAAGCAGCTTTAACGGAACGCTTCCACTCAGTTCTGAGGGAAAGTGCTGAATGAGTGCTCTTACCAGATTCTCTTAAGAATCTACTTTCCAGGACTGTCTAATGTTTGTCCTGCACTAGAAGATCTCTTGATATAATTTATGAAGTGGTAGTTTTCATTATCCAAATCTGATTTACCCTTTCCTCCTCCCAAAGTTCCACTGAAGGGTCCTCAAAGCCTGAGTCCACCCATTGCTATAATGCCCACTTTTGGAAATTCACGTTTAAAAAGGAAAAGTAGAGAAATGTTAACAACAAAATGAGGCTCTTTTTTTGAGAGCTATGGAACAGTAAAAACAACATGCTGAATTGAACTTTTTCAACCTTACTCTGTTTAAGAAAAAAGTCCAATTAAAATCTTTCTTTTTGGATATATGTCAGAAAAGTGAAGGAAATTTAAAAGTAAGTAAAGGGGAAAAAAATAGGCAGAGGAGAAGGATAGAGCCCTTTTACCTACAAGGCACTCTCCTTATGGATGTGAGGATACAGATCCACTTCCTATCTCAGCATCAGAACCAAGCACAGTAATGTGTGTTAAATAGCCTACTCAGAAATATTCTGGAATGCTTTGCTCTCAGTCTACTTTGTTAATGTCACCACATATTTGGAATAAATAATTAAATTTCAATGGAACTGGGGCTAGAACCAAGGTTTTCTACTTCTCTAATGACTTAACTATTCTGCCTTGCAGCATAAATATCTCACTGTAAGTTTTATGAAGCTACCTACTGCACATTCCCATCATCTTTTTCCAGCCAAAACTATTCAGTAAATCTATTCTGAATTCACAAACAGTTTTGCAAGCACCAAAGCTACATTAACCCAGCTAATTTACTGCTTGCTGAATCAAACGTCTGGAGCTACTTGCAACTGTCTCCACAATGTTCTCAGAACTCAGTGCCAAAAAGAAAGCAGAGCTGAAGGAAGCAGAACCCAACATCTGTTCTTCATAGGCAGCTTTGCTACTTTAACATCACAATTGTCATTAAAGTGACCAGTTTGGAGCGATTCTGCCTGCAGATTTTCAATTCTGTAACTTAAAGTAAAGAAACACCTCTCCCCTCAATGATAACTGTCACCAAATCCTTCTGTGATAATAATATCATAAATAAAAGAAAACAAAATCCTTTTAATATGCTTTTTGAACTCTGTCTACAGTTTCTAAATTGTTTTTGTTTCAATAGCTCTCTGGCTCCCTGGAGAGTATTAAGGGGTTCTCATTTAAATCATTTGAAAACTCTGCCTCACCCTGGCTGGACCAAAGAATTGAGCCATTAGTTTTGTACCATGAGAGTATCGGATGTTTGCACAAGTTTTTTCTAGTTCTGCTTGGGGGAAGCATATTGGCTTTGTGGTTTGTTTTTTTTTTAATTTTTACTGAAAAATCAGAGAACAAATGAGAGAATTTTAAACCTGCACAATTTGAATAAGCACTACTTCTAAACTAAGCGATACCTAACATTACAGTGCTTTGACATCTTATATGATTTGTGAATCTTAAGGCAAATGTACCACAATAATGAAAATACTAGCAAAAAATATAACAGCAAAAAGAAATAGCAATATCTGCTCTCAGATCTTGAACTATTAATGTTCTAGGGACAGTAGAAGGAATCTTTTATTCCGTTAGGGCATGACTTGAAATAACTCAATGGACTATGTATAAAAGCAAAATGTTCTTTCAAAAAATGTTATTTTACACAAAAAATGTTCATCTACTGTGACAGAGGCATATTTTGGAAAAACTGAGATACTGCTAGAATCTCACTTTGTGAAAATCATAAAGACAAATAAAGCATAATAGTCTTTGCAATAAGAATGTTAGACATTCACTGTATCTGTGGGGCAGCTAAATAATCAAAGCCTGGAATGAACTATCAGTTTGATTTTCAAAAACTAAACAAAAATATGCAATTCTCAGCAAAATAAAAATAATTAAATCCTAGCATACTATGATAAGTGAATAATTACACAAGAAAAAATAAAATACATATTGATATGAGCTTTTAAATCTCACTAACACGTTAACCGACAGCATTTTGCTATATATCACAATAACTTTTCTGTTTCAGGCAAACAGGTATTTTCAGAAACTTACACTATTTCACCTTACATTTACAAATGCATATATATTTTGAAAGAGAATATGTGCACAGATAAACACACTGACTCATGAATACATGCATCATTTCTGTTATTTATGTAAATCATATATACTGTATGTTCTGTTCTTTCTGATTCTAGTATGCAGATTACACACTATGCCTTCAAAACCTACAACTCTTAAGCAGCAAACATACAGGTTTATCCAGCTGGATTTTATAAATACGCTAGACACGCTGATACAGCTTATGTAAATACAGCCACAGACATGCTTGTGTATTCATTTAAAGAATGACAGCTTTTGTATTTTAATTATTCTTGCTATCAAGAAACATATAAGGGATTGCACCACCCTTCTGCATGGCACCCTATGTAAATGAGTCCAGTGCACCTATAAATATGGATGTGGTAGACCCCCAAACGACACAGTACCTGCTGTCTATCCAACCGCATCCTTTTGGCAGCATTTCTGCTTTCACTCTCACAGGCGGAAGCCAGGATACTCTCTGCAACTGCTGAAGTAAGGTGTGAGGGAATAGGTCGTGACTATGAGAGAAAAAAGAAACACAGAAATTATTTCTAGCATAATCCACGATATCCTTTTTCAAAGCACAGAATACCATCACCTAGGCAGGAAAGTCCGCTCATTGAAATGCAGTTTATACCAACAAAACGGGGAAATGGAACTTGTAAAGATGAAAAATGAAACTAGTTAGATGTTAAAGCTGCCGCTGATCCACAGATCCATGAGAAGCCCTTTCCCCCCCACAGCTCTATTGTCCAGTGTGTTTAGCCTGGCTCCCTAAGCTGTACTTTGAACAGACAGTGGCATATTCTCTGCATTCCAGCAGCACCCTGGCTGTCTGATTCTTGTTAAGAAAACTGAAAGGCTTTTTATCCTGTACAGCATGTGACAGAGATGAGTAGTGTTTTTTTTATAGTCACAAAAAAAAAAACCAAAACAAAAAACCTCAAGTGATAGGGTTGAAACATCACTCAAAACATAACAGATTGTCAGAACACTTCAGAGCAGTCTCAATCTGTAGTATATGAATATTTGCATTCCTTGCTGCAACATGACTGATGTGATTATAATGACTTTCAAAAAAAATCTGTTTTTCTTTCGATAATGCCAGCCTTCCAACAATGTAGATATTTTGTGGTTCAACTACATATGGTTCATTTTTCCAATTCAAAAGCTCTCATTGTTAATTTCATAGCATTTACATGTTCTAGGTTAAAGGTGCAATGAATCACCCAAAACAAAGGGAATGCTAAAATCCATTGTTGGTTACGAACTCCAACATAGTCTTCCCTGCGAGTTCATTAAGAATAATATCTACACCCCTTTTTTTTCCCTAATTATATGCAAAACAATCTTTCTGAAAGATGAAGCACACAATAAAACTAATATTCTTCATTAATATACAAAGATATACCTGAACTGCCAAGAAAAAAAAAAATCAGGATAATTACACAGATAGTGATATACAGATAAGCCCATCCCAGGGACTGCAATTTATTAAATGAGGTTCTGAACTTCCACAAATTTTCAAAACTTCATTGAACTCAGAAGTACTACACAAATTTACACTTACTGAGGAACAGGCCATGTGTAGTGGGGCGGTTAGGGTGGGGTTTTTTGGTGGTTGCTGGTTTTTAAGGAGTTTTACCTTCTTACTCCCAAAAGCATCAGTATGAACTTGCTATAAAATATCACTGAATTTTGGAAGCAAGTTTTGAAGTATTCCCATTCAGTTCTCAGACAACCTTAGAACAGATTCATTGTAACAGCTCAACTGATTTTACAATTTTCATAATATTCCAGAAGCTAAGGAGCCAACCATTACTAATACTTTTATCTTTCAAAACCAAAGTCCATTTATTTGCTTTGGATGTGCTCTTCAGAATGCCAATTTTTAATCCAACGCTGTACTTTCTCTAATGCGTGGGACCACCGTTTGTCTGGGACCAGAAGCTAAACTAGCTTTTAGAAACAGACAAGGACTTACGGGTCTCCCTCACCGGTGCAATAGGCTTATTTTTCCCCACTCATGCAAGAACAAACTCTCTGGCATCAGTGTAACAGCTGTGTAAGAAAGGCAACTGGAGCCTGCAATACGACAATAAAATACACTTGGATTGACGTGACAGAACAAACTATTGAACTTGTTTCCAGTTTTGAAAATAAATCAGTCTAAGAGACGAGGGACATTGACGTTAAAGCCTGGTGTCATTACAGAAGCTAACATCACAGTACAAGCAGACACGTCCCTCAGAGCTCCAGAGGAAAGAGCAGGTCTTTGCGGAAGGTTTTCACTGACAAAGCATTATATTTATTATCCTCCCTCTGACGATGTTACTCTGAATTTGTTATTGCATCACTTAGCCACACCAGATCCCTCCTTGTATTTGGTGGCCAAGTATCACTGTACCTGCCACTGTTTTATGTATGTTCAACGTACACTGACTATGTTGGCTGCATGGAAGTCTCAGTGTGGTCCTCCAGCAGTGGCCATACAATAATGCTCTTGAAAAATGGTGAGCAAACACCCGGTTAATTCCTCCAGCACAGGTCTTTAATCAGAGCTATAACCACACCTGTACATCAAGGGATTTTCAGAAGGTAACATATGAGCCAAAAAATTAATGTTCTGACCAAAAAGTAAAATGAACCCAAGCCCTCTCAGCTTATTTGTTTATGGGAGAGAACAGGTTTACTGAAGTGTTTTATAAAATAAAAAATAAAAGAGCTACCATAAAAATCAAGCAGTCGTGCTTTTCTCTGAAAAGGAGTGCAGTGGTTATGTGTTCATAACTCAAAGCTAGTATCTGAAAAAATGAGGAAATCTCCAGCTAATGGAGTAAATTGAAATATGTGTTAACCCATAATTTCTCTCACTCATCACTGCAGCTGGCTGTTGATACGTTCACGTCAAGAACTATCTAGAGTGAACCTTATGGAGAATGTAATGAATGCATGGTTGAGTCACCTGGGGACTAAAATACTGTAACAAAGCACAGGAGAAAAATCATCTGATTAAGGTTCAGACTCAATCAACTTAAGTCAGGCAGTGCACTCGTCTAGCATTGACTGAGAAGATGAACACAGTCCTCTGTCACTAAAAGTAGAGCTGTTAAAAAGAGGATTTTCTGTTCCATGAAATACCATATCTGTGAAATGCCAAAAAGATCAATTTTGAGAAGCCTTGCCTAAGAGGAAAAATTGCTTTGAAACAACTACTTTTTAAAAAATGTTCTTAAATAAACTGAATTAATAGCCTCATCTTCTAAGCTCAGAGGCCCCTGCTCGCTTAGCGTAACTTCCTCATCTTCTATACTTCTGGTTATTCATGAACTCTCTCATGACTACCAGCTATAAAAGCACCTCTGTAAGAAGCCTGAGCAAGCCAGTCCTTGTGGGGTTGTGAACATTTCTCAACTCCATATCCGAGGGTGAGACACAAAGGCCTTGGGAAACATGGCAAAAGCAACATCGTTCATTTCTGCAGAAAGGAGCCTGCAGATCTCAGTCAAACCAGCATTTTCTAGGTTTCCAGGCTCCTCTCTGCAGAGCTGAGAGCTGGTTCCTGCATGTTTGGGATCACAGCAGGAAATGTGGGAGCCAAGGGATTCCTTATTTCCAAGGGCTCCCAGGCTCTCCCTACAACCCCTGGATCCACAGCCTGCCCGCTGGACTAGCAGGAAAACAGGTTTCATTTTACTGGAGTATGTCAAAACAGAAAACCTTTGACAAACTAACATTTCCTAAATTTAAAAAAAAAAAAAAAAGTGCACTATCAAAAAACTCCTGACCAGCTTTAACTGGCAGAACACACCTGGTGTTGTTCGATACATAACATTCACAGCCCCAGTCTGGTATTTCTTTCAATTCACTGTGAGGTAAAGCAGGAAATAACTATACTGGAACCACCCATGTGCAAAACAACAGAAAAGAAACCAGCCTCTAAACATTAGTCTACCAAAACAAGCGGTTCACATGGCAAAATTAGAAGGCAGGAGAACATTTTTGTCACTTTGAAACAATGACAGATAGAAAAGAGGCATGTGAAACTTTTATAGTAACTTTCAGGTGAAAAGATGAACAAAACTTGTAGGGAATCTGGTAAACAGTTTAATACAGAGCTTCTCAGAAAATATATGCCTCTGTCCATCACACAGCAGCTGTATACAGAATTCCTTCGTATTTACTTGGAAATGCAATACTGCTTGTGACTGCACTAAAACAGTAGCCACATTTTTAACACACGTTGTTCTTTGTTTTTGTACATGTCTTCAGCTGACACACAACGAACGTTCAGCCTCTAACACGATGTAGGCGAAGCGCATTTTGAGAAAAGATGTAGAGGAAACCTGCTAGATTTCACGTACAGGCAGATGTCTCTGTTTTTAAAATCTTTTGAAGAGACTGACGTTCAGGAAGTGGTTGAAATTCCCTCAGTAGCCCAAGAGAGAGGAACCAACCACCTCCAATTCTCTCATATTTCAAACTGCATTTCAAGGGAATTTCAACCTGATTCTTGAGACCACCACAGAGCCTGCAGATGACGATGACAACAAAGCAACAAGCACACTTAACCACCATATTGGACAGGAGCTTTTGTGTGGCTTTAAGAGAAATCATTTTTGTGCAAATTGATATGAAGACTTTTACACACTCCTCCTCATCTTTTCCTGAAGAATGTACAAATTGTTGACAGATATACTTTTGCAGATTTCTTAATGAAAAATCAAAGTAGCCGATACTTCTTTATAGTCAAATAGCTGTTGGTCTGCTTTAAAGAACGTTAAAGATATTGAAGATCTTTCCATGGCTTTGGTGGTCCTCAGATCTGGCTATCAACAATCAAAGCATCTTACAATAAGCCTCTCTGGAGTTATGGAGTACTACTGCAAGGTTGCTGATTTTTAGTAGTTGAAATCAGAAATCCTTGGCCCAGATTCTCTAGAAATTAGCTCTATTAGTATGATCTCTGGTTCCTTAACATAAGAGACTAGCACTTTCAATATGCTGTAAAATACCCTTTTGCAGTACACCAGGTATTATCAGGTCTTCTGTTTAAAGTGAGGTACCTTTGCAGTATCTTCATGGGAAACAAAATACGCTTTTTGGCACATTCATACAATTCCCGTATTTCTGTAGGGAATCTAAAAATCTGCTATGTTCCAATTTCAAATGTACATTTTTGTCATAAATCTACCAATCACTGATACAGTAGATGGATTACATTTCAGTCTAAACTACTAAGAGCAGTATATTCATCAAAAAGAAGTTTGCAATCTGCAGTATGTGCTATCTTTGCCTGAGGCTAGAGATCTGTTTTCTCTAAAGTTACTACCTTGGAATTTTTTTTTGCAAGATCCAGTATCTACTTATAAATAAGAGCCAAAGTTGTCATACAGAAGGTTGGTCTAGATATTCTTACACATATTATACTGGTCTGATTCAGTTCTGAAAAAATACATCTGTTACTTCAGATAGGGGACACACATGCACCCCTGCTAAAATGCCAAAACTTGTAACTTGGCATGTGTACATAAATACTATCTTCTATTTCAGGCTAATTAACACTCAAAAGGAGATCTTTCAGTATAAGACAGTTGCAAGCAAATAAACAGAAGTTACTTAATTGTTCAACAAGTTCAGAGATCCTAGTATAAATGTATGAACTCTAATGTAAATGTAAATGGGTGAAGGAGAAAATACTTAACTATTACCAAAGTTGAAAAAAAAATCGTTCCAAATTTTCCAAAGTGATTTGGCATCCAAAGGTGAAGATGGATACATAAGATGCCTCACTGACAGTGAGTTTTTCCAGAGGGACCACTAAGCACTTCTTTGCACGCTGGGCTCGTAACAGCATGATACTCGCTACTGCTCTCCTGCATGTCAGCTCTAGGGATAACAGTTTCAAAATAGAGGGAGGTATATTTAGATTAGATATTAGGATAAAATTTTTTACAATGCGAGTTGTACAACAGGAACAGGTTGCCCAAAGAGGTGGTTGATGCCCCATCCCTGGAAACGTTCAAGGCCAGGTTGGATGGGGCTCTGAGCAACCTGATCTAGCCGAAGATGTCCCTGCTCCTTGCAGGGGGGCTGGACTAGATGACCTTTAAAGGTCCCTTCCAACCCTAACCATTCTATGATTCTATGATTTCCAAAATGAAATATTGCAAATATGCCACAACTCCTTCAAACAACTTACTAACACAACCTGTTAAATCCCCCAACATATTTATAACAGTATGCAATACCTAAATAACATTTTTTCATAGAAAACATCCACAATACTTAACAAGACAGGGTACGCATTATCTTCAAATGAGATTTTTCATTCAGAGTAATGCAGTGAAATGTATGACACAGAACTGTCCTACGCTGCACAGTTACAAAGGATTCAGAAATCTTTCCACAGAGTATTTTTAAATTTCCAGACTAAAGTACAGTACTGCACTCTATTGGATGTACTTTTACAATTCTTAGGTAGTAGAGAACAGTGAAACATGAACAACCGGACTGGCATTTTAACGCCTGTAGCACTGTGTTTCAGGCTGGGTTTTGATATATTTTGCTCAATCTTGCAGTCTTGTGATAAATAATCAATTGTAACACCTACTAAGGAATTCAAAGAAAGAAGTTGAAATATTTTCTTAAATGGCAGAAGAGGCTTTTTAAAATGTTCAGTGACGTTCACATCACTTTTTAAAGTTGTCAGCTTTAGAGTATATTTAATTGAAATTAAATACACTGTGTGTTGCACCTTGATTACGACAGCACCTAAATATACTCATCTAGATCTTAACATATCCACATTCTTGTCTAAAGTGTAAGCAAGTGACACATTCCAATCAACCACCCTTCTGCTGCTGCTGCTGCTGTGCTTGCAAACGGGGCCAAGTTCTGCTCTACTTATTCAAGAGAGCAGTTTCAGTGGGGCTAGTTGAAATTTTAAAAGACTTATGTGAACAATGCAAAGAATATCCACCTGACTTTATCCACCTAAAACTCAAGCATTTTGTCTAAACTAGTCACCTAGGCTTCTTTTTTGTTTCATTGAAAAGACAGGTATCTCCAGAAGTTAACGCATGAGACAGCTGGGGATGAAAGTGTCTGGACTGATTCATCTAAATGCTCCACTGTCTGTTGAGGGAGCTCAAGTCACCTAATTTCTCTAGCAAACTTTGGTAAGATTACCTCTATCCCAAATTTACCTCGTATTTCAGAGCGACAGAGTACCCCAGGAATCATCATGCTGAACTAACTCACTTCTGAGTTAGGTTGGGATGGGACTGGATGCTCCAATAGCAACCAGTTTATTAGCGAAATTCCAGAGGACTAGGAAAAACGGAGTCTGATTTAACATTCCTTCCTGTTTCCCCTAAACAAATACACTGAACTGGCTCTCCTACTCTTAAGCTACTGGCACAAACCAGCTAATCAAGTAACATTGCAGCAGCGGCCTTGATCTAAGTCAGAATCACAGCATAAGAAAAACTGACATATTTACTACTTTTTTTTTTTCTGATTTCAAGCTTACAAGTAATCAAGGTGAACATTATTTTACCCTAGATTTATTTTTTTCATAGAAAAGGAATTTTTTAACTGTATCAGAACTTATTACTATTTTGGAGGGGTTTGTTTTTCTTCTGTGTTCAATTAAAAAGTGAAACAAATGTCAAAATTGCACTCCTATCTTTTCCTCTCATAGAATGTAAAACATTAATTACTAGCAGGTTGTTAGGTAGTTTTCATTTTTTTAGTTCTCATTCATTTTCCAAATATCATGCCTTTTTCAAAGCTAACTTCTTCTAATTTTCCAAGGTTACTGGAAATAGTGTAACTTCTTCTGTCACTCACTTTTCCAAAATTGCCTATACATGCAAAAGTTATTGAAAAAGAAAACATTTCTGAGACAAATTTAAAAGGCAGTTCTGAAAAATCACATCAGTATTCACTTAACTGTTCTGTGGGGAAAAAAAAATATTTAAGAGCCTTAGGAAAACTGTTTTTAGGATTTTTTTTTTAAAGGATATGTGAGACCTAATGCAAAAAGTCAAAGTTTGTCAGAGAGTAGCTTTGCCCTTTTTCAACCAGGTTGCTCAGCAGACATATATAAGCTAACCACAGTCTAACAAAGGCGAGATTCTTAGAAAGACCAAGTTTGAGGCATAGTACAAAGCAATAACTCTATTATTATTTGTAGATCTTAATGAAACTGTTCTTAGGACAATTTTCTTAATGCTTCCCAGCTTATTAATCAAGATTAGGTACGCATCCCTGGACCCACAGACCCTCATCTTCCTGAAAATGCTTAGGACCTTTCCAGCCTTGGAAGGCCTGGAGGACTGAAAAGCCACGTGACTGTGAGGGCTGCTGGACTACTCAGCACTAAATTCAGTAAATAATGAAAGTTTCCTGTCTGTAAAGTTAAAACTTAAAATCAGAGGCTAGATACCTATCCTGAGAAATCTTAACGAGGCCAATTTCAGAAAACATACCCCCTTCTGAAAACCAGTCCCCACAAAAGTTGCTCAGTCACAATATAGAGGCACTCCAATCCACTAGACACATTTAAAACATCTCAATCAACATAGGCACAGTTGCAAACCTTTAAAACACCTCTTAGAGCCAAGTGGCACAACTAAATTAAAGAAGCAGTGAAAGATACAGAGCTTGGTTACTTGTTATGGAGGCTGGCGACAGGACAGAAGGAGCTGGGATGAACAACACTGCGATCTAACTGAGGAACGGTCTTCAGGCACAGTGTGACTCTTCTTCTCTGACACATCCAAACTTGTCTTCAGATAATGAAAAGCATTTATGACTAACCTTTCCTCTCCAATACATAAGAATGCTTTGCTCTTTGATACTATTGCTTTGTATTACAGTAGTGCCTAGGAAGGAAGGTTTCCTTTTGCTTAAACAAAAGGAATAATCTCTTTGTGAAGGAGGGTTTAAGACCTTGCTCTTGCATTGGGATGCACATAGGAAAAAAAGGCGTAGCTGTGAAAAAGATACTGTAAGGTGTAGTTTCAAACTGAATGCAGGGAGACTGATGATAGGAGATCCTACAGACAGGAGGAAGGAGATAATAGTAAGAAAATGTAATTTCAAGTCAATTCAACCCCATTTGATCATTTCTAACATCTAAAATTTTTCTGGACTGTAACTAAATAAATTAATACCACATATCCTCAGCAGTTGTCTATGATCTTTTTTTAATTGGCAGTTTTTTATAGATACAGAGGCTGGGACAAGTCTAAAGGATGGATTTAAAAAATGTTAGTGAAACAGGTCATTTGATCATTTCAGGGAGAAAATTCCTCTTATAGAGCATATATAGGCCACGAAACAATGTATACAGAGGAATTTTCATTAATATCAGTCTTTGAGAGAGAGGCAGTAATGTATTTTTTTCTTTCGCTAATGAGCTAATAAAGAGAAAAGAAATAATTTATTTAAGAACATCAAGAACTTACAAACTCTACTTTCACAAAGTGCTATAGCATAGCACAGGTGGAAGCACAACCTAGAGATTCCATGCAAGATCCTACAATATCAGGACTTGACAAAGATTCTGAGCAAGATCATAGAATGTAATAAGAGAACATTCTCAAAGTCCATAAGGAAGAGACAACGGGAGGACAAAAACAATCCTACAATTCACGAGAAAAACTTTGACAGTGCCTTCTTAGAGGATATGCATGTGTCAGAATAAAAATGAAAGTGGCACCATTACAAGCTGAACAGTTAAACGAGGTAAGTATTTGCAATGTAGAAAGGGAACTCCTCAAAGGAATATTTGTAACAAGAAGCTATGCAAACTGCCTTGGAGTCCACGGATAATGGTCTGTCATAAGTAGAAGCAGAATAACTAAAAGCAATCTCTTAAAAATATTAATACTTAGAAACACATTAATTAACAATATGAACACTCATGAGACTGAGCCTTTCCCACTGCCTCAGAGCTAGAACTGGCCTGTTATGCAGCAAGAGCTGTCATTTAGATTACAGATGGCAAATAACTGACAGAAGCAGGCTTCAGGCATGCTTTTTCATCTTTATCATGCAGTCTTACACTAATTTAACTTAGTGTTTACATTTTCTCTTCACTTTACAATATGATGCTGTAGATAGCTGCACTGTTCCACACACAGTCTGAACTGTCACATGCCATATACAAGATTATTCTCTTTTCCTCTTGCAACTAGATGCTCAAAATGTAGCATTCTGAACCTGAACAAAATGAAAAAGTTGTGTTTAATATGTCTATAGCAAAAGACATCTCCTGTAGAGATTATTATCTGACATCCTATTTAATATAACAACAGTAGCACTACTGCTCCTGAGGAGATCATTATCCTGTTTTGCTATATTTGAGGGTAGCACCTGATTCAAATCAACATCGACATGTCCTTTCATGATTGTTTTGAACAAATGTTATTATCCAGACAAAGTGATTCTTTTCCACCCCCAAAATGGTAAGTACATTTAAAATAATCCTACAGTCAAGTGCCTCTGTCCATGGTAGCATTTTTAAAAACTGCTTATAATCAGGAGATGCTGATACAGTAATTTAGAAATCAGAAAATAATTAAAAACAACAAAAGAATACATATTATGTTTCGTAATTATTCAAGACATAAACATAAAACACCCTTTATTCTCTTAGGAAGTTAATAGGAGCTCCTCCAAAGACTTTGGGTAGTGGTTGGCTCGTTTTCCCACCTGCAGACGGGTAAGTAGGACAGATTTCCCTTCAGACCCAAGAGGACTGAAATCTTTGGCATGAGCTCCAGTGCCTTGTCACTTCCATTCATGGGCAAAGTCATTATTTTGGAAAGTAATTTGTTTGTTCATAAAGCAATAAAGTCCATCATAAGCTGTTGTGGAACATTATAAAAATAGGGAATATTTCTAAACTCTAAAGATCATGTTCCTGGTAATCTCTGCTCCTTTTTTTCCCCTCCCAGGAATAAATTTGATCCTACAACCTTTATTCATATAAAAGTAACATTTGGAAATGTGCACTGAAGTCAAGCCAACCTAGCTCTTATAGGTCAGGCTGTAAGCTCCTTATTCATATTGCAAAACAGTTGCACAAGTCTTTCAGATGACAAAAAATGAGCCAGTTCACATAACTACTAATCAGGGTGAATAATGACACTAATGAGGCCATAAATTGGAATAGTGAGGAGAGCTGGTAGCATTGGCTAATTTTGTAAGTATTTTCAATTGAAAGTACAGCAAAATAAAAATATTCAGGATTGTGAAAGCTGAACCTGATGTTGCTGGATTATTTTCAGCCAGAGTGAGTAGATGCAATTTGATGCAACTTTGTGTATTGCAGAAAATATTTACTTTTTGGTTTTCCTTCTTTTATTTGGAAGTCTATACAATCTGACATGTACACCATCAATCAATCTTTGGCACTTTTATATGTACAGATGTTCTTTATTCTACCTGTCTCTCTTCATCTGCATTTCCATTGTTCAGAAACAATCTTATCCCAATCTTTCAAATAATAAAACCATGCAGTCTATTAGAATCAGAAACACCTACAAAAATTTAGCTTCTGTCTTTGCTTTTTGTGTTATCCAATAGTGGTCTTACCCTAGAAATAAACCCGGTATTTTGTTCTTAAAACTGTCAGCTAACACCTTAACATATGGAAATTGTAAGTATTCTGCAGAGGCTGCAGGAAAGAGAAAGACAGAGAGAAAGACAGAAACAGTAAAATTCCATCATCTCCAGTAGTTTTTTAATGTAATCAATGGGTTTGCAGATGATTCATTAAAAAAAAATAATGATATGTTTAATCACTAAATGATATCTATTTGTAATGATGAGGTGATTTTGTTGTTATCTAAAGGCCAGAGAGATAGCTAAAACACATCAAACATAAGGTGTGTAGCTACCTAGTTTCTTCTGACTTTCCTGGGTTTTGGAAATATAAAAATTTTTTTAGAGATAATGAAGCTGCCAATTGGTGAGAAAACTTAATAGTTACCCATTTTTGTGCTACTGAGTAATATTAAAACATTAATATCTGAAAACACTGACAGTTGTATACCATGGCTTTCATGGTCTTCGGTTCAATTACAATTACTAAACCATTGGGATGCTCAAACTGTAAGCCTGATGTCTGTGTTTCAAAACCATTGAATGTGTTTTGCACACCTGTATGTCAACCGAAAGATTTCAAAGGAGTAACTTTTACTGATAGGTAATAGGCTAAAATGTACAAGAAAAAAACTCACTGCCCATTGATGTTACTACACTGGGCATTTGCTTGGGTATAGCATTTCTCTAGCAGGATCTAATCTTGACAGAGTTCACAGGAATCCAGTTAGCAGAGGCAGTTTAAAGAAAAATCCATCTTACAGCATGAGTTTTCCAGGCAAAAATCTCTAGCTGTAACGTGAAGTAGGAAATAAGTCACTATATATGCCATCATTTGTTTTCCCTCCTTATGCCTTGCTTTATTCTTCTTTTCCTGTACATCCATACTAGTTCATCTTGTGAAATCTAGTGTCTCAAAGCATTTTTAAACCAGTGAACAAAGGGAATAAATTCAGGAACAATGAAGGAGGGAAAAAGAAACCTCTGACCTGGTATTACCAAAAAAATAAACAAACAAAAAAGACACTAAGATGAAAACAAAATAGTGCCATGGATTTACATATGGGGTTTTGATGGAAACTAGGGCTGGGTTTTAAATCAAAACTCACCATCTCAAAACCACTTCTTTTCATCCGCCTGCAGGACTTGAGGTAAGTACGTATGCGTTTTCTGGCACGCTCTTGATACTCAGGGAATTGTCGCCTGCATGAGTCAATGATAGCCTGGATCTTTTCTTTGGGCTGCTTAGAGATTGGGACCATTCGGTCCAAGTTTTCATCTACAAACAGCCTGACAAACATCTGTTGGCAAGAGGGAGACAGAGGAGATGGGTTTGGAGGGCGGCTTTCTTCTCTTCCTAGCTTCCTGTCTTGATTACTGATAGGAAGACATTTTTTCTATCCACTGAAGAGCTTGGTAATGGGAAGCCAGAAATAATAAGCAAACAGTTCTTTAAAGGGTTATTTTTGGGGGGGCTGATTAAAAAAAAGACAAGAAAAGAATAGTCTATAGGATACAGAATTTGTGAGATAAATCAGAATAGATTGTGAAAATAGGCACTACTTAAGTTTCATTATTAACAATAAGCTGTGATTGCTAATCATTTTATTGAACTGAATCTCACTTTTTCTTTGTTTGAACAATTGCTTGTGTTTTCATGCATAATTACAGACATTGGAAAAGCAGCTGACCACTGGAATGGTCTGATAAACCAGTTACAGCCCCTTTCCATTCAATGGGTGAACATGCACATACGCACATCCATATCCACACACACGGGTGCACACCCACACATACAAAACAAAGGTTTGTTTTCCTCACTGGTAAACGTGGCACTCTGCCTTAAAATTCTAAATAAAACACAGTAAATCTGTCGTCTGTTGGCAAGAGTTCAATGTGCATTAAAATAATAATTGAAATAAATCCTGCAAATTAAATTAATGTGCCTTTAACATCATCAAACTTACCCATAAATAACAGTGTAAAAGGAATAGTAGAAGTAAACACGACAACCAGTGCAAGAGGACTTACGTTAAAAGCTTTCAGTCGCTCAGCTTCTACCCCATCTGATTCATTAACCTTCTCAGGATCTTCCTGCTCATCGTGGTCATCTTCATCCTCATCTCCTCGATTCAGAGATAGATCTTCAGCACCTCTGCCTACACTCTCATTCTTGCCAGAGTCATAGCTTGAATAGCTATGTGCAGGGGACTGAAAATAGACAAAACGGATATGTTTGTAAAAATTGGAAATAAGATCCACTCATCAAAAATGCTTTATAAATATTTAAAGAATCCCATGATTTCTTTTTATTCTTTGTTCACCATAATGTGCTTATAATCCTCGTAAGAGTGAATAATTGACAATAATATTCATTTCAGGACTTTTAAAAATGTGACCAGTTGCAAGTTCAGTAAATCAATAACAAATGAATTACCTATGATAATTAGTTAACTTGATCTTTGCCATACAGCCTTTTTTAAGTACTACATACAGAAGCTTGTTACAAATACCAACTTATTTGATTTAGCCAAGATGTAAATAAGAGGGCAATTGATCTGCACAAAACTCTAAAGGATTAAAATTTACACATTTTAAGGCAAAGAGAATTTAAATAGGAAACATTGATATTAATCCCATCAATATGAAATATTATCAAAAGCTGCAATAACTTATTCAAAGCATGGAGACGATTATGTTCTAGTTCCACTTGCAAAACCCCACAATGAATTAGAGACGTGTAGGTTTGTAACATTTTGAACGCTCTTCTGAGAATCTTATAGTAAAACCATTTTCTGTTTGCACATCAGCATTCAGAATTTTCCCCTGAGCGGAACATTCAGCTTGCTGGGTAAATCAGATGACCATCTCATTAAAGTGTATCCACTTGTAGGACCAAAGAGTTTTCAACTACCAAAACTCAAGACTGCATTTTCCCTTGCAATATCAAGATTTCAGTTACCTTTTTCTTCTGCATACACTTCAAACTGCAGACCACAAAAAGACATCAGCAATAAAAAGCCTTCTACAACTTAACACTTTAAGATCAAAGCTTTCACCTAGTCACAAAAAAAGTATCAGAGAGTATCTTCATCAGAGCCATAAGATCCACATTTAGGTACTTCAGAGCACAGTTTTACTTCTATAATATTGCAGTCCTGTCATATTTCAATATTTTCTTCTCTTGCTTCAAAGCATACTGTAGTCTATTAACTTCACAGAGTCCTGAACCAGGTGCTACACATACACGCTTTTCTTAAGTGCCTTCTGCCTAAATGTCACCAAGAGTCAGGAGCATAATGCCTCAATCAAAAATACATTTCAAATACTTAAAATAATATATCTTGATCTACATTCTGAGCCTCCTAAAATGGTCTTTATTTCAGGGGTGTTCTCACCAATCACAGAACGTAGCTGGGCAGTGAGGTAGGAGGGAAGGGCCAACAAAATCATTCATCTCTGAGGTACACTTCTCGCTTTATATTCTTACTCCAACTTCTTTTTTTCTTGCCCTGTTTTCATTTCCACCTTATGTTGGTCCTCTGTTCACCATCCATTTTGCAGTCACTCCC
This sequence comes from Chlamydotis macqueenii, assembly GCF_036417535.1. Lineage (NCBI taxonomy): Eukaryota > Metazoa > Chordata > Aves > Otidiformes > Otididae > Chlamydotis > Chlamydotis macqueenii. The sequence continues at coordinate 118,191,920 of NC_141557.1, forward strand.
AGTCATTTCCTTGCCCTGCCTTAACAGCACTCATACTCCAAATCTTCCTTTTTTACCTATCCTCCCCAGACTATATTCTCACAGTTCCTCTATATTCTCATGCTCTGCTCCCTGGAGTTCCACTTTTTAATCCCCAGTGCTCCTAACATCAGATCTTGCAGCCTCTTTCTTCCCCTTCCTCAAGCCTCTTCACTCTTTAGACCATTCTTTGTTCCCTAGACCCTTATAGCAGACATAAGGAGAACGAGAAAACATCAAAAGAACACAGAAGAGCTAGCATCTGGATACAAATATCTTCAACAAGTAGCAAGCTCAGCATCACCTCTTCTCTTCCTACAGCCTATGACTGCACAGTTATGAGGCAAGAAATTAGCCAGGGCTCAGGATGGCAGATGTGAGATGGCACGGGAAGATAAGACCAGCAAAAAAAAATCTGTTCCTTTTCTCAACACAGTGATATTTTGTTCTGGGAAGATGACCTATATTTACACTGCTGCCCATTCAGACAACTCCTCCTTGCAGGAGGTTGCATCTATCTGGACTTTTTTTTGCAAAGCATTTGACTGGAGAGACCTGGATTTGACGGATGGACCAATCAGTGGATAAGGAACTGGCAGGATGGCTGCACTCAGATAGTTGTGGTCAACAACTTGATGTCCAAGTGGAAACCGGTGACGAGTGGTGTTCCTCATGGGTCTGCGCTGGGCTGGGCCCTGTTTATCATCTTTGTCAGTGACATGGACAGTGGGATAGAGTGCACCCTCAACAAGTTCGTCGACGACACCAAGCTGTGTGGTGCAGTCGAAAGGCTGGAGGGGAGGCTGGAGAGGTGGGCCCATGCAAACCTCATGAAGTTCAACCAGCCCAAGTGCAAGGTCCTGCACACAGGTCAGGGCAATCCCAAGCACAAATACAGGCTGGGCAGAAAATGGATCGAGAGCAGCCCTGAGGAGAAGGACTTGGGAGTGCTGGTGGATGAGTAGCTCCACATGAACCAACAATGCACGCTTGCAGCCCAGAAGGTCAACCGCATCCTGGGCTGCATCAAAAGAAGCGTGACCAGCAGGCTGAGGGAGGTGATTCTGCCCCTCTACTCTGCCCTGGTGAGACCCCACCTGGAGTACTGCGTCCAGTTCTGGAGCCCCCAGCATGACGACGTAGACTTGTTAGAGTGAGTCCAGAGGAGGGCCACAAAGATGATCAGAGGGCTGGAGCACCTGTCTTATGAGGACAGGCTGAGAGAGTTGGGGCTGTTCAGCCTGGAAAAGGGAAGGCTCTGGGGAGACCTTATAGCAGCCTTCCAATACCTAAAGGAGGTCTGTAGGAAAGATGGAGAGAAATTCTTTAGGCAGGGCCTGTTGTGATAGGACAAGGGGTAATGGTTTTAAAGTAGAGGGAGGTAGATTCAGATTTGATATAAGGAAAAAAAAAATTACAATGAGGGTGGTGGAACACTGGAACAGGTTGCCCAGAGAGGTGCTGGATGCCCCGTTCCTGGAAACACTCAAGGCCAGGTTGGACGGGGCTCTGAGCAACCTGATCTGGTTGGAGATGTCCCTGCTCCTTGCAGGGGGGTTGGACTAGATGACCTTTAAAGGTCCCTTCCCACTCAAACTATTCTACGATTCTATGATTCTGTAATTATGAGGCTCCCAAAGAATATGCTTCCATCCTGATAGGAGATGATGGCTATGACTTATCAGAGTGTCCAGCATATATAACCGTATTTAACCTGACCACTGGCTAGCAGAAGGCCAACAGCTGCAACCTGGTAGCCTGTTACGAAGGAATAAGAAGAGTGATTTTCCTTGATCCTGAAGAGATTCCTAGAATAATTTTTTTTAAAGAAGAAAATTACAAGACTTGACTGCAAGATGTGTTCTTTCATACTTCTTTGTTTCACCTCATACTACAGCTATACAGCTTGCAGAGGGTGTCTAGGTAATAAAAAAAAAACCATTTCATGTACTAGGCACCATATAAAGCTGTAGGAAGCAGAAGCTACTGCCCTGAAGAACTCTACTGTCTGAAACCCTTGTTCCGCAAACACTTGATTTCACATGAGTAATCTCATCAGACTAAATCCAATTAGACTACTCACGTGCATAAAGTTAAACAGATGCAAAACTGATTTCAATGTGTACATATGTTTGGGCTAGATGCCAAGATCATAAATTATGCACCGGGATTGAGATTTGCTTTTGTGAAGGAAACGAATTCAGGCCAAAATGGATTAGCTCTGTCTCTCAAAAATGCAATAGTAATTTTTTTTTTTTAAAGAAAGCATTGCATAGAGAGCCTCCAATATATTTATTTCAAGAATAACTTTAGCATCTTAAATTAACCGTGGAGAATAACATACCCTGAGAAAGTTGCATAGCAGGAATCCATATTTATTCATCGTGGATTTGAAGACTGTACAGTAGCAGGAAAAAAGGCAGGTTTTTTCCTAGCTATTGCGTCAGCAAATTGAGGGAGGAGGTTACAAAATCTCAGTTAAGAATAAAATTTCTACCTTTTTTTTTATTTCTACACAGATTAATATTGAGTCAGAGAAGGAACAGACTGTTTCTTTCACTTTGTGCAGTTGTGCAAAAGTTGTGCAAAAGCTGATAAGTGTTTTCTTTTGATACTCTATTAAGCAGCTACAGTGCTAAACAAACATGGAAAAGGACAGCAGAGGATAACTTTTCCTTAGTATACGGTCCCCAATTTTAGGTCTTGCACTGCCCTTTCAAAAGACTGCTCCCACCTTTGCCAGACAGGAACCTGCTCATTCAGATTCCTGTACAACCCCTGACACATAGATTTTTATGGTCCTGCAGTGAACTAGGCAGGAGAAGTGATCCCGGTTAAGATGTTTTGTTTTCTTTTCTTTTTCCAGTCTGTTTAAGACCAGGATGAGTTCTCGGCTCCAGCTCACCACCTGAAAGCACAAACCATTGGGCTGCCAGGCGAGTGTGAACATGGAAGGGATAGAGGGAGCATACTCTGCTGACAGCAATGCAAGATTAAAGGAATCGTGGAGTGGAAGCATTAGCAGACACAAGATGTTCCACAGGTGAAACCTCTGTGCTTAACAAATGTGGGTTGGAAAAGAAAGCGACGGCAATGTAAAATGAGAATTATTCAAGGACAACAAATGAAGCTGAGGCTAAGGCCAAGAATATTGCCTCCTCCAAACATTTAGATGATTATAAAGTTGTCTTAACAATACTGAGGCACTTCGTCCTTTCCCTTTTCTGAAGGTTCCAAGTTCATTATTTTAATTTCCTCCTTGCAATAATAAGTATTAGATGCTTCTGCTTTATCAAAATGAAAGTAAATGTTCTTGCCTAACAAGATGCTCTCAGGAGCTTGTAATACGAGACATCTTTCCAATATATTACAAGGCAGAAACAAAAGTCACCTGAAGTAAGGTAAGTGTCATATCATACAATAAAAAAACTGGGAGGACATTACAGCGTCATTAGTTCATCTTACTGCCACAGAACAAGGTCAGAAGGTCATTCCTGACCACTGTTTGGTGGGTTGTTATCTTAAGACTTCCAGTGACAGAGATGCCATGCATCCCCCAGACAATCTGCATCAGTGCTTCACTGTCTTCAGAAATAGTAAAATATTCTTAACATCCACTCTGACTTTCTTAAACAGTACTAGGTTTATTTCTTTTTCATCTGTCTATCTACCACATATTGTAATGGAGGACAGGTGTACCTGGAGAAGAGAGTATTCTTTTCCCTTCTTACAAGAATCTTTCGGATATTTGAAGACTCTTATCATGTCCCCTTCCCTCAATCTTCCCTTCCCAATAAATTCATTCATGCTATGAAACTCAAGTTTTCCAGATTCATAATCATTCTTACTGGTCTGCTCTGCATGTTCTTTATTTGGTCTGAAACTTTCTCAAAAAGCAACTCCCAAAACACCAAAGGGTATTCCATTTGATGCATTTCTACGGAAAATATATTTATTTATGGCTTAACTGATTTCTAATATGCTTACAGCAGAAAAAGTTTATCACCTTATTTGCAAGATAAAAGAACACCCCATATATGCAAGAGACAGTAACACAGAAACCCCACAGCTGCCAACAGAAGTTATGCTGCTATTTTGTGCAAAATAAAGCAGAACTAATCCAGAATGTTAATAAATATAAAGTCTATCATAGAGCCCAAATGCCTGGTAGGCTCAGACACTGGTGTATGGCCATCAGACATAGTCTGGAGGATGATGCCACATGAACTCATTGGAAGAGGCTTCTCTCAGCAACTGACAGCAAGAGACTTGGCTATCTCAGTGAGTGTACAAAGGCGGCTGTTGATTACTGGACCAAACGTTATTCAGTGCCAGAAAGTGAATTACTGAGGCTAGTTATCTTTAATGACCTAAAAACTGGAAAAATCCCGGCTTTTTGAGTTTTTAAAAATGCCAAACGGGAACAAAAGACTCCGCCTTTTCAGGGAAAAAAAGCCTCTGAAGGAGGTAGATTTGGTTTTTTTAGACAAAGCTTCATTTTTCACATTCGCATTACATTTTAAATTCACATATAGTTGCATAGTTTCACATTTAGTTGGATAGCATATAATTCTTTCAGTTGTTAAATTAGACACTCATAAACCACAGGACTCCTGTGAGTTGAAGAGATTTGGATATCTGAAGAGCTGACAAGAGAGTTCCATACTGCATGGACAGGAAAGGAGTAGTGAAACAATATTTACTGGCAGGTAGAGATGAAAAAACTCTACTGGCTATACATGATCCTCTTCTAGAAATCTGCCTCCATAACTATAAGAGCTAGTAAACAAAATTTTCTAATGATTAAATAAAACCATAATAAATCGAAAGGTGATAGAGTTCTGCTCATCCCTTCAGTTGCAGCACCAGTCCTTTCTTCCTACTCTTTCTACATCTCAGTCATTCCCCCTGTACCACTGAATACACAGAAGTCTACAATTTCAGCAATTACTCTTGCAAATTAGGTATGCTTTTCTGCATATTTTTCCATGTACTATTCTGTATACTCACTTTTACAGAAACAATTCCTATGATACAGAGAGGGATTAGAATGTTCTGATGACACCAAGTTTGATTGCTTTGAGGATTTTTTTTTCCAAAATTGTCAAATAAATTAGAACTTAATTTTATTTTTTTTTTATTTCACATTTACATTTTTAACCAATTCTGCATATGACAAGGTTTTTGAAACAGATTCCACTTTCTTTCCTGTGCAAACTTGAGTTTCCTAAATTGCAGGGAACTTGTCTACAGGGGACAGTGGAGTTTACTTGACATTAAATCTGGAACATATGCAAAATAAATAACACACTAGAAAACATAAAACATATTGGGCATATGCATTCCCTTTTGGTATTAAAAGAGATTAAACTATGAATTCAAACGTTTCTATCTTTTTCTCCCCAATTCAAACAGTAAAGCAGAAGGCCTAACTGGAAAACTAAGGTTCAGCTATTATCCTAAGCATTCGTCTTTCAGATTTATAGCTAGACATCCAGCTCCCTATTATTTTTCATTAATAAGCCTTTTTTTTCCCCACAATCTCTGTTAAGTCTTATGCCTTTCTGTCTTCCAGACGTTACTGTTATTATCCTTTTTACATGGCCCCTTTAAACCTCAACACTGTCATATGTGTAGAACTTTACTGCCCATTATTTTTTTCTCATTACAGAAAAGACTGTGAAGTCTCAAATACAATTCCAGCATCTCACCATTTATTTCAAGATCCAATTAAACCTCATTTTTATAAACTTGTCACACATTTGCTCATCTTACCCGTATCTTTGCATCTGACTATGACCAGTTTACTCCCCTTGTTACATGACAATTGGCCTTTCCAGCTCCTTCATAAAATTTCACCCTTGACAATGGGAAGGCATCATTGTGTATAATTCTGCTATTTGGAGTATGAGGATAGCAGCATTTTTACTGGAAGAACAGAGAGCTGAAATCTAGGGTTTCACAGGTTTGACTCTATAAAAGTGTTAAATAACATGTAAAGTGTTGTGGAGTAGATTGTAGAAGACATTGTTACACAAAGCTTGTATTACACTGAAATATTCAAAGATCTTTTCTGGTTGGTCTGTGTTAAGAATCTGAGCTCCAGAAAGACAACTGTTCAGTTATTTACAATAGGGAATAAGAAATTAAAATATTTTTCTCTTGAAATGTCTTTGACATGGACTTTTCTCCAGAGCCAGTGTTTTTACCGTAGTCACTCAGAGAATAGTGACTGCTCCTAAGATTACTTATTCGTTCTTTCTCAGTAATTAGCCAGTCTATATCATATTATCTGTTTGCTTATAATATTCCTTTCACCAGAAGCACTTTTATTAGCAATAAGAAGAGTAAACTGTAAATTATCCAGACACTTTAATTCCAGCAGGATTTAACTGAATAGACAGAAGTTTGGATAATTCAAATATAAGAAATAATTGAAAGACTCCCTGCAACACAGATTCTCCTGTGGAATATTTTCTCATTTCAGCTAAAATGTAACCTATCCTAGATCTATCCCCACTGGTATTGACTGACATTACTGAAATACAACTCTTTGCCCTAATAGAAATAACCTCAGAAATTAAGTAGAAAGTAAAAACAGAGGCAACTGAGAATTCTCAGTCAAGTAGAAGAACGAAGTATATTTAGAGGCGATAGTTTAAGGAGCTTCTTTCTAGTTTGTCCACAACCAATCTCTTCCTATCTGACTCAGCACCTTCAGGAAGGCTCCTGCTCCTTCCCCACACATTCTGGAGGAGGAGAATTCGTGATGGATCAGAATAAGCATCTCCCCAGCCCACCAGTGTCGAGAGTAGCAGGGCAGAACCAATTTAACAGAGCAGGAGACTTCCTACTTCTCACAGCTTTCACCTTACAAACTTGTTTTATTAATGACTTCTAGAACTCCTGTCACTGATGTAGGAAGACAGGCATTTTCAACCAAATAGTAAAAAACCCTACTTACATAACTCCCAATAATCAGTCATATTGCAAAATGTGACTGCTGTGTTTTTGGCAAAAAGACAATGTCCTTTGTCGGAATTGAAAAGTCAAAACTAAATGGTGACAGACTCAAATAAAAGCCTAAATTATTTTTGGCATCATACACCGCTATTTTGAAGCTTTAAAAGGATCTGACAGAGTTTCTGTGAATTTGAGAAACAGGCTGCCACAGAGGAAAGCTCCATCATAAACTTCTGGATTTCTGCAAACTGTGAGACAACTGAGGATTTAAACATTTCCTATAGGACACCCAAAATCAAACTAGAAGATCTGAATGAAGATTTTATACTCCTTTAAGACCCTATCTTACTAGGAAAACGTAGCCTATTATCAAAGGAAAGGAAACTTCATGAGTGGTCTCCTAAGGACAGCATTAGCATGCTTTGCAGGTACTGCCATAGCTCTGAGAAGCCTGCGAGTGCCCCATGTTGTTCTTGTGCTTTTGTCAAAATGCATCAATGAAAAGCTTCTATTGGAAAACTACAATTTCTAAATTTTGGTGAAATTTTGACTTTTTGCCAAGCACTTTTACAATTTCCACCCAGATTCCACAGCCTTCCATTCGTCAGGGTTTTTTCTCTTTTGTTTTCTTTTTTTTTAAAAAAAAAAATGAAATAGCGACAGGCTATATGGGGATTAGAGAACATTTTTCTTATGAAATATACTTCAGTGACTACTAAGGTTCACATTACAGGCAGGCAGTGAGCATTTTTGACTACCAATTCTTTGGTCAATTGCTAGCCAACTGGCAAAAACACTGGGCTATTAAATTCTTCTCGTTCTGTTCAAATTGTGACTTAAACCTCTGACGTAGGCAACACATTTAGAAAATAACTAAGATGGAAAAGACCTGTATAAACCTGACCATCACCATGAAAATCACAATGCAAGCCTCAAGACTTCCTCTCTTTGTAGCCTGTCCTCATCTAAGTGATGGAAGAGCCAGACATAACTGAGCATGTCCGCAGGGGTACAACAGTCAAGTTTCACAGGAACTCTCCCGCAAGGAAACAGCAGAATCTCTGAAAAAACTCAATCTGTCCTTCACAGAGCCCGCTTACTGGCCAACAATGCTACCCCTATTGTTAGAAAATATCTCAAACTGCTGCTGGCTTTCAAAACAAAAGTAGTTGCTGAATACTACAAGTGCGATCATGGCCTCTGAAGTCTGACTTAGGTATGAAGTTATGGTCAGCAAAAATCGGAACTGAGATACAGGAGTGAAATAATTTCTTGAGTATCAGTTTAAATGTCCTATGCCTATTGTTTTATTTCTAGGATTTTAATTTCTTAGGGGTATCTTTATGCCCAGAAACAACATTATCATAAACACAGAAGAGCAGGGTTTCTTGTCAACGTGGCGTTATCATGCTCGATTTTAATCTTAAGCACATTGCTGCTGGAAAATCTAAGTAAAAAAATCCTCTTTCCCAATTTACCAGCGTGGAATATAAACCAGGGAATACAAACCACATGCAATTCACTTCTTTAGTCATGGGCCCCTTGTCAAACATCTACAATGAACTAGAAAACTGCCACAGTCTTTGTTCTTTTTTTCCTCCTTTGCTATTTCTTCTGTTAATGCCCCTTGATTCAGTTTAAACCATTTTTTTCCAGCTGTTTTCTCCTAAAATCTTTCATTCCTTTCTTTCTCTTTGAACTCATTATGCCTTAGTTCTTACTGCTTCATTCTCTTCTTGCATTGTTCCCTTGACTCTCATACTATTTCCTTCACATCTTCCTCCCTAATTCTCTCTGCTCCCTCTTGCCATAAATTTAAGCTGTGACACCAAAAGGGTTCAATAACCTGTTTTCTTCTTCAATTACAAATATGAAACGTAAGGCTATTTTGTCAAGTCCCATTGCATGAATCTACACTGGGAAATCATGCTTATCTGTGAACAACATCCCTTCAGTCTACAGCTGTCAGCTACAGGTGAAGTCCTTGCTAAGAGAACTACAACCACAGAGAACCTAAAGACTTTGCACCTGCCCCTTTACTCCATTGCCATTTTCTTCCTCTCACTCTTTTCCATGACAGTTTTCTGTTTTTCCACAGCAGCTCAGGTATATGCAAGCTTTTTCTACCTCCAGAGCAATGTTCTGAAGAAGCAAATACATCAGGAAGTCAGGAGATAAGAATTTTTTTTTGACATTTACTTTCACCCTGCTCCCCTGTCTCTGTGTAGCCCAGGAAAGCTAGAGATGGAAGCTATGCTAAGAGCTTCCAGGTTGTACAAAGTCTCAAACGAAACTTTCAGAGAGTAACAGCAGAGACAGATGTAGGGATAATAATACATCAGCACTGCAGGGTTTGTGTGTCACAAGAGCAGCAGCAGCAAAGGAGAGGAGCATTTGTTTTCACTAGGTAAAGAGAAGGCAAGCAACAAAGACGAAGGATGCTTCTGTCCCATTCTTGCCAGGACTTCAGCAAAAGAGTGCTATTCAAGGTTCAGGAACTCAGCAACTCCCTATAAAGTCTGCCTAAGGCTACACAGCTGGTGGACTTACTAAACACATAGTTATATGCTGAGCTGTGGACCTGTATTTTCTAATAAGGAAGGAGGATCAACATTTTTTATCCTAACTCATATGAGTAAGAACACAGTGCACAGAACAAAGTGGGAAATAACAAACTGAAAATTATGATCAAGACAAGAGAGGAAAACGGTTTAACAATGGACCCTTCTTGGTGTGCTCTTTCTGAATTTACCATAAGCTCTTCCCTGTGCTGACTTCCTCTTCCCACTTCATTCCTACACAATAGCATTTCAGAGGTTCTCCCACTTCTCTCCTTTCCAGCCTGAGCATGGCAGAAGTGCAAACGTTTGCGAAGGAGATTAAAAAAAAATTAGTGGAAGCAATGGAGGAGGGAACTCCAACTCACCTGCCTCCATAGTTTAAGACAAATTTAGGCTCTCCCTCCTTCAGTTTGTGTTGCTTAGTCACAACAGTCATATGCCAGAATAGGTGACAGGAGACAGCTCTGCCACTCCTTCAAGAGCCTGACCAATCTTTTACATCTTCAGAAGAACAGATCAGAGCAAAAAATACAGTAATGGTAACATATTGAGAGACGGTCATGCAAAAAACCAAAGAAAATTGATTAATGACATGCATGTAACCCAAAACAACCTGTTCAGTCCTGAACAGCCATTTACAACTGATCCTGATAATAAGATGACATATTAAAGATTGATTTATTTTGAGGAAAGCTAGGAATGCAACAGGGACATCACACAAATTTTTTTGCCGATGCAAGAGAGGAGCATATTGCTTACAGAGAAGCACAGGGCACAACTAGAGCATAAAGGACTAGCTTGTTCCCACTTTTCCTTTCTGCCTTTTGCCTCTATCAGCTTGTAACAGCAACCTTTTTTTTTTCTTTGCTGAGCTTCATAAAATGTCTCTGGAGGTACATCAGCTGGATTGGGTTAGCCCTGGGAGGCAGAGGCTAATTGTCTTAATTACTGCTTAAGGGCCAGGTGGGGAGATTTAGAACTTGAAACCAATCAAGAGAGGACAGATGAAGACAGTTTCTGGGCTGGGGGGGGAATGTTCCTGGTTTGCAATAGTCTGAGTGACAGGGGAGCAGCTGAAATATCTGCAGCTGGAGCTGATGGAATAGATTACTGATTAGTTCCCTACTTATCTACCACAAATAAATCTTTAGGGTGGTCTGTAAGAAATGCTTGTAGTTTGACCCTCCTTGTTTAGGGAAGGAGAAATAAAGCATTTATCGTATAAATATGCCAGATGTATTGCTTCAGGTTAGCATGTGACAGCATCCATAAGAATACTGCAAGAGAATTCCTCATAAAGGCAACCTCTACCCTTTAGTTTTCCAGACCAATGCATACTTAAGATTGATACAAAAAGAGCACCAAGAAGCAGAAACAACAAAAGAACCTTTCAGTCCTAAAGGCACACTGACTGTGCTCCCGCAGAAGACACATTCTGACATTTTGGGAGGGGGGGGACGAAGGACAATATTATAAAAAGCATTTGACTCTCAAAAGAAAAGGCAATTCCTGATCAAACTATTCACTGAATCAATTCCAGCAAACAACATAGTTGTGTTGAAGAACAAATGCTCCTCCCCAGAAGAATCAGAGAGATCACAGTAGCCTCCTAAACCCCTACCAATATCAAGTATCTCTATTGGATCACAAGCTTTCATGGTACCATCCTGAAGAAATCAAACTCTTGTTGTAATCCCTAAGTTGGCCTGCTCAAAATGGTACAGCACTATCTTGTACAAACATCAGTATATATTTGATACAAACCTGAGCTAGAACTTTTGGGTGGCCTGGATATAAATGAGCCCTGAGATTATATATGCAGCCTGTTAAACTCTCAGACTTGTGAGAAGAGAATCATCCTGCTTTCTCCAGGACAGCACGGCACAGTGTAAGCTCCCAGAACAGCTGCTGTTTGGAAAAGAACCTGCACTCCTGAACTTGACTCTCTGTTCCAGTACTCTCTGTGATTTCTTGTAGTTGCCTAATCTTTGTTCACTGCAAAATGTTTCTGTTGTATTGGTACTTAGAGCTTAGTTAGAGGGAACCATGCAGCCATCAAGCAGCACAGAAGTTTCCAAGAAGACCTAATAGACTTGGCCTGTAAAAGCTCAAGCTCATTTACAACAGAAAATATTTTTAGCTTCTACTAGAAGAGATACTTTCAATTGTAAATTCTAGGGACCACTTTGTTACATATATTCACTTTAGCTTACTAAATCAGTGCACAAGGCTCAACTCTTATCACCATCCAGCAATGGAGAATTCCCCCAGCAAACTAGAAAATCCTATTTGGCAAACAACACGTTCAGTTCACAGTGTTGTAGAGGAAGAGTTCTGGGAGAAAAAAACAGCTAGAAATATACCAGAACAATGAAATAAATCAGAGCTGACAGTACATTTTCTCATATTGATACTACAACTCAATGCCTGACTATGGAGCAGTGACCAGCTATAAAAACTGCTTTGTATCTTGCTCAAATCCAAATTATTTAATCTCCTCCTCCTCTTCCCAATTCAGGGAAAAGGGATCTGATCCTATATTAAGTCACTTTAATGTGATCCAGACCTGAAACGGCCTAAAGCTTTGAAAGTTTGTGTCCGTTTCTATTTGTTTTCTTATGTTATATGACTACCACTTTATCCTTAGTTTCCATAGATGAAATTGAACAAACAAAGAGGAAAACAAAATAGAATATATTTTTTAAAATAAAAATAAGTCATTCATATGTCTAGTTTAATAAAGTGTTTTCTGTGAGCGTCCCTCATCATTGTCACTGGAAGTGGCATTGACTCTGCTCTGTTTTGTAGTCAGGCCAGACCAGGAAACCAGTAAGTAGGAATTAATTTTAAAAACTGAAAGGCAAGGATAACTTTAGTAAAGTTCTCCTTCCCTAGCGACTAACCAGACTTAATGGACCTAAGTAGAATGACCTCTTTTGCACATGCACTACCTGTGCAGTCTTTCCCTTAGTGTGCCAGATCCGTTGCACGCATCCAGCATCATCAGCTGGCGCTGGCATCCCTGCAGCTCTGTGAACTTTCCTGCATGAAATTTGCTTTCTGCCTACAGAGCTGCCCCAGCAACAGCTCAGAGCTGACTACACAGAGCAGAAGGTCATGTGGGGCTGAAAAAGCATCCATATACCTGAAGCTGGTTTAGCTGCCAGGATTTGCACTGTGACCTATATACCAGGAAAACGTCAAGACTTTTTATCCCAAGATCTTTACTGGTTCCTTATGATTGATTAAGTCAACTGTGTGTGTGCTAAGGATTAGGGTACAGTTTACATTCTGTGGATTTAAAGATAGATGCACAAAACAGAAAAACCCTAATCTGCTCTTCTTGTCTTACTGGTTTTTGCACGCAAGAGTTTGAGATCCCCTGATGTGCATCTAGAAAGCATCTCAGCTGTTACCTAGATAGGCACTGGACATCAGGAGCCATGAGTCTCTAAACGTAAGATTTCTCAATGAAACTGTGATTCAGTTCATCAAAAGGCATTTGCAGGGGGTTTGAAAAGGCTACAGTGTACTTATTTTTGTAGCTAGAGGATTATAGGCAGGTTTTCTAAAATGCAAACGAAAACTTTATGACTCAAAAAATGGTCCCCACTGGCATGCCTTCTCCATTTCACTCCACATCTCTCTCTCTTCTTACGGGGCAAGAGTTCATAGCTTGTTGAGGACTAGGATAATAGTCATTGCCCAAGCAGCTTCTGCCTCTCAAGACAGTAACCTGGGTCTTTATACTTGAGTCAAACACAGATTTTCACAGAACCTGTAGCAACTCAACATCATCAAGACTCCCACCTTATCAAATTAGATTGAAGTTGGTCAATAGCTTCAAAGGTTAAGCAGAGACAGACAAACTGACAGAGCATAAAACACTTCCTTAGGAAACAAAATCATGACAATGATCAGCACCACAACAAACATCTTTTCACACTGGTGGAATAAACTGCACCATATGGATAGCAAACCTGTATTTTTTCTGGCTAAAACTTTCCTTGTAACTGAGATTTTAAAAAAACATTTATTACCTGGGACATGAGTAAAACAGCAACAGTCTGGCATAAAATCTCTAAATAGTGCTTTGATCTAGAAGTATTTTTATGGAAAGTCATACCTTGAGAAGATCTAAGAAGTATCTTGCAAATTCTTGCTCTAGGTAGAATGAATTTCCAAGTGTTGTGTGGGAGGTATCTATACAGAGAAGAGTCCTATATTTATTAGCCACTTCCATAGCACTTTGAGCATGTACTGTACTTTTTCTGGATATATGTATAGGTATGAATATGTCCTGTGGCATTACTATGTATTTAATAATACTGAATAAGGCTGGGAGATAAGCTTTTAAAAATTTATTTAATATAACGTAACCTCACAGCTTGACTGAAGGCAAGAAATGTAAAGTGATCGTTATACGAAATCTGTTGAAGGCATGAAGTAACTTTCATGAAAATTATTTTATTAGGTGATGTTCTTAAAAAGATTCAACCTTTCAAGTAGCTGCTTTTATTTAACAAACCTATGAGAGGTTAACTAATGTACGAAGCAAAACATCTGGCACAGCCACGTTCCTTTTAACGCACTGCCTTCCAAGGCTGTGCTCTTAAGACGTTACGTGTGACAAATGGACCATCCAGTAGTTTTTATTTGCTAATAAATTCTGCATGGTATGCTTAACCAAGGTTCCAGCTGAGTTTCAGGACAACCCTAGCTTTCTTTAAAACCACAAAAAAAACCCCAAGTTTATAAGCCAAAAGCAAAAATTTCTAGCATTTACCATTCAGCCTTCCAAAAGTCAGAGAAAAACATTCACAAACTACTCTCCTTAACAGCATTATCAGTGTGAGAAAACGACAACCTTTTTTGCCAGACCACTCCCTTTTTACTACCTCAGACTTCTTGATTTGCAGAAATTCCCTGCAAGACATCCCTCAGACAAAGTCGAAAGGGAGAATGAAGGAAGCTCTTTTTTATCTTCAGCCTTCCTCTTCATGATGCTTTGTCAAAAGTGGCAGTACAAAAAAATATCACTGGAGTCTGGCAGGTCTACTCTCACTTTGCAAAGAAGATTGAGAAAAAACGTCCAGTTGCAAGACTTCAAAGACCCAGAGAAGCTTCTGTTTTGATCCCTCACTACTCCCCACCAAAGGCTTCTCACGGAAAACCAACCAGTAAGAATTATTTCTCCTACTCCCAAAATATTTTCTAATATGTTCATGTTAATATCTTAAATAAGGAAATAATACTTATTTATCATCTTGTTAAAATTAAGAAGCAAACAGTGCAACTGCACACACATAATGAAAGGTGTTGAAGCGTTGGAAAACTCTCTTCTCAAGAGGAAACGCTACATCATCCTGGTTTTGCTTTGTGGACTACACTATTTCCAAGGTCAGTATTTCAGCAGCTGTTTTATAAAAAGCCTTGAAATAAACCTGAAGTCTATTTATCTTCTCTTTTTTTTTCTATTCTTTGTGTGCAAATATATCAGCCTCCAACCTGACACTTCTTGAGTAATGTTTCTACAATGTATTTTTGTATTTTTTAATGATTTTTTGATCCTGGTCAGTCCTAATGACCACAGGCAAATCCAAGGTTTGGCACATCTCTGAAGATCTACAGCTGACAGGAGGATCATGGGACCAAACTTGAGGCTTTGCTGCCTTATATTTTGCAGAGCTCATGTTTCACAGGCTTTAAATAACTGAAGCTATAGAAACACTTTACGCCTTAACTGCGCACCAAAACCTGTTTACCTTAGATAGTGCTTCACTTGATCTGATCATTGAAAACTGCACTCCCTTCCGTTAACTAATTAAAGGTAAGAACATGGGTTTTTTTGGGGAAGGATGAAAGGCTTTAGGGTAGGATTAGTGAGGTCCATTAATTTTTGAAATTAAATACTATCCTTTTGCTTTCCCGTATCTTGGATTCTGCATTTCCACGAAGACAGAAGTAAACACTTGTATTGTGTAAGATAGCTGGCTGTAGCCTGAGCGCAGCCCATGGAAATTTGTCCTTGCAGAGTCCATACAAGTCTCCCACGTGAGATAGGAATGGGCTCCGTGGCTAACATGTCATTTTTTACCACTGCCACTTAAAACTCTCTTACATTTTCTGTTGCTAATCCATACTGTTGTCAGGACCTTGAATGCACCATCGGGCCTTATTTTTTCTGGCCACCTCTCCTGGGACTGTCACCTCTGTGCCCCTTCCCAGGAGCCCCACTGAAGCTGAGCTACGCCAAGGGCAGGTGGGGGCCAGCGGTATCGCAGGCTGCTCCTGGCGTGATGCCTGCCCTTCCTGCACCGAGCTGGGACCTGCCCACCCCCTCCTGCTCGTCTGCTGGTCACTGGGCTCTGCAGGCTGCGGGGTGCTGTGGGGCCATGTCTGTGGCAGAGAGGGCACTGCCCTCGGGTCATGGCCACCCTCAGCTTCCTGACTGCCTTCCCTTACAGAGGAGCCTCACTCTTGCTGCTCTCCGACAATGCTGGTGATCAAATCAGCTCTAAGTCCTGACATGCCATTTGCAGAACCAGTTCCCTTCAGCGCTCTGCTGCCAGTCTTGTTTTTGAACTGCTACACACAGGATCATCTCCTTTCTCGTTCTCTACTTAAAAAACTTTTGGAATCCTTTCTTCAAAAGTACAATATAAAAGTACTATTGCAGCCAATCTAGTCCCACTTCCAAGAAAATCTACAGCAAGTCTGCTCTGTGAAAATACTACCAATTTTATTTTACATCCTATTTGCTAAATTAAAGTCTCCATAACATTATGCTGGTTTCTTGACAGTTTCAGAATTTTTCCCCCTTTTGATACTTTCTTAAAGGTAAAACAATGACCTGAAATGTTTGTTCCCAAGATCAGATAGGGAATGTCTTCTATTCTTGCCAATCTCATCACTTGTTCTAGTTAGCAAACTGTCTTTCTGAGACTTTTTTTTTTTGCTGAAAGGAACAATGACAAGAAAAGGTCACTGAACTTAGGCAGTAGCAATGTAAAACTCAGACTGTGAACTGGGTTTTGAATGTGTAGCTTTTCTGACTCCTCTGTTCATTTTTGCCTTCATATATTGTACCAGAGGCAACAAGGGAAACTTCTGCTGTGGCACAAGTGTAAAAAGAGATACTGAAATTCATGAGATCATCTGTTGGGATAACCCTGTACAAAGAGAAGATCACCATACAGAGTGGATCCACTTTGCAAGCTGAATTCTCTCAGTAATTATGTAGTAGATCACGACACATGGATTAACTTGTAAGGCTGATTGAATAAGAGTTCCCAACAACACAGGAAACTGGAGGTAACAACAGAAAACAAGAAGATGAAGCGAGGGCCTAAAATGGCTGCATGGCACTGGAAATTTCATGCCGAGGTGACAAAGCCATTTCCAAGTAGAAGGGAAGAAGACAGAAGACAGACTGACCTGCAGCAGGAGAACTTTGCAAAACACTGCAAGAGATAGAGCACTAGCAGATGTTCATTTTTGCCCTCAGCTCTGTATATTCCTTGCTATTCAAAGTAAAAAAAATTCTTAATTTTAAAATTTTTGTCATGTTTCCTATGTTACATGTTTCAGTTAACACTTGCCAAAAAAACAGTCAATTGTAAACATAGTGCCCAGCTGCTGTAACACCAATAACCGGTACGTGTAAGCTACTGCGGGATCTGTTGGTGTCAACATCAGTTATACGGCTTTGGTGGCTGAAGTGTGTACGTTTTAGAAAATGGGCTGCTGGAAAGACAATCTGTAATTTAAACACGTGTATAAAGGCACACTGTCAAAAGCACTTGCCAGAAGCACATGGGAAGTGCACAGGCCTTTAAGCAGGACATAAATTCAGCAATCTGGAGAGCACTCAGCCAAGCAAGCTACATATGCCAGCACTGTGAAACAAGGATTGTATGGTACGAAGTGGAATTTAAGGAGGAAGGCAAACAACTTCCTTGATACAGGTACTCAGATAGACACGCACACTCTTATTTTGTACATAAATTGAAACCCTAGATGTAAAGTTTAATGTTTCAGTGATTTTAACTATTAATTTAGACTTTTTTTTCATAATTAAGTGGAAGAAATCACACTGCTATACAGCTTCAGACAATTATTCTGACACTTGTACAGTCTCATCATCCTGCAGTTCTCTCTGTTCTGGCTGTATACTCATTACTTAGTTTAATCAGTGAACCAATCAGCAAATTAATGGCTGTATTGGCTGTATCCAACTCTGCAAGCCCAGGACCATGTTCTGAGACACAACTGAAGAAGTTCAGAGGCCAAATGCTTGTCCTCAGGAATAGAAAAAAAGACTACAGCATCAAAGTGGAATTAACTGCGGCTTGTACCAAAGTACTCTGAACTTACTCGACTGTGAGGAGAGGAGCCTATATGGCAAGACAGTCTGAAAGGGAACTGGATGGCTAGGTGAAAGGCAACTGAGCCTCACTGCTATTTTAGGATGAAATAGGATCACTGTATAGTGCTGGCAAATATGACACAAGACCATGTGAGAGACACATCCTTCCAGAGGGGTCTATGCTGTGCACAAATGACCTTAGGGTCCCTACAAGTGTACCTAACGCCCATCTCTACGCAACCGACTCCCACTCTGCTATCTAAAACCAGGATGAACTGCCACAGCTGCTCACTTCTGTATTACTTAAATACACTCTACAGGGAAGCTATACAACTAAACATAAGGAAAGCATCTAACTTTAAGGCAACTAAGGTTTACTCACATAAATATTAACAATGTAGTTCACAGGATCTCTTGTGTACACATACATACGTTTTCATTATGAGGGCTGGATAGATTTATCAAGAGAACCAGTGAAATGGTCACCCTCATAGTTCCAGCAAAGCACAAATAAAACCAAATATTTTTTTTAAAACTGCTTTGAATTTTAGCTATGCTAATAAAACCAGAGAAAACTTTCCAATGCCTACTCAATTAAGTTGACTCTGCCTCTTCACCCTAACCGAACAATAACGACTGGAGATAGGGATTAGTACTGTGATTAATGTTCAGATATAGCACACAAGAAAAAAACAACTTCTCCAGCTTTCCTACAGATTGTTTGGATTTGGGAAAGTCAATGAATTATGTTATGCCTGTATTTACTAATCAATAGACAGTGATGGAATATGCTTGCCTCACAGAAGCGATCCAGTGTTAAGCTGATTTATATTTATTGATGTTTTCAGAATCCCAAAGATGCTACGTAAATCCAAAGAATTAAGATATAGAAACATCTGGCAATTAACATACTGGTGAAGGTATCTCATTCATGTTGTATAAAGTTATTATGCATAGTCTTATTAGAAACAGTATATCCTAAAAAATAAATTAACAGTATGAATTATAGATGTTAAATGACAAAGGTAAAAGTAACACTGCAGCATCATATACAGTTAAAGGATGTAACTCTTGACTAGGAACAGGTAATAAAAGGCGGAGCAAAAGTTTTGAAGATTCTGCCACCACCGACACTGCCTACCTGACATGGGCAGAACAGTTCAAGTAGAGATAACCAAGTGTCTCAAGGCTGAACAGCAGACTCACAGAACCTAAATTCATTTTTTTAATTTGCTGTTTGGCATATATAGTCCTAGATATAAGTTCTTAGTACTGTAAGCATCATTATAAAGTGAACATTAAATATGAAAAAAAAATCTAAATATAGAAACAGAGAAATAAGAGTAAAAGCAAAGCAGCATACTCCCTGCCGATCTCCTATTAAAATGGGGGAAAAAAAGGAAGATATAAAGCGATCTCAACAGAGTTTAGAGAGTCTTAAAAACGACTTACCTCTTATACTAATAAGAATGATCTTGAATTGGCATAGTGAGTGAAGTAAAAATAAATATCCTGGGTTTTATACTCCAAACCAAATGTATGCAGGGCTAACTACTAAAGGCTATGAAATATAGACATCTAGGCCAGGTTTTTCAAAAGCTTATGCCAGGCAACCGGCAGTCTGAGAGGCTAAAAGCCTTTTTGGCTCTTTAAGCATTCAAGACACTTCCACAGATTCTTAAATGTTAAGCTCAGAAGAGAATGCCTGCACTGTAGAACATCACCTGGTAACTCTCGAACAGGAGGGAATAGTTGTCATGGTTTTCCTAAATAACACAATCATGCCAAATAACTTGCAGATTAATTAGAACAAATATTTTTTAAAAGAGCAACTACGTTATGTAGAAATTTTGGTGTAATAATTAACTATTTTCATATGAATGGTTGGTTACAATCATTGAAAAAATGTTTTCTTCAAGTCCAACCTAACTTAAAAAAAAAGTTTCAGCTGCTGAGTTCTTTAACAACTTTGCCTTCTAAAATAAAAGACAATCTATGAATTGGTAAGAACCAGTGAGACCTGTGATGAATTCACCATTGCTTTATCTCTAACAAGGTAATTCTCTCCTCATGTAGCAAGTTTTTGAGCTTGTCAGTGTTTTGGCACTTATTCAAATCCACTTCTTCCAATATTTTTTTTTAAAATATCACATAATCCTTTATATTATGTGTTTTCTGAAGGCAGGGTGGACACTTCATTGCATTATTATGTATAGAGGTGGATTTTAAAAAGCATCTAATGAACCACACAGAAGCATCAATCTTGTGAGACAGTCATCTTTAAGGCACAGCTGACAGAAGAAGCATATTCCAAAAGATGCCTGCATCTCATTCTTCCATCCCTCCACCTCCCAGCTGAGACAAGAGGGTACGAGGTGGCACACAGGCCCCAGACTCATCTGACTTCTGTTCCACTGAACACAGCTATTACCTCTAAGCAACACACTGGGGCAAACATGAATTTTTTAAACCTTTATTTTAGTAATTTAATACAGTTTTTGACACAGGTCCAGTCCCACGGGGTTCCATCTGCAAAAGAATTTTTAAGAGCATATAACTAACTGTACAAAGTGAGACAAAGATACATGCATTCAGAGAGGGTTAAAAAAACCTTATACATCATTGATTCAGTACCAAAGGCCCAAAGAATATCCATATGTCTTTTCAAGAGCTGATACAGAGCTCATAGTACAATGCTGAGGACTGAGGAGTGGCCATATTGGGGCCATTTGTGGTAACTTCTACAAAAATCAACTCACCTTTCCCTGTTTTTCATGCAGATTCTCTTATCCATCCTGAGACCACACAGCTCAGGAGCTCAATGGCAGAAGGTACAGGGCAGAAATTCTGAATAGTTCTGCAAGGGATCTTCCTGATGGAGTCAGACAATTCCCAAATGCCATGGGAAACACAAGAGGAAGAAACACATTACTTCATGACCCCTACCCAAAAACAAAATGGAGGCAGAAGCAACATACAAGATATCGTCCTGATGTTAATTAAAATGCACATAAAAGACAATCACACACTCTTGTCTACTGGAGCACCTGTACGCAAAGGTTAGGTGTGCATCACTGCAGGTACCTCAACAAGAGGTATGAGCTCTTTGCATGCTCCTGATTCATCTATATGATGCCATCAACTTTGGGTCATGGCCACTGGATAGGACTGTTTTCATCAGACAAGGGGGAAAAAAGGAATATATAAATATAAATATATATATTTTTAAAAGTATGTGTGTGTACGTATGTATATAAAGAGAACAGCATGTATCATTACCCATCAGATCTGGCAAGTAGCTCACAGCATATTAATGATGAGAAAAGTTAAAAAAACATAGACTGAGAATGACAGTCTGTGACCAAAGCACTTAGTACAAGTGAGTATTTCCCATGTAGATGCTTTTTCTTCTCATCAGAAGCATCTACATGGGAAATACTCACTTGTACCAAGATCCAAGCAACAGCTGTAGTATTTCATGGAAACACTGTGAGGTTCAAGAAGCAGTAGCTTAGTAAAAACTCTACAGATACGTATGGAATTCATCCAGTACTACAATGTTTCATGATATGCCACACTTACATGGGTGGAATGAAAACTCAGACCAGTTGCAGACCCCTATCTTTGGCTGCATATTTTCATACTTACTCATGTTTTCATACTCTTTCATCAATGCCCAGTGAAAAGTAAATGTTGACTGTTTACACAGTTCTCAAATACCAATTTCCAGTATCTTCTCCTGCTTGTGCAGAAGTACTGTTCTGTAACACTCATAACAGGCCGTGGCTTATTCATTACCATACATTTTGCAAAATTATTTGATCACTGTCTTCTGACTGTGTTTAATAAACATAGCACACATTTCACAGCTTTCACTGCTTACCTACATCACCATCCCCTTCCCGCCTCAATAATGAATGTAGATGCTGCTTTTTTAATTGTTTCTTTGAAGTATTCAAAATCAGTCACTGTTAGAAGCGAAATATAAGACAGGATGCTTTGATGAAACATATGGCAGACAAACCCTCAAGCAGACTGACAGGGATTATTGGAGGTTGTTCTTTTTTACTCCCTCTTCTGTGGGGAATAAGATACTGCTAGAGACCATCTGGGAAATCCACCTAGCAAATCCCTTGTTTTTGCAGGGATCTAGGCATCAATGATGATTCCAGCATCTCTTTTTTTCTTTTTTTTTCTGTGACATATTACAGCTGCATCATTGTTGTTTTCTATAAGGCCAAAGCTTATTTATCAGAACTTCATGGACACTGCGACATTTAGTGAGCTGAACTGTTGCAGACCCTCTTGGAGTAAATGTCTATTATCTATGTTGCCATTTCAATAGGCTGGGACTCAGTAATTCAGGTGATTTGTTACAGTGCTCATTTCTGGTAATCGATTTTATTTCTAAATCCACTACTTTTTTCCTAAAAACAAAATTTCATCTAGGTCTTCCTAGGAGTCTTTGGAAGCAAACGGAGGAGAACAGAGAAAAATTAACACAAAAAGCCAAAGCAGCAAAAGGAGAGTTAAAAAACTAGCAACAAAAAGAAAGATGAAAGAGAAAAAAAAAGTTAACTAGTTTTAAAGATGCATTCTACTTCTCCTTCCTTCCTCTATTAAAAAATTGACCTATTCAGTTCTCTCACATCACCTTGCAAATCCAGTAATGTCAATACATAAGTATCTGAGAAAAGCATTCAGTGTTGTAGTGTACCTAATTATTCCCAGCAATTGCTATAGGGGGAAAATGTAGAGCACACAAAAGAACAGTTTGAAGGTATATCAAGTATTCAGCAAGACATTTGACTACTGGCATTCATTCAACAAAAACAAGATTAGAAAGGGAGATGTCTGTAAGACAATTAAGAAAAATTATATTTATTTTAAATTCTCAGTAATGTTGCTATAACAGTCATTAAAGAAAGAAAGAAAAAAATCTTTTACTTCTTTCCTCCCTTTCTTCAGCAGCTGAGTTGGACATAGAAAAGAATTCAATATCAGAAGAAAAAATCAGGGGTAACATTTCAGGATTATCAACTTCTTGAATAACAATATAGTTTTGGGGGAGTGTAATGTGTAGAAAGTGGCCAATTATCAAGCCATTCATCACAGATTAGTTTTAGAGATTAGAGGATCAGCTCTTCAACCTCTGTCATCTGAAAAATAAAAAAAAAATTACAGATCATTAACTGTAAATAATATTAAGACTAAATATAATTGCAGCAGGTAGCAATTATTGCTGCCCCATTATATCTTGCTCAATTTACCATTAAACAGTATTTAATCTTCCAAGAGCAAGATTTGCTCTCAGTCTTTTTGTAGTTGGTAGAGGAGCTGCATATGTGACAACAGAAGAACAAGAAGAAAAAGCTGCAGTGATCCATTTGACCTCGTAGGACTTCAACACAAATTCAATTTCCCTCTTCAAGAAAAAAAAAAAAAAAAAAGACAAAACCTAAACGCAAAAGCAAGAGTTAGGGATTGAAGATATTCACTATAACAAGGCCTAGCCTTGAAGGTATCTGTCAGGAACAAATCCTGGTTGAAGTCAACAGGAATTTGCCTGAAAGGTACAGACTTGGGTTCCCAGGCTGTTGAGTTATAAGAAGTTCTTGGCTATAAATAAGGGAGGGAAGTAGTAATTTCATACACCTTACCTCATTGATTACAGATGTACTTGATAGCTTTCTCTGTTGTCTGAACAGATGTCCAGCCACTAAAACCAAGTTGGACAAAGTCCTGCTTTCCCTCCAGCTACAACTGCTTCTGTTTCAGTACGAGGTACCAATGACTCCGAAGGCGAGTGTGAATGAGGACAGACAGCTGGATCTGTGAGTAATACACATGCAATCTGGAATCAACAGCACCACTGTCTGATACTTGACCAATGTGCACTTGATCCTTTAAAAAAAAAAACTTCTGAGAAAATTTATAAAAGGTCACATTAAAAGTTATTCTCTTCCACGACAGTTTTACATTAGCTGAGATTTGATATGATTAGGAGCCAGATTGTATTCTCCATTACAGATATGTAAATCTGGAGTAGCATCATCAACTTCAGCTTAATTGTTCTGGATTTACATCATTGTAATGAATGCCCTGCAGGAAACCAATTTCATTTTCAAGAGCTTTCACTGAACATGAAAACCTGCTACTAAATGTACCTCCGGTGGGAGGAATTAGACATATAACCGATGTTATCATAGACAAAGGACTTTGATGAATGTGACTGTTACAGAACACTAGAGTATTCATATTTTCTGACAAACACTGCACTGATTTTTTCATGTGCCTGTAGCTGTCTCTCTTCATAACAACATTCTTTTTAGCCATTTATTATGGTAACTCCCAAAATCAGAAGACTAAAATCTGGAAAAAACAATGCTTTATAAATTCAACTTCTTTTTCAAGGAAAAGGCTCATTAAACCACTAAACTAACTTGAATTTTTTTACACCAAATAGCCTCTTAGTGGCCTATAACAACTCCCCTACCAAAGGGCAGCAAAAAAGAAAGATCTTTTTTTTTTTTCTTCATAGAACTATACTGCTTTCTGCAAACAACCAACAAACTGACTTTTAGAGCTAGAAAATTGTGATTTTCTCAGCTTTTTCATTTTCTAAAAGTAGAGGAAAGTAAAATCAAGGTGTTTGATAAAATGGTAAAGCAAAATATAAAGAACTCAGTCTTTACAATGAGACCAACCTATAGAAACCCTGTGTATGAAGTAGGAACAAACAGGACAGTTTATCTCATTCTTGTGTAGGTGAGTGGGTAGGAAAAAAAGGAGATCACAAAATACCTTGTATACTTTTTGTTCTCCTTTCATTAATGTTCTCCATGCATAGGAGAAGAGAAGGCATCTATCTCCTTCCATTGCAGTGCAGCTATCTCCCAAGGAACTGTGGAAAACATTGGCATGCCTGGTACCCCTGCATAAATCTGAGTATATGCATACTTCAACAGAACATTCGAGCCTGCCTTCACACATTGTAGATGTGAGGTGCAAGCCAAAAGATGTTGTAGCTTGGTACCACCTATACATGATGGCAGCAGGGGTGGATTTCACCTTCAGTTCACTTCTTTTAGCATTTTTACTTTTGAATCTCAGTACAAACTATTTCCAAAGATTTAGTGAAAAGCAGCAACAATGGAATCCATAAGATAACAATTAAGGCACAGTTGGAAGAATTCACCATCCTTTCCTTGCTGCTGTGGTTGGGACGGTGGAAGCAGGGTGGACCCTTGTGGAGCTGCAGGCTCAGTCTATGCTTATGTCTTGCTGCTCCACAGGGTGCGTATCATGCTGGCTCTGCATTCTGCCCCACTCTTACGTTGTTGTTTGCTGAAATTCTAGTATGCTACTAACTGTTGTAACATGTCCTGCCTATACCTTTCACCAGACTTTGCTTCCCTCCTCATAAGTTATTCATTACAGTAGCAAACAGAATTTCATGCTAAGCCACTTCCTAGTCTCAACAATTAAGCCATAAAATAATGTCGTCAAACACCTGCAGACTTCTAATACAAAAGATATTTGCATTAACAAAATAGCAGTCAGTAAAATATGGTATTGCTTTAACACTTTCTATCTGACAATGGAAATGAAATAAAATATAAGAATTAAACCAAAAAAATCTAGTTTCCTCTCATGCCATACCTAGCTAGTGAGATCCAACTTCAAGCAAGAGAGAGGAAAAGTTCTGTGGAGAGGATGAGCTGGAGTCAAAAACGCCTTTCTGAAAGGCTTAACTAACTTGTAATCTACATTAATTATCTGGAACTTAGGCACTTGGCAGCATAAACCAGAAGGGCAAAAGGGTATTTTCTTTGTACCAGAAAAGCCAACATGCAGAGTTCAATGGTATTGTCAGAAGAGGAGGAGACTCTTCTACCCTGCCCTTTCCAGCTTTTCTTCCTACTTAGAGCTGACGTAACCATATAATATAAGCACCATATGACAATGCTCCAATTGAGCTTAAACCTATCTATGCCACTTGAATATAAATAATGGATTATGATGAAAGAAAAAAAGAAATGAGTAATGCTTTAGTTAATGAAGTGAAAAAGAAAGAAAGAAGAAAATAAAAAAAATAAATAATGTCTCCAACATTGTTCTTCAACATGCCAAATTCCCACAGTCTGCATTTTACCTCTTGCTTCAAGTAGATGCACATCTATTTCAGATTTCATTACAAAAATATTTAATAAACTACTTCCTAAGTGACTCAATAAGCTACTTCCAGTCTATGTAAAAGCCCAATGTAACTCCTGAGGACTCCACTCGCTTTGGAAAAAGCTATGTGCTCCCCTATGTTCTGAGCATTTCCCCAAGCAAATCTGCTGACAAAAATACAGGCAGAGGCGAACTAGACAGTGACTTCTCATGCCTCAGAGACACAATGTCAGATGTGATGATGTTCACTGGATACTAGGAATGACCTTTCACATTTTACTAAGATACAACCATATCTTTGAAAAGGAGAAAGAGAAAGAAACACATTGAAAATCTACCTTACTCCTCAGAGATGGTGCCTATCAGTGGCTAAGTTCATGTGCACTTTCGGAAACCAGCTGGGTTCATGATGCACCATCAGGTTACAACAGGTATTTGTATTTGTTTATTCAGGTCAGGCTGCTTGGATGGTTGTACCCGGTTTCCTTCAGTAATGATGAGCTTCAGCAAAGTGATGTTACAAGATTCTACAGCTGGAGTAACCACCAAAGA
Source organism: Chlamydotis macqueenii (assembly GCF_036417535.1). Classification (NCBI taxonomy): domain Eukaryota; kingdom Metazoa; phylum Chordata; class Aves; order Otidiformes; family Otididae; genus Chlamydotis; species Chlamydotis macqueenii. The sequence continues at coordinate 118,218,560 of NC_141557.1, forward strand.
CGACTAAAGTTTTAACTAGAGCAGTGTGCAGGAACTTCAAATGACTCTTCACCCAGAATCTCACTTATGCTTTGGCTTTCAGATCCCATGCAAGGTTGCAGTCTTCAAATATCTTCTTAGAGTGGGACCTGTACTAAGTGTGGACAGCCTGCCAGGCTAACCTGCAGTAGTGTAATGCATCCACTACATCGCCAGTTTGAAGTTGCAATAGTTGGGAGCAAACAGCCCCTGGCAGCGGCTCATGACAATAACACTGTTCTTTATATCAGGCTGAAGAAAAAAAGCTTGAGAAATACTTCAAAAGCCCAGCATTAAAGGAGTGACAGAAAGTAAGATCTTCCTTTTAGAAACCACATGAAAGCTCTGCCTTGTTGTGAACCACTGTAACTATAATGACATGCACATTAGAATGCAGTATTACAATTAAAGGTCACTGTATGCAGCAATCATTATTTACTGCTCTTTCCTTTAAAACTGCTTTTTTTCAGACTTGGAGAAAAATTACTTATTGTGTGCCAATTACACACTAAGCTAAATATAATGCATACTAACTTAGCCTACCACACATCCAGAAGGCCTGCAGGTGTCCAATTTTTCTATTAGAAATTTCATCTGCTAGAAAGAAGGAAGACATTAACCAACTGTCTGCAATTAGTAGGTATCTGGACAAAATGGACACATGGTGTGTGCCCTCCTTGTTACCTCACTTTAACACATCTCCTAGGCATTCATGATCAGTAGAAAATGTTTCTATCTGGGAAATCCCAAAGAGAAGTTTTGCATATCAGGAATGTCCTTTGCAATCAGATATAATGCACTATTTATTAATCCAGGTAAAATGCATGGCACAATGTCAGTATGGCTAGTTAGTTCAAAAACCTGTTCTCCCATACTGTATCATAATAACCTGGTTATCCAAATGCAGAAGAGACAAAATCATTTTAAAGGAGTGAGCTTGCTATATTCCATGAAATAAATGATGTGGAAGAGGTAAAGCTATATAACGATATTTGAAAACAAAATATACAGTCTAGGAAAAAGCAGTAACACAAGAATCAGAAATAAAAAATCTCTGCTACAGAAGCCCAGCAGTCTCATACATAAGTGTATTATGATCTAAAATAATTTATATGTGCACTTAACTATTGAATTCATAGAACTGCATTTGCAGAGCACTTACAGATGCGTACTTTATAAGTCTTTTCTAGTACAAAGACTCAGCCCTGTTAAGGCAAATTTATGTAAATATTTTTGCAGCTCTACAAAATTTCACTGACTTCAATTTAGCCTTGAATGGTTGTAGAAAGTTCTACTGCCATGAACATCTGAGTCTTACTGAAGGATCAATTCCCTAATATCAGCTTAATAAAAGCATATATATAAAGTATTTATATACACATATACATACATACTTACCTATATATATTTAAGACTATGAAAACCCATTTCTTCCTTGCATAACATTTTTTCAATGAATGGTAAAACATTTTGGACCAGACTTCAAGGTTATGTTACAATTTGGTAACTCCCTTCACTGCACTCAGCATGGGGTCTTTTTACACAAAGAAGAGGTTACCACACATACCCACTGCCTGAAACCAAGGATTCAAAGAGTAAAGTGCCCACTGAAACACGATTCTTGTTTAGAGTGTTATCAACATCAGTTTTAAAAGCCATCATCTAAAGTGACTGAACAGAGCATTCTCTAAATAATATATCCTAGTGATCTGAAAAATTGAATTAAAATTTCTTCACAGGGTTATCTAATCTCCAGTTATTCATCAGAGTCTTTTAATACAAGAAAACTTAATTTATTACTCAAAAAAACCCTACATTTCTTACAAATCACTAATGACTTCCTCTGCATACATTAGAGAGGGTTGATTTCAGGAAAGCGTTAAGTATCCCTGTTTTGACATTCAAGACATTTTCACAGAATGAGGCCACTATCTAGCAAACTTTCCACATAGCATAAGCATATAACTGCTTCAAATAGGTATTGACAAGATGAATATTCTAAAACTTGGACTTCCACAAAGAAGTAACCATTTTCAAAAAACATCTGCTTATTATCTGTCAGATTTATAAAGAAAATATAATGGAAAACCTACCATTTTTACCTTAACTGCTTCTCAGGATCATATTTCTGCAGCATGTACAAAATTCAATCAGAACTATATTGTCAAATGGTGGAGCCCACCACTACACATGTGAAGGAAGTATCATTCTTGTAAACAGTGTTGTACAGGAAATACCTATAACATAGTTTAACAAAACTGCTTGTTTCCAGAAAAAAAAAAACAAACTCCCTTAAAAAATCTGTGATTTGGTGGAGGAGGTATAATGTGTTGATACTTTTCAACCAAAAAAAAAAGTAATCTCGAGCCTTTTTGCAGCTAGATTCAGCTCTGATGTATTATCGTTAAACCCAGCGACAGGTCAGAATGGATGCAAGTGGACCAGAGAAACTGTGGCTTCAAATTTAATAAAATGTAGATGATGCAATATCTAAAAGGAGACTCAGACAGAACAGGTAGGGAACATGTCAGCCAACAGATCTTCCCAGCTCTAGCCATTTGTGGGTTTCACAGACTCCTGGCCATTTCAAGCAAGTTAACAGCTTCTGTAGGCTGAATGGGCCATTGTAAAGTTGAAGGAAGCATAATGTATTGCTTCCTGCAATGCTAGCCCAATAATTAAAATACACTTCCCTTCATTTAGAAACCAGATATTTTCTTCACTAACTTCTCACATAATTTTTCTCAATTCTTTGTGACATAAAGATACTGTAAGAATACTACATTATAGGAAGCCACATAAGAGTTTGGTATATGGTGAACACAGCATACATTTTTTCTAATGAAAACATGATTAGAGGTTAAGCTAAACACATTTTCTTACCCATCACTACCAATGACGCCATTATTCACGTCTAATTATGTCTGATAACTGTATAACTGTGAATGGCTGGAGGTTAGATGCTGCAAGAGTGCTGGGAGAATTCCTATACAACTTCAAAGAACAACCCACATACTTGGTGTATTCTGGCTAAAAAGGATATGTGAGAGGTAGCTACCAGTAAACTATAGTAGTCTGTTACCCTTACTTGTTCTTTATGTTGTTTCCTTTTTGTCAGAGCACTAGAGTTCTGGCTAGCTCCTTTTGATATCCTTGTACAAGTGCATCCAGTGCGCACTGCACACAACTAGGAGTTTGATCTTCTGCATTGTTCAAAATTCATCAGCTCAGTAATGGCCAGAAAACTCTTCTGGAGGGGCCCAGTAACCTGAATCACTAGGAGAAGGCAGGAGGACCTCCTTGATCAGGTCTAGGGCTTGTAAAGTGTTCTCTGACTCTTTAGCACGTAAGATACCACTTAATGTAGAACAATAGTAATGATTTATATGACTGTGTCTATGAAACATTGAGATGCTGTACAGTTCCATTCTATTGTAATACACTGCTGATTTTGTTTCTTCTAAAAATATCCTATAACTTTTTTAAAATTTAAAGAGTAGAATTAATCTGTAAAATATTAAATTGGCCACAAAAATATTCTTTTACTCTACACCCAGCTTATCAATCTCTGACAAATTTTTGTTTATCCCAGGAGTGTGTTCTTCCTGAAGTCTTCACTCCTTATTTAATAATCTTTACTGCATACCTAATAAATGACACACTTAAATGAACTATAAACATCAACACGAGTTTCACTAGGGAAAAAAAGGGGAGACAAATCTGCGTACTGTTGGCAGTATAGAGTGAGTAGGATGACAGTGAGTGATGAAAGAATGTATCGATGTGGGGGATGATTCAGGCCTCTTAAAATTTGTAGAATAACAAAGAAAGAGATGGCTTTGATTGTCATCTCAATTCATTAGAAACAGATTTTTAACACTTTTTGATATATTTTTTCTGCATGTGAGTTGGAACTCATTAAAATTGGAAATGTAACATTAAGCTATGTTCTTGTCTTAGCTACAACTGAGTTCCACATTAAGTCTCCTGCCTTTCTTCACCGAGCTTATTTGTGTATTTGCAAGAGTAATGGCAGAAGCTGCAACGTACCTCAGGCAAAAGAGCCTGTGTGTCTATCAATATTTGGGTGACTGGCTTATAAAAGGTTCATTGGAACAATGCGCCCTGAAATGAAAAACCAAGTTTTCATTTTTTACTCCACAGGCAATGATGACAGGAGTTAAAACTTTAGCTTAAATAAATGTTGTTCTCTAGACATCAGCCATGTACAATCCATTTCTGGATATACCTAGAAAAAGTGATTTGCCACATCACTCTTATTTGAAAACTCTGCAAAAACCATGGCCATTCAACATATATCTATGTCGTCAGTGGCCATTCAACATATATCTATGTTGTCAGGCTATTTTGTAGTGGGCTACTAAAATCTAGCATTAATAGTATTTTGATCCAGTACTAACATCCTATTATTGCTGCTGTAAAGGTGGTAATCCAGCTGGGAGTTATCAGATAAAAAACAAGAACGTGCCACCAATAAGATCAATGGATAAATTCTACGATACAGGCTATTTCTTCACCCTCCCTACAGTATGCCCTCTGACAAATACCTTCCTAGAAAGCTAGCTATCTCATCTACAGGATCTGCTTTTATCTACAATCTAACCACCCTCTCTTCTTATTCACAGAAGAGAAACTACAGAGAAAAGCCCTCAGGGGATTACAGCTTCTTAAAGCAAACTTGTCAGTTTTAATTCAGGTTAGGTGCCTGCATAACACAAACAATCAGGAAGGAACCAAATCAGTTCCTTTCAGATGTTGATAATTCACATGTAGTAATTTGCTTGGGCATACACATTTAACAGTCATACAGATTCATTCTACAGATACATAATATATGTAATGAGATGGTCATCTATAAATATACATAGATATATGTATCTCAGTATATATACCTATACCTATGTATCACATTGTACACATATTTTAATATATATCTTTCAAAAGGGTAATGTAGACAATTCTCAATAAATGGATTGATAAAATTCATGCCTGATGGAGAACTGCACTGGTTTCTGTCAGTGTGCCAGCACAAAATATATGCCTATATATACGTATTCACCCATGTACATCCACATACACTTAATGTATGCATGCATCATATATGTGTAACAGAGCATACAATTCTATGTATAGCATTTGAGTAATGATGTGACAAACGTTAAGAGACATTGCATTAAGTGCTTAGCTGGGAATAACCTTTTGTTTGGCCTCACAAATCTTTTCCTTTTCTAAGCTACACACTTCATATCTGGAGCATGTGGAAGCATCTTACCTTGCTTCCATTTTCTCTTGCCTCCCGTTCCATCTTGAGATCAGAAATTAGGAGAGTCTTGTATTTGTTCTTTCCATTACTGCTGTGATCATCTAGTCTGTATTCTGAAGTCAGCTGAGCAGAGAGGGGACTGTCACTCAGGTTCAGAGGCTGCTCATCCTGCTCCAGATTTGTTTTGCCATTACTGTTGGTTTCTGCCATCTCCCTGCAGTGTGTTCCCCCTGAAGCATTGGAACTGTGTCCCACGGTCTCATTGCCATTAAAACTCTCTGCGGCTGAATCATCTATTAAAAAATATATATTTTCAGTCATATGCCACATCATCATCTCTGTCCAGTTCAAACATAATTCATACCTTCACAATGTTTTTTAAAAAAGAATGAAAATGGTTTATATTACTAGCACCAGTACATTTCTGCAAAATGTACACACATATTCCTCCACGTTTTCAAGCAAAAACTTTATGTAAATCCATAAAATATTACTAAGTTAAGGGCAATGATCTGGGCTGAAACCTTAGTGTCACTGTGTACACAAAAGATAAGTATCACACAGGATTTTTAGGGACAAAGTGACAAAGTCTGCCTTAATCCATCTGTCTGTTCTTATGTCCATGAATCTGTTTAGATTCTTACACCATGCACCATGCTGTAGTATTGCATATTTTTGAAATCAACAAAAATGCACCTGGCACTGAGAGATAGTCTAGTTCTCAGGTTTTAAGGGTATAGAGCAGCATATGTCATATCCACAAACATCCTCCTGCACAGACACAACGTAAATACATCTGATGTATTCACTGCTGGTAGTAGAGATTATACTGGAAAAGGTGACTCCAGGAACAAAAATCCTCTCTTCATTTTGCTCAGGTGCTCATTCACTTTGCTTATTCATTGCATGTCATAATATATTTAAAAATACTGTTCAATAAAGGACTAAATTATCAACTTGAAAGTTACATCTGAAAACTCTGGATGAGCTGTTGTTACCCCTAAGATTTTACAGCTGACGTGTATGATTCATATTCTTATCGGTTTGTGTATCCTGTGTTTGTTAGCACTGGAATTTGCCACCTATGCTATTACTCAGCCCTTCTTTACTTGTAAACAATCTTTTGGCCAACAGTCTATGTAGTAAAACAATTAATCCTTCAATTGATTCAATGGCAGCAGAATTTGGCCCTCAATTTGCTTACTTCTTGTTCTCTAAAGCATTTCTTTTGTGGTAACTTACATAGTTTTTCTAATTGTGCAACCACCTGCCCAGGGTTCTACAAGCCTACGCTTATCGCAGACAGTGAAGCTGGAAACAAAACGAAGGGGTTAGCAGCCAGAAATGTGTACAGATTGAAACTGGAGATACAGGACGAGGTGGACCTTAACATATTAGTACCTTAAAATACCACGTGCCTTCAGGCCATTCTAAACAACTTCCATGGACAAGAAACAAACACATTTATATACACTTGGCATTAAAAAAAACCCAAAACATTAGGATACATTCTTTAAAGGATGTGCTCAGAAATGCTCATGCTTGAAACTACATGATTAATCAAATTGTTGACTCTCCATCATCAATATAGTAAAAAACAACTATTTACCACCCTCAGATGAGAATTTAAAAAGTGAAGAAAATATTGTACAAATGGGTAATGATCTAATTCAACTAAGTACTTAGAGAGCCATAGACAAGCCATCATACACCAGTGGCTTGCTTGCTTGCTTGCTGTACTCATCCAACACTTTTATGTCACAAAGGCTGGGCACACATTCTGAACATATTTTTTTTTATTGCTTTGTTTTGTAAACCTGTAAAAAAAATCTAGTTTCATGAAAATATATAAGAAAATCATAATTTAAATGCTTTTATTTAAGGCACATTTTTTTTTGTTTTATAAACTACTTTATAATTAATGGCTGCAATTTTTTTAAAAAAGCTATGTTTTGGTATGTACCACTTTTACATTACCTGTTACAAATACAAATGTATATATAAAAACAGACATAACATTCTTAGAATAAGACTTTTAAACGTGTATACCTGCCCAACTTGCAACAGAGCAACAGAAATGTTCTGATTTAACCTGGGGCTACTTGAGGATTTCAGCTACACAAATTAATAAGGTGAGCAGGATTCATACTTGGTAAACTTTCTGTCATGCCCTGAGACTTATGTCTTACAGGGCAGAACACATTAAAAGGTTAAAATTCTAAAAGGAGTTTCAGAAAAAAATATGCAAATTTTATTATTCTGAACTAGAAAATGGCATTCTAATATAAAGTCTTAAATTTTTAAAAGAAAATAGCCATATTTGCAACTCATTTAAAAGACTTCTTTCAATTTCTTTACATTTCTTTAAATACAGATTTCTTTATTTAAGAGAGAAACACTTTGGTTACCACTGATTTGTATTTAGGACTGTTAACAGGTAATTGGCTTCTTGATTATCAGTTTAAAAAGAGACAGTTAGTTTCAAATTAATTAAATCAATTACTGAAGCGGTCACTGAGTGAGAGATGCTCCTCCCTTTGAAGGGCTCAGAAAATTCCCTGCTGTTGGGAGCAAAGAGAGAAACAAGTAAGTAACCAGAGGATGCAAAGAGCCACCTAAAAGATGGGGGCACGGCCTACCCTCCAGAACACAAGTCTGATCCCTAGCGAACTTCTGTGTGCTGGCATCCAAGTGTCCCAGGTTGCACAGTGCAGAGGAGCCACTATCAGGACACAGATGGCTAAATGGGAATGATGGAGGAGGAAGAGAGCTGTGCTCGGAGCCAGGTCCAGGAATAACCAAGTACAAAGAAAGGCTGCTAAGTTTTGGTTTTTAAGCCTAAGCAATAATGCTTTTATTTCTTTTTTTTTCTCTCCTGCACTAGTAATGGTTAACAATTAAAACTCACAAGTGCATGAGAATGTTACAGTGCAAAAGAAAAAAAATAAACAGATCTTTTATACTTGTTCTAAAACACAACCACTGAAAAAATTCCTATACTGAATAAATGTAATCAAGCATTATAACACTTTGAAACAATAATGCACAATTTTGGCTTTGCTTAGCAAATGCTTAGTTACTTGATGGTAAATCTCAGTTTGTACTATAAAGTCAAATACCTGCTTTTACGGTCATTTAGCCTCACTTGTTAGAAACAGGAACTATTGTCTGTCAAGATAATGTTCAGGAGAATGGCTACAATGGCTATAAATGACACTTTTGCTAAGTAAACATAAATATGTATTGTCAAAGAAGAGATCAAGAAAAAAATAGTGATTTTGTGCTGGTAGTTCCTTACAGATGTTACCAAGGTAACTAAACTACAGGGTTTAGTACATTTCTCATCCCCGGGCAGCTGGTGTATTTTTTCCAAGAATAAGGCTACTCTAAACCGAGTATTTCTGAGGTATCAGAAACACAGACCACATCAGGAATAACTGGTTCTGGGGAAAAAGGCAGCAGGGTCTGGCCCAGGAGAGGAAAGGCACATTCACCCTCAGAAATGGGCAGCCACGGCCCCAACACCTCGCGGCCCCGCTTGCAGCCGCTGGGCCGAGCTGCCCTGCTCCCGGGCCCGCAGGGACTGCAAGCACACACAGCCACTGCACAGCTGCCAAGGGGCAAGGCTGGTTTCATGGAGACCTGTCCCTCGCACCACTCTCTCCAGTGGCAACCGCCTCTCCGGGGAGCAGGAGGCGAGATCTGATCTCCTCACTATGCCGAGCGCAGGTGGCAAGCAGGGGCTGCACCTAAGCCAGAGCCTGGCTAGGGACTGGCAGTTTACTTACACAGCTTTCTCATCTTTATTTATCACGACACCTCAGCAACAACAAACTGCTCATGCTGAAAGCCTGATCTCTTACCAAATATTTTTTCCTCCATCCTGCAGAGGCAGAGGCGTGGCGTTTTGGGGAGAATTGTGCCAAGGCTTTGCCCAGCTATGGCCGCTGGCGAGTGTTTCTCCGGGGCAGCTTGCCAACAGCTCCTCTTTCAGGACAAGGGTACCACTAACAGCAGGCACGGAGCGGGAGAGGCCAGGGGCCCATCCCTGGGGCAGTGGAGAAGGCTGTAGGAGTGCAGTTGGGGAACATTTGGAGCACCCCTGGAACCCGCTGACATCACAGTGGCAGTTGGGGGGCTACCTGGGCCTGGCCTGGCCAACCCCGGCCAGGTGCACGTGGGGCAGCAGCCATTAACTTGTTGTGGGGCTGCCCTCCCAGAGGAGGCCGAGCAAATGGCTGCGGCCTCCCCTGGCCTTGCTTCGGCACCATCACGGGCCGGCAGTCAGTCCAGGCTCCCTTCCCACAGCTGGCCAATGAAAGACAAAATAAAACTCCACTGTGATCAGCCTACATCTGTGCACTTTGTGCCAACTGCACCACTGATGCAAGAATGGTGTGTTTTCAAGACACGTCTCTTGTCTGAACTGCCGGCACAGGGTGGGTTTTATGGGAAGAGCTCCAGGGAAGCATGCCATAAGTGCTGGGAGCTGAGAGGGAGGGAGCAGATGGCTTCCCTGCCCCACACTGGGTGTCGGGGCAATCATGAAAGAGGCTGCGGGATGAGCTCAGATCTTCATCACCTCCCAGGGCCACCACTACCCACAAGCGTCAGCCATGACAGTGAATAATGGCCTCATCAAATGTTGCTGCTTGCTCAGGGCAGGACACATGCACAGGAACTGTGGAGTTTTCAAACCCTTACCCCAGCATGCTGGAAGACTTGAAGCATGTCTACAACTGTTTTTGTTACTTAAGCCTGAGAAGGGAGAGTTTGACTACAAAACATGTATGTGTTCCACTTCTGAAAACCAGCCAGCTGGTACCTCACCTACGCAGAGATCCTCCTCCAGGGATTAAAGAGCACCAGCCCTCAGAGAAAGGCTCCCAGAGCAGAGGGAAGGTACCTTGAATCGGGCAGCAGCCACTTTCTTGCTGAAGCAAGCAGCACTGTCCAGGCTTAGGCATGGACTTTTCACTCACGGATCAATATTTCTTAAACCTCCTGATGCCAAGATGACCTTCTCCCAACTTGCAACAGAGCTCCATGCTGATCCTCTGCTCTGACCAACACCCTTTGGGCACCTTCAGTGCAAGTGCTTTCCATGTTAGGGATAATTCTCAAAACAAGAACCACAGTAATTTTCCTACTTCACGTTAGTTTCTTATTATTCATCACACTGCATTAGTGCATCCGCATCATCCTTCTAGATCATCTTGAGGACAACCAGACACAAAGTGACATCAGCTTTGTTTTGCGCACTTGACAAGTCCAGGCTCCTGCCTGAGAACCTTCTAGGCTCACTGCAGTCACCACTGTGTTAGCTTCTCACCTGCTTTTGAAGGAAACTTGGAAATGGTGGAAGAAAAGACTGCCAAAGAAAGCCCAAGCCAACAGATGCTCTGAATATGAGTTTTGATTCTCAGAACTGTTGCATCTTTCACTTCAATTATTTGCCACAGATATTGACATTATCACAGCCTAAACTTCTGCCAAAACCCAGTTTCTCTGTACTTAACACTTTGTATTCTGTAAGGTGATTTCTGTGATGGCAGATAGTTTAAGGGCACTCTGGTTTAGAGCAGGAAACTAGGTCTTAATTTATAGGATTATGTTCTCCTACCAAACAACGTCTAGATTTATGATTGGGCAAACAATATAAACTGCCAGAATTAGAGATTCTTCTGTTACAGTTCTTCAACCCAGAGAGAACTGTCTTCAGATCAAATATGTCAAATACTCAACACCATTCTCAGTAAGAGTATTTTCTCAAAGGAAAGCAAGTTGAAGTGTGTACCAAATCTGGCTGGAGTAACAAGTCCATCAAACATCAGTTTTCTGAGAGCACAAATTTAAGATCTGAACTCTGATAAAAGCATCACTGAAGTACTGTGAATCTCAAACCAAGGTAAATATATACAACTCCCACTTGTCTCCTTGAGAGAAAAATCCCCAGGTGTTTTAAAGGATCTCTTGTATTACTCTTAGCAATCAATTTCATACTATAGACCACACAGACTTTTCATATTCCTTGCAGGTAAGTCAGGCAGGAGTCAACAAGCCATTCGACATAAAGACAGATCTCTGAATAAATCCTCTCCCTCTCTCAAATTAATTCTCAGAGTAGAATTCAATTCATATTTAGAGTATGCTTAAATAGTTTATACAGCTGAGATTTCAGCTACTTGAAACTTATTGCCTGTTTTATTAGTCAGTAACCCATAGGGTTGGCGTTGAGCTCTAACAGCACTAGCGTGGTGTGGTCCTACAACCACACAGCCATACGGAAGCTCAGGTCTGCTGAAAGAACAGACGTGGTGACAGGTCAGGGAGCTAAGGAACCCTCTCATTAACACTAAGAATGAAGCAAGAGCCCCATGATACCAAAGCAGTTCTAACACAGCTCCCTTTTTTGCCATGAAGCAAGGCAGACAGCCTACTTAGGCAGCAGACAAAATCCAAGGGAAAGGCAATTAACCTTACAGCACCTTTGGCTCTTTTGAGACATCCTGATTACATGAGGGCGTCCCACAAGCGAAAACGATTCCTGGTGATAATGAATTCTACTAATCACACCAAATGAAGAAGGTAATTGTTGGGGGTACTTTGTTCATCCTGCTCTAAGAAGCTGAGATGGGAGAGGGGCACATACACAGCCCAAACAGACACTGATGCCTGCAGACTCCAAGGCAGCATGCACACAGGTTAAACGAATACTTTGAGTGGGCTGCCTGTTGATAGACCATCTCTGACAGTCACAGTTACTGTAAGATGGGTAACTGTTCTTTCTAAAAGGAGGAGGATGGATGTGAATGAGTTGAGTGGGATGAGTGCGACTAAAGCTGCTGGCTGTGCAAGTGCAGGCTGCCATAAAACCCACTGTTAAAGATTGTCTGCCAAAGTCCTGTACGACAAAGGTTGCTTTAATCTCTTTGGGCTGGATACCACCAGCCCAAGTCTTGCTAAACACCACCTTCCACTTTTAGGGATTTGATTCATTTGAACAGGATCACTTACAGGAGACAGTATTGCAAACCAAAGAGTGACAGACTTCAGATCAGTTTTGAGTTCCTATCCTGTTCTCTTCAACCTTTGGCTTCAATATTGTATGGCTTCAATATTGTACGTGCTTTATTTTTCCTATGTTAAAATACAATTTAATGAAAATAATACTCCATATAAACAAACATTTAAAACTAAATTAGTTACATTTCTTCTGTAATTCCACAAACCCAAGGCATGCTAGCAAATCTTCCTAACAGGAGCTATTCAGCAGACCATTTTGGGAGAGGAATACCATGAATCAGACAAAAGGTAGTGTAGAGTGCTGACTCACAGAAACTTCTGTAGTACGAAATAATTATAGAGACTTTTCTAAAAGAACTGATAAAAAAGCAAGGTCACATTTCACTCCCACCACTTTTCACAATGACCGTTTAATACCAATTTGTCACAGTTATGTATTCGGTTATGCTTCATTTACATCACAAGTCATGTTTCAAGCAAAAGTTCAATACATAACTTAAAAGCCAGTCAAAATCAACTATATCTATTCATCTTCTCCATTCCCTTTTATATTACAACAAAGAATAGTGGTTGAACTAATGGAGATACAAAGGTGATTTCAGACCCTCTATTATTCCCCATTTCATAAAGCATAAGAATGGCCATAGTTGGCCAGATCAAAAATCCATTTAGTCCAATATCCTCTCTCCAGCAGTGGCCATTAGGAGATGTTTACAGAAAACTATAAGGCAAGCGCATACAATTCTTCCTCCTCTGGCTTGCTGAGCCCTTAATAATTTTCAGCCCAAGGTCCTTCCGAGTTGGATGTGGTTTCTAGCAACATATTGATGCTCAACAGTTTTCCATGCAATATCCAGTCTCTCTTTCAACCTGCATAAACCTCAAGCACCTTTCTCTACTCCTGCAAAAAGTTACCACCACTATTTCTGTGTCCACTAGAATGTTAGTACTGTGTCATGGAAACAAGGAACCAGAATTAAGAGGTGGGCAAGAGTCTTTCCAGAGAACAGGAGTGGGGGGCGATGTCCACAGTGCTCAGTCCCTTGATTTGCAATGACTGTATTTACTTCATTACAAGAATAGGCATTAATTGTCCTCTTCAGCTAAGATCAGTAATGTTAACAATTTTTCTTCTCCTTTTGATACATGTAGCTTTCCTGATGTGGTACTTGGGGGTACTTGTGGATGAGAAGCTCAACATGAGCCGGCAATGTGCACTTGCAGCCCAGAAAGCCAACCACATCCTGGGCTGCATCAAAAGAATTGTGGCCAGCAGGTTGAGGGGAGTGATTCTGCCCCTCTACTCTGCTCTTGTGAGACCCTGCCTGGGAGGCCCCAACATAAGAAGGACATGGACCAGTTGGAGAGAGTCCAGAGGAGGGCCATGAAGATGATCAGACAGCTGGAGCACCTCTGATATAAGGACAAGCTGAGAGAATTGGGGCTGTTCAGCCTGGAGAAAAGAAGGCTCTGGGGAGATCTTCTTGTGGCCTTTAAACACTTGAAGGGGGCTTATAAAAAAGACCGGGAGAAACTCTTTAAACTCTTCAGCAGGGCCTATTTTGATAGGACTAGGGGTAATGGCTTTAAACTAGAATGAGGCAGATTCAGACTGGATATAAGAAAAAATCATTTACATTGAGGGTGATGGAACACTGGCACAGGTTGCCCAGAGAGGTGGTTGATGCCTCATCCCTGGAAACATTCAAGGCCAGGTTGGATGGGGCTCTGAGCAATCTGATCTGGTTGGAGATGTCCCTTTAAAGGACACTTCCAACCCAAAATATTCTATGATTCTATGTGGTTGGCTTCTGTGAATCCAGCTATGGAACTCACTGCATTGAAATCTGACTCTGGAATGTCGATCAGTGTCAGTGCAATGCCAACCAGTCAATCCCTCACTGTTGTTTTCAGTGGTGGAGGAATAGGTCAGGAGCTACTTCATATGATCACTCACCCACGTATTTATGAAAAGAAAAAGAAACAAAGCAAACTATAAAACTAATCCTTAGCATTGTCAACAAGAATACAGTAAATTTTGTAGGTTTGATATGCACATGCATATACACAGTGGAATCAGCCTCAGCCAGGCTGTAAATCTTCTTTCATTATTAAACAAACCCCTCAGTAACAGTTTTTCCATGGATAAATGTCTCTTCTTGTTGGAGGCAGAAAACAGGCAGATATTTTATTCAATTACAACATTAAATAACAAAACAGTGAACAACTGCCACTCCATGACATCAGCAACTATCAGAAAAATAATACTGCCCTGTCAGTCAGTGTTATAGAAGGGCTCATTTATAAAACTGCATGAGTAATTGCACGCTTACTTTGCCTGCAGAGCCACTGTCTCTGTATACATACAGGGAGATGAAGCAGAATGGCTATTAGGAGGATACTGCACATGTAAATAACCAACTGAATAGCTCACTGGGTGCACAGTAGTCCTATTATCACTATGCATCTAGTTTGTACTTGTGCTTTGGCATTTCCACTTCAAAACATATAGCCCTCACTGCCTCTGGGGAGAAAAACCTCTTGTTTCCTCTTTAATCTGGAGAAACCTCTAGGGCATTTTTTGTGGCAAAGGCTATATCAAGTAGTTCTCAATTCAGAAAATCCACAATTCTTCTAAAAGTTTTTATGCTGCGTATGGGATCATATTTAAACGTCCCAGTGTCATCTGGTATTGAGAACTGAGGCTTAGAGCTCCATCTCTGGACAAGCATTGCAAGAACAAATTCTCAGCCTGGTAATATATGGATGATGCTAGAGGTACTGCCTTACACTCACCCCAAACAGCACTCCAGACTTCAGAGCAGTTTATTGATATCAAGCTAGGAACGAAGGAAGGCTGGGAGACAGGCAGGCAAGCAGGGCTCAGGACAGACTAACTCTGACTTCTAAGAATCACTGAAATTCCAACCACGTACAGAACACATCAGCAACAAAGACGTTTAAGATGGCAACATGTTCAGAAAAGGAGGAGAAATGTGAAGCCTTTTCCTTAAAGTAAAAGGAGGTAACCTAAGAGATCTTACCATCTCTTTCTTGCCCAGCCTGGGAGAGGCTTATATTGCTCCAGCTAAAGGCTGCTGGCAGGAGCAGCTGCCGTTAGTCCTGGCAGTAAGGATCTGCTGCTGTGCCAGCAATAGACAAAAGAATAACATGAAGTTCAGGTTCGGCACCTAAATATCAACCCAAATGGAGCTTAAAGGATTTGTCTTAAACTGATCTGCCACTTGGACCTAGTGCATGGGTGTGATGTCCTATTTTACTTCGTCAGGATCTGCCAGAGGACGTAAGCAAATAGGAAAGATCAAGTTGGAGTCAGTAGAGGAAATTCTCTTCAGACTGGGTGCCTCAAATATTGGCATTTTTAATAAAGCCCTTAAGAGTCTAAAATTTAGCCTACCAGCTTTGGCGTGTCAAGTGATATCAGTCTGTATTTCCTTCTGGAAGGGTGAAGTCTGAGTACACCCATGACAAACGATCATAGAATCATAGAATCTTAGAGTGGTTTGGATTGGAAGGGACCTTTAAAGGTCATCTAGTCCACCCTTCCTGCAAGAAGCAGGGACATCTCCAACCAGATCAGGTTGCTCAGAGACTCATCCAACCTGGCCTTGAATGTTTCCAGGGATGGGGCATCTTAACAGCTCTGCACTACCTCAGCAAGCTGCTGCCTGCTCTTCTATAAAGGCAACAAGGATATAGAGGAGGACGACTTTAGATGACTCATACCCTCTCTATCAGAGAGGGCATAGAGAAAGAGAGCAGGAGCCTTAAGAGCAAATAGAAATGGCTGCTTTGAGTTTCATACATCCTTAGCAACTTTTAACCCAAACTCCTACTTGGGCTCTCCAGCACAAACTGCTGGATTTGCCCCTCTGCTATTTTCCCAGCAGAAAACTGAACAGAAGTTTCCTCTTGAAATATGAAAAAAAATATATATCTGTTAATATTTTGCCCATCACTGGAAGACTACAACGAAGTAGAAATAAGAAAAAATCTTACATACTCAACGAAAAAAAGAAGAGAACTGGGAAAAGGTATCTGTACTTTCCCAAATGTAGGAAAACTAAGAGTTCTGCTGAAGTTCAACAGATGCTGTTATTATATTTTAAGTGTTATTTTAGAACCATTCTGAAGGAGACTTGCAAACATTCTTTGCTTTATATTTGCAATGTATACACAGTCTCAGTGGCTATAAAGTAGCTGTCTAGACACATAAAACAAAGAGAAACACTACGTTCAAAATGCCTCTATATTGAGTACCTCTATAATAATTAAATTAGTTTAATTGAGTTGATCGCATAACTCTCAGTAACAATATTTCTACAAATAGTTCAGACTCATTAGACCCTTTATCACCAGGTTTGTAGCTCTACAGTTCAGGATTTCAGAATAACAATCTCATTTTTCTGATTTTTTTTTAACACAGGAAAGTATAGTTTAGAGAATTGTATCAAGCAAATTAAAGCTGTTTTATTGTTATTCACAACTGCTAGGACATGAAAAATGCTTCATAACTGGAAGTTAAAATATTTCCTACCATTTTCATAATTTTGTTTCTAGTTTTCATTCTATAATGTTGGTAAAATCAGCTGGTTTTTGCAAAAGATTTGATTTTCACTTTAGAACAATTCTGCCACATCCTTTCTAATCAGTTCTCTCCACTTGTATTAACCTACAGGCGTTCAGGAAAATTTCCTAACTCATCAGAGAGTAAAGTAAGTGCTTCTAATACTCACCTACTGAAATTCACTTTAAAAATAGGTAATAAACATGTAATTGGGGAGAACTAGAAGAAAAATACGTGGAATATGAAGTAGGAACTTACAGACTTTGTATTTCACTGCAGTTCTAGCATTATCAACAGTGAACTAAAGCTTCCTTGATATATTAGGAAAGTGGATGTTAGTGAATCTGAGAAGTCAGAACACTAAATATCCAAGTTTAGGACTCCATTAGGCTTGTAGTTCCCTTATTTGCTGACTATGATGTAATTAATGTTTTTGCTGAGAGAGTCTCAGTGAGTCAAGTGTAGGATTCTGTTACAGATAGAGTGAAGGTTTAGAAATTCGATGAAGAATTCCAGAGCTTGGAAAGTTGCTATTGCAAACTTGAGTAAATAAGCCTGTTTGAGGGATACAAATTATGTCTCTTTTCAATCCAGTTCACTTTTTATTCTGTCACTTTAAAATATTTAAGGATGTCCATGGCAGCATGTGCATTACTGTTTCCTGATTTAAACATGCCTTGGGTAACTATACTAAGTGGTCTCCTCTCTGCTTGAGTGAAAACAGTATTCTGGTCACAGAAGGCAACACTTGATAACAAACTTGATGGCCTTTTCCATCTGGCAAGCAATCATTTTTTAATGTTACATCCATTATGCTTTCCTAATTTTATTTTTCACTGTATCAAGTGAAAGTTCAAAATATTCAGCATCTACAAAGGCTAAGCACCAGTCCAAACACAAGTGAAAAAAATGCAAAAGGGTGACAACAGTCATTGATGCTAAGGAAGCTTTACCTGAACGCAAAAATATTGCCACTGAGGTGAAGGACATTAACATACCAGGAGTCTCCCTAGTATGTTGATTACGTGAGATCTACTCCTCTCTCGTGAGACCCCACCTGGAGTACTGCATTCAGCTTTGGGGCACCCAACATAAGAGGGACATGGACCCATTGGAGTAAGTCCAGAGCAGGCCACGAAAATGATTAGGGGGCTGGCATTCTCTGGGCAACCCATGCCAGCGTTCCACCACCCTCATTGTAAAAATTTTTTTCCTTACATCGCATCTGAATCTACCTCCCTCTATTTTAAAACCATCACCCTTTGTCCTGTTGCAACAGGCCCTGCTAAAGAGTTTCTCCCTATCTTTACTATAAGCCCCCTTTAGGTACTAAAAGACCACTATAAGGTCTCCCCAGAGCCTTCTCCAGGCTGAACAGCCCCAACTCTCTCAGCCTGTCCTCACAGGAGAGGTGCTACAGCCCTCTAATCATCTTTGTGGCCTCCTCTGGACTCGCTCCAACAGGTCCACATCCCTTTTATGCTGGCGGCTCGAGAACTGGTCGCAGTAGTCCATATGGGATCTCACGAGAGCAGAGGAGCAGCATCACCTCCCTCAACCTGCTGGCCAATGTGTAAGCAGAAAATGGTTACCATCTTTGATTCTCCAACACATAAATGAAAACATTTTGGAAAACTCAAAGGGCAGCCTTTCTAAAAGAAAAATCTTCTCTTTATTACCTTGTGTCAACTATAGCAGCTTCAATAGAGAAGCATTTAGAAGGCAGTCTAAAGCTATAATGTTAATCTTCAGAAAAGTTTCTAATATTTCAAAGATATTCTTGGCATCCCCCTTTAGGTAAATAGATAAACACAGTTTTTCAAGTTCCTGATGCTCTCTCTCCAGTGTTAGCTGAAGTCGCGTAACAGTGGGTTCCAGAGTCAGTGCCTCTCTCCTGTACAGTGAATATCCTGTTGTATACATGTTATCAACAGAGTAAAGAAGAGAAAAACACATACAGATCGAAACAGAGCAATTATCAATGATGCAGAAAATACCTAAACTCAAGTTGCTGCACTGCTTGATTGAGACGAGAGGTTTGAACGTGCATCTCTCAACCCTACGAAAAAAATCCTATGAGGCTTTTGGACTTTTGGTCCAAAGTCTTTCAGGCTGAACTTGAGAAGCCTTTGAAGATTAAAATTTTGTCAGAATTGCTTTAATTTCAACATTATCTTCTTCTGTTGAAGAACGCCTGAGACAGCTCTAATTTGAAATATCTCCAACAAGTGGCAAAAACCACTTGACAAATGTGGTAAAAATCACTGGTGTGGAGTTCCTTTTATGTAGATGTCATTACCAGATTCTCAAGTAGTCTGTTTTTCCAAAACGCATTCCTTTTTAACTTCAGCACTGAAATCTGCAATTTCTGGAGTTTCCTGCACTACGGGTCCCTGCCAAACTTAACACCACAGCTGCTGCTGCAGGAAATTAAGATAAAATACAGCGAGCAGACGCTGAGCCTTTGTATTGGAAGTGGACTTCTACTGACAGCACACTTGCAGACAGTAAGGACTGGTACTGTTAATGCAATTTCTGCATCACGTGGTAACCACAATATGAGCCATTAAAAACAATCTTCAGTAGTTTATGTAGTAGCAAAGAGTAGAATGGAAGGACATCAGTGAATATCATGGCACTCTTGCCCTTGGACTTGAATATCCAAAACACAGTTTTGATCAGATCCTGTTTGTTTTGCTGCTGGCTGGAAGCATTCACAAATCACAGGTGCAATCAGGACTGCTGCTGTTGTTGCCATCAACCCGCACATATAGTAGTCATCTTCTCCTCAGCATGTTTCAGAAAACACTTTCAACCATAATGACTAGAGAAATTACCAACTCAAAATGACTGATTATCCACCTAAAGACAGACCATTAAAGTGGTCTATACCAGCATACACTAACTAATCTATTGTCAAGAATAAATTTGCAATGAGAAATTAAAATGCACTCTATGTGAAAAGACTGATCACTCAAATCTTGAGTTCACATTCATTCTCCTATCCCCTGTAAAACTCCAGGTGTACTTTTCTGGCAACAGAATGACAGAAACTCTGGATTCCCATTGTGTAACTTTCTACTACAATTGTAATTTTGGTATTACTGATATTTTAAATATTTGATATTTTGATACTTGGAATCTAAACTAAACCTCAGCATTGTCCTAGAGGATGCATGTACACTCCTCACGCTCCTTGTAGCCACCTGCTGTCATGGCCTCACAAATGACCTCTGGAGAAGATAAAAAAAAATCAGTTTACTCTGGCTAACAGTATATAAAACTAATATAACGGAGCTGTAACAAAAACAATTCCACTCCTTTTAGTATTAGGGCTGTCAGCCAGTATCTCAGCTTCCACTAAAAACAAAGAACTTACCCAGAAAATCTTAGTTTCTCTCCCTCTGTATTTGGCCCTGCTGAAAATTAACATTGCTGTTTTGCTTAGCTCTTCAGCTGATATAAAGAACATATTATGCAGAAAGCCACAAAGCCAGCAGCATAGCACTGAGAAAGTACTTTTTAATTAACTGCTACAAAGCTGGCCAGAAGAAAACTATACACAGGGCTGAAATCTACCTTTGGATGCAGATGATCTTAATCTCGCTCGGGCCAACAGACGCCAGTGTGTGCAGCCTGGGAAATAATTTAATCCATTAAATTCATGCAATTTACATACAATTAGTGGCTTTAGAGTTTTACTTTTGAGGAGAAACAGAAGGTAAAGGAGTTTAAAATAATAAAAATATTCCCATATGGCTGGCTATTACTGTTTCAAATCAGAGCAAACTGTCAACTAAAAGACACTTTTAAAATCCTTGCAGATTTGTTTAAACAAAAGAAAAATCTAAATATTCATCAAATATTTAAGCTTATGTCTAAAGACAAACAAAACCTCAACAGAGTTAAACTTCCTTTTTCAACTGAAGATACCCTTTTTTTCATGGAGGGCCACTTCTGCTACCTTCAAATTGGCCATTTATAGTCTCTTTGGAAACATGACATATATATGTACATTTAAAGGCATTAAAGAGGCAGAGATGCCTCAGGAAACAAAATGCCTTGCAACCAAGAACAAATACCACCGCTATTACTGTTTTCTTATTTAAATGTGAAGGATAAATCTCAGATATAGAGATGCACACATTGTGTGCAAAGTTTGTATATAGTGTAAATTTGTGATTTCAGTTATTGATTTAATGAGAACACCAGCAGTAAGATCCCTGCTGGGACAGAACAGAGTTTGAGATTTTATCATATTTGTGGATGTAAAAAGACGACCAGGTTCTGTGAGGTGCAGCGTAACACCCAGGAAGTGCTGAACATCTTATCTATCTTTCCCTGAATGAGTACCTCAATGAAAGAGGGACAAATTGTGAGTAATGAATTCCAAATGGAGATTGTAGGCAGAAGTGGTGCTGCACAAGTTGGTGGGGGGACGGGGGCGGGGGGGGGGCATTTTTTGTAATAGTGAGAAAGGTTTCAAGGAAAGAGAGAAACACACTATCAATAATATTTTTTCTGACTGACATCATAATTCAAAACCTTGATCTAGTGGAACAGTATATACGTTACATCATCCTACTTACTTTTATGCACATAAAAGAGGCATCTGAGAGCATTATGTTAGCCAGTTCAACATCTAGCCAGCAGATAGCCTGAACTCTAGGACAAGGAGAAGGCAGTTCAGGAAGAGGACCATACCCACTGGGAGCAAGAATGCTGACCAGAAACTGAATGAAGAGAAAAGCCTGGGCAGAGGAGTGACCCACTGCTGTGGGGAAGTCAACAGCTCTCACCACAGGAGAGTGCCGTACAGAAGCCCTGGCAGATCACGCTGCATCGATTAGTTTTAAGAGTTTAAGAATTCTGACTTTTTTTTGTATACAACAAGCAGACACCTCTGCCTTTTAGTTTCTGGTAACTCAAGGAAACTAATTTTACTCAATTGAATCAGTTTATACAGGAACTCCCTCAAGCTGGAGGTCTGGACTCCTGAGCATGAGCAGTGTCTACCCATTGTACCTGCCCTGGTGTAACACAGTCCCACTGCTACTAGGAGTGTTCACATCCTTTTCTCAGAAGAGAATGGAACACAGGTTATGGGTCTGGGTGCACGATTTGAACCTCACTGCACTTCCTCCCACGCAGCTAGTCCTGTTTATAGGTAATGCTTAAAGTTGTCTAGAAACATAGATAAGAAATTCCACAGTCCCTTTGTGAAAATTCAGTCTGAACAAAACTCAGACCAACTTCCTAAAATGTCACATTTTGCAGAAGACAGAAAAAGCTGAGACAATGTTTGACCAGCCAACATTATTCCATATACAAGTTAAAAGCAGGAGGAAAAAAAAGGTAAACAGATCATTACTTTGAGACAAAAAAAAAATCCAACATTTTGGTTAATTTAATTTAATAAATGACTTAAAAGGTTCCATATCTTTTGTGTTTATTTCTATAGTCCTCCACCTAATAGACGTACACTGGCTACTGAGTTTTTTAACTACAAAGAAGACAGACATTGTATTTGATTATCAATGTTCTTACTATTTGGTAAACTAGTCAAAAAAACATAAGTTTTCAGGGAAGACCGCTCATATGCTAACCAATTTGGAGCTTATGTGTGACTCTTTCTGAGCTGCCCTGGAAGGGAGGAGAACTGTCCCTTCACTACCCATTCCATGGACCCAGGTCTGTGGAAAAGCAACACGGGGCTCTTCCATCATATCAGTCAAGATGCTTTCTCTTTTTATTCTACAGACACACCTAGAAATACAACATATGCTGTTTCTTTAAGCAGACTGAGTGTGTTTATTAGGTTTTTGCAATAATAAACATTTTAGATACAAGAAAAATACCTATCCTTCAAGGTGAAAACACGTCTTTCACTTCCTCAGTGTTATATTAGCATCAATCACTAACGGGCCTCATTAAAACAAAGACCTCATTTGTCTGCATATGTATATGTATTTAAGTATTGCAGAAACACACATGCACACACACATTTTACACATGTAAAACAAATAGATCTAAGTTAGAGAATACTGCTATATATTAAATAACCATTAAAAATAAAGTTATTTTTTAATTAAAAACTGAACAGAAAAAGCATGCATACTAAAAATGTAAAAACACACAGGCTGAACATAGAAACTCTACTGAAAAAAGAATAAGTTTAGGAAAAGCTGACAGTAATAAAAAGCAGACAGTTAAAATCTTATTGCAAACAGTCTAGTTTAAAGCTGGGAGTCTTGAGCATCTATTAAAGTGAAATACAGGACGATATTAAAGAAAGCCAGAGCATTAAAATCATCAGAAGTGGAAAAGCTAGAATACCCTCTGTTTAACTCCACCAGCAAGAAAACAAACACACATTTCACACACTGCATCACATCACACACCACCTTAATTTAGCTACATTAAAATGAGTTCTCTTCAAATAAAAGCTAGTATTATGACTATACCTTTAAAAAGCTCATGTTTTCTCTGTTTGGGTTTTAATACGAAGAAAAAACAAGGCTGAATCAGGAGTTGTAAATTTTCATGCTTAATTTGATAGTTCAGCACTTTTGCAGTTGAGTTTGCAGCACACACAGATCGGTTTCCTCACGCTTTCCCACTTATTTTTCAGCACACAGGAATTCTTAAGCACGCTACACAGTGCACACACAATTTGTAAGGCACGCTCGTCGTCACTTGTTCAGCTTTATGCACCAAACAAGACATGCTTCAGGTTTCTAGGTGCACATCTCACAATGATGTTTTAAAATTTTCACCTAGTTTCCAGGGAACCAAGGCTTTGAATCTATATTTGAAATACCACCTGAACGGGTGAAACATTGGTATTCCACACACAGCCTCCTGCTGTCATTCCACTGGTGGCATGGGACAGTCTTCACCAAGACTTAGAAAACCTTATTCAATATTCCTCTCTGGAGGATCTGACACTTACTGTGAATTCTGCTCTTCAACTTAAATACCAGTGTCTGTGGCAGGCCAATTCTATCATTGCAGATACAGCATCCCTCAGGCGAGGTCCAACCCTTCTCTCGCAGTGCACCCAGGGATTAGCTTGACTTCCCCTAAATTCTCTCCAGTGCACAGTACGAGCTAATCTTTCCTGTAGGAAGCAGGAGATGGGGTTGCCATGACAACAGAGCACATTCTAGCAGTGGGACCACTGAGATGAGCTGAAAAGACGACAGTGAAACATGCACTCAGCCTTCCTCCAGGGCTACGGGCTTCTTCCTCCAGGATTTAATTCCCCTGCAAGTTTACTGACAGGCTAGGAGCTTGATTAGCTATGTATTTTGCTGGGGGGAGACCACTAGTTAAGAATATGGTTGAGAGATCATAGCATTATTTAATGAAACTGCCATTCCTGCTTATGTTAAACCACTGATTTTATAAGCAGCGTGGCTGCTTTTAAACCACTACTTGTTCATACACATTAGTCCTACGCTTAGTCCACACTAACATCTCATCGTAATAATGAAAAAGAAATAAAGTCACAAGCCGAGCCCTGCACTTCAGCTCTGGTTTTCCATCGTATTAGCCACGCAGTCTCTCTTTAATGGTTTTACACACATAACACGCACACAAAGAGCACAGTATAACATCTGTGTTTGACGCTCAAAGGTTTCTGCTGATGGGGGAGGGGATACCGACAAAAGCAAATCACAGCGGCCACGTGGCTTACATAAATGACAAAACAGCAACAATAAGCTTTGGGAGCCCTGTTCGTCAAGCAAAAGAAAATTGAGTAATCCATACTGTAAATATCAGCCATTTACTGCCCCAGAATAATGTCTGGATCCTACGGTTTAAACATTTTTTTTCTCAATTAGAATAATAGAAATCTTTTATAGTCCCTGCATTTCAATTATTTACACATTTTTAATTGTTCAATCAAATTTTAATGCAAAGGGTTTCTCTTTGTATTTTAATTTCTCTTACAAAACCACACAACATATTATTGTGGTAAATTCCCGGAGGCCGGTGCATGACTGTGTCTTCTCCTGTTATTTCAGACACAACCGTGTCTCAGTGAGTTTTCACATTAAAAAAGCAGCAACTGAGAACATCAGGCCAGTCTCTAATAATGTTTTTAATTGTCTGTTTGCACAGAACAGACTCCTTCCTCCTTTGTGCCTTCACTCTCAAGCACGTCACACTGCATGGCCACACGCACACACGACACCCCATCAGCAGGCACGATACACCAGTCCCCTCAATACCTGCAATGGCTTGCCCTATCCGAGTACTAAAAGAGCTGGAGATGAG
Source organism: Chlamydotis macqueenii (assembly GCF_036417535.1). Taxonomy (NCBI): domain Eukaryota; kingdom Metazoa; phylum Chordata; class Aves; order Otidiformes; family Otididae; genus Chlamydotis; species Chlamydotis macqueenii. The sequence continues at coordinate 118,243,759 of NC_141557.1, forward strand.
TCAAATTTACACCATCCAAATCCACTTCTTTCCCTGGAAATCTTGAAAGAAATGAACCTCCACATGACGGTTCCGGACACATGAAAGAGAAAGAGCCCAGAGGCTGCATTTAGCCAGAACTCCTGTGGGTAGTATGGGAGGTGGGGGGGGTGGGGAGGTGCAGACAAAACCCTGGGCAGATGTATAGCAGCTTTCCCTGTACAGCAAGTCATACCGGATAGTTGGCAGCTTAGTGCCAACTAACAGTCTCAGCAAACCGCATTAAGGCCAGGAACAAGGCTTTGGTTGGAGAGGGAAGGTGCCTTCTCAGAGAGGAACCTTGCTGCCCGGAATGGGTAAGGAAATTGCCGAGAAGTCTAGGGGGATGGGGGCATGGGGAAGTCCAGGCTGGACTTCCAAGTTATCATTAAAACACTGTCTTTTTCCTGGCACTATACTAATTGCATTTACAGTGAGAAGCCTCCAGACAAACCCCAACCAAACAAAAAGCATACAATTTCTCTTCCGTGGCTAGGCAACACTGCACTTCTGTAACCTTGAAAAGTATCTCAATGTCATACAACTCTTTCAGTTTTACCTTAATGTGGATCTTAGCGTGCGTCAGGAATACACATGCACAAAACAGTATCCCTCAGAATCTGCCGGCTCTGACTCATCCCACCGCTTGCTACAAAGATGAATTACACCACACAGTATAGCACCTGTATTTATTATCATCTAATTAGTGTTAGTTTTTTCTCCCCCCCCCCACTTTTCCACTCGTGTTCTATGCAACTGGAGAAATGCCAAATCATGTAAACGACATATGGTTTTGCTTTTGAAATCATCCAGCCAGAATTCCCAAATACTGAAAAATCTTTAGCTAAACAATTTTCAGCTCAAGAAATAATATTTTACACCTTCAATTCCACTGGGAAACACTGATATTTGTAGGCATGCAGATTGGTTTTGAGGAAAAGGGCATATAATCAGATGTTGAATGATGTTACAGATTTTTCCTGTCATATACTGTCTCCTCACAATGTGAAAAGAATAGTTAACAACAAGATCAATACTGTGAAAATAGCTAAACTACTATTATGGTTAATGAAAGCAAAGTTCTGTTTCTTTTTTTTCACAAACTATGACTGTAGAAATCCGTAAATATTGCCTTTAGTATGCAAACATTCATTTCTTAATGCTCATGTGCAGGACTTCTGTTTCATAATACTAAATCATGTGTTTCTGGAAACTCAGTTTTTCAACGAAACACAAACTGTAAGTACTATATTCCTTTAGTCCTTGGATAGGGAACGGATTCCCCTGCCAGCACCACAAACAGCTGGTACCCATTTACTAAAACGGGCCCAAATTAACTCTGACCATCTTCTTCTCATTTCTGCCTGAAACTCTTTGGGTTTTATTTCAGATCAATATCCTAGTCATTCCCTCAGCAGGAACACACCCCTTCACACACATGTGGAGAACCAGAAATACTTTAAACTTGTGAATGTCAGAGATGTCCTGGAACATCCAAGAGCTCCCAAGTATCCATCCTTTTGCATATGTATAGCCTTGGGTACACCAGGGAAAGTAAACTCTTTTAGTCAACTCAGGTGGATCTTCCCAGAATAAGGAATAAGATAAAATGAAAGGTGCTTATATGTATTTAAGCGACCTACTCCGACTAAGCAGTAACACGTACCTGTAACATACTAGGACCAAAGAAGCACACTTCTAAGGCTCAAGCAGAGTAACCAGCCCTAGGTCCTCAGCAGAAACAAGCTGCTCCCACTGCTCTCGTAGGTCTGCTCTCTCTTTTTTGAAGGTAGAGTGTCCCTTTATCAAGGGTGGAGTCTCAATTTTGCCCTCTGTCTACCCTTGTCTTTGGGAGGTGGATGAGAGGTGAATACACAACAGCCACTTTTCCTCTCGGCAGGACACCCACGGTTTTAAGACAAGACATGGGAGCTCAGAAGACACATCCTATCCTATGCTTCTGCATGAATTCACAGCTGTGGCCACAAATAAGGAGTCTGAGGATTTCATGTTGAAAATAAACAGGAAAAAACCACAGGAAAATAAAACTCTATATAGGCCCAACTTGAAAAGTTGACACAGGAAAGCGAAGGTTTCTGGTTTGATTTCCCATCTTTTTCTTTACTCTGCTTAACTGTGAAATCACCATTGAATTCTCATTCTTCTTATAGAATTTCTGTACATAGCTGTTCACAAAGTCCTTTGAAATTTCTGGATGAAAGGAAATACCAATCTTTTTTTAAAAACTATTCATTTGAGATTAAACAGTGCTAAATGCTGAGCCCTGAACAAAAGGTTTAAGCACGTGTAAGTCTTGCTGAAACAGAGCAACAGTGCCCAGTACTTTACACGATCAAACCCGTGATTTGGGGTTTTAAAACCCCTAATTCCCTATTCTTTCCTTTCTCTCTTTAAATACATCCTGGTAACTCAGATCCTGCTTTTGTCAGACGAATTCCTGATATGAAACACTGAGTGACCTTCAGTCCTAGTGCAGAGATAAATCAAGGAGAAGCCTACACCAGGGCAAGCTGTACTCCCACCTTCTGACAGCACTCAGTTTGCATATTCTAAACACAGAACTAGCAGTGCAGAGCTAATAATCAGAATACACTTAAATATGTAAATGAGAAAGAAAATTTTTGCTTTTGCACTTCAAGAGTGTAACAAAACTGTTCCTAAACACAGTATTTTTTAAAACGTATCATATAATTAAGAGTTTTCCTCCTGCAATTTTATTCACTGGGTAAATTCAACTATCCTGTGATTCCATGAGTTACACAAGCTATTTTTTGGCAGCACAGTCTCTGGTGAGTGTGACCAATGGTAAAAGATTACATCATACTTATGTCTGATAGACATTCTTATTTAAAAAGAGGATCTATAGAATATAAGAGTGACTTTGAAATACACACAGTTATTGCCAGCAATGAGCCCTTACCACTCTCCTGAAAGAGGATAAGAACAAATGCACTCTCCTGACCCAGGCAACAGCTGGAGACAAGACCCAGAACAGAGTGAGTATGTCTCCCTGACCTACCCTCCCACCACCCAGCTGCCTTTAGGTCAGACAGTTCCTAAACCTGACCTTCTAGATCTTGGCTACGTTGTCAGCTTTGTGGACCACACTAGGAAGCTGGTTCTGGCCTTTGGACCAACTAGAGAAGACTGACTTGTGTCCATGCTGCTCAGGGCAGGACTAGCTTTGTCCACACTGCATAACACTTAACTCATCTCATCTACCCCTCACTGCAATAAAGACATTGAGATGCTGGAGCATGTCCAAAGAAGAGCAATGAAGCTGGTGAAGAGTTTGGAGCACAAGTCTTATGAGGAGTGGCTGAGGGAACTGGGGTTGTTTAGCCTGGAGAAGAGGAGGCTGAGGGGAGACCTTATCACTCTCTACAACTACCTGAAAGGAGGTTGTAGTGAGGGAGGTGTCGATCTGTTCTCCCAAGTGATAGGATGAGAGGAAATGGCCTCAAGTTGCACCAGGGGAGGTTTAGACTGGATATTAGGAAAAAATTCTTTACTGAAAGGGTTGCCGGGCATCACAACAGCCTGCCCAGGGAGGTGGTGGAAACACCATCCCTGGAGGTATTTAAAAGATGTGTAGATGTGGCACTAGGGACATGGTTTAGTGGTGGCCTTGGCAGTGCTAGGTTTATGGTTGGACTTGATGATCTTAAAGGTCTTTTCCAATCTAAATGATTCTATGATCTGCATGGTAATTCCAAAGTAATCAAATGATGAGACAGGCATATCACAGTTCTCCACAGCAGTGGCTGTAAAATCACAACAGTGACATTGCATTGTGATGTCCAAAGTCCTTAGAGGGACTTAGTTGTCATATTCCCAAGAGGAGCCTGAATGTGAACTGCATGGGCATGGTGTGTATGATCTGCAGATCAGACCCAGGTCTGAAAAATGCAAAAAGCCAATGAATAGCTAAAAGACTAATTCCTGCCTTTTAAAGCTCTTCAAGGAGCTCCATTAATTCCTCTTTTTAATTTGAGCCTATATAAATATTTAGCATCTACAATATCCTTCCTTGAAACACAAAAAAAAAGTATCCTCTTTTACTTATTCTGTTCATGACCTCTGTTAATTCCACCTGACAGCCCACACATGTTATATTATGAGAGACAACAAAGAATTCGTCATTCTTAATCTTCTCCATGCCATTCATGACTTTACAAATACCAGTCATGTCCTCTTAAATTATCATTCCTCCAGATTAAAGAGTCATAGTTGATGTAGTTCCTTCTCTCAAGGAGACAGTTTTGTATATTTGATCTTCCTTATTACCTTTCCCCATACCTTTTCTACTATATGCTTTTTGGAAAAAGGAGGGCAGAAGAGCACTGTAGGTACATAAATTTACACAAGGATGTGATGGGAATATAAGAATTGCTATGCTGGGTCAGCAAAAGCATTTAGCCTAATAACCTGTCTTTGACGGTGGTGAAAAAGGAGATGCTACTGTTCACTGTTTTGCTGTCTACTTCTTTCCTAGTGGATCCTATTGTTGTTCATCTATATCAAGCTCTGAAGTGTCCTCCTTCTATCTGTCACCTTATTAAGGTTTGTGTGACAAAAAGCTTGTCTACTTCTTCCAACTGCACGAGCTGATTTAACATCTACCTACAAATCCCACTTAACCCGTATCTTTAGCACTAATTCTACCAATTCATAGCACTGATTTTTCCAACTGCACTAGCTGGTCTAACATCTGTCTACAAATCCTGTTTAACCTGTATCTTCCATCCTACTCCAAACAATTCTTAATCTGTTTGTCAGCCATTATTCAGTACTAAGCCGATGTTTTCCTAGATCTATTTACTCTCCCCTCAAGATTTTATTCCAAGGTGGTTACAGCCCCAGTACACATATATAAATTGAGGACTGCATTCCTTCATTACTTTACATTCACCACCATTGAATTTCTTATGTCATTTTATCACCCAGTACCATGAGATTCTTCTGTAACTCTTTACAATTAGGTTTTGTTTTATGAACCTGAGTAACTTAGTTTTGTCAACAATATGTGTCACCTTGCTCTCCAGACTTTTTCCAAACTATTTATGAATATTCTGAACAGTAAGAGCCTTACTGCAAATCCATTTAGACTCCACTGCTGACCTCTCTCCACTGAGAAAACTAAATATTTATTCATATTCTCCATTTGTGATTTTTCAACCACTTAGATGCACAGAGCCTTTAAGAGAGGCCTTGTTAAAAGCCTTTATGAAATCCAGATGGATTACATTTCCCCCCCCATCGCTGAGGGCTACCCTCCTTTACAACAGATTTGCGCTGGAGCAAGCAAGCTGAAATGGCCCAGCACAGACCTCGGAGAGAGCAAACAATTAAAATGAGCGAATGTTTGGGCGTTCTAGCGCTCAAGCTTGCACATCCTGACCCTTTTCTGTTCAGCACACAGATGTACCCTACACCAGCCACAAGCTCAGTGACTCTTTGACACACTGACAGTTTTGACTCTTAATAGGTTTGAGCTCCTAATTCTTCCTCAGTACACTGTATTTCTACATTGCACTATTATGCCCCTGCCTAGAAACCCTGTTCTTCAGGGCACTTCCTACCAACGTGACCAGTGAAGACCTCTGATTTTTTCCTTTGCAGTCCCCTGGATGCCAGCTGCAACACTGAAAGATTCACATTCGCTATCTTCCATTTCAACGCAACATGTTCTGAAGGTCAGATCATTTGTATCTACCTAAATATAAGTGTGAGCATTGAACGATACATTTCCAAACAGAAAATTCAAGGCACAGGCACCTAAAATATTTAAATTAAATATAATAGAGGTACTATAACAAAAAGACTGCATTTAGCACCATGTAAATGTGGACAAATGAAAATGTTCAGTAATGTAAAACCTATTCACACTCCGAGACAACAGAGCCCATTTCCAAATTTATGTTTTCAAAGTTCAGTGCTATTCCTGTTATACACTGTTAAAGTATACTCTCTTAATTTATTTTCCTTCTGTATCTGATACTTCTAATATTTACATTTAACTCAATTAAAGAAGCTCATTGATTTCTGTTTAGCTTTACTCATGTGAATTTTGCTCTGCAAAAGCGTGTCTTTGTGCATAATCTACCCTAACGGGGCAGGCTAGCATCAGGTTGCGCTTGCCAGACAAAAACAATAGCATAAGGTGACCACTGTATTTATTGCTTTCTTCTTTCAGTGTTTATAATCTTGGTCAGAAAGCAGCATCTCTGTGTTAAAGTGTATGCAATATTCAGTCTAGGTTTTTCAGCTAATTTTTGAAAATCCAGGAAATCCAAGTGTTTACTTAAGTTCAAGTATTGAAGAAATTCAAATACTACCTTTAGTTAAGAAAAGAAAATCTAATCTAAATTAGCATTATAGAAGTAATTTCTGTTTCATTGCTGATATTTATGATATTAGGGGATATTGATTAATTTTAAGGATTGCCAGTAAATACACTAGAGCTTACTTCTCTTGTCTCACTCTTCCATGCTTATTTCCCACCTGTTTATTTCCTATCCAGGAGCAGAAATAGCTCTACTGGAACATGTCTTCTAAATGCATACATTTTTTTCCATTAACTAAAAAAAAAAAAAAACAAAAAAAACAAAGAACCCCACAGCATAATGCAATTGCAATAGATATTATCAGCATGATAAATGCTTTTTATAGTGCGCATGGCTTCAAATGAAATTAATTTTAGAAGCTGCATCAAATTTCCTTCCTATTACTCCAAATCATGTCACTACAATACTTTGGATGACCCACTGTGCATTTCTGTGTTTGAGTGTGTTTAGGTCTGTTTTCAATGTAACATGAAGTCTGATTTTTCCTTCTATAATATTTGGTCTTTTAAGAATTTTACAGCTTCTTTTTCCATATATCAATTTAAGTTACTGTTAAGGAGAAAGATATTGCTATTTTACAAAAGCAGGAAATAGGATGTAACAACATCTCATAGTGAGATGACTGAAAGGTCTGTAAACAAACAGCTCTGAAAGACCAAAAATGCCTATTTCCCAGTCATGCCAGGCAGGAAGTTTTATTTAATGCTCCCTGAATGGCCTGATGAATTCAGAAGAGGAGAAAATATGTCAAGTATTTCTATCTCAAAGATCACAGAAAATGACAAAGTTTACTTAAAACATACCAGCTGATGACGTTTCTCCGGAGCTGCCGTTTATGGCAGACACACAGAGAAATCAAGATGAGGGAATAAAAAAAGTGACACCATGCTAATGGCCCAGGAAAGCGACAAAAAAAAAGCCTCCCAGCTATTTATCTCTTTAAATCTATGGATGAGTATTTGGTATAAGACCAAGAGTATCAAAATCAAAAATGAAGCAGTTTATGTTCTTTTTCTTTCAGAACTAAACAAAGAGGCAAGAAAGACAGGCTAGCCAGCTCTGGCTTGACAAAGCATCATAATCAAGGAACATACAGTTTGGGAAAAGAGTTGAATACTCAAATTTTCATTCTGGTTCACTATATGTCAGTATATTTGTAAGAAATTTACCCATATTATCCCGTGGCTATGGGATGAAAAATGGGGAAGAGAATACGGTAGAGCTAAAGAATATACAAGCTGTAAAACAGATGATTTTTAAACACCCAGTTAGACAGGTAGATCTAAGATATTTTAGGCATAGCTGATCTGTACTGGAATATCTGCATCAGTCCTTTGCCTTGCTATGAGGTGCAGCTCTGCAAGACTTGTATGAGATGCTGAAGGAACAACAAGGTAAGAGGACATGAGGAAGAGTATGAAGAAAACTTTACTTCCTCTCGCTGTTCCCACCTAGTTTCAAGGCTCTGTTAAGTTTAATCAGCAGGTGTATAAAAAAAACAATTCCTTGGTCCTGATAGGAGCAACAGCTAAACTCAGTTTCCAGAGGGGAATTATGAAACTGTCATTTAAATTCTCATCAGAAAAGACAGCAGTTGACTGATTCAATATCTCAGCTGGCATTAGACTCAAAGAATTATATGAAGAAAATAATCCAAGGACACCTACCCTGCAGTAATTAATTTATGTGTTGTGAATAAGAAAAACAAATAAACAAAAGCTGAGACATGAGAGCATTCCCTGGGTCATAACCTCAGCTGCTTACTTCATCTGCTAGCTCATTCTCACAGACAGACATTAAAGTTGAGAAGCATCTAATAGGGATAGAACAGAGACAGCACCACAAAACTGATCTAAGAGCATCACTGTAGAGGAGGAAAGTGAGGGGAAAGCATATTCCATCCACAGGGTATTCTAACACTCAAAGCAAAGCATTCTCCATGTGGACAGCAAAGTAGCAGAAAAAACCTACCATGTCAAGATAGTGATTGGAATCTTTTTCCCACTCCTGCTTTGAGAAAAACAAACATTTAATCAGTGAATTTGTGAAAACCAAACTCCAACAGAGGAACCTGAATTAACTTCTATGGACTGTCTACCCTATCAAATAAAAAAAATTAAATAATCTTGAAGTCTCAGCCAAAGCGAAAACTTTCTCTATTGCTTCTTCCTGCTGATGGTGCACAATTGATCTGCAGTACACTAGCAGACGAAGCACTACTTCTATAAAAAGGAAAAGCCCTATGGCAAAGTCCATTAAAATCTGTGGGAATTACTGCAGTGATTTCAGCAATCTTGGGATATGGCATGTCTTGCAACATCAATGCTCTAACTGGTAGCAGTTTGCTCACCGTGAAAAAGGCAAAGACATGTTTTTAATTGCATTCTCTAGTCACAACAACATTCACTATGAAGAACAGTGACAAGCTATGGCAAAACCATTTGGGGGTCCCACGGTGCAAAACCTGATTTTGGTGAGAAGTGCATGGCCAGGACTATGGGGGTGGAATCTCAGTCATGCACAGCAGCTCATGTGGATCCTGCATAATTTATCTGTCTCCAATGGGTGACTTTCATGGTACTGTGGCCTTCTACTTTAAGACATGAAAAATATGCAAAGTTATATTAAATGCAAGGGGTGGGGCACGGGGGAAGGGAGAGCCAAATCTTAAGGAATTCAAGTGTTTCTTCCTTCCCAGTCCTCCATCCCATGGCTGGTTCTCTAAAATAGAAATCCTAACAAGTCTGATATCCTCCTACGTGAGTCAAAATTGGTAAGGGTAATACTGATGGCTCGTCTTGCTACCAGCCTAACCCCAGCCATGCAGCGCAGCAGTGAGATGAGTGGGGTATTACTGTTAGTTCCCTCTGACGCATCAGTTCTGAAACTCCCACTGGCAAACACAATTCAGGAAGACTGTTCCGCACCAATGCTCCTATTACATAAAGGCTTTGATTACATCAAAATGAGAATGGCAACATTTTTCCCCTATATCTCAGGCTTAAAGATTTTCACTGAAAGAATGAAATATCTTTTATTTTATTTTTTAATTCTTCTTCACATTTCCTGACATCAAATCACTAAAGGTTATGGATGTAGGGAACCACTTTCTTAAAGCCAGCACCTTGGGCTACTGGTTCCCCAGCAAGAAGGATGGATGTGTGCTTCTGGTTTGCTTTGCAAAGCTGGTACACTGGTTTGACCTTGCCAGTAGGCAAGTCTTGCAGGGCTGCCTGTGACACCTGCGTCTCCACTGAGCTCTGCCTCCAAGGCATGTACGAGTGTGTCACTCTCTGCAGAGAAGAGGGAGATGAGAGTAACACAAGCAGCCAAGCTGGTGGGTCAGGCTGCAGCACAGAGCAACCGTTAAACAGCACAGCTAAGCATTGTGTCCAAGCGTGTGCTTGGACGAGGGAGGCCTGTGCAGTTCAGGCAGTGATTCCCTCAGAGTTTACTTTTTTCTTTTGAATAACACAATCAAACAGAGTCAGGTTTTGTTTTAGAGAGATTCTTCTTGCCACCTGAGAAAGGTAAGGAAAAGAAAGTGAGAGAGTGTCAGCAGAATACAAGAGGGGAAGTAGGCACAAAAAGGGCAGAAGTAAAGAGCCAAGGACTTGCCTATTCTTTGCCCTCAAGTAGCTTTTCTTTTGGTTGGCTGGTTAGTTTGGTTTTTTAAGTATTTCTGCTTAATGTACACATGTAAGTGCATTAGCACTTACATGCCCTGACTCGTATCAGGTCACCATTATGCCAGGCATTGTACTCATAAATAGCAATAAACTCCCTAGTCTAAACACTTACTGCTTAATCAGGCAAGATAGGAAGTAAATGGATTTAAAGCAGTATTATCATCTCCACTCTCCAGACAAGAAACAAGACAAAGAAAAATCAAGTGATTTGACCAGGGCAGAGGTAACTAGGAAAGAAATGTAAACGCACTGAGTCACAATTCTGCATCCCCTCCTCTCATGACCAGAGCACGGCTTGCACACTGCTCACTTCCATACTGATGTTTTTGCTGCCTAGCCATTTTCTTCTTCCACCCCAAAAAGATTATTTTTTTCAGAGGTACTTCATTTTTTATCTGACCTTTTTGTTTCTTTGTGTAACCACTGGTGCATCTAATAACACATTCTCCTTGAAAAAAAAAGTCAGCAGTAACAAACTCTAAACGGCCTCAGGATATTTGAACTGAGCATGTTTCTACAAAATGATCAGACATATTTCAGTGAAGAATTCTACTTTACCTGATGGCAAAAAGTATATTAGACAACTGGGGGAGGTAAGACAGAGATTCAGGTAACACTCGGCCTTTATGTTGGTGCATGATGATAATTACCACCATGCAGACCCAAAATCAAACAGCAGGCTTGCAATGCAGCGTGCAGCTGAACACTGCCTTTTCTTTCTGTTTTGCTACCAATTGCTTCTCTGATGCTCTGTTAGGGGAAGGAAATCCGCTCACTACCTTTATCTGTGGGACTTTGCTTGCTTGCTATTATGAAGTGTATACTGTCAAGTATTTGACATATAGAGACGATGCCTGAAAATCTAAAAACAAGAACAAATAATCACACTGGGTCAAGCAAAGATTCATCTTGACAAGTCTCCCAATTCTATAGCAGATGTTGAGCAAAAGACAATATAAACAGTAAAATATGATGATATTTCTCCTAGTACATCCTTGTAGCTTTCAGCAATCAATACTTTATGATCGTCTCCAAGTAAAGATTTGAAAAAACTGTATTGAACAGCCATCAGTTGTTTATGCTTCAGGACTATGTTCGCTCCACTTCTAAACATTTTTTCAGCTTCTACAACATTCTGTGGCAATAATACCACACCTTGATGATGCCCTGTCTGCAAAAATGTCTCTTTGATTCTTATGATCTCACTGCTCAATCATTTTATTAAGTATCCCAATTCTCTACAGTATGAGAAACTCTGTAGAATAATACCATGTTTACTGCTATACACCACTTACCACTGTATAAATCCCTGTTGCACCCGTCCCTCAGATGTCTTTTTTTTTTCCAAACTGAAAAGTCCAAGAGTTTATTTAACTTCATTCTACACTACCTTCTATCCTAAGTCTTTCTTCATTGTGTCTCCTCTAAACCTAGATCATCTTGTCTTAGTATTTGTTTTATAATATCAGTTTTCAAGGTGTGATAATGTAGTAAAGTTCAAGGAAGCACAAAGAACATAATATGATAATAAATTCTTAATATGTATGGGTTTTTTTCTAGTGTTTAAACAGTGTTTGAGGAGTAGAAAAGATTTTTAGCTAATATTTTTTCATAAGTGTACAAAGACGAGATCAATTTATTTATAAAAGAAACTTACGAGCTCTAGATAGTGAAGTTCAAATCTGTGACTCTTCCATATAAAGCTATCAAAGACAAAGGGTTTCTATGAAGATTCTTCTGCAGAAGAACATAGAAGCTATTTGTATTGTTTAGGATACACATATATTTTTCCAGCTAAGAAATCCCACACAGGAATACAGCACTATGCCTTAAACTATTCCCTCTCCCGGTTAGCACATGTCTCTAAGAAACATCACAGAACACACCACAGATGACCTCAGCATCTGTATGGTAAATCAGGAGAACAAGAATCCCTATGAAGCTTAGTCCCAAAGAGTACGAAGTGTATGCAACTGAAGTTACACACAGAAACAGGTAGGAAGTCAATGCTGTTCAGTCAGTAAATGATAAAGCATCAAAAAGGGGCTGCATCTTAAGCGTGCCTCCATATTATAGATGCTACAGTTCACATTTTCAGATTTTCACTGTATGAAAAGATACTGGCAGTCATACAGTGGTTACTATTCTAGAAGGAGACTGTGTTTATTTAGGCAGAAAACTCTTTCTGAGGATAGCCTCATGGGAGATTCAGTACATCTCTTCCTGAGCTTCCCAAGGGGACAGCAGTCAGCCAACCTCACTCCAGCATCCTTCAGTACAACACAAGCAACATCATGCAGGACATTCACTCAGGAGAAGCAGACAGCCACTGTCAGTGTCTCATTAGGCTGTCACGGGAAGTAAAGGCCTCAGACAGAGAGATATTAGTATTCCAGCCACTGAATCTACGGTACTTATAAAAGTGATCTTTTCCCTGCCCATATTTCTAGGAATATTATTCAATACCAGAGGGAAATCCTTTCCAAGGCTTTCGTTCACCCACCTTGGAGCACACAAACCCAGGTCCTGTCTCTAAGCTACAGGCCTGAGGCCATGCCATTTATAGACACCCTAGACTTAAGTAAAACGCACAGTATGTCAATTCAGTTAATAAAACCAGCGCCAAAGATGGCTTTCTCCGGCATATTACCCAGTTTACTGAGTCTCTGATCTTTAATGAATGCATTTAATATGAACACAGTATCTGAATATTTTAGAGTTGCCAGGTTTCTTATCTCATACATAAAGTGAAAAGAACTCCAGAAACTTGAGTTATTTATCTGTAAGTTTCACTTTCATGATATGAAGTGCCCCAAATTACAAGCCCAAAATTATTAAAGAAATCATACATATATTTGTAGGCACAGATTTATCCTGAAATCTGTAGTTTGCCTAGCAAAATGGATTTTTGCATTTCATTTAAGTGTTCTTTTGAGTCTTGTTTGAATAAGCATTTCTACTTACAGCTCTCCTAAAATCAACCATATTTTCTGGAGAATTGAAACAAAAAACGAAACAAAAAAAAAAAAAAAAGCTTTTACGGTCCTAAGGATGTTTTCACTGTGAATTCAGTCAAATCTGTTGGCTATATCTGCAGGCTTGAGAAAGGGCTGGGAATCTCGCAGTGAACAATATTCCTCTCATTTACTCCTAATGCCTGAATTGTGTTCCTGGATGAGGTCCCAGCCTGAGACAGTGATGAGCATAGCTAGTGCTAATAAACTGTCAGTTGACTTCTCATCCTCTCCTCGCAGGGAAAGAAAGGCTGAGGATGGAAATTTGCCACATTCTGCCCACGGGAAGAAGTAAGGTGCCTTTTCCTAGTCCAGATATTTCTTTTTCCCTCAAACCTACTACTTCTTCAGTTCACATACTGCTGACATAGATACAGGGAATAAATCTCTGAAGAGGTGAATTGCCAGTTCTGGGGCAAGCATAACTAGGAATTCAAACATCTGGAAAAAATGCCATGCTGGCTCCACCCCTTCTGCCATATAATTCCATTTAAACACTATATTTTAGAGCTAAAAAGAAAAAATGTTTCCATTAGTTTTGCTACATTGAGAGTCTGTAAGTAATGCCCCATTAGCCTCACATAGCTTACATCTGCTTTTACTTAAATATGAAAAGCATAATAGCCCATGCTCATGATATATCTTGTATCTTTTCTGTCCCTCACACTAATCATTTTTAGCATTCACTCATCTCAAGTACAGGATATTCAGGAGGAAAGCCAGACAGTATTTTGCCTGTTTCCCAGCACTTTAAGAACAACTCAGGGCTGTACAAACACTACAGTCCTCACAAACTCTGGGGGGACCTAGCACCAGAACAATTTCTGGGGACTATGAAGAGAGAGATTATGATGATGTGATGAAAACAACAACAAAACCAATAATAATAAATAATAGTAATAACAATAAGAATAATCTACAGCTTTTTTTTCAACCATGTCTCTCAACAATCGATGAAGATAGATCAAATCATTCTTCAAATCATGAGCTGAGACATGAACTGGTGAATGGATGATAATTAATAGGATAGATAAATGACTGGAGAACGCACCCTTTGTCCTCACATTTCCCAGCTACTCTGGCTATATCTGTTTTGCTCTATCCAGCTTCACTGGCAAGACTTCTTTGGAGCCCTGACAGCAACATAAAATTACCCTTCCCTTGAAACCCCAGGGAGGGCAGAGCAGCTCCACCACCTGCTCTCCCTGGCAGGGAATCCCTGTCGGGATGCTGGAGCCAGACCGGCACAGGGAGATGTGATTACACCTCCCAGCACCACCTTGAACGAATCTGCTCTTTTGCCTTTTGCACAAAGGACCTGAGTGATTCCCTGAGCATTCAACAAATAAAGCAAGGATATTCTTAAAACAACTAATTTCATGGCTCTTTCTTAAGGAAAGCATTGCCCTCTTCATGTAGCATTTCCTCTTTAAAGTGAAGAAGGAGAAAAATGAAATATTTTCATAAAGGGCAATAAGTGAGAACTTTCTTGGGCATGATTTATATACACAGGGGCCATTTATACATAAGTTTATCAAATCCCTTAGTATAATTATTTACCCTGAGTTCTACTACCAAACTAGTGATTTCCCCTCTTATTAAAGAGGTATACTCATACCAAGCACTCCAATCAGTAAAAGGCATGTCTGGATATTCATAAATATTAAAGTCAAGAGATGTGGCCATCAGAATTTCATCCGTTATAACTACCAGTCTGAAAAAAATACAGACTTTATACATTTACCTTTTCTTTCCCTGCCATCCATCCGCTACTGACTTCACACACCAAACTAACTGAAGTCACCACACTATCGCAGCCCTCACCCTTCGGTGAGCAAAGAAAACTATGCACAAGGTAACAGCTAGTGCCAGGCTAAGAACCGGGGGAGCACAGCAGTCACAGTACAGTCAGCACACAGACAATATTTCATTACAAGACCCAATACAGTACACAACACACAATCAGTATTTACACTGAGATTCATCCCAATGCAGCAAAGCACCCAATTCAGCTGAGTAACACATCAGGAAAGCTTCGCAATTCTGCTGAACAGGGCCACGTTTGTATCCTTAACACAGCAGTGATCTCAGCTACACTACCTGTGACACCACGTTCTTTCAAAAAAAAAAAAAAGGTTTGTTTTGTGTTTGCTTTGACTGAGAAGCAGTATTTGTCACCTGACTGCAGAGAAGTCTCTGGAAGAGGCATTAATGTAACGTCCCCTGCTTCTGTCCCAACGAATACATTCCTGTTCTTGTGATGAATGACTAGGCCCACAGGAAATACAGTAATCTAATTCCCACTTATTGTTAGAAATTTTAAAAGCATCATACTAAGGTCATTTAAAAGAGAGTTTCAAGATTGCTTTATTTTTTGAGAAATAAAAATAACCCTCAAAGGCAGATGGAATTCAATAATGCCATAAGAAACCATTAATTGTAGAACAATTTCATTGAAACATTGTTTGCTGCAAGGTTAACCACTAAGAAATATATTCTACCCAGTGAATTACATTATAATGTACTTACTTGGTGAATATAGTTGGCAATCTTTTAAGTGACTTTTCTTTTCAGTTGCGAGTTTTACACTGCAACTCTTCCCTACTTCAGTTAAATACTACTTAATTAAAAACAACACTAAGAGGTTAAATATTCAGAGAATTAAAATGATACACCTCACAAAGCAAACAATTAATGTGTTGTGGTTTTGTTTAGTGAGGGGGGCCTAAGGCAGTAGCTTCTGTAGGAAACTGCTAGAAGTCGCTCCCCTTTGTTCAGGGGACTTGGCCAGGCCTAGGGCAGACCCACTGCTGGCCAAGGCCAAGCTGATTGGTAGCAGAATGTCCCGTGATAACGCCTCTGCGATAACGTATTTAAGAAGGGGAAAACAGAAAAAAAAAAGAGAAGAGAAGATGTGAAGAAGCTGAGCGGGGGCAGAGGCACAGGCCTCATGGGCCTTGCAGGCCTCACCCTCTGGCCTCTCGCCAGGCAGCCGACTGGGCCCAACTCAGTGCAGCCCGGCTGCAAGAAGTGGAGAGGAGATGAGCTGGATGATGTGAAGAGATTCTGAGAGACATCTGCCAGCCTGCTGTGAAGAACTTTTCCTTGTGAGAGAAACAGCTGCAGACGCCAAGGTCAGTGGAGAAGGAGGGGGAGGAGTAATGCGGCTCCTGGCCAAGATTCCCCTGCAGCCTGTGGTGACGACCATGGTGGAGCAGGTTGTCCCCCTGCAGCCCATGGAGGTCCACGGAGGAGCAGAGATCCACTTGGAGCCCGTGAAGGACCCCGCACCAGGGCAGGTGGATGCCTGAAGGCGGCTGTGGCCCGTGGAGGGCCCGCTGGGACAGCTGTTCTGGAGAGACTGCACCCCGTGGAAGAGATGACCCACGCCGGAGCAGTTCCACAAGGGACTGTGGTGTATGGGTGGGACCCCACAACGGAGCAGGGGACGAATGGCAAGGAGTTCTTCCCCTGACCATGAAGCAGCAGTGTAAAACAACGTGTGATGAACTGACCGCAACCCCCATTCCCTCTTCCTCCCTGTGCTGCTCGGGGGGGAGGGAAGGTAGTAGAGATAATGTTAAGCCTGGGAAGAGGGAGGGGTGGAGGGAGGTTATCTTGTTCTCTGCCTCATTATCCTGCTGCTTTTAGTAATAAATGAATAGTTTTCCCCAAGTCGAGTCTGTTTTGCCCATAGCAGTAACTTTAAGAATTTTCTCCCTGTCCTTATCTCAAACCTCGAGCCGTTTTTCCTTATATTATCTCTCTCTATTCTCTCGGAGGGTGCAGGGAGTGAGAGAGAGAGACTGCATAGGCTGGTCCCGATCGGGGCTGAACTACAACAAAATGTTTAATAAGAAGCACTTTTCTTTGGATGAAGCATTTTTAATACTTGCAGAAATAATTGATATTGGCAGAATTTTGATATCAGTAGACCTCTAGTGGCTATCACTGTAACTGATGATTTTTTTTTTTTTAATATTCTCTTCAGAAAAAAAAACATAGGAGCAAAACTGCAGCAAAATGTTATTAAGAGTACAAAAAACATAACATTTGTTTTATTTCACAACTGTTACCCAACAAGTATTTATAAATCCAGTTCTCACTGGTTTCAATAAAATTACACAGCTAAATATCTTTACAAATCTAGTCATCGAAACCCAAATCTGAGTCAGCAGTGGATATTTTAAAATTTCCTGAGATTAACTCAGAAATATTTGCCAAACACTCAGAAGGAGCTATTTGCAGGTTGAGTTTTAAAAGGGCCAGGAAAGCATTTCCTCACTCCCCAGCCGGGGTGAGTGCCTTCACCCTGCCCACCCACTGTCCCTCCTTGCTCTGCTTGCTCTCGGGAAGGATCTCAGACCTGCAGGGACTTCAGATCTGCAAGTCAGACTTCATCTGCAGAGGGCTCCGGACAATCCGAGTCTGGACTGGGATCTGTAGGACAGGAGGACATTGTCACATAGTGTAGCTAGCCATGACTCTGAGCTGGCCATGGGTAGAGTCAGCCACTGTTGGTCTTCAGTAAAATATCCATTGCAATGATTCTTCATTCACTTTGGCTAAACTGTCACACTTTGGTGCCTATCAGCAGGTGTAAACCAGACAGGATTCCCTTTAATGATTTAGTAAAGGAACCAGTTAACGGCAGGTCCTGATGACCTTTGAAAAAATCAGGCTGCATTAGCTTAATGCAACATCAAAACCGTGGATCTGATACCTGAATGTGGGACACTCAAGTCTAAAGGTTTAAGCCTTTGCTCATTTAGTTTGTTAATTTAGAGTTTTTGTCATGACACGACATCTCCCTAAATTATGTGAACAGGCAGTTCAGGGGCCTACGTACACACTTCAAGGTTTTACCTTTCCCACGCTTCTCAAAATGAAAGGGTCAGACTTTCAGCAAAATGTAGAAAGGCAAAGAGAATAAGAAGACAATCTATTTGAACATATCTGAATGTTGGCCATCTTACTCTTGCCATGTGACTAGTGCATAGAATCATAGAATCAGAGTGGTTTGGGTTGGAAGGGACCTTTAAAGGTCATCTAGTCCAATCCCCCTGCAAGGAGCAGGGACGTCTCCAACCAGATCAGGTTGCTCAGAGCCTCATCCAACCTGGCCTTGAATGTTTCCAGGGATGGGAAGGCTTTGGTGACATTTAGGCCTAGTAAATACTTTATTTATTTTTTTAGATAGTATTAACTACCATTTTCTATTAGGGAGTCCAAGGGGAATTGAAGGGTTTTGTCTCCTAAGCAGATACACTTGGAATCTTAAGGTATTATTTAGAAAGCAGTAAGAAAACAGAATTTTCATTGCCTGAGGGCCTCCATTTGCCCATTTAAGAAGCTCCATTTCAGCTGGTTTGCATATACTACATCTTTCAGATATATTTTAGATTGAGAGTAGCTACCAATTTCTTTTACTCATGTAGTGTTACATCTTCACAAAACTACTAAATCAAAAGAACTCTGCTAGGTCAAAATCATTCAAGACATTTTTGGTGTGATCTCCTTCATATGCTGGTGAAAAAAAAATGATTAATCATATGTACAACCAGAAAAGCCGATTCTTATTTAAAGGACAATCATAGAATCATAGAACGGTTTGGGGTGGAAGGGACCTTTAAAGGTCATCTATAGTCCAACCCCCCTGCAAGGAGCAGGGACACGTCCAACCACAACAGGTTTCCCAGAGCCTCATTCAAACCGGCCTTGAATGTTTCCAGGGATGGGGCATCCACCACCTCTCTGGGCAACCTGTTCCAGTCTTCTACCACCTTCATTGTAAAAAAATTTTTCCTAATATCTAATCTGAATCCAATCATGTGCACCTGTGCATGAAATCTGCTGCCTTCTGATGGACCCTTGTCCCAGGGTGACTTTCATAACCTCAAATTGTCACAAAAATGTAATTCTGCACCACCTATTTATGCTTAGAACCTAAATAAATAGTATCGAGAAAATATCTTCGATACATAACCTTACACTTATTTGTGTACAAAAGACAGAAAACAACACTCTCAATAGGTTGAACCTTTACTGTGCCACGTAATTTTTAAAAATAATTGAAGGCCTACATCATCAAAGACAGATCATTTGAATGAGAGAAACACAGTGGAAATGAGTGCAAAGAGATCTGAGCACATACAGGGAAGCACACTGATGTAAAATGTGTGTGCCAGAGCAAAAATCTCTCCCTCAAGGAAGACTTCACAGTGCACACTCATTGAAGCTATTCTTGACTGATTATTGTAGGCTGAGCAGTTCAAAAACAGTGAGTTTAAAACATTTGCAGCTAGGCATTCGTACTTTCAGAGTTCAGCAGATGATCTCTTGGCAGTCTAAGTCTAAATAGGCTCTGTCTATTTAGATAGGATGACAGCTGTTCATTATCAAATCATCTCTTTGCCTAAGGTTGTTGCCAAACTTGTTAATGACAAGTTGGCTGAGCAACCTGGATAACGCTGGAAGCAATATTAGTCTGCCGAAACTTTGTGCTGTGTGCCAGTAGTGATAACCTTCCATTGCAGAGTTGGTTGGTTGAACAATATAAAGAAAAAAGATTTATTAAAAAAAAAAAAAGCCGTAGGTGATTTGGTTAATTTATTTATGAGGACTCTTTGGACTGCTGAGCAAACAGCTACAAACTGGAAACTAAGAAGTGTGTTAGTTCCCAGTATTTAACACTTCTCAGGATCCGAACACACTGTGTAAGTGCACTGTTTATTATTCTTTAATCTCTATTAAAATGGTGTTTTGTTTTCTCAGTGTAACAGCCAGATCCTCCAAACCCAGGAAGTATACTGTGTGTAAATGAGATGAGCTCAGATGATTCTCGAGACATCTGCCAAGACAAATGTTCATCCAAACAGTTACAATTCCTGTTCCTTACCCTGCTCCCCCAAAGCTTCCTCAGAGCCAGAAGCCGGGAAGAGCCGGCCCTTCTGGACAACCTTCCGCTCTCCCTGTATGCTCCTGGTTACAGTCTCTTTGGAAACAGCGCAGTGGGAAACTGCACAACAGGGAACAGCTTCATTTAACTGAGCTTCTCTCATTGCAGCTGAGCACACAAGTGCCTCTACCTTAGCCTAAAGTCAATATGGAATGTCAAACTCAATGGAAATTGAGTAAGCTTGCACATCCTTTCGTACATGTTTGAATTTATCCTGAAATGGAACAAGAAGGGTCAGAGTGTCAGCAGCTAGTAATGAACAGCTGCGAGTTCAAGGCATTTTCTGGGCTCAGCTGGCTCTGAGGGGACTCCAGCCCAAGGCAGACCCCGCGGCAGACTGGAGATCTGGAACCAAGAGTTACCAGTGAACTACCCGCTATTGATTCTGCTACCAAAATCCTCTGTGTGTTGCAGGGTTTGTTTGTACTTTTCAACGCTATACAACTTGGTTGGGCTAAAGATGTGGATGTGCAGTCCATAAAACTCCAACACTAGCTAATAAGGACCTGGAACCTGGGTTCAAACTTCAACATCACAGACTTTTTTTTTTTTAAAGCAGAACTTTAAAGGGTTCATTGATGACCATGTTTAAAGCAAAGAGCAAAGGAACACACTGGCGTTTTGTGTTTTTGCAAAAGCTCCCTGCACAGGATCTATATAGGTATATAAAGAAATATGTCATGATCCAAAATCCAAAAGCAAGGCCTCAGCCCTGCCTTGAAAACATTAGCATCTCACTGCTTCTCTACAGCTTTTTATGTAATCATGTCATGCCATTAGCAGAGCTCTTACCAGAGAGAAAGCTTCTGGCCTATCTTCACAGCTATCCTCTCCTTCCCTGCGTGAACGGGTCATCAAAAGTGTCTCTCACGCTTCAGGCTGAGCTGAGGTGTAGCACACAGAAAGAAAAGGCTCCTACTTCTAATACCTCTGGCCAATCCATATGCTCTACCCATTCTCATATCTGTCATTTCTAGGGAATCTAATTTAGAGTAGTAAAGACTACCTCATAAGATGTAGGTGGATCTTAAAATAGCATCCAGATCTCCAGCTTAGTGTAAAAGCTGCTCCTCTTTAATATCAAAGGAGGAGATTTTGTTGAAAGAAAAAAATTCTATATATAGTCAGTGCTGAATCAGTG
Source organism: Chlamydotis macqueenii (assembly GCF_036417535.1). Classification (NCBI taxonomy): domain Eukaryota; kingdom Metazoa; phylum Chordata; class Aves; order Otidiformes; family Otididae; genus Chlamydotis; species Chlamydotis macqueenii. The sequence continues at coordinate 118,264,947 of NC_141557.1, forward strand.
TGAACATCCAGGAAAAAAAACAAATATTAATCATTTTCAGTGCTCAGGGCCAAAAAAACCCACCCTTTCCTTCCAAAAGCTGGCCACATTTCATTAGAGAGTAGTGCAGATTTAACGTAAAGTGGAATTTTTTCCACTAACTCTACAGCTCGCTCCCATTCAAGCTTGTAGTTGCCAAAAAACCTCCATCACCTCTGTTCACTGTCACGGCAGGAGTGTAACAGTAATGTTCTCCCTCTGCTTTACCCATTCACCAGAGTTCCTGGATGCATCACTTACAGTTGACAATAAATTCCAGCATCACCAAATTAGTAGCTTATTAAACCATATCTTTTAGACTATTTTGTTTTCTTTATTTCACAATCTGCAAGCTATATTCTGGCCTTCAGTCATATTGCTGGCAATTTCTGATACCTCCAGCTTCTAAATAATATACATTGCCGTGACTCAAGGCAATGGACATTCTTCTTCTGTCAAGGACCCATCCTTACCTCATTTCCTCAGCTCCACTGGCCTTCTGATTTAACTAGGGAGATGGGAGAGGAACCTTTCTGAGCTTTGCTATCCCTGCTAATAGCTCTGACCATTCCGGATTAAATGATGCTCTGAGTCATTGGAAATGGCTGTCGCTCTTGTTGTATGGAGGGATACATTTAACAAAGATGGCAATGTTCCCCCAAATGCTCCCAATTGAAAATGCTTCCTTTAGTATTACTACTTAGAACAATAAAACTACTGAATGAGGCCTTCAATTTAAAAGCACAAACACCTTCAAATTGCTCTGAAAAGATACTCCACATGCAGCAGGTAGGTGGAAGAGGTGACAGTGTCTCTTCTGGAACGCCGACAACATAATACGGCACACCGCTTATGCCATGTCACTGACTCACTGGTATTCCAGAACAGATTTTGTTGTACTGAAATCAGGCAGGCGTTTACCGCAAACATCTATGTGGTTACTTCACCATCTGAAGACGAGAATGGATAGTGGGTGGACAACAGCAAGCTTCCTTTATTACCACTGCACTTTGGAGTTAGAAATTGTGCCTAACATTAAGGAAGTTAAGATTATGTTTTTCATACTTACAGGGATGCACTGACAACTATCAACTATCACAGAAATCAATATTGCAGACAGAAAATAGTAGCTGCTCTTAAACAAGGTCAGAACCTCATTTGCTATAAACCAGTGTAGGCCAACTGAGAATATGATGCAAGACATCTAAATTTGCCTGCACCGACATTTTCCTTTCACACACTGGCAAGTAATGCTCTTCTAAACAGCTTCTTTGTGGCGTGACTACAAGAGAACTCGCAAACCTTCACCAAGAGCAGCACTTTCAAAGGCACAAATGGCAGAAGAGTGCTCTCTCTCCTGCTACCTCTCTGCAGGAGTTCAAGGTCTAACTACCGTTTATGCCTCTGCCAAGCCCCTCACTGCTGCCTCTCTTCCTGTCTGCCAGACAACTCTTTGGAAAAGTGTTTTTGCTTGCTTCTAAAACTGACTTTTTCTTCTTACACTCAGAATCCAAGCCAGAAATCCGCATGAAGATAGCTTACCTTTTTATTTGCTCTACTCCTGTCTGTTTTCGTGGAAGTACATGCCTTTCAACGACCAGCACCTCTTCCTTTACTACCATTCTCCTCTGGTATGACATAGATTCAGCTGGCAAATAACCAAATATGAAGTACTGAGGAGAAATATTTCAGACTTCCCTAGACTGAGAACTAAGAATTATTAAAAAAAACTGTTTCTCTCTTGCCAAAACCCACACCTTAGAGGCAAAAAAAAGCCTCGGCCTTCTTCCTCAATAACTACATGAACCTATAGAAAAAACTGTTCTCCGTCTCCTTGACACCAATGCACAAAGCTTTTCACTCCACAATCCATCTCTTTCTCCAGCTGTTTTCATGTTTAGATGACAGCAGAAAAAAAAAAAACCTTTTAACAATGAAGGCGGACAAATGAAAGGTGGTAGGAGGAAGGAAGAGCCTCCTGATCATCTTCCAGTAACAAGAATTTTCAGCTTTAAATTATTCAACCCACTCTTCAATTTTGGAACTTTTCAATATCCTATGTTCTTGGCTGCCCAAACAGTCATTGCAGTAAAAATAAATAATCTTCCACCTGTAGAGACCCAGAAATCTCCTTCCTTTTTTGACACAGGCCTTATAAGCTGTAGTGTATGAGTTCTCACCTTCATTACCACAGTCGCAGAATCATAGAATAGTTTGGGTTGGAAAGGACCTTTAAAGATCATCTAGTCCAACCCCTCTGCAAGGAGCAGGGACATCTTTCACTAGACCAGGTTGCTTAAAGCCCTGTCCAACGTGACCTTGAGCACTTCCAATGATGGAGTATCCACAACTCCTCTGGGCAATCTGTTCCAGTGTCTCATCAACCGAATCATGAAAAATTTCTTCCTTATGTCCAATCTGAAACCTGTCCTCTTCAGTTTAAAACTACTGCCCATTGTCCTGTCACTACAGATCTTGGTAAAAAGTCTCTCTTTCCATCTTTCTTGTAAGCCCCCTTTATATACTGAAAGGCTGCATTAAGATCTTCTCAGAGCCTTCTTTTCTCCAGGCTGAACAACCCCAACTCTCTCAGCCTGTTTGCACAAGAGAGGTGCTCCAGCCTTCTGGCCATTTTCATGGCCCTCCTCAGGACCTACTCCAACAGGTCCATGTCTTTCTTGTACTGGAGACTCCAGAGATGGATGCAGTACTCAGGTGGGGTCTCACCAGAGCAGAGTAGAGGGGCAGAATCATGTCCCTCAACTTGCTGGCCATGCTTCTTTTGATGCAGCACAGGACACGACTGGCTTTCTGGGTTGCCATCACACATTGCCAGCTCATGCCCAAGTTTTCATCCATCAGTATCCCGAAGTCCTTCTCCACTCTCAATTCATTCATTCCCCAATCTGTATTGATGTTGGGAATTGTCCTGACCCAGGTGCAGGACCTTGCACTTTACCTTGTTGAACTTCATGAGGCTTGCATGGGCCCACCTCTCCAGCCTGTCAAGGTCCCTCTGGATGGTATCCCTTCCCCTCTAGGTATTCCTTCCCTAGTGAATCAACTGCACCACTCAGCTTGATGTCATCTGCAAACCTGCTGAGGGGGCACTCAATCCCACTGCGTCGTTGCTGAAAATATTAAATAGTACTGGTCTCAGTATGGACTCTTGAGAGACACTACTCATTACTAGTTTCCACTTGGACATTGAGCCATTGACTGTAACTCTTTGGATGCAGCTAACTATTGTACTTAACATGGAAATAATCTGAAGAAGACCCCTTGGGAGACCATTTACTTACCAATACCAATTGTCAAGCCTACACAAGTCTTATGTTCACCACTCAATCTCTGACTTGCCCTGCAAAGCATCACTGGAAATGGCTCTGAGAGGAAGCCCCTAAGATAGGCACTGTCCTGTATCTGGACAATACTTTATATATATATATATATGCCATGCAGATTTATTTTTTATGGTTCTTCCCTGGAAGAAGAATGTGCTGCTAAGCTGTAATAGCTTCTGCTGCCCCTCAGATATAATCTGTAATATTCTGATAGAAGCTTGTCATACTTTAGCCCAGCTTGGGAGCAAGCTACGCAGTCTCTCACTCCCTCTCTCCACCCTCTGAGGGAACAAGGGGAGATAATATAACAAAAAAGCTCGAGGTTTGAGATAAGGACAGGGAGAGATCACTGAAGTCACAGTTACAGGCAAACCAAACTTGACTTATTTATTATTAAAACCAAAGTAGGACAATGAGAAAGAGAATAAAACAACTTCCCCCATCCCTCCCTGTTCCCAGGCTTAACTTCATGTCGATTATCTCCACCTCCTTCCCCACTAAGCAGTGCAAGGATGAATAGGGAATGTGGGTTATGGTCAGTTCATCACACGTCGCTTTATGCTGCTGCTTCCTTGTCGAGAGAAGAACTCCTCACATTCCTGCCCTGCTCCATCGTGGGGTCCCTGCCATGGGCTGCAGTCCTTCATGAACTGCTCCAGCGTGGGTCATTTTTCCACCAGTCCCTCCAGAACAGCTGCCCCAGCGCAGGCCCTCCATGGACCACAGCCTCCATCAGGCATCTGCCTGCTCCAGCGTGGGGCCCTCCACAGGTGGCAGATGGATCTCTGCTCCTCCATGGACCTCCATGGGCTGCAGGGGGACAGCCTGCTTCATCAGGGTCTGCACCACAGGACGCAGGGGAATCTGTCTGGGAGGAACATTACTCTTTTCCCTCCTTCTTCACTGACCTTGGCGTTTGCAGCCGTTTCTCTAACAAGAAATTCTTCACAACAGGCAGGCAGATGCCTCTCAGGATCTCTTCACATCTGCCCTCACTTCTTGCAGCTGGGTCAAGCTGGGCCCAGATGGCTTCCCAGAGGGGAGGCCAGAGGGTGAGGGCCACAAGGCCCACAAGGCTCACACCTCCCCCTCTCTGCCCCTGCTTCTGCTTCTTCACATCTTCTTTTTTTTTTTTTTTTTTTTACATTTTTCCCCTTCTTAAATACTTTATCACAGAGGCATTATCAGGGAACATGCCACCTAGAAGGTCTGCCCTAGACCTGGCCGAGTCCACCAGAAAAAGAGGAAACTTCTAGCAGCTTCTTGTAGAAGCTGCCACCATAGCCCCCACCACTAAACAAAACCAACACATAGCTACAGACACTGATACCTCCTGTTTCTTGCTGTTGCTCCTATTGAACAGGAAAACACAAGCTGGCTCAGATAACACACTTTGTGATTTGTTCAAACTACATTCAAACAAAACCTTTCCATGCACACCAAAACCTCAAGAAAGTAAGAGATGCAAACTATTTTTTGCCTTGAAGCTTCAAGAGGTATTGGAATATGTAACTGAGAAAGAGACAGACTGGTGGAACCATGCTCTGCCCTCTCTGAGACAGAAACAGGAACTTCTACCAGGAAAAACACAAAATCAAGTGGATCCTGTATCCTCCTCCCACCAGGCAGAAGGCAGTAGCTTAAAGGAAAGGAGTGAATGGAGGCAAGTCTATGCTCGAGGTGGCAGGCGAACCCCCTCGTTGCCAACCTTGCCCTCCCAGATGCCTGAATGCAATGGGTATGAGGCGCTGGATGTGCAAGGTGATCTTTAAAGGTCCCTTCCAATGCAAACTGTTCTATGATTCTATACTGCTCTGGTTGGACTTAGCCTTCACAGAATTGCCTCTTCTAGAAACTCTCTGACACAGTCTCCAGTTAGAACACAGGAAAATGTATCATCTGCATAATAACAGATTCCTGTGTCATAAAGCTCTGCCTCTTTTTAGCTATCATTTCATTTTACTTAGAAATAGATAACTATAGAAAGAGGTATGTATGTGATAAGAGACATATAGATTTATAAATATGGTTATGAAACACACAAATAGAAAAATCTATTCTTAGTAATAGACACTTCTGTGTACATTTGAATTGCTTGTTCCATATTTTGTAATGAAACATCAACAGGGCCAACATACAACTCAGTGCTGACTTTATTTTTAATAAATGCTGCTGGAAAAATAACCTTGTAAAGCGAGCAAGCTCAATCTCTGCTACTCCCTAAGCAGCCCTCCTAACCCTCTACTCCCTGGATTTTTCCTCAGAACTGATTTCTGTTCACATCTGTACAGCCAGGGAGAAACAAACGGTAAGGGATCCACCACATACTCACATCGGAAAGGAGAACAAGTAAAATTTTCCTGCCTTTAAGGATGCTGAAGGGGAACAGTTTTCACTGAGCAGGAATAATGGAGGAGTCAGGAGAGCAGTTTTCTTCTCATTTTTTCATTCAAGTTCAAAGTGTAGCTAATTGCTGTATTCTCAAGAGGCAGTCACACAGCATGGGAGACTAGACTTCTTCCTGACCCACAAGACAGGAATATCTTTTAAAAAAATTATTATTATTCAGAGAAATTTATTCTGCAGGGCAGGAACAGTTTAAAAACCAGACAGTTATTTGCCTTCTATCTGTATACAAAGAAAAAAACCCAGATACTGGTACTGCTAACACCTGCTCTCTCATGGTACATATGTACATGATGTTTGGCTAAGTCTGGGGCCTTGCAAGCCAGTCTTTTCACACCCAGGTGTTAACCAGCTCACCTGTACACAAGGTTCTTGTGTAACTTCAGCTAAGAAGGAACGGGCTTTTTTTCTATTACAGTATGCCAGTTTGGTGGGCACAGGCCTGATTTGGGACACTGCGGTTGTCCTCCTCCCTGCAGTCATATTGTAGCACCCTCTTCTACTCCCAGAGGCTCGTACCAAGCATCTACAAAAACCAGCAGATGCAGCAGATGCCCTAGAAGGCATCAAAGCCATGCTAAAAAAAAAAGCCATATATCGAACGGAACTGCCCCACAGCCTACCAGCAGGACTACTCAAAATAAGGCAGTACACTGGAAGGGGGTCCAAGAAACAGAAAAGACTAATAGGCTACCACTACCCATCCAAGTCTACTATCCATGAAGTAGGAGCTCTTCTGAAAGGAACTTATTCTTCTGCACGGCCATGGCAGTATTGGAGCTCCCTGTAAAAGGCCAGAAGGTTAGGAGTGCACAGTTTCCTAGGCAGTGAAGAATTATTTCTGAGAAAAAATAATCGTTTTACCATGTCCACCCTCTCCTTTGCAACGCTGCATTTAAGTAAGCTTCTATTGAAATAAGCACTTTGCAAAGTTCAAAAATTGCTACAGAACCCTCTTTTTTAAATCACTGAGGAGTACTTGGCAAGGCTGTCATCTTACTCTTCAAAACCCACCCATACCACATGCCTTTTCATGCTGCCACCACCATTTCCCCCCTCCCCCTTGAGTAAGCAATCATTTTAGGCCCTTTTTTTCCAGAGGCTCAATGGAAGCATGCTGCTGAGTAGCTGATTCAGAGAACGGAAAAATATTTGTCCTTTCTAAAAGGCTTTACAACACTCATGCTTTTAATTAAAATAGGGCATATTTGCAGGAGATGTAACAATATGTGCAACTGCAAGTCTGTGACTACAGATGTACAGGAATAACCAGGGATTATAGTCTGATCCCGGCATCTAAGATGCACAGTTCCTAGAGAGCACACATAACTAGTACAGAATCACAGAAATGTAGCAGAAAGAAGGAAGGAAGATACAGAAACACAGACAGAGCTTGGCTAACTCACTGAATTAAAGGTTATTGTCTCTCCATACACGATGCTGATGGTTTAATTAAAGAACCAGTAGCAATTTCAGCACCCACATTAACTACCCTAGGATCAGGTCAACTGCCCAGAACCTACTACAAAAACATGAAGGATGAAACCTGGTCTCCACTGGCTTTTGTAGACATTCTTATCATTGATTTTAGTAAGGTTTTAATTGCACCCATTTATTTTGGACATGATCATGCTGGATACAATTTCCAAAAGCCAAGTAACTAAATTTCAAATTTCTTTGAAACTTTTCATAAAAATACGGTCCTTGGACAGTTAACTAAGAGGGACATTTTTTAAATGTTACCAATTGCTTTTAAAGAGACAGAAATCCTAGCTTTCTTTGGTAAAGATGTATACAGACCTCTAAACTATCCAAAGATTATTTATCAATCTTCAAATTCATACAATGAGTCCTCTCAAAAAAGATTCGACAGCACTGGTTGCTTCCATTTACTTTCTGCCTCTCTAGACCACCTGGCTGCTCTCACTATTTGTACCCTATTCTCTTGAAGGGGGCCTGTTTCTCCCATTGCAGGTAATTCACATTAGAAGTTCTCAAGTCTTGCAGTTCTGTTTCTTCATCCTCTCTTTGACAGGCTGCAGCACCAGCACCCTTCAGAATAACCATCCAAGAGACACTTAAACAGTGTGATGCAACAAACCTACTGCATGCCTTTGCGATTAAAATTTTAGTATGCCTCATATTTTTATTCTTCTTGGAACAGTGACTTTGTGTAACTGAAACATCATCTCTCTATTTTATCTTCTTTGCAGAGAAAAAATAAAAACTTTTCCCTGTTTCTATCTCCTGATTCCTTTTCCCATCAAATCAGTCGTAGCAATTATCACTCCTAAGAATTTAGACCAGTCTATCATGGTTTTATCACAGTGTTTCTCAAAGCACAGAATCAAATCTTATAATCAATTATTGCCTCAAAGTACCTATTACTGTTGCCTTACTTAAAAGCTGCTACTGAGGCACATGCTTTATTCTGGTTTATGATCTCATTTAAATCTCTTTGCCAATGTCTATGCTTCTGTGAAATCCAAATATCAGAGTACGAAAAGCTAAACTCAGAGGTTTGAACCCCACTTTCCAGCCAGAAGTAATTATTCCTTTTACATAAGTTTAACATTTTGTTTATAGCAGAGATCTGTGATAGTTATTAACAAGGATCACTCTACCTTCTGCTTAGGGAACAACTCCACCCAGCAAAGCACATGGAACATCAGGACTGCTCTAAGTTTGGGAGAAGCGGTCACTAGTTCTCTCAGAGATCCATTAAGCTGACTCCTTGGTTCATTTCACAAGAAAGCAGGCTTGTATAAACTCTGATATGAAACTGAAGCACTGGGGAAGGACTTAAGACACAAAGATGCAACTGTCTCCATAACCAGGAACTTCTGCAGTACAGACCGATCTCAGGGCAGTATTTCTGCTGGAAAACCACATTCCAGCTGCAAGACTAGCGCACTAATCTGATGAAAATGGAGAAAAGCTTCTTGAAACTGTCCTAAGGCATCGATTTCTCTTCATTTCTGTGCACCTAAGTCTGAAAATTGTATATTAGATAAATCTGGATTCTTCCTTTATGTTAGCTTTTATCCAAATTTATTCTAATGGTAAAGCCAACCCTTACAGCTGAGGTTCTGGATTGGTTTCTCAGCATCACACAGAGTACAGCCCACAAAGGCAAGTAAATAGGGTGTGCTCCTCCACATAATTTCCCAGAGTGGGTCTGAGCAGCTAATAAAGTCTGTCTGTCTGTCTGTAAGGGTGCCCCTTCAGCCACCAGCACTGGCCAGTGCCCACCTGGCAGGCAGCAGCAGAGAGACTGCTTGAGCCTCACACGTCTCCCAGCAAGCTGTTAACCCGTCACCAACTGTTAAATAAACCTGTAACAGAGCCAGGCTGTATTTTACTCTGTGTTGACGCTAAACGTAATGGTCCTTCTCTCTCCAGTCAACCTGCAAACCATCACTTCTATCTTTCTCACAATAACCAGGCTATCAGCATTCACAAATACTTGGAGGACACCATTGGAGTTCAGCCTATCCTGAAACTTTCTGAATTATTCTATCATTTCATCCATCCCATTATTAAGAAGTGCCAGAGACAGCACATCCCTCAGCCTCAGAATAACAAATATGGTTACTATCTGGCAACATTAAATCAATTATTTGAAAACATCGCTTCACAGATCTCAGGAAAATATATAAAACCACTTCTATGTGTTAAATATTATGAAACTCTGCTGAAAAAGTACTACTTTATTTTTGTAATGAAAAGTATTAGCATTTGTTTAAAAAATAACCACTAATTTTAAACATTCAGCATTACAAATGTTTTATCAAACAAAAAAAAACACTTTAAAGAAATTTCCATTAAAAAATAAAATCTTTCACAAGACAGCCCAGTGTCTCCAGGGAATTTCCTGTTCAGAAAAAAAAATAAATTAATAGCTTCCTTAATTAAAATATAATATAGTGAAGATTTAACGGCTAAATTTAATTTTCTTTAAAGCACTTTGCTTTACATTCCTTTTACTGAAATAAAAATGCCCTATTGTATTATTCTATATTAGATGCAATAGAAAAAAAAAAAAAAAAAGAAGAGTCAATGCCTAGCATGCATTGTAACAGCAGCTCTGAAAAAAACTCTACCTGTACTGTAAGGAAGTAGATCAAATTAAATCAAGCAATCCGTGCACATAGCCCCTGCTATACTCAACTGGTACACATGAAAGGATAAACTGGGTACATTGTCTGTTCTGGAAAGCAAAACCAAATCCCTGTGCCAAATTGCCCCTCCTTAATTTTGACGTTACAGAGAAATGGGAGGGAAAACCCTGAGAGATACTAAGATAAGGGAAAAGAACAAAGAAAACCAACCAAAACCAAACCAACGCTTTCAGAAATCCCGCTAAGCTTAGTCACAAGGGCTCGCACACTGAAATAAAAAGCAAACCGGCTCCCTTCAGTACCTGCGTAAGGAGCAGACAGCTTGGCTGGTTAGCGTTATTGCCAAAGGGAAATATCTTTTGGTAGAGGACCTGTACAACACTGACGCAACAGGCAGACCTGTTTTGAAGGTGCAAAAGGATACAGGTCTGTGGCTAGCCTTTTACACGGGGGTAGGCTTCACTTACCACTGGATTGCTGATGTAAAAAAGAATGGCTGTGAATAGAGTAAATGGTCTGCAAGCATTTTAGCATTACTTGTGAAAAGATAATTGTAATTTCTCAGCTATTATTGGTTGCAAGTATTCCCTGATGTAATTACGGAGTAATAGCCGAGAACTTGATTGCAACCAACAGTTAGTAGTTTGTTGCTAACAAGGCAAACATGACAAACAATTTTGAGGCAATTATTGTCATTACAAGCCACACTCAATTGTTCAAGGCAAGCGTAATAGAAAGTGACAGTTGTGCAGCTGGGAGGGTGGTGCGGGAAATGGGATTGTTCTCTGGTTGCAACAGACCAGTCAGACTCTTAGCAGAGAGTCTGCTCAATGCATAATTCATGTTTAATAATATTTTAGTCTCTAAAGCAAATTACAGTATAAGATAAAAAACAAACAAAGATAAGTAAAAAAAAAAAAACCACGAGTTATTAAAAGACGAGAGAAGACATACAGAAGTAAAATGAAGCAGGGGGGAGACATTCAGCACAGCCAACTCACAAGACGCTTGCAATTAGCAAATAAAAATACAGTAACTACACATATTAAGAGAGTCAGTTGTAAAAGTAATCCATTTGCTACACTTCAGTGAGAGGGGTACTCATGTCTAAATTCTGGTTTGAGACCCTTGTCTCATTAGGCAAATCCATGCAGTTAGTGAACTTCTGGAAGCTCCTTCCATTAATCCAGAGGAAAGAAGGAGTGCTCTCCTTGGAGGCACACTGATGCTTAATTCTTACCAAATTTGAGTTGTATGGACAGTCAAAGGAAGATTTTCATCTATTGTACAATAGAAGTACCTCATCTCAGTATTCTGATGACAATGCACATACCAGCTGCCTCGTCAGCAGTCAGTACATTAAAGTATTTGATTTGCTGAAAATTCCACCTGGCTCTCCTTAATGGTCTTAAGGACTGAAAGTTTCTAACACAGCTGCACCAACACTTCAAGCTCTTGCCCAGGCTCAGTGCAATGCATTATCACTGACATCGTAACACTGTTCGAGTGTCATTACAGTGTCACTCACAGTACCTTTTGCACTGATCGGGTATCATCTCTAAAGAAGCCACTAAAATAACACTGAAACTAGATTTCCACAACTCTGGCTTTCTGTTCTTGTTTCACCATTTTCTTCCTCTTTCTTAAATACATTGGTTTATGCAAATAATGTTACATCAAAGCAAATCCAATGGGAGAAATCACCCCAGGTGTAGCTCCACTGAAGCAAAATAATACTAGTACTGTATGCCAGGTTCTTAGGTCTGCTTTAACTCTGCTTCGCTGAAGATGACACTGATTTTCTCAGATAGAGCAATATATTCTAACTAACCTCCTGTCTAAAGAAACCATTGTGATTTTGACATGCGTTAAGATAACACTTCAGCGCAGCCCATAGACTTGCTCAGAAACGTGCGTATGTGACTGTGCTGCCTTTTGCTTTATTCAGTGATGAAGCTGGTGCTTGCACAGGGTGGCAGATCGACAGCTGCAAGGACAGGAGACCTTTGCTTATCCTCAGAACAGATTGCCAGGCAGCCGAAGCAGAGCCCTTCATTCTCTTTTGCCAGCTTGTCTCAGCCCTCGTCTTCGGGACACAGTTGTTGCCCTCATTCAGCCTCTGCCACCTCTGCTCTGTCTCCCATACAGAACAGGGGAAAGGTAAAATCTGTTCACACCAGCGGGTTTTCCTCTTCAGGGAAATCAGAGCGAGATGATAAAAAACTACGGACAAAGCACTTTATTGCTAGGACTGCCTGGATGTTACTGTACTCCTCTCTTCTTTTCCATTGCTGTGAGACACGCAGGTATTTTAGACCTCTTTCAGAAGACTACTATTTATTGTTTCACCTTTAGTCATAAGAAGTGAGATTATTGCCCCAAATGCTGCAAGTTTCACTGGCTAGAGCAAGACTGGAAGGTCTGAATATATCACAAAATTCCATCAGTTCTGGTCCTAGCTCAAATGTAATTTTAAATGGTCTGCCATTTTACAAAAAAAAAAAAAAAAAAAAAAGTAAAGTAGCAATTGTTTTTCTATACTCTTTATAAGCTATTAGTGCTACCTCCTTCACTCTTAATCAGCCCAAACCCCCACTATTAAGCAAAAATTACATTTTGCTTTAGAGTAAAATGCTTATTAACTTTTCATGTCCAATGTCTTGTGTAATGTATAAGCATAATAAGCAACTTTTATAGCATTATAGCTGTGCTAGTATGGATCTACAAATTACAGGTAAAACTAGTCAAGCCACAGAAAATCCCAAAAATGAAAAGGCTTTCTAAAAGTATGAGGTTGCATATAGGAAAACTGGCAGGCCGCTTTTTATTTTATTTTTAATATTGTTATTAAACTTTATGATTCTATATAATAATTTCATTCCATCCCACATACCACAGAAATGTCAGGTGCTTTGTTTTGAAGCATAAAGAAGTCAAGCTTTTAAGTAAAAGACACCCAAACTCTGCAAACATTTCATCTAATCTTTAGTAGGCCTTTACTGAAGTCAAGTGGACTTAGACCTCACACACAAAAAAAAATCATATTTGTAAAACCCTTCAGTGCTTGAACAGAACTTAAAGGCACAATACTCATTAATGTAAATTAATTTCATAAAATAACATTTCCACTGAAAATTCTTAATTAGCAAAAAGGTTGCTATGAGTTCAGTGCTGGGAATCATCTGCTCTCACATTGGCTGTGTAACTGCTCCCTCACTCAACATCAAGAGCAGGGCCAAAACATAAGCAATAGCAGAGATCATTTACTCCAATATGCTCCTTCACCAATCTGTCTTCCCTTTGGCCTGCAGCTGGTGTTTGAACTCACACATCTCACTTAAATTACTTTGTAGAAAAAGAAACTCAATGTTTTAAGATAGGGAGTCCAGGTTTTAGTGGAATAAAGTAAAAAGCAGAAAGAAGTGCAACTTCTTCCAGTTGAGAATGGGAAGACTGATTAAACACTTGGCTTGGACTCAGGTCAGAGAGAACAAACCAAGAACAAGCATAGGTACAGCAAACTCTGAGCGTTTGCACAAACACATTTTTGACAATCAGCTAACGTTACTTGTTTCAAGTGAAGCTGTTGAGTACAGATTATAGTTTTGATGCAGAAAATAGATATTTAGATGACTGACTCCAATACTGGTATCCACCACTAACACCAAATGAGTGAAGGGAATAGTTAATCTGAACAACCACATCTCCCACATCTATATTGTGGAAAGCCTAGCAACTTGAACACGCCGGGGAAAAAGAACTGGCACCATCCAAATGACCACAAACTACTTGCAGGCATAATCCTCCACTACATTACAGTGCCACTGCTCAATTTTCTATGCATTGAAAAAAAATACAACCAAGAAATGCTTATTAGTAATCTCCACATCTAAGATGACAGCATAACCCCTGTCAAAGATTGAATTGTGATATATTTTGTCACAGCTAGCTGCTATAAGCACAGTCTCCATACTATATATAAACATGTAACTATCATTTTCTAAAAACTAGATTGAAGACAACATAGTCTTTCCATCCAAATCCAGTCAAAGCATTGATGTGTTTTTATGTTCCTCAGTACAGTGAGAAACACTGAAAAGAAATGAATTCTGCATCTTGCACTGAGTTACAAACAGCCTCACCTCTGATTCTTATTTCACAGTTTACATAGTGAAAACAAAAAAAAAAGAAAAGAAAAAAAGAAATATACCTAACTCTTGTTACTTCTAGAGTTGTGTATATTCTTCATTTCCTCTAAGCAGAGCATCCCTCTACACCTCTCTCATGTCTTGATAACTAATGAACCACAGCAGTGAGGGAGCAAACACCCTCAGCTGCTCTGCACAGGGCTCCAGCAAACAGGCAAGGGCAGCAAGAGTCCCATTCTCCCTCAGGGTGGAAGCTCTTGTTGCCTCTCTGACAGACCTATCTCAAGGTCAATTTTCACTACAAAAAAAAATCATTTTTGTATAGGTTGAAGCACTAATCATAAAAAAAGACAAGCTCCTTTATTTCCAACTATTTGCAAATCTTGCCTGCTGTCTGTGGTCCGAGACAAGGGCAAAAGGGTTTGATCCAGCAACATCAGAGTCCCTAGGGCATTATTAAGAGAAAGGAGAATTAAAGACAGCTCTTGAGCAGCAGCTTTGCCCGCAGATGAGCGGTATGCTGGGCTGGCTCCAAAGAACCAGCTTAGGACAAGGGAGCTGTAGCACATATAGGGAAGCAAGAAAAGAGGGGCAAGCAAGGGGAGAGGGTGCAAAAGAGAAAGGAACACACCAGCAATTTGCAGCCCTATTATCCAGCTGGCTGCTAGGGAAAGCAGCTCTGAGGCACTGGTAACCACACAGCCCTACCCCACTCCCAGCTGGGGAATGAACCGATTAGAGCTGCTTTCCTTTTCTAACTCCCCAGGGAAGAGCAGCAGCTCTTTTCCAACTCCTCCTCCACCCTTGCAGCAGCCCTGCAGGTGCTCAGGATGCTATTTTCAGCCATTCGCCAGCAGGTGTGACTCAAGGCCCTGTTATTCCAAAGCATACAAAGGCGAATTTAAAGTGGGAACTGTCCTTCCTCCTATTGTGGCAACATCAGTGCTATGGATACAATTCACCAAATCTACTCATTTCTCATTTCTTCCTCAATTCCCTATTCGCTTTCAAGCTAATATGCTTTATACAAGCCTCAATATATTTGCAGAGCCCAGGACTCCTTGTGCAGTACCAGCACCCATCTACTGCCAGCAAACACACACCTTCCTTCTCTGTGCCCTCCTTCCCAGCATTTTTCCTGCATACCATGACATTTCTGGGTGAAGAAGTCTTGCTTTCAGCTGATACTGTGGGTTGCTCTCATATTTGCCTTTATTCTATTTAGGTTTAAAACAAACAAAAAAACAAACAACATGAGAAATAGAATAGCAACCTGATCTAGTCGGGGATGTCCCTGCTCCTTGCAGGCGGGTTGGACTAGATGACCTTTGAAGGTCCCTTCCAACCCTAACCATTCTATGATTCTATGATTCTATGAATACAGGCTGGAAGACATTGAGAAACCTCAGGTCAAATTTTCTAGTGTGAGCTCTGCAACGGAGTCCCAAAGTCAAACACCCATCTGAATATCATGCAGGCATAGTCCCAAGGGAAGAGAGTATGAAAGCATCTTATTTTGTTCACGTAGATAGTGTCAGCATTCCACTATGCTCTGATAAACTGAAGACATCACCATCTATCCCTCAGTTGCACGGCCAAGCTCACTATTGCATTCCTCTACAGTACATGGATTCTTTTTATATTTAAATATTAGGAAAAAATTTTTTACACTGAGGGTGGTAGAACACTGGAACAGGCTGCCCAGAGAGGTTCTGGATGCTCCATCCCTGGAAATGTTCAAGGCCAGGTTGGATGAGGCTCTGAGCAACCTGATCTGGTTGGAGATGTCCCTGGTCCTTGCAGGGGGTTGGAATAGATGACCTTTAAATATCCCTTCCAACCCAAACCATTCTATGATTCTATGATTATAACCTAGAACCAAATAAGTTCAAATCCATGCAAAAAACCCAATAGATGTCCCAAAATATTCTCATGCCTCCTTATAAGGAAAGATAGGTAAGCACAGTGATACAACACATCACCTCTAGGCACACTGAAGCTGTCACTAATCCATCCCAGGCAGTTTTCCTAATGATTTCCATTAGCAAATCATTCTCCCAATGATGGCATGCCTGGGGCACCAGAAGACCTGTGCTCTCCTATTCCACCACAGGCACCATTCCCAACTGTGTGTGCACAGGCAGCCTCACGCAGCAGTAAGTTTTCAGCTGCCAGAATGCAGCAAAGACATTTCAGATGAGCCAAATGCCAA
Source organism: Chlamydotis macqueenii (assembly GCF_036417535.1). Taxonomy (NCBI): domain Eukaryota; kingdom Metazoa; phylum Chordata; class Aves; order Otidiformes; family Otididae; genus Chlamydotis; species Chlamydotis macqueenii. The sequence goes on from NC_141557.1 coordinate 118,281,196, forward strand.
GTGTCTTGATCTGTAGACTGAATGTGGTGGCTGACATGAAGTCTCATGGACATACAGAATGTTTGAGGGAAGGGGACACAAATCACTTTAGACATGCAAATTCAAGCTTTGGTTATGATTTCAGTGTGTGTGTGCTATAATTGAGTATTAAATTTGTAAAATTTTACAGTGAAGGCTGTGACAGCAAAAGGGACTGTACTGCTAAGTTCACTTAAGTTCCCTTTTGTCTTCCCTCCTTCCTGTTCCCATTTCCATCCCTCTGTCCCTGTGTTCATTATTTTCTTCCAATCTTCTTTTTTTCCTGCCCTCTCCTATTGTTTTTCTTCCCCTCCCACCTTCTCTAATGTCTTTTAGTTCCTCTTTCAGCCTCTGCTCCCATATCTGAAAGCAGTGTTGCTATAACTAGCCACACTCAGGTTTGCTACCTGCCAACAGCTAGCACAGGAAAACCATGAAGCAGGAAGAGCTGCTATTTCAAATCGCTCTATCAGCAGATGCTTTAGCCAGAAGATGCAGCAAAAAAACAGGATTGCCTTAGAAAGGTGAGCAAGTACCATCTGGGAGGAAGGGAAGGAAAACTGAGAGATTTAAAGCAATTCTGTAACATCACACTACCTGCAGGTCAAACACTACAGTGCCTTTAATTCCCATGTATTTTAAATTGCAAGCGACAGATCTGCAGCACTTTATCATTCATACGTATCTTCTAATATGATTAGATGTGGCACATGAATCTGGTTGCAGCAGGTATTAAGACATGTATGACAAGCATTTCTTCATAGGTTACTGCACTGAGATATAATTTTTGCTTCAGGCATACACATGCACACAATTACTGTTAGAAATACTTCATATGCGAAAGAGATTGAGTATACAAGTAAACAAAAATCTTTAAAGCATAGTTTCACACTGAAAGCCAGATACATAAAAATGGCACCTTCCAAAGTATACCTGAAAAAATGTAATTTAGCAATATTGTTACAATATATTAGCCCTGAAAAGTCAAACTTCAACAGAAAAGTGAACTAGTTTTCCCTACTTCTTGTGCATCAGAGCTGCTCCTTTAGTGAACATACAGACACAGAAATTAATTCCAAAGTTGCACAAATTTTGTGATAGCTAGAGGACACTAAGACAAAAGGCAGCTGTGGTTAGATTCTGGCCTGTCAAATTACCATAAGCATCCTCCTCCCTTATTTGTCCAGAGAACAACACAGCAGAAGGTCCTAGCAATCACCAGGTCCTCTCAGCCACTATACAGTGCACCCCATTCCCACCTAAACAGTTTACCAGCTAGCAACTGACCGTGCTGCATCAAGTGGAAAGAATCCAGCTTCTCAGTTCTTCAAATTCCATATATTTAGTGTGCAGGAGAAATGTAAGAAGCATTTCTGAACTGGCACAAGTGATCAGGAAATTAAAGAGTAGAAACCACAGAATATCAATATGCTGTTTCTAATAGCGCTAGAATAGACCTGCACTTTGGGTGTTGCGCATTCATGTGCCACCCATCAGGCACTGTCACAGTCTGCAGTGGACAGGCTCTATGTGAGCTCCATAGCCAAGGAGAAAGTTCACTCCAAACCAGGCCCATCTAACTCATCCTGTAACAAGGGCTGAAATGAAAGAGTACACATCTATGCATCTTCTATGCAACCAGCATATCTTCACCAACAAATTAGCTTTGTGTTGTAACTAACTTAGAAATAATTAACGTTCAGATTTACAATACTGCTCATTCTGTTTTCTTTGACTTCTATTTCCCTATTGTAGTTTGTCTTTTTCATCCTTTCTTCTGAATATCACATCCCAATTCCTAGGTCTTAAACAACCATGCTTCTGTCACACTGCTCTCCCACATTTCAACCAGTAAAAAAAACTTTCTCAGCCTTCTGGTTTGCCTCAGAAAAGTCTGAGTTTCATTTCCTTTTATGCTTGTGTACGGTCACACTATATATACAAAAACAGTAAAACAGTAATACTTAACATGTAGTGGTCTAAGCACTCACCTGTTGCCTAAGCAACAAACAAATTAACCTGAAGAAAAACCCAATTTCATCCTCTTCATGCTGAGACATAGGGAACATATATTTCAAATTACCTAATGAAACACACTATGAAGAAAAGGACACAGTAGGTACTAAATGAAGGCACAGAATGGGAAACAGACAAGGCAATAGCGCATTTTCTGTACTAAACGAGAGCCTTACCATCCTGCTGGCCCTGGAGGTTCTGAGGACTTTGCATTCGCTCTTCCAGATTTGAGCTGAGGTCAGAGTTCACAGCTGACATCCTAGTCGAGTCGCTCATATCAAACTCATCACTTTCTATAGAGCTTTCATCCTGCAAACAGAAAGTGTCAGAGACGGGTCAGAAAACGTCGTACGCTGTTCACATTATATGTGCATTCCTGTTTGTTTCATTAACACCTGGCTGAAGTGTAATCATGCTAAATCTTTGTGTATATATGCAAATAAGCAGAGCACATAAAGAAGAGCAATGAAAACATAGCGTTTATGTGCTATGATAATATGACAAATATAATTTGTTCAACTCTGAGGATACTCCCTTACTGCAATCATAACTATTTCCACAGTATTTTGCAAAACAGGGCTAGTAACTAGAGATCCCATACCACGTCCTTGTTATATAAACGTGGTTGAGGAGAGCTCTCCACATTCCCTGCCTGAATTCTCTACCTTTCCCAAGTGAGCGTAGTAATCCTGTGATGACCACACACAGTAAGATTTCTGAATGGCAACTTGACCTAATAAGAATCCACAACCAAATTCCCTTGACAGGATGTCACCCTTACACTGTTGCTGTGTTTCAAGAAGTGTCTATGAAAACAATAAAGCTTACAGAAGTTCTGAGCATGGTCAAATGACAAAACAAAGTAATAAAATCGCATGAGAATAACTTCAAATTTGTTCTACCTCATACATCTTTAATATGGTTTATCCATCAAGTCTAATTACAGAGCATCTACTAGGAAAGATAGCAGAGGGCAAAAAGGAAAAGTTCTGATCAAAAATGTTACTGTCAGTTATAAAAGCGTAACAGTTTTGGACCTAGTCCAGTAAATGTTCACATATATGTTTAACATAATTTGTTTCAGACCCACTCATGAATTAAAAATTAAGCATCCACAAGTCTTGCTCTGTAAGCTGCTGAGGCAAGACACAAACCTATGGTGATGCATTTTTCAGGAACAACTTTTCTGAGATATACCCCTGTTATGAAGAAAAGCCATTTAAAGAACACGTAGAAAAATAAGACAGGTAATTTTGTATCCCCTGAAGATTAGTTTAAAATGTGTTTTCAATTAATATAGTTCATATTTGGTTTTATAACAAAACCAGAAGTTCAACTGACAGTATTCTGACTATTTTTTTCTGGGTTACTCACCAGAATTGACCTATAATAATAGCAATCTAGAATTTTATTTACTGTGTATTTATTGTGAACAGTTTCTACAGACACTAATATAGCTGTTTTCTTATTTCTGAGCACTTGGCCCTTAAATCAACTCCTCTCTTGGGTCTCAGTGATGTTACCAGCTTGCACGGGTGCTTCATTTTTGGAAGGGGAATTTCCTGCAGTCACGACTCTTGTTGAACAGGGAGGAAGTTCGGCCAAATGCCGTTCAGGAGTGAGAGTGAGACAACACACAAGGCAATGCTGTTCTGCACTGTCACACCGGGACAATGACAAATAATGAAACAAACATACCTTGTTCTCAAAGTTTTGTAAAAAATTAAACAGAAGAGTGAGGGTTTCTCTAGCAGGCACCTGTTTGCCTTGCCCAGATAAGGCAACCCAGTTACAGCAGCAGCAAATACCCGAAAGCTGCCCTCACACAAGAACTGTGGTGCCCACTAACCTCCTGTCCCAGACAGATGGGGCCGAGGCACACGTTGAGCTGGTTCTAAAGTCTAGGGAAAACACACACTGCTTGTTCAAAGAGCAAGATCAGAATACAAGCGCGCCCCCCCCCCCCCCCCCCCCGACCTTCTAGAAGGCCATGCCTCTGTTAAAACACGGTGGTACTTCTCACTGAATCCTGCACAAACCAGCAAACAGCAGCTTACAGTTTCCAATTCTGAGGTCAGGCAATCCGTACGGGCTCCCAGAAAGGGAGCTCTGGCTATCCAACACTTGCATAGGTATAAACCAACACACACGGGCAGCCCGTGTTTGCTGACAGCACTCTGAAAAACACCTCCACCTCACTCCTCAAACTGTGCAAACATTTATCTAAATCTGCGTGGACACACAGGCGTGGGGAGAAGAGCTGGGAGCCGCTGGTGTCTTTGTACCAGTTGCAGCATAGCTGTAAATTTCCTCACAGTGATGAGCTCTCCTTTCAGATGAAGCCTGTTTCCCTTTCATCGATGGCCTCAGCTTAAAAATGATTAATTGAGGATGAGAGAATGAGGAGGCTTTCAGTTGCTGTACTAGCTAGTTGTGGGATCCAAGTTTACTCCTGTTTCAATTCCACCCCCTCCACAAGACTACAGGTATGATTGGTGAAACCTTGGAAACAGAGCCTTCCTACAAACCCAAGCATGTTTTTTAAGTGCATGAAATAGTCTGAATGTATGCATCAGAAATCTTGCTGCTTTGTACTACATTTCCACTGTCCTCTTGTCCTCAGTGCAAACGTACAGCCTGCAGAAAAAAAGCAAAACTCTGCTTTGAGAAAAGGCATAAAGATTATCCCGAGAAAGTTCCTTGTGCCCACTCTGCCCTGGCAAAATTATTATTACTAAAACATATTAAAAAAATTACTTTTCTCTTCATAAATCCAGTGCTGCAGACACTTCATACACAGCAACATTAGAGCTGCAAAACTGAGCCGAGCAGGGAGATACCAAGCAATGGTGCCTCCTGCTGCCACCATATCATTGCCACTGGTTCATTTAGATGAAAAATTGGTTTAACAAAAATTTCAGTCATCAGACCAGAAAGACTACGAAAATATTCAGGCTGCAACAGCACTGTGGCAAGTGGCCATGATCCAAGGAAGGCTAAAGCCCAGACAAAATTAAATCTGATGCGGGACGTCAAGGGCAACAAGAAAAGCTTCATTAGGTACATCATGGACAAAAGGAATACCAAGAAGAATGTGGGCCCTCTCCAGAAGGAAACAGGAGACCTAGTTACCCGGGACATGGAGAAGGCTGAGGTCCTCAATGACTTTTTTGCCTCAGTCTTCACTGGCAAGGGCTCTATCCACACTGCCCAGGTCACAGAAGGCAAAAGCAAGGACTGGGAGAATCAAGAACTGCCCACAGTAGCAGAAGAGCAGGTTCGGGACTATCTAAGGGACCTGAAGGTGTGCAAGTCCATGGGACCTGACGAGGTGCATCTGCGAGTCCTGAGGGAACTGGCAGATGAAGTTGCCAAGCCACTGGCCATCATATTGAGAAGTCATGGCAGTCTACTGAGGTTCCCAGAGACTAGAAAAGGGGTAACATAATCCCTGTTTTCAAAAAGGAAAACAAGGAAGACTGGGGGAACTACAGGTCAGCCAGCCTCACCTCTGCAAGATCATGGAGCAGATCCTCCTGGAAGCCATGCTAAGGCACATGTAAAATAAGAAGGTGCTTGATGACAGCCAGCACAGCTTTACTAAGGGCAAATCATGCCTGACCAATTTGGTGGCCTTCTATGATGAGGTTACAGCATTGGTGGACAAGGGACAACCAAATGACATCATCTATCTGGACTTGTGCAAAGCATTTGACACTGTCCCACACAACATCCTTGTCTCTAAACTAGAGAGACATGGATCTGACAGAGGGACCACTCAGTAGATAAGGAATTGGCACTCAGAAAGTTGTGGTCAATGGCTCAGTGTCCAAGTGGAGACTAGTGATGAATGGCGTTCCTCAGGAGTCAGTATTGGGACTGGCCCTGTTTAATAGCTTTGTTGGTGACATGGACAGTGGGATAGAGTACACCCTCAGCAAGTTCGCTGACAACATCAAGCTGTGTGGTGTGATCGACATGCTGGAGGGAAGAGATGCCATCCAGAGGGACCTTGACAGGCTGGAGAGGCGGGCCTGTGCAAATCTGATTAAGTTCAACCAGGCCAAGTGTAAGGTCCTGCACATGGGTTGGGGCAATCCCAGGTACAAAAACAGGCTGGGCAGAGAATGGATTGAGAGCAGCCCTGAGGAGAAGGACTTGGGAGTGCTGGTGGATGAGAAGCTGGACATGAGCTGGCAATGGGCGTTTGTAGCCCAGGAAGCCAACTGCACCCTGGGGTGCACCAAAACAAGCATGCCCAACAGGTCAAGGGAGGTTATTCTCTCCCCCTAATCTGCTCTGGAGCCCCCGACATAAGAAGGATGTGGACCTGTTGGAGTGAGTCCAGAGGAGGGCCACAAAGATGATCAGATGGCTGAAGCACCTCTCCGATGAAGACAGGCTGAGAGAGTTGGGGCTGTTGAGCCTGGAGAAGACAAGGCTCCAGGGAGACCTTATAGTGGTCTTCCAGTACCTAAAGGGAGCTTATAAGAAAGATGGGGAGAAACTCTTTACTGGACCCTGCTGTGATAGGACAAGGGGTAATGGTTTTAAAAGGGGGAAGCACGGTTTTAAGAGGGAAGCAGATTCAGACTGGACATAAGGAAAAAATGTGGAACACTGGAACAGGTTGCCCAGAGAGGTGGTGGATGCCCCAATCCTGGAAACATTCAAGGCCAGGTTGGATGGGGCTCTGAGCAACCTGATCTAGTTGAAGATGTCCCTGCTTCTTGCAGTGGGATTGGACTGGATGACCTTTAAAGGACTCTTCCAACCCAAACGACTCTATGACACTATGATTCTGTGATCCAGCATGAGTGCTTGACCCTGTTGTGGGAGGAATAAGACTCAAAGGGAAGAAGTGGAAAAACTAAAGAGTCCTTTAACTCCTAAGGCTATTGCAGGGATAAGGCCTCTTCTCTCCTGCTGCTTTAAGTCCTGCTGCCAGATTCCTGAAAAGGGGCAGCATGCAGAGGGGAGACGCAATAGGAGGGAAAGACAACTAGGCTGTACTTGTGCATGAAGAACTCAAAGAGAGGGGATCTCTCCCCACAGCCTCCACAACTGAAAAAAAAAAAAAGCAAAAGCAAAACTGCTATTTCTACAAGAGTGATTAAATGAGGTGTTGAATACTTCATAAATCCCCATCAATAGCCCACGTCTACTTATTATGAAACCAAATGCGGTTGACTCCACAGAAGTCAGGAGTCAGTCAGGATCTCTGACATAATCCAGCTGCTAAGGTTGCTTTTGAAGGTTTTCTTTATTAAAAAAAATCTTGTAGTTAGGCAGAAGAACACAGCATGCAGGTCTGCTTTTTGGCAGGCACGTAGCTGGGCTTCTAACTATTTGGCAGTCCAAATAGTAAATGAACACATTTCTGGCAAAATGAGTTTATTACAAATAATTTGGTAGGTGTCATCCAATTGATTATAGACTTATAGAACCATTTAGGTTGGAAAAGACCTTCAAGATCATAAAGCCCAATCGTCAACCTAACACTGCCAAGTGCCATTAAACCATGTCTCTAAGTGCCACATCTGCACGTTTTTTAAATACTTCTAGGGATGATGACTCAACCACTTCCCTGGGCAGCCTGTTCTGATGCTTGATAACCCTTTTCAGTGAATAATTTTTTTCCTAATATCCAATCTAAACCTCCCCTGGTGCAACTTGAGGTCATTTCCTCGTCCTATCACTTGCTACTTGAAGTACTTCTCAAGATCTGGAAAAACTCTGAATAAATCACAGGAAGAAAATAATTTTTCACAAGAAATAAATGCAATTCAATTCCAATTCTCTCTGAAGAAGCTTGATTCTCAGTCTACTTCTCTTCCTTTTTTTTCTGCCTTTTTATTCAAAGTTTCAAAAGCAACCTCTACTCTTATATAACAAGCTTTTTGCCTTAAAGATTTCAACCGATGTTGCCAGGGCTTCCATCTATCTCACTATAATGTGTTGCATCCTGGCTGCTAACCTTGAGAACACCATGGCATTCATTTCAGCTATTGATGGTATTGCTTTCTAGAAGTAGACAATGAAAGTCACTGCTGAACACAGCACGAAGTCTCGGGTGAACATGCTGCTCCCCTTAACCTTTCCACTGGTCCAGACAGTAAAAGGGCACCTTCAGGTAATTTGAAGCAGTACAGCATATTACCCCCAACCATGGAAGGGTGGTAAGTCATGACATTTTCTCTCAACCTGATTACTTGCACTTGGTTTGGTTTCAGACTCACTATTTTAGCAATTAAACGATAAAGATGGGATCAAGATTCATCTCCAGTTCAGTTTCCTTGCTATCACAAAGACAAGCAACTAAGAACACAGGAGAACAGAAAAACAAACTTAAAAGATTTCAGGTATTACCTCATCTTGCTGTGAATTTAGTAGCTGCAGCTTCATGTGTTTCATATAGGCCATAGTAATTGGCATGTTGTAATCAATCATACTGGTCACCAAAGTTGGAGGTTTTCCATTATCTGTAATAAAAAATATTTATTATGCATTATATATTAATTGTGGAGGCTACTTCAGCCTACTCTGCAGTCAAAGTCAGACAGTTATGTCATTTAGTTCTAACTTTGGCATTTTCAACTGCTTGTAGGCTATACAGATGGAAGCCTCCCAAAGAAAAATGAAAATCAAGTTCAAACACTGAAAAATGATGGGTCCTTGTATCCTAAATGACTACAGCACATGCATCGTATCTATTCCTTATGTTAAGCTCCCATATAAACATTTCCATAGCAAAATAAATTATTTCCTCCAGATAAAATCTTCTTTCTATTGAGGGTGAATATGGTATCCAACTCCATCCTTGAGTGAAAGCAGAAGATTCACTACCTTTCAGCTTAAATAAATGAGATGATCTGACTTATTGTACTGTTCCAGTCTACCAAATTTTTATGAAACCTCACTTAAGCCAGGAAAATATAAATGGGTATTAGGAATAAAATTACTTTACATCCCACTATTTGACACTAAAACTACCTTTATGATCCGCTCCATCTGGGTTTAAATGCATTCTTTTCTGGCACTCTGAGCAGCTCATTAGAAATCGTGTCACCGCTTCTCTCGGTAGGAAGGCATAGGTCTCTGAAATCTGAAATTAATAACAAAATATAGGTGTTATTATATAAGCTGATTGAGCATGATTTAACAGAACTGATCATTATATTTCCAAATAAGGCATATTATCTTATTATGCCATGAAGCACAATGAAAGCATGTTCCGCATACTATGTAGGATTTCAAGAAGCGTTTATCCAATCTGCCTACTTATCATCTAATGGCTAATAATAGTCACTACTGAACCAAATTTCACTTTTATCAAAACAGGTTTTGTTTTCTGTTTAGTTTTTTTCAATCTCCTTTCAGCAAAAAGATTCATACACAATAGGCATCCTATTGAGGGATGTTTCTAAAAAAAGTTGAAAAGTGACCTTTCTCTTATAACCAATACCAAAAAAAAAAAAAAACATTTGTTTTACATGCTCTATTTATATTTATTGTAACAATATGCAGACAGATATAGCACATTAGCAGTGACGACAGTCTCCTTGCTAGTTTAACTTTGTATTGGAATGTTTTGGGAAAACATTCTTGGAAAGCTTGTGATTTAATACTACAGTGTAAGTTATTTTTACTAATGATTATAGACTTGAGGAGCTGCTTGATTTCAGAGACTCTGCTTCACCTTGAAACAACAGTTTTTTGTTGTTTCCTCTTTTTAACATCACCATTCTTTCCAATCACATACTTGCAAGCAGACTTCAGAGGGATTATTTTTTCTATCTTGAAAGAGGAGAGGAGCAGAGGAGCACTTATTGCTGGTTTTAAAGATTGCATTCTCCTCCCCTCAAGGGTGTATCTGTCTTTCCAACACTTTTGCCATGCTGAAAAGGACCTGGAGGTGACGGCCAGCGCCAAGCTGAAAATGAGCCAACAGCGTACTCTCTGATCACAGATAAAGCAAATCTCATACTGGCTACACTAAGCGTATGGCCAGCAGATCAAGAAAAGTTATTACCCCTTTCTACTCAGTGCTAGTAAGTGAGCAGCTGGAATGATGTGTCTGGTTTGCCCCTACACAGGAGAAGGCTGCTGAGTAGCAGGACTGGGCTCTGTGGGAGGCCATCACCATGGCTGGAGCCTAAACCAGGTGCTTTGACTGCAAGGACAGGTTGAGGGCACTGGATTTGTTCCATGTGACTAAGAGTAGGTTACAAGGCAAGGAGAGATCTAATTGCAGCCCACCACTGCCTGAAGGGAAGTTACAAAAACTGGACAGAAACTCTTCAGAGGATATAACCAGGGACAAGAGGCACCAACTGCAGCTTGGGATGTTCAAACTGGACTATGGGTCCCTGCGAGGCGTGACACTGGACATCAGGAAAAATGTCTTCTCAAGGAGGCCAGTGTACTGAAGCAGGTTTACCAGATGGGTGGAAGAATCTCCAGACTTGGATGTTTTCACGACACTACAAGGGAAAGCCATGGCTCTTCTGTGATTCATTACATACATTGATGTATATACACTGAACAGTGCAAGCATTGTAAGGAATCTCTGGCCCATCTTTTCCCAACCAAGGTGATTGTCTTGCAATGGAGATAATCCCCGAAGAACGATAAAGTGCCAGCAATAGATTAAAAGAAGAGTCAACTGATACCTGCTTATATTCCCTTATTGTAAAACCTACAGCAGGAGCTATCTCCTACCAAGCACTACGCTGATCCAAGTCTGTAGGAAGTGCTGAAATATGGAGGTGGGTGTATGAAAGTGTGGATACAGAAAGGACAAGGTAACTTTCTTTAACTGGATGCAACAGGATTACACGCTCTCCAAATCACTCATGCTCCTCACAAGGGTGCTAAAAGGAGGAGGAGTGGCCAGTTTTAACTCTCTTACACTGTTCTCTTGGCTTGTCCTCTACTTAACCCATGTTGAAACTTACATTTCCTAAAACTCCACGGACAAGACTTATCAGGGATAGTATTTCGGAAAGTAGGCAGAGTTTAAATTAGCGTTTGTTGCTGTGACATGGAAATACATGGAAATGATGCATTGTAAGGTAAGAAGGCAATTTATACCATCCTGTTTATTTTATTGTTGTTTAAGCTATTTATTGAGAAAATTTGGATTATCATAAAAGTAAAATTCGTCCTGTGATGAAAATTGGCAAAGATTTTTCCTGGGCCTCAACAATTTATCTGAAAATGAAGGCACTAAATGAAGCCACTTTTGAATGGGAGATCCTACCAAAAAAAAAATATTTTCAGATTACTTTTCCTGGGTTTTGTACCACAGAATAGAGAACAGATGTGTATCTACCTTTCTAAATACAAACCCATTAGTTATACTCATGCTTTATGGAATCTAAAAAATAACTTAAAATGAGCTAGACTTTAGCATTAAGAAAATTGATAAGTGCACATACGCACAACCTCTCATAACACTTCACACATTTAGCACTGTATTGAAATTAATGGAGCTTACCCATGGATTCATTACTTGCCTACATTTGATAGGAATGCTCCATTTATTCTAATCAAATATCTCTGTCAAAATTCCAGTTCTACTCAAACAAGATGAAAATCCTCCACAGAAAGGAAGTGAGCTAAGTCCCAGATTTGGTAGGTATGCTCCACTGACTGTAAGGGAACTGGTTTTATGACTAAATTTGTCCACATAGCAGATGCTAGTGTCTCCAGCCTCCCACTGCAATACAGTTTTAAGGATGCCCTTCCCTAAATAACACCAGTTTTCACCAACTTTCCCCCCTGTTTATTTTGTAGTTTGAATCAATCACTTACAGTCCGAGACTTCGGCCTGTATAAATTGGCATAGCACAATAGGTATGATATTAAAAGAGATATGTTGAGGGCATAACCCACAGCTTTCCTTACTCTTGGTGCTTGAATATACACAAAAAGCTCTTGCCAATTTTCAATGCTAGAAAATTTAATAAAAAAAAAAAAAAAAAAAAAAAAAAAAAAAAAAAAACAACCAACCCCAAACCTCATTCCTCCACCCGTGCAGATTCCTCTTTGCCTTTCTCATTAAAGAAGGGCACATCTACTTTGTAAGATGCAGATAGCTGCCTGCTTGCTCTGGCCACGCTCTGAACCAGTTGGCTTAGCACCAGCTGTAGCCAGGAAGCTCTCCAACCAACTCAGCACAGGGCCGAACACAAAATCCGACATTCCACCCCTCAGTAGAGCTCACCAGCTTGCACACAAAGTCAGGCTGATGTAGTTCATGGTGCTGGCTTTCGTGTGAGCATTTCAGAGCATACCCTGGAGGTCTATGACACTAAGTAACTATACAGAAATACCTTAGATAGTGGTCTGATTTTGTCAGGAAAAAAAATGTTTCTGTCCTCTATTCTACCTGAAAGAAAGCAGTAATGACTCAGGCCTCACTGACGCTGTATATTCTCACTGCTTTCAGCAGCCCTGCTCCTGGCTCTCTTCTCAAGGCCGTTAACTAACAAAAAAAAAATATACTCAGACCATCTCATTCAGTGATGTGCTGCAATAAAATAAATTTGGTTTATTGCAATTCCACACACACAAAAAAAATCCAAATGTACACGCTTCTACATTTTAAGAAAAAATAAAGCCAGAAAAGTGAGGTGAAGCAGGGGATATTGTATTATTTACACCCACATACTGACAACACAGACAGGTATATTTTTGGCATGACTTACAAGAAACTGGTCATGCACATGCCTGTACCAATCAAAGAACAATCAGTGCCAATTTACCATATTGATAAAATTACTTAGACTGCTTTAAAAAAATATATAAGTACACTTTTTCCTAATATGAAGCTTTAGAAGTATGCTTATGTGATTCCTTATTCTTACTAGTAGTTTTATTGCACGTTAGTATATCTTCTGTGGCTTGTAGAAACGTGTTATCTTGTATCTGGAGGTATCCTGTATCACAAACAAATCAGAAAACAAGCAGATTCCAGCAGGTTGGTCTTTAGGTATTGTGTACTAGATATAGCTCTTCCAGCTGAATGCTTTTTACATTGTAAAGGGATAAAAAATATATTAAGAAGAAACTAGATATCTGGAGGATTAACCAAAGGGTGAAAAAATCACACAGGATTTGTTTTAGCCTGAGAAGTTACAGGATAAGAAGCAAACATTTCCTGACAACACAGTCCATGTGCACCTACACATATTTCATTTTAACTACGAACTCAGAGGAAAACAAAGAGAGTTGACTTCAGCAGCTTCAGAGTCAAAACTTTTATGATCTTATTTCATCGTTCACAAGAAGTCTATGATAGAATATATTTTGACATATATCAACCCATTCAAAACATCACCCAACAACAAAGGCCTTCTAGACCTATAATTGACCTCCATGCTGCTTACTGGATCCCATTAAGAGAACCAAGGCAAGTGATCCGGTACATGAGCATGTAATCTGATTTACACTGGAGCTCAGTGATGCACGCTCCAGTTGTCTATGAGGAGCGTATTGTATTTCTACAGCATCACGCAGGCACAGAAAATGGGCAAAGTCTCCTTTATGGTCTCAAATATTCAGATAATTTAAGCACAGGATGTTGTGATGATGTAGCTTTCAGAGCTACATTTTTATTTGCAAAATTAACAAGCTCTAAAGTGAAAGGCAGATTTTAGGATACATATGGCAGAGCAGGAAAGACAAGTGTGAGGAGCAGGAGTGAAATTTTGCAAGTGAACCTGTTAACCTCTAAAGCATTAGCATGGAGTTTGTATGTGTAGTCTGGAAGATACAATGTGTCAGAATAGTGATGTTTTTCGGTTGGGTGTGTATATTTTTTTAATTAAGGAGGGTAAGGGAGGGAAGATGATCCAAAGAAGACTTCCAAGATGAGAGAGAAAGAGAGAGAGACAGGGAGAGGGAGTGAATATGATAATCTGTCCTGGGCCCACAGCCATCAAACCAGGTGGCAGAAATTGGTTTCTTGATGACAGGAGGGCAAGCCAGCCAAGGAAAGTCCTCTCCTTCCCTCAGCATGAGGTTAGAATAGAAGGCTGACATAGGAAAGCAGATATATTACTGCTGGGAGTTCTATCAAGAGCTTGCTAACCCTGCTATACTGGGGAAAATGCTGTTCTTGCTCGTGCTAAACTTGCACTTCACAGCTCTCTTCCCTTCCCTCCCGCATAGCAGAAGCTGCTCTCTGCGAGGGAAGCAATGGGGAACACCTGCTAGCAGGACCACTGCCAGGACACTCGACGCTCGCCCTTTGCAAAGAAGCAAGAAAACGTCCACAGGGTAAAAGTGCAGGGGACATGGCTGTTTCACCACGCACGCAGGAACAGTGTGGACACAAGGATGTAAGCATGCTAAGGCCCTGCACAAGCCTCATATTCCTCTGCTTCTCCAAGGACAAGGTCTGCCCTGGATGGAAACCAGCCAGGCCCCAAACCTGCTTTAACCCTGCTTGATCAGGGAAGGAGATGATGCTATTGCACAATGTGACCTGTCAAAAAATTACTCCCCGAAGAAAACACATCCACTGTGATGCTCAGAGAGGACTCTCAAGAACATTCTTGTTTTGGGAGGGGAAAAAAAGTCATATCGTGTTCCACAACCTGATGAAGGTTTCTCTTACAATGACAGGAAAGAGGGAGGCAATTCAACAGCCTGATCCCAAACCAAGAAACATTTATTACTGAACAGCTGGATCAACCCCAGGACCCCAGGTATTACCCCACACCTAACAGACTACTGTTATGCCTCAGATATTACATATTTATGTACTACCTATGTGATCAGAGGCCTGCCTCAAGCTACTTTCCCTTGACACATCAATATCTCACCCATGTTTTACAAGCCTGCTTCTCTTTGCTCATCAGCCCAGTGCTCTTTTTTCATTCATGAGTTGGGAATTTTATTAACTGACCCATTTCTCCTGCTCAGACACTGCAACCCTCACTCACAACTCAAGTTCACTGCTGTCACGTTTCAAGGCTTTGCACGGCGGCTAGGCAAGCTCAACAGGCAGATATTAGATCATCCTTCACAGGTAAAAATGTTCCAGTAGAATATGCACAGAGAATTTAAGGTGTTTAAGGTGGCTACAAGACTTACACAAGCAATTCTCAGATAGATGACTCACTCAGTTACAGGCAACTTTGTCTAGATACAACATACAAAGGTGAGGCACTTACTCTCCATAGTCTATTGTTTAAATGAATGAAAATCTAACATCTTTTTTAAGAATATTAAAGGAAAATAAAATCTACGCTGGAACATATGGCTTGATAATTAAATCTGGCCTACCTGCACCCATAGCTGGGCCTGAGAGGAGACAGAGATGTTTACCATCTTCAGGCTCATCACAGACCACTTGAGTTTCTTGAAAAATGTAAAAAGGCTATTTTTTTCCTGGTTTGCAATGAATCACAAAGAGTTGTCCTAACAGCTTGAGCCTGTTGCATTATGCTGCTACTGTAGCCACAACTTTTCCCAGTTACTCCCACCTCTGATATACCCCTCAGCACTTGAATTTAAATTTTAGACACAGATTAATAGTTTAATTCAAGAAATGCAGCTCTGCAAAGGCACAGAAAGCCAGCTATGCACTTGTTGAACATCTTTCCCAATATACCAGACGGATTCTTCTCCTGAAGGCCTCTCTCCTGTGTGTCCCCATCTCCACTTTGACACTGCAGTTCTCCTTTCAGGATGGGATGCCTATACAGAAATAAGTCCTTTAGGAGAGAGAGTGAAAAGTGCTATCCCAAAGCAACACAGTTTCTCTAGGACACCAAGCTCTAGCAACAACTGCTAGCAGAGCCACCTCTACGAGGGTCCTCGGTACTTTCTCCTGACTGCTTAACCAATTCCTTGCACCAGCATGTTTCACCCCACCTCCTGTGGAGCCCAGCTGAGGACCCAGGGGGAATGCAGGACAAGCAGGGACCAGTTTGGGCAGCACTGCTTTCCTTGGTGCCAAGGAACATGCTCTTTTCACCTTCCGCACCTTCCTAGGCACCTGTGCCCCTGCTGAGCAACCGACTCGGCCAGGCCTTGCATCACATATCCTGCCTTTGTGAGGGAATTATCTCCCAGATCAAGGCCCTTGATGTTTTCCCTGTTTGTAAACTTCCCTGGGAACCGGGGAACTAGCTGAAATTACAAACATCATATTACAGTACTCCTTCAGTCTGCGTACTTGTATGCCAGTGCTCCAACGCTGGTGTAGATCTACCTACAGTTATGCTGCCAAGGAACACAGCCCATCAATCTTATACTGTATACAAGTCAGGCACTTGAAATGAGCACAAAACCTGCCAGTTAAATGGGAAGCTCACTCTTTTTTGCGTATTTTCAAGGTTACTCTCCCACATCATCTACATAAACTTTGTACAATTCCCTTCTCACTCACTAGTGTGCAGAGAAGAAGAAAATGGGACCTTATTCTAAACATATATATTGAAGCACAGACGCTTGCCTAATTAATCTACAGGGTTCATGCCAAGAAAACATAAAGTTTGAGTTTGGTACACTTCTGTCCCAATTAAAATACAAAGGCTCTCTTCCAATACGCTGCTCTTTTATAGGTACCAAGTACCACATCCTATTTATCTTCCTGTGCAGTACCGCTGTCTGAAGTCTCACAGAAGTAATTTGTAAAAATGCCATTCATTTACACACAGTTAACATAAACAAGTCAGTGCAGATTACAGAATCGCTAATTGAGTTTGTGAGCTGTTCTAAACACACTTTCAGAGAGACATACTGATGAATTTTAGCACTCCAGTATCTGGAGTGACTCTATCAAAAATTAAAAAGACCCTACCTATTCCAAGTTTGTAACTCCATATAAATGCAAACAGTAGTTAATTAAGTTACCTTTGACAATTTCATTACCTTTCTAATCATGCTTGAGTGCTATTCAAAATTTTGAGTGGAGCAGGTTCACTATTGAAAACAGAGACTAACACATATATAACCAAATTAATTACCTGAAATCAATATGTTGCAATTCTTACAGCTGTGCCATTAATTTTTTAGAAACACTTAAGTACTGAAAATCCATGACAGTATTTCTGAACTTCAGAAGTTCAGTAATTTTGTACCAAAATTGTGGTGGTTTCCTCCCCATCATTTCTCTTAATGTTCTTAAAATGTTTCAGTTATCCAGTCAGAGAGAAGCAGCAACGTGATCATCACATGCCATGAATTATGAGTAACAAATAGCAGTTGTAGCATAGAGTTTGTGAACTATCCTTCCTGTAAAAATACTTCACTCAAACTATTTGGTGAATAGTTATGCATGATAAATACATTCTCAGATCTCAAGGATGATTCACTTTTGACATGTGAATGAAGAAACAAGACTAAATTAATCTTGTTCCCAATTCACTTAATAAAATTAAATCCTGCCAAAGTACTTCAGTTTGATTTATAAAGCTTTTAGGGTTTAACATTTTGTGAGATAGTTACCTGAGACACTACCTCTTTTCTCCTGCAGAGCCACAGAGGAGACAGATACTGCGTGGCTTACTGGAACAGACCAACAACACAGCTCATCATTTCTACTGAAGGCATTTTCTTGGACAGGTCCAGAGTAGGTTTCCTCAGTTAGCCTGGTGGAGTCTGAGGCTGTTTATTTAACCTAATTCTCATGCTGGGACAAAGAGCAAGAGTTGCTACTAGTTTGTTCCAGAGTCTTTTTTCCTTTTTTTTTTTTAATCTATAGAAATCTTTAAAAATTATATACTTGAATCCTGTCCTTGGGAAACAGGGTTCAATGCCCTTAATGAACTAATACGCAATTAAATGAATGCACAAATATTGCAGACTCTGGTAACGACACAAACTTATATTTGGACATCTTTATCCTCTGCTTATAATGATGTAATAAGCTCAGATCTCATCTACAATAGAAGTTAACATCATATGAAACTTCTGTCTACTGAACCTGCTATTGAATCTGCACAAATCGTTCTTCTCACAGAAGAGACATGAGTTGTCTTCCATGCTGTTCACAATAAACAGATTTCTTATCTGACCTGGAATCACAGGATTCTTACGGTAGTAAATATTATACTTGGCTTGTAGGATGATGGTTTGAACTACTGTATTTATAGTTGGCAACATTCCTTATACTTGTATATTATTTTACAGAGTTTTTGACCTATACCTTAGAACAGCTTACTGAAGTAAAACGAAATAGAAAGGTCAATGAAAATATTACTTTTCCAATGCTTTCTAAAAGAGAAGACCAAGTATCAAAATGGCTAAGGTGACAGATTAAAATGAATTTAGACAGTTTGTGTTTGTTCACCCTGAAATATCACTCCAAGCCTTACAAAGTACACGCAGATGACTGGTGTCTTTCTTCATACATCTATCTTAAGGTCAATACCACTGGGAACAAATTGTAAGAAATCTTGCCAAGAGCTTATCCCACAACAAATCATCTAAAATAACCTATAAATAAAATAGCTGTGAAGGGATTCATAGATACATAGTAAAGATTGCTATATACCTGGAAAAAAAAACAGTAATGGAAAAATGGCTATTTCTTGTGGCTCACACTGAAGATGTGGGACCCAGAGTTCCCACGTATTTTGGTGACCTCTGATAAAAAATGCCTGACATGACTACAGGTTGTTTTTAAGGTGGTGCTGTTCAAGGTGACAGGTCATATCAGGGCCCTGTGCACAGCCCCCCACCAGCCCCATCCCGCTGGGGCCATGGGGAGAGGTGCCTCAGATGCCCCGCGTCCTGGTCAGGACAGTGGGAGAGGACCTGGCTGCGAGCCCCTGACCTGCCACCCCGGGGGAGCTCCTGATGCTTCAGCAGCTGGAAACAGCTGGGCAAGTGGATCAGGATCAACCTCTGAGCATGCCTGGTGCTATCACAGCCCTGGGCCATCCAAATCCAGGCAAGCAGATACACTTTAAGCACCTTGGGAAAGTGCAGTAAATGTTTCATTAGCTCTCTATAAGAAAAGAAAGTGTTGTATTTGTGCCACTCACCACAAAAGCTATTTATAGCTATTCTAAGGCAGCGGCTGAACTGGTTAGGTCAAGCAACAATGTGCAATTAAAAATCTTAGAAATAATAATTTCTCTCTACTCAGCCGGTTCATGCAGGTGTAAGAGCTGCCCTCTCAACACTTCTTTCACTGTACCTAATAGCTCTCCAGCCTTTTGAATTTAGCATATTTACAAGTTTTAGTTTTTATAGCATTAAACCATTAAGTATACTTAGTCTGCAGTGATAAACGATAAGGCAGCTTCATTCATATGCTTAAGTACAGCACCTCATTTAGAAAAGTTGTAGCAATACTTTCCAAGTCTTCTTTAAGACTTCATCCATTTAACAACAATTAATTAATACAGAGTTATTAGACAAGTTGTCAAACCATTATAGAAAGAATAAATTCTCTGCTTGTACCAATAAGAAAATCTCTAATGAAGCCAATGGATCTGGCCTTTATTACACAGAAAATATGGCCCTCCTCATTTCTAAGCTGTATGTTTTAATGCATTATTGAAAGATCTCTGAAATAAATTCAAGGATGAGGGAGTACTAATCCAGCTGGAAAAAAATCACAAATCGCAAGTCATGTGACTAAGCCCAAATAATTCACACTTTCAGAGACTGATGCTCATTTTTGGTTGGTTGGTTGAGTTTTTTTACTTACTGCTTTATACGTTCTCTTTTGTCCAGCATGTTTTCTGATTTGTTCTCCATTAGGCCCAGTTTCCACATGCATGGAATAGATAATGTCAAAGAAATCTTCTACGACGGCTACCCGCCGTAAAGACAGCTTCTCATCTACCCCCACTCCATCCTGAAAAGAAAAAACAAGAGAACAGAAAAAGTAAGGAGGACGGGATGAATAGATAAATTATGATAACCATGGGACACATTCTCGTTTTTTAGCAGGGAGTTAAAGACCCTTCCCCTGAGATCTGAAGGTCACATACTCTGTGAATAACAGAAACAGTATTGTAGGAAAGTTGTATGATCAGAAGCATCGTATGGACCCTTGCAAGCAGTCCATTTTGCCAAGCCATGTCACATGGTCTCTTCATAGAAAGTGATCTTTCACTCCAGTATTTAAAAAACAAAACAAAAAGTAGCTGTGCTTCCTTCTCCAATTGTACAAACAAGATTCAAGGGCAGAAACAGCCCCAAATACGTGGCTCAGAAATGCATTATGCAGCTGTTAATAAGAGTACAACAGCTCTTTTATTCTCTCACTCCCCTCCCAGTAAATCTGTACCTAGCATTTCATAAAGGTATTTAATAAAAGGTTTTAATTCACAGGTGACAGAGCTGACTGTAATTATAAATACAAAGGAAATTGTTACAAATAATTCACCCCTACAAAACCTGCTTGAAAACATACTACATGAAGACATACCACAATATGAGAAAAAGAAAGGGATATTTTTAAAATCTGTGATTTTTGCACACAGTTGTCCAGTTGAAACAAGCATCTATCATTATGCTGTTTCGTAACTGTCCTGGTTTTGCCAGAGATGGAGTTAATTTTCCTCTCAGTAGTCGGTGTCTTTTGGATTTCATATGTGAAGAACGTTGATGAACACACTGATGATACAAGTCGTCGTTAACGAGACCAAGGACACTGTCTGGCTCTCCAGGTCTCGCTAATGTGCAGGTGCAGGAAGTTGGGAGTGATACAGCCAGAACAGTTGACCCAAACTGGCCAAAGAGAGCATCCCATGCCATAAACGTCATGCTCAGGGTATAAGTGGGGGTTGGCCAGGGCAGGGGTATCGATCTCTCTCTCTCCCTCTTGCTCCTTTGCTTGCTGCTTTGTTTCATTTCCGTGATTGCTGCTCAGGATGGGCTGTATCAGTCATTGGCACATCGGGTGGTGAGAAATCATGCACTGTTTTAGTATCCTTATATTTTGTTATTATTGTCGTTTTCCTATGCTATTCTAGTAAACTGTCTTCATCTCAACCCATGAGTTTTCCCTTCTTCCCAATTCTCTCCCCCATCCCGCTGGGGCGGGTGAGAGAGAGCAAAAAACTGTATGGTGACCAGGGCTAAGCCACCACAGTAATACAACATAAGTACACGAAGTATAAAATGAGAATGGCCAATTCACTTGTACCCCAACACAGTATTTGAATATAGACCTTTGAAGGCAGCGGTGTCACCTAACCTTCATGTGTATTTTAAGCAATAAGAGTGTTTCAAACTTAACACATTTGGTAATACCACTGCTGCTGCTGTAATTCATGCCACAACAAAAATGATTTACACTGACTCCTTTGTGACAAAACACACGCAGTTATTGCTGTCATGACCAAATAAAGACCAAAGATGAGAAATGAAAATACAATAGTTACATATGACCCCCAGTTGTCATCCCCCGGCTCATAACTCCTTGCTAACCCATTTCACTAAGTTTCCTGGATGTGGACAAACGTGATTTTTCTCACTGCCCCTATTTTTATTCCAGTCTACTTACTTTTATTTTCCACAAAGTTCATGGAAAGAACCCAAATAATCCCAATGACTCCAAGGCGACAGAGAGGAACTCTAACACAATCCCAGCAGTGATGGAGAAAATGTCAGTGCCTCTATAGCCTGACTTTCTAAACGTGCATGGCTCCAAATGATACTGGGTTAGGAGGTATAGATGCTGCCAGCCACACAAGTTTTGTCACGTCCTGCTCCACTATGCCCAACCTTCTTCAGAGACATCCCTGCCCAAAGCTACAGCGTCCCTTCCATCTGCACAGCAGGTTGTGCTCTTTATCCCAGGAGGCAGCTGGACCAGAGCAGAGGTCCCTCACAGGCATGGCGAGAGGACTGCCATGGTCCTGGTGGAAGTGACCATGTTGAGGATTCAGAGTGGAGGAAGACGAGGAATTTGCAGTGTAGGCTCCACCACAGGTTAAAGCCTCTGAGAGATAGCTGGGAGTAGGTGCTCAGAGAAGGCAGAGAGGCTCCCAACCCACGAACAGTCCCTAAAATTTCCCTAACCACCAGGTCAAAAATTTTGTGGCATCATGACAGGTTCCAGTATGAGCATCACGAAGAATTGACTTGGTATTGCCCATCACTTTCACCCACTATTTTAAAAAAAATGCTTTAGAGATGAGGGCCAAAATAAAATCCAGATCTTTGCAGCTTTAATCTTTAGGGGAATTCACACATGAGCTCCATGGGGGCGGCATCTTCAATCATTATTTTCTCATCGCCCAAACGGCACGGTGGGATCCCTAATGATTCCAAACACTCTTATTATGACAACAGTGTTATCTCACACCACTCTCCAAATGCTCAGAAGTTTATAGTGTTGATTAACTGATAAAGATTTAATCTGTTTATTACTAATGAGTTTTGTTTTAGGAAATTTCCTACGTGGAAGCTCTCTTTTTTAATTAAAGAGAAACGCATTACAACAATATTAATTTAAAACCCGAGATGCCACCTCAGCAGAGCTGCCATGTGCAAGTACTAGGAATACATCCAAAGAAAGTCAAAAACGAAACTCGTTCTGATGCCTTCGGTGGCCATGGCGTGCACTGCTTTTTTTTGATGGTACTCCCAACCCCCTCCCCGGACACTGATAGCCAAAGGGATGTAGGCATGATGTGGGCACGCTCTTGAAGCTGCGTTTCTCTGTCCAGCTGAATAAAACAGTAAGCATTGCTAATACTTCTAAAAATACAAGGAAGTAAAATGTGCACAAACTCTGTCATGCCTCCTAAGTGAAGTGCCAGAAAACGAGCACAAACTTTCCAAACTTTTCCAAAAAAAAAAAAAATAGGAAAAAAAATGGTTTACATTGAGTGGAAACTGCTTCAGGGGAAGACAGTACTACTCCTTAACATCTGTACTTGAAACTTCATCATAACTTTGTCTGTGGGCCTGCACATCACTAGGTCAGGCTTCATTCCGCTTTGTGTTGCACAAGGCCGTAAGTCAGACCTTGCTCCAGAAAGCCTGCAGTGCTGCAGGAGGTGCTGAGCAGCTGAAAGCTGTTCAGTTCATCTGGCAGCATCCAGTGCTGGGCAGAGACCTAAGCCTTAGCTGCAGAATCAATACTCCAGGCGAGAAACTTGAAGGAGAATACGGTAGCTCCTTACTGAGACTTTCGATAGCCCAGTACTGATACCCCAGCAAGTAAAAAGCTGGGCAAGTGATACAGCTCCCTATCTCCACCTAAACCATGACATTTCTGAAGTGGATGCAGTTGTATCAGGCTTTCCCGCCACATGCCGTTACACTACACTTTTATCCTGAAATTGCTATTTGATAAAGGCATGAACAAAGCAGCTCTAATCTATAAACCAGCTTTAGGTAAAAATTTTCACAGTGCCTAAGGGGACATTTTTTTAGCCTCAGACAAGGCTAAAAAGAGACAAACGAGGGAATATGTGATAATGCTACTCAGATGTCTGAAAGGCTATGAAATGTCCACAAGGGACAGGACATGTAATAGGCTTAAACCACAGCATGGAAGATTTACATTAGACATTAGGAAAAATTTAGTGTTGAAGTGAATAGTCAAGTACAGGAATAGTTTGCCTGAGGAGGCTGTGGCATCTCCGTCACAGGAGGATTTTGAGACCTGGTTAGACAAATATCTGTCAAGGACTGTTTGAGTAAATCCTGTCTTTCATAGACTAGATATTAATTGAGATCATTCTTGATAACTCTATGACTGAGAAGCTTAAATGCCACTTTCAAAGTGACTTGGGTACTAACAACCCTGGAATAGCAAGGAGGATATTTATAAATCACTGAGGTATTTTTAGGACTTTCATCTGTCATGGCGAGAGTCCAAGCCTCACTTTCTAAAATGACTTAGGAATGGAAGCCTTGCTGAATGTTTCTCTTCAAGAATTGGACTTAGACTCTAAAATCTTTTAGGCTGAGTTTCCTCCCACTTGTTCCAGCTATCACAGAGGTATGCCCCTACTCTAAACCAGTTGTCTCAGGTTCCTCTCCGGCCAGTAGTATGGCAGGCACTGCCAAAATAGAATTTCATTTGCATTCTAAGACTAAAGTTGTTTGTTTGCTTTTAAATACCTACACAAAGAATAAATTGTTGGACAGAAGTGACTTTTAAGAGAGTTGTGCACCTCTTGGAAGGGATCCCTTTGAACAAGGATGTTTGAGGAGAGAGTCAATCTATTCTACTGAGGCGGAGCCTACAGCCCTAGTGGGAGTAAAGAAGGGAAAAAAATTGCCAGTGAAGCAAACAGATAGTCAAGACAGCAAAAAGATCTATTAAATGAAAGGCTGTTGTTTTTATCATTACTTTGCAGAGGAAAAAAAATTAATACAAACCTTTAAAATTAAAGCCACTGAAACAAAAGTGCTTGCAATTCCTTGCTTGAGAATATCTGCACCATCTCATCTCAAAATTTCTTGGGGAAAATAGGTCTCATAAAACACCTTCTTGATTTGTCAATGAATGTAACTATCAGCATCTTTACAATGTCTGAAAAAAATTCCTATAAATACATCATAGACTGAAATACACAATAAAAGTAAAGGGTTGGTTGGTGGTTTTATAGAAAATGTTCAGGTCTATAAAAACTTCTGTTGTAAAAGCATCAAAGCCAGAAGCATCTACAAAACATTAGAAGTAGATGGAAATAACAATCAACCTAAATATTTCATTACATAACATAAATCACATACAAATGTAAGACTGCTTTGAATGCAGAAAATAAGATGCGTACCATCTTTCTGATACACACCAGTTTAGACGACAGCAGAGTTAAAGCACATTTGTGTCACCACACCTCTGCTGACTACTATCGCCTTTCGCAGTCTCGAAGATGCTTTTCCCCTGGATGTCTTCTGCTGACTGAAATGTTGTGCTCTGAGCGAACTATATCCTTACAAAAAGTTTTGTACCTAAGCCCCTGCCTTGTTAGCTTATACGTAATAAGCTCCTGACATGACTGTGTGTAGGTGTTTTACTTCCTTTGTATTGTAACTGTTAGGAGGAACCAGTGGTAATTTATGTATAACATAAGCCTTACATACCTGTCTGCAGAAATAAGATAAAATAAATGATCAGATTTAAAATCTCGTTATATATTATTTCCTTTATCTGCTTGCTCAGTAACTGTAAAAATACAAAAATTTAAAAAGAGAAATGACCATTTTAGAATGTCTCTTACTCCCATAGAAATGCACAAATCTAGTCTCATCAGCACACTGATTTGAATTCCCAGGTTATTAGTACATCCACTTGAATATCTAACTCATTCCTGTCAGCACAGTATAAATCCACAACAGATAAGAAGTTATTAGTATTTGATAGCTATTATTAAGCAGCCTAAAAATAAATAAATCGTTCACTTCTACTCAGCTTCTAATGGAAAGTGTCTATAACAGTGAAAGTGGTATTTATTATTTGAAATTTATAGTTTCTGTTACTCATTACATGATCTGTTTGAACAGCAAATCTCATCTTTTACCAGCAGATGGAGACAAGAAAAATCAGAGTTATAAGGCAGATACACACCAGAACCATTTCCAGCTGTCAAGTCCTCTCTCTGGAACCTTTAGAGCAATAAACCCTACAAAGACTAAACCACTAAGCTGGGATATGGCAGTAATGAGTAAATCTAACTGTGGTAACAGATCATGAAAATAAAGAGAAGTAAAATGAGAAATTAATATGCCACTTGAGATCGGAGACTAAAACTAAACAATGGATGCAAATCTTTGGGGATTTTAGAAAAGCTGTAGGTGAGAAAAAGTCCTCCAATTGTATTGATGTTCAAGAGACCTAGCAAACATAAGAGCGATTAAATCAATACTGACCATAAGTCCTTTTCTCCTTGTGGTCCTCTGGACCAGTTCAGATGATGGAAAAGCACCAAAGCAAAACACCTGTCCACAAACAAAAAGGGGTGAATGCTGACTGCCATATAAATCTAAAAGATCCCACCTAAAAGGACTACCCTACTGACTCCTTTCAGGTGAGGCCATCACCTGGTGTGAATCACTAGCTCTGCTAAATTAGGCTCTGGCAATTGGAGATAATAGGTTCTGAAACCCAACTTGCTAAACTGTAAAGGGAAGGTCTGTCACCTTTCTTTCCTTGAAGTTGTAGTAAAATGGGCCTGGAAAATATTTCCTGAAAGACAGAGTGTCTTCAGAGGCCCCTTTGGCGTGAACAGTATAATGACCTGGCCAGTGGTCTCTGAGGCAAGTATATAAAGATCCTTCCGTGTTGGAGAAGGGCAGAAACTTTTCTTTTCCATCTTTCTTCAGAAGCGTGGATGGATGGGCAGATCTATCATAACCAGTGTTAGTGCATGAGAAGAGCTTAGAAATGAAATCTAGAACATGTCTACAGCCTCTTGTGTCTCCTACTGAAAATAAGCATGAATATGGAGGGCAAGAGGCAATTTCAAAGAAGTTGCCTGAAGATCAAATGTACTCAGAGCCCTGGGGCAGAGAAGGCTTCAGCGAGAAGCACAGAACAGGCAGAGCCCTGGCTGTAGTCTACTCTTCACAGTTAAGAGCTACTTCTAACTGAGGTCTGAATACTGTTTTCCTTCAGTGCACTAACACCTAATTATTTTTTTTCCTTAGGTGTTTAAACATTTACACAACCATTCTGAGCAAAAAGGGGTCACAAGCCAGGCCACACTTCACTATCTGTGAAGTCTGTTGCTGCAGGCTGACCAAACACCAGGAGCTGTATCTATGTCAGCAAGCGGGGTAGCACAGGAACAGCAGATCTGGAGAGCAAAGCCATGGATACTGAGGAGATGACTCCACACCGTAGGCATTTCAGGCTGGCTCTAACCTGGTCCTCTGCACTGGACACCCACTTCAGATTACAACACAGTAGGTGCACAGCCTGAAGCAAATGTCAGAATCCAGCTCCTGTGCTAAAAAAAAACACGGCAGTGTGAGACAAGCACGGTGAGCGTGGTCAGGAGCTTTGTTTCAAAGACACGTTCCTTTTCCAAAATGAAATGCCAGTACAGATACAGACATAGCTTCCTTAGTAAGACAACAAGATGGAATTTTTCACGTGTGCACATTGTGGTGAACATTACCCAAAAGGGATGAGGAAGATACTTAAATATCCAGTTCAGGGGGACACGTGGCCCTGGTGTGACTGAGGAGAGCAGAAAGAAGCTGGAGAAACACCTCCTGTGACACGGAAACAGTATTTGCCGCATTCCTCCCTCTACCTGTCTCCCTCTTCTGCAAAGTCCTGCCTATTTAGCCTGTTAAAATGACAGATGATGCTTCCATCATTAGAGGCACAGTATTACTACAGTTGGCCTTTTTAGCTTTTCTTTGGTTTTCTTTGTCAGAGAAAGCAAAATAACACTGTATTCTGTCTACAAAAGTATGTTGAGTTGGTACACTGAATATAGGAACAATTAACCCAGGCATTAAACGCGTCATATTCAGGGAAAACTACTGGGACAATTCCAGTTAAACCAGAGCTAGAATTGGGCAGAGAGAGAGAGGAAGAGCACATATAAAACCTGCGAGGAGACAGCAGTTTGCACTTCAAAAGTGAACAATTTTGGTCAATTTCTAACACACACACAAAAAAAATAATTCAGAAAATTGCAAAAATTTTGTGATTAATTTGAACTTAACTATAATTTACCAACTAAGTTTTCATTTTAAAAAATCATCTAGAAGGTAATTTCTGATCTCAGCCACTTCTGAATAGTTTGTTCAGAAGTATATATTTTAAAAGATAAGCACTATAATTATTTCATTTTTTTTTATAACCAGATTGTATAATTTTCTGTTCCCTGAAGGATGCTGTCTCTTTTCTAGTGGGTTAGTTTTCTACGAGAAATAATTAAGTTTTGACTTTGGAGTCTATTTCTATGAAAATATTCACTACAGTTCTGGAAATACCCAGCACACTTTAATGGCCCACTTCAAACTCACGGTTTGGTAAGCAGCTGAGAGCTAATAAACCCAGCTAGGACATTAAGGATAACTGAACAGAGGAGGAGAGTAACACAGTCAAATTTAACTGAAGTTTTTGTTTGAGCTCACATTTATGATCAAAGTTTTAATGCATTTATTATTTCTTGATGACTCATTAGAGGATTCATCTAGGTATGAGGAACTTCTACCAGAATTTTCTGTAATTGTGTGAATTCTAAGAAATCACAGTTCTTAAGCTTAAGAGACTGCCAAGACTTCAGTTCTACCATGAAACAGGATGAAAGCGGGTGAAAATTCATCCCATTAAAGTAACACGTTATTCTTCTACTGAAAGTAAAAGTAAGCATAGAGGTAAGTATTAGGATAGCTATAAAATAAGATTTCTTCTAATTAAGAGACACTTTAAAAGTTCAATAAAGCAATTCTGAGGCTGGTGGTAATCTTTCTGTGCACAGATTTCTTCAGTTGTTCAAACAATTGTAAATACACCATCAGGCTAAGCCAAAAAATAAAAGGATAACAACTCAGTTATTAAGTGACGACTAAGTGTACAAATACTGAAGTGACATTCCCCTTAAACACATTCCCAGGTCTTTCTACTCTTCATACATTTTATCGGATAATGATATCTGCCAAGCTGTAAACAGTTACTCCAAGACTTCTCCAGAGAAGATTGCAATGCCGAGCAAAATGCTTAGTAAGGGAACTGCCTTTTCAGTCTCACAGGTAATCTGGAAGGGTCAGCTACTCCTGGTGAGTATTTTGAAGGGAAGAGACTTCAGCTCCCAGCTCTAACAGCTCAGCACACTGTACATTAAATTCCATTAAACTTTGCTTCTAAAAGTGACTAGCAATGACAATACATACAAAACTTACTTTTACTTTCATCTCAACATAGACAGTTCTTTGTACTTTGGTGAGCATGAAGAGATTTGTTTTTCCCAAGTAAGATTAACAGGATAAAACAACTAATTTTCTTCAAATATTTTTGACTGTAGGGGATTTCAAAATGAATGGGTGTGAATCTAGAGTTGACCTGTCTGGTATGTTTTGGGTTTTTTTCTAAATTATAGTATCTGGTATTGTAATCAGTTCTGCAAAAATAAATGGGTTAGCTACTAACTAAACATTAACTCTTAACATTCCTGTCATGTTCCAAAAATGAACAATTACACAATTATGTCTTAAAGTGTGCTATACTTTACAGGTATTGAAGCACTAGAGGAATGCAATGTAGATCTATAATGCCACCTTTTTTCAGACTGATGAAATGCAACTACTGTACGCCAAAAGCAACCTAACGCTAAAGTGAAGCTTCCATAATGAGAGCTCATTACCCCAAAGTGCTGCCTGTGAAATAAAATGTGTATTTTTAAATTATATTTCAGATACTCATAAGCCTCTGATGCAAGGATGTTCGCAGAGGGAGCTTTTTTAACAACTAACGTGATATGCGAGTGCCAAGAGTTACACACTGCAACCAGGTCCCAGGAAGATACCACACCACAGATCAACACAGCCCTGTGACAACACTTCTAAAAAAATAAATTGCTTCATTAATTCGTAAAATACTTCAAAAAGTCAGAGGAAGAGGATGGACCAGGAAACTGCTAATGGGACATAGTTTTTGTGTCTAGATCTCTGGGTCCAACTCCAGCAAGGGCTTTAGTCCCTTGAAGTTGCTTCCACCTTCCAAGTGCTCCGTACAGCAAGGAACAGCCCTGGGGCGGCAGGGAGGTGAAGTGTGTGACCTAATCTCTCCCATCGACGTTTCTGCAACAGCTGTTCATTTGCTGATGTGAAATGAGTTCACGGTCTCAGCACAGCTTCCAGACAACAGCTGTCTCCATCACCAAAACCACAGCTACAACAGACCATGAGGTGCCACTAATTGGTAACCCCAGTAGCAACATCAGTAAAGACACCGGGGATCAGACGTTAAGCTGCACCAGTGCTGTCCAGGCAGCTTACGGTAGGGAAGATGAGAAAACATTAGCAGCTCTCCATCACCCGTACAAAACCTCGGCACTGATATAACCCCGGCGCTGGTTTCAGAAACCTTGCTTGCAAGGCGAAGCACAGAGTATCAAGTGTCCCCAGCTCCAGTGCCACAGGAGACAGGAGTCCCTGGGGCACTCCGTGCTTCTCTCACCACACCACCAGTATACTTCCCACACTGGAAGAAAGCTGTTTGCTGCAGGGAGCGAAGACGCACTTCCAGGGCTAAATATTCCTGGAGTAGAAGCTAACAGCCTCTAACGGAGGTCCCTCAAGGATTCCGCAAGGACAAACGCACAGGGACTACGAAGGGGCTGCTGTAATTGCACAGGGAATGTTACCTGACCAGGGACACAGGCCACTGGGGACTCGGCAAAGTACCAGCACAAAACTAAATGCGTGGGTCTGTGCTTGGCACACCAACTTCAGCCTGCAGGCACTTCTAGCAGTAGCGGCGTTACAGCCCTGATGATCTATGAATGTGAGCACAGTAGGAACTGCAGGGAGAATGAGGGTCTGTTCTCGGGTAAAGCAACACAGTACCTAGAAAAATCAGGCAAAACATTGGATACACAATCTCTCCACCACGTCTGAAAGAGAAATAGCAAATGTAATGTCAGGTATCAGGAATAAGTCTTCGGTGTAGCCAGCAAATGCCATGAATCAAATATCTAACCATGTTCTTCAGGAAAACTCATTATGAGGCGTGCAAAATTAATCCTTCCAAAAAAATACATTAAAAAATCCAAGTTTTTTAATCCTATCTCAGACCTGAGGGAGGGCTTATGCACTCAAAAGTATCATCAAACTGAATTAGTTGGTAAATAAAGAATACTGCTTTTTTTTTTTTTTTAATTAGTTTGTGTTAATATTTGTGTGTGAGTGCATAGGTCAGGTTTTACAAAATTAAACTACCTCAGCAGACTTATGTGGGGCTCTTTAACAACTTATTTGTAGGCTTTTTCTTTAATTAAATTACATTTCCCTAATTCTATTTTTTTTCACTCATACAACAGCACTTTTCTCTCCTGGGTAACCTAGGCAAGAACAAGTGCCAGATGCAAAAACCTGTGTTTCTGTGAGCAAGCGCTGTTGAACACAGTCAGATCATTTAAACCAATTTTTTTCTCCTTTTCTTCTTCCTCCCTTCCCGAACTGTAAACAAAGTCCACAGCATGAAGAGGCCAATCTTTGCCAGCAGAAGCAAGTTTTGAAAAACACTGCTCAACCATATGTTCAGTCCTGACCAGCGTGATAGTTAGGAGGCTGACATTTGCAGATGGAGAGTTCATATCACCATTCAGCACAAACATGCTGCTACTGTACACTGAAGTCAATATTAGCCAGACTTTGCTTAGGAGAAATTTTCAACATTGGTCTACAGTTTCACCTTGCCAATTAATTTTTGCTGCAGTGATGTAAATGAAATATGTAGAAAGAACCTAAGAGAAAAAATGGTGGTGGTGATAGAAAAAGGGAGCCTCTACAAACCCTCGTGGTAATCTCCTTTAGAATGAACACAATCCTGTATCAAATAGTGCACTGAAGCTGTTTGTGTGATAGAAAACACTGGCTAATGTTACAGATGATGAACCTTCACAAAAACCCACCAAACTCTATTTGGTCTGTAGGGTTAGGCACTAAGAGAATACAACCACCTAAAACAGTCTCTTGAAGTTCTTTGAAGGCCCAGTAGACTCAGTTTTTCTCTAAATAAACTCTGATTATCAACCTTTCTTTCAACAAGCACTATAAGAATGTAAGTCTTTCTTGCCTTCCTTAATATCCTTCTGAAAGCAGCAAGAATACTCTACTTAAACGTTTGTGGGAGTGATACTGGTTCCTCTCACAAAAGCAGTAATATAAAATGCATTTTCCCCACTACTTCTTACTTTTTATCCCCTTTGCTCCTCTCTCAGTCTATCTGCAGCTTCTCATGCAGTCCAAATGCTTTTTTCAGGGCTTAAACAGCTTTATGGTTAGCAATTTCCACAGGGACCGTGTGCATGTTCTCTCAGGCATGCTCAGACACCACCACTCATCTGAGGGCTGGGAATCAAAATTTAAGTCTGTTCTGCCACTGGCAATGAAATTCAGTGGGTTCATGCTTGTTGTGTCCTTTGTTCAGACCTTTACTCCATAGTGACCACCTTCTTCGAAAGCCAACTTAAAAAATATGCCTCTGTATTAATTTTCTTTTACATCTTTTGCAGTCTTATCTAACATGCACACCCATCACTAATTATAAAACAGGGGAGTGAATGGAGATATTTTCCTTTTATTATGTTCTTTGAAGCTGAAACAGACATAGATGTAAACTCCTAGAAGAAAGGGGTTAGATTTTCAGTTACACAAATTTTACTCAGGACATTCCCTGCATGAAATCTGGAACATGCCCTAAACAGCAAACAGTTCAAAACAAAGATAATTGCAAATTACAATATTGGCTTTGCAAATGCTGCTTTATCAGGTAAATTCGGCTTCTTAATTTTTATAAATATCAGCTTCCTAATTTTTAAGTGAAGAGGTACACCCCAGTTCTGATCACTAATGATGTTGTCCATCATTCCTTTTCTTTTTTTAACAGATTTTTTTAAATCCAGTCAAATAATGATGGAGAAGATATTGTTTCCTCAACAGTACTGCAAAAATACATGTTTTGAATAAGTAGGTAACCAGATTTACCCAACATCTAATGCATGATAGAAGACAGGAAATCAGAGTATTTGCAAGTGAAATACTCCCTATTAATCAGATGTCTGCAAGTCTTTGCCTTAATCTAGACAAGCCCATGAATTTAGTACCACATAGTATTGCTTCGCATGCTAATGTTAGTTATACATAAAACACGGTTGATGATAGAAAAGGAAAGATGCAGATGAAAGAGTCTGTTCTGGGTAATTAAAGTTTATGATTATTCTTTCATATCTGCAACAGTTAATATGCAAACTATACGAATCTTCATAATTATTAGTACAATTCGGTGCTCAAAACATGAACCAAGCAGTATACTAACATTTTTTCCTTTTAGTACGTATCCCTAGCTGCAATTTCTCTCTTTATATATAAAGAATAAAGTTTTAAATTTCTCAGCTGTTTATCAGAACAGGAAGAAGTGCTGAAACATAGCATTAGAATTCAACTGTGTACCAAATACAGTATAATGACTGTATTACATATCAAGTTCACCAGAATTTGGTGCTCTGTCTCCTAATATCTTAGTCTGAACTAGTATGTTAGAACTGTAGCAAAAGTGCAATTCACCAATATGAAGTGACTTGCCCATTTTCACGCTCCTCTGTGTATACCGGCTGCATTAAGATAACGGGACACAGCACTCCGATGTCTTCAGTACTAATGATGACAATAATGTTTCTCTTCCTCTCATTACATACACACGCTGTGTGCCGTTTGACTGATGGATATGGCCATCCAGCCCAGAGTTGGTTATAATTCACAGTTTAGCTTGCAATGTGCTACGGGCTCTCTTGAGATGAATAGTACTATACAAAACCAGGGACATTACAGATGAAATAAAAATCAAATGGTCACTTAGCCCATCCCCTGACAGAAAAGGGACTGTCTTCTGTTGCTCATTAAGTACTTCCTTCTGTCTTGTCTTAAATGACTCTTCTGAGGTAGCTTTCACCACTGCCTCTGAGACATTACTTTACAGACTAGCAGAGGTAAATACAGAATCTCCGGCTGAGCCCACGCCAACCGCCTGCTACAGAAGGTCTGCAGGCTGCTGTGCTGCTGTTCCTGAGTTATGTTCACCCGGAAGACAGACACAATACTAACACTCTCTAGGATTCATTTGGGGAATGGAGCTTCTCTGCCATACTAGATCACAGCTGCTGAGATAGAGCTAGCAAGGGCCTCTCAGTGGCAGCCAGAAACAGGTGATCACCTCCCTAAGGCTCTGCCAGATCACTGCCTTGTTTCTAGCACAGCTCCCAATTCCTGCTCTGCTCCTGTCAAAACCAGCTTCCCTTGCAGAGGGTCCAGCAAGTGCTTTCTTCACAAACTAAAAAATAATTTTAAATCCCATTGAAGATTCACATTGATTTTAATAAACTATGGCTCAACCTCCCAAATTGTCCTATTCTCTCTAAAACGATGCTCTGCCTGCAAAGGACTTCAGACACACCATCATCAGTTCTAGCTCCTCAGCAAAACCCATACAGATAGAGAGCTCACAGTTTCACATACATGTTAGAGATGGCTACGGCTATAAAGCTTCAAATCTGTGTTACAAGGGCAGCCAACATCCATTTTCATCTTGCTGACAGCATCAACGATAACATTTTTATTCTGCTGAACTTAACAAGGACTGAATTTGCAAATGCAATATTTTGTTTCTTTCTGCATCAATTCAACATTAATGCACCTTCTGAGATGCTGCTGTGCCTACAGGAAGCTTCAATTTGCTTTTGTCAAACCTTCACCTGCTCCTTACATCTGGCTTCATTCTCCCTGAACTACATTTACCAAGACACACTGCAGAAGGAGATCATGTGGTATTGTGAAACAGTAAAATCAAGGATGCCAGTGTAGTAGGAATTCTTGTATCACATTTCTCTCTTTGTAAATACATTGCACCCACTCATTTGCCTGCACTTTATAGCAACCACTATCTCCAAATAACCCAAAGGGCTTTGCAGCACTCGCACCAACAGATGGAGTCAGCTATGTGGACTGAATATGTACTTCATCTGCATCATTTTAGCCTTGTCTGCTCTAAGAGAAATACGCTATTACTTTATTGATGAATCACATCCGCTACTCAAACCACATATAAGGCCAGTTCTCCCTCACTAGGAAAACTCTAAATTCTAAATCCTACATCTACAACTGCCAAATCAGCATGGATCACGGAGATGTTAAAAAGACCACACAGACAAGCCCTCTTCTGTTCTGTGCCAAAACCCATTACAGTACTGTATTCTAAGTGCTACAGTCTTTAAAAGGAAATGACACAGTAATTTCCCATCAAATCAAATAATTTCTAGCATAACTTTTCATTGGGGGTATTCTGCATGTAACCTGGAATTTGCTTTCTGGGGAGACATCAGGCACAGCTGCATGTCTGGTAAATATGTGTGTGTGTTTGTTTTTTACACATGGGTGTGTGTGAAATTAAATTCAATTTGATTCAATAATACTTTACTGCCATGGCAAGCTGGCTAAATGTTGCCTAAGAAAAATGAACAAACTCTTGAGGTAGCTGTCACTAGTTGATACAATGCGTTTAGGATGACGCTTCATTCTGTGTCTGGGGTTTTATCCCATCTATCTATTCACCGCCACAGCCCATTTCCCATCTTGCTCAGTCATTTTGAACAGTAACCTGCCATCTGAGGGTACTTCACAACACAATGTCATCATTGCACTCTCCTTCTCCAGAGGTCAGGAATACTTTTTAATCAGGCTTTTTGACAAACACATTTTACAACTTCTGATGATACCCAAAAAAACCTTTCTGAAACCTCCTCAGAGTCTGGATGTTGAAGCAAAAAGGGTTGTTCCATTTCATTTTCTCCTATTAGACTTTCTGTTCAGCTGCTCCTTTTTTTGTTGCCTTTCTTTTTTGTCTCCTTGTTTCTGCTTGCAGCTTACACAGATTCCCGCTCCCTTCAGTGTATCTATTTCAGCTCTGCATATTCATGGAAATAAAGAAATCTATTAATATGACAGCATCCAGTCTAGCATTCCATTGTTTACATCCATCCTTCCCAGACCTCAGTTATACTGGGTACCATGAGTTAGAGACAGAATCAGAGAACCACAGAAATGCTTGAGTTGGAAGGGACCTTTAAAGATCATTTGGTCCAACTCCTCCTCAGCTTTCAAAAGATCAGGTTGCTCAGAGGCCGGTCCAATCTGACCTTGAACGCTTCCAAGGATGGTGCATCCACAGCTTCTGTGGGCAACCTGTTCCAGTGTCTCACCAGATTCAGCATAAAAAACGTATTCCTTATGTCCAATCTAAACCTACCCTCTTTCAGTTCAAAACCATTGCTTCTTCTTCTGTCACTACAGGCCCTTGTAAAAAGTTTCTCTCTATCTTCCTTACAAGCCCCCTTTAAGTATTGAAAGGCCACAACAAGGTCTCCCCGGAGCCTCCTCTTCTCCAGGCTAAACAACCCCAACTCTCTCAGCCTGTCTTCATAGGAGAGATGCTCCAGCCCTCTGATCATCTTCATGGCCCTCCTCTGGACATGCTCCAACAGTTCCATGTCCTTCTTATGTTGGAGGCTCCAGAGCTGAACACAGTGCTCAAGGTGGGGCCTCATGAGAGCAGAGCAGAGGGGAAGAATCACCTCCCTCAACTTTCTGGCCACATTTCTTTTTATGTTGGTGAGGATCATAATGGCTTAGAAGGAACCATAAAGATCAGCTCAGCCGATGCTATGTATAACTCAAGCCATATAAATTCTCTTAATTAATTCTTGCCAGTTATGGATGCTGTAGGACCTATTAGAATTACGGGGCTAAGAAATAATGGCATTGATGTTGCTTTCACATTGGATCCTCCTGTGCTCTTGCATTGCATCAGAAGGAATGCCTCCTGGTTGTGGTGAGATGGCACCTGGGAAATACAGTCTTCAGCAAGCCGTTTACCAGAATGCTGTCTTTCTCCAGAGCTTGCTTTACAGTGCAGCATACTCATGCAATTTTTTTTTCGTATTAAGCTTTTACAAGCTGATTTGTAAACTTCAGAAGCTGAACCTTCTAGACTCTTGGATTATGAAGCTGAGCTTTATATAATTTAAGATGTATTCAGTGTTCCTATCTCTGTAATTAAATTTTAGACTGTTTCTGTTACTTTGAGCACCTTCTGAATTTTTTTTCAAAGAGCTTACTAGGCATCAAGTTGAAAGGATTCTGCTGAAATTATAGCCTTCATTTTTACATCTTTCATATTTATGGCCTTTGTTTTAAGAATGATTATTTAACTGATATTTTAATTAATGAAATGGGTATGGAAAATCATTAAATTAGTCTGAAAAATCTTACGATTTAGGAAAAAACACACTTGTTTTCTTTCCTAGTTTCTAAGTCTACAGGGTCCGCTTGGGACATTTGCAGAGTTTAAAAGTTCTCAAAGAGCAGCCTGCAAGACAATTCATGGTTTATAAATCAACAGTATCGGTCTCTAGAACCACACTAACCATAGCATTTTATGCACTCATCAGTCAAAAGGCTGATAATGAAATACCCATGGTCCTTGAGAGATTTTGAGAACTGACAAGGAGTTTTTGCTGACAACCTCTTCTATACAGCTAAGAGGATTACTAAATGATTTTTGTCTGATTTTTTTTAACAGAAAAGTAGAATTTTCACAAGCATCTGACTGGAGATGAGATATTTTAAGAAAAAATGATAAACACCATGGGACTTACAATGAAATTGTAACAGTTGATAACACTCCACTTTTAAGCTATTTTAACATCTATAAAGAAAGAGAAAGCTTCCTGCTCTTTTCTACATTAACATCTTGAAGATATAGATGTGGTTTTGTGG
This sequence comes from Chlamydotis macqueenii, assembly GCF_036417535.1. NCBI lineage: Eukaryota > Metazoa > Chordata > Aves > Otidiformes > Otididae > Chlamydotis > Chlamydotis macqueenii. Next base: position 118,318,681 of record NC_141557.1, read on the forward strand.
CTTGTTTTTCACAAAGGAATTCATTTTCTATTTTCAGGGGTGATGTTATTATTGGTCAGGTATTTTACCATCTTTTTAGGTCTCAGCTGTGTTCTGTTGAAGACAATGGAAGTCCTCCAGCTGTGTTCCATGACACACAATCCAGCATTTAGTGAAGCTGATAAAAAAATAGTTTTCTCATATTATAGCTAAAGGATAAACCTCTTTTGGTACCCAGGGCTAAGGACATTCCTCCTATCCACTCCCTCTTCCCCATTCCTGGGCTGCCCTGCTCGGCTACATGGAGGAAGAGACCCACAAGCCTTCTTCAGGGGGACAGACTCGGCTTCAAAATATACCAGATTAGTATTTGCACATCAGGGACCCAAGACCACATTTTCACATCGTAACTATATGCAAACGTTTTCATTGACTGCAATAGCCAGTTTAGCACCTGGAGATCTAAAAATTGAGCAACACTACTTTCCAGCGATAGCTGTAACTATATACTATGCTACACACCACACAGCTACGTACACATGGTAAGGGCAGCAGGGCTGGTAAGGAAGAGGTGTCTCGAGTGCTGGGTCTGGCAAAAGCAGAAAGTGAGGGTGAACACCAGCAGAGACAGCAGCACAAGGTTTTATTTCCATTCCTGCACCTCAAGTCATGCCAACCACGACATGTCACTATTTACAGCAAGTATTTGTCGCTGCCGTGCCGCTGGGCAGCCCTACATCTGCCAGCAGAGCCTCAGGAGGCATCACGTCACGGTACGGTGAATTTACTTCAGGGACACGGGGCTTGTTTCCAACGGCGAGGGCTTCCCTGCGTCAAACCGCTGGCTCCCACAGGCCTGTGATGTGCGTGGACTGGACGGTCATAGTGTAAGCACGCTGCGGGTGCCCAGGACAGCCATGATGAAATGGGTACCAGCCACCTATGCCCACCAGCACCCATCCTCTGCCGGGAAGAGGGCAGGGTAGCATGGAAATCCACTCATGGCCGCCCACACCACTGCTCCGGAGGGTATTGCCCACCCGTCTCCAGAGCTAGCGTTATTCTGGGCGCTACCGGTGCCAGCAGTAACCACCACCCTGGGCAGACACAGGGCATCTGCCGCACCGAAAACACACCGGAGCGACCGCTTTACCTCACGTTATTACCTGCCCGAACGCCTGACCGCGCCGGCGCTGGCTAAGGCCGCGGGGGCGCAGGCCGAGGCGCGGCGGGATGGCGGCTGCGGGCCGGGCGGGGGGATGCCCCCCTCCTCTGCCCTCTCCCGACCGCAGCCCTTTCTCCGGCGGGCTCTGGCACCGCCTCGCAGCCGGGCCCCGCGGGAGCCCGGCCGGGGAGCGGGGCGGGGGGAGGCGGCGGGCGGCGGCGGGCGAGGGGGCGATGGCCGGGCGGGAGCCGCACAGGTGCTGCCGCAGCCCGTCGCCATGGGAACCGCGCGGTGCGGGCGGCGGTGGGGGGAGGCCGGTGCCGAGGGCACGGTGGCGGGGCCGGGCCGGGCCCCCCCTCCGCGAGTGGGAGTGAGGAGCGAGTGTGGGTGTGCGTATGTGTGTGTGTGTCCCGGAGGTATTTCACTGTTACCATAGGAACAGGCTGGGGGGAGGCGATGGCGGCACAACCGCACCCTCTCCCCGCTCCCCCCTCCCCCGTGCCCTCAATGCCAGCCCAGGCCCTGCATCAATTAATGGAGCCGGCACAGGGCTGCGGGGAGGAGGAGGCAGGGAGCGAACGGGGCAGCCCTCGCCCCGGCCCCCTCCTCGCCCCTCAGGGCAGCCCCCGCACCCAGCTGGCGTCGCGGCCCAGGGCGGCCCCGCACCCCGGGACGCGGTTCCCCGAGGAGCGGCCCCGGCAGATGGCCCCGCCGTCCCCCCTACCCCTCCCCGTCCCGGGCAAGGTGCGCCTGGGGAGAGTCGCTCCGGAGCGGCGGCCGACGACCTCCGGGGGACACCCACGGCCTGTGCAACGGCGGGGGGGGGGGGGGGGGGAACAACAACAACAACAACCAAACCCCCAGCCCGCCCGGCGCGGCGGTTGTGTACGGCACCATATGGCTGCAGGGGGAGGGGGGAAGGAAATGTCTGCCGGCTGTGGAACCGCTGCGCTCATTATGTCCGATGGAGTCACGGTCACCGCGCCTCCCGCCCCCGGGGGAATGAGAGGGGACACGGCCTCTCACCGCTTCGGCTCCCATCACACAGAGATTTGGGGTACGGCGTGTCCCCCCCCCGAGCCCCTCAGTATTACGAGGGATGGCTTGAGCTCCGGGGATAAATAAGCAGCGGTCTGGCTGCTCTTGTGTTGGCGGTGAGGAAAAACGCAGCCCCTTCCCCAAAGTCTTGTCTCGATTTCTGTCAAAATCCGCGTGTTATCCTTTGTGTAAGGACGAGCGTCTGGGACAGAGCTCTGTTCTGAATCACCACACTGCAGTGCTTCAAACGTAGAAGGAAAATACAAAATAAAAACACGGCCAGTATTTTCTATGGTGTGGTTTGAGATGAAAACCTGACCCATTTCGGGGCATTTCTGCTTATCATTGACACGTATTAAGAGTTGGAATTGAAGTTCCAAGCATCAAACGCTACAGCACGATCCACAGCGATTAATGCTATTTTTTTTTTTTTTTTTTTTCCTTCCAAGTGCGGCAGTCACTCATTTCAGAGCCATCCTTGCTGCGCGGCACTGACGGAGGCTCGCGGGGTGCAGCGCATCCTGCCTCTGGAGAACCTTCTCAGCCAGGGGCAGGGGAAACGCTTTGAAATGGCTCATGTCTTTTTGCCCTCAATGATTCAAAAGAGAGGTGCTGAACCTCGGTATTATCAGAGAGATAAAACCCACAGACTACGGGGTTTGATGATAGGCAACTATACTGCTATCCATATTACCTTGTAAAATTGAAGTATTGATTTTTTTAAAGCATGGTTTGCTACTTAGCAGACCAATCCCACTACTATTGTAGTCAGTGGGATTTTGCTATTGACTTTAGCGGGAAGAGGGTTTTTGCCTTTAAAATGGTCTATTTCACATTATTATGGTAATGTCATTCAGCAGTTCTTAAAATCTGCCTTCTTGGCCTTGGACATTTTAAAAGATTGATGTACAAATTATTTCAGCTCAACTTATTCACCTCATTTCTGCTCATGCCATGTCCAAAGTTTCGTTTAAATAAATAAGATGATAGATAACTTATTGCTCCAGATGGTGGTGGGTGGATTGGACCTAATAGATTCTCCAGTTCCACATTTTTAAGGGTTTTTGGTTTGTGGTTTGTTTTTCTTTCAATTTTACAGAAGCCTACATTTAGAAACCCATTTGTAGATCTCCTCTTGTGTGCAGCTTAGCCTGCATTTGGTTGCTCACCAAAACAGCGTGCCTTCCAAAGAGAGATTAAAAATATTAACATGCAGCCAGCACAGTGAGAGGTTCAGTTCAACTGATGTTACACAAACGGGGCTGATCCTACTGCCCACAGATAATATACACTTGCGTCTTGGCACCTGCCATTGGATTGGAATTAAAAACGAGAAACAGCAGGCCTCGAGGTCTGGAAATAAAGGCAGCACAAGGGAAAAACGGTTCTCTGCCTATGAGTAAATAATAATCTGCAGCAGTAAAGACATGGCAAGGATAGAGGAAAATGCATGGCACTGCAGACATCAAATAGATACTGGGGCCATGACACAACGGCAAATGCATTCAAATTCAAATTGCAAGGTGTATCTAGCACCTGTATTGATTATTTGCATATTTGTATAAAGACAAGCTTTTCAGTGTCTAGCAAGATTCTGCTTAGCTACTTTCTGCTATCTCATGCTGTGATACCCAAATGTTGACAAATAAACTCCAATTTGAAATAAATGCTGGGGAATATACAAAGAATTTGTTCAAAATTTTGCTGACATTAAATTCAGCAAAACAAAATGAAACCAAACCATCCTGTTTCATCTTCCTCACATTTTCCAGGCAGTTTTAATGGTTAGGTAGTTAATACCTTCAGGTTGTTCTGTGTTTATAGGCAGCCAAAAGGTATGCTTACCTGCATAAATGTCGGTTTTGAAGATCAACAGTACTTTTATTATCAAGTTAACAGGAAGCATCAGCTGTCTTTTACCTGGTTTACCTCATTAGCTTTATTATTATTATTGTGTAATATATAGCATGTGTTTTCCAGGCTTATTTTACTTTCCTCAGCCTCCACCTCTCCCAGAGCTGCCTTTCTTGCTTTAGGATGAGCTGATAGGGAGCTATTAAGCCAAAGTTTGTTTATACTTGATGGGCTTTAACACTTTGTTCTCTCATCTCATTTTTCTTCCACTCTGATTAGAAGCAGGATTTCTCTAATGCAAATATAGTTCAGAGAGACAGGGAAAAAAGAAAGAGATCTGAATTCTCCCCATAGCATAGGTCCTAATGCAATACTCAGAGAAAAGGGAGAATACTTAGAAACAAGCAAAGAAACCACCTCAGCAGTGTAACTGAGGTTGTGTTGTGTATGTTTTGTGGGGAAGGGGAAAGGATGAGAGATGCACTTTTAATCAACTTAAAATATGGAGAGTTTAAAGGACTAAGCTCAAGCTTGTTCTCCAGTTTGGCTTTTCCCTCCCTAAGCAACCAGAATATGGGGATTTCTGCAAAAGACAGCTGTCTGTACAGTGCATTGCGATGAGTGCAACTCTGGCACTGCAGAAGATGCTAACCAAAGAGGAGGGAGCAGGGTGCTGCTACTATTATTTCACAGTTGAATTTGGCCTTGCTGTCATTAAATCTTTCCAGACACTTTTACACGTTTTACAAACATGTCTGTATGCTTATTAAGCACTGGTCTATCGCATTGGAATATACTGCGGCAAAATGGGGTAGCAGTTCTAGGTAAATTATTCTTTATGAATAGAACTTTATCTGAACGTGTCCTGTTGAGAACGTGGTCACTGCCACCCACTCAGCCGATACCAGCTGATCAGGGTACTGGGTGCACATGGCGGAGGCTCTGTGGGTGGACTCCTCGCCTGGCCACCGGCCATTAGAAAGCCTAAGCATCACCCATATCGTCAAAACCTGGGCGTAATCTTGGTGCAAAAAAAAAAAAAAAAAAAAAAATTCACAGACCTTGTGCTGGTCCTGTCACAGGAGGGGATTTCATCCAGCACAAGTTAGGATGACAGGACTGGTCCTTCAAAGCCTCACAGATTTCACCAGCTTGACTCCTTCCAACTTCCTACAGCTACAGTTTTTCAGCTCTTCTGTAGGTCTGTTAATTTTACTCTTTGGATCTATTAAGCAAATTAACAATTCACTTTAAAATACTTTCACAGAACCATCAATGTTTTAATTTATTTGCTTGCTTTCAAATTACAGCAAGAATGATAATGCAAATCTGTGGAATTTTTTTAAGTCTATGTGAAAATTTTCCTGACTTTACATTTATTAAGAATTAAATAAATTATTTTAAATCTGGTAATTACCTATAAATTCATTAAAGTTCAATTATAAGAGGCAGAAAAAAGACATAGTTCATTAGAATTCTATTAATTAAATTGCTCTACTTATTATTAATAATAAATTTTGACCTGCTTTCACCTATTTCAGAATGCTTTTTCCTACACAGTTTTTGAAAACAGCCTTTTTGGTTCAAGTTGAAAATGTAGGGGTTCAAGTATAGGTAAAAGAATATTTTCAGTTCTACAGTTTCCTCAAAGTCCAATGTATCTTGCCAAAATTGGGCTGATTTGAAGAGAATAATATTAGAATTTGCTATGCAGAAGGGGCAGTTAAAAGGAATAAAGTAGTTTTATTTTAATGGGCTTTATTCAGCTCTAGACCTAGCTTTATTTATATTGCTTTATTATTTGCTTCAGCGCAAATTTAATTCCATGGAAGCTCACCATATGCCCAATTCAGCTCTCAGCTACACCAAAACAATGATAACCAGGCCTTGTGCACTGGTAAAGCAAAGCCAAGGATTTGTGTAGGTTTTCTAAAAAAGGTCAAAGACCAATGAGTTTACAATATACATCTTTCTGAGAAGTTCTGTTTTTTTGCTGCTGTATACATACAGAACTTATTATCCCATCTCCTTGTTGGATAAGCCCAATTTGAAACAAAAATGGGTAAAGAGATGTGGTCTATCTGAACTACAGGTTTTAGACAGATGCCTGGAATTGGAATATAGCACTCATTAAAAAAAAAAAAGCTGAGCTGTTTGCTTGCTACAAATGAAATACTTTAGTATTGTGGCTACCATGGCTATGAAGATTTGCTGAACTCTCAGAATACAAAAAGATAAAGGTTATCAAAAGATGTCATAAAAAAAAAAATCATGACTATGTCTAGGTTAAGGGAGAAAAGAATTAGTTACTTTCTTTATTGTCTTCCAATGCTGTTTTCTTCAGAAATTCAATGGGACAGGTCAATCTAATTAGATAGATGCCACACTTTATGGTCAAAATGGTCAAAAGCAAAGTCTTCCAGAAATTGTCATCATTTGAATTAGCTAATTTCCTCTTATATCTGCAGTTAATTCTCTAATAAGTCTGCTTTTCTTTTTTTCCTTCCCACTATAGTAAGAGTTTGGTAATAGTGCAATAAGCATTGAAACAACAACCAAAAAAAATCCTAGAACAAACAGGCAAAAATATGAAGGTGAAAACGGCACATTACTTCTCATCGCAAGTGGAGTAAATTAAAAAATGGGGCTGGTTCATCACAAACTTTCTGTGTAAATCACTGTAATCTCATGCCCTGGTCCACACAGGATACTGCTGGAGCTCAGAAACTTGAATGCTCTCCTTCCTTCCTCCAGACCAGTAATATCACTACAACAACGAGCCACAGGAACCACTACGGTCAAACTGACCAATGAATCACCTGGTCCCATCACCAAGGGATGTTTCAGAGCTCAGTAATTAGTAAATAAACAAATAAACCTCTAAACAAAATACGGCGCATGCAGGTGCATTGTGCAGTAATGACAAAATTCTTTTCCTCTGCTACCTTCAGCCAACCTAAGAACGCACACCTAAAACTGAATAATCTGATCATGAAACAAGACCACCAGCAATACTAAAATTCAGTACAAAGGGGAAGAGAAGATGCTGGGATTCCACCACACTCTGCAAGTCTTCCCTTGCGTTGACTGTATGGGCTGGAACATGACCAACCCCAATAGATGCTCCATGGGAAGACACCTGAGGAGATGCTGCAAGACACCAGGTAAGAGCAAGGCAGGAGGTAAGTGCCATCACCAGTGCCCAGGGCACAGAGGAGGAAGGGCAGGAATGTGACCTTGTCCTCACTTCTGCTCCATCCAGCAAAGCTGAACCAACGTAAAGAGCATACTGCATCCTGGCAAGAGCCACAGAGCTATCATTCCCTTGTAAAATCCTTGGAAGACATTTTGGCTGAATCAGTCAGAGTTTCCCTAGGGGCTGCAATGCAGACTTTCCAGTCCCAACACTATGGGTTATAAAACAATGGCCTAGCTTTGAATTTACCTTTTGAGATGGTTGTCAAAAGAGTCTTAGAAGAATGGAATAGGATTAATAAGGGTGGCTGCTGAATTTTCTCTCTCTGCTGTTCATCATCATTTACACCACACCATTTCCCTCAGCTTCTTTCTACCTCTTTACGTGTCTGTTTTCTACTGCGCATTTTCTCTTAACATTCATCTTTCTGGGTGATACAACCACTAAAATCTATTTCTCTTATAAGTACCCCTTTTCTTTAATTAGCTCAGTTACCTTCCCTGGACCTTTCATCTGTCATGACCTTTTAGAGGTGAAGTAAATACACTTAAGCATATTATTAAAGGCAAGGACATACCATTTAATTAACGAGAAGAATAAGTTTTTAATGTTATTCTCTATACTCTTCCTAATGCAAATTTTTGTTATCCCCACTATGCTTATTGAAGGTATACTTATTGATTTGTTTGAAATTATTCCTAAATATTTCCCTTGAGATGTCATACTAATTCTATATATTTAAAATGTGATTGAAGAGCTTGAATTCTTCCTTTCCTTTCAAAAAGCTAATGTCACAATGGCATAAAATGTAAATTATCTGGCAATGGTCTGTAGGGAATTCTGCCTGCCATGATTTCTCCTTTTTTTCCTTTGTTATGATATTTCTATTTTCCCTCCCAATTCTTCCTTGACTTGCTTAACCTAATTAGTTTGCATCCAGTGTTGAAATGCCTTCATTTGTCTGAGTTTTATGTGTATATATGTATATACACACATATATATACACACTTATCTGTGGGTATATATGCATTTGTATAGGTCTCAAACACTTCCTATGGTTTCTCAACTCTTCACCAGCTTTAATTTATTCTCATAGCCAAAGTTTCAACCCTGCTTTAATAAAGTCAGTATCAGATTGGTATCATTTCAGAAGGAAGCCAGAACCAAAGTTTCACCTGAAAATTATTTATGAACAGGTCAAGTGAGAGGAACGTAATTAACCCTTACAAAATCCAAACTAGTTGCACCAACCAGGCATAGTTCATATTGACACTTAACAACTCTATTTTTAATTATTTTCTTACTCATTTTTTTTTTCTGGTGTTAAAATATGGTTCACGGGTCTGTCATTTCTACGAACTATCTTTACCACCTTTTTTTTTCTCTTTCTAGTACATTTTTGGCTATGCTCCATTATCATTGCCGTATATAGTGGCAACTGATGAATTTAATAATATTTTAGTTACTTCATTCTTAAGTATTTTTAGTGTTCTTGGATTTGTATTAGTCCTGGTGATGCACTGCAATTTTGTATTTTGATTTGCGATTGCCTGTTTTTGTTATTCCTCTATTTGTGACCATTCTTCAGTTCTGTCACCTGGAAAATGTAAACCCAGGACAGGTATTTCCTCATCGCCCACAACAGAGTAGATACATCCTGAAAAATGTAAGTTCCGTGAAACCTTTTTATACTCCTTTGCTTTCCTGTCTGATGAAACATCTGGCCATACCTTAGCTGTTCTTTTCTTGATGTATCTAAATAATCGTATAATTACTTGCTTGTTACTCATCTTCTACCAGCTCAGGATCGTCCATTCAAAAGTTTGACTTCCCACGTGGCAACACAATGCTGCTTTACCCTACAGACAGGTCATGATGTAGTAGCAGCTACTTCAGCTCTGGATCTGTATTGAACACAAGTTTTCTATAGAATCCACCTGGCAGTATTGGTATGTATGAGTCTAGAGGCAATGCAGAGAGCAATCACAAGACATACTCATTTAAAAATTGTATGGTGAGTTAGTGATAAATCATTTATGTGCAAGTGATCTCACCTCCTAAATTTTCTTAAATACAGCCAAAACGTTATTGCATCCATCTCTTGTTGTGTTAAAAACTTTGCGGTAACAAAATTTACCAAGTTTTCAAATACATAGATCTTACTAGCAATATTGTATAAATAACCTCTCATTTCGCAGAGGAGTTTCATTACAGGCTCTCAAGTGAAAAAGGTTGAATGAGCTTCATCCCAGGCTCAAGTAGGTCATTTAATAAAAATTGTCCTTCCAAGTCTATACAGAATATTTATTTCTGAAAAAAAAGTCTTTACTTGAGGCTAACTCTAACATTGATCAGATTTATTAAGTAAAATGTTCACTGTAGATAGCCCCTTAAGTTGAAGAGCATCCACATACGCAACTAAATGGTTCAAACCCTACAATTCCATTGCAACAACCAGCTTTAATCCCTGCAGACACACATAATAACTGCCAGGTTTTGGGGCTTGCAGAATTACTGAATAAACAGTTAAAAGCCTGTACAACTATCCCTAATAAAGCTGATCATCGCTAAGAAAATTCATTTGCACCCAGAACACTCAATGCCATAACTTGTAGCAAGTCTTTCCTGGCAATGTCTGTATTCTATGGATATTTTATGTTTTTAGACCATTAAAAAAAAAAAATCTCGCTGGTGGAAATGCAAGGTTTTGAGGCTCATCTATTTAAACAGAGCAGAAGGGTAATTTAAGGAAGCTGCACGATCCCTTTCAGTGCTGTTGCAGGACAATGTAAACAACTCCCATGCACCAGCTACTCTCTCCTGAGTTTTCTAAAGTCAGAAAGGCTTCCGGCAGGTTTAAAATGACACATAGAAGATAAAAACATCTTTTACGTCCTGGAAAGCTCTACTCATTTTGGAGGCTGTGTTGATCAGGGTCAGCCTACTCAGTAAGGAACAAAAGATTCCTGTGATGCTCTGCGGTGCAGGGGAGGCTGCAGAATCTGGTCGGATCCTCCTTCCTGCCACGCTGTCTCATAATCCTTCCCCACATCTACCTCATTTTTATCTTTCTCCGACATTTGCCCTGCCTGTTTTGTTCCCCTTTTACCAGCAGACTCTCAGCAGGTGTATCCTGCGTGCGGGGAAAGATCAGGACCCAAACAGCTTCTTTCAGACCAAACACAACAGCTGCCGGTTGCCTCCTTTCACCAGCAGACCCAAACTCACGGTTCATTGTCAGCCACTTTTAATTTATTTCTGTAGCATAAAAACAAATCTGAATCATTAACTCCCACATTCGTCCAGCACTAGCACCAGCCCTCTTCCCCCAAGGGCCTGTGTTCATGATAAGGCCTCTCTACAGGGAGTCTTCCTGTCTATATACGTGTGTAGTCTCTCCGGATTGTGTCTGCTTTCTATCTGGAGCGTGGAACAAGAGCAATGGTGAAGGCGGAACACCGGAACAGGTTGCCCAGAGAGGTGGTGGATGTCCCATCCCTGGAAACATTCAAGGCCACGTTGGACAGGGCTCTGAGCAACCTGATCTGGTTGGAGATGTCCCTGTTCCTTGCAGGGGGGTTGGGCTACATGACCTTTAAAAGTCCCTTCCAAACCTAACTATCCTATGATCCTATGGCGATCACCTCAAAAGTTAGGGAAAGAAAGTATCTCCATAAAAAGATCAGGAAAAGGCCCATTACACTGTACTGAAGCATATCAGCCTGTCCTAGCAGTAACCTGCTAGCAAACACTTGCGTACCTCTCATTGATCACATAGCCATGCAGCCACAGAAACAATGCTGGGCACCTCTGACAAAAATCGGGGCTGAGGTGCCTGAGCTGGAGTCCCTGCCGTGCTGCATCACGGCCAAATCCAGCCCAGCTTCCCTGGCGAGAGGCGGGGAGTGAGAGACTGAAGAACCAAGTTTGCTCTCACCTCCATCTTTTCAGTAAAGCTTCCCAGCAGCATGAAAATTAAATCGGGAGTTTTTTACTCTGGGTCACTGGAAAGATTTGGGCTTTCGAGCAACAAGCCTGGCCTTTACCAGGCAATTGCACTGAATCTGCCATCCTGTCTCTCACAATATGTGGGTATATATGGGATGGGTATATCAGGAGTAGTTATTGTTATGGTATTGCTACACCTGTTTAAGGTTTCTAAAGTAACAGTAAGATTTTCCGGTTTTACAGAGGATCACTTTTAAATGTGCCCCTTTTTAAAAATTTCTTCTGTTTGGCACATGTTTCTTTGGAAAATTCTAGCTCAACATTGTTACCACGAGATCTCAGCTCCTCTCCCTTTGCCTCTCCCTCACACACACATGTGGAGATGGGACCTTACATACGGCTGCTTTAACATTTTCAAATTTCAGGACAGAGTTACTCTCTTTATTCATGAACGCTTTGCTGAATGCCTGCATTAGGAGTTGCCAACTAAACCGGTTTTGTTCCATCTGCTGTGACCATTTTCCAGCACTGTCTGTCTGATTCACCAGCATCCCTCCTCACAGAGTCCGTCGGGAGGCCTGCAAGCGGCAGGGCAGAGGCTGCGGGTAGCTGGAGGAGACGACCTTCTGCAAACCTCAACAGGGGTAAAGGAAAATGGGGCGGGCACTTAAAACGAGACATGGCAGGGCTGGAATACCGCGTCCGAGACTGGAAGGTGTGTTTCACAGGACTGTAAACTACCACTGAATTGTACCTTGGGATAAATTATAGCTCACCCTGAGCATCACCTCCTTGTGGTACTTACTGCTATTACGTATTGGCAGTTCAGCAGGCTACAGAGCTACCAATATACATTTGACAAACTCTTTTATTCATTTTTTATCTTGATGGCTACAAAAATGGGGAGAAATGCAATGAAGCAAAGCTGCATATTTTCATATTGCTATAAAATGCCCTAAAATAACAAACAATTTAAGACATAATTTAAAGCACCATATTTTGACATGTTGTGATCTGTTTCTTCTATTGTTTATAAACAAAGTAGTTATATAAAATAAAACGAACCATAAACTCGTGTGTCCATCTACTACTCTTCATCACTGACAGAACAAGAGGTGGGCTGGGATACAGCCGTTTCCAAAGAACTGACTGGCCTATAATTTTAAGCCCTAAATCTTGTAATCAGATTCAGTAGTACAGCCCGGCACCTGCAGAGAGCCTCACTGGTCTGCTAGCGGCGATCTGACAGCTACCGGATCCTCTTGGAGGAGCTAAAGAGTTAACTAAACGGGAAAAAAATTTGGTTTCTGAATGAAAGTTCATTCTAAGCTTATAGTTGGAGAATATAAAAGACACAGGAAGATTCATACATTAGGCTTGTGATTTCGTTAAAGTCAGTGGTGTCACTGCAAATTAATAATGACATAAAAGCAATCCGAACTTGGCCTTTGAGGTTATATTCTATTAGTTTGCTAATACCGTGTAAATTCTATATTTGAGACATATCCTGCAGTCATCTTAGCCCTTCTCTTTTAAAGGAAAGTTCTGCTTAGAATCCACTGATACAGCTTAGGCCATTATTTTTTAACTTATTTTTAAAGCAAGACTGATTTTAGAGGCCATATTTGTGACTATGGACAACATCAAGCAAAGAGACAGAAAAGTGGTGAAAATAAATTTGTTTTCAAGTTGCCAATTAATAAATAGTTCCAGTTAAAGAACTATGCAGAAAACACAAACAAAAAAAAATCCACCATAAAAATCACATATACGGTCAGGAAAGATATTATATGAGAAATATTAGTTCCACGCATCCTTAAGGATTGTCAGTACTGACCATTAAAAGTTTATACTGTCAGCCATTTGGCATATTTGTTGGCCTAACACGTCCATACTGTGCGTTTAGGCTGGGCATCATTTCACTACTTTCATAAAGTGCAGCTTGGGCTTAATGAAAGAAAACCTAGGACGGTAACAGCAGCACCCTGAAAAGTTGCAGAAGTGAGATCATCCCTGGGTGGCACACCGGAATACCTTACTGTGTGCTGTCCCACTTTGGACCTAAAATGGCTGTTTTGCAGGGAATGTTGTTGCTTGGTGACCAAAAGTGCATCTCCTAGGCCACAGAGGGATGTGACCGTTCAGAGATTGATTTGTTCCTGCTGCTCTTGAGGAGACCATACCCATAAAACAGATTAAGCCAGCACATAATCATCTATGTGTGCTCCTTGCTAGCATGCTTAAACTTGCAGATGGGCCCGTGACTTTGAGCTACTTACCAACCAGGCAAGGGAAAAACAGAATAACGCCTGGTGCGCAGCTGCCCACAGAATATGAAAGCAGACCAAGGCTCAGCTACTGTGAGTCTGCAAGACACCCCTGCTTCAATTAAGGCTCTGTTGTACATCTAGCCTGTTCCGGTGCAACCTCCCAGTTGCTATCAGGCTCTCTTTCTTTCATTAGAATCAAGTAGTTAATTAGCCCCAGCCTGTCCTCTCTCCTTCTCTCTTTCCCTTTAACACAGCAGTAATGATGTCTAATTACCAGCAGCAGTGGATTACAGCACCATCAGGAGCAAATCTCTCTGGCTGACAGCAAAGCTGAGCAGCAAATCTTAAAGCTTCAAGGAGAGAATAATTCCTAACAAAATACTTGAATATTTGCTTCTTTTTTTTTTTTGACCAGCTTGTGACAGTAGAGTCCACCTTGTAATTTCATCCATCCTGTTACTGCAGAGGGAGCGCTCATGCTGCCAGCAGTGATTAATTTTAAATTGAAATTACTCTTACCTATGGTGAGATCAAGTGATGGACAGGAAGAGGGAGAGGAGGAGGGAGGGATTCGTCGTTTGGGGATCTGTTACTGTTTGTGGCTCTCCCTGTGGACTGGATGAGCTCAAATTTATGGGGTAAAAAACCAAATAAAACAGTGGAGATCTTTCTAAAGGGTCATAAATTAATAAATTCTTAAACAATTTGAGTTAAAGAAATGAGAGAATGCACCTTTAAGGCTTACCAACAATTACTGTCTGAGGAAAATCCAGTCTTTCCCCTGTAACTTATCATTCCTGGCTGGATGAAATCCTAGGCCTCATGAAGTCAATAGGAGCTTTCCCACTGACCTTCTCTGGGCCAGGGGCTGCACCCCTCTTATGTTGAAGGGATTCTTTCAGAGCCTCCAGCGCCCGGCAGGCACTGCCCCTGCCCCGGCCAGAGCTCATACAAGCCATGGCCACCCTACGGGTCTGCTTAAAAACACCTTTGCCTTTTGTGATGGGATAGTGACGCCGCTTTCATGGTTTTAGGAGGGGACGGCATTTGTTTCTCAGGGCTGAATGTTCTACAAGAGTGCTGAGTATCACTTTTTCTCATCCATGTTGGACAACAGACTTACGTTGGCCAGCAGGAGGGAGGAAATTTTACCGAAATACAAGACCTTTTCTCTCAGGTTTTATATGTCATTGTTCAAGTAATGTACTGATATTCTGAAATGGCTTATGGATATGTCACGTTAACTTGCCTGCCTTCCTTTTATTAGCATGCCTGCTTCACTGCTTAAACTACCTGAAGGTAGTTGCTTCTGTATGAATACCTATAGGCACATATAAGGATGGACCTTCACAGACATTCACGGTTAAGACTATGATGCCCCAATTGAACAAAAATGAGACCAGCAAGGCGTTCGACCTCTGACTGAAATCTGAAGGAAAAAAAATAAATTTTGAGTATTTGATCCAAATAAAAAAATAGAAGAGGGAATGGCAAGGTGGGACTCCGGGCTCTCGTGGCCTGGAAAAGTGAGAGAAAATAGGCAAGCTGATCATCACTGCATTTTGTCTTTCAGAGGCTCAGAACAGCACTTAGTTTTTAAATTCCACCTTACAAAATTAAGGTTAGCTTTTTTATTTACTAGCGTAGTCCATGTAATTTTAAAAAATACTGGGTTTGCTTGCAGTTTTGAACTTGCAGTGAAAAGGATAATCTTAGAAATAAAAGATTGTGCCTACAGGCTCTCCAAAATTATTATTCCAGTAAGCAGAAGAGAGATTAAAAAATACCAACCTATTTGGAGACTTCTGCTTTAGACAACATTTACATTATAAATTTAGTCTACAGTACCTGCTGCGGTCAGAGATTAGCAATCAGTCGTCTAAGAGTAGAAGAGAAATTCTACATTCCAAATTCCCTGAATCTATAGGCAGACCTACAAGGCAAGGCTTTGGTGACTAAAAATCATGGAGAGAGAACAAACCCTGTCCGGAGCATCCCTTTCAGTTCCCATCTTCCTATTTGTAAATGCCTTAAAATTAATTTCCCACCTCTGCCTCCTCGCAGCCATGACGGCGGTGATGACAGGAGGGCCAAATACCAGCCGGCCCCGGGGAATGCCCAGGTTTATGACTTCAGCGAGGCAGAGAGCGACAGATTTCCCCGGCATCCTACGTCACAACCCAACCCAGAAGACTTTCCAAGAAGCCTCCTTTGCTGCGCCGCCCAGCAACCTTCCCGTTAGGTCGGAATAAGCTGCCAGTCCAAAAAAAAAAAAAAAGAGAATATTGCTCATCCAAGCCAAATGCCCAGGCAGGAATATTTTTAATTGCCGGGTTTCCTTTCTCAGCTCCCCCTCCCCGCCCCACGCACAGACAAAAGCAGCTTTGCTTGCGTGACCCGGAGCATAAGAAGTAAGAATAATGACACATCAGAGAGAGTTCAATAGGCAAAACCTACTTGCAGCCAACAGTCCCCATCTTCTCACACAGGAAAATCTGTCGCTCCTGCCACCAGCGAGCATCGCGGCTCTCCCGCTGCCAGACCCGCGCCCAGCTCTGCAGCTCCAGCCGCGCCACCCGCAGCCGCGTTTTAAGCCTCTATGGCTGCGAGACCCGTCCGACCCCATGGAAGGGGAACAAAATACACACCCTTCCCTTCGCTCGTGGGGAGCCCTCTTCTCCCTTTGTTGAGCATCCCCTGTCTTTCTCCCTCCCTCCTCTCACCGCCCCCCCCCCTCCACCCGCCGCCGCCGTTACTGGCGCAGCCGGCGCTCCACAGCCAGCCCGGCGCATTCGTGCCGCTCGGCGGCTCAGGGGCTGCGGGCTAACAATAAAAAAAAAAAAAATTAAAAAAAAATTAAAAAAAAAATAAAAACCACAGATATCCCGGGGAAACAGCCCTCCAGATCACCGACCGGCGCCACGCTGTGCTTTGTGCCCCCCCCCCCAACCCCACACCGTGTGCTGCCGACCGGAGCCCGGCACAATGGGCCGGGGGGACAATAGCCCACCCCAAACCCGCCGCGACGGGCCGAGGAGCGGGGTGTGGGGAAGAGGGGACGGGTGGTGAGGGGGACACACGGACAGACAGACACAGGAGGGGGGAGAACGGCACGGCCCCGGCGGGGTGTGCTGCGCGCACGATCGCTTTAAAGGAAAGGACCCACAAAAGACCTCGGCGGTGTCTGATGTGACAGGCAAACGCAACATGGTGAGGATGACTTGGGGGGTAGGGGGGGAGGAAGGAAGGAGCCAACTGCGGCCGCGGCCCCCCCCCCTGCGCCTCTCGCTCCCGGAGCGGGCTGCAGCGGCCGACATAGAAGAAGGAAGACAATTCTCTACTAACCGTGGTTTTGACTGGCACGTACAGCACTTGCTTCCCTCCTCCAGCACCACCACTGACCTCGTCCGAGTTGCCGAGCTGAAAGCCTTTCGATTTGACCCAGAATTTGAATTTGGCGTTATCCGTGGAGCTCGACTCGGAGCCGTTCAGGAGCTGGACGATCCGGTCGTATTTTTTACGGGTCACCGTCTTGGTTTTTCCCGAGTCCCCGTAAGTCCTGAGACACCAGTCTTGAAACTGGCGGTACATGTCCCGGTCGCCGCTCTCCATAATCTCCTAGTACCCACGCGCGCACATGCACACGCCGGGCACACACACACACACACACACACACGCACACACACACGCACGGACGGGCAGGCAGGCACACGCACACGCCGCCCCGCCGCGGGCCGGGGTGCGGGGCCGGGCCGCCCCGCCGCACTTTGCACCTGTTCACCCAGCGCTCATGAAAAATGCATCCAGCTCCCAGCCGGAGCGAGGGAGGTCCCGGTGCAGGCAGATCCCGGCCGGTTTTTTGTTTTTTTTTGTTGTTGTTGTTGTTGTGGTGGTGGTGGTGGTGGTGGTTCGGGCGGGTGGGGGGCCGGGAGAGGGGGATGGGTAGGGGGGGCAGCAATCAATTCAATAGTGTGGCAATGTTCTCCTTTTTTTTTTTTTTTTTTTTCCCACAAAACGGGTCTGGTGGAGGCTCCCCTTATCCTTCCACTGTACGTGATCAGTCTCTTTAATAATTGTGCAAGGCAGGACTATCCCACTGGCTCCAGCAAGCGTCTTACCCGGAGAGGGGTTCGGGTGGATAAATAATTAAAATCCTATCCCTCGGCTTAGCGAAGAGAAAAGAAAATATTGATTCGGATCCTTCTTCTTTTCCATACATCAGCAGCACCCGGATTCACGCTGGATAGCGCAGGTGAAGGGGGGAAAAAAAAAAAAAAAAAAAAAAAAAGAGCCCAGCCTCCTCCGCCCTGGGCTGCCTTCTCGAAAGGCTTTTCCGTCTCTGTCCGGGCTCTGCCTCTGCCCGCAGCCGCCTCGCCGCGCAGGATGGAGGGAGCTCTGAAGGGCACACGGGTCTCTTTGCTCCCCCTTTTTATTCCAGGGCTGGGCAGCTCTGCTTTAGATATCCCCGCTCCGGGCATGAAGGTACCGGAAAGAAAGAAAGTTCTTACCTGCTATTTTCTAAGCCTAATACATCCGATCCGCGTTTTAAGTATGTATTTTTTAATTTTTTAAAAAAATAATAATAATGGTCTGAGAGCGTTTCACTTCCGCACATTCAGTCCCACTGAATTTTCAGATGCCCTTTTAGGAATTTTCCTCTATTTATTTACTTAGCAATCCCAGCAGATGGAGGAAAAAAAAAAAAAAAAAAACAAAACCCACAAAAAACCACCAAGCCCACAGCCCAGCGATGCGCGAGGCGGGCGCTGGACCAGAGGCAGCTGGGTCCTGGGAGGATGCTGCTGAAGGGAAGGAGGCGGCTCCCGGTTGCTCTGCCCGTGCGGTGATGGTGCTGGCAGGCGCAGGACTCCTCGGGTGCGGGGTATCCTCCGCTCTCTGGGCCGAACGGGCTACGAGGCATTCAAGTAAGTTTGCGTGCGGATGCTGAGGAAAACCCCCCGTTTCTTTAAAGGGGGAAGAAGAAGGGAAAAAAGCAATCTTGATTTTTTTTTTTTTTTGCTTTTTTCTCCCTCCCTCTGCCACGGTTTCAGTTCACGCCGGAGATTTCCGCGCTCTCCTCCAAGCAGGACACCCCCTCCGCGGGGGTAAGCCGCCGCGCTTCCTCTCCTCGTCGCCTCTCCGCGGCCGCGCCCGCCCGCGCCTCCGCCATCCAGCGCCCGGCTGGCTCCGCGCTCCGCGCCCCCCGCCCCGCCCGCAGCCGGCACCTCCGCGGCTGGGGCACGCGTCCGACCCGGGGGGGCCCGCTCGCCGGCTGCGCGCCGCCGCTCCGCTGCGCCGCTCCCCGCGCTGCCCTGCGCTGCGCTCCGCGGCGGGCTGGCGGCGGCGGCGTCGCACCGGGCCGGGCCCAGCGCCGCTCCGCGCACCCCCCCCCCCCCCCCGCGCCCTGATTGGCCGCCGGGACAAAAGTTTCTGTGGCGACGGCGGCGCGGCGCGGTGACGGGCAGCGCTGTCCCATGTCGGGATGGCGCGCGCGCGCGCGCGGCGCGCCCCCTCACCTCCACACACCTCCCCCCTCCCTCCTCCGCCTCCGCGGGCGCGGCGGGGCGCGGGGGCCGGCGCGGACCCGGCCGCGGGCCACCGGCGCGGGGCGGGAAGGGAGGGGGGGGCGGAGAGGCGAGGGCAGCGTTTCCATGGCGATGTCTCCGGGCGCAGCCCTCCCCCCCCCCCCCCGCGCGCGCAGACGGAGCGAGCGGATCAGCTGACACATCATTAGCCTAGGACCTAATTATTGCTTATTGGAGCAGGAGCGCGCGCAGGGCCGCGGCGGGGGGCGGACGCCCACCCCCCTCCCCCCACCCAACCCCCAGCCGTTCCCCCTCCGCTACCGGACCGCGAAACGGGGAGCGCAGCCTCTGCGCGGGGGCGACTCCTCCGGTCCCCCCCCGCCCCCCCGCCCCCCCTGCGCCGAACCGGCGCGGACTCTCCGCACAACCCGGCTCCGCGCCGGCTGCGGGGGGCGCAGCCGCGCCTCGGGGGGCGGGGGGTGGGCCGGGAGCGGCGGCGGCGCACCCCGGGCTGCGCCGGGGCCCTGCTGCCAGCGAGCGGTGCAGCGCGGGTGGAAGGCGAGGGGAGAGGGGGCGAAACCAAATTCGGCCCAGGCACGTGCCCTTTTCCCTTCAGTTGCGCCGAAAAGGCGGGGGGGTCGTGGGGGTTCCCGAGCCTGAATTCGGTGTCCTCGGCGGGAACCGCGCCTGGGCCCGGGTTCCCCCTCATTCAGGGCCTGGAAGGAGCCGGTGCAGCCGGACCCGGGGACCTTTGCCGCCCAGGCCCGGGCAGCCCGGATTTCTGGTGCAGGAAGGGAAGGTGCTCTCAGAGCCGGGAGAAGCGCGCCCCACGCCGGTCCCTCCGGCGGGCCCCACGCGTGGGCACCTCAGCCTGGCCTCCATCTCCCCGCCTGGCACGACTCGCCACGCTGCTCCTCTCCTCTCTCCGCCCCCCCCCCCCCCCCCCCCCCCCACCACCCCGGTCCTGTATTTACTCTCTGCTTTTCTGCTCTCTGTCTAGAAACACCGCCGCAGATGCGGGCGAAGCCGGGAGGAGGCTGTTGTTCAAAAGCAGCGCGCTGAGGGATGTTTGTGTTGCCAAAACCTTTCCAGGCATCTGTAAAATCTGAGAGGACAAGCTGGTACAATGGGCGGAGAAAAGCAGGACTTAGAGATAACCCAAGGAGGCCTGAGACTTTTCGTCGGCCGCAGGGCCTGTAAATTATCTTGGCAGCCCCGTTTTAGTGTTTGAGGAGCACGGGACTCCCGTCCATCACAGGATCTGGAGGAGAGGCGGTAACAAAGGAACTGCTGTGCTGAAGGGAAACGAGGGGAACCTCGCTGAACCCTCACCCAGCAGGCTTTATGAGATGTAATGCTGCTTTAATGCGCCGTTATAGCTACATTTAGAAAAAGGGTCATAACATAGATTGGGCTGCACTGCTAAACAGTTCTGTCAGGTAATTGTTCTCAAACCAGCCTCCTGCTGAGGGGCTCGGTAACTTCCGTGTCACACTGACACCGTGCTATGCCTGAATCCAAAGTAAGCTCGCAAAGCAAGGAGGGGAAAGGAAGATGTGATGTAGGCAGGAGTGGTGATCCAGACAGTTACAGCATGGATGGGTGAAATGCTTGAAAGAAGCCCAAGGATTTTATCAGAAAATCATTCCATGTCCAGGAGTACCGCTTTGGATCATGTAAAGAGCCATATGCCTTCTCAACAGAGAAAAATTCCCAAATTGAGTCAATATTGGACCATGCCTTAAAAAAACCCAACAGAAATACCCATTATTTTTTTCAAACTGTTTAATGACAGGAGAGAGAATAACAAAAGCAGATGAAAACTCAACTGTGGCGTGGAGTGGGGATGGAGCATAAGATTTAACTCAGCTGGATTGTTTCTTCGGTTTACTGTTAGGATTTTTGATCCGCTTTGGTGAAAGGTACGGACGTTTTCTTATTGCTTCCGTTAATCACTTGGCCAGAAGTTCTAGGAGCGCCCTGGAACCCCACCAGGCCAGGCAGTGGATCAGCACAGGACACAAAAATGGTGCTAACCATAAAGAACTGATGACATAGATAAGGTCAACAGTACATGACCTCACTTTTATATGAATATACATTGTAGAGTATATTTGCATAACCTATACTCATTACATATGTCTGTATATATATGTGTCCATAGTAATTTCAGCAGAATTTATGTGGTGAGTTTAGAATGCAGATTTGCAATCTCCAATTTTTAAATTGTCTGCAACTCTGAAATTAGTGCTACAAGAATATATTTAAATAAGGAAAATATTTAAATAAGGAAAATTACATGAGGTTAGGTTCACTGTTCTGTTTTGTCGGAATCGGAATTAACAGGGTTTAATAGCACAGATGGGAATCCCCCCGTAGTGAAAACGGCTCGCACAGACCCTCCTTCTGTCAAGACTTCTAGTGACATCCCGTTACTCAGCATCCTCGGGGAGAGGGGGCTCTACCGGTCCTCCAGTGCCATGGGCTGAGGCTCTTCTGCATTCCGCATCCCGCAGAACTCGCCCGCCTTTGTCAGAAAATGAAAGTTTCTGTCCTCTGGTTTGGAGACAGCCTTCCTACGGCAAATCTGTGCCTCACTGGTTTGTTTGCTCTGCGGCCAGCCCGAAACAATACGGCACCAACAGATGTGTGAACTTTTCCGTTCAGTGTAATGATGTGTTAGTCGCAAAACAGAGTGTTGGCGATTTAAATTGCCTCATGTGCATCAGGCTGTGAAAGAGGTTTAAAATAAATCATGAATAAGTTACAAATACTGTATTTTGGGAATTACCAGCTCTAGCAAGTCCACTGGCAATAGGAAGTGAAGACTTAGGCATAATGGGGCCTGATGTCTGTCATTAAAGTTACCAGTGTTTCTAGGTGAAATTACAGTGTTTTGGTGATGTAGCACTGATTCCATAGAAAAAGCTGAGAAGACACTTCTACGTTTTCTAAACCTGATGAAAAAAAAAAAAGAGAGAGAAGGCTTTGGGCTTAAATCGATCATCTGATTTCTGCAAAAAGGAGTTTTTACAAAACGTGCACCATAATATTTCAGCACAGCGCTTGATACAGATTTACTGGATGGTCAGCGGTAGCCTTTGAGAGTGAGAATTTTCTGTTTCTTGTTTTTTTGTTCACTGACATAGTTAGAAGAATGTTTTTGACACTTTTAACTTGCCATGTGCATGAGTAACAATGGAGATTCCGCTTCTGTGCGGACTGAAAATCTTCCTTGCTGAACTAAGAGAAGACGCACTGAGGACGCACAACCCCAATTACTTACTTTGAACTGCGTACCTGCTAGCACTTTTCCTCTCTTCTGGAGAGAATTTCAGTGGAAGTCTATCGTCACGTTCTTTACAGCCCGGTGATGGCAGCACGGATGAGCGCTGCCAGCCCTAATGCTTGTGGAGGCAGAAGGCCGTGTTCACGCACTGCGTGGGCTTGTCTGTGCTGTCTGCCTTTGGTCTCAGGCGCATGACGAAATCCCCTGA
Source organism: Chlamydotis macqueenii (assembly GCF_036417535.1). Taxonomy (NCBI): domain Eukaryota; kingdom Metazoa; phylum Chordata; class Aves; order Otidiformes; family Otididae; genus Chlamydotis; species Chlamydotis macqueenii. The sequence goes on from NC_141557.1 coordinate 118,341,153, forward strand.
CTGGCTGGATAATCAGTCACCTCAGTACATCTGGGGAGGTGGAACTCTGCCGTGACACAGCTTCTGCGAGGAGAAAGTGGACACCGTTCCACCTACTACTGTTACTGGCAAAGGACCGCTCTAGAAAGGTTTTTGATTTGTCTGCTGACTGAGCTATTGTGAAGCAAAGGCTAAACTATTCATTATTGTTGAATATAAATGTTTCCTACAAATTCTCTGTTGTCTCCAATTCAAATATTCATCTCCATTTTTTTTTCAATAGGTTTTTATCAGTTACTGCTGCGTTTGGAAAACTAAGAGGGGGTAGACCAACGTAATGATCTGGAGATGGATTATAAGAACATACCAGATGATTGCTAAATCTTTGGAGGAAAGAGGGTGCACATTCCTGGGTTTATAGAGACAAGAGAATGGTGCCATAATTCTGGTTAAGATCTTTTCACAGAGAGTGATGCTGATGGGTCTGATGAGAATAAATATGGGGATATATTCCATCTTTGCCTTTTAACGATCTTGTTTGGAGACACTTGGAATCTCACAGAAAATACTCAAACTCACTTTCCCTTACTAGTTAGAAAAATTCAGACGCGGCTTTCTTCTACAAAGCGGCTTTGCTTTAAGTAGCAGTTCTGCAAAACATAACTTCACAGTTCTTTTGCCCTGTGCTTTATTACTGAGAGTATTTGCATGAAAACGGGATCTCTTTTTAAAAGTTCCTGTTTCTTATTCATCACAGCTCATTGGGTTGGAAGCAATTACGGTACCCTCTACAGAAGCTTCTGATCCCTTCGGAGCAGGAAAATATAAGCAGGAGTAGACAAACCTTTAAGAATGAGAGCTCTTGTTTTTATGCAAATATCCTCATTGTCTTAGTAATAAAGACAGGAAAAAGGAATAAATATGTGACATACAGTGGAAAAAAAATAATGTGTCAAATGTATTAAGGCTTGTATATGGGCGTTGAATGCTTTTTAATGTTATTATGATGCTGTACATTTGGCTCTGTGTGCTTTTATCCTAAAAGAGAAGGTGTGCACAAAGGATTTGTGTGTGTGTGTGTAGGATTTTTTATGCTTGCTACAGGTAATGTATCTTTCTCAGCAACACTAATACAAACCAGCTACTGGAATATTATGCGGTGTGTTGGCTAAACCAAGCCAGAACTAATAAGGCAGTGCTGAAAATGCTGGCAGCCTATCTCTGTCAGCGTTCTCAACTTTATTGCATGGGGGGAAATGTGACAATTGGAAATTTTGGCAGAAAGATCCAGATGCGGCTCTCCAGCCATCATGTCAGGCATGACTAGACAAAGCCACCCGTGGAGTGAAGTGTGGTTAACCAGCTGGCACTGTCCTCCTTACAACAGGAGGAAACTGTGGAGGAAGAAGAAAGAAGAGAATTACTTAATCCGAAATATTTGGTAAAATACAATATTAACACCTCCCTAGTATAAAATATCATCCAAATTTTACTTTTGCATCAGCAGCATCCTGCCTCTTCACAACATTAGAGATTGCTAGCTGAGGACCCAAACAAAAGAAAGGATTGTGACCTCTCATTGCAAATACTGTTTTCTTCACTATTTTCTGGGTTTCAGCTTCTTAATCTAATTGATCTGGCTTCAGGGGTGAAATTTGCTGAACGTATTTCACAAATTTGTGCCACTGGAGTTTTAATATAAGCTAGCCATGCTCTTTAAAAGAAAACACTGTGCACATTTTGTGGTTGTATGTGTAGGGTCCCAGAAGGCTCACTTGAAAAGTGCCCTTTCAGAAACCATCATTTCTGGCAGCTTTTGACTTGGTAATGTTTATGCACCATTTCAATGTCCTGAATAAAGTTATCATCAAAACACCGAGTCAGTGCCGTTAGCATCAATTTTAAGCAGGAGAACAGTATAAATAGTATCTGCCCTCATGTGACTTTTCCCCACTCACCAAATGCAGCTTATCTATTGCACGCTCCTTACACTGGTCTCCCTGTTCCTGTTAAAATACTGAATAAATTTTACTCAGTGTAACCTCATTCCAAACAATAACAACAGAAGAAAGATCATTCTTTTGAAAAAAGTAAACACAAACAACCGAAATGATTAAATAAAAAATTCTCAGGACAAGCGGGGGTTTATAAACAGAAGTGGGGTGCAGATATCCATTAATTTACGGCAAGTAAAATTGGTTCAGGTCCAAGAAGCAGTTTTGGTTTGGAAGGTTCTCCTGGCTGGGTGGGTTGGTTTGTTGGTCTGCTACTCTCTGTGTGCTGTGCCCTCACCCTTCAGGTGAGGACCCGTGACCAAGGATGCCGCAAATCAATTAGGTAGAGAATTTCAAGGCATTATATGTAGAAAATGCCCAGGATAGGGAGTTGGATATGGTAATTGTGTCCTACACGTCTGCCAGCATAGGAATACAGGCCTGGAGAGGACCTCCTCACAGCTCCCACCAACTGGAAATGCCTTGTAATATTTAGTCAAGGATGGTCTGTAAAACACCTGTTCCATGTTTCCTCCACACTCCGGGGCTTTCCCAACCCTTTATGTCTTCTGGATGCCTGCAGAAAGAGACAAAAATCCACAGTAGTTTGCAGCAGCAGGGAAATAGCTGTGGCTCTGATTTCTAACCAGCTGTGCCCTACCGCAAGAGGTGCGGCGAGCAGGCACTAAGTGTGAAAGATGACAGCACTCAGGAATTAAATGAGGTATGAGCCCGGGACTGCCCCTCTGTCTCTGGAGATCTGCCAGAACCACGGCATTTATCTGTACCAAGACCTTGTGGGTTATTTGCTGTTAGGAGCAGGTTTATTCAGATCTCAGTGCGCCTGTTTGTTTCCTTAATCCCATATTCGTGTTACTCAGAACGAAATCTGCAATCGGAGTCTTATGGCGGTGTGGATGGAGCCAGACATCACCGTGACCGCTCTGTCCAGGCACCCCTTTGATACAGCCCCTCGCTCTGAGCTGGGTCATGGAAAGAGGGGTAGAGATGGAGCATGAGGCAGCAAAAATGCCTGGTTTGTTTCAGGAATTACTTCTTTTAAATGGTGGCATTTCTTCACCTGCTGTCTCCAACCCTTTAACAACCTCCCTCTAGGATATAAAGCAATGCAAAAGTGGCTTTAACAAAAATTATTGTGGTGCCTTATCTTTTGGATGCTTACGAGTGTCCAAAGTACCTCTGGGGCTTGTCCATTGCTGCTAAAGCCTGAGGGATTCACCTGAACCAGCATGTTCTCTCATATAATTTTTATTTCCCTCTTCCCAAAAGGAAAAGACTATCTGAAAACACCAGCTCGTTGGATAATGCTTCAAGACTCTGAAATAGAAAAAAAATGCTTAGTGAAGAACCTTAACGGTGACAGCGTATGCCTGAAATGTGAAGGATTGCTTGAATATTTGTATTTATGACCACTAGCCTGTAGAGAACAATGCTGCCTTAGCAAAGTCCTCACTCTGTTTAACGCACACTGAACTTGGCAGTGTTAAGCTCTACATATTTTCATACATTCCCCAGTGAACTTTGTGTAATGGTTCTTAGGAAAGAAAGTAAATCTGGAGCTCCTTGTACTTCCCACAGCCATTTTTTGAACCAGAGGTGTACTTTGTTTTCTGAAGTTGATATCCCCATTCACACAAATATGCGATTCAAAATGTGTTCATGTGTGAAAAAGCCATATGCAGTGTTGAAATTCTGGCCAACTTGTTATACAGATACTACATGATAGAGAAATGATGACTCAGTAGGGGGATTTTACTCGTCACGTAATGCACTCAACTTCATAAGCAACATCTTGCCTTCCCTGCTCTTAGTCATGCCAGAGACCAGGGAGGTAGAGATATGCATGGCTGTAGGCAGGCTAGCTTAGGAAGCTATTCTACTGCTTCTGCTGTTTGGTTTTGTTTTTTTAAAGATATTTACCCGCTCTATGAGATCAAGTATGGCCATGGTGCTTCCCAGTCTCTTCTGGGATGGAAAAGGCCATTTCAGCCTTTGCCTTCAATGTGCAAGACTCCCCGCTCTGTAACCACTTACTCTGTTGTTGTGCTTAGCACGGGCAGAAAGCTGTTGGCATACTAGTGACATTCTATTTCATGCATTAATTTTCCTAATTAATCAGAGAAAACAGAAAAAGAGCATAGGTTGGACTAAAACTTGTCCATCGTACATTAGCTCATGCTGGCTGGCCCAATTGTTCACCTTGCTTTTTTCTGTCATTTTTATGTACACATCTGGATTCATGAGAGAGGTGATCCCTTAGCCCATCACTTGCTACAGGCCTCTGAGAATGAATTAAAACACAATAAATCCACATGTATATGCACTATCCCTAGAAAACTGGCAGCAGGTTTGCAAACATATTGCAGGGAATAATCGTGGTATGTTGAAGGCAAACTCTTATCACTTCTTTTCTGTTCTCAAAACCATCCCAATGTACAGATACAACACCAGAAGTTCCCTTATCAGCTCATTTTAAAAAGTGAGCTTGAAATATATCTTAAAGGAAAACTAAAGGAAAAAGACCTTTCCAGAGATTGCACTGTCTGTAACTCTCTTGGGTATTGCTATGTGTCCTGGCTGTGGTGCGTACCATTCCCAAACAGGAAGAGAAACATACTCAAAAACATGACCTGGGGTGTTGTAGAAAAATCCCAGTATCTCAAATTCTGTCTGGGAAACCAAACAACAATCATGGATCTTGGAGCACACAAGAAAAATAGTCTGTTAAGGAGATTGCTGCTCTTTGTTCTCCATGTCTGAGGCACAGTTCAGTGTATCTAGAGAAGCAGTTCTTCAAAGAAATTATTTTTTCTGTTGCGCTCAACTCCTGCCAAATCAGCCCCATTTCAGACTGAGCATAACTATACTTAGGATCTCCAGACTCATGACAGGGCTCGGTACATGTATTTATACTATTGGGGTCTTGCCTATATATATAAAGGCTCTCTAAAAAAAAAAATAGTAAGTTCAAGAGTAATGGTGAATAATCTGCTCAATGTAGATTTTCAATCGAGGGATGGGAGCCAAAGGGTCAGTGCCCTGTATCTGCTGCAGGCTTTCTCAGAGTAAAGCTGTGTTGGTTCTGTATCGCTGGAGGTGCAGTGGTCACTGGAGTGGTGTTCGCTTCTGGGTCCACCGTGGGGGACTGGTGGCCAGCAGAGAGGGGTTCAGAGAAAAGCTATAAGAGAGGAAGGGATGTCTTTAAATGAGAGGCTTAAGTAGATCAATCTATTTAGCTTAACAATGACAAGGTTAAGGAGAGAATTGGTTATAATTTATACATTTCCCGTCTCCCTGCAGAAATAGAATAGTAGTAGTTTGATAATATATGGCATTTCAGTCAAGTGGAAAAAGGCCTGACAAGAACCAGTGAAATTTGAAACTAGATACATTTCAACATGGAAGGTAATTAATTATTAGAACAATTTACCAAGGATTGTAATGGATTCTCCATCATTAGACATTTTGAAGTTGAAAATGATTGATTTTCTCAAAGAAATGCTCTCGTTCCTACAGGAGTTAATTCAAGAAAGTACTGTAACCTGTGTAATAAAGGAAAAAAAGAGGTGATCACAAATTGTCTTTCCAGCTTTATGATCTATAAACTTGCACTAGATAGCTAATGCATAGCTGCCTATGTCCTGTATTCTCCTACTGTAATGAGTATGAGTCAAACATTTTTCCCTTTATTTACATTTGCTTGGGAAATTTACAGTGAAGGACTGCAACAAAAAATGACATGCTTGCTGTTCACATGGGACATTCTGCCCGGCATGCGGATTCAAAGATTTTAAGGCTGCGAAATTCCTAACCATCATCTAGCCTGAGTACCTCCAGCACAGCGCATCGTGTTTCACCTCACCTTCCTCCACTGCTTGAGGAGCTGATGTCTAATTGATGGCAGCCGTTTCCAAAAGGCGCATGGGTTGTATTTTGCCAGGGAGGTGCAGAGGGAAGCTGGATGCCCCACTCCTTGTCCGTCTCAGTGGAATGCGAGCTCCAGATTTTTCCAGGTTCTTTTGTAAATTACACCACAAACCCAATTTAAACAATGAGGTCCTGCTGCTGCTGAAGCTACCAGACACTTAGGCTTGGATTTCAGTGAATTCCACTGGATGAGCCAAAATGATGCTGCATTTGCCAAAATATCAGTTTCTCCATGGATTTTGTTATGCAGAACTAAATGTGAAATAAGAGACCATTGGACCTCTCTGACCAGGACCTCTCAATCCCTGATCACCTTTCACTCAGGTGTATGAAATAAGAAGGAAAAATCTACTTTAAAATAGGCAGAGAATTTTTTTTTTGGTTTAGTACTTGTCCAAAGTCTTCCCAGCCAGTGCATGAAACCATACTGTCTAAATCCAACAGAGTGTCTGTCTCTGAGCAGTGCTCAATGCAAATCTTACTTGACCTAGAAAATTACTGCTCGCAAGGAAAAGGAGAACCCTTTCGATATTTTGATGGTAAGTCATGGAGACCAACTATACAGAGAACTGTAAATAAACATTACTTCAAAGTGTAGCTCTGGGCTGTTCTGCATGGTTCATCTGAAGCCGTTACAACATACATAGCTATATAAAAGAGTCAAGATAGGGGAGGGAGTGTCTTTTATTACAGCTAGAAAAAATGAATAAAACAGTTGTTTTAATCAAAGAGGTTAGTTACTTTTTCCTGCAGGGTTTGTGTCTTTGAACTGCCATGGCTATGGTGCTGCCACTCTTTCTGCACAGACAGCATTGTTATTAGAACTGATTTTATATACAGGACAAAGTACTTGAGCTGAGAAATAAACCAAAAGAAATGATCATATACAGTAAAACATGCACTTTAAACCAAAAGTGAGAAAAACCTTTTTCTCTTTTTTTTTAAACAAAATGAGATGACAAATTTCCTTACAAAAATAATGCCCTCTCCCTCCACATTACATCTGGAAGTTCAAATGTGTAGAAATAGCAGTAAAAAATAGTTTAAAAAATCCACAGGTTGAACTATTGATATCGGTTACTTACTTTACAGAACATATCCTTTTATGAATTTTATCCATGACCAAGTTGAATCTCTTTGCTGTAATTGTGCACCATCTCTTTCTGAAGACAGACCAACTCATAACTGTTTTTCTTAACTTCATATCAAATAATGATGAAGATAATTTTTAAAAGTCTTTAAGTAAGAGAAGAAAAGACTTAGACAATGGGTATAACTTTTTTTTTTTTTTTTCTGCTCAAGTTAGGTGGCAGCAACATGGTAACAGAAAACAAAAATATTCCCCTCTCTCCCACCTTCGTGTCTGGAGACCAAAACAATAATTCATTTACTAAATGACTGTAACATAGAACTACACTTGGACTAGCATATTAAACACCTGAATGAGACTCAGCTTGCACAGGGTATGAGTGATTCAGAGATGAGTGATCTGACTACCGCTGCTGTGCATTAACAGCAGAGATTAGTCAGTCAGCTCGATGCGAGCGTTTGGGTGGCAAAATGAGCAATAAGTGGCAATGCATTGTTAAGCATTAGAGATTTTTTGGAGGATGAGGGAGAAGGAGGGGAAATTGCTGCTATCTGTGGTGTAATTTAACAGGTAACAGCAACTTTGGAAGAATAAAAAAGCACTCAGAACCTCACCTATTTGCAGTATGGGGTCAATTAAGTTATTAGAGAGTGAGCCCGGATCAGGGTGCTATTGGGGCAGTTCCTGCTTTTGACATGACATCCTGTGACATTTTGCTCAGGAGATCCACAATGACTTGATCTTTTTATTTCTTCAGCTGACTTTTTTTTTAATAGTCATCACTAAATATCCAGTCGGAAATTTTGCTAATAGCAAGGAACAACTGTCCCTTTGAGAAGGGTGCTCAATGCGGTGAATGTGGTCTGGACATTCAAGATAAACTCACCCAGAACCCTTCAGTTAGTGGAAAAAAACCATCGACACAGGCCAACACTGACAGATCTCCCTGCTAGGCTGGTCTCTGGCACTGCTAACACTTAACCGCTTCACACTTAACTTTGAAAAACGTATTTCTATATGGGAATTTTGTGATTACTACTCCCCTCTCCAAAGCTTGCTCCAGTTTCTAATGTCTACCATTGGTAGACAAACCTACACTTTAGGTTTATCGATACCGTGTGAGAGGTGTACTGGGTATAAGGGATTTGCCTGTTCTGAGACATCCACCCCCACTGTGGTACCTGCTTTGGGAACTGGATTGCCACTAGCAACTACAGGTAAAAATCACTTCTTGTACAGCGAAATTTATCAGGCAGATGCTATGCCTGGCTGCTTTACACAGGCTCTGAAAAAGCATTTGGAAATCACACAGCAATAAAATGTAAAAATCACCAGCACGTTTAGCTTGCATCTTGAGTCTGTACATAGGGCCAAACCTAAGGGCACATCTAGCAGGCCATCTCTGAGGCACCAGGATGACCAAAGCTACCTGCTCTTAGCAGCACCTTCTCAGAGCCCACAGTGGGACAATTGACGTTGTTTCCTCAGCATGAGGTTTTTGACAGGGGATCCATGATGGAATAATATGGGACATCTTTTCCAGATTTCTCAATAAATGACAGATTTGCAGAAATATTGGCATGTGCTCTTCAAAGATCTTGCTGGAAAAGAGGGAAAGTTTAATGAGCAGGCAGCATAAAGTCAGGCCACTTTCTTCTGCTGCCAGCCTGAGCCAGAGATGGATGTAACGAGCCTGGTGCTGGAGAGCCGTGTGACGGCTTCCTCCCCGGCAGCTTCCTAGCTGAAGCAGGCAGGGAGGCACAGATGCGCCTTTCTCCAAGGGCACAGGGAGGCACATCGCACACCACCAACCACAACCTGCTGGAAAACCCGCTGCAGAGCATGCGGGCACCAGCCGCTCCCTCTTCCAAGGCCAATGATGCTGTCATCCCCCATCCCAAGGCCAATGAGGTGTAACACTGCGTTTTCCAACCTAGAGATAAGGTCCTCTGGAGATTAAAGACTTTTAAAAATCTTCTGATAGCGAGAAGAAGAGCAGGAGGGTGAAAAGAAACATCTCCCGTAGTTCCCCACTTTGCAGGGGCAGATAGGGCTGGGGGCAAAGCAGCAGGTGGGGAGCATCCAGCCATTGTGTGCTTCGCCCTTCCCATCCCCTTGTCCCACGCTCCTGCTTTTTTCTACTTTTCAGTATACTTACAAATACTTGTTTTGTGAATAACAACAGACTTCCAGTTATATTTATCTGCAGAGGTGATTACTTTATAAGCTTAAACTGAGAATTGAAAACTTCAAAAGCTTTAATTTGCCCATTTCTATAGATAACTATTTTCAAATAAATTACTTCCTTTAAAGAGACAGTTTCTTTGTGACAATAATGCTCTCATGTAGCAGGGCACGTAGTTTTGCAACTCAGGCAGAAGTTGAAGCATTTCTTGTTCTGCTCAAACCAGAATGCATTTATCGTTTTTAAGAAGGAAGAAGCCAGTGTCTCGTCTAACTCATTGTTCTGTGTAACACAGGTCACATAATTTCACCTGGTTTCTTAGTAACCCATAATTCTCGAAGGATGTGCTTAGGAACACGGGCGTTTTCCGCACCTTTAAAAACAATATAATTCCTCAGGTCACATGTGAGATGGGGCTTTCAGATGATGGGTTTAGCTTCTACCTGCAGCTAATCAGCTGTCTCCCAGCTGATGAGATAAGGCTAACAAGCAGCTTACTTAGGGGAGGGAGCCTGCTAGAGCTAAGGAGACTGGGTCATGTTAAGGATAAGACTCTGTTATGCAAAACTGGGTGATCTGCCTGGGTGATCTAGGTGATGGTGGAGAGCTGGATGGAGTCAGGTGGTAAGATCTGGCTTCCCTATTTTACCTGGCTTTGAGTTATGCTTGTGATTGGTTTAGTCCCCTTAGGAAAAGTCTCAGAAAGCGCTGCCTGTATTCAGTTCAGCTAGCTGGTCTGCCAGCCTGCTCAAGGGAAACAGAGCACTGAGGAGATGTTTGCTGACTGGAAAATGTTCAGCTGATGCAAAGGTTGTTTTACTACAGCAATCCTTGCTGACCTGTGTGAAAGATTCGATTATGATGTGTGTCTGTTCTGTTTTAACAGCAATTGATGTGTTTTCTTAGAGTATTTTATCTATATTTTTGTTCCTGAACTATGCAACTGTAATAAGGCATGTGGAGAGTTTACCACCATGCAATGCAGAGCCTTGTATAGGGTGGGCAATGCCTAAAACTAGGAAGTATGGTAACTTCCGCTGTAGGAGTTCTTCTAATTCACTAGTGAAAGCATCTTGTACCATCAGGGGCTTTACATCTTGCTAGAGCTTCCCTTAAAGCTTTGCAGCACCAGGTGCTGTACACAAATTGGTTTGGTAGCTCCCTCCAACCAAGTTCTTGCCATCTGTCATTGCAGTGCTCAAACGGGTCTCAATTCGGCAGTATGAATGCTCAAATCTATCGAGAGGCTTATGCAGGCACATTCCCCTTTTTGCACTTCAGGCACAGATCCAAAAAAAAAAAAAAAAAAAGAAAAAAAAAATCTGGGTATCCAGGGTGCAAATCAGGCAGAACTTAAAAGGCACAAAATCAGTCTGGCATTTTTTAACTTGTATTTGCCATCAAAACCCTTCTGTGGTGTGTATGGGTTTAGTCCTGTGGTTCTCTTCCAGTTAAAGGCTCAAGGAGGGCTGGAGGCCGGCTCCCTTCCCTGGGACAGAGTGCCTGCACTACACTAGATGGCACTGCTTAATACTCACGTTTTCCTTTTGTCTCTGCTGCGTCCATTCCCTGCATCTGGAGCATCCTGTAGCTGCAACTGCATCAGGCTCTAACCAAGGCTCTGTGGTGGCTGGCAAAGGCATCACCTGCGGAGAGGTATTCGGAACAGTCGGGTAACAAGGGCATCAGAAACGTGTGCTAAGTTCATCTCTTTACCCTAATAAATGGGTAAAGCAGAGCTTTTTAGAGATTACACACTTAAATTAAGACCAAATTCTGATGTTGTCTTTCACTCTTGCTAGCATCCGCTGTCCCCTTTCTCTCATGGCTGGAAAAAAAAGGCATTGATAGAATTATTGCAGATATCAGCCATTTCACAAAGCAAGAAACCTGAGTGATAATACAGCTGTTAGATACTGATCAACAAATATGGGGGAGGACAAGCTATGGAAGAACAAATTTATTTGCTCTCATCAATAGCCTATAGATTAAGGTAGTAAACAATAGGGTTTCTGCTTTCAGAATAGTGTTTAGCTAATCCTGAAGCTTAATTCTTGCAAGGAAGGTCTGATCAAAATTTAGGAATGCTATTGAATGACCCTATGTTGCGCCCTTCACTCACTAATAAATTGCTGAATATATCCAAAATGTGAAAGCATAGCGTCCCACCAGTATTTATATACTTTTGGAAATGTGATGTATGCTTACAAAAGTCAAACATCAAATTTCATGAGGAGGGTATAGCTTTTGCATAACTTAAAAATGTGTTATAAAAGCAGTTACTAGTTGAAGTACTGATCTCCTCCAAGAGTAAGAAGAGAGCTAAGTGCGCTTAAGTTAGATATTTTGAAATCAGCTGGGCCTAGAATACTTAAAAATTGACTGACTTTGCGTTAGAACATGACAGATATTTGTGTCATTACAAAGAAATAAGTAACAGGTTATGCTGGTTCCTCATGGAGATGTCAGGTGAGCTTACTTTCTCTGACACTGAAACAGGCCTTTTAGCTGGGGTGAAGTGTCAGAGAGATCTTGGCTGTTTTAATGCTGATCCGTTTGGTCTCTGGCTTAGGAAAAGGAAGTGAGAGTTAAACTTGAAGATGACTCTAGGTGGGAGAGACTGCAAGTGCACACAAGGGTTATTTAGAATTTAAAAGACCTGGAAAAGGGATTAAAAATACTGGGTGAGATTCAATAAAGATAAATAAGATGCAATACAGTTGTTAGTTGATTATTCCTCCCCAATAGAGGATGAAAAATAAATGGTTAGGTAGCATTTTTTCAGAAAAGGGTCTTGGGAGTATACTAAACTTAAATCATAACTGTGCTGTTGCCATCACTCCACCTAAATCTCATGAGAGTGGGAGATACAGACAGAAATATAGATTGCAAGACACATGGAAAATCCTTTTTCCACCCGTCATTGATCAAGCCTCAGCTGGAGCACTGTGGGCTGGTTTTGGATATTATACTTTAAGAGCAATGTGGCACACTTGGAGAGCATCCAGAGGAGAATAACATGTTCTCCTTAGTGAAGAACATAACTTTAATTTTATTTTTTTTTATTTGTAGGTTATCTAAATTAAGAAAAAAAAATCTAGGAGTGGGAGAAAAGGAATGATCACAATTTTCAAGTACACAGAGACAGTTTCAGAGAGGAAAGGGGTATCTCTCCAAATTTGGTGGATAAGAACAATGGTTTTAAATTGTTGCAAGGAAAATTGGCGGCTGATGTGAGTAAAAGCTCACAGATACAGTTAATCCTGCTTTGAAACAATGAGAGAGACTAGGTAGTCCCTTTCTGCCCTGTTTTTTTGTTATGCTATTTAATAGTAACTAATACTGACGATTTAATTTAAAAAATACAGCTGTGCAACTCAAGATCCTGGTTTTGGTAAGCTGACAAGGCTGATGCTCAGCTTTGAATTTTATTAATGTCCCGACAGTATTCTCTTTTGTTTTCTCCCTAAAGCCATGCTGAATTGCCCGTCTGAAATGAAAATCATGGACGTAGCTACGCTTTCAAGACTTTCCCATTGAAATGTTATGCCTTTTTTTTCTACTCATAATCCAGATTACAAAATAAAATGAAAGGAAGAAAACTTCTAGAACTACTTAAGTGAATAATAATACTTTAAATAAGATCATTTACATGTTGGGTTTTTTCAGTGGCTCAGTAAGTAGTAGATGCAGACTAAATCTTTTAACATGGCTACAAATCGGCCCAACACCAGGTTTTATAAGCAAAGACCTAAGTTGAGCTTTCTGGAATTCTCCACCCAGGCTTGAGCCTAAATTTGAGAATTGGACCACCCCTCACCCACACCCACCCCCCTGCCTCGGGGGTAGGATAACCCTGAGTCGGGGAGAAATTGCTCTGTGCAGCTGAGGAGGCTGTCAAAGGAAAGTTGGGAACTGTGTCGCTAACCTCCAGAAGAGTGAAAAACAGACTCTTTCTGATGCCAGAACAACTTGGCTATCCCAAAAATATAAATTAGGAAGGGAATTATTACATTTACTGTACTATATACTTTTTTGGTTTGGTAACATTTAGGGATGTACAAGCTGAAAAAGATTCTGCTATGAGACTGGTATGAGATCTGTCAGTCACGTAGGGGGTAGCCCTGAGCCTGGACTAGGGTTGGACTAGGTGACAGGGCAGCTAGATGCTGGTCACTGCGAATGCTGAAGAGCCCTTGAGAATAAACCTCCTTGTTTCTCTCAATCCTGTTAGATGTTTACCTACTTAAATACATCTTGAAAATCTCTTTCTAAATGACCTACTGGTGTAAAGCCCATTGGAAATCAATAGCAATTTTTTTTTTTTTTTTTTTTGCCTAAGTGATCAATGTACTTTTAAAAATCCTACCCATAGCTTTAGCGCATGTACAGGAAGATAACACTCACTCGCCTGAGTTTCTTATGGCCTATATTTGGTGTTATAAAACTTCCATTCTTACAGAGTTACTGCTATCCAAACTCACCAAGGTAACTGTGCTGAGGAAGGCAGGCTGCTTTGACTGAAACTCAATGGAAACAAACGTAGAGATTTTGCATGTTTTTTCTTGGTATTATTTGGCTTCTGAAAAAGTGACTAAAGGACCATATCCTGCTTATCCAGGAAAACACTCATTCCTGAGTGCATGGCAGCTGCTATGCAGCAATGAGAGACAGTCAGAGGGAAAGCACTGGATGCTGAGGTGCTGCAAATAGGCAATGCTTATTCTTCCCAGCATCTCAAATTGGTTTTGTCATACACAATCATAACACAAGCTGGATATTGAAAATTTGTGATTCCACAATTTGAGCACTCCTCTGAATTGGCATAAATAATGTGAAACACTTTCTGAAATCTAATGATGAAAATGTGGTTTTGTTTAGTGAGGGGGGGCCTAAGGTGGTAGCTTCTGTAGGAAACTGCTAGAAGTCGCTCCCCTTTGTTCAGTGGACTCGGCCGGGCCTAGGGCAGACCTGCTGCTGGCCAAGGCCGAGCCAATTGGTAGCAGAATGTTCTGTGATAATGCCTCTGCGATAACGTATTTAAGAAGGGGAAAACAGGGGGGGAAAAAAAAAAAAAAAAAGAGAGAAGATGTGAAGAAGCTGAGCGGGGGCAGAGCAGGAGGTGCAGGCCTCATGGGCCTTGCAGGCCTCACCCTCTGGCCTCTTGCCAGGCAGCCGACTGGCCCTGACTCCGTCCGGCCCGGCTGCAAGAAGTGGAGAGGAGATGAGAAGTGAGTAAGATGTAAAAAGGATCCTGAGAGACATCTGACAGCCTGTTGTGAGGAACGGCTGCAGACGCCAAGGTCAGTGAAGAAGGAGGGGGAGGAGTAATGCAGCTCCTGGCCAAGACTCCCCTGCAGCCTGTGGTGACAACCATGGTGGAGCAGGTTGTCCCCCTGCAGCCCATGGAGGTCCACGGAGGAGCACAGATCCACTTGGAGCCCGTGAAGGACCCCCTCCCCCCCCACATCGGGGGAGGTGGATGCCTGAAGGCGGCTGTGGCCTGTGGAGGGCCCGCTGGGACAGCTGTTCTGGAGAGACTGCACTCCGTGGAAGAGATGACCCACGCCAGAGCAGTTTCAGGAAGGACTGTGGCATAGGGGTGGGACCCCACGCTGGAGCAGGGGAGGAATGTGAGGAGTTCTTCCCCTGACCATGAAGCAGTGGCGTGAAACAATGTGTGATGAACTGACCGTGACCCCCATTCCCTCTTCCCCCCTGTGCTGCTCCGGGAGGGGAAGGTAGTAGAGATAATGTTAAGCTTGGGAAGAGGGTGGGGGCAGTGAGAGAGAGACTGCGTAGTCTGGTCCTGATCTGGGCTGAACTATGACAGAAAATATTGTGGATTTTCAGTGCAAAGGTATATCTGTTTTACTTACAATGATGCTCAAAGTTAACTTTAATTATTTCACTTTGCAGCTAATAAATTATCCTGGCTCAGTAATGAGGTCTTCTTACTCCTGTGCATTTCACATAAGCAGCAGGGATCACTTGTTCATACAGAAAATAAGTTCTCAAGGTCTTCTGTCTACTTAAAAGAATAATTTTGAGAGCTGCTCATAACAGCTAACACTTAGTAGAGTATTTCCTGCACAAAGCTCTTAGTATTTTTAGCTTTCTGTGAGTTCTATGATTTACTTGGTTATTTTTCATACTGAAAAGTAGTGTTTTCTGCCTTTGTTTTTTGGCCACAGGACCGTCAATAAACACTTATATGAAATCAATATGGCTTGATTTTATTTTTTCCCTTTCTCTCTTCTCTTATTAACTTCCAAAATGATTTTTGAGAAAGTGTAAACTCAAAATTCTAAGGTCAGTTAACAAAATGAGTTATTTGTTTTAAATGACAAAGCTATAAAAATGCAAAGATAGCTGCCTTTATAAATGAGGATGCTCCACAGCAGGGAGACAATGCCAGCCTTGTCCTGCAAACCTTCCTTCCGTGCTTCTTGATGAAGCGATCGTCTTATTCATCTTTAGAATAAAGCAGCAACCTTGGTTTGGTAAAGAAACTTCCTTTTTCCTTTATCTTACAAATTTGTGCTTTCAACATTACTGAGTAGCAATTAACAGCTGGGGAAGTGGGGTGGTTTTTTTGGGTTTTTTGTTTTGTTTTGTTTTTTGGGGTTTTTTTTATGGCCAAGGGTCCAGGGAGACCTTATAGCAGTCTTCCAGTACCTAAAGGGGGCTTATAAGAAAGACAGGGAGAAACTCTTCAGCAGGGCCTGTTGCGACAGAATGAGGGGTAATAGTTCTAAACTAGAAGGAGGTAGATTTAGACTGGACATAAGGAAAAAAATTTTTACCATGAGGGTGGTGGAACACTGGAACAGGCTGCCCAGAGAGGTGGTTGATGCCCCATCCCTGGAAACATTCAAGGCCAGGTTGGATGGGGCTTTGAGCAACCTGATCTGGTTGAAGGTGTCCCTGCTTCTTGCAGGGGGGTTGGACTAGATAACCTTTAAAGGTCCCTTCCAACTCAAACTATTCTATGATGTTTGGCAAACAGAAGCTAATAAAGTACTGCTGGCCTTCAAGGCTCATCTCATACTGCATGGCTGCTTTCGCTCCTCATCATGAAACACAGTAAATTTAACTGAACATGGCAGTTTTGTAAGGGGAAGAGGGAGTACAGTCAAGGCTGTTTACAGATTGGATCTTCCCCAGTCACAGTTTATGTTCACATAGCAAGTGGCACTGAATTATTCAAACCTTTTTGGAGTTGATTCGCTGGATTCCTACTGGGTAACTGGTGTATTAATGGTACTGAAGTGGTTCCTTTTTTGTGAAATGGAGGGGGTGAGGGGAAAAAGGATGCTGCCTATAAACTGTAACACACTTTGTAAGTGTCCCTGTTAACTTCTGAAAGGCTTGAGTCTGTACAGCAGCCCTGAGAGACAGGTAGATGTACATTTTACAGGCAGAGAAATTAGAGTTATTGAAGTACCAAAGCATTAATAGAAGTAACCTGTACAGTCCTACTAATCCATCAGAGCTACAACCAGCATCTAGAGCATTTCAGTTCTTAACTTGGTTTTCAGCTGTAATTTTCATACCTGTTTTAAAAATGTTTACAAACCTAGTCTCCTTCGGAACCTTGGACCAAAAGTTCCATGTGACCACAAAAATAAAGATTAAGCAGAACACTGAGGACTTGAGTATTGGAGTTTTCAGATGTGATTCATGTGAATATTTTGAAATGTTATAAAATAGGTACAAAAATGAGTAGCACCTTTCTAGTCTTCCCTAGCCCTATAAAACAAAAATAGGTACCTAATAACGAAATCCACATTCTGCACCGAACTTCCAATATGTATTTAAGGCCTTGCCGGGAACCTTTTGCCTGTTGAACTGGCTGGCCTCAGGCAAATGTTTCTTACCACCTGTCCTTCACTTTATGCTCCTACATGACTCTTATTGTGGTGAACAGAGGCTGCACGCACGCACAAAACACCAGCAGTTTGCTCAGCAAGTTGCAAACACCTCCATATATCTGCTGAGATAAATCTGAGCCATTAAGAAACCCTTCAGTGGAGCACCTAAATTGGTGTAATACTTATCAGCACTAAAATTATAAGGACTAAACTTTATGAAGCAAATGAAATTAAACTAATTAAACAAACAAGAAGGGTGCAACTGGAGATTTTTATCCGTGCTAGGTTTTCAATCTACTGTTGAGTACAGTGCCATGCATATCTGCTAGACCTAATTTTTTTTCTGATTATCATGTTGGAGAAAACTCCTCCTCACAAAGTCAGTACCAGCCCAATTTGCCATTGATATCCTCAGCCTCAAGCTTCAAGGTGATGATCAAATAAACTTTTAACCATAATTGACTATTAACATGTCCACAAAGTTTTAAACCACATGTATAAGGGCAATGAGAAATTTTATGGTGCTTTTGGACTTCCTGAATTAGTTTAAAACCAACATGCACAGGAAAAAAAGGCAAGGAAAAAAATATGTTCTGCAGGACATCTGACCATCTTGTGCTTGTGAAGCCCAGGAAAATTACATAGCTTACTAGCAAAGTCACTGACTATGTGCAGATAATTCTGATTAGAAAAAAAAAAAAGAAAATATCACAACCTGCATCCTTTCAAGCCTGGCTCCAGAACAAGCTTCTTTTCATCTAATAGCACAGGAACATTCTTCTTTAGGATCTCTCTGATCAGAGAAGCATTTTTACAGGAACTTGAAAGCAATAGCATTTTTTACAAGCAGTATCCTACTGCCACAGCTTCTGCATGCTGGATTGTCGTGTAGGCAGGAACTCCTCCTACCTGCAATAAACCAAAAGCAATAAATGTCCGCCCATAAACTGTAGTCATGATTTCATCTCTCCTTGGGGAATATTTGCTCTCAATACCAAATCATCAAAGTAAAATAGAAGATAACTTCATAGCTCTAGGCTCTTCCGTTAGGTAGGACTCAAATGAGACCAGTGTTTGAGATTGGAGTAAGCAGCCAAGAACAATTTAGTAGCAAATCTGACTTGGGTTACACTTCCAGAGCCCCTTAAGTCTCTGTTGTGGCAGTTCTCAGATGAGAGCCCTCGTAGACACTGTTCTGTGAGAAACAATGGTCTGAGACCACAGTTACAGCAGGTAATTAACTCTACGTAAACCTTTTTTAAAAAGAACCTTGCAAAATGACTGTATTCCATAGGAACAGAATGGTGAGGAAATAAGTTTAATGATGGCTTACCCAACTTCTATGATTGTTCAATTATTGTGAAAATAATTGCCTGAGGTACTGATAGGTATGGGTACCTCTTCTGCCCAGGAGTGGTAACCTGCTGGTATTCAGTGTAAGACTTCAGGAAGCAAATATTCCAGTCTTTCTTCTGCTCCACCACAGCTGGGAATACACAAAGATTTACACCAGAGCAAATACAAAATTTCTAATACTCCAACCTTTTATCCAAGGCAGAAGTACCCTTTTATCCTTTTAATACATCAGCCTTTTATCCAAGGATCTCAAAACACGCAGAACTTAAACATCAAGTCTGTCTCCTAGACAGGACTTGAAACTTGTGCCTTATCCACTATTTCAGAAATGGAAAAGCAGAAAAAGCATAGAAGAAAAAAAAAACTTGCCTGTCATCACTGCTTGAGCCAGTAGGACATTACTAAAGAGACCTCGAACTCTGGGAGACTCACTTCCACTTGAGGCAGCATTTCATGTGGAGTAGCATAAAGTTTAATACCAGGAGTGCTGTGGTTGTGTAGGCTAAACCCTGCTATGTCAGAGGATGTGAACTGTTACCCAGTAAGGCTGTATTGCACAAAATTACTGATGTTTAACTGAACTTTATCTTCTCAATAAGATTGAAGACACAAAGAGATGAATAATTAGCCATTCCCCTTAGCTCCTTGTTCGAACAGTTGGTTTTCTGCAACACTTAAAGCATACCTGGTTTTGGATTTGCCTGTCTTTGGTTTCCCTTGTTCCATCAGCCTCGTTCCTTCTCCCACCTTCTCAGCTAGGTTAAAGCCTTTTGGATTTGTATGCCTCCTCTGTGAAAGTACTTTGCAGTGGTACCAAGTCGCTGCTCGGTCTTCTCTTTGCTAAGCTAAGCAGACTGAGTTCTCAAAGTCTCTCACTGCAAGGCATTTCCTCCAGCCTTCAAAACATTCGTCTTTTTTTTGGTTCTGGACTTCTGTTTGTTTCCTGTGTTTTCTTTTTCGAAGCACCAGCAGCAGAATGACATGTACTATTCCAGTAATGGTGGCTCCGATACACCATTTAATGGTAGAATCCTTTCTCCTCACAAGTTGGCAGTTCATACACAGTGTCCATCACCAAGGCAGGGCACTGGGAGTTCCTACTACGCTGCTTGTTTCTTAAGACCCTTCTATCTTCTTCCATGCTGCTGCTTCCTAAGATATGACTGGCCGTTCTGCAGGTATGACCCCCGCACACTCCTTTGCCCTGGGTGTGTAACTTACATTTGGCTGCATTTTAATGCATATGGTGTGAAGAGCTCCAGAAAATTAAGTACATCTCTATAATGCTTCTAACTCAATGAAGAAAATTTAAAGCCTAATTTTAAGAAATGAAAAGCATTCTCCAGTCTCTGGAGTTTATTAGCTCTAAATATCAAATAAACTATAAAATCTCTCATTTTTTACTTTCAGGAAGTTGGATTTATATTCTTCAACTCAGAGATTAATATTCTAATTTTCAATAAGGTTGGAAAAAAACAGCAAGCAAATTACAGAATGATGTGTTAAGGCACCAACCAAAAGGAGAAAAATATGCCTGAAGAGAATTAACAACACTAATAAGCGAACTACAGACTATAACATAATTACTGTTTCAGTACAAAGGGGTCTCTATTAGAACTAAATCCCTTTGAGGAGGGAAGAGTAAAAAGGCTACATGCTGTAAGCAGGGAAGTAACCGACAGCATAATCATTGCTAGAATCTGATCTTGATAGCCTACCCTTGCTTAGAAGTCTTGTCCATGTATGGAAAAGACATCACTGCAAATTAGTAAAACAATTATAGTCAAAGGCTATTTATACTTCAGGATAAAACTCAGTGAAAATCTTTGCCTTCAGAGACCGCATGTGTATTGAATTCCAGGTAAAATTCCCAGTGCAATTGATCAAAAAGACCTGTGTCTCCAGCAAACGTGCATCTGATCAGTTGCTGATAAATTTGAGCTGCCAGTTAGATCAATGGTTTCCCTGGTAAAGGCCAGAAATTAAAGGAGAGAGGGAAAAGAAGACCCGGATCCTGTGAACATGTGCACTCATCCATAGCTGTGAATACTTAAGTTGTCCCATTGACTATAGGGTTGCCTGGCTGTTAGCTTTACTGGCAAGACTGGAGCCTGGCACGGTGAACCCCCCTGGGGTGAAGGAGACCTTTTGGGTTCTGCCCACAAAAAGTCTCAACATGTGGGCCGAGAGACTCTTAGGACACTGAACCAAATCAATGAATAATCATTCTGTTCTGTACAATAAAACTACAAGTTAAATGCTGTCCCTGCAGCCAGCTACCCTAAAGTCTCCTTGGCCCATGCTCTGTGCAGGTGAGAGGCAATGCCACCCCATCCAGCCTTCTTGGACAAGGGCTTGGTGCTCACTTGATCAACCTTGTGTGTCCCAGGTTAGAAAAGAAACCGTGACTAACTTTTCCCTGGGGAAGGAGAAGGGATAGTGTAGAACATAGAGTGGTCTTTGGTACATCCCCCGCACAGCCACAGCCTGCTATACCAGACATCGAGATTGAAGTAGCTGCGCTGACCCTGGACCATCTAAACGCAAATTTCTCGTTCCGAAAAAAAATACTCACATTCCAAGCCAATTGATAAAATGGGAGCAGTGAAAGCAGCTTTAACCCATAGAGAATCAATCCCAGTTAATAAAAAGCTCCAGTAAAGTGGCTGCTGAGTCCATCACATTGCATATTGGTAAAAGTAACTTGAGTTTCTTATCCTATCCAAGTGCCTTCATTTTATGTCTCTGCTAATTCCTTAGCCTGCAAATTCCCAGAACCAGAAATGTCCTAACAGGCTTTTCTGCCCATCATGAAATGCATTTATTACCTCTACATGAGAAAGTAATTTGGTCTTCTGATTTTCAGCAGTGATTTCTGAGTGAAGCATGGTGACTCTTAGCAGAAACCGGCAGGGTTTTTTGTAGGCTAGAAGTTAATCAGTGTTTCCCTTCTTCAAGTCAGGACATATTATTCTTCTAGTTGGATTAATTTTTTTTTACCTAATGCAAAAAAAATAGTTTAATATTCTTTGGATAGTAATTGTACTAACTAGAAATATTTTCAGCCTGATTTTATATTTGAGACAGTCCCACATAGTGGACTGCAAATGGAAATATTGTGGGTTGGGGCTCTGTACAGTACATGGAGCAGATCCTCCTGTCTGGTCACGGTACTCTGTGTTATAATAATGCAAAGCAACTGTGAAGTGTGTTTAACTAATCACACGAGGAGTCTTCAGCCCTGGAGAATCTCCAGAAGACATGAGGCCGCTGTCGGATTCATGCTAATCCGTGCTCACTGCCTGATGTGAGGTACTGCTGTGAAAATGCAGATATTCCCAGTATGAACCATGGCTGGTATAACTGTAGTCATTTAGGGCAGACGGCATCAGCTGGACACAGGTCTACTAAAGGGCAATAGGTGGAGGACTGAGGCAGGTTCTGAGGGTACAAAAAGCTCTGGCCAGTGCCCTCTGCACTGCTTTTTCTTGACCATCACAAAGACAGAGTCTCTGTTCAGGAAGTTAAATCATTTCAGTTGATTTTCATATTTGAAACTGAAATCTATTTTCAGGTCAAGTTCACCTTTCACAAAGGACATTCCACCAGAACCTTCCTGAATTTTCTGCTGCTGAACTGTGACCCCAGGGTTCAGCAACATCCCCAGAAAATCAGTTGCCCAAAGGCTCTGATCTAAAGCCTGTTTTTCAGGTGGAACCAAGAGAAACCAGTGGAAACATTTCAACTGGAACAGAAACCAGAAGTGTCTTTTGCTAGAAGATGTTCAAGAGGAGCACAGTTGTTGGCATCCTGACAATTCCCACATCACATAGACAGGGAAAGCGCTATCAATGCAGGCCTTCTTCTGGATCAGCTTCAGGCTCTTTCCCACCCTTCCACCTGCACTGCTGACAGCGACAGCGATTGATCCAGCCAAGCCACTGCCAATGCCTCAGAAACATCCAGGTTCGAAGCAGGGCGGCGTTGCGTGTTAGCAGGGACAGCTGGCTCCATGGCACTGGTTTAATAAAGGTATTCCTAACAGCTGGCATGCTGGATGTGCTGTAATTACAAGCAGGCAGCAGAGTAGTGCGGCTCCGGCTGCCCTCTGACAGCTCTGCTCCTCTGGAAGTGCAGGGCTGACAGCTCAGGAATGAGAGCGGCGGAGCTGGAGGCAGCTTTTCCTGGCAGCTGGCCTGCGCGTTCGCAGAGCTCTCGCCCCGGACCATGCTGGTACATGGGAGCTTTCTGAACAAGCTATGAAAGCCCAGGGCAAGAGGCAAACAAATTTCTCTTCTCTTTGGGAGAAAAACAGAACGCTGTGTGGTAATTAAATTTGCCAGGCTCTGCTGTAGTGTGATGGTGCAGATGAGAGGATGCAGATATGTATTCCAGGGCAGTCTACTTTCATGCTGAAGCATTGGAAGGGTTCTCTGACAAACAAGTCTGTCTTAGTCCTGCCTGATCCAAAAGGTAGTATTTTTAAAATACAGCTTACCAGGGTTTTTTTCTACAGTAAAAGAAGGATGCAATTTTTAACGCTAATAGAAATACAAATCTCACTTCTCTACAAACCTGAAGAAACACAGATCTCATTTTCCTGACTCAGAAAAAATACAGAACAAAGCATAGCTGAAGCAAATAGGACTATGGACTCCCACTTATTTTTAAAGGATTTCAGTTTAGACCTCTTTGACTAGGTCCCCCTGATCTCAATGGAAGCTATTTGTCCCTAAGAAGGAGAGCTATACAAACCCCAATTTTTACATGATTATTCCCTTTAAATGCATTCCCTCACCTTCCCAGGGAAGGTGGATAGGGTCCAGTGTATGCCTTTGAACACCTGGGTATTTTACTGATATACTGCAGTACTGCATTACAACATGGCCACAGAGCTGCAGCTGGTTCATTTTGGATCATGCCTACGATCACCTGGGAAATTCCTTTTATTGTTGTACGCTCAGATACCATCATGATCCAAGTCCCTGGGCTGATCAGTGCAAATAGCTAGTGAATACATGTATAACCTCTCCTGATTGTCATGCAGCTGTACTGTGCAGTAGCTTTCCTCCATTTACTTTGTCATTACCTGTTTAATGTTCCTCTGGCTCTCTCCTTTTAAAAATGAAATCGTCTTGACCTCAATCAGTGTTTCCTCAAACTCCTTCCTTGCCTGCTCCAATCAAGTTCATGCTTCTCCACCAGCCTTTAACGCTCGTTCAGTATAGCGCGGATTGTCCTTGATCATTTGCTATCACTCTTCCACCCCATCTTCCTATGTTAGAACATCTTCTGTGTCAACATACCAAGCTAATCTTCAATACTGACATCTTCTGTTCAGGCTAGTAGTGTTAAATGAGAGCAAATCTTTGCTTTCAGAAGGCAGCCAGAGATGCCAAGATAGTTACTGCCTTCCTGTGATTTAATCCTATGAAGTTTTATACTAGGCCTTGTTCTTTGACTTTTGATTTTCTGTTGTAAAAATGAATGTGTGACAACAAGAGAGAAGGGAGAAAAAAAAGAGTTACCAGGAAGTATCTGATTTGTTTGTTTGTTTTTTTTCCTGAGGTAGCATTTACTACTTGGGATTTACACTTCCCACACGAAGTCGCATGTACCATAATGCAGCCATCGCAGGGAACAGCAGATGTGGTCAGTGGACCTGCACTTTCTCAGATTAGTCAAAGGCAAAAAGAACCTCTCCATTAACACAGAGAAAAGTTGTCTGCTTGTGTCTTACACCTTAACAACACCTCCACCTCAGCAGACATCCAACTTTTGAAAACCAGCTTTGCGCTGCACTGTGGAGGCTGTGCTGTTGGTAGCGGGAACATGCTTCCTTCTGCCGTGGAGGCTTTTGGCAGCTAGAAGGGAGCTGCACGGGGGCTTGGATAAGCACTCCTTATAATCCTGAAGGGTATTTTGCGTGTAATGGTGGAGAGCTTGAAAAAACTAATATATTTGATGTTCATTCTGTGGTGCATGCCTGGAGGGCACTTCTATAAGTACGAGTATTGCCCTGGACACTTCCAAAAGCAGTGAAGAAGACATTCAAGAGGTATTAAAGGATCACTCCAAAAGGGCACAGGGACACCTGGGCTCACCTTTTAACAATTTCATAGTTTCAGATCACCAGAGTCCTCTTGGAGTGAACTACCTGGCCAGGCAGTTTCAGGCAGGGAAGATGAAAGAATTCAAGCCTCTATACGCCTGAAGTTACCAATAGCTAAACTGTACATTGGCTGTAGTGACTCTAAACTTGAAAGTGTGAATGAGGAACTTTTCTTCTTTGCTCTCAAGATATATACTCATTTAATCATTTGTATTTCCCCCACCCTTTCCTGCATTCACTCACAAAGCACAGGGGCAGAAGAGCCCAGACCCAGACAAGGAAGTTTTGTGTGTACGGCCAATTCCCACTTCAGCTTTATAACTTAATTCTTCAGCACAGGCCAAACCAAGTTTCACCCTTTTCAATATTGCAAACTTCTCAGCGTCTCAAAATAGCTATATCCTATTAGAAAAGCAAACATCAGCTTATATTATCCACTCATTACCCCAACTCAAAGTCTCTAGCTACTCAGAACTGAGGTCTCTCTTCTAGTGAACTTGTCATTAACCTCCCAGTTCCCTTTTCAAGCCCACCAAGTCCCCTGCCACCAAGCCAGTTTACTCAGCCCACAGCCAAGGACGGACGGGAAGGTTAATGGCGTTTCTCACTTCCTTCAGCTCCCTCGCTGGCACGATGGGATCCCCGCAGCCTCTCACACCACTCATTCTTCTGCCAAAACTGCTCTTTAGCTTAACTTAAATAGCCCTTTTCCCTTCCTGCTACTAACTCTTCTGAATTACTTATGAAGAGCGATCATATAAGCTCTCAATCTTTTGCTGAGCTCATTACTGTTGTGCATATTCCCTCACAGTGGAGTGACTGTCCCCAGCCATCACCTTTGCCTCTGCTTCATGCTGGCCACGTCGTTCCTGGCTGAGAGTGAGTGGTATAAAGCAGCAATGATGAGATCTCTCCAGAGATTTCTTTGATAGCATTAATAAGTCTTGCTCTCTGCAGGAAGTACCTTGCCTAATAGATTTTGTGGGCACCTTTTTTTTCTTCACAGCCAACACATCTCAATGGCTCATTGTCACCTTGTGACTAATAAAACCAAGACTTACTCCTCCTCTGTCATTCACAGCTGATGAACTCAAAAGAAATTTCCATGATTAATCCCAAAAGACAGAGACTAGTACTTTGCCATTAGATAAATTTCCATTTCTACCCCACAAGTCCTCATACTCTTTACATTGTGCCTTCACATAATATTCCAGCCCTCGCTCTGGTGGCAACGCCTCCCAGTCTGGTGTCAACAGTGTGCTGATTTACCTCCCACCTTGCACTGCTGCTGCTAAAACCGAACAAGATGAGCATTAAGGCTGACCTCAGAGCATCTCCATCACTAATTTCCTTCCTTGACGATAGTTTCTCCCCCAAGAGCATGCACGGCCATCACCCTCTCTGGAGACAGTAGAACAACTAGTCCAATGACTGTGACCCTCCTTCCTCTCATACACAACAGCACGAACACGACATCTTCTGTGGGTGAAAAAAATAGGCAAGTGCCAGCCCAGGTGCCCAGGCCTCCCCAGCTGAACCCTGTTGCCAGCACCCAGCTCTGCCTGCCATGGCCAGACCCTGTGGGCCTGTGTCCTGCCTGTGGTTGCCCTCATCTCCCAAGTTGTCCCCCATTGTGGAGCCACCGGCCCTCACTGTGCTGTGACGCTCTGCCATCAGCTGAGCATGCTCCTCCTCAGCTTTGAAATACGCGTGGCACCAGAAAAGCCTGAGATTAGCTTGCTGCCAGCCTCTGTTTCACCTGCCTTCTTTCTCATGGACAGAAAAGAGGGATCAATGGTTTTATCCCAGCCCCAGTAAATTAATCCCTCGGTTGAAAAGAGTGTTTTTCAGCGATATGAAGAATATCTTTCAAGCAGTCAAGTGAGAAGTCTGCATGAGCATCCACATTTCTAAAGTATCAATTAAATTAGATGTTAGGAGAGAAGGCAGGTTACCTGTCAGATAGGCTTTTACACTAACTATACATTTCATAACTGTATGGGTGTGGAGCATTACCCCAAATTTTTCTACAACTCGCTTTCTTTAGTCCATCCTTAACAAAAGGACCTCGCACTTTAAGTATCACTGTAACTTGTGATAACTGTGTGCAAGTTTTACTCCCTCATTGTCCACAAAGCTAGCAAAAATATTTCTGTGCATTTTTGCATTTTGCTTTTTCTAGACACTGGTGCCTTCCCTTGCTCTGTTTAAGATCTCTATCAGCTCACTTTTGGCTATTGTTTACCCCCTTTCCTCTGCCCTGTGTTATTTCAAGGTTGACATGATGACAAAAGCCACTTAAGGATGGCAGCTAATACGACATCTGCTTTCCCCTCGCCAGAGCAGGGAAGGTTTGTAAGGCAGCAGCCAGATGCGGATCGGTAATAGGATGCATTACCTTTCGACTCTGGGTCACTGCTTCACCTCTGATCCTTCTCAGAAGTGACCACAAGTTGTTATCTGGCTGTAAATCACTAACCTAGGAAAAGGAGTTGATGCTTTTGCTTTAAGTCCTGCTGACAACTATCTATACCACAATTAGCCAAAGTAGGGAAGATAGAGGGGCGTGAGCTACCTTCTCAGCCCGTGATGGGGGTCTGGTGGGGCCAGTGGCCAGGCAGGCTTACTGGCTGCAGAGCTAATGTCGGTCTCCAGCACTGCCAGTTCCACAGGCATGAGACACGTTTTAGTATAAATCAAATTAGCGGTAAAGCAAGGCGAATTTACACAGGGTTTAGCTTTCCTGTTGTTTCCCAGAGTGCCGCTCGTAAGAGAAATCAGTGCCCATTTAGTAGAGTATACTTCAAGTAAGAGTGGGCTAAAGAAAGGAAACTGTAGGATAAAATACAGATATTTTCAGGGGCCTTGAAGTCACAATGTAAAGTGATGGTTTGCTGTTTGCCTACAATGCATGCAACCCTGGGCTTTGTGCTGATTTTGGCTGCTTTGTGATGTGTCTGCATGTGTATCATGCCAAGAGTGCCAGCCAGCTGCACTACATTTGCAATATAAAATATATTATCTATTTCACTTTTACTTTCTCTCTGTATCTTAAGGCATAGGTAAGGTTTAAGTCAGCAGGAGTTTTATTAACTAGTGCTGTTAATCAGTGAAATGTGCAATGCTATCAGGTGGTCAACATTGCCCATTTTCACTACCTATAATTATCAATATCTTTCTCTCTTTCAGGTTATCACAATCACCATATTACGCATATAGATCACTGTATTTGTTTGAAGCCTTTATGCATGTCAAAATGTAACCAGAATTAAATCCCAATAAAAGGGCACATTGAAGACCTCCATTCATGGTGATTAAATCATACATTAACCCAAGAGACAGAAGGTCTGACGTCACTACTGGGTAGTTAATGATTATGCTTCTTATTGTCTCCTAATATAATCTTGAAAATGGCCATGTCAGGAGGCCTAGAAATCCCTCAGAGCACCTTGTGCTTTTTTATTTTCAAGTGTCCAATTGTAGTATATGATCAGAGAGAGCGACAGACATATGAATTTAGTTAAATGATCTATTAGATGTAAAAAGTGAGGGCCAAAATCTGCTTTTTTTTTTAGTCAGTTCTCAGTCAGGCCAAATACTTCTAGGGTGAGCATTTGCTGGAGGAATTATTTCAGAGCAAAGTAGGAGTGAGCAGATCAAAATATCCCACAACTAGTAGAAAGAGATTTATTTCAGGAAGGTATCCCATGGGCTTTGGTGGGAAGAGCACAGGGACAGCTGCTCAGGCTTCTGCCCTGTCCCTGCCCTGACGAGGGTCACAGCAGATGCTCAGGGAGGGACACCAGCAAGGGACCGGCAAACTGAGGCCTCCAGAAAAAAAAAGCATCTGTAGTCAAGCAAAATGTGACTGTGACAGCCTTACTGGTGCTACAGGAAAAGGGCTTGCCCTTTTTTTTGCCCACACCTGGCCAAAAACTTCGACATAATGATAATATTCTCATTTGGGTGCTGGCCGGCCACGTTGCCTGTCCGTGTTGCCATAGCCCATCTCCTCGGGGCTTCATCCCAGTTACAGGCTTAAGCACATGCATCGCTCTTCACAGTGATGGTAAATATATGCTGAGGGCCTGTAAACTTGGGTCTTAAGACATTGCCCACCAGCCAAGCCGTTTACAGCGAAACTGGGAGAATTGTGTTTCCCATCAGATAAGGCTTTTTGTAAGAATAAAGCAGAAATGGTGGTTTGAAGATTTTATGGCCTATTGTGCTTGGGAATCAATCAATCTTCTTAAACCAGGGTTCTTTTTTAGCTTATAGCTCTAATAAATATTTGGTTTTGCAAGAAATTCTGGGAGGGGTAGCTACTCTGAGTGCCCTGGCTGCAGCAGGAGACCACGGTGTAAAATAAAGTCATCAGGGAGGCTCGGGGCACAGGGCTTGGAGCACCCATCATGAGTGGGGCTGTGCAGCCACGGGCATGGCGGAAGCATGGAGAAGGCGGGGGAAACAGCATTGGAGCAAGCGTTCCCTTGGGATCCAGCTGCTTCCTCTCCACCCCATCCAGCCAATTTTACAAATAACATGGGAATGAGGATAACGGGGAGCTGCAGATGCTGCCTGGCCTCAAATGTCTCCTCTTCAGCCTGAGCAGCCTGCCCTAATTTCACCGTGCGCCCGGTCCCATCTGTACCCACTGCTTCGCATACACGAGTGCATGAGCGATATGACATCGCACTATATCCACAGGAATATCTATGTTATACCTGCACGCAAAATGAGTTATGTCAATTCAAAAGTAGGTGTGCTTGCTCCGAAATAACAGTTTCTACTCAGGAAATTAATTGAAAGTAGATAACTGGGGGTAACCCCAGTGCAGCGAAGCCCTTAGCATAGAAGTCTGACTGAGCCTAACTGCTGTGCAACTGCTTCTAGCTCCTCTGCAGAGAGCGTGAGAGAATTTGTCCTCGGGCTCCCATGGAAGAGAAGACACTGGCATATCTCCCTGGTACATCTTTGGCTTGGCCACTTCTAAAGAATTTAAGCTGTTGTTTAATCAAGGTGCTTAAAAAATGGATATAGTTTGATAAAATGACGATTAATCTTCATTATACTCCTCTACAGCAAGAGCTGCACTTGGGCGTCTGCTTATCATCTCGTCTGAAAATTTTACTGTTAAAAAAAAGACTTGATTGGGGATTAGATTTTATTATCAAATCCCATTTTTGTTCACATGTAGCAAAAAGGAAGGATTTGCTTTTGAGGGGAAAGGGAAGTAAAAGGAAAGCATAATTTCTGGGCAGTTATCTCTGACATTCATATAATGTAGTGTATGTCCTTACGTGACATTTATGCGAGAGAAAAAGAAAGGCATCAATTGAAAAAGGTTACCGGAGTTCTTCAGCCATGAAGCCATCTCCAAGCAGCAGAGTTGCTGCAGTTTATAAACAGGTTCTGCTCTCACCCTTCTGTGTTCACGGGCTTAGGGCACCATTTCACCCATTTGCTTGCTGACAGTTCTTTAATACCCAGCTTTGCTTTTCCTTTCTAACAATAGCACGAAACCAGGAAATTAGGCCAGCCGCTGGGTTTAGGAAAGATACTCACAGCCACTGCCCTTGCCATCCTGTCTTCCATGGAGGAGCAGGGCACTACTCTGAGTAGGTGAGCATTGGCATGGGGAACTTTGTCTCCTGTTTTCTGGGAAAATGCAGCTCATGCTCACAAGGGGCTCCCTTCTCTCATCCCTGTGCATGACTTTCTGTGAAATTGGGAAACTCAACAGATGGACAGAGGATGCAGATGTGAGCAGAAATGGCAGGACGAAGACTACCTTTTGAACTCAGTTACAGCTTTGAATCCATGAAGAAGAAAATCCAAAGCCTTCCCTCAAACAATCATTACATCCTCTATTTCAGTAGCAGTCACTTTGCTTTCTGTTTATATCTGCTTTCTAAACACTGGGATTGACTCAGGGCATGTCTTCCTTTTATTTCTACAGGTGCGGGACCTACAATATTATTCCCATTCAGCTCAGAGCACATCATCCCACAAAAAGCTGTGCAGGCATCCCCATAGTCCCTAGATCTGGCAGATCTTGCACAGCCAAGGTTTCTAAAGATGGAAGTCTGGGTACAGAAACGTAACCAAAGAGCTGTGGAAGAACTGGCATCATATTGATAGGAAACTGCGGCAGAGAGGTGGAGGCCTCACTGTTCCCCTGTCTTTGCAGTGCTGTCTAAGTTGCCTGAGGTGACCTGGATCATCAGGCAGTCCCAATTCATGGCTTGGTATTTTTTTTTTTTAGAGAATGCAGCACTCCTGAGCAAGAGTGGCCATGTAGCAGTGCTGGAGCTGCTCCTGCAGTTTCTGGGCCTTGGCATGAACTTGCCAAGAGCACGAAAGATCTGAGAAAGGAGCTGCCTCGTCTTTGGACTCCTAGGTTGCCCTGTAATACTTGCAGGTGAAATTGTCTCTGTCACAAGGTGTAAAAATGAATTATAGCACTAGCATCTTCCAGCATATTGAACTGATTATGAATCTAAAAGAAATGGTGACCGTGTAAACACAGACTGGATGCTTCTACATAGCATGTAGGCGATACAGAGAGAACTTACTCCCCAGGGCAGGTAAAAATGAAATGCCGTTTTTCTGGGCTCATGAACTTGTCTAAGCTTGAGTGATCTTTAGTGTTTTTCACAATATTACTTTGCAGGGTGTGATTAGGAAGGACTTGACGGGTGGCCGCTGCCCTGCCTGCACGTGTGGGAGCATTGCCAGTCGTAATGGCTCCCCCTTCAGAGATGGCGTTGTGTGCAGTTTTATTGTAGTTAGAATCTAGAGCAAGAAAAGCTTTACATCCCTCACATCTGAAAGGAAAAGAATACATTGTGCATTGTGTAAAACTGTGTTTGATTGGAGTCGTACAACATTGTACTTGCAAGCAGCAAACAGGCATTTGTTGCTGCATTGCTATTCGAACCTAGTTGTCCTCATATTTTGATTGAAAATCTTATTTATTTCCTCTTGCCGTGCTGTTTTTCCATGACCTTTTAAACCTATTCCTATTTCTCTTTTTGTCTTTCATTCCTGAATGAAGTGCATGACCTTCTCCCTGCTGAAACTACAGGTGTGTAACACCTCTTTACATACTCTGCCCGGCCTGCTCCTGTCCTCTTTCACTCCAGGGATTCTTCCTCTTGAAAAGGGAAGTAGCCAGGTTCCAGGGAAATTCTTTGTGAAAGGCGGGATTATGAGTCAGGCTGGCAGGACTGTGTCTAATGGCTGACAGGTGCAAAAATGTAAGAGGCCGTCTAAGAACTGCTAAAAAAAAACCTTATGCGGTTGTGCGGGAGAAGCCTTAAGCTCTCCCCGTTCATCCGGAAAGCTGGAGCTGGGCGGGTCTGCGGGGAGGCCGGGCACAAGGCTGCGGGGGATGTGCGGGTGTCTGCTCCCTCTCCTGGCAGAAAGGGCAAAGTGCCGGCGGGGGAGTCCCTGCCCCTTGCCCCTTGTCCTTTGCTCTTTGTCCCTGTCCTTGCCCCTTGCCCCTTATCCCTTGCCCCTGCTCCTGCTCCTTCCGCCGCCTGCTCGGCCTGGAGAGGCCGCGGGGTGGGGTTGAGGTTGGGGTGGGGGGGGCAGTTTTCTGCTCCCCTGCCTTCCAAGGCACCGGGCTTGGTGGTGAAAGGTGCAGGTGGCAGAAGCAGAGAGGAGCAGAGGCCAGTTAAGGCTCGGCGGGCATCTCCCTGGGGGCTGGGGCGCAGGGCTGTGTTGGGCAGGGGGGAGCTGCTGAGAGAGAGGGCGCACAGCGGCAGAAAGGGGGTTGTGTCACTGCTGTGGGTTCCGCGTTGAGGTAGCGGGCACCAAGGATCAATATTTGGGATATTCTCGGTGGTCTGATAAAGGAGATTTATTGGTGTTAGTAGCAGAATGATATTACAGCCTTAACGTCTGTTGATGGGTTCGCTGCTGCGTTCCTCTCTCTTTATAAAGCTTTCTCCTTGCAGGACTTTTGGAGGCCTGGGAGTTTGGGAACCCTTGCCGGCATCGGTGTCTGCATACAGGCCCTCGGGTGTCTCAGGAGCTGATTGAATCAATTTAATTGTCCGACATGCGATAAAGCCCGTGCTGCTGATCACTGGGAGAACAATTCCGTATGTAACCATCACAGCTATTACATTCCAGTCATTTCTAGAACACCTACTGCTTCACTATCCGAATTTGAGGGGGGGAACTAGCAACTAAACAATGATGTATTACCACAGACACTCTAAGGAATAATTTAGATAAATTCCAAAAATTAATCAAAGCTGGGAAGACAAAAGTAGCTGCATGGACAACTGTAGCTGTAATGCTGGAATGGATACAAAGATTCAAGCCAAATGAAATAGAAACCATATACTAAAAATAATAATTAAAACCAAACATTAAAAGGATGTATTTTCAGGGGGCAAGATACACTTGGCTGTATAAAACTTCTGGTCAATGCCACAGTGGTCGTCAGGAGATTTTGTGGTGTGTAAGTGGGCTCCTGTGCTCCTTAGGCACTTTCGCGCCCTCAAACACCTAATGGTAATCCCACATGTAATATTGCCTTCTCCACATGTGGGCAAAACATCTGTCTGGAAGCCCGTGTGCCCTGTCTCTTCACGGGCTGCCTCACTCCTAGTCTGAGCTTCCTTGGAGATACACAAGTGAAAGAGATCTCGGGAAACAGGGACATCGCACTTTTAATATAAAAATGGGTATAGCTGATTTTTAGAAATACCACTCAAAGATGATTCTTATTCATGAATTTCAGTATAGGAGGCTGAGTTCTCTTTTGGTTGTAATGTGTTAAAGATGATATGACTGACTTGGTACCATAACAGTGTGTCAAAATATGTTATCATGGTAAGAAATAGAAAACAGTTTCTTGTTGAGACCTATGTTCATCAATCTAGCTGCATTTGGCAAAGTACTTAAATGTTTGTTTAAAATTATATTTATGCCTTACTGATTTCAGTGGAACTGAAATAAAACCCAAATGCTTCAGTTTTAGCTGAGAATTCAGGTTCAGTCTCATAAGCATCCCTCATCACTACTGAATTCAGCGAAAGGTCATTCAGTAGGAAAAAAATAGCATTGTACAAGGTATGATCTTAATGAAACAAATGATGTATCTTTTCTGACATGAGTGAAAGGGAGAAGCACACTAGGCCATACTATGTTTAGTCGAATAAAAGAGTGGCACACTGGAACATAGGGGTTATATTAGGAAAGCCTCCAAATTTGGTATACGTAATGTTACTGTAAGATGCAATTTCTGGAGGCTGGTAGCTGATCTGAGTTAAAAAAGGAAAATGGATAAACAGAGCAAAGAAAGCACAAATTTGGTCTGGTATAATATATTTAGTAGTAGTTGCGTGTTACGCAGTACATACATTCAGAAACTATTCGGAAACAGTTATGTTCCTGAGAGCTAGGAGACTGGAAGACCAACACACCTATGTGTCCACTAGCTTAGCAGGCTGCAGACAGCTGTATAATGTGTGTTCGCCTTACAGGAGACCTTCTTTTTGAGTGGGGCTAACCATCATGCTTGTTCAACTCTGGTCTTTTCCTCCATGGAGCCTGGTGCTGCCGGATAGTTTTTGCGCTCTGAACTAACATCTGGAAGGAACTCGGCTGAAACCACAGTTTTTCTTATACTGATGGCATCAGGCTGAACAGGAACCATGACACTAGTGCTAGCCTACAGCCATCCCGAGGCACTTACTTTCTATTTTGGGCTGACCTGTTACGACTATGCCTGTGCCCTTCCTGGTTTGGAAAGGAGAATTCAATGTGACAGGATGTCAGGAAGATATTCTGAGTGTGATCCCAACGCTAAGCATTTCTTATTGCCTGGATTTGTATCATTATGGACCATAGCTTTAGCTCATGTGTTAAAGATGCATTATGAAACTGAATAAATGATTGAGTTGAGGGATATTAACTGCTCACCTCTACAGATCACTAGGTAAAGGTAACCAATGGAAAGGGAAACTGCAAGACTCGATTCGGTATTTTTCTGTTTTTTTCCATTCTCATGCATGGAACTTATATGCCAATTTATAGTTGGGGTACTGTCTTTTTTCTGTTTCTGTCTCTCTATGAAAAGAAGTTAAAGATCGCCTGGACTGAGCATATAAGGTCAGCTTCAGACCAGAAAATGATTCTATGTCATGAGAACGAGGAGTGAGATTCAACTGGTTGTGAGATTATAGGAGATGTGCTGTCACCTAGTCGGGTCCCTCGGACTGTAGATTTATATAGTGTAAAACTACCATTGAGAGGGGCCCTTAATGACTAGCCTGATTTTGGTAGTCGGATGAACTGGTGGAGATAGAAAGAAGGGAGTGTCATGAGTAGCGTTTCACATGGTGCTTTCACAATGGCAGAAGACCTTGGGACTGGCTCTCCTTTCGTATACGAGTGCTTTGGGCAGGATGAGCTTCCCCGCAGTCACCCAGGACTCACTAGCCTGAAACTTGGTGTTGGTCTGCTGAGCCAGAGCAGGAGGGTGATCAAAGGGGGGCTTTAGCCTGTACATTAGTACCACCTGGTACAGTATATCTCTTCTGGGGCAGGATGAGGAAGATGCCACAGACCATGACCATCACAGCTGTATCCAGCTGTATCCAGCTGTGTCCATCTAACAAAGCCCAGTGAAGAGTAGGGCCACAGGGAAACACAAATCCTTCAACAACCTGAGCCACGCATTCCCTGTGCAGAGTCGCTGAGCACTTCATTTCCCAGTGCTGTTGGTCACAAAAATTGTCATCCTGATTTAAAAAGCTGCTACCTGTGGCTATATATAGGCTGTTTTATGTGTGGTTCAACACTGAGCTCTTCACACACATTAGTATCTCATTGTGTCACGCAGGGAAGTGTTGGCATTACCCACTGGGTAAAGAATACGGCACGCAACTTAGGGCCACAGCCCCGCAAACGGCGATATGCCTGCTTTGCTGTCTTAGAAAAACAGTCTCATGAAATCAGTAGGACTTGTCACGGTCATGGGTCTGTTGCTGAGTACCGTGCATCTGCAGGACCGCAGAGGATGCTGCAGGAGAGGAGAGGAGCTGTCGTACTGCATGTGGGTAAAAACTGCAGTTGCCGAGAGAGAGGAATTGGATGAAGCTCGGATGTGGTTTTGTGAATGAAGGTTCTGTCCTGGTGACCCACCACAAGCAGAGGGGGAAGAGAGGGAATGTCACTAAACATGCATTCCTAGAGGCAAGCAGAGTGCACTCGCCTTTCCCTACAGAACACACATGCGTAGAGTAGCCGGGAAAGTACCAGACGCTGCTTGTTAAAAATTGGCATCTCTTCAACACAGCTACCAGTGATTTTTCCATAAAACACATTAAAATTCTGTATAAATGCCTTTATGGATTTCACACCACATTAAAAGGAGTGAATGATTGACTACATTCCCAGTAGCTTATTTTTCATTCTTTGACAGCTGTTAACCAGACAGAAGCATTATTAGTTCCATTTCTCATGCTGTAAAAATATTTGGATACAGGAATTTGGCCAAATTTTTCCTTCTTGTTTCCTATCAGAGTTGGTTAGATTGTTTTGACAAATCTAGAGCGTAACTGGCACAGCATCTTAACACAAATGCCAGTTTTAGAGCCAAGCCTACAGGTTTGCTAAGCAGATTTGAAGCTTGAAGTGAAGAGACACAAACTCTAATTACAGCAGTCCTAAGCAAAGTTTCAGGGTCGTCAGGGCTTGAGTATCTTTTTGCTCTTCACAAAAATAGGAGCTGCTTGTGGGATGTGAATACCTGGTTCAAAGGTAGGATCTCCCTGCCATGGTCAATAGACGGCGTGTGAAAAATAGATATTGGATGCTAATGCTGAGTTGAATCTTTTTTCCTTGTGTAGGCTACAGACAGGAGAATATCCTTCCTTCAGTCTCTTCAGTCTTCATTATTAATTGTCTGAAAAAACTTCAGTGCTACCTATGCATCTTCTGGAATGTGCAATCTCTTAAAGCAAACTCCTTTGCAATCAAGTGTCAAAGTTCTTAAAGCGTAAAGTATGGAAATAAATTTCCTAGATGCCTCAGTACCACTGGCAGAGATCATAGCACCTGCTACAGGCCCTGAGGAATTTACATTATCAGGAATTATTAATTCTTTGAAGCAAAATGACTGTGCAAAATCAGCAAGGTGAGGGTTACACAGAACCGAGTCATGCTCTCAGTCAGTCAGGGGCAATGCAAGGCAGCAGCAGCAAAGTCAATGAGTTGCTCTGCATTTAATTCAGAGGAGCTATCAGCAGAGCCTGAGCATTTCTGAGACATTCAGGTGTTACAAACAGTGCTGCTTCCCACCCGCGGGCTCTGGGCTGCACCAGCTCTGCGATGGGAAACCGAGGGGCTTGGTAAATTCCAGCTGTGTCTGAAAGAATTTCTCATGTTGTGGGAAGCAAACACCTGAATGCTTCTCAGTGTATTCATCTGAATATGAATTACACAAGCTTGTAGAGCACACAGAGAAACTTTTAGACCAAACATAGAAGCAATTTTAACACCTAATCTTCTGGAATATGGTTATTTTCAAATCAAGTCTGAGTTTTGAAATGTAAATGTTACTGATCATAGCTAAATTGCAAAGTAAGTTCTGTTTTTCAAATGTTTAAATGCCTTTTTTTTTTTTAATAGGCACACTGGAAATAGGCATATTGCAGGAGCATAAAGCGTCCACTGGTGAGCAGCATAAAATAGCCATTGCAACTATTAGGCTTGCAATTTTAGCATTCTTAAACAATACTAGGTACTCATTTCTTGTTCCAACTAAATAATTACAATTTTATATGCAGATAGATAATGTTCTAAGTAAGCTAGTGGCAGAGAAAATGTACATTTACCTTTCCCTCAGAGCCAAGGTAACCTTATATGATTCAGGAGTTTGCTTTCCACATCACAGGAAGAACAGGAGTGTCAACAAGGAAGGTCTTCCTGTAGCTAAAAATCCTGGAGAGGCCTCATAAAATGAGCAAATAACAACCAACCAAGGAGAAAACAAAGCTGCCACGTCCATCTCAACCACAAAGAATATGTTAGCATGGCAGAGTGTTCACATTTCCATTTGCTGGATCAGAAAAGGGGTCCTGTTTGTCCAGCAGTTTCAGAAAAGCAACATCTCAGACTCCCAGGTTCCCTGCTTGTCCAAAGGCTTTCTGCCAGGCTGCAGCATGTGCGGGACATAGCTAGATCAGGCAGGGCAGACATCCTGCGCGAGACCTGAGCAGAAAGCAAGGTAGCAGCATCAGTGCACTAAGCCCAGTCTAACTGACGCTTGCAAAACCAGGCTGAATTAACCCCAGAGCAGCACTGCATGAAGAGGGCAACCCTGTGGCTAGGGCCTGAGCGGGTACATGTGCCCACTGCAGCCCTGGTCCTGGTACAGCACTCGCTGGTCCCAGTACAGAGCCCTGGTCCCAGTACGGAGCCGGCTGCAGTGCCCCACATCATGCACAAGTCTCCCCTCCCTGCATAACTCGGGGTCTTCTTTGCATCTACCCTGACCGACCAGGGCACTAGGGAGTAATGGACCAGGTCACACAGCAAAGTGACCACTGGCAAGCTCTGCTTATGAGGCATTAGCCCCCATTACTCACATGAATTAAGACAGAAACCTACTTTTATTTTCCTAGGCTTATTCATATAATTAATTAATATCTCAATCAGCCAAGAACAGGCAAAGATGTAACAACATTTCAGTGTGTTCCTCGGGGAAACACTACACAGAGGCAGCACATTTAATTTAGACAAGATCCATTTAGATAGCAAGTTAATTTTAATGGATAGAAGCAGAGACAGGAACACCATTTTTCAGAAAAAAAAAGTAAAATTTCCTTTCCCCTTACCTGTTTTCTGCCTCCATCAAAGACATTTTTGTCTGAAGGCAAAGACATGCAGAAAGCACAGCAAAACCTCTCGAATTTCTGCAGATTTCTGGGGCATTCAGGCCATGTAACAGTGATGACCGAGCAACTCATCAGTGCTTTACTGGGTAAGGAAATTTGTCCCCCAGCTAATCTACTCATTGAAACTGCATCAAAACCTGAAATAACACAACAATATCTGGCTTAACTATATCTAAATCATTTCTCTTATGTCTCGTCAGCGTTAGAAATATAGCTTCCCAGAGCTAAGGCAATTAATTAATTTTATTTATTTTTTTTTAGCATGCCTTGCAATGATCTGACTGAAGATGGGGGGGGGGGGGGAAGTGACAAGTAATCCTCATCCAGTTTATAAGCAAACTAGGTTACTGTAAAGTTGTCCTTGTCACCGAGTGCCAAAGTGCAGTATGCGGTTCTCACCTCCCTGTGAGATGCCATCTGCTATTACATCTCCCTCTCCTTCCTCTGTCTCCCTCTTGGGGTAAAGATGGACGTCAGGGGCTTTGGCAGGCGGTGGAAAAAAAAACTCTAACACCCTGAGTTTCCGACAGGCCGGTGCAGTCTGCTGCTGGTATTTCTTCAGTCACTGCCTGCAGGAAATGAAGTTAAACAGACCTTGCGCTGCTCCCAGGCTCAATCCCCAAATTGCTGGAAAACAAGCACACCGGAGAGCCTCTGCTCAGCCCGGGAGATCGGATTTTCGCAGCAAGATGTTCTGCGTCCTCGCACAGCACTGCAACAGTCAGTGACCATACCACATGGTAGCGAAGCAGGGCTTTTAAAGTTTGGATAATGCATCTTCGGGCAATTTCAAAATTGCTTCCAGTGTTTGTTTTCAACAACTGCATCTCTTAACAGCTCATGGGAGGCTCTTTTTTGCAGTGTGAGATTCTGCCTGTGTTTGCACAGGTCATTATGCCCAAGCAGTGATTAGGCTCCACTCAAGGAGAATTTCACTTGGAAATCGTCAGGCAAAATGGGATCCACTAATTGCCATGCAACAACCAATAAATCAGATACGGAGAAAATACCTGCTTTCTGCCTCAACAGTCCATTTGCATCCCAGGCTGCTTTTGCAGCACACAATAAAAGAAAGTCCCAAGTGTTACCGACCACGATCATGCATTCTCTGAAATACAAAGCAGATTTTAATAACTGTTTTCTGCTATAGCTCTCCCCAGCTATGGGGTTTATACAAGAGGAAAATTCACCGACCCCGAACAAAGAGCATGCCTCTGTTTGCCCAGGAAATCTCTCCCATAGCCATTTCAAACTCTTTTTACATCCAGATGGGTGTTTGAATTCCTGGCTTTTTAGAAGAATGAAGCGGGACACAGTGTAAGCTACTAGTTTATGAAGTGTTGGTTATAATTTATTTTTATGCTTATGCTAAAAAGCTTGAACCTTTTGGGCAAGATGTTCTGTGAAGACCATGACGTTGATGTCAAATGTAAGGCCTGAATGCTGGGCAAAGGGAATGTTCAAGAGAGGCTCTTCTGTACAACGGGGCTACGTATCTGCCGTCATTTAATTCTCACAACACATTACAACACAGGGAAATTAAGTCTAATGAGTTTTTAGGCAACTTTTGTTATAACCTATATTTTATTCTATTTTAAGTTTGTAAAAATGTAAGTTTAAAGGAAATAGCCATGTCTGGCTCTTTGGAGTTAAGTAGGCAATTAACAGGAACCAGTGCAATCTAAGCACCCTGACTCATGTTCCCTGAGGCGAAGAGCTGCTGTGGCTTAGGATGCTCTATTTTGCAGATTAGTTCTCTCACAGCAGTGTCAGCAATAAAACGTTTGCACCTCATCCACTGCAATGCCAGAGCACACATATCACTGTAAATTCATCTTCGTCAGAGGTTTAAACCAGTATGCCTGCACCAGACTGAACAAATGTTTTCTTCTTCCAGCTCCTCTACAGAAGTGCTATTTCTAGGCAGTGGGGCAAGGTTGACATCTGGGGATGGACTGGAGTTACCAGAGCTTCTCTGTAGATGCTGTGCAGCCGATGAGTGCAGGACTGGGTGTCATCATCCATGGCAGGACGTTTCTCCAGGTGCCTGCTCGGTATTTCTGGCAGAGCAGGGATTAGCAAAGGAAGGTCAGATTTTTCTCTTGAAGTCCACTGAACAACTGTCCATTTTATTCCAGACAAAAGGCAGCACTTAGCTCCACCAGTGCACTGAAAGGGAATATTTTCACCACCCTTCCCACCAAAGTGGCTTATTTTACATGAGGTGTATAAAGATTTCACGCTAAGATGAATTAACAATTATTTGCCATGATGCAGCAGCCTTCTCCTTTCAGAGTCACTCATGCAGTTTTACCCTGGGCAATGTATATAGATCTGTCTGTCTGGTGGCCATAAGGCTTCACACAAATCTGCTAGACATTCAGCTCTTATACCCTTCCCATGAGGTTACTGGTTCATCTTGTATCTATTGCTTAATCGATGAGAAATAAAACTCCAGTCGCTGCCAGACTGCTGCTTCAGCTAATAAAGGCTTGGTCTGCTTTGCCTGGTTATCCTAATTACTAATAATGAAATAATGTAAGTAGATCAGATATATTTGGAAGTCTTTTTCTTTTTCTTTCACCAAAATGGGAACTTAGTATTGCCTGGAGTTTTATTCGTCACTGAATTACTCTTTAATTTGAACTGATTGCCTGAGCTGCTATTTGTAACTGCAGCTCTCCCTCTACTCAGTTTAGGGGGAAACCTTTAACATCACCACCAATGGGGCTGCAGCGTTTGCTGTGACAGGCTGTAAGACACTGAAACCCATCCCTGGGTAGAGACAGATTTAATATGCATCCTTACACCCTCCTGGGTTAGAAAAACTGACTGGTGGTGTTGCACCTTCTCTAGACTGGTAATAGTAGCAGGCTTGGTTTGTGCCAGTAGCAGGCTGCAAAGGGATGGGCAGCAGCCCTACAAACACTATGACGAGTAACAAATATCCATGTACTTCTGCCACATGGAGGGCACTGAGTTGGGCTGCTGCGTGCAACAGAAATCTCTGCCTGGGCTGTAAAAGATCCTTGGGCCTTAGAAGACGATAATAAGGTTAACAGAGACAATCTGGGGAATCGGCTCCGAAACAGCGAGATTCCTGTCTCCTGAGGGCCCAAAGATTAAACGGCTACCGGAGAGCCAGGAACGCTGGAGGTCTGTTAAGTTAGGTAAGCACACTTCTACCTACAAGCAGTGGTTTTGACATGAACTTCCAGAAGGGGTTAAATGGAAAGAACCGCAGTGACACAGATGCAAGGGCTCTTACAGAAATATTGCTTGGTGGCCGAGGGGAACAGACTGATTTCCGGATGAGCCAGCGGTGAAAGATCTTGTGTTGCTTTATATTGTTATGATGTGAAAATATGCAAGAAGCTGTAATGCCTTATGACAAAAACGCATTGCTCGGGGTAATACCCTTGACGGCTATAGCGTAGGAAACATATTTATTAGCATTTTCCTGTATCAGTACATACAGCATTTTTTCTTGCTGTCTTCTGAGGAGAAATCTCTCTGCTGTGAGTAAAACGTGCATCTCTCT
Organism: Chlamydotis macqueenii; assembly: GCF_036417535.1. Classification (NCBI taxonomy): domain Eukaryota; kingdom Metazoa; phylum Chordata; class Aves; order Otidiformes; family Otididae; genus Chlamydotis; species Chlamydotis macqueenii. Next base: position 118,383,151 of record NC_141557.1, read on the forward strand.
TTTTAATTGATGGCTGAATTATATCCTTTGTAATGTGGTGTGAAACGTTAGGACACTTTTTACGTGATTTCCAGTCATCCTTATTAGAAATACTTTATTCAGGAATGCCTGTTTTGTCCTCTGCAGAAGTCTGCTGTTCTGCTGCCAATGGGGTAAATGGAGAAGTAGCCACTGCCCTCCAGTTTGGGTGAGGCCTGAACCTCAGTGCAAGCTTTGCAGGAAATACTAAAGATGAAGTAGTTAGAAAAAGTGCATATACACAGGTCAAAGATAATCTTCTTCCAGATTGTGTTTTTCACAGAACACAGTAGCAGAATAAGTCTCAGGCAGGCACTCGAGCTCCCTCTCTATTTCTTCTGCATATAAAACTTCACTGAGTTACGGAAATTGCTAACAGTACTTTACTTCCTATTATTTTAGCTTTTATTTTCCTTTTGCTCTTCTCCTAAAGATTATGTAAGCAGCAAAAACCAAAGCGACCTGTTGTGTAGAAAGGGTATTTGGCTGGAGGTTCACTACTTGGGTATGACCTGCTCAAAATGATGTTTCAAGCTCCAGTAGAGGAAGCAGGCAGATAAAGAGCAGCCTGGAAAATCTCCCCAGTAACTGTTTCTGAAGATTCAAACACGAATGAGTCCATATTGCCATTCTGAGCTCTCATGCATGAAGAAGCATGGCCCGCTGTAGGCAAAGGGAGCTGTTGCTAGTAAACCAGTGATGGCAAAATACCTGCAAACCACAAGCTTTGGACCTCGTGTAGGAGCTACCAGGGGAGGTGGAAAGATGCCTGAGGCAGTAGCTTGGGGAATAAAGAGGAAAGCATAAACCCAGAAGCTGCTCTGTCCTTCTCTCTACCCCATACACTACATTTTGGTGACAGTGCTCCCCCTTTTTTCGCGGAGGGTGCTAGCCAAGGCAGACTGTTGGCTGCCTCCAAGCCCTGAGACGGTAAATTCGGCTTGACCTGTCTTGCTGGGAAACCTTGAGATTGCTCTGTAAGGAAGGCTCCTGGTCAGCTGGTAACATTTGATGGAATCACCTTAAATTCCTCTAACCTTGCTTCTGCATTCTTTCCCTGCATTTGTTTCCCTTCTTTTTTGGCTCTTCTATGCTATTTTGGCTATAGCACAGTTCAGTTCTCCTTTTTCCTCCTAATCAGCTAAGTAGCTTTAACATCAAGTCTTCTTTGGGGCTGGATTAGGACTTTCCTGAACAGTAAGAAACCAAATAAAATTTGCAGTGCAGCTCCATTACCACAAAGTTCAAAGGTATTCATGGTTCTATATCAAAGGAGAGGATTATATGTAAATCTCGAGTTAAGGTGATTATGCATGGCTCAGGTAGCAGCCACACCTGGAATTATGAGCAGTTCCAATTCACAGTGTAGAAATCTGTGCACCCATAAAAAAAGAACACCCCAAAAATATGGTCCAGGGCAACAAAAAAAAAATTATTTTGGGCCTGGAAAATAAGTTGTACTGTATGGGGAAAGTAAATTTTGTATTGTCTAGCATAGTGAAAACGCAAGGCAGAAACAAGCAGGTTTTATAAATACTATCAAGCCCACAGCATAAATGAAAGAAGGGAATTATTTAGTCTCAGAAAATAACAGGTCAAGATGAAAGGGCCTCAAGCTAGGAACAGGAGAGCTTAGATTACAAAAAGCCCTTCATGGAGCAATTACATGGTCATATATGTACCTAAAAAAAAGTTGGGAAAGATGTGTTTCGCTTTTTAAAAAGTTCCCATTAGAGCTACCCCTACTGAAAATCAGCTGCACTAGCACAGAATGGGACCTGCTTTTGGTTCATTGAGTTAATAAAAGCAGCGTCACCCCCTGTACCTGCTGTATTACATCTTTTCCAAAGTAGGCATAAAATGCTAATATGCGGTCAGAATAAAATGCCGGGATTCTGGCTGCAGTGAGCTTCACATTCATTTTACTACAATGAAAAATTCTGCATATGGCAATATAGAATCTGCTTCTCTTGCTGTAGATGTTTAAGTACAGTTTAAAGAAATCAGAAAAATGATGTCTTTGTCAGAAAGCAAGACTGTCCTTTAAATATGTGGGAAAGGACTGAGTGACCTCAGTTCTGACACCATTATCTATTCTTTCAAGTACCTAATTCCTCTTCCCAGTGAAGTCAATAAGAATAATGTTTTCCCCATTCTACACTTTGTATGGATCATATGCCAAAAGCATATGATGTGGTTTACTTTGGGGTCTTTTTCATTAATATCTGCAATATAATCAGTAAAGTCAACAGTAGTCTGGAAATAGGATGTACCGTCTCATCTAAATATCTTTACTCAACAATGGAATACAGAATTGGAATGGATTACTGTTTGTTAATTTGTTTTCTCCACATGGATAGCTCTTCTTTTTGGAACAGCACTTCAAATATCATGCGTTTAAATGGTTACTCTGTCAGAGCATATTCTGTTTTTCAGAGAGGAAGTAGTGGATGTTCCTTTTTTAAAAAAAGAAAAAGGTTAAAATGTGATTTTGAGATGAAAAATACATTTCTTGTCATAGCAAAGTATTTCTAAGGCAAGTCAAGCTTCGAGTTCAAACTAATTGGTAATATTCTTTCAAATTAGTTATGGATTGTCACAGTCAAAATCTGTTTCTTTATATTAGCATGACACTTTCCATCCCTTAAGTTCTCATGGGAATGTATGTACATATTGACAACAGAGTTTTTCAGAAAACCTGTAAAACACACATCTGAACGGGTCTGAAATGTGGATATAGTCTTAAACTGTTTATCAGAAATAGAAAATAAAAAATGTAACATTAAGCCATTGTCTTTAGGTTAGCAATGCCAGTTGCTCTAACTTGTCCCTTAAAAGTCCTAGAACTGGGAGTGATAAGGACTGATGAACTTAATTGGCTCCAGAAAACTCCCACCAGTTTTCATATGTTTCTCATGCGAAAGAAGTAAAACTCGCAACTATTCCTATTGTGCTACATTAGTGAAAGATAAGTATATCTAGAGTTCCTTCTGCTGTGGAAATGTTTCTGAAGAGCATATTCTACAGACGGAAACATAAAGTACCTGATACTGCACTTACTCCACATTTATGCTAATGTAAATAAAATCCTGGAGAACCTCCTCAGCATAAAACCCATCTAAATGAAACCTGGAGTAAAGCCTCCAAAAAGTCCCTCCTCCCATCTAACTTACTAGGACAATTCTCTATTAACATTCAGTTCAGATTAATCAGTGTATTGTTCGAATAACTTATTTCTTAATTGCACTCATTAAAAATCATCATTACTTTACAACATTATATGAAAAACTGAAAGTTAATACATATTTCAGTCGTGTGGACTTCAAACGTAAGAACATCCTAGGGACACCGTGGGCATCCATCAGATGAGTGAAGAAAGATAAAGGATGGCATGTAACATTATCCACTTAAGTGCTGCTACCCCATCTGTAAACTAATGAGAATTCATTACAAAGATACTAGAGAAAAGCAGATTACCCTGAATTTATGGAAAGGTAAATCTGGTTTTGCTTATTGTCTGTTTGTTTTCAAAGTCCTTATGAATGAACAGCAGTTATCTTCTTTATTGTGCTTTTATAGTTTTCCCCATGAAGTCGAAAAGAAAAGGTTAGTATTAGAAACCTGATTGAGATCTGACCCGGTCTATCGAGCTGCTTGTTGAAGCACCTGAGCTTGAAGCAGGGAAGCTTCTTCATCTGCATTTTCACACAACCTTTAGCAAGCATCAACTGGTCACGCAGGAGAAGATTTTCAAGTGATCACCGATTATATATTTCCTTTAACACACATGATTTTTCTAGAAGTGTTCAGCACTGACCTTCTGAAAATTATAAAGGAGGGCTGGGAGAGACTGTGGTAGAGGACATGTACATGTGGGACAACCAGCAACAATGGTCTGGAGAAGGCGAGGAGGAGAAACATGTATGGCATCTAGAGAAGAGGTGCAAACAGAGGCGAGTTAAGAGTACAGCGTGAGATGGCACGCAGCACCAGCACTTCTCAGCGGGTCCAGCCCATGCACCAGCATTTCCCAGATCAGGGTGAACAGTAAGTGTTTCGTAGTGGAAATTCCAGCTCTCCATTTGATCAGATGTTAGTAAACTACAGATAAGCATACAATATAAGGATACAGGAGAAAGTGTGTGAGTGAAGAGGGGAGGTGTAGGGAAAGGTCTTTCCATCTTCCTGCCCCCTCAGGGCTCAGATCTTTACATTAACCATTATCATGAAATGTAAGTTTCTTTTGAGAGAGACTTGCTGAACTCTGTGGGTTGTTTTGGTGGCTCAGGCCAGGAAGAGGAGTCTAATGTCCTCTGAGGCAAGTCATTGAATGTGTTTCTGTGGGAAGCTGGCAGCCTACTGACAACTTTTGGAGTCGGAAAACCTAACCGCTGACCTCTGTGCTGGTAAGGCATACGTAGGTTGTGCGTTCATACAAGAGCTCCCTGTTGGACAGGAGCTCCTTACTCCTATCGGTGTTCTACCACCTAGATGCTGTAAGGTGTCCATCAAGGTCTATCAGAGTAAACCTCATTTCAGTAATCCCTGCTGATGTACAGTTAAGAACTTTAAAGCAATGCTGTAAAATGCAGCAGTCTGGCAGCTGCTGTAAGTTGTATCTAAGTTGGGATGGACCAGTAAGATCCAAAGTCTCCTCATTTTCTGCTCTTTCTTACACCAGGAAGAGGCTGTAATGCTTGTTAGTGTTCTATCTTAAATAAAGATACCATGGCACAGATGAATAGGACATTATCCCTTCCACATAAAGCATGGAAACCCTTGCCCACAGCGTATTTATCCAGTCAGGCCTAAGCCTATACCTGTTCTCTGCTTGGTTATGACTGCAGTCAGTCCCCTCCTCTCCACCCCATACCGAGGTGTCCTGTCAAGAAAAAGAACAGCTCAGCAGTTTAAGGCCTCACTGATGAATAGAAATTTTGCTGTTCCCTGTTAAGGTTTGTTGTACATGAGGAATAAATTCTCCTGCCTGTAATATTCTGGCAATGAGTACTTTTTGGAGATTGATTAAATGCTTCAGCTTTGCTCAGTCTATTAATCTCAGCAGCCATTTATTGCTTCGTATACTACAGTGCATTGGGGATTATCCCTTAAGCACTGTGTGTAGAAAGCATGTAGCAGCGAGATACAAATCTTGCGTCTTGGAAATGCTTCTCTGGAAATGAAGAAAAGGAGCTGTCAGTAAGAGCCGGGATAGTTTATTTTGGCACTGGATGCCTCAACCTTTTGTCATTAGTGCTGTAAGCTCCCATTTCCTACATCAAATAAGTGATACGAACTCAGAATCTGCAGTGAACTTAGTGTACCACTGCTGCTACATCCTTACTTGTCTATTAATTCCCAGTGATACCTGAGCCAGTGGAAAGGGGACCTCAAGCACTACAAACTTCTTAGAACAATATGAGCAATTGCTGTTGTGTGTTGGCTGGAACGCCCAGCCTCTTAATCCAGTGAACGGCTACCACCGCCGGCCAATGTTGCAGGTATTATTATTCTGCATATTAAGCATATACTTAAAGGTAATATGTGCATCCGAGTGGACTAAGCAAATACTTACCAACTATGTTAGCACTGAGGCTACCAACAAGAATAAACCAAAGCCTAAGAAGCCTCTTCTTTCATCCTGAGTCTTTGACTATTTTTTTTCTTTTGTCATGCAAAAATTGATGCTTGGCTAACAACATTAGCTTCAGTGGAGCTATGCCAGTCTACAGCAGCAGAGGAGTGGGCCCTTTGCTACTCCTCCACTGTTACTGACTTTGAGAAATCATCTCAGGACTGTCGCTGTCTGAATCCTTTACTTGCTTGGTTGCTTAATACTGAATTGCCTTTCATTTCAATAATGTAAAAACAAATAGGCGTATGCATCAGGAATGAAATCCCGCTGCACTGAGTTTACAGTATAGTTGACCAGGTTGTGTTTGCCTTTCTATTTATTTGAATGAGTTTCTATATTACTTATTGTGGAGAGCTTGATCACCAATAACCTATGAGGCACATGCAAGGAGAGAGAAAAGACAATGTGACCAGAGGCTTCTGATGCTCCTTGCTTTCTGGCTTCTCTGTTTATCCTGCTCTAACATGTCAGCATTTAGATATGTCTGTCTATTTATCCTCATCTGTTCTCCCTTTGTGCACTCCTAAATCCTTGAATCATTGCCTTGCTAGTCCACCAGAGTGTTTTGCTTACCCTTCCTCTAGACCATGTTTCTGATGGGACACATCTTCCAGACTTGAATCCCGTTGACTTACGGGAAAAGGTGGTGTAGAAGATAGAGAATAATTTTGAAGCTGAACATTGCAAGAGATGAATGATTTACAGGGCTGTATGAAGTCATTGGATTTGAAGTCCTCTGGAAACAGCACAGACTTGAGCAGCAATTCTCATGACACCTGGCCACACCACAGAGATGGTTTCCTGATATGCTACTCTGGCAGTGATGTGGCAAGAGTTTAGGACATCAAGGAGACTGTGATGCCTTCCAAGAGCACATACAGGAATTCTGTCTCCCACACCAGTGACCAACCTGGGCACTCAGTCCTGCATCTCTGCTGCCTGAGCATTCAGATCTCCAACAGCCCAGCTGAGAGTTTTGTTCCTCCCTGGCTCCTCGCCATCCTCATGTTACTGCTTCCCTCTGAGTCTTCAAAATGTTTCTTGATCACAGTCAAGACAATCCCCCTCTTGCTCCTATTTCCCTGGCCAAATAAGCCCCAAATCTATACCCCATCACATATGTATTTACTACTCAGCTGGCTTATTTTTTTCAACAGTGAAGGCTGTCCTTGATCTCAGTCCCCCCTGCCACTTATTATGGTCCTCATCATATCAAATTATTTTCTAGGTTCCTTAACTAGAAATTCATGTTTATCAAGAACAACCTATGTATGATTATCCAATGTATGAGTTGATGAGGAGAGTATTAATACCAAAAAGTAGCACTGGCTTCTTACATCACCATGTTAATCTTGAGTAAACTTTCAGGAGCAATGTTATAGCAACAGAAACGAGTCATCCATTTTAGCATCATTAATTTCCTTTCTTTTGCACTCATTAGTTCAGTCATGACAAAGGGTCCAAGTTAAATTTTTAGCAGCTTTCTTCCTTGTACCTAACTTATGACTTTATTTGTTTTAAAATTGTTTTGTTCTTTTATTTGAGAAGAGCCAAAATTAATTTTTTTTCTTCTTTTTCCCTTCTTACATGAGCAAAAGTCTTAAATGGCTGCTGGTGGTTTCTGCAGTAGCCAAGCCTTCACCCGTTCATTCCAAAATAGAAGTAAGAAATACACTGCACAAGTGCAAAGCACAAACCTCCCATGATCATTCCCAAGAGCAAAACAGCCAGAGTAGCTGTAGGTCCAAATATTTTTGTTTATGTTTGTGTGTTTTCTGTTTATACATAGAAATATATATTGATTTAGGATACCTTGCAGTAAGTTAGTGTGCATCTTGTAATTTTCAAATCTGTAATTAAGTTGCTCTTTTAGTCATAACATATTTTACTGAATCACCTCATTAATCTTTAAATTGGTTAATGATTAAGTGCTGCTAAATTCACCTTTTGATCTACCTCACACCATTAATAAAACTTAAATTGCTGCTAAATCATAACCATGTGGAATATTTCATCCACGACAGCACCTCAGTATTTTCATGGGTCGGAGAAAAGTATCTGTGTTAAGAAACCTCAGGGAGAATCTGGAGAAAGATATATCTCCAAAATTTCCCAAGTTTTCAAGCAGCACCACAGGTCATTGAAAACTATGGGATGAAAGAAAAAAAACAAACAAACAAACAACAAAAAACAGCCCAAGCCCATGAACCAACCTTTTCAGTTTTGCCAATTCAGCCCCTGTAACATTGCTTAGAGGCTTCGGGCTTAACCATCACATGATTTGAAGTGAACCGAAAAGTAAAAAGTGAAATAAAGTTCAGGGATCTTATGGGAGTCTCCAGCTCTCTGAATCACAGAGAGTTTCTCAGACTAGAGAAAGTGAGGGACTGGTGGAAGTAAAAGGGGTAAGAGCAATGAAAGGAATGGATAGAAGTGCTAGAGAAAGAAAGAGGGTTTCAGTCTGGCCTGGCAGCTGCCAGAAAAGAGCCTCAAGATAACAGAGCACAGTCTGGCCTGAACAGAGAGGGCAACTCCTGGCTATGGAGACAGCGCGGCAGCGCAGGGCCGTTACCTAGAGGTCATTGTTACTACAGTAAAGAATAGTCACTCAAAGCTGCTACTCCTTTGCCTCCCCTTATATCTGGATATACTTTGAGATATATCACAAAACTTTGCAACCCCAGATCCAAATGCTCGGCTACCCCAGTCACAGCATAGCTCAGTCTGCCAGAGACCAAACTGCTCCCAAAGATGCTATGAATCTGATACAGACCCTCAATATGTGGGTGATCCCCAATAAGAAAGACTGTTCGCCAAGACCCTAAGCCTTCCCACAAAAAGTTCTTATATTAAATTTAACCCTTCCTTAACTACAAGACTATATTCCTACCACTTACTCCCTTCATTTCCCTCTTGGCGTAGTTCAAAATGGTCTAAAAAATGTGTGTATGCACCTTTGGTGATAATTGTTTTAATGCACAACAAGAACAACAGAGTTGTATTTCATTTACCTACCGAAGCCACATCTTGTTTACTGATGAAGCATCTTCTACTTTTTTCTCATCAGCTACTTCTAAAATTCACAACAAATCCCTACAGATAACAAAACTGCTAATTCTGAAAGGCAAAGCATTTGCACCAAGCACGCAGCTTGAAATAAAAGAGTGAAATCTTACTGAGGAAAAAAATCTGGACAGCGCCCGGAAAACCTTTCTGGGCCTGTCAGTGAAGGCTCTTACATAGATCATCCACTCAGTGCTACAGGTAAACAACGATCAGCATTCATGAAAGCACACGCAGGCTACAAAACGGTCCCACTGATCCGTCACACAGAGCCCCTCGCACCTGGTGGGCTGGCGTGCACGGTTCCATTTGAACACTCACGCGGACATGCAGAGCACACAAAAGGAATGCTTCACAACTTAAATTTTCCAAGCTGTATTTCAAAACTAACATGTTCCCTCTCCAGAGCAGGCGTGCCAGGCATTTCAGATTACTTGCTGCTGGCAGCTGTTGTTCAGGAGGGCAGTCTGGGGGCTCTTCAACCTCTCCTGAAAGTCTCCAAACTTCTGTAGAGCAACCTTGAGCTCTAACCTTTGGTCTCAGTGTTATGCAGGGCATAGCACTCGATCAGAATTCCTAAAGAGAAAACCTACTATCACGCTGCAGATGCTTTAATAATGATGACATAAGGGTTATTTTTTTTTTTTCTGTCCAAGGAAAGGTGTTCTTAGCCACGATTGTAGAGGGATAGGAAGACAAATGCTAATAGCATTCATCACCAGACTAGTAACCATGCTGGAAAACTTTTGGGGTTTTCTTTTTTTCGTTTTCATTAGGGAAAATAAATAACAGGTTATAAATATTCACTCACAGTCCTTCCCAAGCAGATTCACATTGCTGTTGCTATCAGGCATAAGAGTTAGCAGAGAAATATTCCTTTTGTTTCTAAACTCAGTGGGTTGGTATGGAGACAAACAGTATGTGCTAAAAAAAGGGAACAGCATTTTTGCAGAGCTGTCTCTAAGTTCCCGTGACTGGACAACTCTTTTGATAGGCAGAGAAGATACCTCTTCATGGCAGCATGCAACACAGCCACAATGGTCCATTCAGTGTCCGTCTCCTTGTAGTTAATTGGAAGCAACTAGACATTGTGGGTTTCCCATGTGCTTATTTCCAGGAAAATGATCTTTGACAGTCTGAAATCATTCAGCCATCACTGGTCATCCCAATTCTGCTGCAAAATCCCCTCCAACCAATCTCCTCTTCTGCCTGTACAAGGTAAATTAATAGAAGCTAAAACAATGAATACATTTAACAGACATAAAGCCAAAATATGACACACTGGGAGAAGGTTGAGATGCTTATTATAAATTGAATTTTTTTAGTTACCAGTTTATTAGGGTCTTATATAAAGTCAACAGGCATGTAAATAAGAGTGATTTATTTTATATAGTATATTTGATTGCCAAATTTTCAACAAGCTTCTTGAGAAGTTAAGCCTCTTAAGAAGGCTCTTCTCTTGAGAAGAGAAAAGGTGTCCTAATGAACTGTCACACACACAGCCACCCCGCCCCTCCCCCCCATTTAAAAAGTGGGAAAAAAAAGACGAGAATAACTGGCCAGGTTGGCCAGCAGAGGTTGGTTACCAGATCTATCCCAGGGCTTGCGCTGTACCAGATCTTTACAACTTATATAGCAAAAGGGTGGAGAGTGAAGCTGCAATGTCTGCAGAGGGCACAGATGTTCAGAGTAAAGCTGACTGTGAAGATGTGCAAAAAGGATTCTTGCTGTATTTTATTAATTGATGACAAAACAGCAGATGAAACTCGGTGCCGATACATACAATGTAACGCACATGGGAAAAAGAATATGAACTATACATACATCGTGATGGGACATAAATTAGCTATTACCACTCAGGGAACTGGACTTGGAGCAATTTTTGATGGTCAAAAAAGGGAATTGCAAATTAGCATTGTTAGAAAAGGAGCAGAGGAAAATAACAGTAAAAATTATCATACCACTGTAAAAATCTATCGCACATTCCCATCTTCAATACAGCAGATATTTCTGATGACTCGCTTTCACAAAAAGCAGAGGAAGGAAGGAGAAAGGTGTCAGAACAAGAATTGCATAGAGTGGCTCTCATATGATGGCAGACTAAATACTGTGCGAATCTTCAGCTTCCAAATGGTTTGTGAAAGGTGAGCAGCGAACAGTCTTTCACTGTTTTTCACAATTCAGTAGTCAAAGAGCTTCAGGGCTCTAATTTCAAATAAAGAAAATTAAGGTGGTTTTTCTTTTTTTCCATATAGCTCAGAACTGAATGATGAACCTTAATAGCACAGGATATTGTGCAGATTCAAAACTTAAAAAATTTTTGAAAGAATTTCTAAAGTTGATGCAAAATAGACCTATTGGTGTTATCAAGCAAAGTAGTCTGAATACACTCTTCATCAGAGGAGAAATTCCTTGTAAGGCCTTTTTTAACATATGTGCCCTGTTTCAACATTTTCCATACACAATGCCGAGTGAACTAAACCATTGACCCGCCCTACCGCAGAAGCACTTCTGCTCTTGCATTCCCTGATACTGGAAAGAGCCATACCAAATGTAAAGTTTTCCAGAGATAAGTGACACTTCTTGCTCTTTGCTTTCTTACTCTGCTGCTCTGGAGTTTTCCCCCATGCAGGTCTCCAGAAGGCCTGAGTCAAGACTGAACTAGGACAGTTGAACCAGGGGACAGAGGGACAGCTCGGATGAACATTGAGGTCCCTTCCAGACCTTTGATTTGGCAAGCTCCACTGCAGGTAAGTTAGGAGATGCTGCTGCTGCCTTCTGACTGCTCAGGAACAGAATACCTAAGAGAAGTATGTCCAGTATCTATCCACATCAATCACTGTTTTGTCCTGAGCCACAAATTCACAGTCAGGCAGCAATGAACTATTGTGGCAAAACACAAATTGTGGCATTTTTACACTTACGTGAGAGGATAGGGAAAATGCAGATTTACGGTGATGAACAACAAACTATGCTTCTAATTCCAGTGGCACGGTCCTAAAATGCACTGGGTCCTCCATCAGCCCCAAGGAGTACAAAATTCTAATTCACAGCACTGAAGGAGTGCTTTGAAAGAAATCACCACCACCATGAAACAATGACTTACAGCAAGATAAAGCCCACTGCTTCTTTATCTCTACCTTTTCCAGAGCAGATAATGGGAAGCAGTTAAGGAGAAGCATCTCATTTCAGTGGAAATCCTCTCATGTGGAGAAGTTCTAAGCGTGAAATTAACCTGTGGGGTTTGTTTAATTTCAAAATTTTCCCTTGTCAAATAGTCCCCCATGAAGCTTAAGGCCATCTAATTGCTTTTATTATCATTGTACTGATAGTATAGTATTGTAGAGGCAACTAGAGATCCCCATTAGAAAATGCATCCCCTACACAGGTGCCAGGACTGTACAAAGCCAAGGTCTATACTGTACTAAACTTGTATGTTAGGAACACATTAGAGAGATATTTTTAACCAGAATGGCAATTCTAGTCCAGTCTTCAGACAGATCATACTGAGAAAAAGGGGACAGGCTACAAAACAGCCATCAAATTACTTTTGGGGAGTTTCTAAATATTCTTCTGTGTAAATGAAGTGATTAATGGTCTTGCTATTCCTCCTCGTATCTCGGTAGATCTCATGGTTGATAATTACATTTTGTTCTTCATTAAAATGGCACCCCTTTGCTAAAATCTTTGCTGGGTTAACAGGTCAGACAGTCAGCATGTGGTGGCATTAATCGCTCCAGAGTATTCAAAAGCTTCTCCAGTATCGCCCAAGGAGGCTGTTCTGGAATAGATAAGCAGGACACATGGAGAAAGAATTTGTGGAATCCAAGCCAGAGTTTATCTCCCTGCTGGCATTATCTGAGCTGCTCTGTAACAAACCCAGAGTACTTGACTGAAGTTACCTCCATACTGTTGTGTTCATGTCCCTCAGGTGATGCGATCATATATTTTCATGCCAATAATGCCAACTTAGCAAACCAGCAGCTATTGCTGCCTGTAACTGAAAGCACTAAAACCCCCTTATTTACCCATGGGCTCGATTTTGCTGCCTTAGGTCCACAAAGCAATATAATAGTCACTGCTTTACTGTAAGCGAAACAGTTTAAAAGTGTTTAATCTGATGAATGTGGTACAAACCCAAATAACCTTTTGCCAGCTGTTCACTGCACTTAGAGTTGCTTAAAATAATAGCTGATAGGAAGGCTCAAATAGCTGAAGAACCAGAAACCAAAATTGATTTAAGTATGTATCTTTACAGAGTAGATGAATCACAGACACGGCACTCTTGTGGCCCCAGCGTTGTCACCTGAAGAGGTTATTGTGGCTCCTGACATGCAACCAGCTACTGGCAGGAGGGTCCCATCCGGCTCGTCACCAGGCACAGTCAAATACATGAGCACTTCTCAATCCACCATGGTGTAAGACCCCCAAGGTCAGTACAGCCCACCTTCAAACCAGCTGCACACAGACACCTTTGCAACTGAGGAGCCCCTTTGCTGGCTTTGCTGTCAGGTGGAAACCTCCAGCACGGGAGGTGTGGTATCCTGGCGAAGAGTCATTTACAAAGAGAATGTAGCTCAGCCCTGCCTGCAAATCCCGTGGCCTCCAAAAGATGCAGCAGTAGCACGCTATCTTCATTTAGGTAAGAAGGCGTTTAGGAGCAAGCAAGCATGACCAAAATGATGCATTGCATTAATGCACGAACTGGACAAACCCCTGAAAAACTGTGCGTGCACGAGAAGAAGATTCTCACAGCTTTCTGTGAGGTCTGCCTTTTCTGCCAAGTCTGTCACTCTTGGTTATTCATTATTTAAGTCAGTAGCATTTATTCAATTATAAAAGCGCCGGAGGAGGTAAGGAAGGGTATGCTTTCCATGAATGCTAAATGCAATCTACCTGTACTCAAGAATTAACATTCATATTTAAGCAGGCCAGTCTCTAAATCAGCTTTGTTAGTCTGTTTGAGTTCTGATGCTTTAAGAAGTACCTAACTTATATTAGCACGCTGAAGACTCTGATAATTATATTTTTTATAGCAGCATCACAGAGTGATGTGATTTAACAATGTTCTGAAGTCCATATTCCCATGTAGCTCAACTTACTCAAGCAAGCTGTGCTAAGGTTTATTCTTCATGTTTATACGATTCTAATAAGAAGTGGACCAATACTAACTTAGGTCCAACATTATTAAAGCCTGTTATTTCTTGGCTTTTCCTGTTACCTAATTTGTAATACATGCTGGGTAGCAACCAAAGTGCCTGCTGGGAGACTTTTTAAGCAGGTTTTCTTCGCAGCTCCATTTGCTTTCTTATAATTGAACGAGGTGGGGCTGAATCTGCCAGTCAATTTTAAAAGGCTTTTTGTAAGAATGTTATGAGCCACCACCTCATGTTTAGAGCTGTGATTGCTTTTGAAAAGGACTGTCTTTTCAGAAGAGATCTCACTTTGTCAAACATCGGAAAGGTTTACTTGTTTTCTTGAAATACAATTATCCCTGGGGTGCTAGAAGTGGTAACGGTGAAAAGGCTAAATGAAGCTGAAATCATTTATATCATTTGTGCTGATTGATCAGCTGACACAAACAGTCACAGCCGTATTTTACCACATGGAAGTATTGAGACTACTGTGCCCAAATTCTGTTGGGTTGATTTCTGCTGGGTTGTTACATACTCATTTTTTAAGGTTACTCAATCTGTTTGCTGTCTGTAAGGCTCTGGTTCTATGTTATTAATACTGAACCTCTGCAGCACTTGGGAAAAGAAAGCTGATCGGGATCAGGGAGAAAATTGCATTTGTGCCCAGTTAGCTGGAGCACCCAAAACATGATTCACACTGACGACACTTTATACTGCCTCTCTGAGTTATTCCTCATCCAGCACCAGTGCTAAGAGGACAGTAAATACCTGATCTGGCATACAATCTGCTCAAACAAAGTTATGCCTTCAAAATTTCTAGAACAAATCTGAAGCAGTCGAGTGAGTTGTACTACTTCGGTGCCTTTCATCATCCAGCTGCAGTACTTCAGTTCCCCATTGCTGGGTACCTAAAGCCTCGCGTGATTTCTCTTGGAACCACAACTTAAGACAATTAGTCTCCAATTTTTAAAAAACCATCTGCTTTACTATTAAACTGATAAACTGTCAAGTCTTATCTTGTTGCATATAATCTCTCTTCTTCAGAGAAGTTCAGCTGATGCAGCAGGGAGGCTGCCCAGCAGCAGGCTGTCCACGCTCCCGCTATGAAATACAAGATGTGTGTCCTCCCTGACTCACTGCTGCTGGACCTGACCCTGGCTGCCGTGGATGCGTGAATGATACAGGAGTTAGCAGACAAGCAGGGCTTTGTACATAACATAAGGCCACTGCTGGTGGTGATAATGTTCTCCCAGTAGAAGCAAAACTGTGTACCACAGGTCTGGTATCTCAAGTGCTATGTCTCTGTGAGACATGAAAATATCAGGGGTTGTTTTATAAGTTTTAGTGAACAGGCTTAAGCATTAGCTAAAAAAACTTGAGTCTTACTTTCCTATGATCACTGCGACTGGTAACAGCAGGTATCTCACTGGTGACATTGTTTTCTACCTGACACACCAGATATCATGGCACTGCTACAAAACTCATCACCAGTCATATTTGAACTGATGGCTTGGGGAACCAACATATCCGGAGCTTGAGAACACATAATTATATCAATATCTGAAGATATCTTTCTCCTGTTGCATGGTGTTAAGCATCCATAGTGTCTTCTCCAAGCAAGAGGCTGTAGTGCCAGTACAGCACAGCCTCACCTATTTTATCTGTCCCAAAATGGTTTAGGAAAATGAACTCTGATGCAGCTGGAAGGCTGTTAGCACAGTTTACCCACAGCTACTTGCTCCATTACCCCTGAATGGGGTTCTGTCTTTACTTCTCTCCACTGTAAACAAATGATGGAATGATCATGGTTCTAATTTAGTGTCCTGTGAACACCTGAGGGCTGAAATTAAATGTATTCTTTATTATCTCAAAAATATGCACAGGCTGGCGGACAATTTTTTCATGTATATGTGTTTTTTTCCTTTCTACTATTGCTATTTCCCAAGGTTTTTTTGTTGACATTTTTTTCTGCTTTTGACACTGTTATGTGGCCAGGACAGGTGCTAGGACAAGTCCATGGAACATCTTCCTGTAAGTGATCTCACTGCTGCACAAACACCCAGATGATATCATCTCAGCAGCATGGATGCCACAGTGTAAGACCTTTAACAATCTAGACACTATTGATGCTATACGTAAACCTTTGACATCTACACATACATACACTGCCAATTCTTCACTATTCAGGTACTGTGAGGTTAGGAAACTTCAGAAAATGAAAGAATCCAACCCTTAAGTCTTTGGCTGATACACTAGAAATAATACTGCTGCTTCCAAATCTAACATTCACTACAGCAGGTCCATCTCAGCTGTCTAGGCAACATCCCTCCCGTTCCTCCTTTTTCCAGAGTAACGTATTAGTTCCCCCAGCAGAGCAAATGAATGAAGCTGGCTCAGCTCGAGAGCAAGGATAACCACCCTTGCACGGGCCTCCAGCAGAGCCACTGAGCCTTGTAGCAGCCGGCAGTGTGAGTCACAGACACTCGAGTGGTTGCAGAAGACACAGCTAGATTCTAGCAAAGTTCGTGTGCTTGGCTACAGCACTGCATATACATGGCTATTGTCATTCCAGAGAGAAGCTGGCTCTAGATGCAATCTACTCATGTGTATATTTATCGCTACTTTTCCACTAATTAACTCTACAAGAATAGCAAAGAAAGGATAGAGAGGCCTTGGAAGACAAGACTTGGAAAATTGGCTAATCTAGCAAGGGAGAGTTGAAAGCTGGCAGTAAATGAAGAGCTTCAAGGTGCAACATTTCGAGAGGTGTTTGTTGGATAATAGCGAAAGTCCAAAACTTCAGGTGTGATTTCACTGAAGAGAAAAATATCATTTGTTAAGAAAAAAAGGGAAAAGAATAGATATGCTGATCTGTAAAAAATACAAAGGGGAGAGTGTGAGAGGAATACACAGGGGCTTCTCTTCTCATATCAGTCTTAGATCTTCTCTCTGCCTGCCAGAAGCTATGACACGGTGAGAGTGCTGCCTTCAAGGAAGAAACATTTTATGCATTTGCTTCTCATCTTGCTCCCCTCCTATCAAATATCCTATTTGATTTGTGGTCGCTAATTCCTTAAAGTGTAATTATTATTTAACTTTATTCTGCACTTTGTCAGTTCTGTTCAGTTCTCAGAAAAGTAGTCTATAGCTGACACTTGAACTTGAACGTTACACAACTTCCTGGCCTGAATTATCATTTGAGCAAACTCTGCCTTTGGGGAAAATTCTTCCCCACAGAATGGAAGAAAAAGAACAATATTTACCATAATTTGTCACTAGACTGATACAGAGTTCAACAAAAGAAATGCAATGCACTGTATACTAAGTATTTGAACTAGTTACTGGGTAATTTTTAAAAAATTGGGATATTATAGCCATTTTTAAAACAGAAGTCTAACATTCTTCAATTTAGTCAGCTTTTCAAATGTTTCTGTTCCACAAACTGAATAGCTGAGCAGAAAAATGCTTCTTGCAGATGGAAGGCACGGATACAGCTATGGAAGAGATATAAAAATAATTTATTTGATTCATAGTCTCTTCCTACTTCTTTGTCTTCTTGTAGTGTGAGAAATGCTTGGCTGAGTGAAGTTCTACAGTTCTTTATTTTGGAGAAATAGTTATTTTGTTTTAATAAATCAGGGCTTTCCCATTTCCTCCATAAATCAGGGATGCGAAGCAATCCTGTTACTTCTCTTCCACGTACATTCAGATAATGGAGTCTCTACTTGTTTGAGTGTTATGACTAAAGTCAACAGTACTATCCATGAAAAAGTTGCTCTTTGAGATGAGCCCGAGGACCGGTTCTCTTCTGTAACCAAGTAGCTGTGCACTCGGTGTCACACAGCATAAAACAGGAGCGGCTGGGATCGCCACTCTCAGCCAAAGCCGTAGTGGCCAGGGGGAGATATTCACCGGGGTGATAACACTGACCAGCTCCTGTGTGATTAGCTGTTAACCTCCTTGCTTGTTCCTTCTGCTGCCAGACATTAACGATACCTAGACCGTGGAGCTCCATTTATCTGCTTCTGTCTCTGTTTTCACAAGAGGAAATATAAAATGCCATGCACTTCAGCTGACCTTAACTTTGTGAGATACTGAATGTATCCTTGTGCCGCTCACCCCGTCTGTTGTAATCATAACCCAATTTGTTAGAGAAAATAGAGCCTTCTTTCCACTACCTACCTGTGCCGCACACCTGGCAGTAGTATTGGATGGAGAATACTCTAAACACATCTCAGAACAGCCATAACTGTCCAGTCTTTCCCTTGATGAACAGCTCTGTGCCTCCATCAAAAGCAATCTCTTCATAAAATTAAATCCACTTTGTTCAGTCACTGAGCCAACTCCTCTCCAAAGCCAAACAGATGCTAATACTAGACTCCGACATCTTACTGCTGTTCTCTTTCTTTTATCGTTTCAGAGTCGAAGTTCAGATGACTTGCCTCTTAAGGACTATAGGAGTGTAATGGATATAAGGGTGGGTCAGAAGACTGGATAAGTAGATCTACAACAGCACTTAGCACCTGCACTTAGCCAGACTGGACTTTCAAGATTACAGCAGGCAAGAAGGTCAGGATGAAGGAAGGGAAGCAGAAGACTGAAGAGGCAGGGTTGTAGGTAGCCCCAGGGTGGCCAAATCCCAGGCTGCAGAATAGATTGAGGTGAAGATTTGCCGTGGGCATATGAGGAGAGACATGACAAGAGTATGCTAAAATGAGACCTGGGCTCCAAAAGGTCCTTTTTGCTCATGTCCTCATAGCTCTCTCTGCCAGCCTCTGTTTCAGGGTTAGAGAAAGGGTGCAGGGCAGAGCCTAGGTTCCTGCAGGATTTTGAGTGACCTGTGGAATTAACTGCAGGCTACTGCTCAGAAGGAACTAGTCATTCCTCCTTCGCAGAGCCCTCGTAGCCGCCCTGCCCTAACCCCAGCCCCTTCTCCATGAGGCTAGGTGAAACTCGAGCCTGAGCTCTGGCCTCTTTCCAGCCACTCTCACGTTACTGCTTCTTCCCAGTCAGCTTTGTTCTGAGAAGCTGGGTTCTGCTACGCGTCCTCCCCTAAAGGCCAGCCCAGCCCTCCCAGGATTAGCTGTGCCCCAGACAACAAATTCAGAGAGAATAGTTTGGGTTGGAAGGGACCTGTAAAGGCTATCTAGTCCAACCCCTCTGCAAGGAGCAGGGACGTTTCCAACCAGATCAGGTTGCTCAGAGCTCTGTCCAGTCTGATCTTGAATGTTTCCAGGGATGGGGCATCCACCACCTCTCTGGGCAACCTGTGCCAGTGTTTCACTGCCTTCATTGTAAAAAATTTCTTCCTAATATCCAGTCTGAATCTACCTACCTCTATTTTAAAACCATTACCCCTTGTCCTGTCACAACAAGCCCTGCTAAAGAGTTTCTCCCCATCTTTCTCATAAGCTCCCCTTAGGTACTGGAAGGCCACAATAAGGTCTCCCTGCAGCCTTCTCTTCTCCAGGCTCAACAGCCCCAACTCTCAGCCTGTCCTCATAGGAAAGGTGCTCCAGCCCTCTGATCGTCTTTGTGGCCCTCCTTTGGACTCTCTCCAACTGGTCCATATCCTTGTTATGTTGGGGGCTCCACGGCTGGATGCAATACTCCAGGTGGGGTCTCACGAGAGGGGAGTAGAAGGGGAGAATCACCTCCCTCGACCTGCTCCCATGCTTCTTTTGATGCAGCCCAGGATGCACATTGCCAGCTCATGTTGAGCTTCTCATCTACCAACACCCCAAGTCCTTCTCCTCAGGGCTGGTCTCAACCCATTCTCTGCCCAGCCTGTATTTGTGCCTGGGATTGCCCCAGCCCATGTGCAGGACCTTGTTGAACTTCATGAGGTTTGCACAGGCCCAGCCCTCCAGCCTGCTGAAGTCCCTCTGGATGGCATCCCTTCCCTTCAGCGTGTCGACTGCACCATCCACAGAGGTGGAGGTTTGCTATGGGCATATGAGGAGAGACACGAGAAGAAGATGCTAAGATGAGACTTGGGCTCCAAAAGGTGCTGCTTGATTTTACAGCATTTCTTCTACTCTAAAGTCAAGGATTCTGAGAATAGAAGAGAAAGAGGCAAAATGCTAGAACAGAGTGTACATGGCAAAAATAAGTTGCGTCCTTTCATGATTCTATTATGAGAGCTGCAAAACAGTACTCTAGAGATGCCGCAAGCCAGATCCTCAGCTGCTGCAACCTGAGCGCATCCTGTACCCAGCAGAGCCATGCAGACCGGGGCGAGCTGCCCACCCGCCCTTCTCGCGCGCAGTTGGCATCGTGCCGCTCTGCCCAGCAGCAGCCAGCACGAATTACGCAACTGCAAAGGCAAGTGTTTGCAGTATTTCTTTTCACACATGGAATTGGATCAAGATTTAGTTTTAGATGGACTCAGTCCACAAATATCAGTGAAAACAAGCCAATGACGTGTATCACCAGGTTGATAAATGTTTTTGTGCCGTACACACTGGTAATACATAAAGAAGCCAAATCCTTCAATTTTATACAAACTCGAGTAGCTTTTTTTTTTCCTGAGTAAAGGTAACATAATTGTACAAAGACATTTATGAAGATTCTTAGAACTGAACCCTTCAGTAGAATAAACTGTGCCATAACAAAATATGATGGTATATTAGCTTTTTTTTGGTTCTGTACACCACTATCTTGCAAAAGCTCAGAATTAATTGACTAGTATTGACTACACACTTTAATTGAATTGCAGAATTATATTATTAAGAATTGTGTTCTCTCTTGTGATTTAAGCTGTTAGATAAAAAAAGTGGATACATAACATTGGAAGAAACATACAGTCCTATCTCCTCTGAGAAAGAATCAACTCTGTGTAGCACATTCCTGGAAGAAGTTTGTCTGTCTCTTCTAAACCTTTAATGATGGGATTTCTTTAGGAAACCTCTTCAAATGCTGAGATATACTGAGAAAATGGTGATCTAACATAGACCTCTCTTGCTGCAAATAAATTCTCATCTTACATTTTGTTGGCATGAAGAAGACTTGATTTGCTCTGCAAGTCTTCTACATGGGTGAAGAATGCTACCAGGCCATCATTACTCAGTTTCCTTTCTTTCTAGATTAAATAAATTTGTCATTCCTTTTCCTCTTCTCTAGTCATTCTGGCTTTATTTTTTTTCTAATATTATTCCAAACTGAGCACACAACCCTAGTAATTAGCGCTGAGCAAGGCAGAGTAATTATCCTTATATTCACCAAAATTACATTTGTTTGGCTTATGGGCAGTAAAGTCATTGTGGGGGTGAACGTTTTTTCAGCAGCATTATACTGTTGACTCATCCTGAGTTCATGATTGACTGTTGGACCCAGAGCCTTGCCTCCAGTACCACTGCCTAGCCAGCTATTCTCCATTTTGCACCTCTGCATTTGACTTCTCCCCGCTAAGAGGAGTCCTTTGCATTCTTTATTGAATTTGATCTTATTGATTTCAGAGCATCTCACCATTGTAGCAAGATTATTTTAAATTCTAATCCTGATCGCCTAAGTGTTCACAAACCCTTCCATCTTGATGTCATCCACAAGTTCTACTCTCTGTACAAATCATTACCCTCATCCTAGTCATTAATGAAAGCATTGAATAAAACTGACCCCAGACAGACCCTTGTGGGACCTCACTTACAACGTTCCTCTGGTTTGACAGTGAATCATTGATAATCACTCTGGACAAGTGGTATTTCAACCACTCATGCCCCTACCAGACTGCAGAGTGATTTCAGCCTGGCCTAATTTTTTTTTTGGTTCAGCACATAACAACATCATGTGGGACAACATCAAAAGCTTTTAAAAAGCCTTACTCACATCTCATGCTTACCATATACCAGCTAGGTCAGGGATGCCCAAAATACACAGCTTACGGACTGTATCCCCCAAGCTGATTTGTGTAGCCCGTTGTCAGCTGCCAAGCATCTGCCTTACCTACATAGGCAGTGAATTACTTTGTCCTAACAACACAGCAGCAGGGTTTCAGCTGACCACCTTCCCCCAGACACAGTCGGAGGGTGGAGAGGGCTTCACCTGTGTGCAGGATCTTTGCAGCCCCCACGGAAAGGGATGGACTTCTATAGACATGAACTGTTCTGTGGGCACAAGGTTTCCAAAACAGAAGGGGAAAGCAAGGTAGCTCCTGCGTGCCTCCCAGAGACATCGTGTCACCAGCAGCAGTAGGGGCAGGTGCCTATGGCACTAGGCTGTATGTCCTAAAGAACAGATTAGATCAATTTAACAGGATTTGTTCTTCAAAAGTCTTCATTGCCTGACTGTATTCTACAAACGCTATTTGTTTTAAAATGTATCTTGGTGACAGTCCTAGCCTGACGCCCCCCCAAAGTCCCTATTTTCTTCACTTTCTCATTTTTAATGACAGGTACTATGCTTATACACTGGGACTTTTTTTCTAGCAACTGTCAAAGATTATTGTTAATGCTTCCAGGACTGCTCCAATGCTTTAAACTTGCCAGTGTACAGCTCAGCAGGCCTGGCTGATTTCAAAGTATCTACATTTCTTAAACATTTAAAATGTATTCTGTACTTGATTTTGGACTTTCCTATACACCTGTTAAAATGAGGCACGGTAAGTTGCTGGCTACCAGCCCCTTGTTTGTGGTTAAAACCCATTGAATACGTCAATCTTGGTGTCATCTGCTTTTCTTCTCGTTCCCCACTAAAGCCGCAGACCTTCCTTTAGCCTTCTGTTTCTGTCACCCTTTCAAACCTGTCATTACAATTCAGACTGCCTATTCAGGCACCCTTTGTCCCTGTATCCCTTTTTCTACAGTGGCTTTTGTGTGATCCCGGTGTTGTTTACTCTACAAGGTGAACCTGGCACTGAGGTCGGGTATTTCTATGGTGCCAGGGCTCATTGCAGTCACTGGGACAGAAAGGAAGCTGCGCAAACACAGAGTAGTTTCCTGTCACGCAGCATAGCATGTACACAATTGAAAAAGCAGCTGTGGCTTCTTTAGAGCCAATAGTACATTAATTCATGGACGTGTTATCCTCTTAAGATCGTACAGCTTCATATTCACATCCTGCATGTGCCTGTGTTCAAAGGGCAGGCCACCATTGTTCAGAGTGTCTTCCCCTATAAAGAACTTGCCTTGTAACTAGAGGTGGTGGGTATGAATACACCTAGTTATGATTATGGATACACCTAGTTATCACTCCCATTTTTCCTTTGCAGATCTTAAAGTGTTTACAAGGGACCCCATCCTTTCCTTTTTCCAGAAAGGAAAGGGCTGTGCCCAGGCTGGGTTAGGAACTGAAACCAGGTTGTCAAATCCCCATCCCACATTCTTGCAGCAGCATCACATTATCTCCTCGGATGAACCACTGACTTCCCTCGGTGTGCATAGAGGTCTTGATGATACATAAGTTTAACTCCCCTTTTCGTTTTAAAATACTATTTAGCTGTTTGGCACAGACAGCAGCAATGCGCTAATGAAATTAAAGTCCCTGTAAAGCCCTATATTGCTCCAAAGTATCATTACAATATTCAGCTTTCAAATTCTTTACAGTTAGATCTTTTGCATTTGCAAGATGTAGAGCACAACAGCACAGTAATACACCGTACGCTGTGTTAAAGCAAATAACAGTCACAAACTTGCATCTATCAGCTGACAATAATTGTGCAGTATAAAGTTTTCACTCTTTCAAAAGATGATTGCCACTGCTAGAGTGTATTATTTATTGAAGATAAAAACTAAAAGGGAATTAAATCTTTTACTATTGCAACTGGTGTCCTTTATGGTTTCATCCTGAAATCTGACTGTCTGAAAGAATATCGTTTGGTGGAAAATCCCTCAGCTTCCTCACAGCCTCTCGTGGTATGCGTTTGTCTGTCTGTCTCTCTAAAACAGTTGTGCTCCTCTTGGATTCCCTTCAAGCCCATTATTTTCTCAGGTAGACAGGCTGGACTCGTATGGTGAGGGTGGGAGCCCACTGGAGCTCAGCTGAGATGCGGTTACACAGCTACAACTTTAAAGCCAAGGAAGGCAAAAGTCTCCTGGTTTCACCAGTTATGAGAAATGGCTAGTAACACTCGCTGCTAAAAAGGTTTTGAACTCCTCTTGGAGCAGAACCAGCGACACTCTCAGAAGGTGCTTTAGGAGTGACAGCTGTGAACAGTCCCCTCGTTTTGCAAGCAAATCAATGTCTGTTGCAGTGCATTTCTGGTACAGCATGACCTCTCTGGGACTGCCGTCGTATTCTGAACAAAACTCACGCAGCTACCACAAAGCTACTAATTTAGTAACAGACTTAATCACAGTTCTAACTTCCAGGTCATTAAGAAAGCTCAGAGTTACGCATGCAATCAACACCGTTTCCTTCTTCTAAGGAGTGAATAATAAAATTATTAAAGAAAAAATTACAATAACACAGTGTACAAAATATTTTGTAGTTCTCTGCCAGCACATCACCCACTAAAATATTTTATTTCTATATAGCAGAAATCCTGTTTCTTTCTGTGACATCTCAGTATTAAGTGCTGCATTTTTCCAGAGTGAAGTATGGACTTCATTCTCTGTCCTGTCATGAGTCAAGCAAGCCACCAACATACAGTGTCAGTATTTCTGCTGTTATTATCTGTACTCTGGCATTGCTGACAAGTTAAAGGTCGTAGTAATGATGATGTATCCAGAAGTCCAGTTTGGATAATGTACCCAAATAGAACAAATTCAGTTTATTATTTGATTTCACAGGCACTTAATAATACAAAGCGATGCCTAGTTGGCACAGTGATAGATGAACTAGGGGAAGATTACATTTGTCAACAGTGACATTGAGATCAGCACTGTCTAGTGTGATTCCTCCTCTCCTCACACTCTCTTAGATGTAGGAGGTATGATCTTCTTTCATTCTTCAGCAATGGAGGGATGTCAAATTAGGAACCCCAGAAGCTGACACCAAATGGTGGGAGGGCTGCTTGGTCAAAATGTGTCGTTATCGTGTCTGTCATCTTCATTGTTAAAGTGCCGTTTATGTTACCCAAGAGGAAATTGGCTATGTATGGAGGAAAACTCCAAAGGACTGTTATAGAGCTCATAGTTTTTAATGTTATTAAATGTAAAATGTAGGAAAGGCAGTAAAGGGTTTGTAAACTGCCTGGTGAATTGCTAGCTGGAAAGAAGAGCTGGTCAGCGTGTGATAGCACAGCTTGCTTAGATGGTATGAGCTGCAGAAAGAAGGGTCAGGAGTGCAGGAACTACTGTGAACTTCAAACAAAACCACAGCTGGCCACCTCCCTTGTGCTGGAAGTGAGCAAGACAGGCCACATAGTATAGGTGCAAATTAGACCCCTATTTTTTTATGGATGAGACATCTTAAAAAATTCAAGGTGAAAGATAATAGGGCAGCTGAGGAAGAACTCTTGTTAAGTTTGCCCTAGAATTACATTTTAAGTTTAAATGACTCCCGGTCATTCTCGTTTTTCAGCCTTGCAATTAAGAGCTTGACCTTACGCCTGGCTGGAAGGAACTTTTAATTTGACCAGTGTTGGTGACAAGTCCAGGGGAAGCTAGCAAACATCAGAGTATTTTCTACCTTGTGAGACAATCCACATGCATCCACACAAAGGGGCATGAAGAGGCAGTTTCTGGAGGAACTGCTCCCCGAGATATGTATAAAGGATCTGCAAATGGAGTGTGTTGCTTTGCAAGTACAAGAATTAATGAGGGGACAAGAGTTTTCAGGTGTTTGATTGCAGAAATAAGCCTGCTCTGGCAGATGCAGGCCAATGCCTCTCCTGAAAGGAACAGATGTCTGAAACGTATCTCACAGTCACAGGCAACACTCGAGACTGCTCCGTAACAACTCTGCATCTGAATTTGTACCATCGGCATCACCACGAGACTGGCCAAAAAGCAGGATCTTCATTTAGCAGGGGCTTCCACTTTTTGTTTGGTCTTCATTTAGTTTACTTCTGTTTCAAGCAAACTTAACAAACGCAGTCTTTTCCTGCAAACTGGACACCTGAGGAAAGCTTCACTTAGAAAACGCTGATGTACAACGTATCCTAAACAAAATAACCTTCCTGCTGTGCCAGCAGCTCAGTGAGGCGGGCATGCTTGCCTGTCCCAAGGCTGCTCACAACACTGAGAGCAGCACGAAACCGTGATATCCTGCTCCTGCAGTTCTCTGCCAGGAATCAAGACTTTTCTATGGGAATCCTGCCACCTTCTATGTGACAATAGTTATTTAAAAGCAGCCAGCCAGCTCTAGTCTCCATCCCCCTTGAAAACATTACTTCTCCTGCCAGGCAAAGACCATCACAGCCAGGGGTGTGACCCATAGAGAGAGCAGTCCTTTGGCCACTTAGCCTTGGAAGGGCATGTTCTAGAGAATGAAAGATTATGGTTTCTTATGGTGAAACTGCCTGTAAGTGCAGATAATTTAATCCCGTGTTAAAACAGTGATGAATTTCAAGAAATGAAGCAACACTCCCTGACAAAGCCTCAGAAGCTGTAACTTGTAGCAGCCCTCCCAGTTAGCAGCCCAGGGAGCTACACACGTCCTCAGCTCCTTTCACATCTTAACTGGATCCCTACTGAGCAACGAAGTCTCCTGGTATATTCTCTTGTGAACTGGAAACAGAGATTTTAAGGACAGGTTCTCCTGTGGTCTGATCTCCTTTATGTGTCATTCTTCCCTTTCAGTAAGGTTACTGTCACTTAAATGTCCCTGTTGAAACGCAAGTCTTCCCTTGCATCGTCATTGCAGTGACAGAATCCCTTGTTGCGGGCTCACTCATTTCATCCTCTGTGATGCTGCCTTTCCCCTGTGTTTTTCTACGATACTCTGGTAAGAATAATCAGCTTCCACAACTGATGTTGTCTGCAGACACACAGGCTTCCCTGCTGGCTCTCCATTACCTACTGCACCTCATTTCAAGCTCCCGTTTCAACCTCTGTGTCCTCCACGACATCACACCCTACTTCAGCTGTTGTGTCACCTCTTATGCACTCCATCCCTCCCACGTTCCCTGTGTGTCTTACCAAGCTGGAGGGTACCATCAGGCCACTCTCTGTGGCACTTACCATGCCTGAATCACATTCTCATCCTCTTCTCACCTCTCTTTCCCACTGCTTCAGCAGTGCCAGGAGGCCAGTAACAGCAAAATGGTGTAACGGGGCGTCAGTGTGAGAACCCGGCGTTGTCACTGCAATGTCTTTCTGCTGTGCTGAACCCCTCAGACTCATTTTTTTAATGAGCATTATTAGATTCTTAAATATTTGTATGCAATTGAGTAGTGTAACACCCTAGCTGTCTAACAAGGCACAGTTGAGCCTCCAGCATGTTCTGGTCTAAGTGGAAGGTGTCCCTGCCCAGGGGAGGGGGTTGGAACAAAACGATGCTTCAGGTCCCTTCCAACCCGAACCATTTGATGATTCTATTGTAGCTAAAGTTACACATGCTGTTAATTGCTTTTGTAAGCATATGGGAAAATCCAAAAAAGCTGAACAGAAAATAACCCACCCAACTTCCAAATGGTGATGTTTTAAAGACTATGCCTTGCCTTTTTAACGAAAAAAAAAAAAAAAGGTATATTATTTTCAGTTAATACATGATGGATGAAAGGAAATATGGTACTGCTTCTCTGAAAGGCGCCGAATTTCTTCTCTCGGGTACCTGTGCGTTCAGCCCGCGTGGTTAATCCCTGTGGTTTATCTGACCAGAGCCGGGAAAAAAAGGCGCGTCACAGAACTTGAGCAGCAGAGGCAATTCGATTCCTTCACCAAACCTCAGCGTGCCGATTTGGAGGAGGGCACGACCAGCAGAATCTTTTGTTGCCCATCCCCTTCTGCAGCCGGTGCACGGCAGGCTCTCGCTCGCCCACTCGCTGACCCCCTGTCTCCCCGCCCCCCCCCCCCCCCCCCCCCCCGGCAACGAGCGGGCACCGGCTCACGCCTGCACAACGCCCAGGCCAGCGGCGTAAACCCGAGTTTAAGGAAAACCCCCTTCCCTCGGCGCGTCACCGCGCTGCCCGCGCCGGTGCCGAAGTCGCGCTCTGCTCCGCGTCCCGCAGCTCAGGTGCCGCCGGGGTCCGAGCGTGCGGGGCGCCCCGTGTGTCAGGAAACGCGGCTCGGGAAGGGAACCGCCGCTTTTTGGGGTGCTCTCTCCCACCCGCCGCCCAGCCCCAACGCACCCGCCGCGCCCTGCTCCTGCGGTGCGGTGCGGTGCGGTGCGGCACGGCCGGGACGATCGCCTTGCCCACCCCCTTCCACCCCGCCCGGGGCAGCACCTTTCAGAGCGTGCGGGGGTTTGCACCCACGCAGGTTTAAAACGCGCTAACCCCCCTCCCCGCCCCTCTCGCCCGGCATCGGGGGTACCGCTCCGAGCCCGCCCCGTCCCCGCCCATCCCCGCCAGAAGAGGATGACATCATCCCTCCAGCTCGCCCGGCCCGCCGCTCCCCCGGCCCGGCCGCCACCCCGGGAGGGAGGGGGGGGTCGCACCCGCACCCCCCCTCACAGAGCCGCACCCCACCGGCGGTGGGCTCGGAGATTTGGGGGTGCTGCCGTTCCCCGGCCCCGTCCCACCGCCCAAGCCTCACCCCTGGACCCACACCCCACTACGTCATCCCTCCCACCGCCCCCTCCCCCCCCCTCCGCGCGCGCGGCGGTGCTGGCGGGGAAGCGTCCCCCGAGGGGAACCCCGGCGCCGGGCAACGGCTTCGCGGTGGCTTCAACCACTCCAGGGCGCCGGCGCAGAAGCTTCGCGCCGGCGCGGTGGGGCGGCCGCGCGTGCGCAGGGGGAGGAAGGGGGCGGGCACGGCGGGCGGGCGGCGGGGCAGCTCCTGCGCTGACACCTGCAGCATGTGCCAGGAGCTGCAGCGGCAGCGGCCGCCTCTGCCTCTGCGCGGCGCGGCCGGCCCGCTCCGGCGCCGCGCGCGGCGGCGGTTGGCGGCGGCAGCAGCAGCAGCAGCGGCGGCGGAGCAGCAGCAGCAGCAGCAGCAGCAGCAACTCCCGCTCCCGGCGTCCCTCCTCTGCCGGCGGGTGCACGGTGACCTTACGGAGCGTGCATTACCTCACAGGTAAATATCAGCTGATCCGCCCCGGCGGTGGCGGGAGCCACCGGAGCCTTTCTGAGGTAGCGATCCCCGGCTGGGAAGGACAGGTAGGGGGGCACGCCGCCTGTTGCCGTTTGCCTGTGTGGGGCAAGGGGGTGCGCGGGGTTTCCCCTCTCAGCGCCGCGGGGGCACCTGGGGCTGGGGCTGGGGGGCGGCCTCGGTGGGGTGGGGAGGGCGGGGGGGGGCCCGGGCCGGCGGCCGCCGGCCCGGGCCCCCCCCCGCCCTCCCCACCCCACCGAGGCCGCCCCCGGAGGGGTCGTACAGCTCCTCCGGGCGCGTTCGTGCTGCCTGCTGAGTCGCTCCCAGCAAGGTGTGTGCGAAGGGGGCTGTCTCCCAATGACCCTCCCAAGCCTCTCGGTGCAACGGGTCCTTGGGTCCCTCGGCACAGAGAGAAGGGGACCTGGTGTCCCCCCCCACCCCACCCCTGCTCGGCTGCTGTCACGTCTTAGGGAAGAGAGGACGGGACCCCCGTAACGCAGCAGCCACCGCCTTTTACCTGCGCGTTGGCAAACTTTGGTGATTGGGGGTGAAAATCTTAAGTCGTTGCAGCCAAGGTGGCTTGTACTGTGCTCCCGTACTAAGAGAAGCCACCACCTAAAATTAAATACTGCTGGTGACTGCGAGTGGTCAGCTGAACCTGGTACTTACTCGCTGGATCTGCTCCCCAGCGTGGTAGTGCTTTAAACACTGGTGGGAATCAATGCTGCCTGATAATCCTCGATAGCTCCTGGTGACCCAGAAAATGGCAAAATGAGAGGTTTGCCAAGTAAGAAGCGGTATCGCAAACTTGGTGCTTCTAGATCTGCAATATATTACGTCATGTTTGAAGTTTTGTAACTTACTGTTCGCTTCTGAGTGCTGTACCTCTGCTTCTCCCCTTGTTGTTCGGATGTAGAAGTAGTTGTATAATATTGGGGGGGTAGAGGCACGGATTCTGTGGTTTAACCCTACTGCAGCTATGGAGCTGTTGCCTTAATTTTTACCAGAATGCCAAGTTGTCTCTTGCACCAATGAACGCGCACATGACTGGACGCTTATTCACTAATAAAACGATGGCAACTGGAGAGTAGTGAGTACTAGATTTTAAAGTCATGGTAGTATCTGGTTGTCAAAGGGTAGGTGAGCATGAGACAGGAGCCAATGCTGGGTGTATTTTAAGTTTATGTCTTTATATTGCTCCTCTAAAGACAATGATCCTAATGACGTGTTTTTGGGTTTCACCCTCCTGTTGCAGTCACCAGTCAAGTTCCTGTATTTATTCAAAGTCAGTATTTAAAGCACTAGAGGTTTTTTTGTTGTTTTATGTGGATTTTATTTTTCTTTATCACAAGACAAAATTAAAATTCAAAGAACTGAATGCCTAGAAGTAAATCTTTCCTTCCTATAAAAAGTCACACATAAAATATCAAGTCCTGATCTGACCTCTCAGTGAGATGTAACTGTCATCAGAATGAGATGCTACAGCTTTGCAGTGGTAGAAATAAATAAAAAATTACACACATGTGCACACTGTGATCAGGGGCAAGTGGGTAGTTCATGTAGCTAATACTCAGGATATGTGGCTCCCCAATGGTGTATAATCAACTGCCCCACAGGCAGTTTTTGAGGTGTTATTGGTTACGTGCACTGATGCCCAGGATGGCTAAACCGTGCAGGATCAACCATGGTAGATTCAGCTTTCGCTGGGAAGTACCTCAGGACCTAGTGCTGAACATAAACATGTGGCTGTGATCTTTGCGAGCCAGGGTAACCTACCAATCCCACAACGAAAAAACAGAAAAAAGCACAAAGTACGTTAGGGTAGGCTGCTGGATAGCTATCTGTTAAGGTTTAGAGGAAGGTGAAGGATGGATTTTTTGTTTTGTGTGGCTTTTGAAGATTTAGTCCTTTATTAATGATTTCCTTGATTTCTACAGTGGTACGCTGTCAGAGACTGTAGAATAGATTATCTCCTCCTATCCATTTTGCCTAGTGTAAGTCTATTCAGAGTTGCCTATAAGGGTCAGCACTGATCTGTCTAACTTCCATGCCAGGCAAATAATCAGATATAATTGCACTGAAATCAATGAATGACTGACATGAAATTGTGAGAAGAAAATCGGCCTCATGGTGCTTTATATTTGTATAGCTGAAAGCCAAAAATAGCTGTCATAAACACAGCCTGTCCTTTCAGAAGAAATAGTCAATGCCTGTCTTACAGTTGTCCAAAAAGTTTCTTTCTTCTGTTTCAGCTGCTTTGGGTTAGGAAGGTGAAAGCAGCACTCTTGGAATGAGAACTGTTCTGGAGAAACTTTTTGTTCCAGTGACTAATCTCCTTCTCCTTAATTCTGTGCTGTTAATCTTAGCGTGCATGTATTCGCACTATTAACGTTTGGCAAGGACTGTTTTCTTAAAACAGGGCTCCTCAAGTGCATTGCCAGGTGTCACAGGGTTAATTCTGATGACTGTGTTTTAAACCGCTGCTCTTTACCTTAATTATGTACGTTCCTATCTCTAGGCATAACAGCAAAATGTAAGTGGTATGGAATGTTACATTCCAATTAGTTTTGCTGTGCAAATGGGGATTATAGTTGATGGGTAAGTCTGACATGTACTGCATGACTTGTCATGTTTTTCCTGGAGAGAGGGGTGTCTTGGGACTGAGTCACCATGGAAGAACATGGAGCCCCGTAGGCATAAAACTGGTGCAATGGAGTGATGAGTCAGACCTCTTATCTTTAAATTTGGTATTATGTGGTATTCATGCACAGGGTGTATTGCATTCATTGTGCACCTAGGCAAGTAACCAGCAGGCAAAAAACTCAATCAGTCCTCTGACTCTGCGATGCCTTTTCTTTGCGGTGTTGGTCCTGCTTCTATTGAAATGAAAGGCTGTTGGTTAGGATCATGTGGGAAATCACGGTACATTAACTTGCCAAGCAAATCGGGCTGCCAGGCCATACACATTCATTTATTTCATTGTTTCAAATCCAATAGTAGTATGAGCTAATACTTAGATTTTCACATTCTGTGTTGTAGATTTGCACCAGCTTTTTCAAACTTGAGGAGTAAGAAAGAGCAGCGTTGCGTCTTCATAGGCCCCCATATTTGTCTACGCCAAATGACTTTTATGAGTGTTGCTGTGGAATGACAGTATTGTTTCTGATTCCAGAGGAAGCTGATATTATTGCTAAGCTAATGAAAATAACTGAAATGTCTTGGAGGTGGTAGTCTTAGGAATATGTTAAACAGTGAGAGTGAAGACTGCTCACTCAGCTGTTTTTAGAAACAAAACAAAGCCTTACATCAGAGATATCTTCACTTAGACACTTACTCTGGACTTCCTTCAATAGCGATCATTAATAACACCATCTTCTCAAGCTAACAGAGCATGAAAGATCCTTGATTTATAATCATTTAGGAGCAGATGCTAGAAATTCTGTCCACTTAGACAAACAGCACAAGGATAACACTTTTGCTGAAAATAGGGGAGAGCAAGGGGCAGGGGGGTAGATGGAATGGCCTGGAAGAATGTAATGCAACGGCCCCCTCTCCTACTTCGTTACAAAAGCTAATAGAGAGACTGTGTTTGGAAGAAAATACATGAGGTTTTTTTTTTTGAAAGTCGTAGCAGCACATTATTGATCTGTATATTTTTAAATCTCGTGAATGTAACCAGTTACCGTTTTATTATCACCACAGACAGTAGCACTGGTTCTGGGGCGAGGTGTGTGTGTGTTAATGGTCTTGCAAAAAAAGCTTCTGTATTCTCACATTGCCTTAAATTAGGAAACTGTTACAACAAACATGCATTGGAAAACGTGCAGGAAAGATGTGCCCATTTCAGTCTAAATCATACCAATTCCAATTAAAGTGTAAATGCTTGATTTGTTTTTAAGTTATCAGATACACCTATTGTAATCTCTGGATGTATAGGTATCTAGAATGTCACCAGGAGGGTTTAGCAGTCTCAGCAACTGAGATGAAATGGAAAGATGCTTGCAAAAACTTGGAAATTTTGATAGTCTTTGTATCCTGACATGGAGATCAACAAACCTGAGACCAGTTGCACGGACAAAGAAACCGATACCAGAACTGGAAATCTCCAGAGACACAGGTCTCAACTCTAGAGAGATGGCTAAGAAAAGCCTTCAAACACCTCATGTTTGGATTTAGTTACTGTAGAATTGGAACAGCATGGAGTCACAAGGTGGTATGCCCCCTGGAAATCAATAACATTTTGCTATTGTCTTCAGTAGAGGCAAGGTTTTGCCCCACTACTTCAGATAGCGAGGAGTAAAATATATGGGGCTAAATCCTTCTCTCATTTACGATGATGTAAATCCAGTCCTAGTGTATTTTCTTCTTCACAGTAAAGATAGAAAGAGATTGCAACTCTGCTACCACAACTGCTGAGAGGGAACATAATTATTTTTTGCTGTTCATGTGTGCTGTTCAAAACCTCTGCCATTAACTGTATGATGTCATCTTCTTCTCCTGTATCCATTATATTTTTTACTGGTTATATGTGAAGTACCACTGACAGTTTACATACCTGTGTGTATGCCATAAAGACCCAGAGGGAAATTCTGAGCTGTATCTTTTATTGTACAGAGGCTGCGTTTGTATAAGGATGCCCTGTATAGCCAGAACAGCCTGTAAAGGGAAATAGAGATTTTTATAATTGTTCAAAAGAGATTACAACTTAACAGAATTCCATCCTATAATGTACGAAGTACAAAAATAAAGACTCTTTTCTGTTAAATCCTCTACCGGATTGATGCCAAGAAGCAATGCAGTATCTCAAATGATTTGGGCTTTTTTAATCTTCTTAGCTGGAAGAGATGTCAGAAAAGCCAGAGGTGGAGATCTACAGAAATGAAGTAGAAGATTCGTGTGGAATTTCCTCATGTAGTGGTTTGGATGCCTCTGCTTATTTTGCTTAAAATGAAATTCAGACTTCAGAAGCACACTTGATTTTCTTTTCTCTTGGTGCTGACAAGCTCTGCCTTGGCTTTGTTGTCTAAAGAGGTAACAGCAATTAAAATGTGATGTGACAGCGACTTCTATAAACTGTTTTGTGATGTAAGAATCATAATATAAGATTTTTCTGACATGATGGAAATTAACAGGGGAAAGGAAATCTTTCAGTGTTATCCGCGGCTTTTCAAAAGTTCAGCCGGAACTTCCTCCTGATCGCCGACTCCTCACACAGTGGGTGTGAATGGAGGCTTGTTTAACTGGCAAAACTCCTCTATAGTGAAGTTTGACCATCTCAATGTAAATAAAAGCCTGATATAATTTTGCCCTTGGGGTTTCCTGGGGAACAGAAGAGCAGCTGGTTTAGTGCCAGAATTTGCTTGTCATACTTCTGGGTGAATAGATCTATTGAACAGTGAGACTACATTGAACTGTTCATCTTGGCTTGTGCAGGAAGGTGGAGCTGTGTTTGCACCATGCTTGGCACCAGGCATGATGGGTGAGCTTCTTCCATCAAGTGATCCCAAAGCAGCCTCCTAGCGGCCTCCACAGGTAACTGGAGAAAAAGAAAAGTAGAAGATAATGCAATGTTTTCTGGAATGTGATTATTACCCTTAAAGGATTAAAACCCAATGGTAAACCGTGACCTACCTCTGTCTTCCAGTGATAAAGATGAAACATAGTGCAAGTAGCAAAGTAAAGATCAGCTTTAATCAGAAATGTGAGAGGGAGCAGTGTGCGCAAGATGGTAGTATGATCCTCCTGGAAAGATTTGAGCTGAATTGAAGATCTGATGCACATTACTCTAATCTTGACCACTGGTTCCTGGGCAACTATAGTTACTCACCAAGTCCGCACGCGTGTGAGAGGAGCTGCCTTTTGTAGGCCGTTTGTATATGCCCTTATGCCTCACAGAATTGCCCCGTATAGTTGCTATTTACGTCTATTGAGTTTTCTCACAATTGTGCTGTTGTACTTGATTGGTGCCAGAGTTAAAGTTAAATGATGGTTGGCCTGTGCTTAGCCGCAGAAGCATTGTCCATGGTAATCACTGCCACAAAGTAGGTCTTGATCACAGGCTGAAGTACCAGTCAGCTCTCCTCTTTTCTTTCCTCTTTGAAATCTTCTTTGCTTTGGCATGCGTGTCAATGAGCATGGTCATGTGGTATGCAACACAAACTTGAGTTGTGCTGGGAGGTTTGTCTCCCCTGAGAAAGAAGGGCTCTTGGCTGCCCACCAAAGCCCATCACGGCTTGACAGTTACGCTTTAGTGAAATGGACCGACCAACTTCTCGGTAGGCAGAGTGCCAGCCTAACAGATGGGCCTGAATGTGGGCAGCCGGCAAAGCACATACATACGTGTAGATGTAGATGATTGCATGTATGGGCATAATAAATAGGGATCTTGGCAATTTGAAAAAAGTTGCCAAAGTGAAAGGCTGAGTACTAAAGCGCTGAGCCTGAGGACAGGCTTCTTTTGGGAAGGGAGCACATCAGAGTGCTCAGAGGAAGGATCTGTTCTTTCCTTGTTGCTCTCTTCTTGCAGTTTTACAGATTATATAATAAACAAAGGAGGCTATTTAGTCTTTTGAATCCAGGCACTCTTGTTACTACAACTGGGAATGTGGAAAATGACACTTTACTACAGCGAATCCCCTTACAAACAGCTTTAAGCTTGCTGCCAGCTTGGATTCTACCAACAGGTTTACTAATACAGCTTGAGATCAGTGGAAATCTGTGCATGCCACGCATTTTGTTTTCAATTACATTTTGAAGTATGAAATACTTCACTGAGCAAGAGTTGCGTAGAAATTAGTTACCAGTACAGAACATAATGAAACTGTCTCTGTTGTCCATAGCTTCCAAAATCTTTGCATGCAGTTAGCTAGTGAGTAAAGGCTAAGCCCCTTCTATGGATGGCAGTCATCTGACACATGCATGCAGGCCATATAGTAATTGATAATTAAGCACTTGTAAGCCTTTTGAAGATCTAAACATTACTTGCATCTCTACAGAAGGGACATGGACAAGCTAGGTGACTTGAACTTGTCTGCAGAGGGATTTGATTGCAGAAGCCCATTTCCCTTGAGCACATTTCTTTAATTTTATCAGTGTGATGCCGGATAATTGCTGGGCGTTGCTGTCTCAGGGCACACAGGTATCTTTCTTGAAGGTCCATCTCTCCTTACTACTAGGAGAGGAGAGCACTAGTGGATTGCAGGATGGACGGCATCACACACCCAGCTGGAAATTGCCTCAGGCTTCTCTTCAAATTCTGGGAGGTCTGTGGAGCTTCCTTGAGCTCATAGGGCAAACCAAAGATCTGTGACTTTTGGCAAAATCTGTAATGAGCTCTGGATACCCTCGGTGTAAAAGTAGAGATTCAGCTTTATGCTTAAGTTAGATTAGCAGGAGTTGTTGGGATAAGAAAAATCTTGTCTCAAATACTGGAAATAAATTATATTTACCTGATCTAATGTAGTCTCTTTATGCTTAACTTGAAGACATGGCAGCTGTCTGCGTGACTCCCAAATCGAATACTGCAGTCGCTGGCTTCCTAAGTGCACCCAGTGCACAGAGAAATGTTGCAAGCCAGCAGTACATGGGGCAGCAGGCCTAGGGGAGTACCTTTTGGCATAAAGGATGGGACTAGCCTTTTGGTGAGGGCTGACCTACCTGGCAAGGCATCCAAAATGTGTACGAGGAAGGGGCTGTTTTGAAGAGGGGGAATAATAAGATAATTTCTTAGGGCCCAGATTTCAAAAGATGATTAAAAACCTCCTGTAGGTTTCAGAGGCAAGTATTTGCTCCCATAGTGGAAATGACAAGAGTATACCTGGTGCATTCTGAATATTGAATGGAAGGATGTGTTCTGGTCTAAGTAGAATGTCTAATGTGCACACACTTTAATTAACTTTTTATTCTTCTTTTAGTGTTTCAGATATGTTTACCATGTGACTCTGCTCATTGTTTCCCTTCTTAAATAATAACCAGAACAAGCAGTTTAATGGTAGTGTGCACTAGTTAATGGGCACTACAGAAATTTAAATCCCCTGTGTGGGAATTCTGCAAGTTTTGACTCATTTAATCCCCATTTCCTTAGCTCACATCTACCATTCCCCTTTGTGCAGGCTAGGGGGAATGTAGCCCTTAAGTCTCAAGTGATTTTTATCAGTTTTCTTATCACCTGCATTCAGCTGCTTCTGGTGGGACTATTAGAAAAACGCAGGTGCAGTCCTCCAAAGGACTGAGAGAGGGCAAAGTGAAAGAAAAACAGGATGGAGGAGGAGGGTTGTTAAAAGGTGAAAGTGGGATGGAGAAAAATGAGATGCAGAAAGGGAAGGAAAGCAAGGCAAAAGGGAAGGGTAGAGAGAAAGAAGAAATAAAAAACCTGAAACCAGTAGAAAAGAAAGAGGGAGAGGAAAAGAGAAAAAAGAAACAGATTATCGGATGAGAAGGACTGTACTGTGTCAATGAAAATTAATACATGCTCCAGCTAAGTTCCTTTTCTCTTAACGTGACAAAGCAGAACCCATCTTGGAATAGCTTCTTTGGGAAAAGGGTCTGATTTGACCTTATGGGACTACTTACATGAGGACTCTCTTGAGAAGACCTTTATGGGGTGAAGAACAATGTTAGCAGTAGCAGGGTCAAGCTGTTTATACCAACAGACAGGACACTGATTTCCTTTTTATTACTGAGTCTGCTGAGGTAGGAATATATTTGTTCTCGACTGAGTGCTGGCACTGAAAACAGGAAAGTAAGTCACTGTATGTTTAAAGCCTGCAGACAGGCACAGTGGAAGCTGAACTGCGTCTCGCTGTGCTCTGTATAACCTTCTGCAAAGAAAGGTGATACATACTGACAAATACGGTAATATTAGAAGTATTACTTTTGTAGTCCCTGTTTCTCTAGACAGATACAGAAGATTTAAAAGCAATCAATGTTTTTGACTACTGCATCAGTCTACCCTAAGAGGCACTTTGGTAGTTTTTCCTTTCTGACTCCTGTTTAATCTAGCCATATTAATACCGATATTATTACCGACAACTGCATGAAACTTATTTGCACAGAAGAGATAAACAGTAACTGTTGTACGTGGTTAGTAACTCAAAATGCAGCTACTTAGTACATTTCTCTGCACCATGGATTAGCCAATCATCCTTCTTAGGTAGAAGAATAGGTAAAAAATACCTTCACCTTTTGGTGAAGGGTATATTTCATTTGTCCTGTTGTAGTGTTCTTCTGTATTTCCACAGGGAATCTACATTTCTCATATACTAGGAGCCCCATATTATCATTGCTATTTGCGTTTACACATAGATGTTGCCATCTTCCTTTTAAAAACAAGCTAGCAGAAAGATAATTATTCTTGTGCAATTTGTGGCTTTTTTTTTTTTCTTTCAACACATTAAAGTGTGTAGTAGGGCATTATAAAACTCTCTTGATTTGTTGTAGGCAATCAGACTTTTGATGGGGTGCTTGACTATCAGAACAAACAGCTATGACTTCTTTACCATAAGCTCTGTTCCAAATAATTAATGTAATGTTAGTGGGCTTAGTGAAGCAGTGGGCTATATTACAGTGGCTGCAAAGCACGGAAACCTACTGTGTCTTTCTGTCATAAAAAGGCCCTGCCTGTGCTGCAGATCCTATGAAGAATTTGCAGAGATACTTGAAAGGATAAAACACTGTATAAATTCCTAAAGTTCAAAGAGAAAATACCACTCAGGATAAAAAAGGGAGCTTAGCCCAGCAGCAGCTTAACCATATATGACAGATCTAGTGCTAAGTCCTGCGCCATCAATGCAAATGCCTCTGGAGTTCACCAAGTAGCCAGATGGAAGGACTAGAAGAAAGGCTTTGAGGGTACTGACCTTGGCGAGGCAGAGAGAAAAGGCATGCTCTTCCCAGTAAATGAGTCTGATTCTCTGGGCAGGATACAAACAGGGAAGGTTTAAGACATGTACAGCTAGATCTGTCTTGCATTTCTTGTGAAAACTACTTTTAAAGGCATTAGTATGTAATTATCAGTATTACTGTGCAAGTATTATGGCATAAAAAAATAAAATTGGGAACAATGGAAGTTTGCAACGCTGTTAGTCTAACATAGGGATAGATTACACTGGGCCTGAATGATGCTTTTAAGAGCTGAGACTTATAAAAATCATTAGAACAAAGATGTCCCCCTTCGTATGCCATATGATGACGTGAACATTGGATCAAAGCTGATCACCTTCAGGCCATGAGGGTAATCAAAAGTTCAGCAGGAAGTCTGATTTAGAGGTGACACTTCCTCTACCTTGCAGGTAGTTGTCTGTGACTTAAGTCATCTCTGTACCTGTCCTGGACCCAACTGCTTGCATGTTTTGCCATCCCTTCCCTTCTCAGCTCCCCACAGAGACAACCTGTAGACCAGTCAGCCCAGTGATGCTTCATGCTGGCCTCCCTCCCTCCCCAGGACAGAGTTGCTCTTGTGTGCACTCTCCTCTACGAGCCCAAGCATCTTTTCTTTTTCTGCCAGTGACACTTGGATTTAAGCAGCTCTATCTTATCTCAGCCACTGCTGCGCATTGACTGTGCATGGCGTATGAGCATGCAAATTATCTCACTAAATAATTTGAACAAGTTGTCACATGGAACAGCACAAACCTTGGTGGCTGTGGCAGGCTGCTGTTGCTGTAGGAGATGTGCAGGGACAGCTTTTATGAGTGCCAGAGGAAAGGAATGATACAACAGCATTTTAGCAGCTGTATTGATACCGGATGCTGTTTCAGGCGCCCTATGCAGTGCTCGCAGTCTTCGTTTCAAGTAGTGCCAACATTTGGAAGGTAGGAAGTTACGTTGTATCCGGAACACCTTAATGTTAAATAAAATTAGTACGGACACATAGCAGTAAGTGCAGTCCTAGGAAAGTATGTGTGAGATTGTGGTCACTGCTAAGAAGGATGTGCTTGTTGGAGGCCTTATTGTGGCTTTTTGGCCCTTGCTGATGACCACAGGTGTAGAAATGGTTCATGTTGCTTTTGTTTATTTGTAGGAAAAGGAAGAGACATGGAGCTGCATCTCTGTTCTGAAGCTAAAGTATAGATTAAAGGTACTCTTTTTTTTTTTTTTCCCCATGGTTTTGTTTTTTAGGAGACTGCAGCAATGTATTCTAAGCAGTTGCAAGAGCTTTAATGACAGCTGTTTTGCTTGGAAGCCTGTATCTGTCAGTGTCTATAACATGATTTGATGTAATCCTTTGGACTTCCTCATGTTTAAAAAAAGCTACAGAGTCTTCTCTGCCTACCAAAACACATTTAACAGTTGAAATTTTAGCAGGGAATATTTCTAAAATCTACCACTTTGCATATACTCTGTTTGATGATCCTACTGTTTATGTATTTTTAATACATCTCTCACATTAGTCTGAACATCCAATTAAGGACATGGCTTAGGAAAATATGAGAGTTCGGAAAAAAAAAAAAGGAAATAAAATAACACTTGCAGAAACCTTAGTAGTCATGTATCCCTATGCCATTTGCTGCTCAAAACTGAGGAAAAATATTTCAAACCAAAGTTGTCTTTCACAGCAGACTTTATGCCTATGAGTCAATCTCATCTTAATACTCAGCTGTTGAGATTTGTCCTTGAAACCCAAATTTCCCTTACATACACTGACATATGTTTTGCAAGACCTTGAAATTAAACAATGGAAAGAGAGCTGAAAACTGCTGCCAGATTTACTAGGTGGTCACAGTTATCCGGAGCTGACCAGAAACTAATTTTATGCACTATGGTACTGCAGATTGAAGCCATGGAGCTGCAGCATGCAGGCAGGTAGTTGGCACCATGCGGGTGGCTGGCCCTTTGGCCAGGTGGGGAAATGCAGATTTACCACAGAGGGCAGGATGCGAGTGTATCGTTCCTTTGACATGAGTGGGCGGGCTGTTGCTTTCCTCTCATTTTGTTTGCCCCTAACACTTCACTTTTTCTCAAGCAGTGATACTTCAAAGGGGAAGGTATCAACAGGCACAGTGCATCCTGTGGCACGCTGCCTCACTCAAAATCCAATGGAGGAGAGTGTGGATATAGGACCTGATTTTAGCACTTTTAGCTATTCTGAAACCAACCAAGTCCAAGGCACTTGAATTTGATCCTGTTTTTTTTCCAGGGGACTCTCTATGGCCCTGCCTAACAGAGGGAAAAAGTGATGGTTGTCCCATTGGTATTGTGATTTACAGCGCAATTTGTTGATACCAACATGCTTGTCTTTGCTAAGCAAAGACAAAACAAATTTGACAAACAAACTTGTTTCATCAGATCCTGTTATCCAAAACTATCATCATCTAGTTGGATGACTTTCATTGGACTTTGGGAGAGGGGAAAAGGGTGTTGGTTTTTGATGGTGGTATTTTTTCTTTCCTTGCTTTGCTTTTTATCAACTTACTTCCACTGAAATTACAGCAAAGCTTGGATATTGTTGCAGTTAGCTCTTCATGCACCTATTTTCATTTAAGGACTACAACATACTGGGCCAATCTACATTTTTCTAGTAGTCTTCAAATGCAGTAATTAAGGACAATTTATTGCTTGATTCACAAAGCCCCAAACCAAAAGGAGAGGTGTTTCTTTTATCACTTCCTTGTCTTTGGGAGCCTCACAGCAGTGAAACTTCCAGAGCCTTGTGCTGCCTGCTTGGCTAAGTCCAACGAATCTTTTGATAACAAGGGGTTAAAAATTCATTAAGAATATTTTTGCTCTTTATGCTTTATGTCATACTTCTACTTGTGTTTGGGTAGAACATACCAGCAATTGGAACATGATTTATGAAATGTTATTAAACATTGTTAACATGTTTAAATTAAAGCTCCAGCATACACTCATACACAGTCCTTGAGTATCAAAACATTTGTTAGCATTTGTTATGGGAGCAGTTAGGCTGGAAGCTCAGGCCTTGAGAGGGCCTTTACTATTTTTTTTTTCACAGCTTATTTTTACAGTTTATTTCTTTTCTTTCTTCTTTTTTTTTTTTTTTTGGTTAAGTAAGACAGTCTTCCTCTACCTTGCAAGAGCTGAATGTTTGATTTGACTTTGTTTTCGAAAGTGGTAGCACCCACTTGGATACTATCTGTGAATCATCAGTGTCATTAGATACTAAGGTGTTTAGCTGGATTTTGATGGAAGGCTCTGCTCCGTGTTCTCTGTGCATCTGTATTAAATGGCTTCTTAACTATTGCATTTTTCTACTTGGCAAATATTCTCAGCAGAAACACCTACAGCAGTTGCTTCTAAAACTGCAGCATTTGTAACTGGTAACTGTACTGTTACCATTATTTTTTTAATATTCTATTTTAAAGTCTCCCCTTTAAAAAGGAACTACATGGAACTGTTATCAAGAAATGCAGCAAAAAACTACCCCAGTCTAGGAGGCTTTACAGCAAAATAGAAAGCAGTACAGCTCATCTGTGCCTTCTGTACAAAAGGATCTACAATCTAGGCAGTAGATTCTTAGCTTCACAAATTGATATAGCTCCACTGAAGTAACTTCTGAGGGGATCTGCTCTGACTCTTGAGTGTGTTCCCTGTGAAGCTATTAATAGTGGTGAAGCACCCAGCACATACACTGGGACAGGATCAAACTACACATGCATCAGAGAAAGGAAATAAATGCCTGAATATATACATACATGCATGTCTGCAAAGTGAGGGGACTGGATTTCAAAGATAATGATAATGGGATAAAAAATAAAAGGTAAGGAATCAAAATCCAGGAGGCTTTTTTTTGGAATTATTTGTACAGTGTAGCACAAAAACACAACAAAGAGAAGGTCAAAGTCCTAAGAACATGGATAGAAATGGTCAGAGGCCCTTTCAGATGGCGTGGAGTCTCTGCCTACATTAATCCTGAAGTGACTTCTTTCAGTAAGGGGGAATATTTTGAGCACCAATAATTGTTCTGTTCTTCTCAGTAACCTGACTTGAGGATGAACGCATTTCCCACTGGTAACTGGATTAAGTCAGCACATTTCTCACTGTGGGGCTTCAAGTCCCAAACAGGTTGGACTTCATCCGTTTTATTTAGCAGCCAAGTGAATTTGTCTCGTTTGGTATTTAACTACTGCATCCCTGATAACACCGGGCACGGCTAAAAGTAATAATTTGGTTTTGTCGATTTAGATCTACTTAATAACAAATAACTGTCAAATAACAAATGCTTCTGTTTCTGTCAATCCACCTCCTTTATATCTTTTTCAACACAAGTAGGAAAAAATTGTATCACAAAAGCTTTGAGAGCTGATGCTAGAGCTGATTTTCCATGGCAATCTCTGTGTGCAGTCCCAGCAGGTTTCGCATGATCCAAGAGCCAGGTTAGGCCCTGGCTGCAGAGGGAAAGCTTCTCAAAGCTGAATGTTAGTAAGTTGTGACCTTCCACGTTTTGTGCACTTATTTCCTCTTTTATTTTCCTATCTGAACACTTCAGATGATCAAAAATAACTGGCAAACATTTTTTGCTTGTTTGTTTTTAAGTAGTCTTTTGAACTGACAACACATGAAATCCTTATACCAAAGGACAGTATTTTGCAGTAGGTTACAAATGTCTGAAAGTAGAAATGCTGAATATATTTACCTCAGCTATGATTTTACTGCCATAATAAGATTTTTTTTTTTTTTTTTTGCTTTGCTGCATACACCAGGACTTTAAGATTATGTTAGCTTACGCTGAGCTAAATCCAGATACGGGATTTGGTTGTAAAATACACAAGGAGAGGTTTGTGGCTGCAAAAAGTCTCTGCAATCCCCTTTCCATGGGAAGATATTAGCAAGGTTGAAAGGACTCCATTACATAGTGCTTTCGTGCAATCCTAGCTAAAGTAATGATGACCTTCCTGTTCACAGCTCTGCAAGGCTCCTCAGGAGCCTCTTGCAGATGGCAGTGTCCTTTCCCTGTGGGTGTTTTGGTTTTGATTGCTCTGCTGGAGCTTATGTTGACCAAAAGTATATGAACTCGATGAGCGATGCTCACCTGGGCTTTGCGCTCTTCTGCACAATGCTCTTAACCTGCAGTAACTGTGGAAGAGGCACCTCCTGAGGACGTACAGTCCGCACCAAAGG
This sequence comes from Chlamydotis macqueenii, assembly GCF_036417535.1. Lineage (NCBI taxonomy): Eukaryota > Metazoa > Chordata > Aves > Otidiformes > Otididae > Chlamydotis > Chlamydotis macqueenii. The sequence continues at coordinate 118,427,148 of NC_141557.1, forward strand.
TCACCCACTCATACAGTATGAGTGCCTGAGTAAACCCATGTGCTTCCCCTCAGTAGAAGCATCCACAATGGCCGGAGCTTAACTACTATCATTTGATGATTCATTTGCAGTGCTTATTTTCTAAAAATTGCATAGCCTGTTCTCAAAAGCAAGGCAAAGAAAAAAGCAGCTGTTAAGAAAAGAGAGGAAGAAAAACTCACACATACAAAACACAGAGCTTTAAAGAGCCAAAACCACATTGTTAGGGTAGGAAAAAAACAACAATTTGCCACTTCTTATCTTTGAAAAAAATCAGAAATAGAGTGATATTTTTGAGATATTATTCATATTTTAGACAATTAACAGCGACACTTGTGAGTTTAAGAACATATGGGTTTGAATTCAGTCCTGACTTACTTTTGTGGGGTTTCATAGAGAATAAACAGGGAATTTTTCCCTGTTGTGAAAAGACATGCTTTTGTATCAGTACAAGTGAATTTTAGGCATGTAATACTGACACTGAAATAAACACACCGCTTTTTAAGCATAAGAAGCATTGGAACAGACCAGTCCAAATTTTACTCTGTCCTGTCACTGAGTAGGAAGATGCTGTGCTTCTCTTTATTCTAGCAGGGCTTATACAGAATTTTATTCAAAAAGCAGAAAATTGTCATGACTGAAAAAATGAAAAAAAAAATTTTCAGTGCTGTGTAATGTTTTGCAAAAAGCACTTACTTTGTGTGGAAACAACTGATCACCATAAAACTGTAGCTGAAACTGAAACTTCCCATTCAGAAATTTCATAATATTTAATTTAAAGATTTGTTATTGAAATGAAACATTTTGACATCTCCAAATTATTTTGTTCTCTTTCACCTCAGTCTGAACTTTAATTTTTTCTTCCTGAGCTACTGCAGCACTTCATTCCCTCTCCCATGTCTCCCCGTAAGTCAGGTTGTCCAGCCTGGTGATACATCTTTCATGATGCATCACTGTTATGCAGCTTCTGTGCCCAGTGGGGAGGTTGTATTTGTGGCTGAGATGATGCTTTGTCCAAAAGGAGCCCCATAGCCCAGTCTACAAGGCACCAGAATTAGAAATCCAGTGAGATACTCTAGCAGCCCAGAGAGAGATGCAGCTTATCCCAAAATGAAAACAGTCAGTCTGCTTTGAAAGTGACACTTTTTTTTTTCTGCGTGAATTAAACTTGGCTTTTAATGAAGTACTTCATTTGGATTTTGCTGATGGAAGATTTCAGTTTTCAGCTCAAGTTAAAGTGCTTCCGTGCTAAAACTCCTGCTGTTTGGTTTTGTTCGGCTGACCAGCTCTCTTCTGAGATTCTCTTATTCTTCATTTGCATGGGTTGTAACTGGGAAATATCCTTTTATGAAGGCTTCTCTTCTTCTGAAATACAATTCACATTCTTACAGGTAGGGAACTAGTACTCTTTCTCACAGTGGAAGAAACATGTCAAGGTCAGATGATAAATTTTCTTGCAGACTGATACACGTTTATGTTGAAGGTGCTGACCAACTTGGAGCCCAGAGAAACAAAAATTCCTGTCTCTGTGTGTGTATTTAAGGGAATAACTCACAGATGAGTCATGAATGCAGCATTACTAATGACCCTACCCACACCACAGCTGCTGAACCTTCCTGCAACACAGAATGAGCTATAGACCTCCCCCAGATGCCAAGAACATCTCATCAGTACTCCCTGGAGCTGATGGTCTCTGACAGGCTTTCAGACCTGGCCCCCACCTTCTAGCTGAGGAGCCTGTGCAGAGAGTCCCAGAAAAAATCTGTTCCCTGCCCCATGTGTGATGTGACCCACCCACGTCCTTTCCATGGCCTCACCTCCTGTGCAGTGAAATCTCCCAACCCCCAGTAATCGCTGTGGTACTGAATTTACCTTTAAGTCATGAGGCTGCAGCAGAGAATCACGCTGAATGAGTGAATGCATGCAAATAAATGTAAACCACAGAGAACATGGTAATTTCTGCAATCTTAATATTCTGGCTACATGCCTATTAGCATTTTCTTTGATGGAATAGCTTTCCTTTGACGTAGGACATCATATATTTTTAAAATGATCTTTGTAAAGGCAATTCATTTTAAAAAGGTAGAAATAGTACAGTGTTGTTTTGGAATAGGCTAAAAATCCTTTTGTGGCTCTTCTTGTTAAGCAAGCAATACTTCTTCCAGGGCAACACAAAATGTGAGTTGAAAGTGGGATGAGAGCAATTAAGATCCAAGAAAGGGCGTGTAGAAAGCTAGGTTGAAGAAAGCGGAAAAGTGAAATTTCAGCTGAAGAAGACAAGACTGATAAATATATTGAAAGCTTTTGATGGCTGCAAAATATATAGAAGGGCAGCTCATTTCATTTTGGCTTTTGCTTTTAACTGACAGTTTTCTACAACTGAGTTTTTATTTTCTTTCTAAAGAACATTTAGGGGAATGGCGTTTCTTCTCCTGACTGATCTGCAAAATAAATTTGAAAGATTTTTCACATGAATGTGAGTTTTCTCTCAGTGTTTTCGTTAAATTTAGATTTAATTGATTTGTCTTTTTGAATTGAGATCTGTCATTCTTTTTTTTTTTCTGCTTTGTATTTTACTTTTCTGGTTTGCTGCTGTTGTGTTGTCTTTTGGGCCAGTGCAAGCCCATGTATTAAAAATAAGTCATCTTCATAAGAATCCTGGCGTTTCCCATTTGGAAACCTATTCACGAGTACTGCTGTCTTTTTAAGCCCAGAGCTGCCTTGCAGTAGAGCCAGGGTAAGAGTTTGCTTTTTGATTGCTCACACTCTCCCGCTGCTACAAGCTATTCATCCCTCTGAATGGGAGGTACGTGAACCTTTCTGAGAGTTGCCTCTCCGTGATTCTTCTTGTGGATACTTGATCTGACAGATGCTTCTCAGAATTGCCCAGTCTGCTACTGCATATTTGGAAACGTGTTTGTTTTTTGATGAAAGTTTGTTGTTTTTACAGGCTTCAGAAAGCCTTTCTTACATACCATCATTCCTACCATCTTATGGTTTCTGTGAACCCAGGTGTTGTTGCTGGTCTTGAGTTGTAAGAAGTACAACGATCCTGATTCCAACACAAGCATTGCCAAGCGGATGGGCTGTTTTTATGCATGGCTCTGTTCCCCTTTTCATTCTCAGTGTCAGCTGGAGGAAAACATACTGTTTTGTGCACTTCGAAGGACATTCACTGGCTCTTGGTACGAGACTATCACCTCAGAGGAATGTTTAGAATGAGAGAGCAAGCACACACCTCGCTTGATATTCCTGGCACTGGAGTTATATGAGTTGCTGGTGAAGATTCTGTTCTCTTGAGTGGCCAGGTCCAAAAGCCTTTGACCTTAAAATCTGTTACCAGCACAGCATGGCAGTGCTGGTAACAGATCCCAGCCTGCTGAGATGTGGTTTGGGAGTGATTGTGAGGCTTTTCAGGGTCTAGGAAGACCATTTGAGATGAAATGGTCCTTCATTGCATTCCTGCCATGAAAATAGTTTCTGTGAAAGTTTTAGTGGTGAATTGGGTGTATGAATTCAGAACGTTTGGGCTTTAGTCTCTTGCTGATTTCTCCACAAGGGAAATGGAGTTCTCAGACCCTGTTGCAACACTACCAACCCTCAGAATACTGGACTTTTTTAAACATACATCTTCTAGATGGAACAAAATTTTCAACTGAAACAGTGTTCCTTTATGGTATTACAGGAAACCTTGGAAATAAAGTATATTAAAAAAACATAAAAATTGAAAAATACATATTTTGAGCCAGTACTGTGATTTCTGGGTGATTTGTGTTGATATTCTCCATTTTCTATTGAAAATATAATTAGTATCAAACACATTTTTTATCTGGAATTAGATCAGGCACCATATAAGTAGCTCATTTGGAGCATTAGAGTACTGCTATACCACAGACCTATTTGAAGTCTAGGGTTTAATGAAGTAATTTTTAGCAGTTAGGAACAGCAGTCTGGATTATAGTTGCATATGTAGCAGTATCCCTTAATCTGAATTAATTGATTCTAGGAAGTGAAAGTCAAGTGCACAAATCTACTTTATGAGCAAAGATAATGGATTTTCGGTTGGGATGTAGAAGATACTTCACATCAGCGTACACTTATTGGTATTTTTCATAATTTTGTTCAGGAAATTATTGTGTGATTTTATTCCTTCCTCTTCTTCTCACTTGTTTATCTGAAAATGGGAATCATGTTGGTTTTCAAGGATCATTGTATGTTCACTGAGCATCTAAAACCAAAAAGTGATAATCATATTTTAGAAAGCAAGTGAAAATCACTGTTAACTCCTCCTTGTGAGTTGTGTTGTGAATAGGATAGTTTGTATTGCAGAGAATTATCACGTAAGTGTGTTTGGAAAATTTATTCAAGAAAGAAAAGCTGAGAACAGGCTCAGTCAACTAATGTGCTAGGTTTCATTCTGCCTTTAGCTCCCACAGCAGGAGGAAAAGCATTTCTAGTTAATGACATTCTTCTGTATTTGACATAATATGAATCTACTGTGACTTCCAGACTCTGTTGAGGATGGATTAGGAGTCAGGAAACAGGGAGAGCTGCTGTGCATGGTCAGAGTAGTGTGGAAAACTAAACTTGACCCATAGAACTGCTAGCAATCTATCATTATTCACAAACATGAGTTAAAAATGTAACATATATTGACAGGGTATGCTAGCAGAGGCTTTCCATTTTTAAAAACATTTTTAAAATTCCTTTTGGAAATGCTTTTAAGAATTTATAGTTATCATTGTCTAATTATAATAATTAGAATAGTAGAAATACGTACTTGAATAATAGATGTGAGTAGAACAAACAATCTGTGGCAGCAATAACTTTATGTAAAGAGCTGTGCTGTGCAACCCAGTGGAGTTTCTTGCTGTATGTGAAGTTTGGTGCATATGTGTATCCTCCCTGGCTCAGAGCATGGGATAAACACCTTGATCTTCTTTTTGGACAGATGAAGTGGCACTGAGAAATGTTTTTTTCTCTGAGACCTTTTAGGTGAAAATCTAATACCAAATTGTTTCTACTGCGCTTCATTAGAAGTGGCTGCAACTGGATTGCTATTGATTGCCTCTTAAATCTGATTCTGCATTTTAAAAAGTTGTAACAGAAAAATGACAGTGATGTATGTGTACTTTAGTAGCCCTCTGTCAGATGTGAAGGAAATTGCAGTTTATCAATGACCTCTTAACGGCAGAGAGGCCAATGACTGTTCACAACCTGAAGGCCCTGATCCTACAATCACATAGAAGTTGTGTGTCCTTATTAATGTGAGTAACTGCACTGAACATCATGGGATTACTCACATCAGTAGAAGGAAGTGAGTTTGAGTGATCTGGGAATCAGTACCTTGGAAGCTGTTATGTAGGAAAAAGCTATGATCAAATAATAAAAATCAGAAATGCAAGTATCAGAAAGATACCAGTGCTTATGACACTGAAAGTTTCCCTGTGCTTTCCAGCTTGCAATAGCAAAATATGCAAGGTTAATAATGTAGAAATAGTAGAGTTTGCAGTGTTAATCACTAAAAATTGTTTTGCCACTTTTGTGACCAGCATATGGGACTGAGTGAAGTCAGTGCGTTACGCCATTTAGGCTGAGATTTCACTCATTTTCACCATTCTGTACCTTGTCTTTGCTGTGTACAGGCATGATTTTTTTTAAAGCAACATTGCTGATATATGTGATATTATCTTCTTTAGCGTGATAGTGACATCAGACACACTATTAGGAAATGCTGAGACATCTTCAAATCCTGCTGTGGCAAAGGAATTAAAGGGGGGTTTAGATCTTGTAGAGCTACTCAGCATCTTGCATGGGTAAAGTTGTCCCGATATGCTTGTGTGTACAGCAGAAGTCCACAGCTCAACTGAAGATGGGCCTTTAAGGACTCACTGGCTGGTGTGAGAGCCTCTATAATCCCACTTCCTCATCCTCACCCTCCTTTTCACCCATCCTACCACACCCTGCCCTTCCCTGCATGTCCCCTTCAGGACTAACCCTATGGATTTGGTCACCAGCCCAGCATCCCAGGGCCCCGACTCCCTGTGCTGCAGGAAAACAACAAAACTCTTTTCAGCAGTTACTGCAGTCAGCCATAGCTTTTCTTCTGTGATAAAGGTTTTTCTGAGAGTTTAGCAGTCCCTGCTTGGGGGGATAGGACATTAAGATTTTTTTTTTTTTTTCCATTTGTGTCTTTCCAGATTTTTTCCCTTTTTTTTTTGCCTTCTTTGTTTTAACTCTACCCTTTCTTCAGTCACAGTAGTTAAAGAGAAAAAGAGAAAAAAAAGCAAAGTTTGCTTTAAAGGCAAATATTATGAAAACTGCAAAAATTACAAACAGTTCATGCACTTTTCACTGAAAATAGAAGTATTTTCAGAGAGTAGTAATCTTTATAGCTGCATTGACTGTGCTATGCACACATGTTAAACATGGTCCTTCAACTGATTATCTCCCAAGGTAGGTAGTTGCATCAAACCTGCATTCTCTATGCCGTGACTTTTTCTTTTAATTAGATGAAAGAACCATATCCACTTTGGCCAGCACTCTAAGTGAGGGTGTTTTGGGACTGAAAATGTTTGAATTATGGATCTGTGTCCACTTACCAAAATGGTTTGAAGGTCCTCTAATGAATTTTATTTCTAAATGTTAAGAAACGTAAATTTTTTGAGACATATAAATACAGTCCCATGACAGTGCTGTCCTAACTTTCCATGTGTCTGTTCCCTGTTAATCTCAAAATAAATCAATAGCTATTCTATTTTCTTTTTCCTTTTCTGGTGGCAGTATGGATTGATTTAAAAAAAAAAAAAGGAAACAACAAAAAACAATTATAGAAAAAAAGAACTAGATGGGATCTAGATCAAAGTTAATTACTTTTTCAGATCTACCTGGCTGAACTACTATCCCCTTTTGCATTAAGGTGGATTTCCACCAAAGTCTTAGGAAAGAAAATAAGGGTAAATATCCTTAGCATAGTGGTGATTTTTGTGTTATTTCTCTTTATTGAGAGCACAATAAGGAAAAGGTTTATTTACTTACTATATACTGGTATGTGTTTTCCTGCGGGAAAGAAAACCAGCATTTTGTGTTTTATCCTATATTTCATCCACAGCAATGTCTGTGCATCGCTATCCAGCTGCATTCAGTACCATACTTGAATGTATCATTTTCTGATAATGAATTTGGTTAGAATTGTTCATAATTTATTAGACACCCAGCCATAGCCGGTCAAGGTGGCTGAAACGTAATGTCCCATAGAGAGCTTAGACTCTTTGGGAAGAAACTTGAGAGACCAAATAACCTGCCTGCAAAGGAAACAGATTGTTTCCAAAGTGCAACAAGCAGCACTCATTGCTCCTCTTCTCTGGAGTGTTAAGCTACTTTCCATGGAGACATCAGGTATGATGGACCATCCACAGCCTGCTCCAATGACAGTATCTTTGAAGAAGCATGGAAATTTTTTTCCATTAGCATACTTCTTCCAAAAATGGTGAAATGCAAGACCTAAAAACTTTTGAAGATATTATCATCCTCTCCCTAATTCCTACACAGTTTGAGGGAAATTACTACCTTTGTTCTTTGATATGTTGTTTGAAAATTTGTAGTTGGAGGTGATTGTTTTATAAATATTGTCCTTGACAAAGAGTGCCTTTGTTTTGGCCAATCTTGCTTTTCAACTAAATTGAGTCACATCATGTTCAGATTTATCTGTGATATCATCCTGTATATAGTTTAAACTGTTACTTCTCCCTTCTTTTGCCTTGCAAACTACTGCTGTAGTGGTCAGTGTTTAAGCCCTGGTCTGTACTCTGAGCAGCATGTTGCTGTTATGCACAGCTCTTCCAATGACTGAATGTCATGTAGCTGCAACAAAGTGTTTGGGTCAAAGAACTTGGCCTGGACAGATTTGTTCGAATAACATTTGCTTATCTACAGTACTAGCAAAAATATTGGAAAACAGAAGAATGAAACAAAAAGTCTGTGTTTCTTTCTTTCCCTCAACTTCTACGTGAAACAACTGTGAAAATACTGAACTCATAGTCAAAAGATCAAATGTTTGTCTTAAACATGCCTTTGCATAGAGAATGAATTAAACTAGTGTAAACATGGTGTAACCTGTGACCAATAATTTTTACCTCTGGTTACACATAAAACACTCAGCTCATAAATTAGCTTCAATATATTCTCTCAGCTAAGAATATTCTGTCCCAACAAAATGAGCATGTGTATGATAATGAAACCGACATGGCTTTTATAGTTTTTGGGAGAGGGGATTGTGAGTAAAGCATCATTACATGAAATCTCTGTAGAATTTAGGCAGACACTCTAATAATGTGTATTTATGGTTTACTGAATACGAAGAATTGGTTCCTCCAACCATTACCAACGAGTACCATGTGAGAGCCTGTCTGTCTGCTTTACCATCCACACACAGAAACTCCAGTGTCAAGCCACAACCGTGGTTGTATGATTCATAGCTGTTAGAAAGAAAGAGTTATTAGCCATCTACTTCCTTGCCCTTCCTATATAGAATTATTCTATATTGTGCTGTACATTTACTACTTTTTTGTCAGTCTGGTTTTAAATTATCAAGTAATGGGGTTCCTCCCACTTACTTTGGGAAAATGTTCCAGAGCATAACAGATCTACTGTCAAGAAACATATCAATTTCCTGATATTAATTTTTTCTTTGTTAGCTTAATTTCATTGCACCAACTACTGTTTTCTGTGCTTTTCCCATGATCTCACTTTAAAACTTAGGCTTTGCACCCTTCAAATGTGTCTTGTTTATTTTCAGCTACTATATGTGCATACGAAGGGGTGCAAATTAACAGCTACAGGCTTATAAATTTGGCCTGTGTTTAGTTGAAGTAAGCCAATAAAACTGCTAAAATTAATTGGTTCATTTTAGAGCAACAGATCTTTGCAAGAGCTTCAGAAGTAATTACAAATAACAGCTAAAAACTTCATGTGAGCTGAAAGTTGATTTCCCAGGCTGCTTTTTACAAAGGAAGGTTCCACTATCTGAATGTAAGCAGGCAGAGTTAAATTAAGGTAAAACTTTGTGTGGACATTGATTTTGATCTGAGTTTTCCAGTTTATCTAGAGGATTGGTAGGATACTTCAGGCAGCTGAAGAATTTACACAATGGAGGTACACTCACGTGTGAGCTTCCCTAGGCCATTCCAGTGCAAACTTTACTTTAAACCAAAGTCAGTATTGGCTTGCACTGCCTGTTATTTCTGTCCTGAAATGTATGAAGACCACTTGCTACTCATCACAAATGCATGGTACAAGATGGCAGTTTAAGATAGGCCTTTCTGCTTTGCGTTCAGATGAACTTTGTTACCTCAGATAAGGGACAGTAGCTTAGCACAAGATGTGTCAAAATTAATTCGACACTTACTCACCTGACTACACTTTAAATGTATTTTCAGTGGGTATCAGTTGAATGAAAAAAGAATCACATCAGGTTTGCCTTAGCTAGATTCTATGTGCAGGAATAAAATCTGACATGAACAGTGCAACTTTACAACATCTTGTATGTACTTAAGTGTACATACATACATGTACTCGACACTGAGCTCAGCTCAAACGCTGAGCAAGTCTCGTTTCTCTCCTTCTGCTTTCAAATTTGCCATCATGAACTGCCTTGCAATCTTTAGATAGCATGGACAACTTTCAGGTGGCTTGCATGCTTTTAGCATCCATCAGTTTTCCTTCTCTCCTGATCTTGGACAAGTCTGTTTTGCACTGACCTTGTCCTCACTGCCAGCACTCTTTCTTCTGAATTTCCTGTGTAATTTCAGTTCACAACACTCCCTGTTCTGCTTTGGACAAAGATTCAGCCATGATGACTTACCCTGGATGTGAGCTTGTATAACAGGTTAGAATAGAGACCTTGTTCTAAAAGCTTTAAAGTTCTTCGTTTTTATTAAGGATCTGTCATTCTTTTCCCAGGAAGTGACCATGTTTTATATAATAATATTTCACTAGAAAATGCTTATAGTAGAACTGAAGGATTTTGAAAAGGAAATGTTTTCTAACTGAGGCTAAATGTGGACAAGTGCATAAAGAGAACTTGATTTTACAGAATCTGTTCTGTAGTCATGACGTCAGCTTTATGGAGGATGAAATAAATACCTGCAATGCAGAGAATAAGACAGCAAACAGGAGTCTGCCCTTTGCTCAACAATATCTCCCACTTCTTGAAATATTTGAATCTTAAATGACTGACTTACCAGTCCTTTGAAGTCAATGAGAAGACAGCAAATGACATCTCCTGTTGTTTTTGTCTATTCAGTGTTCTTATCTCAATAGGCAATGAAGTAATACGAGGGCAACAAGGAAGCCATACGAGGACAACAAGGCAAGATCATACAATTAAGAAAAACTGGGCATCCTGACTTCTTCAGTCTTTGCCAGGTTACTCACAAAAGCTGAGTAACAGAAAGGAGACACTGTCTTCTGAGATAACAAATCTTAATGTGCTTTCTTAGCTCCTTTTCAAGAGCCAGTCTGCTGTTTTATTCTGTAAAACGGAATAGAATAAAAGTGAAAATTGAATCAGTCTTTTGGGTTTTGTCTCAATATTTGCTCTAATTGCCATTGCTGAGGTTTCTGTGAATATATTACGAAAACTACAATCAAACGTTGAGTGTTTGAACAGGCTTTTCCATAGCTTAGCTGCTCAGGCTGTCTTTACCTAGAATATGATCTTATTGTCACTGAATGGTCAGACTGTCCCTTTTGTTAACTTGAACTGTTTTTTAAAAGGTAATTGTTCTTTTTAAATTTTAATTGGATCTTAAGACTTCATCTGATAAAGCTGACTGTGCAAAATATATGAAACGGTGTTAAGGTTATTTTATGTTGTATAACTGACCATGCATAAAATTCATGTGGTAAATTAAACCCTGACAAATTAGTCTTTTGTCCCCTTTAATCTCATTGAAGTCAGGGTGAGCACAATATATGGAAATTCCATATATTTAGCAGTCTTAATGGGATCCATGCTGAAAAGGTAAAAATACTCATTGGGTGTTTTGAGAGTATTTAGTTCTACCTTAATGTGGTCTCCGATCAGTAGACTTCTTGCCAAGAGACAGACCCAGGCTAAATGCCTTTGAAAATACCAGGTATGAAGTAGCTGCTCTGCATGGAAAGCAAACGTTAGTGCAGAAAAAGTAAGTTTTCTAAGGCACTGTAATAGATACGTTTGCTGAGATGAACCTCACTTTGGAATTGTAACAGCTGAGGTAAGAAGCAGGAATTGGCTTTGCAAATCAAAATTGAAGCCTTACCGTAACAAGTAAGCTAGCAGAGAGTAGGCTGGAATACTGCTCTACTCAGCGTTTGCTTTCAACTTAAGTCCTACCATATACTACCACCATTGTGGTATATTGTGTATTTTGATATGCAGGTTTAATTATCTATATAAAGCCTTTATATTAATTTATCTTTGAACGTACGCTCTGAAAACAGTGACTTTGCAGATTTGTATGATGAACTCTGCATTTATTTTGGCGGATAAGTGATTTAATAGCTCAGAGAAAACAGCAAAAAGTCAACAAAGGCAGTAGAAGTATGACTGTAAGAGTGTACAGAGCTGAGATTTCTAATCAGGGAATGTAGCTGTCATGTTCTGATGTCATGTCTTGATCCTCATGTTGGTCCTGTGGTGAAGTCAGGTGATTGAAAAATTGTGACCTCACAGCAGGAAGAAATTAAGATACAGGACAATGACATCACTGGAGGTGTAAGGGAAAGATTCAAGTTGAAAACAGCAATTGTGAAGACACGTTTATCTACAATCTGAAGTGCAAAATCGTTCAAGGAAAAATTGCTTACAAAGTAATTTGCTCTCTTAGTTTGCCTCAGGAAAATTCTTCTTAAGATACTGTAGAACAGCTTAATGGAGCAATGAAAGCAATTGCCAACCTGAGTGTATACACAAAAGCAAGCCTTTTTTAGCAAAAAGAGAAATTAATTCTGTCACATACTGATGAAGTGTCACGTTTTCAGACAGAAAAAACAATTTTGTTACCTATCTGCCTTTTCTAAACTCCTATGAGTTTGAAAACTACTTAACTACTTAACAGAGAAGTTCTTGATAGTTGTGTGGCAGTGTGTAGACTACAGATACAGTTTGGCAAGCTATTTTAGTTTGATCATTTGCTTATTTTATGTGCAGATAGCCTATACAATTAAGTGTATGCGAATCCTTCTGCTGGTACTTTTGTTATGTCATAAATGCAGTGACCCTCAACAAAAGAGGTTAATGGCTTTTGTGTCCTGATGCCGTTTGTCCAACAGAGATGTAAATCAGAGCACTAAAGGGCTGGATTTGCAGTGTTCTTTGACTTGTCCGAAGTATTTTTTTAATAAATGGCTGCCAAGAAGGTTTTAGGATATAGGGTACAGATAAATCTCTTAATTGCCATCTTCATCATCTTTTAAGTGAAAAATACTTGCGTTCTAGTCAAAAGGACCTGTTTTAATCATAGAAAAAAGTATTTTCTGAGTAATTTAAGGGTAAGTAAATATTTATTAGTGGTGCAGAATTGTAGTAAGCCACAGCAGAATTTTATTAAGAAACGACCTTATACTTAATGATTATGTTCTAAACTTAAACTGCAATAATCTACTTTCAAAATACGGGTCAGCGACTCTCATCACACTGTAGTAAAGGCTGTCATATAGGAAGATGTGGAGTAGGCTAAAGAGAATGCTTTTGGGACCTGGCAATTAACACATCCTGAGCACACAGCTTTCACAACAGTGCTTACTCTGCATGTCACAGAAGCATTAGGAAAACTTGTATTGTTTCATGTTTTTTTCCATTAACAAAAGTCACAGTTACTGAAGTTTAATTTATTTATGTGTTAGATGGAACAGCTCTAGGCGTTTGTGCATAAAAGTATGGGAAGTATGTTAACTGCTTCTCCTACCCTTCGCATAAAATTTTCAGAGAGGATTATCACTCCTGTGTGACAAATGTGTGCATAGTAAGACTGAGCAGATCACTGACCAAGGGCTAGAAGAGATTGAACACTTCAAGTTGGCTCTCCCACCACTGCTTTTCACAGTTGGGGTCAGCCACTGCTGCGTGCATGCTGTGTGCTCAGAATCTGTGAACTGCTAGGGCCCATGATCCTTTCCCCTAGCCTGCTCCTAAATTTTCCTATATGACAGCCTCTTTGCAGCTGGCAAACATCTCCTGAGTGCTGTGTGAAAGACTGCAGAGAAGTCCCCATTCGGTAGCTCCTCTGTCCTTGATCTTCCTTTGCACATTCATTGTCTTCCAGGAAGCAAAGGGTCTTTGTGCCAGATATGTGAACCAAAGGTGAATCTCACTTCATCTATAAATCCAGTAACATTGATGGAAATGGCACAAATACATTTGTTGTAGGATTTACTGCTGTTGCTATATGAGTGTTCTAGAGAGAAACCCTTTAAATACCAGGGGCCAGATACATTATTAAGTATAAAGCACTAAAATTAAGTAAGCCAGAACACCAAGTTCCTATCCAGATTGCCACCATCCCTTTTTTAAATCCCCCATTGCCTGCACCTTAGATTTGACAGTGATTTAAGATACGCAGATAAGTATTTTTGTGCATTTTGGACATCCAACAGTGAACACAGGTTCATGCATCTTAGGGACCAACTGAGGAATCTTATTAGCTGCGTATTACTTGCATACTCCAGACAAAATTTTTCGTTCTGCTAGTATTATTGCAATATTTGCTTAAAAGGAATTGTTGCACAGAGACGTTAGTATGATGTCTTTAGTCCCTGGGATTTTTTAAGCTCAGATTAATGTTCGCAGTTTTGCAGAGACCTGATTCATGCTCATTGGTTTTGAAAAAAATTTAGTTGTTTCAAATGGATGTCAGTAGTGCAGGTAGTCTCCTGCTATTTTGCTAGTCTTTTGGTATCCTGAGGTGTAGACTTGCAATGTCTTGTATGGTAGGAAAGGAGTAGGCAATCTGTGGGTATTGGCACAACTGTCCACCCATGGGAGAGTCAAAATTAAAAAATAACAACCTATACTAGGTTTACAGTAAAGCTCCTGTACATTGAAGAGCCTTCTCAACAAAATGGACCCTAATGATGCTTGGCTGGCAGATGTCTCTAGAAGAGCATCACCATGGAAAAGGGCTGCCAGCAAGACGGAATAGCAAAGCAGATTATCACCTCCCCCTGACCAAATGGCCTGAGGACTGAGAGGACAGGCGTGAGTTCTGGCACTTATCCCAGTGACTTCCCTCTCAATAAACCTCTTCTCAGAGCAAAATCTGGTAGAAGCATCCCAAGCACAGCTGCAGCGTCCTGCCCATTGCGGGATTTGCTATAGGAGGGAAGGAGTGAGCCTGTGGTCGTTAAGGTTCTGTTTTACTGCCCTGTTAAATGTGATGCCTTATTGCTATTTTTAATTTAATTCTTTTGTGAGAGTGGAGGCAATAAAACAAATTGTTTCTATGCTTCTTTCACACACCTAATGGGAGAACAGTGCAAGGGAGCTGCAAACTGTAATTTGCATGAAGTACAGCAACAAGAATTTCCAAATTCACATATCTGGAGTGTGCTGAAAAGCTAACATTTGGTAATGAACCCACTTTCATCCCCATTTCTGGTTGTATCTAATTATAGTTTATAACAGCAGTGCCTTACATCATGAACTCTAGGTTCATTTGTGCTATCCTGTGGTTTTCATTGTAAGTCAAAGAACACCTGACTAAGGGTATATATGTGACTGTAAAAAGCTTTTTGCTGTTTCAGCAGCGGTAGGAGAGACCATAAGTGAGAGCAAAGACCCTAGACTTCAGGAGAGCCAACTTTGGTCTCTTCAGGGATCTGTTGTGCAGGGTACCATGGGATAAAGCCCTGGAGAGAAGAGTGGCCCAAGAAAATAAGACCAGGGAGAATGTGAGCCCTCTCCAGAAGGAAATGAGAAACCTGGTTACCTGGGTCATGGAGAAAGCTGAGGTATTCAGTGACTTTTTTGCGTCTGTCTTCTCTGGCAAGGGCTCTAGCCACGTCACCCAAGTCACAGAAGGCAAAAGCAGGGGCTGGGAGAATGAAGAACTGCCCACTGTAGCAGAAGAGCAGGTTTGGGAACATCTAAGGAACCTGAAGGTGCACAAGTCCATGAGATCTGATGAGATGCCTCCACAGGTCCTGAGGGAACTGGTGGATGAAGTTGCCAAGCCACTGTCCATTGTTTTTGAGAAGTCATGGCAGTCTGGTGAGGTTCCCAATGACTAGAAAAGGGGTGAGAACCTCATGAAGTTCAACCAGGCCAAATGCAAGGTCCTGCACATGGGTCGGGGCAATCCCAGGCACAAATACAGGCTGGGTGGAGAATGGATCAAGAGCAGCCCTGAGGAGAAGGACTTGGGGGTACTAGTGGAAGAAGCTCAACATGAGCATGCAATGTGCACTTGCAGCAGAGAAGGCCAACCACATCCTGAGCTGCATCAAGATGAGCATGGCCAGCAGGTCGAGGGAGGTGATTCTGCCCCTCTACTCCACTCTCATGAGACTCCACGTGGAGTACTGTGTCCAGCTCTGGAGCTCCCAACACAAGAAGGATCTAGACCTGTTAGAGTGAATCCAGAGGAGGGCTGCAAAGATGATCAGAGGGCTGGAGCACCTCTCCTATGAGGACAGGCTGAGAGAGTTGGGGCTGTTGAGCCTGGAGAAGAGGAGGCTGCAGGGAGACCTTATTGTGGCCTTCCAGTACCTAAGGGGAGCTTATGAGAAAGATGGGGAGAAACTCTTTAGCAGGGCTTGTTGTGACAGGACAAGGGGTAATGGATTTAAAGTAGAGGCAGGTAGATTCAGACTGGATATAAGGAAGAAATTTTTTACAATGAGGGTGATGAAACACTGGCACAGGTTGCCCAGAGAGGTGGTGGATGTCCCATCCCTGGAAGCATTCAAGATCAGACTGGACAGGGCTCTGAGCAGCCTGATCTAGTTGAAGATGTCCCTGCTCCTTGTGGCAGGTGGTTGGACTAGGTGACCTTTAAAGGTCCTTTCCAACCCAAACTATTCTATGATTCTGTGACTAGAAAAAGAGACCAGGTGTTGGGCAAATTGTGGTGAGGATCTGCCTATAGCCATCCAGACAGAAATCTGAAGGATTAAAGAGCTCTACAAGTCGTGAGCTAAGAGCCTGAGTTGCAGGGGCACATGAAATGATGAACAGTATAAGAGAGATTTAATAAGCCAAGTAGATGATTGATTAATTTTATTTCCCTTCTGATTTTTGCATTGACAGTAGGAGAAGGCCACATGGGCAATGTGACACTCAACTCCAAGAGGAGGAGAATGCAAAAAGAGGCATAAGGGATGGACTATTGATGAACTTCCTGGTAGGCAACAAAACAAATCACATATGCTTGCTGTGGATGGATGTCTAATACTCCAGACTGTGTGCAAGTGATATCAGTGAGCCATGTGGGTGCATCCACCGCTGTTCTAAGAGGGGAAGCTAAGGCAGGAGATAGATGATCTCTTGATGTAAATTGACCTTTCTACATATTATGTTTATGTTTGTTCATATAGCTGCTTCGTAATTAGTTCTGCCAGCTCTTGGTTTCCATATGTCTTAAGGAATGACAGTATATTCTCAGATTTACTTTTGTATACCTGTCCACCTGAACGACAAATTATAAATCATCTTTTTCTCAGCTCTATGTTGGACTTCTCTATATTCCTAACTGTTAAAGCTGCTTTAGTTTTTATGTTCTTCTGTCTTACAAACAGTTATGTAAGTTTATAGTCCTGCATAATTTATCTGTGCACTTCTTACATTGAACTTATACAGAGGAAATCATGACAAATTATGTAGGAGGAGGATTTCCAGTTATTCAAGGCGTGAAATGATGAAATTATAGAGATTTATATTTTTATTAAGCAAAATCTTGGTGTCTCCAGAACATCTCCATTGTATATTAGCTTGAATATACATGAGAAAAATAATTACCAAGGTTATGTACCTGAATTTCTTTTTAAAAAATGGTTATACAGGGTTGGAAAATAACATACAGTACTATAACTTTTAGGAGGGAGAAACCTATAGTAGCAAGGTATTTCCTGACAATGCGGAAGGTCCTCAAAGCAGACTGTATGTTGTCTACTGCCAGTGTAAAGGGAAAGGAAAAACATTTTTGAAGTAAGGAAAACGCCTGGAATATCATCCGTAACAATATGGAGCAAGATAATTTCTAGTTCTGGGAGATGGTTGTTATTTGTAAATGTACTTGGTGGCCTCAGGCTTGGCCTGGACTGGCTGCATCTCCTGTCCTTGCTGCACCACCTCTGTTCACCAGCTGACTTGTTTTATGATGAAGGCAGAATGTATCAGCTTATGGACTGTGATTCAGGTTTTGCAGTCAGCAGTGGTGTACATGGAACTATTTTCTTCCTCTCCTTTCCAAACCTATGTACTAAATCAATTTTATAGTGTCCTACCATTCCCACTGAGCAAGCAGAGGACTCCTTCCAGGGCTCTGCAGGCAAAGAGCTTGTGCGATAGACCAAAGGTCTACCTATTACCTAGCTAGTGCAGATACAAATAGAGTTGCTTTTCTGGTAAGTATACAGATTAATCCATGGAGGGCTCCTGTGTGGTCAGCCGTGCCGCAGAATGTCAGCGATGAGCCTAACAGAGAAAGGAGCCATCAGGTTCTGAGTTGATACAAGGTTATGTGCCAATTTACCTTGTGCCACCGAGGCTTCCAGCTGGCTCTGACAAAAAGAAAGTAGATTCGTGCTCAGAAACACAGCGAAGGAGGAACACAGAGCACATTTTGTGGATCTGGCTTTAAGGTAGAATGTAAGAAGCAGTATTATCTGCTCGGTTATATCTCTAAAGCAATTATATGGTCATGGAAATTTGGCAGAGGGGATTGCCATGCCAGGTACCCTACATCTTCATTATCCTTCATGCTGAGGAATCCTCAGTCTCTTGGAAGAGAGCTGTATCTAAGCCTACAAAGTTGTGTGAATGGTGCTGTAGAAATGAAATATTTTCAACATATTGTAGCCTTAAAGGGCTTGGCGTTATCACCAATTAGTTTCAGTTACCTTGCGATGCAAGGCAAGACGTCCCTACATGCCTGTAGGGGCTAAACATGGGGCTAGTTTTGCCCTGGATAGGCAAAAATCCAAAAGTCCAAATTAGAAATGTGGGTGAATGTCTTTCAACAGAAGGTACATTTTAATACCCCTCGTTATCTTTTAAAACTCTTCACTTTTGCCTCCCTCATGCCTTTGTAGTCTGTCTTGTAGCTCAGTTCCATTCCCGGAGGCCTGAAATGAATAAATCCAAACATGCTCTATTTAGAGTTCTACCCCATGGCTAGCACACCCAATATGGCATTTCAGAGACTGAGGGAAGTGAGCCACATTTGCTCACGGAAAAAAGAAAGAACTGCAGCAATACAATGACGTAAGGTTTATCCCGCAGGTTCACCTCAGGTTACAACCGGATCTAATTCAGCATGCTCTTGTCAGTATAGCTTAGTTCAGCTAAACCAAGGAAATACAGTTCAATTCTGCATACAGCTAACTCCCACATAAAGCATCAAAACCTTTCCAATCTAATTTTTTATTGCAGGCTTTTTTTTTTTTTCTTCATTTGAAGAGCTGTTGGGCCTGAATAATGTGAGTTTATTTATCTGTCTGGTACCAAATGAAAGTAATTTATGAATTTGATTAAAGAGCCATCTCAAAGTAAATAGGAGAATCACACATTTAAGAAGGTGTTCCCACACATCAGATGCTAATGAGGTCACCCAGGAGAACATTGCTATTTGGGGCTTCTGCTCATCCCCAGGATGTATTTTCTCACTGGGGAAAGGTCCTGCTATGCAGTCTTAATCTGGAGCATGTTTTGAAATAACTCTTCCAGTTAGTGATGTGCTAAAATGCCTCTTTGTTTTCATCTTAGTAGACTCTAAGAAATGAATTGCATAAATTTCACAGCAGTGAGATTTTTTTGATAGCCGTAATAATTTTACAGTTTGACTCCTGTGTTACAGTGTAGTGGCAAGTTTCATCAGCCAGAAGACCCTGCAACTCCTAGAACTGCAAATACTCTTAATGCTGTGGCAGACCAGAAGTCAAGTTTGCGTTGAACATGTCAAGTAGCTCAAAGAAGTGAAATAATGTATCTTGACCCAAATCTAGGCCAAAGTATTTTTTAGACACCAAAGCAAGTAGAGTTGATGTATGCTTGCTGCCTTCATCTGTGATGAAGTGAAAGTGCTGCTAGCTACTGGCAGTCAGAGCAAAAAATGGTTTAGAAAGTGAAGTTTTATGGTGCATTCAAAAGGCTGTAATCTTTTTTTCTTAAACAAAAGTTTCAGGCAGAAATCTCTTGATTGAACTTCAGTGTTAACGAAACATCGATGTGTTCGATCTGACCCAGTACATTTGTTCCTGCCAGTGCTCAGGAACTGGCCAGTCAACAGTTGTGAAATAATGTGAAAAAAGGAGAATTTTCTTAATCCTTTGGGATTTACCCTTAAGGGGAATGTCTCAATTCCTGACATTTAATCATTGCTTGTGTCAGAAAGTATAAATGTTTGTATTCTATTGCTTAAAGAAAGCAAAGTTCATTAAGAATTATATTTTTTTTTAAAAAAAAACAAATGAGTTTCTAATGGGAACATGCAGGAATTCATTAACAATCTAATGAATAGTTTTTAATAGTCCTTTTTGGTCCCAATTATGCTGCAGACAATTCCACAGGGTAAACTATGCTTTAAGTTTAAAAAGGTAGAACAGAATTTTCCTTAGTATCTTTTAAGTTTGCCTGTAAGTTTTAAACTCCCCATTTAACTTTTCTTCCATATCTCGTTAATTATTTCATCTTTTGGCTGCAACATATTCTTTTTCTTCTGTTATGAGAAAATAAAGAAGAATTATTAATTTCCCTTCTTTTTACTATTTGTAATTTTTATAGAGCTATCCTACATTCATCATCTGTCTCCTCATTTGCCTCCTCTCCAAACAAAAATCAGTCTTTCTTCATACAGCTGATTTCCTGAGACTCCTGGTGGTTTATGTTCCCGGGGTGGGAACCCTTTCTGTGGCTGCTCTTTTTGCAGCCCTGTGGCTAGCGCTGCCTGTAGCATCCCTGATGCCAGATTTACAGTTCTTTCATTTTGTTTGCTTAGGTGGACAGAGTTTCCACACACCTCCCAGAATGTCAAGCTGTAGACCTGACATTGCCAGTGTCATCAGAAGTGGTAGGAGCTGGAGTTCAAACAGGTGGT
Organism: Chlamydotis macqueenii; assembly: GCF_036417535.1. NCBI lineage: Eukaryota > Metazoa > Chordata > Aves > Otidiformes > Otididae > Chlamydotis > Chlamydotis macqueenii. Next base: position 118,447,460 of record NC_141557.1, read on the forward strand.
ACCATCGGGCTGCTGTCACAGGGGATGAGATCATACATTCATTCTGACTCTGTGATGGATTTGTCTAACTCTCTCCAACTCGAGCTGACTTTGATCCCATATAATGAAAAGCCTTAAAATAGAAAGTGGAAGGGAACAGAGAGGAGCTTTAATTATTTACCGGCTAGGTCAAATCCATACCTTTTGTAAAGAGACTTCTTTTGTTGTTTTTTTGTCTATTCAGTTTTCATTAAGCCAAATTTAAATCTTTGTGCTCAGCATTGATTCAGATTCTGGGGCTGATTAAAGAGGCTTTTGAAGGAAATTGTGTTTTTTCTTCTTTTATTTAGTTATTTTTTTCCATTTACTAAATGGAATAAAAATGCTCCCTAAACAATTTTCAGTATTTTAGTTGCAGTAGTGCTAGGAGGTCCCAACTTAAAGTTTCAGTTGCTCTAAGCACCTAGGAGGATTATACCCATCATAAAACCACTGTAGGCTAGGTAGACAAAACAGATAAAAAGAGGGTGAGACATAAATTTGTCATTTCCCAAACCAAATCTGTGGCAGAGCTGAGACCCGACCAGGTCTCCTACCACTGCTAGCGTGGTGTTTAATGGTGAGCCCACGCTGCCCCTGCTGTATTCACCCCTTGGGTAATGCCTGAGCAGTACGGGCATGGTGTGGTGGTCTCCATGGCGTGGGTACCTGTGACTGCCTGCATTTCATAGAATCATAGAGGCTTTAAGGTTGGAAAAGACCCAAGTCCAGCCATCAACCTGACACCACTGTGCCTACTAAACAGTGCCCTGAAGTGCCAGATCTACACATTCTTTGAACACAAAGAACACATTTCAGAGCAGTATTCTCAGTTATAAAAGCATTCCCTGGTCATCCTGAACATTTTTATATGTGTCTTTGCCCTGCTCTGGAAACAGTGCAGGAGGAGTCAATGCAGGGGGTGAGTGCAGGCCTTTGTGAGCATCTTGCCCTGGCCGGTTGTGCAGAAGGAGGCCGGGTGCCATCCCAAACCTTTCCCCTTCCCTGGAGGCTGAGTGGTGCCTCCCAAGGGCATGAGTACGGGGAGAGCGGGCAGGGGAGACAGGCTTTTGGTGCTGCCACTTCCTTGCATCATTACGCTTACAATAAGAAACAACCTTGCAGTTACCTCTGTAGTCTTAAGCAAAAATCTTCCTTGATTTATTTTGGAAGCTAGTGTCTTTGTAGTGTGCACGGCTGTAAAATCCGCATGCTTGAGTTGAGGCTTGAGGAACCCCAGTGCCTATCAATATCACTACATCCATGGCTCCTTCACAAAAATAGACAGTAATGTGAAAAATAGTGATGGTTCAGAGAAATGTCCTTGCTTTATCCTCACCCTCTTGGTGCCTGTGAATACGTTAACAGACTACTGTACATAGGGGAAAACATGCCTTTAATAGTTCTGTCTCAGCTGCTGTTAATTTGATTTCCCTCAGGTAGTCAGTGTTCAGTCACAAAGTCCTGGAGCAAGACTTTTTGTAGCAAGAAGTACAAATAATTTATACTGTAATGTCTGAGGCTCTTACATAAAGCATATGCTACTCCAAACAAAGCAAAAAATAATTTATGTTATTTGGGGATAAACATGATGAATTCAGAGAGATGTGAGGAAGTGCTATCATGAGAAGCATGTTTATTCAAAGCAGCTTTGTGGTATCTGACAGCCAGCAGATTATGTCCAGACCTGTTCTTGGTCTTTGTACCATACACATGGTATATTTTCGGGCTGTTTGTCATGACACTTCACAGGACAATGTCAAAATAATTTGTAATTATTATTGGATTACTACAGATGAAATATTTTTCAGTATTTCAGTTTTCCTGTGGAAGTTGTTAGTTTAGTTTATATTTTCAAATCTATTCCAGCTTATTCCATGTAAACTCGGCAAGTGTGAATCAGGTACATTGTGTCAGTCCTGAGGCCAAACTGTATTTGTTTTCATTTATGTAAATCTGGAGTAGTGCCTTTTAAAATAACGGGCTGGATTCTGCCCCAAATCATCAGATCCCATTCCTTTGCTGGAGCTACTCATTTAGGGGTGGGATTTTTCAGCAGGACTCCATACTGCTGCAGCGCTTTTTCTAACACTACTGTAGTGTTGCACGGCTCGTGTAGCTTTGCAAAAATCGAAATTGAAGAATTTAGAGCAGAATTAGGTCATGACCAAGTGCATTTGAAAATGCCATGCTAATTATTCACAATTTTAAAATTACTGAATGAGTTTCTTCCAAGTTTGCTCTGTTCCATAGATCCCATTGACATTTAAGTGTAATTAACTTTATCATCATGTTATATCATAAAATCCGGTTTCCAATATTTTCATTAGCTCGTAGATGTTCTATAATGTAAATGGAAATAATACTTGGGGCATGGAGAAAAAAAGGAATGCAGTTAATCTGTTAACATTGCCTTTCTGGAGTTCACTGATTAATTTCTTTAATCTCAATATTAGGAAAGTTTTTTTGTTTTGTTTCTAGTAAAAGTTGTATAAAGTTCCTGAAATTCTCCAGAAGGTTTCAGAAGAGTGTATGACTGGTCTTTCAAAGACCTAAGGTGACATCCCAGCCTTTCAGACTTTCCTCACCTCTTTTATTATGGAAAGTGTCCACTTTTCCTGAAGGTGCTGATTCTTCTCATAATTTCTCCCTATTCTGATGAGGGTGCATCAGAAAAATGGGAGGGGAAAATGCTTGAGAGGGATTTCTGTCTTTGAGATGTTTTCTACTCACATTTGGATTTCCATAAATCAGTGCTAAAAGGAAAGTGTAGAGTAACTGAAATACTGCTCAGAAGATTGCAAAAAGCACACTGTAATGTCTGAGCGCTTGAAAATATGTATTTTTCTTGGGGTACAAGTGCTCACTATTTTCAAAAAAAGGCTTTCACGACACCTGCAAATGTGTTTTACAGGTGGTACCCAGTACTGCCAATTTCTCAGCCCTCAGAAATAGCGTAGACTGTGTGATTATTGACTGGAGTTGTGTTAAAAATCCCCATTCTGTCTGACAATCAGATTGCTAATTCCCACATGATTAATTGACTCAATTTCCATAAGCCATTTTTCCCCTTTCCCCTTTTTTTGCCTCTGTTTCATGTTGTTTAAATTGAGCGCGGCCCTAACGTGACTCAGAGATGGGGTGTTTTTCCCTCTTTGCTGCCTGCGTGTGGTGCTTGGCTGCTGCCAGCAGCCCTGCTTGGGGAGCTTCACGGGCCTTTCTCTGCAGCTGATCCTGACACCCGTCCACCTTGGAAGGTGAGATAATTTTCTAAATATATGTTATAAAGCAAGACAGTTGTGCCCAAGGAGAGGCATTATTTTCCTGCATCCTTCTGGAAGCGTAAGGATAATCCTGGCAGGTACAGAGCAAAAGAGATTTGATAGGTTAAACGCACAGAGGTCCATACCGTGCCATCTCCCGAGTGTGGTGGTGATTTCTTCCTCATCAGCTGTTATTTTATCCCTTTCCCAAGTCTGTGTGGGCCTGTGCTACCTGCCGATGGCTGGCTGAAAGCTGCCATCCCTTATTGCAGCTTCTCGCGCTGACATTTGGGATTTCTCCGCAGGATGGGTACAGCAGAGGGAGCAGTAGGACAAGCTTCTCCCAGGCTGTCTCAGCCTGCGTGCTCCTGCCCTAGCCCAGACCCTTCGGCTGATCTAACCTCTCCTTCTATTCCTGTACCCCCAGGAGCAGTGAGACCCTCGGAGCCGGAGGGGTCTGTGCACGCCTTGGGGACGGGAAGGAGAGGGCTATGTGGCAGAGACACACCCCCGCCTCCCCCCCAGCCCCTGCAGAGCACTGATGCACTTCAGAGAGCAAGTCAGATGCTGCTTGCTTTTACATAACTGATCTGATGGGATTCGTGTTGTTGGCCTATATATTAATGTTCCAGCTCTCATTAGCAGTTTCTGAGACTTCCAGGCCTCCTTCTGTGTTCTTGCTATGTATTTTTTTCTTACAAAAAAGAAAGAAAGAAAGAAGTAATTTCCTCTTTTTCCCAAGGTTTTCATCTGGAGGATTGAATAAAGTGAGATTTATTTTAGAGCAGGAGGGTTTTTTGGTGGTATGTGGGATGAATGAAAGGGGATTGTTCCTACCTTTGGCTCAACTGAACAGAGAATCTGTTTCTTAGATTATCCTCTCTCAGTTCTGAAAAAAGTGTGTGTGTCACTCCATCCACATGCATGTCTGCCTGCACGCACACGTTAGGCACTGGCCAAATTTCCATGAAATGCCTGTACAGGTTGTCTGTCCAGGCAAATATAAATACATAATGTTTGTGACATTTTTATGAAATAACTTACTGGAAACCTTTTTCAGTGCAGAATATAGCACTGCAGTGAAACCAAGGTGCTGGAGTGAGATGAGATGACAGAGCCATTTCCATAACAGAAATATTCAATTCATTTCGTAATTTCAGGAAGAAGGACTTTAATTTCAGGAGAAAGTTGTGATGACAAATTTTGGTGTTGTGATATTTACTTTCACAAAAGTTTCAGTTATTCTTTTCAGGAACAGGCTGCAATGAGGTCTCTTAATTAGCAGTCTCTATTACCTTTTGTAAGGTAATAGAGCGTGGTTAGAGCAGACATGTACACGGTTAGAGCAGACATGAAGCCTTCAAAGCAGTAGAAGGTTCTTACCATCAAGGAGACAAAGAGCATCTTGTGCTGTAGCAAAGGCTGTGTCATGAATCTTTGTAGCTGGCATGTGGGGTGTTTGTTTATTTTCTTTTCCTTCTGAGTTTGGCTTTCTAAGGGAACACAATCATGCTATGTTTGTTTTCTCACACTTCTGGCCATGGGCAGTAGTTTTGAACTCATTAGACACCTTCTGCTAAATTTAACATGGGAAGAAGTCTCTGCTATACTGATTCTCCTTAACTCATGAAGTGGGATTAAAGATAGCACCCCAATAAGGACAGGACAGGCAACATTCCCCTCTTGAAACAGCTTCCATGTGTGCTAGCTGGTCAGTCTGAGCATACACAGCTCTGAACCAGCTGCACGACCTGCTTGCTGCTTTTTCCCCAGGTAGGGAGAAGGTACAAAAGGCTGTGTGGAAGGGAGCGAGAGTACTGATTAGGGCAGTACCTGGAAGAAGGACAACCATGGAAGCCTGGGGAAATTAAAGGGATTATTGTGGAGATGGCAGTGCAGGTTGTTTGCATGGTATGTTAGAAGAAGCTGAAAGTGCAAGTGGGCAACACTCATGTCCTGAGGGTTAAGAGTGGTTGTGAGAGTTTAGAGGAAATTGAGATTATTGTCTTTGGGACCAATAAATAACAAAAGATCATAAAGCCTTCAGAAAACAATCTTCATTAGATGAACTATAACTGTCACTTCAGACACCTTTTGAGTGCAGCATTTTCAGGTAGAGAACCACTAATGGATGATACAGTCTTTCTATTTATCCATGAATGCCATCAGGCCAGGAAAGACTTTTCCAGGGCTCAGCACGGTGTGGGATTAGGTTTACCTGTCCTTTTCATTATTTTTTAAAAAATATTTTTCCTTTCAGTGTGGTAAAATTAAACCATTTACCTGCAAAAACTCATTTTTTAAAAGTTCTCTTTGTTTTATTGTATCTCAGATATCTTCATTTTGCTGATCAATTTGGACATCTAACAAAAAGAGTAGTCTTTTTCCTGTATTTAGTGTTTGGATTAAAGATGAATTAAAGCAGAATTGTTCTAGTTCTCCTCTTAGGTATTTTTCAAGTATGCATCTGGGAAATAACAGTTTGATTTTACAGACAACAAGGCAAGTGCACAGAGTTTTTCATAAGTTGCTTAATTGTTCATAATTAATGTTCATGCTTTGTTCACGTGTAGAAAAATAAAGTCAAGGACTTTATATCCTGGCTCTTGTAGATGTGACATACTTATATATGATGATAAACACTGGTTTAAGCTATGAGTTTGTCCAAAAAACTCTAGCATATAAATACAATATGAAGGAAAAATGAAATGTTCAAAAGTAAATAATGGATTTTTTTTTCTTTATGCAGTAAAATGGATTGACTGAAAATATTATTTGTTTCTGAAGCTTAGATATATGACGTTATCCCTTCTTCCCACATAGCTTGAATCATGGAAACAAAGAAAATAAATCTGAAAAGCCAGCACAGAAAATCCTCTGTTCCTGCAAAACTGCTCATGGAGTATGTATTCCCCATTTACTTCATTACTGAGTGCATTCCCCATTTACTTCATTAATGCTTACCGAGAATTCAAGCAATTTGAATGTTTTGCCAATAGCAGAGCTAACCCATCTGAACATTTTTAGTGACTGAGCTTTCTCCTGTTACTCATTGAGCCTCCTGGAAATGGTAGGAGGATTAGACTCAGAGCAGTCAGACTCCACACTGGGAGACCAGAGCAGTGTTTTACCCTGTGTGAGCCCATCTCAGTCCGCTGCATTACCTTCCAGAGCAAACGTACCACACTGTGACAGAAGCTGTGTTGTGGGGCAGAGCAAGGGAGCGGGTGCTGGGCGTTTCCACCAAGAGCCCCCCATCCCCACCAGCTTCAATAGCTGTTCCCCACGTCTTCCAGTAAAAAAGTGGTAGATGGGATAGAAGCAACTCATGGGTCAACACTTGGCCAAACACTGTCTGTTGGACCATGTTGGAGAGGGCTTGCGGTGTACCACATAGCTGAGTAGCTAAGGCTGAGGTAGGCTGGGAGGGTGATGAGTGTGTGGATTGAGTAATACTGAATAAAGTCAGTGTACTGGATCCACTGTGACAGGCGGGAACTGCGTTCCTGTCAATCCGATGGTAGTCCCCTACTCAAAGCTCTTACTCTCGAACCAACCCGTGCTGAAATCATCTGCAGAGGTTAACGAGATCAGTCCTAAGAGCAGGAAATACTCTGAGTAAGACCTAGAAGGACTCAGCCTGTAGGGTAGAAGACGTTGCTTGTCCCAGTAAGCCAAAATGTTAAGACTGCCAAGACAAATGAATTCAAGACGCTGACAGACAACGGAAGACAAAGAGCAAACTGTGTGCATTAGAAATAGCTAAACGTGAAAGGACAGACGACCATGCCTCTTAGGCACTGGGCTAAATTGGGAATGGGTAGGAAGTCACATGGCTCCAAACATGTTACATATTTACACTTGTCACTGGTACCAAATTACTCTCCCCGCCTTGCCACTCCCTTCTCCTCTCTGCTCCCATGCCAATTCTAGCTCCAGCTCTTGCTCCTCTGCCAGAACTTGCTATTAATATGTATTCATATGTCTGAAATCTAATGCCACGTAGGTCCCTGATGTATTCCACTTGGTGATGGTTTTAAGCAACAGACCCCACTGAGGGAGAAAGAGTAATATTCTCTCATAGCTGTGGTCAATCTCTCCCAGCTGTACACAGTGCGTTGCACGTTAGACACTGGTATTATTGCACATCTCTTCATCTGAGGAAACTGGACACCTGTCTTCTCTTTTGGCTTATGTAACACGGTTTTTGGACATATGACCTCTGACTGTCTCATTCATGGGAGTGGGATCATACTCCCCATGTTGACATCCAAGGTTTCCCAGTAATTTCCAGCATCCTGTTTGCCAAAGCTCCACCCCCCACGCACTCTTAAGTTTATAAATAACCTCTTCAGCGACATGGGAAGCAAACACTTTAAGTGTTCTTTTAGAGGATTCAAAACCCAATCTCTTTTGCCCTATATCTAGTAAGGGAAATACACAAGTTTAGATGAAAGTGTGGATGTGCTTCTGTGGATTTCCCTGCCTTTGTTTTTCCCCACCCTTAAGCACTCTCTAGAGATAGGCTGGGGTCCTAGAAACAGCTCAGTCTTAATCCTTCCTGTTCATGACTTCACTTCTGAATCACCACATTTGTCCATCACACCTTCTTCCATGGGGAGCTTCTTCCTTCCTTCCTTGTTGCCCTAATTAAAAAGGAGCCTTCAGCTACAAAAGCATGACTTTTGTCTGTTCTTTCTCTTTTGTCTCTCTGAGCATCTGAAGTGCTGCGCTTTTTAAGACCTAATGTTAACATCTGGTCTCTGCTTCTAGTGGTTATCTGCCCTTCAAGTCTGACATCCTTATAAAAGAATTGAAAAAAAACTGTTCTGAGGTATAATATTCTCATTGCATTATATGAAGTTGGTCCGTTTGAATGGGAGACACTGTGGTTCAGTGACATTCTCTGCTCCAAGGGATTTGTAATGCGGCAGCGTTAGAGGTGGCTCTATCGGAAAGCGGTGCCAGGCAGCCTTCCTGCAATTCACTGCAGCTCCTAAAATTGAATCATAGACACGTTGCCTGAACTGTTGTATCAGCAATCGAGATGTTTTAGGACTTGAGGCAAAGGAGAAGTGAAGTGACTTCCTCTCTGTCTGGCAGGAAATCCATGGCATGTTTTCCTCTTGCTGGAGTTTTTAAAGCTCTCTGGAAAGCAGGCATTAAACATACTGAGGTCTGGCTTTGCTAATAGTAGCAAAGATTAGTGATTCAAAATAAATCTTTCAACTTTTCAGGAGTGGTCAGCTAGTTTTCTTTAATATTTGTATGTTGCTGGCAACTTTTCCAGGCCCTTGAACCTGAGCTGGCCCCAGGTTAAGAAGAGCTCTTGCCTTCCTGCCTGTGGGACTGACCTTGAAAATGGCTGTGGAGTTACTGTTGTTATCAAAGTTTACTTCTATATGTTATATATATGTTACCAAACACATATTTATATGTCTGCTATGAAACAGCATCATGAAGAGTAGCTGGCAGGCGATGAAGTGCAGGCTTACTTCATGTGCACTGAGATACAGCCCTTTGGATGATTCTTTTACCCCCCTTTAGGCCTTTCCAAGTTTGAGCTGTTTCCTTCGTTAGCCTGAAGTAAACGCATGATTACTTTTACTACTAAATCAGTCCAGCCTCTCAACACCCGTACCGTAATGCTTCATCAAACAGGGCATTGGCAGGGCGTTTTACAAACCATCTTCTTAGCTAATCGATTCTGGGCACAGCTTGGCCTTGCGCCCCTGCCCGGCCCTGACCTGTGTTTGCTTCTTGCTTGGCTGTGTCCCTGGTTGTGGACCTCTCTCGGCAGCAGCTCAGACAAAGACCAAAGGCTGTAGACCAGAGACATTTATCATGTTATTCTGTTTGAATTGGCGTGACTGTCAATTGATATTTTCCGGTTTCAACTGAAAGAGTTCAATAATGCAAATGTTTTACGTAGACTTGTGTGGCTTGTTCCATTGCCACCCATGTCTGAGATAAGGCAGTCTTGATGGCAGGTAGTTTCAACTGAATGTGCGTTTGCAAATTAAAAATGTGCCGCTTCAAAAGGCCAGGGGTTGAGAGCCAGGGGCTTGTGTCAACACTAGTGACTCCGAAGTCTCTGGGAGGGATGCTGACTTTCTGGGTCACGTGGAAGGGCTTTTTCTCCCCACTTCAGTCACCTCGACTGCTGCTGTTCATCAGTAGTTCAGTTATTTCAGTCTGACTTTTCAGTTATTTCAGTCTGACTTGCGAACAAAACTGCAATGCGTTGTTACTGTAAGGAGACACGAATTTATTAAGAGTGGATGTTTAGAAGCTTTGTGTTTAAGATCTAGTAAGATTTTATTTTTTTTAATATATATATGCCATTCCTCAGTAAGCCCTCTGCACAAGGATGTAAACATCCAAATACGAGCCTCTGTGGAAGTGTGATGTGACAGAGGGTGAAATGCTTCTCCGTACCTTCCTCCCCCTGGCCCTCGCACCCCTCAGGCAGGTTTGCCCTTGGAGTCCCCCTGCAGAAGGGCCTTTCTCGCGGGCCTGCGATTCAGCCCCTGGTTCCCGGATTCCAACCCAGAGACTCTGCCTGCTTGGGTACCGAGCAGTAATTTCAGGTCCCTCCACCCCAAGGAGAAGCTAGGCCGAGCCACAGCAGCGTCCCGAAGGCACCGTGTGGAGCAGCCGGCGGGGGGAGGGGGGCTCCCGGGAAGGCGGCCCGGCCTGCGGGGCCAGGGGGGCTGCCGGCGGCTGGGGCAGCCGCGGCTGGGAGTCGGTGAAATCCCGCCTGCCAAACCCTCTGTGCCTGCGGTGTGTCAGAGAGGTGGGGATGGGGGAGATGGGGGGTGGAGTGGCAGGCTTAGGGGAGAGGGAGGGAGAGAGGGAGGAGGAGGGGGAGGGAGGGGAGGGGAGGGGAGGGGGGCCGGGTGCCTGCGATTGGTAAAGCTCCGCAAAGGCATCTGCCAGCAGGACTTCAGAGGAATGTGAAACCAAATCATTTACAAGTTAAAGATAGCCGCAGAATACGCAGCATCTTGAGCCAGGGTTTAAATTCATCCCTCTTTGGTTGCCTTCTCGCAAAGCTCTGCTTGTCAGCTTGCCGCCGTCTCCCCTAGCAGCGCTAATATTCCCTTGAAAAAATCATCATTCTGGATTCTTTGGAATTACTAAGGTGGCACAGGAGATCATGGTGCAGACTATAGGGTAAGTAGGAAGCTTGCCTTTGCTCACATTTGCTAGGGTGGTTCCTCTGGGCTTTGCTGCTGCTTTCAGGGCACTGGGCAGTCCCTGTAGGATGAGGTAGATATTCACGTAGTGCTTTCTCTGTGTGGTGTATTCCCCCCTGTTTCCCCCGTACGAATTATTTGAACTTTATTCCTCAGTGAAGTGTTAACTCACAAGGGTTACTTGTCTTGGTGTACCTAGGGAGTCCTGAGCTTTAATAACCTTACCATTACAGTTCTGAGTGTTGTTTTCCTGTCAGCTGTATTTTGTTATATACTTTTGCTCTTCATTAGTGGGATATTGCACAAGTTGAAAAGCAAGTTGTTTTCCATGTTAGAGAGAATATAATTAATGGGGTTTTTTTGCATGCTTGTTAGACCATAGTTTCTTTTACCTACTATTTCCTCATGTGTGAATTTGATCACAACACAGGGTTAATTAAATTTAACCTTTCTATTTGTTTGTTCCCAAATAATGCTTTTACTTGTTGTTTGTTTTTGTTTGTTTGTTTGTTTTAACCTTTTGACCCCTTTGTTTTCTCTGAAAGAAGTCCTTCTAACAGTAATTAAAAACATACATATTCCCCTGATAGTCCTTGCTTTTAAATAGTGAGTTTGTGAGTGAAAAGAAGATTCAGGATGTCATGTTCTTTTTACAACTTATCAGAAGTAATTTCAGTATCTAGCAGATACGTCCCTTCATTGATCAATGGAATTTTCAGGACTCTTTCTCAAATATTTCTGGTGAAGTTGTGGTGTTCCTATGACCAAAAGTATTTTGAAATATCAGAAACTGAATTGAAAGTTAGACGCAATATTTGTTGTATAGCAAGAACTTGTATTCTGAGAGTTTCATCTGAATCTGTGCTTTGAATGAGAGTCACCTAAATGCCAGCATCGTTTTTACCATTTATTCTGGGCACACGTTTTACACTCATAGTAGAGGAGCTCCTAACTTTGGATTTGGTGGCAGTACACCCAGACATACTTGGAATTCTTGACGTGTTGGTACTGCCCGTAATAACCGTAGGAAGTAGGTGCTGTCTGTGGATAACTGAAGCGCCTAGCATTTTTGGTTATAGATATTGGTGCCGAAGAGACTCACATAATGTCAGTCTGTGCCTTGCAAAATATGTGGAACTGGGTGAAGTAAAATAGAAATGTTTCCTCTCTTTGAAGGAAAGATGATGCAATTGGTATGTTTTGTTACTTTTTTTCCATTTGATTGAGTCCACCCCTATTGATCAGCTTACCCAAATTTTGCAAAACATCTGGGTGTATTTGGGTGAGCAAATCTGCTGTGAACTGTTTTCTTTGTAGTCAAATGTAGGGGATGGAGAAGAACAAAATACATAACCTTTAAAGGTAGATATGGAGAAAAACTGCAGGGGTGAGAAGTGGTGTTCAAGCCGGTTTTCTTACAGTTTGTGCTAGTTGAGTGTTCTTTTAACTGCTTCTGGCTAGCTGAACACTTCAGTCCCATGCTAAATTTCCAGGCCAACAGTGACTTACATTAAGTAAGTACACTGTGATACTTGTTTTAGTGTTGAAGTGGAAGAACTTGGAGACAAAATGTGTCAAGATGAATAAAAACTTGCAGAGCTCTGGTTAGTTTCTGTCTCTTGCACAGGATCCTGTGCAGCTTCAGGCAAGTTGTGTGACTGCTCAGAGCTTCTGCAAACCTGAAGGGAGTGGAAATACCTTTATTATTTTTCTGTGTTAGGTATCTGGATAGCAGTTCCTCGGGCTATCATAGCCTCTGATAAGGCTTGGAACAATAGGCTTCTGTTTTCAGGTGAGGTGCACCCCCCTCAGGACTATGGCAAAAGGCAGGAGTGGGGGCAGATTTGGAAGCAGAGGTTTGGTGCACCTTTTATAAGCTTCCTAAACTGAAAGAGAAAAATAGGCTGATATTCAGAGGTGAGCAGAAAATAGAATTAATGTTCCATGGGAAATTCCTGAGTCAGTTCAAAATTAAATTGCATTTCCCTACCACAGTGTATTGCTTTTTAGAAGTGATAGTTCAGGAGCATGATGTTCCCATTTCATTATCTGAGACCCTTCTCCCATAATTAAATGTCCAAGAGACACTGAAGAGCTTCGTCAGAAGGAAACCTGCTTTGTATTCTGGGAAGTGAAGCTGCCTGAAAAACCTAATTCCTGGAAGGGAATGAGCACCTGACCCAGGAACAGGTTGTTCCCAGGGTAAGGAGCTGCAGTGCAGTGTTGGATTGACTTTAAAAAATATGTTCTGGTGTATCTAATCCACCTGAAATAACATCGTCCAATTGTCCTAGCAATAAATGGAAAATCTTCAACAAACTGCTATTTTCCCATAGAAAATGTTGCTATATTTGATATAATTTATATATTATTGTAATGTTGGCATATTTTCTGAAACAGAAAATCCTTGGCCAGCTGTTAGGGTGAATTTTGCATGGTTAGGGTGAATATAGTACTGCATTTGTTCGGTAGTGATGATACCACACAGCAGTGCAGTACTGCTGAAGCTTTTGGGTAAGGGTATGGTAGCTTGATCAGGACAGGAGGTAGGGGCTGGGACCTTCTCCCCCACTAGCCCTGTGCTCCTCAGGTGATTGGGATTTGTTGGAAAGCGGGAGGGAAGAAGGAGAGGGAGACATATTTTTCTTAAAGGCTTCTGTAACAAGGTGTTGCTGAAGGTGGTGACACCCTCTTCTTGATCTTCTGGATTTCTTGCCTCATAGCAGCCTTCCCTTCCCTCTCTCCCCTTTCCCAGGACCTCCACTAACACAGAGGGAGATGGAGAAGTGCTGCTGGGACAGAGAGGGTGAGAAGGTGCCTGCCCTCAGCCCCCACCTCTTGCTGTTACATTGAGAGGAGAGATTATGGAAGCCTTGGTCTTCAGGGAGATCAAGCAGAGGACAGAACATTAATGAGGGGAGCACAGGCCTACAGCTGAAGCATTGGTGCCTCATGGTGTTGGGTACTGTGTGAGTGGTTGAGGTGTGCTACTCTGATGCTGGTACGGTGTTCATCACTAGTGTGTGCCACGCTTCCCTGCTCTGAGGAGCTGACTATTTGGTGTTGCTTAGGGACAAGCCCTGCTTCGTCACAGCTAGTAACATGTCTGCTTCTGGAGCAGGCAGGTTGTGGTTCCTCCCTTGCTGTTACTATTAAGTTGTAAGTGACTTTGTCATGAGAGTAAGTGACTTTGTCATGAGAGTTCAGAAAAATCATGCTTTCCAAGGTGAAAATGAGTTTGCAACATTTTTCCTTTAATAAATCCTAGACTTTCTTTGTAAACCCTGTTAAAACCAGTGGCAAGGATACAAATATGAGTGTTAAAATCCTTACTTGCTAGACTTTATAGTTATTGTATATGGTTCCCATTTTATTTCTTTCTGACATGATCTTTTTGTCCTTTGTGAGTCTTTGTTTCTAGCCTCATCTTCAAGATTTTTTGCAGTGATCATTCTGCCAGAATAAGAAAATAGAGATGTCATCAGGAACTGGTTGGTAAAGAGTTTAAAGACTGTTTCTCCAAGGTTCTCTGACAGTGTTCTGGCATTTTTCTTAGCTCAAAAGTACCTAGAAGCAGCTTACAGTGATACGATTTCCTTTGGGTCATAATGAATCTGGTTCCAGCGGCAGCAGCTGATTTGTTTTGGCAGAGTATGACAGTCAATGCCTTATACAATACAGCACGCTGTAGGAAGCCTCAATGCTGTAATTTTGTAAAAAAAGAACCCCCAAAACACCCACAACCAACCCTAATGCAATTATGATGTCCTATGCAGCCATCTTACCACCTCGGAGTCCACAAGTGGAAACCCAGGGAAGTCACCAGGCTGAGCGGTGTCGAGCCTCCTGCACTTACTATTGATTCTGGCTCCTGGTGTATCAGGGAACGAAGTACTTCCTGAGCTAATTATTACTGTATGAAGTGACTTTACCTGGAAACACAGTGATACTTCCCATTAATAGGATGCTTAAAAATGCATCTAATTGCAGCTGTGGTAGCTGAGAGAATGCTTGATACCTAATAGTCTGGAGAAAACCATCCTCCCTGGCAGGGGGTTATTACAGGAAGCCAAGTTTTACTGTATCTTTCCTGTATCTGAATCAATTGCATGGCCTCTGGCTGCATTTGGCTATAAAACATGAATTGGGAATTACACTCTGAGTAATAAAGAAGAGATAGGAAAGCAGTGGAAATAATGATTCTTTATTTATTAATTTTTTTTTGTTGGCATGGTGGTAGCTGTTTGCTGAACATAACCTTCCCCAGGGCAATGGAGGGAACAAGTCGGCATCTGTGCCTGTGATCTTTGAACAGTCACGCAGGGGGCTTGGCGTATCTTTTTCTGAGAGCGGTGACAGTAACACTTGCCCAGTTCTGTGAAGTGCTCTGAGATCAAGGGATGAAAAGTGGTACCTGAGTGCTGCATTCTTATTTTCTTTTGTATCTTTTGTAAGGATAAGACTACCTTGGTATGAAATACCTCCTTGTAAATTTGTAAGAACATTTGCACTCAGTGGAACCTCAAAAAAAAAAAAAAAAGAGAGAGAAAAATGAAGCTGAGATGGAAAAGTCTGTGAGCAAGTAGCCTTTAAAAACAATTTATTGACAACTTGTGACTAGTTCTTTTAAACATAATGAAAGTAAGCACAAGCAAAGCACAGAAGAACATGCTTGGAGTTAAGTTGTCCTTGAGTACTCGTTACCAAATAACAACTGCAGATAGAATTAGTTAGTAACCTCAGGCTTTCCTGCTACATTTAAAAAATATACTATTTACTGAGAGTATACGCTGTCTTGTAATTACTACCTTTTCAATCTGTGTTCATTCTTAATGTGACATTGTCCTTGGAACAAGATCAGGAAATGCTTTTGATTCTTTCCAGATTTATAAAGCAATGATAGGTTGGCTATTACATGTTTTTGTGTCTCCTTTTTTTTTATACACAACTCACTTATATTGGATTAAGAGAGCTACTGTATCATTTTTGTGGTATGGAAATATAATCCATTCTCTGGTTTTAGATAATTCTTTTTTCCTATAGATTGACTTCAGAATGACTAACTTTACAGCTAAAAATGCATTAAATTTCAAAGGCAACACACTGATTTAAACATTTTCTAACTTTTGAGTTGGTAATTTTGAAATCTTAACTCTTTTAACATGGAATCCTAACTAATTTGTGCAACTGAAAGCTTCCTAACCTAGTAGAGAAATTAAAGGAGAGCAGACTAATCTTTTGCAGACTAGAACCCAGGAAAAAAGACACATCTTAGATCCTAGTTTGAAAGCATTTATCTCGGTATTTGATGCGTATTTTTAATTGCCATTGCAATTACAAATATTTCACTTTTTTTTTTTAATATACACAGACAAAATGTATTTCCAAACAGATCAAACACATTTCCAAACAGATCAAACAAAGTGCAAAGTGTTCCAGAGTTTTCCTTTTGTCCTCAAAAGTTTGATCAATTTGCATGTCTTATTAGGGAAAATAAATCACATCAGTTTAATGCAAGTGCAAATTGTGTTATGCTGGTACAGGAGGGCAAGGAGAGCTTAATGGAGCTGAGAGTCAAGCCATGTACTCTTCCCAGGCTATTCTGTAAACAGGTCATGTTTCTTTTTTTTAAAAAAAAAACCACTTCTGATAATACCAAATATCACATAACTTCCCTGACAAACTATTCTGCATCCTGGCTTCCCACCTCTTTGCCACTTGCCAGGCCTTTGGTAATGCTCTTCACTCCACCGTCCAAGTCATCTTCCCTCTAATTTCACCCATAGAGTTGGATGCATTTTTGTCTGACCCATCAAACACATAGTCACAGCAACTAGTGTAGGCTGGCAGCACATCCAGAAGTGGTAATTCTGCAAAAGTCCTTGCCCCATCTTCTCTGCTTGCCTACAGAGTCTTGGTTGGGGAGGAAATTTCTGGAGGAGACACACTTTTGAATACAAGAAGTTGTGTGTGGCTTGCAAGAAGCTTCCTGAGTGAGGACATCTCACATGTCTGTTCAAAACAGAAGTCATCAGCAAGGTTCAGACCTTTCTGCTCTTTGGCTGTTAGAGCAATCACTTGCACTGATAAGCTCTAAAGCTCCCTGTGAACCAGCATTGGAGGGAGATGAAATGCCTTTTGTTAGTAAGTTCAATGGCTGTTTGCTGATAGCAGCAGAAAGATAACAGTTGTGCTTCCCTGCCAGATTTCAAGTTTTTGTGTCGAAGCATGGAGGAATGAGTGCTTCTCAGCAAAAGAATGATAAAAGATTTTTTTTTTTTTAGCACAGGTAAAACTATTTCTTTTCAATAACTTTAGCTTTGAAAAAAGCTGAATGTATTATTTATACATTTTCAGCAAGACTCTAATATCTGGTATGTAAAATTTCAAGTCAAGCATAAAATTTAGCAGAGCAACAGAAAAAAGTTTTATAGTAGGAAGTGGGTGTAAGCGGAGGAAACTTGCTAAAATGATGATGGCAAGAAGCAATTATGTGAGTCTAGGTGATAGTAGATACAATCTCATAAATCATACAGCTAAATAAATAAATTAGGTAGCTGAAGGTTGAAAAGAACCTAAGCAAGTGTAAATTCTTAATCTACATTAGATCTAGTGATGTATTGCTAAACAGAATCAAAAGTGCTAGAGTTTAAACCCTTTTTTTGTAATAGTTTTCAGGCTTAGGTGAACTCTTGACAAGACAATGTGTTTTCTCTGGAAGGTGAATAGGTGTCTGCTCAGAGTCACGCATAGTTACTCTTAACTTGGTAGTAACTTGGACTGAATGGGCCTAATCTTTGCTGTTACATTATTTAATATCCATCCACATTGAAACACTGTATTCTCTATGAAAAAGGCATAAAGTGAATAGACTGATACTTTTTCAGGCCACTCACTTTTCCCAAAAGTGGAAATAAATTCCCTGTGTACAAAACCTCAGCTTTTGTAACTGTGCATGCGAAGTACTAAATAAGTAATCCACTGTGTTACGTCCAGGAGAAACCAAGCTTTGCCAGAAAGCAGCCTCAGATTAGCTAGGTCTGGCCATACCTATTTCACAGGTCATTAGTCCTATCCTTTTTCTGTTGTACACCCCCTTAGATGACTGCTTGGGCTTGTTAGGCCTGACTACCTGTACTGACAGACTCAATATCGAGCAAGGAAATAAAATAGGATATCTCAGCCTTGGAAGAAATAGTCCTAATTGTTTTTCCACCTTGCCCCTGGCAGATAGAGCAGGCAAATAAAAAGAGGGGAAAATTATGCAAATATTGGCCCAGTCCTTGCTGGATTTGCAGTATTTTTCCCTGTGTGCTAATTAAGAACTGCACACAACTCAGTGCCTTTCATGAGGCAGCATCGCAAGGGCATACTTGGCTCGCCAGGTGCACAGGAGTGAGTAGTGGTGGTGTGTTAGCTCCAGAAGGTTCACTGAGCTGTGTGCTGGTAGCTCTTGACACCAGTACAGGCTGGGGAGCAACTAGTGAGACAGCAGCTCTTCAGGAAGGGACAGGGGTTACTGTGAGTCTCCAGTTGAACGTGAATTAGCAATGTCGGGCTGTTGCACAGTAGAAGAGAAAAAAAGAAAACCGCGTGGGATGGATACGGGAGTACAGCCTGCAGGGAGTAATCTCTGTGTTGGTGCGTGCTCAGCTGGAGTCCTGGGTTCACTTTGGAGCACTGCTCTTCAGGAAAACGTTGACCACTGGAAGTGGAGAGGAGGGCAGTAAAAATGAGGAGAGATCCAGAGGACATGCCTCAGGGGAAAAATCTGCAACATTTATGTTTTCAGTGCCTAAGGAAGAGCAGCCTGCTGAGGAATGGATAGGAGACAAGCAGTTTTTCAAGCACATGTAGCCCAGAACAGGCTGTTGCAAAGAGGAGGCCAGTAATCTCTTTTCAGTGCCCACAGACAAAGAGAAATATGTCTTAAATGAAGTAAACCCTAGGAAAATGTTATCCCTGAAATACACTGCTGGTGGAGGTTGTGGAGTCTCCCATCGCTGGACGTGTTAGGGAATAGCTTTAATAAACATGAGTGAAGGGTACCTGGCTTTATCTCACAGTGGGCAGTATCCTTTCTACCATCGTTATGATTTGGTGATACTGGTGATAACACTGCACATATAATTATTTTCTTAATGAAAGACATACTTTGAAAATTCTGGTTGGAAAGATCTCTCTGCAGAGTGGGATGCATTTTGCTGAGGTGCAGAGGACCTTAATCATCATATAATTTTCTCATTTTGAAATGTTCCTTAGGTAAGTGGTTCAGACATAAACAGCTGGCTTTCATTTCAGCTCAGATATCATTGTCCTGAAATACTTGGGGACATCACTCTGTCAGCTGGCACTTGACAGTCCATTCTAAATTTGAAACACGTAATTGGATTCTTAGGATGAAATCTGAGTCCCCTTTGAAGTCATGGGGTTTTATGGGGTAAAAATTTCACGCTGAGGACAGAGTGGTGCCCACTTGTATGTGCTTAGCTTTACTGTCCTAGGCAGGCCTGTTGTTTTCAGGATAAGGATGTAAGGAGTGGGTTGTAAGAGTGTGTAACCTTTGCTATGGCAAACATTTGGTTGCAGAAGGGGGCCTTTGGAATCCTTGTGTGGGTGTGAGAGTTTACATCAGGCATTACGTGAGGTGAATTAATTACTTTTTCCTTTTTTCAGATAATGTCAACAAAACTAATTTACACCATCTGTTCTCAAAAAGAGAAAGGCAGTTAGTAAAAAAGGAACACTGATTTTGGTTTTTAAAATTTCATTTGATAAGACTTCAGGCATTCTAGAATCTCTTTACTGTAATGTAATTTTTTTTCCTTTTTCTGTTTTTTTTCAGGAGGGATTCTCCCCCAAAATGTATTTTTTGTTGCCAATGGCCTTTAATTTGCATTTAGTATTCAGACAGCTATCACTGCAAGTTAAGTGTTTCTCCATCTACTGGTTAATCCCTCCTGATGAAATGCATGCAGAGAAGTCTCCAGGTGCTATGAACTGTAATAGTTCTACTGAAAATACTCTGGCTTTGTTTATGCCAGTATTAATTCAGAGCAAGTTCACTTTTCACAGTGTAGCTATTTTAGATTTTGAGTAGATAATAGTCAGAATTTCATCCTCAGAAAGAGATCACATTGATGTAAAAGCTCAACGTGAGTCTCAGCTGAGAGTTAAAATTTTCTGCCTCATAATGTATTGTTGCATTTCCACATCTAGATTTCTTTGCAGGCTTTTCTTAGCTGTGCAGTAACGTGCCCTATGTAGGAACTGCATTTGTATACCTCAGGCTAGAATAAGCCCACAAGGGAGCACAAACTCCAGACTTTAGGACCACCAATATATCAGTTGTTAATAACCTTACAATGTTATTATAGCTAACACTGGAAACATAATTAAATCGGAATGATTTGAAACTGCCATTAGGGGAAAGACGATCGAGGAAAACAATTTCATCCTCACAACATCATGTTTTCATTGACCTACTTACAATAGCGAAGAAAATATGTCCCTTCCCGTTACAGCAGAGTAGATTTGTTCAGCAATTTTGTAATGCAACTGCGCAAGAGAAGACTGGCTGTCCTAACAACTCCAGGAGGGTTTGGAAAGGAGAGTAATGTTATTTCACACACTTTGTACTAAGATGTGTAAGTTCCTGTCCAACCTATAATATTATTAATGTAATCAATTTGGCAGAAAGTGCTTTGACTGAAAAGAAAAAGGGGAAAAAAAGACTTGTATTGGGAGGTGAGAGGAAAAGGGCTGTGCCTAGGCTGCAACTGTACAGGGGAACCTTTTACGGGCAGTCACGTTTTCTTCATCTTCCTTGATGCAAAGTCCCTGCCGTCCCTGAGACCCTCGGACTCCCTGCCTGGCATCTCTTGCAGCTGGGCAGTCTTGCCCTTTGTACGCTGGAGGGAATGGCTGCAGCCTGCTTTCGCTTCAGCAGGAGTTCCCTCACATGCTTCACGTCAGGGAAGTATTGAAATGCGTGAAGGGGCCTGACCCTACTGGGGTGCACAAACTCACACTAATACTGAGCCTCTGAAACCGCGCAAGTGTGGGCACGCAGCCTTCAGGACTGCGGACTGGACGTGGAGGAGACCTGAACATCGGTGCGTGGTACAGCACCGCTTCTGCACATCCAGCGCCCCTACCAAAGTCACTGAGCAGGGGGCCACAGCTGCAGAGCCCACAGTGCCTAAAATATTGCCAGAGAGAAGTCCTAGGTGAAACCACGGAATCACATCTGTCCTGTGAGCAAGGAGCACGGGATGCAGGTGTCCGGGTCACTCTGGCCACGGGGCATGGCGGTGCCCACGGAGTGGGCAGCACACAGGGCTTGGTGTGCAACTCTGCTTGTGACTTGTGCATGTGGTATTTAGTGTTGGTTGTCTTATGCCTGGGTTAATAAACCATCTTTATCTGAAAATAAGCACCTGCAGCTAGTCCGTTCTAGGCCACTCAGGTCACATTCATCCAGAAGGTGGTGTTGGTAATTTCGTATTGTCAGAGGCATTAGTCACTGCCATACTAGCTTAATAATGGACGGAAGGAGCCAGCTGGTAATTAACAAATTAAAGATATCGTGTACATTTTCCTCAAATATTTCATATGGAGCAAAAATAATGAGAAGGAGGGCATTTTGGGGGTTTAAAGCTGCTGCATATATTTAAAGCATCTTGCCTTGTTAAGAAATTATTCATTCTTTTAAAGGTCAGCTAGGCCTAGTTTTGCTGCTGTCCCAGGGTTCATAAATACACGTGTAAGAATTGTGAAGTAGGGAGAGAGCCAGAGTCCTGTCTTTTTTTTAACCCTTTAATTAATTCTGCCTTGCTTAACATATTCATCCCAATGGCTGTCTTCTGTGCCTGTTTTTAGGAGTGGCACAACTTTCTTGGTCTCAGCTGCTCTCTTTTGCACTTAACTTCCTTTCATGTTAGAAGTGGCTTGAGTTGGAAGATTATGTGCATGTGCAATGCAGTCTGTTGGAAAGATGAAATCGGCTTGTAATTGAAGTGAAGGAGAGACAAAGCTAACACAAATTGTATTAAACTGCTAGGAAAGACACGACAGTATGAATGGAGGTCACAATCGCTTTCATTATGTAGTGTAAATAAAATATTCCTGTATGCACAAGCTTGCTTTAACTCACTTGGTGTCTCCTTATTTTATCACCAGATGGTGACCAGCAGTTTCAAATTAAGATGCTCTCTGTTACCTGTTTGTGATGGTTGAGCGATAGCGCACTTTGATAATGTCTCCCTTCCATGCTGCTTCAGCCCAGTACTCCTTGATCCTCCTGCAGCCTGACTCCAGGACTTGGCTCTGAGTATCCCAAGCCTTTGACTCTGCTTTTTCTCTGGGGCAGGATCTGATCTGAGCACTCTGAGGCAGAAGAAGCAGGGAACAGAGCAAGCGATCGGAGGAGCATCATTTCTGCGGGTAGGGTGCAGTTAACTGTCTTCATGGGGAGCGCTTGGGTACTGGCAGTGGCTTTGATAAATATAATTTATGTTTGAAAACTTTCTTCTTGGAGAGAAAAAAATTACTGTTGAAAATGTGAATGGATACTTTTTGATACAGAGTGCAAAGCCTTTGTCAGACAGTGACAGAGTTTCTATTCGAACTTTGAACTTGTGGTACAGATGTAAGCAGCAGTACAATGCAATGAAAGGCAGAGAGGAATATGCACTGTAATACTTTTGCTCTTTGCTACATTTATTCACCTCTACATTGTTTGATGGAAGAGCACTGGGGATTTCAAAGAATGTGTTTCTGAAGCTTATGAAAGAAAAGGAATTCCATGTGCAATTTCTGTTAAGATTTTTAGCCTCCCAGGGTCAGGCTCAGGTGTTTGGAGTGCTTTACCACACAGAGAGTAGAAGTAGAAAAGAGCTATTAAGTTATTCGCACAATGCTGTTAACAAAGTAAACTTGTTTTGTGCACCCTGAATTCTCTTTTGTTGTTGGGGATGGCTTTTGCTTGGGGATTTTCTAGTAATGCTTTGTGCTGACTGTTGTCTCAGCAGAAAATCTTCACTGTTTTTACTGTATAACAGTAGAGCATGAACGCCCAGGCAACACTGGAGTCACATAGCATGCAGACATGGTGAGAGAGTGATCCGGCTGACCGCACTCGGAATGGGTGAGAGCAGACATCTGAGAAGGCAGGCAGAAATACAGGAACATGCCACCCTTTACCTGCAGTCCCACAGGAGTAGTGAGAACAGGCCCACATCTCCCAGTCTGGTGCAAGCAGCATGGCAGGTACTTTTTGCGATGCGGCCAACAATGCTGGTGCCACCACTGTCCAGACCGAGGAGCCTGTTGAATGCACCATGTTTCTCTTTTTGGTTGTGCTTCTGGATTTTCCCCCAGTGTAGCCCAAGGGCAGGATGTGGGGATGGTTCCACCTGGTTCTGTCCCTGGCACGCCATTGGGTGGCAGCTCAGCACACACATGGCACACACACCTGGCAGGGGTCCTGGCATCCACAGCTGAGACATAGCTGGAGAGTCTCGCCTGCATATCTCTCCCAGTGACAGAATAGCATGTCCTAGCATGGGAGCTGGTCCCGCAGGCAGAGCCTTGCAGGACATCCAAGGATTGCAAGGCACTTCAGATTTTACTACAATCAGCATCAGAGAAAATCTGTCACATTTTTCATCCCCCTGAAGCTCTGCATGTACACAAACAGCTACACAGACTTCATACTGATTATGTCCTTTTAAACTGCTATATTAGCATTGGTACTAGATTTTTTAAGTTATTTTTTAGCCTTTGAGTTAATTCAGTTCATGACCTTCAAACTTCAGATTTTGAAGTGCCATTACATCCCATAGAAGACTAGATTGCTGTTGAGGGGAATGAAAACAAATGTCATAGCAGGGGAAAAAAAGAAGTTTTCTGTCTTCGATCTGATAGTTTATGTAATTGGGGAAGGTAGAGGGTGTCTTTAATACCTGTCACTCCCGTGCACTGATGCTTTCGAAATATTTGGACACAAGTCATGGAGCTTTCTGTTCACCTGGGAATAAAGACAGACATTCAGTCTAAATCTCCTTAGTTACTACTGTTCTGTTCTCACATTACATTGCAGGTTAGTATTTCTGCAAAGAGGCTATACAGAAATCTCAGAGCAATTTATGCAGCAATGATTTGTCTTATTTTGGCAAAATAAGATCTATATAGCTCTGGATTAAAGGAGTGTGGTGATATTTGGATGTTGCCTTCAAAGCATTGCATTTCAGTACAATTACTGAAAAATAAACTTTGTATAGGTAAAATATGTTATTTGCTGCATTTCTTTTATTCTGAACAAATCTACAATTTTTTTTCTAGCTGTATAATTTTCTGGAAAAAAACCCTTTACTTCTGACATGTTTTGTTCTGTGCTCATTGCTGCAGTTGTTTAAGTCAGACTTAGGCTGTCCTCTTCAGTTTTTATTTTTATTTGATATTTGGGAAGTAATAAGCTAACCTGTGTGTTCTGTAATCAGTCTGGATGACGAAGTAATTCCACAAAGACTACTGCTCACCAGCTGATCACTGCACTTGCAATTTACTTTTACTAAGATAAATGCCAGAGCCCCACAGCTGAACAATTTGGTTCCAAATGCAGCTGGAAAACCATTTATTTATTTATTTTGTAGTTTTTAGCACTGACAGGTGTGATTCAGAGTTCCCACCAGGGTTGCATGGGCAGTAGTAGAAGTGCTCTAGTTGCTATGAGGAATTCTGCCTGAACTTGTGGGTGTGCTGCTGCTAGAGTGGTTCAGCGCTCTGTTTACCACATGCCTACAGAAAGTATTTCCTTTTATTTCAAACAGCCAAGCAAAACATCATTCCCAGCCACTACCTCAATGTCTTCTCTCACTAAAGCAGAACAACAGGTGACTAGATCCTGATGCGCCGTATCTGGCGCATTTTGCAATTGTTTTCTGCTTCTTGATAGTGCTGGGATCTGGACGTGAGGTCTTTACAGCTGTTCTGGACAACTCTGCTCACTGAAATAAAGACTGCCTGGTTTAGTCATTACTATTTGCTGAGTCTGCTTTTACGTGTGCATTTATGTTGTTTACAGGATCCCAAATACTATGTGTAAAGATCTATGTTGACATCTTGTAGTGAGAGTTTCCCTGCTGATTGGAACCCAGGCACATTTTTGAAGCAAATGGTTGTGGTGATAAGCGTGAGCTTATCTGCTCAGCCTGTTCATTTGAATGTAGCCTTCCGCGATTAATTGCTAGGATGAAAAATTCAGTCCATCCTGTTTAGAATTACATGTGTTTATTCAGTCCATTGTTAAAGCTGGTGCCATTATTCATGCATGATTTTTGCTTCCATGTAAGTTTGATTATACTTTGATCTTCTCCTGTAGCACCGGACATACTTTAAAAAAACGCTTCTCCAGAAACTGTTATTTCACATAAAAGAACATGCATATGAATCACAAATGAGAATATTACCCAACTAGATGTTCCTAGAAACAGGAGAGCACTTACGTGCAATACAATACATTAATCATTTATAAGGAGTCAGCTATTAAAACAATTTTTTTTTTTTAATGCTGTACATTGAGTACAAAGATGATGTGAAAAGCCTTTTCACCGAAGATGTCTGTGGGCTTTTGAAAATTTCTTACGTTTCCATCATCACACTCTAGTCGCAGATTGGAAAAGGAAAAGCTCAAATATACTAGTTTGGGTGACTCCAGGTTAAGGTACCCCTAAAGTGTGAGTATATATGTATGCACATGTATATACACATGGGTACATAGGTGTATCTGTACACATATAGGGGTGTATATTTTGGCCTTTTTTCTACAAGCTTTTATCTTTAAGGGAAGTCCATAGTGTGCTTTGTGTTTCTTCATGTCAAGAGAACTTCTCATGGGCAAGAGGTTTCTCTGCTTAGACGCTTTCACAGCCTGAGTCTGTGGTCATTGTAAGCAGATTTCTCAAATGAACAAAACTGATAAATCTAGCTGAGCTATCACTTCTTCACAAGGCTTTATGCGTGGGTTGCCTTCAGACTTACATATTTCTAAATGTCACTGATAAGAGAAAAAGAAAGGAAAGGAAAGAAAGGAATGAAGAAAGCTTCAAGCATTTCTGTTTTGAATTGCCTGTGTGAAGGTGTCATGTCTGCACTCCCCATTTGGATGTAGGACACGTGTCTGCAGAGACCAACACAAGCTCCCCTCTGGCAGATGGGATGTCCTTCAACGCCGGTCGTGAGCTCACTTAGCACCCCACCGTGCCCAGTGATGATGCACAGCATATTGGCAACTGCTGAAGCTGGAACCACCTTAGAGCAGCCTTGTACCTGGGCAGCTCAGAGAGGAAGCAGAGAAGTTGGGTTCTGTCTGTTGTGGCCTTTGGAGTCAGTCGCTGGATGGTGCTCGTTTGCAGTGGAGGTGGCAGGGCAGAAGACTTCTGAAGCACTTTTTGGAATTTGAGGCTGGCAGAGTCTGGTCTGACTCCTGCTTTTGGACCTGGATTATTATTATTAAGAGGCCTTTCACCACTGGGCAGTGACACAGAGCACCATTCTGCTTCCCTGGGCATCTCTCCCTCTGCTCCTTTGCTTTGGGGTGATAACTGGGCAAGGGAAAGGACTTGCTGCAGAACTGCAGTTACTTTGAAGCAACTTTGCACCACATCAGTAGAATGGCGGTACAGTCTGAATCACTTTAAATTCCCTTGTCGATGCAGGCAACAAATCGGAAAGGAGAGGTGGTTTGGGGGATTAATAGCCATGCCTTATAACTTAGCTTTTCAATAAAGAGCAGGCTTTTCCAAATATTGCAGGAAGTGGCAAAAGCAGCAGGAAAGAACAGACTTAACGTTTGTAAATTATCTTCTTTTTTAAGCGCTAAATTTTGGGCAAAAGAGATTGCGTTTCTCCTAGGAAGAAAAGTTTGTGTGATGAATAGTTAGTTCCCACCTAAATCCCTTCCAGTCTTCATACTGGAAGATACAGCAGTTGTGATTCCTGTATCAGTATTTAAAATGACAGGCTTATTTAAATCTGAGTTTGTCTAGTGAGACCGCTAAAACTATCACACCAGCATGATGACACCATGAAGGCTTTACAATTTAAACCGAATCTTTTTTGTCTCTGATGCCATCCTGAGCCCCATTGTGGTGAAAAGCCCAGGTGGTTTATGCTCTGTGCTTCCAGACTGACCTGTAGTGATTCTTCTGATTTTCCCTTTTTTGTGACCCCTCTGTAGACCAAAGTGCTGCACATATGTGCCCTTCACAGTCTCTGTGATTCAGGAGTGATGAGAGGAATGATGTTCTCTCTGTTTTAACCTGGCCAGCAGCAATCTTGAATAAATTGGGTGCATGTGATTGTGGGGCAGGGAGGGAAGATGGTCTTTGACGGAGACCAAAGTGAAGGTATCCCAAGTCCACTTTGTGTTTAGCATTCCTCATGGGGTCAAACCCCAAAGTAGATCAGACTGTCTGAGAGTTAGGAAAAGAAACCCCCACCTTTCTGACACCCTACTGCCCTCTGCTCTATTGGCTTTTTGGGAAAAGACACCCATGCATTCATATATGCATTCATTTTTCATTCATAAAATAAACCCTGTTTCATGCTCTGGAAATATTGGTGGTGGTGGAGAGTGCATTGCGTACATGTACTTTCCATAGCTTTAAATGTAATATTACCATTTGTGTCTGATTTTGAGAGATGCTGAGCAGCTGTAGCTCTGAATGAAGTCCATGGAATGCATACATAGAAATCACACTAATAAAGTGTAGCCCTTTTTACCAAGTTTCGCCTGGTTTGCTTTCAATGTGAGACATTAATACTTGCAATTCAACAGTTTATTAAAAAAGAACTCCTTATCTTTTCTCTCCTATTTATAAAACGTTGTATTTGTAATTTATCTTTGTTTTATACTGTCATATGCAATTCATGATCCAGATCAACAGTTCTTCTGACCCCATAGAAAGCTGATGGGTAGAATTGCTTGGAAAATAATCTCCCCTGGAAATCTTATTAAAACTAAAATTCAACTTGTTATTACAAAATTGACAATCCTATTCATTCACCTGTCCAGGGCAGAATGGAAGGTCAACTAAAATTTGAACGCTTGATAAAGAAGTATCACTTCATATTAGTGTAACAGACAGTCCAAAGATAGGATCACACATTACTAAAGGTAATAGGTGCAAAAAACCCACTTACAACAGCAACATCCTGTACATGTATGTGGTATTATAATCTTCCAAATGACAGCTCGCTCTGACTGTAACTCATTGTGAAGTAAAGAGCTTCTGGTGTGCGGGGAGTTCCCTTGACCCAGCGTGAGAACTTTATAGCTTAACTTTATGACCCCAGGAAATTAAATACATTATTACAATTCTAAATCTAGTCTTTCCCTGGCTGAAGATATTAAGATTTCTGTAATTCTGACTATTTATTACACAGTGGACACTTAAAAATTCTAAACCTTTGCTTTTTCTTTATAGCTCACAAACACATCACCACATTGAAGTGGCTGACATGTTGCAAGCTGCTTGTTTGGTTTTTTTTTAATTTTGGAGTTAGCAGAAAATAAAAAGTCAAGCTGTTAAACCTCCACCAGTTTTCACTTCGTTGGAGCTGTTACAAGAACTGCGAACCATACAGTCAGAGACTGGCTTCTACACGTGATATTTTGTGCCCTATGTGTGACATTGCAGAAACATTTTAAATTCAGCTGTTGAATTAGGAAAGGAGACTTCAGTGCCGAGAGTTCCTCATAGTCCCACAGATAGATCTGAGGTACAGTACCAACCGTGCCATCATCCCGTGGCTCTGGAAATGCTTGTTTACTGCCTTGGAAGGAGGAATTGCTTTGCTCCTCTTTCTCTGAAGGTCGGTTTGTGTGAAACCTGCTCCAGTTTTCCTTTCGGCACACAAATAGAATTGCCTGTTGCTTGTCTAGGTATCCTCTTTCTTGCATCTAATCCAAGCACACGTCTCGGGTTTCTTTTTCATCTGCTGAAATATGACTGTGATAATTTTATCTTGACAGCCTGTGTGGCTCCACTTGCATTTAAGCAGCAGTCTGACTGGCCGTGGGCTTCAGGCACATGACCTTGGGAGAGGTACAGACTATTCATGTTGTGAAAGCCTTCTGTGTCAGAGTGATGTGTGTGTGCATGCGTAAGCTACAGCTTTGTAAGGCCATGGGAGACACAAGAAACTGTCCTTTGGTGTCTCTCACTGCCAGACTGGCCGTGGAACAGTTCTGGGCTTGTTAGAGTTCCACTGGTAGCTCTGCCTCCTTTCTGCTTCCCTCCTCTATTTTTCTGCTTATGGAGAAGGACCCTTACTCACTGGAGGGTAATTAATAATGGAGACTGTGATAATCAAAACACATAAAAGTCCTGACTATGTAATAGCTTGGTAGCACCACCAATTAGGAAAATTGCCCAGCAGTTCCCATTATAGTACCCTGGTTTTCAGGGTATTTGTGAAACTTTTAACTTTTGAGCTGACATTTTTCAGGCCAGCTGTTTTCTTCAGTCTGAGTATTTTTTAAATATTTCATTTCAGGTGATTCAGTAAGACTGAGATCAAGGCTAGCATAAAAATAATTTGGCTTTTTCACCTTAAAAGAAAACCTCAGATGTTTTCTTTGGTGTGCTTTAGTATTTTTGTACTACAGGGCAAGGATGTAAACTTCGGTAGAGCACATGATCTTTACCTGAGGAGCACTTCTGCTTTGTCCTTGTGCAAATCTGCCCACATTTGGCCTATACATTAGCTCTCAGGGGGAAATAAATCCAGAGCAGCTTACCTGTGCTGGGAATCAGCTGCGCGTAAAGATCTTTGACGGATCCAGCCCCTCTGCAGGTGCTATTGAACCTCTGTGCCTGCTCTTGGTACCCGAGTCGTTCCTCAGTCCTGGAGCAGCTGGCAAGCTTTCTGCTTTATTTGTTGTCTTCACTCAGCTTCGGGAGACAGAGCTCTGGTGCCTGGTTTACAACAGAGTGGTGTGCTGAGTGAGGAAGTGGTTGTGAAAACAGATGTGTCCCAAGGAGTCAATGATTATACTCTGTGTGTGGCTTACACACAAGGAGGGCAATGCTGCAGTTTCACTGGCAGCCTGAACTTTGGCATCTCCTGGCTCTTAATGCTAAGGCTGCTGAAGCAAACAAACAATGTAACAGTCTTGTTACCTAATTCCCCTGGAATAATTCTGCATATAATGTGGCATTGCTTCTCATATTGTTGAATAAAGGTGAGAGGACCTCCCGTGCTTTGTAGTAGTTATACTGCTTAGCATTCAAAACAGCTTTGATTGAGGATTCCAAAGTACTTTGGGGCTTCCACATATTACCCACCCGAGGTACACATAGCATGTAGACTTCTGGCAGTACTTCGGCAGGACAGGTGGAGACGGGGAGAGGGACCCTTCTTGCTCTCGGGCAGCACCGTCTCAGGAGAAAGAAAGTGGCTTACATTCAAAGTTCATTTCCATTTTGGCTTAAGAAGAACTGCTTTTCAAAACTTCTAGGTTTCTAACACCATACCATGAAACCCTTAGCTAAACAGATCTCTGAGGGAAAAAAACAAACATGAGGAAAATAAATACATGAACAGTTTGAAACCTTGGTTATGGAGCTTTGGCCAGTATTGAGTAGAAAATAATCCTGCTGTCATCAGTGTGTCTGATGTTAGGATTGCACCTCGCTTCAGCTCTGCATTTTTTTGTTGTTGCTGTTCTCCTTTAGCAATCTCCCTTTTCTTCAGGAAGAGCCTTTTGATTCAATTTCTGTTTTGTTCAGTGTAGTCAGATGAATGTTATTTCCCGCTTATTAAATGCCCCATCCTTGCCGTATTTTATCCACATTAATAGGTTTAGTTGCGAACATGGGGGGAGCAAAGAGTTAATACTTTTTACTGAGCTACATAATACTTTTGGATGCATTTCTCTGTTGATACCCCAATCCTCTTACATCTGCCTAAATAAATTCTTTGTCACAGAAAATAACTTTGCAATTTATAAGACTGTGAGATCACTTGCCTCTCAAAAGATCTTATTTATATAGTCCTTTCTTGCTTTCAGACTCGCTGCTCCTACTCCAGCTTCCTTTCTGGTAGTAATGGTTTAAGAATAAATAAGAGGCGAAGCTTGCAAGAAATAGTATTTTTTACAAAGCCAACTTGTACCTGTTGAAAACACGAACAAAATTCTGTCAAATGGGAGTGGTGACATCTTAAGTAGATATACAAATCAACAAGTTCTCCCCTCAGTTATCTGTAATAAAAAGGCTTTTTGATTTTTTTCTGATCTCTTTCTCAAGATTTTCTGTTTCTGTGCTTGCTTGTCCTGCCTTTCACCTCACTGGACCTCATGTTTCTTGACTGCTTTATGAGAAATATTCTCACCAAGGCATAAAGAACATAGAGAGGACATGAACACATCTCAGTGACTCCATCTCTACAAACAGTTTCCAAAATGATAAAGTAATTAATCAGCTGGACAACTAAAAAAAATATCTATAAGTGATCTATTAAAGGCATAGTCTTTTATTAATGCAAGGCAGATTTTCCCACTTTGGGGAAATACATGTTTGGAAACAAACAAAAAGAAGAAATCTCATATCCCAGCACTTTACTCCAGACAAAGATTGTCTTCCTGTATCTTCATGGAAACTGACCGTTTCACAGACTGTAATTTGTGTGTTAAACCACAGGCCTTGGTATAGTGATGTACTAAGGGGTTTCGAAAACTATACTGAACTCAAACATTACTTAAATATGCTCTGGGCTTTCCTACCTGAATAAATGGATAACCAGGAGGGTAACTGGTGAGTTCCATGGACAAACATATTTCCCAGGTTTTAGATAGACTCATAGAATCATAGAATGGTTTGGGTTGAAAGGGACCTTTAAAGGTCATCTAGTCCAACTCCCCTGCAAGGAGCAGGGACATCCTCGACTAGATCAGGTTGCTCAGAGCCTCATCCAGCCTGACCTTGAACGTTTCCAGGGATGGGGCCTCCACCACCTCTCTGGGCAACCTGTTCCAGTGTTCTATAACTCGCATTGTAAAAAAATTTTTCCTAATATCTAATCTAAATCTGCCTTCCTCTATTTTAAAACCATTACCCCTTGTCCTATTGCAACAGGCCCTACTAAACAGCCTCTCCCCATCTTTCTTGTAGGCCCTCTTGAGGTACTGGAAGACTGCTATAAGGTCTCCCTGGAGCCTCCTCTTCTCCAGGCTGAACAGCCCCAACTCTCTCAGCCTGCTCCAGCCCTCTGATCATCTTCATGGCCCTCCTCTGGACCTTCTCCAACTGGTCCATGTCCTTCTTATGTTGGGGGCTCCAGAACTGGACACAGTACTCCAGGTGGGGTCTCACCAGGGCAGAGTAGAGGGGGAGAATCACCTCCCTCGACCTGCTGGCCACGCTCCTCTTGATGCAGCCCAGGATGCGGTTGGCCTTCTTGGCCGCAAGAGCGCATTGCCTGCTCATGTTGAGCTTCTCGTCCACCAGCACTCCCAAGTCCTCCTCAGGGCTGGTCTCGATCCATTCTCCACCCAGCCTGTATTTGTGCCTGGGATAATGCAGGAAAATCATGAATTTCATGTCACAAAAAGGAAAGATACTCAACTGAATAAGCCAATGTGCAGATACAAGCAACTGTGAGCTTATATTGCTGTTGCAAGTGGTTTCGTGTGTACAGAAATAACTGCTGTGCAGGCCAGGCTGGGTGCCAAAGTCATCTTCTCTGCTTGTATGGTGCTGAGGTTGCCAGTGCTTACCCCAAAACTGACGTAGCTGTTGGCATAAGCCTAGACTAGCAGTGATCACTTTGATGTCGGAAATACAATACAGTGTATAGGCGACTTCTTTACAAAAAGAGCAGCAGAGATAGGAATCCCTCTGGGTCCGTGATGAAAAGTAACAGATGGGCAAGAAAGGCGCCGTGCTTGCTGGAGACCGGAGAGGGGAAGGGGAGTGCAGAGCACAAGCATGGTTTTTCTGTTGCTCTGCTGCCACATACCAGAGCCTGTTGCTCTGTTTTTCTGTTGCTCTGTTGCTCTGACCAGAGCCCTACCACAGCATTTTATTTGCAAACAGAATTCAGGTGTCTGTGTACAGATGAGGTTAGAAACAAAGGCTTAAAAGAAAGGCCAAAAAAAAAAAAAAAGTCCTAAATTCCAAAAAGATTTAAAATCTTGGCTGCGTAATTGCAAGTAAAAATCTGTGACAGTTACTCTCCAGTCATATGAATCAAGTGGCCTTTAAACAACAAAACTGTTTGGATGATCAGCTGGGAAGTGGATGTAGGATGTCAGCTCAAGTGGGCTCACTTTACTGACATCAAACGTAGCTTTGGAGATGAAACTTTGCCTATGGCTGCGTGCTGAAGGAATTAAAACTCCCGCTCTCAGATAAAATATGTAGTTCATAGGATATGTGATACCGTGAGTTGTGCTTCCCGTCCCAGGAATTTGCACCTTACGCAGCAGAACAGAAAAAAACATTGTAAATATAAATACTGAATGAAGAAATAGATATGGCTCATTCACAAGAAGTACCATTGCTAGAGTCATCGGTTAATAGACAGCACAACCTACACCAAAACTACTACTTTGAAAAATACTGTGTCGTTTGAGGTTTTTCTTTCTACTAGAAGGATGTGGTGCTGTCAGTCCTTCTACACTCTGCAACAGAAGCTATTTTTCCTACCTTAGTAGCACCTCTATTCATTTAATAACCTCTTTTTGGAATTAAGGATACTTGAACATAAAATATTCATTCTTACAGGAACTGTTAAAACTGAAGTACCCTTTGTGAGGCACAGCAGCTTTTTATGAGTTCTGTTTACGCATTGTCTAGGCTTGCCAAAGAGTTTTGTTTCTACATAACCCAGAGCATGGCAATTTCTTGGACAGGGATGTCTTTTATCTTTATTTTTTGCTCCTAGCATATGGTCATTGCTCGACAAGAAGGCCAGAGCTTGCCCTAATAGAGTCAGATTCTGGCTGCTGAGAGCACCTTAGTGTGCATTTCATTAAAAAAAAAAAAATAGCACAGAAACAGTGAGTTTAAAGGATATGATCTTTATCAAAGTAGTTTTAGGTCTGAGCAGCCTCTGTCCGGATTCTTGTTCATGGCTGTGGAGGACATATATTCAAGACTGCAAGGGAAGTGGCAATTTGTTCAGATAAATCAGTTGGTCTGGAATTTACTATTATTAGCGTTGTTATTTTAAAGGTGAAAGGCTGATTTTGAAACATGAGCTTTTCTAAGCAGTGTGTCAATTTTATGTCATTTTGGAAAGAGCTTTGGCATCCAGATTCATATATCTAGCTGAAGAGATAGAAACCTCAACATACTAAAGAGCTCACTGACTGAGACGCTGAGACCATGTCTATTCTAGTAAACACGCCGCAGAGATGCGTCTGGCACCAAGACAAACTAGCATGGCACAGCACATGTCCATGCCAGTGAACTCAGTCTCCAGAGTGGGGTGGCCACAAGGAAACAACAGCTTGCTGAAAATGTCTCTGGCTCCTGAAAACTCCCAAATTGTGCCCAAGAGCCCTTTGGAGAAAGGAGGGCTGTTTAACGCCAAAACCATGCCAGAGACCGCTGTAATGCTGTAGCAGTGTGGGCAACAGCTCCAGCTCCCAGGAGCGTTCCCTTGTCCAGTTTCACTTAGTAATACAGACATAGTCTTATCAGGGAGGTGGAACCGATAAAGAAGGAGCAGTGGTTTGGTTGCCGTAACTCACCATGGTGTTGCAAGATATCGGTTATGAACCCCATTGCACGCTGTAATGGCTTGTTCAATAACTCTGGGCAAGCTGCCTCCGTAACAGTTCCTGAGTTAAGTTGGAACAAATCTGCCCTGGGAAACGCCAGAGTCCAGCTTGACTGCTTGTCTTTTGCTGGGCAGGATCTTGCTATCAGCAGGATTTTTCAAGAGACATTACATGTTTCCTTTCAAAAGCGATGAAAATATTTGTGGGGAAGTCTTGCCATTGGATACAAAAATGTTTGTCTCCTGGGCCCAGCACTATAGTCCATGTGCTGCAGTAAATCACTGATGCCCTAATTTCTGGCATTAATTTATTTCAAAATTTCTCTGTTTCTGGCATTCTGTTTTCTTCTCTTCACAAATAAGTATTTTTATTGGTACCTTTTCCTCATACGTCACTGCACATAACATGGTGATGTTACTGTAGTTCAAGTAGCAACATGTAGAGCTGCTGTCCTAGGGATGCCAGCTATTACTGGTGCATGTGTGCAAATAGATAAACAATCTGCATGGAAAATGTGGTATCAGAATGAAACTGGGCTTCCAGGGTTTGTCAGCTTCAGTCCAAATTGATCCAGACTGTGTTAGGATGTGCTTGTACATAGGTGTGAGAGGGATCACAGTCAGGAGGTGAAATAAAGGACTGGTACTGCACAGCTCTGATTCCTTTTCAGAAGAAAGTTTTCCTGAGTCATGGCTATAGAGGAAACATTAGTTTGTGTGCACAATGCTAAGCAGACAATTCATTCCACACAAAGTCTTAAAATTATGTAAAGTTTGTTTCCATTTCTGACTGTTAGGTGAAGATCTGTTTGCTGATTGCCCAACTTATTAAAGTAGCTGTAGTCAAATACCATAATGATGGGCATCGTGGGAAAGCTTAAATATAGAACTGCCCATCATTCTGTTTCTACCTGATTCCCTGATGTTATTCAGAATATCCAAAGGCATCAGAAAAAAAACCCCACTCCTGTGTAGGCCAGCTGAAACTGCTGAGTACCCTGCAGTTTAATAATAACAACAATAAACATAGTGACATTTTTAGAGAGGTAGATTTATTTCTTTTCTTAGAAAGAAGTTCTGTGCTGAGTAAGCAGGCCAGCTCTGTAAATTCCTTAGTATAAATTAAAAAAAATATTTGACATGTATATTAGATTCAGGCTTTGGAACAGAGTTTCTAGTTTAATTTGCAAATATTTTCATTTTTCTTAGGGACAAGAGTCCTTCCACTCATCCTCCTTGAGTCTTTTAATATGAGAGCTTTGGTTTCCAGTTCAGTCTTTGTACTTTCATGTTTCTGTAGCTAGCACTCCCATAGTCTGATCAAATGCATTTTAAGATGTTCTGACAGTGGTGATTGTGCATGTAAATTGCCATCATTGGGTTTTTAAAGTCCCAGGCAGAGCAGAACTTCTGAATACAGCTCAGGACTCGATCCACAGCCTAATATGGATGTAGAATGTCTCTG
This sequence comes from Chlamydotis macqueenii, assembly GCF_036417535.1. Lineage (NCBI taxonomy): Eukaryota > Metazoa > Chordata > Aves > Otidiformes > Otididae > Chlamydotis > Chlamydotis macqueenii. The sequence goes on from NC_141557.1 coordinate 118,483,198, forward strand.
GCCTCAGCCTCTCCAAGCACGTTTGGAGCCTGCCAGGATCTCACTTTGGACCGTTTGCATGATGAATTCATCCTGAGCAGTAAACAAAATGTGGTTAATACTCTAAATAGACTGCCCCATTTCCTGGGTTCTCTGTGCTTCAACTGTTATCTAACTTCAATAACAAGATTTTTTTCAGAACAGAGAATTCATGTTTCATCTTTTTGTTGCATCCGTGCAGAGCCATGTAGCAGAACTGCGGCACTGTGAAATGGCTGTTTTACTTAAAAACTAAACTTGAAAGATTGATTTAACTCTTTTTTAATGTTTTTGTCCTAGTATTTGTAAATTCCCTGCTTATAAAGTTTACCCTGAGAATTATTTTGTAAATGTAGTGCTATCATGCTAGAAAGAGCAGAGCAGTTCCTGGGTAGGACATCTGTAGTCCTGGGCAGGTGGCTCTGGGTGGCCCTGGTTGAGCAGAGGATTGGAGCAGATGACCTTCAGAGGTCCCTTCCAACCCTAACCACTCTGTGAGGCTGCTCCAGTTCCTGTGAGCAGGAATGTTAACCACGAGAACTGGACTACTTCATTTTGTTTGTAGTTGCCAGGTAAGCTGATTAAAAGTCAAAATCTCTCTTCAGTGTCACTCCAGACATGGATGGTGGTGTTGTCTCCTTAGGAAGACTTAAATCTGCACTCTCTGTCCACAGTGTATGGCAATATGGGCAGGCTGGTAGTGGGAGATCTGGACATGACACAACAGCCCACCTCAGTGGTTTTAACAAGTAGTGTTATCTATAGGGAAAGCCCTGTGGGTCCTAGGAAATGAAGCAGGGATTTCTACTTCCTATAAAAAGATAGTTTAGAAATTCAGAAAAAGACATTCCCTCTGGGATGTTATTTCTGGCCCTTGTTTGTTTGTTTTAAATGGAAGTTCTAGAGGGCAGAGTTTGGTTTTTGTGTTTCACCTGATGCACTCCAATAGGAGGGATTCTCTTGCAAAGTTTTGTCTCTGATGATCAGAGCTAGTAACCAGCTCACCAGCTCTCCCCTGTTCTGCTCCAGCGTATTGAACCTGAGAGTCACCAGAGAATTACACAAGCTGCTTTTTTTTTTCTGGAGGGCTGAATTACCTCCAGAGAATTGCCAGACCTTCCCAGATAGTAAGAAACTCTTCCATAATTTCATGCAGATGATCTCTGACCACCATTAATCGTATCTTTAACCATTGTAGTTGCTTTCTACTGTTGTCCCATGTCATGGGATTATTGCTCATCAAGCCCTGTTGGTGTTCTCAGCATTTCATTTGTAACAGCACTGGGGTCATTGCCCAATCTGCCTAATAGCTAGTAAAGGCTAAATGTGGGGACACTTACCCACTTCCCCAGAGAGGAAGAGCTCAGACTGGAAAAATGTGTGTACATTGTTATGATTGAGGTAGAAAATGTATTATTTCTCCTGCTATCCCCAACAGAATTCCCCAAGTTAATTGTTTTGGAGATGTGGGAATGGAATTTTTTTATATGAAACTTCTTCTTTAACAAAGTAGTTAATTAACCCTTGAAGAGTAAATGATTTGGGGGAATGCAGTGCATTTAGGATTTTTGTGAAACAATGGAACTCAGATGGATCTAACTTAATCTTACACTACTTCTCTCAGCATTTCATTTTTTTCCTGGTGTACCTTTAGCCTCAGACTGGACACCACTGGACATACTACACTACTAGCAGATAAATACTTTGGAGAGGAACCTAGTTTACTGTGAAGACTATGAGACACTCTAGAAACTAGAAGGTAGAAAAAGAAGCAGGGGGGAAGGGTTTTTTTTTAAAAAAAAAAGTAAAATTTGTTTGTCTTTGTAGTCCTTGAAAATGACGATGTAGTTCTTCATTTTGTCCAACCGTTACTGAGTTCTTCTGCAACACCGGGGATACCCATAGCACTGTAGGTTACTATTTCAGTTTTCTTTTGTTCTCACCAGTGATCTTGTAAACACGTAGGCATGTGCTCTACTCTGTCCAGGTCATTAACTCTCCCTAGTAAAGAAGTGTTCAAAAGCATTTCCTAAACATCATGTTCTCTCCTCTGATTCCTTGACCTGGAAGATACTTATTAGGTACCTTCATTCATCAATACCTAGTTAAGTGGTCCCTTATACATCTTGCAAGATAACAAAGCAATTCATCAAAAGTATTCCTCCACAGATCCCATTCTTCACTATGTCTTAGTGGAAAGATTTGGTATACAATAGCTAAAGAAAAGAATGCTAGAACTATCATTTTTATTTCTCAGAAGTTATTAATGAGGTAATTTGGTAGAAAACTACTTTTATAGGTGATTATATTTGTAGTTGTTCTAATGCACCAGAAAAAAAGCCAAAGGTTGGCTACAAAGTAGAAATTACTGAGAAGACAGAAGAGGTGAATATTCTGTATACCTCCTGTCATGATTTTGACTCCTGGTACAGATTTGTTTTCCAAATATTTGCAAGTAACTTTCAAGTTATGTTAAGAAAGCCCGAAAGTGTATTGTTTTGTTTATGATTATTATTATTTGTCTCGTTGTTACTGTTACGCAGTAAAGCTTGAGGTCTAATAAATATATTTTCTTTTAATTCTTAACTAGTTGGACATTAAAATAATGTATTCATTTTTAACATGAACTTAAAAGGAGTTTTATAGGCTAGTACACAAGCTTTGGGTTTGGGGCTCTAGCATGGCCTTATATGTGCTTAAACTGGTCTTAGGGATGAAATGGGCATGGTTAGTTGCATACTCACAGTGAAAAGCTAGATTAACCAGTCTCTTAAGTAATCTGACATCTTTCAAAAACACAGATAAGTGTTTTTGGATTCAGCGTTTTCTCTTGACAGAGTACTTTTAAGAGACAAAGTAGACAATTAAGGAAAATCTTCTCTGACCTGGAAGCTTCTTACTGCCTTGCCTATGAATCAGGACGGTACCAGGGTTTAAATTCTCGGAGCATACACGTGCCACTGCTTCCACCTCCTCATAAATCTGCTGCACAGTACATCAGCTCCCTGCATGTCCCCAGGAGCTGGATCCATACCTGTGGGGCTGGCAGGGCTGTGCAGTGGCGTAGCTGTTCCTCCCTCACAGTCCTGGGTAGATATGCTGCAGCTCTTATCTTACCTTGACCCTGTCGTCCTCTCCTCCCACCAGGAACAGAGGAGATCTCCTAGCTGAGATTTCAAAACACTTGATCACAGCCTGGTTTATTCACTACCTTTCAGGCTGGATCCTGCTTGTTTGGCAGCGTTAAGCCAAGGCAAACCCACAGCTGTCTCCAGCTCTCCTCATCACCCCAGGCCCGGCAGGCAGGCAGGCAGGCAGGTGCTTCTAGAATCAATGCAAGCAATCAGGAGACTCCCTTGCCGTATTTCAGTGCAAAAAAAAAATCCACCTTCAGCTACATCACCATGCTGGAAACAGCCTTAAAAGACCATTTTGCGTACAAATAAGACTTTACTGATGGGGGAAGACCTATCTGGTGTAGGCTGATGGTGGTACTGAGTTCCAGGGACTGGTCGTGCAGAGCAGTATCCAGTTCAGGCCTCTGCAGAATGTTTTGTGGGAACCTGCTCTCTACCTTTTTGTATGAGGAATGTTTTGGATCACGTAGCAACTCCCATCCTGGATGTGTATGGAGAGCAGGAAAGTATTGGATCACGTAGCAACTCCCATCCTGGATGTGCATGGAGAGCAGGGCATGGTGTGGACGGAGGGAAGCCTTGCCTGTGTGAGATGCTGGGGCACAGTCAAAGTGTCTGCCTGAGACTGGGAGCTGGGTGTCCTTTCTGTGTCCAGTGATATAACAAGTGTAGCAAGAGTTGTTTGCTGAGTTGAGAAGGATCATATTTTCCATAGGGGACCAATACCCAGGCAGTCTTTTTTTGAACTTTCTGTAACAATCGCCAAGGACAGACAGAAAATAAATTGAAAGGAAGGATGGGTTGTAGCACGAACCAGTGAAACACTGTCTCAAGTAACTGTTTGAAGGCTTGTTTTAGCATCTTGAAAGGAAGCAGGAATTCACGTGTTTTATTTTTAGCTTGCAAGGGAAGAGTTATTTAATGTTCCTTTATATCTCATCTCTGAAAATGTTCTCACTGAGGCAGGATCTGCAGTCTTGGAGCTAGTTAACCCAAGACTTGCCTGCCTGCTAAAATTTATTTTTGCAAAGGGGAATTAATGAAATTGTTTTTCCCCTGTAAATTTTTAAGTAGAACTGATTCCAAACTCCAAAATCAGTAGAGTGTTAAGATAATTTCTGCTGCTGGCAGTGATTTGTGATTCACGGTATACAGTCGGGTGCATTTTGCTTTCAGGACGTCATAAGCATTTTCAGATTTTTATTGTGGAGTTGCTTTTGTTGCCATTGACTTTTATTTTGGTTCCTGTTAAATTATATGCTATTTGTTTGCTTAAATCTTTCTAAAGGAATATTTTAATCCAGGATTTTAGTAGCATTGCTGTGACTGGGCCTTAAATCTCTAAGCAGAGATGGGATAAGCTACTCATTTATAGTTAGTGCTGAAAAAAACTCTCTCACATTTCCCTCTCCCCTCCTCCCTGATCTCTGAACTTCAGTACCAGGGCTCATTCTTTAGGTTCCTGAAAATGAGTGAAATATTTATGATAGTTCACTTTCCAGCAGTTAGGTAATGAATGGGGTTGCAAGATGTTGCTGGTCAATACTCACACCTCTCATCCAGCGCTCTTGGGTCAATAAACATCTCCGATGCATCTTTAACCTCCTTGAGAGACTGCTGTTATTTTCCTTGCTTTTCTTTCCTGTGAGGTAGCAGAACAGGGTCAGCAGCAATGAAATGGCGGCTATCACCTTCTCGAATGGATAAGACAATTTGCAAAGCATGTATTAAAAATAAAACAAGAAGTCAATGATTATCAGTTTTTAGCAAACACATTTCTACTGATCTTCAGACTGATGCCGCATGATAACAAAAGGAGAAGCTCTGCATTGAGGCAATATAATTTCTAGTTATTTGTACTATCTTTTCCCTTCATTTTGGCTTGGACTATTTTTATTTTAAGGTCTAAGACCTGTAAGAATAATAACAGAGAGCTAACGTTGTTGCTTTTGAACAGCACGTGTTGAACAGTGTGGCTGGGATAAATAGGTATTTGGTTAAAAAAAAAAAGACATCCTTTTTTTTTTGTGCATTTACAGTTTGCTGAAGTAAAATGCTAGCAAGGAAGAAGTTATGCCTCTCAGAGACTCTTCCCTAGCTTAAGGGGTTAGTAATTGCTACCTACCTTCATAAAAGAGAATTACTGGCATCCCTGTGCTGAGCGGCGTGCGTGTGGGTGTCGGGAAATAAGGCTTCTTCCAGACCTGGCCACCTGCTTGAGGAGCAGCGATGGCAGTGGGAGGGAAATCCACCCGCCAGCGAGCTGAGAGTGTTGATTGATGTCTGTTTTCACTGCCAGAGGGGAACCAACGGCGAGCTTCTCCTTTGTGCGTCTCTTTTCCTCTTGAGAAGAACCAGGAGTGTTTATTTGGACCCTGCTGCAGAGGAGAGGGAACAGCCTACACACCTGCCAGGAAAGGGAATCCTAAACAACTGCTCCCGCTCAGAAGAGATTGGGAGCTGGGCCAAACGTTTCATATGTGGATGATTAAAATTAGACTCCTGCATTCGTATGTATGTTCTAATTTTTAAAGCACTGCCTGGCTTACTTCTTTTCACTCCTGCCTTTTATGTAGTTCCCTAATGGGTGAATGCTTCCCCCTTTCCTGTAGCTCTGACAGTAGCCCTTGTACTCACTGAATGTACATTTATCTTTCCTCTCTGTAATGATACCTGATCACACACATAGGAACACAGCTTCTGTCTTTCATTTTCCACTAATATTCCCTTGACAAGTATCTTTTTGAAAGGGAAAAAAAGTGATAATCTCTCCTTTGGAAAAACAGCCAAGTGTGGATGTGGACTTGGCTTTCTGCCTCTCCTCCTGTGCTTCTGCCTGAGCAAACCGACGTTCCTGCAGCCCACACTCACTGATCTGAAGAGATTCAGGTCTGGCTGGAAAGGCATCCTGAGGACGAATGGGAGAAGGTAGGCAGACTGGCACAGCATTTGCCTACGATGTGCTTGTTTGCAGCCTGTTCTATTCACAAGCACCAAAACCATCAAAGGATAAAGAAGCAATAAGGCAGCGAGGGCACTGCTGCATAACTGCCAGTTGCAAAGGATGGAGGCTTACAATGAGCCACACAAAACTGTTGGTGCAGGAGGATTTTGTGCCAAATTTCAGCTTTCTGTGTCCTGTCAGCTGGATGAAGCACATGGAGATGCTTATCATCATTAGACAGTGATTTGTTCCCGAGAGCTCTGAAGCATTCAAAGACCTCAGTACTTCCAGAAAGAAATCGTTATGTTTCAAAAGACTTTGAGTATTTTTTGATGTTTCCCTCTTAACAGCTCTTCTTAGGAAAACGAGGAGACTTCCTGGAATTAGTAACTGCTAGGAAAGCCCTATTAATGCTGCTGTTTATAAGCAGCTGGATGTCTGCATCCTCCTACTTCACACTGAATACCCACTACTGAGTCTAAGGGCCACAGTGGGGAAAGAGCAGGGGAGACCTGTGCTCCCCTGGGGGGCTGATCAGTCAGATTGTGATTCCACTTCAAAGAGTAGACTCCTCTGGGCAAGGAGGCAACACAGTCTCGACTGCACTCTGTGTGCTTGGCTGGTGTGGGCTTGCCCATCACCTTGGTAGTTGCAGGGCTGTCCTGGTCGTGGCCCTTTCACATGCACCACCATAGAGGTGAACAGCCACCCCTGTACCTTTCCTGGGGAAAAACCTGCTCATGCAGAAATGCTGAGTTATTTTCCCTGTAGAAGCACATCTTGGATGGTAAATCGAGGCTTGAGTCCTCCCCACATGGTCCCAGCTGGGGCCTGGTGAGGGTGCACGGGAACTCCCGGCACTGGGTCTCCTTTCCACTGGAAAAGCTACAAGCTACTGGGTACAGGCCAAGGCAGAGCGAGGAGCCAGCTGATGCACAACCAGTTCTTGCCCTAACATGGAGTGAAGATATGGCTGCAGGGCACACACAGATACAAAAGAGTTTTTTTTAATATCAAAACAAAGAACAAAGCACCTTGTATAGCAAAGTGAAGTTTATAGCTTTCTTCGGCCTGGAAAAAGACTTTTCAGAGCAAATAGTGCTGACGTTGTCTCCTAACAACCCTGCGCTGCTTACTGGAGGTAGTTTATCTAAAGCTGTTTTTTCATTCCTGCGTATTTTAAGTTGTCCTCTCAGACCTTCAAAATTAAACAAAAGCAGTGACTTTGTAACAAAACATCCCAATAAAAAAAATACTCAACTGAAATTAATCCATTTTTACTGAGCAGCTCCCAAAAGCCTGCCAGTCGTCGTAGTTTTAAAAGGACTTGCAATTTATGCATAACCTCTAAGCATCTCCCTCCATCAATAAGAATCTTCTGATGTTGTATGGAGTACAGAGATGTATTTGAGGTATAGTAAATGGCATTGTTAACTTTACAGATGCAAATGTTAATTAAATATGAGCAGTAGGGCAAAGTATGTGTAAAAGAAATTTCCAGAATTACTAAACACCTATTACTGTCATCATAATATTGGCAACTGAGCAGAGGGAGAAGCCAAAATATGTGCCCCCGAGAGCAAAAGGGGAGCAGGACTGAGTGGTTACACGTTGGCCGTGGGAGCTGAACCGTCCGCACGTGTGTAGCCCCTGAGAAGCCCCTGCGCCTGCTGGTTCTTGCCTGGGAAGACTGTTGCAGCCTGTCTCCCCACAGCTGAAGGTGCAAGAGTCATTACATTAATGAGAGAGGAAGCTGGAAATTATATACAAAGGAAGTCTTTTGAGAATCAGGTTTCACTGTTTCAACTGCTTAAAGGAAAACTTGCTTAGAATAATATACTGTCCATAGGAAGTGTGTGTCTGTATAGGTATGTGTATATATGCTCACAACATACGTATGTGAGGAGAAGGAGCTTTCACCATGGTCCATCAGCCTTAAGCACATTGCATCTATTTCTTCTGAAACCCATGACTTCATTAAATTAAAAAAAAAAGACATTAAGAAACTCCCAAGATAGAGTGCATGCAAGTGTGTGTGTGTGTGCGTGCGCGCACACGCGAAGGAGTATGAGTAACTTATCTTCATGTTTCGCTGGAGCCTTGGTATTGTCAGAGCAGCTGAATCACTGCCTGTGAGCTGCCATCTTTGCCATGGTGATAATTCGGCAGCGTGCCAACCTCACTGCCTACCATCTCTGAAGAGCTGACCTTGTAACAACATCAACACTCTTTCTTTGGCTTTTGCTGACATACTCTAGGCTCTGGAAACTGTTTTCAAAACAGATACATAATGAAGTATTGTGCTTGTAAAAGCAATTGTGTTTCCATCCGTCAGATTATTTTAGGATGTCTCGCCTGCCAAAGCGCAAAGCAAAGGAACAGGCAGGGAGGACATAGCTCTTAGATAAGTGAGAAGCTCTCCGTATACAGGAACGATGGGAATCAAAAGTAACCTTCACAAAATCAGAAGTTAACAAGAAAGTGGCAACTTAGCGACTCCTTGTGCTGTTCCATGATAAACCAAATTGTTTCTCAAGGTCACAAACAAAGCAAGGACAAGTGAGCAGAGCTCTGCAAACAATGCGAAGAACACACAAGGGCCAAAAGCAAGGGAACCTATTGATTTAATGCTTGCTGTATACCATTGTCTGTCTGTCTTCATGCAGCACTCTGCATTCCCTCTGCCCACATCTGTGTGCCAAACTTCACATGCCCTCTGCATATCCACTGTGTTTGCCAGGACCCAGCTTGCAAAGGAAGCAGAACAAACCCGATGTGGGACTCACTCCATACCTGCTACTGCTTTGATCATGGGGACCAGTAGTAATAAAATGCTGTTGCTCATTTTTTTTCCTTCTTGCAGTCCTTACTAAATTAAATGCATATAGCAATTACTGGTATCCTGAATGACATTTCATGGAAACTTTTTGTGATATCAGAGACCATATAGTGGATGCATGGCAAACTTTCCTTAAAAACTGCCATGCAGTGCTCAAGAACTGTACATATGATTAGGTAACAGCTATTTTAATTTTAGATACGGGATTGGAAAATGCAGTTAGATTAAACCTAGGACTGTAGGTTAAGACCAGAATGAAGGATGTAGCTAACAAAAGTCTGGAGGCAACATCTTCATGAGACACCTTAGTTTTCACTCCCCCTCAGAGATCTATTTTCAGGTGTTGTCAGAAAGGAGAGCACTGTAATTTATACCAAGATGTTTCCCCTGGATCCTTCTTAAAGTGCAGTCTTTTAGATTTTTTGAAGTCAGGTGAATATGTTGTATATCTAAAGTTCCACTTTTACTTGCACTTTGAGGATGAAAATTGTATTGTTTGCCCACTTTCTAACTTACCTACTTAAAAAGCCTCCGCCAGATAAAGCACTCTGACTTCAGCTACTTCTGACGTTTTGAGGAGCTTTAAGCTTAAATTGAGTTTGGCTAGCACGTATCAATGTATTACTCTGCCTTTATGCATCGTTTGTATATGGCCAGCAAAACTTCACCTACTGCAGAAAAATGTAAGAGAACCGGTAAGCAAATTATACTTGATTTTGCATTATTTTCTAGCTTATTTCTTTTTGTAATTCAGTGCAGGATTTTAACCTGGAGGTTTCTGTTAGGGCTGCATTTTCTTTGGGGATCACATTTCTTCCTGTGTTGCTAGCACTTGAATTTTTGGGCCAAACTGACAAACAGGAAAAGGCTGAAAACAGGATTTTCAATGTGAAAATAACTTGCCATGGGACCTATTTTCAAACCTGTAGGCTCTTTGTAAAGAGGAAGACTGAGTCTGTTACTCTTCAGGACATTTGAATGATGTAGCATCTCAAACTGCAAAGAGGGGTGCTTGAAGGGCCTGTTGTATGTCTTCTAGATGGGATGTTCAAGTTTAGCTTTGAAAGGAGCATTTGTGCCTGAAAAAAAAGAGATTTTGTTGCCTTAACCAGTGGCATAGCTAGGAATGGAACTTGGAATGGTCTCCAAGATATGGTGGACAGGCAGTGACCAAATCTTTTTAAATGTGGCCACCATACAGGTTCAGATTTGGGAAGTCTTAGGAGCTAGTTGGGTGGGCCGTGTTGAAAATGTTTGCCTGAACCAAGCTTGTAACAGAAATTTGGTGCAAATTAGCCTCCTGAAAGCTCAGTTGTCTGTGCAATGGAAATATGCATTTTTTTCTGACAGTGAGAAAATTCAGTCTTTTAGTGCCTGAAACTAGTTCGTAAGCCACATGGCTTATAATTTGTTCAGCTTTACACTAAAAGCGGAGACTAGTTTTGGTGCATTGTTTTCAAGTTAAATGCTGACGGCCTGGACAGCAGAAGCCTACTTCTTACAGGCTTGGCTTCTTCTGCATGGATGGCAAGAAGGACTTTTCCGAATGACTTTCGAGGGGACTATGAGCTCATATTCCTATTTGCTGTGTGACAAAGACGCTCTCAATGTGCAACTTTTAGTAATAGGTAAGGAAGGTTTTTCTGTCAAAGGACGGATGAAAAATTGTTCCTTGTGAGAAAGCTGATTTGCGACTATCCAAGGTAGACCTGCTAGGATGTCCACCAACTGGTGCCTAAAAAATGCAAATTACTTTTAAAAATCAGTATTGCTTGAGTCTTTGCTTCTGAAAGCAAGAGAGCTGTGCTTTAGCTGCTTGCTGAGCAGAGTATCAAACTGGACTGAGAAGAGGAGAGTGCCATGGAAAATAAAGCTGTAGATGGAGCCAGATTTTTTCCTGGTTTTGTGCACAAAAAGGTCTTGTTACAGCTGTATCCTTTAAGCCCCGAGGAGACAAGATCCATTGCCAGGAAAGGCTTTTGCATCTCTGAGCGCATGCTGCCTCCTCCATCAGCCTGTATTTTTCTAAAAATAATCTTGATTTCATACCTTAGCTGTTGGACCTCCTAGCAGCCACAATAGACGCAGCCTCCCTGGAAAATATGCAGTAATATATAAAAGCACTGGCTGCACTCTGTAAGAGAGGTTGTACACAGCTTTTGAAGAGGCATCCTTTGTATTTTGAATTGTACTAAAGCGTAGTAAGCTTATCCTGAGCCCTTTTCACTTCCCTCAGAATAAACAAGTTGCTTCTGAATACTAGGTATCTTACTCAGCAGAAGAACAAGAATTCATTTTTTTTCTTTAAAACAAAGAAAACAAGAAGTCACTTGGCAGGGGGGAAAGAAAAGGTTTGTTTTTCTAGTCCATAGGGAAACTTGTCAGACTGCATAGCCTGAAACGTCTGCTTGGGGTGCTTGATGGTTGCTAACAGTCGAGGGAGCGTCCTGAGACAGGTGTCATATTCTCTGTTTGATAAGCAGGGAGAAAAGCTGCCCTGCACTGACAGCACGGCTTTGGAGGCTGTGCATCTGTGTTACTGCTCTGTCAGTGGGAGATCCCTTCTCCACCCCACGCTTCTCATCCCTCCTCCTCGTGCCGGGGTCACCATCCTTATAGCTGTGTCGGCTTCTTTACCTGTCTGGCTGCCAGGATGCAGCCTGCTGCTGCCGGAGGAGCGGTGATGTACAGCTGCGCCCTTTGTGGATGTAAGAGCTTGCAAACAGCCCATCGAGGTACCAGAGGTAGGGACGATACACTTGTGATCATCCAAAATATTTTCCCAGTACAGAGATGTCTGTGGCTTGAGGACTTCCTGAGCCAGAGGCGAGGTCTCCACATTGAACAGCACTAGGGTATGGTCAGATGGTGGTGTGAATGTCCCCAGGCATTGTGCCCTGAGCCAAGCCTGCTGGTCTGTGTTGTAAGACCACTGTGCTCTTCCTCTCCATTTTCTCTCCCTGGCAAAATGTAAAGACACTGATGGAGTTTGATATCTACCGTGTACTCATACTGCACCCAGGACTGCCTAGGCCTGGCTGAGCAAAGTTGGACCTTAAAATGCACACTGGATGTAGCTGTACCCATAACGTTGCCCAGGGTATAGCCAGATGGCACAAGAGCAGGCTGCAATCATTGACGTGGAAGGGAGTACCTCCATCACAGAGACTTGTCTTCTGCTGTTTCCAGTGGCTGGGAAAAAAGTAGCAGAAAAGGCTCCTCCCATTACTGGCCACAAACAGTTTCTGTCACCTAGAAACATATATTGGATTGGGAGTGAAAAGCAAAAAGCCACAGCTGTAGTGCGCCAAAGGAAGCAAGCAGCATCAATGGCATCCTTCTGCAGGTGTTGGCCACCTTGTCCCCGGTTGCTGTTTGACAGTACAGCACATTAGGCTTTCTGCTCCCGGAGCCAGCCTTGGGCATCTAACACCTAGCACCAAGGGAGGAGGTGACAAATATTGATCCTCACTCTGCAGGCTCAGAGGTGCTCAAAAAGTACTGATGGAGTGACCTCCTGTGCCTGGTGCCAAGCCAACATAAGATGCGCTTTGTATGCCGAGGCAGATTTGACAGCAGTGTGCTTTCATGGCAGTCTCGGCTGCAAGAGGTTTGTGCTGCTGAGTGACCTGTCAGTCACAGGCTGCTTCAATGGTCATGGCATCCTAGCTTCGGCTCAGGGGTGGAGGAAGTGGCTTTGAGCATTGTGTGTACACACAACAACAGCATCAAATGGACTTCGGGGAAAAAAAGCAACACACCAAGTGAAAGGCTTTGCCTTTGTCTTGTCCTGCATCTTACAATCAGCACAGTAACATGTGACCTCCATTTAAAGATTTTTTTTAGTCTGATATAAGAATCCTAATCTTCAGCATTACATGTAATTCATTGTGTCTCAGCGCTGTCATCCTAATAGTACAAAATTTTACAGTGTATCAGTGTTTTTTTTCCTCTCTCCCCATCCCTCATTTATAAGGGGTTTCCCTCAAAAAACTAATTGTCCGTTCTAATAAGCATGGACATTTTTAATCTGACTTACTTTATCTTGAGAAAAACCTCACTTTGGAAGCTGGCAGCCAGTTGGCTCAGTCCTACTGGTCCAGAAATATCCAGCAGCAAAATCAGTAAAATCACTGTGTTTACGCTGCTGTGAATAAAGAGCCGGGTTCGCTTGCCTCTCGGTGTGCATTGGCTCAATAAGTCCTCCAGCCAAGTGCCCTTTGAGTTTTGGAGAAGAATCGTAGTTTTGTTTTCATTCTGTGGCCAGAGATTAGTGTAATTTTAAGACCTTAGTGGAAATAACACGAACATAATAACAGGTCTCTGAGTAGTTTTTCTTTGAAACTCTGGGGGCTCAGGCAGGGCAGGGGAAGCCTGGTCTATAAAAACATCGGCAAGTGCTACTTGCTGTATGTTTGAAGTACTGAGTTATTCGGTAGCTAGTGAAAAATAGAACATCCACAAAGAAGCAAATAAAACTATTGACAGTAAGCAAAGATTTTTCCAAGGGCTTTTGCAGCTGCTCAATTTGGAAATGATATCTGAAGGGCTCTGATCAGTGAAATGGGCTGTTGATTCATGTCTTGCCATGTTGTTCTCGAGGTGGGTGGATTAGAAATTTTGATAAAACTCTTGAAATTACTACAAAATCCTATACTGTTTAAAGGTCCTATACAACAATGTCAGAGCTGTATTTATTGTTGTAGTAAATACATTTTTCAACCTGTCAAAATAAAGAAGAAAGGTTCCCCACACACAATGTGTCTAACTAGTGGCTGTAGTGCATACCTGGATGAATTCCTTGGGAAATCCTTGCCTTCATCAGAGGATGATGCCTTTCATGTCACGTGGGTGAGGATTAAGTGCTATTAACTAGAAGGATGAAAGCTGGTGCAGTTGCTTTAGGGAGCTGGAGAGATGTTTAGGCTTTCGGCTCACTTGATTTATTGCTCAGTTATTACACTGTGTGATAACAATGCTGTGTGAGAAGCAGGGAGAGCTATACATTTCTGCCTGATTTCTAGTAACAGCCTCTCAAATAACAGCCTGTGTTAGCAGCTGCTTTTTCCTTTTCATATCTGAGGAAGAAATGTTTGAAAGCATTTATACCATCTGAGTGAGTTAGAGAGAGAAAGAAGGTGCCCTTGTCTCCAGCTTGACCTTTGTCATTTATGTTTCCACAATGAGCAGTGAAAACTAAGGCATGTTGCGGTACTGGTTGCTATTTTCTTATCTCCTTATTTATGTGGCAGTATAGAGAGAGGCTAACAGGCATGTAACTGATGAGATATTGAGGGCTGAGTGGTCAGGACATCTGGTGTGTCACGTGAGTGGTCAGTGAAAATCAACTGACCCACCGGCTTCCCTCACTTACGCTCTTCACAGCTAATCTTTATGTTGGTCCTGGTGGAGGGAGTGATGCCTTTGGTTAAGAAGGAAAGGTGTTTGACACTTTGCAGCTACACTGCAGGGAGATGCAGTGTCTGTGTCATAAGTTAATTGTCATTTTGCATGTTTGCATGGTGTGAGAAGTGTGAGATACTCAAGCTTCTTGGAGCTGATGCTGCAGATTTTGGTACAAGCCACAGAGAACATATGAACTGAAACTTCTGAGAAAACCTGCATTAAAACCTGAACCAACTCCAGCTGGATTTTCTGAGCAGCTCCAGAAACTACTGATAGGTTCATACGAGCATCAATTAATGATCATTAATACGGTTACGATTCATAGGTGAGGCACACATGCCTTGAGCAAGAAAGTTTCCTTTCTAGCTGCTTACACCTTCCCCTCTGTATTTTTTACCATCATTTGCCTCCGCTGTGTCCTCTCTCTCCTGCCCTGATCCTGTCTTTCATCATGTCTTTACCTGTTACTCTGCCCTCTTCTCCTCTCCTCCTCCTCCCCAGTCTCTTCTGGCTTCCCATGCCGCCCGCCTCCCCAGGACACCCTCTTTCTCCTGACCACTGCCATCGGGTCTGGCTTGCTCGCTCCCCTCCCTGGTGTAACAAACACTGACCTGAGGCTCAGAGGGGCAGGTGGGTGGGTAGTCCTCTTCAGTATCAGCCTGATGCTGGGCCTGTTTGGTTACAGTCCAAAGAGTGCTAGCAGGAGTGGTCTGGCAAAAGCCTGTCTTGGATATTTCTAAGCTGCTTGTTTATGTGATCATCTTACCACATTAGGCTCATAAATGTCTGTGTCCCCAGAAAAATGCTGTGAGATAGGATATGCTATTAATCCGTTTTATAGATGAGGAACTGAGATCAGAATGAACAGGGAATTAAGCCAGCGCCTCCTGAATTACAAATTAGTATGATAATGCCATCTTTATGAATATGCTCTTTATTTCAATTTGTCTGGACAATTTTTTCAAGTACGATTGCAAAAGAATGTGAAAAGTGGAGGGAACCAGCTCAGTTACAAGGCTGTTCTGGTTTGGAGAGGGTGACTATAGTAGGAGGGAGGAAGGAGTTAGGGAATTACATTGTTATCAGAAGTGCACACAGTATTGTAGTCTTCATGTTGAAATCTGTTAATGTTGATAGTGTTGGGATTTTTTTTTTTTCATTAACTGTTAGTTTAGAGCTAAGTTATTTTCAGAATTTCCTACGGAGATGGATACCTACACACATACATTATAACAACTTTTCCTGGTGGCATTCCAATTTCAAGGCTCCTGAGGTACGATGACAGAGCTAGGGACCCAAGTATCTATCTTCTCAGTCATCAATGGAGACCTAACTGCTGGATGCGCATGAGCCTCTTTGGGGCTTTGAAGAAAAATTCTACCTTAGACCTGAGAAACCTTTCCAACAAAACTGTTATCAAAACTAGGGTATGCAGATGATGAGTGTTGTATTTGATAAATCAGCATTTTCTTCTTACAAATTCCTGTTGGAAAAAGTCCCAGCTGGCTTGGCTTTTCACACTGTATTATAAGAAATGTTCTTGTCTTTCGTGTGCAAGTTTTGAACTCTATTAGCAATGCTTGCTGCAGTGTCTGAGCAGATAGGCTGATTTCAATTATATTTTATTTTAATTACTTTCTATTTGTTTTCAGTTCAGTATCATTTAAAAAAAAAAAAAAGACCAACATTTATTTAGGGTACCAGTACTGGAATTAGCTGTAGCAGGAGTAAGTGAAGTTAATCACTAGTCGAGAGAATGGAGATCTAAACTCTGACCTCACAGGACAGTAAATCAGGAACTGATCAAAGTTTTTGAGATGCTTTCAACATGCTTTTTGAGATGCTCAACAGAGGTTGCTGTACTGAGCTCCAAAGAGTGCCAGGAGTGGGATGACTATGCAACAGAGAGAGTAGACCTGATTCCGCTTCTCTCATTTGATTCATTCTTCTTCCTTCCAGCTATCCAGAGCAAAAAAGATGAACCAATCAGAACTGCTAGTAGAATTTTCCATTTGGAAAATCAGACCTACGTGCATTTTCTACTGTACTCCCTGTGACTCCTCTGTAGACTAGGTAAGGCATCCAGGTGCCTAGTGTATCCTCTGAAAGTTGTGCTTATTTTGCGTCTATGTGGTGAGAATCAGGAGGCTGAAAACAAGCCCTAGGTGCACCTCTCCACTCATTCCTCCAGGCTGAAGAGAATTTGAGCACAGGATCCCCCTGTTTATCTGGTAAAATTGTAGGCCAGCACAAATAAAGAATGACACCAGAACTGTAAAATTCCCTCCACACTCAGCTACTAGTTCTAAGTATTTATTGAAAATACTGTTAAATACAAGTGATTTCTAACATAAGTGTCCTTTTGCAATTTTTTTTTCTAAAACCAATTTCCTGCTGTAAACCAAAAGTAATGTACCCAGTTACGAATAATGTTGCTTTTATTGTATTCCTTAAGACTTTGCAGCTTGCCTCTCATCCCTCTACGGAACAGTTTTTAAAATAAAACATCTTCAGTGATACTAAAATATAAATAATAATTGTCTTTAATTTAAAAGCCACATTTCATTTTGAAGCATTTATGCAAAGAGTCCGGGATGTTTTACTATTAAAATAATTTCCATATGGAGACCAACCTTGTTGCTACTGAACTGAACATGAGCAACAGGTTTGGTGTCAGGTGGAGCAAACTCAGGAGCAGAATGTTCAAAAGAGAAAGTAAAAAAAGAAAAATCCACTACTTTTCTTGAAAATCATTAGCTTTGATTTTTAACCAATTATGTGAGTACAGTATTTTCAAGGTAAATGTGGACCCTGCTCACATACAGATCTTTTGAAAACTAATTTTAGATTATTGCATCTCTGAAAAGTTTGTCAGTTTGTTGTTGTAAGAACCTGTTGTAGGCAAAGCAAACAGGTCTGTTGGGCTGATGCTACCTGAGGACAATCGGGATGGACATAGGTTGACATTACTTAGACTGTGGGTAAGAACAACTTGGTGCCCTTTGTACTTGTCCCTTCCTCTACAGTACAATGAGATAGATATATTGTTCTATGTGGTCTGAATTTTGGGCATTGCTTCCCACACTCCAGAAAGCTTTAATTTTAAAATGCAGGAGTCTCAATCTGTTTTATAGTGCATCTTTTTGCCACAGTTGTATCACCTCTCTCACTCATGTTAGCTGTGGTTGCTTTATGATCTGCATGCATTTCAGCAGGGCTGCTGCTGCTTCTGTAGTGCTTGCTGCCCTGGCTGCGCAGGTGAGACGGCCGGGAGACCCTGGCTGCCCAGGAGACCCGGGATGCCCGGGAGCCCCAGCTCTCAGTCTTACAGACAAGCAAACGCTTCATTTGCATTCTTGTTCCCAAGTGTTGACTGGTGCTCTCAGTACTAGTTAAATTAAAACTGTTTTAATCAGCTGCAGCTGTATTTTAGTTGATTGCTTTGAACACAGATTCCTAGCTATCTTCCCCTGATGTCTATCCTTAGATATATTGATAATATCTGTAAAGATAGATAAGGGCAATGTCAAGATGATCTGTATTTACGCAAGTGCTTCATTTGGAGATCCACAGTGTAATTCATCAGTCATTTCTATGTGCTTGAATCCCAAGAGGGCAGAGTCACCTCCATCTCCTGGGCCACAGTGCACTTAACTCATCAGGTCATAGAGGGTTTTCTACTGCAGTGCTCAACGTGCAAAATCATCCCTGAGAATGGGCCGCTGTTAGTCACCTGAAAAGTTCTGTCCTTTCCACTTGCAGGTCGAAAAACAACAGGATTCTTGCGCATCATAAATGTCCTCTGCCCCTTACACAAACATCCAGTGACGCAGGTCTTCTTTTGTCCAGAATTGCTGAACAGGTGCTTTAGGGCAAAGAAAGCCATGCAGTTCTACAGTGGGATGAGGACAGATGCTGCTTTTAAGATATTCAAAGCTGGAAAAGGAGAAATAGATCCCGTGAAGCTCAGGATAAGTATGGGATTTAGAGGGTATATTAGGGGCACTTTAGAGCTTCCATTGCAGGTGAGTAGTAGCAGAGAGAAATCTTTCCTATTGTGCTTTGTGTTTTGTTGGTTTACATCCAGAAGGAAGGTGAGATTAGGGGTTCTTGCATGAACGTGGGGAGGAATTTCAGAATGCATCAATGCCCCGTGGGCAGAAATGCCACCATGCCTTTTACACTTGTGTGCCAGGGAAACAGGAGTCAAGCTGCTGGCTTTCGCAGCACTAGTCTGCAGACTGGAAGCTCTTCTGTCTTCAGAAAGGGCTGGATCTGAAAGGGAACAGGTCAGCATGTCCTCAAGCTCCCATCCACAGTTCAGGACTCTCACTGTCTCTCAGGTGTGAGGGAGTGAGTACCAGGGTGCTGGCCTCTCTTCCCACGTGCAAGGTATATATACATCAAATAAAGGGTGATTTCTCAGAGCACGGGCACAAGAGCAGAAGTGTTAGTAGCACATGCAATATTGTGGAGTTCTTATCTTTTCCAAAGGTTCACACTGGTGTGCATCTTTTGGTGGAATTACAGTGAGAAATTTGAGTATGCAGATGAAATTAGATGATTAGATATAGGTCATTTACCAGGTGGTTGACAGTCAGTGAAAGAAGATATTAACATCCATGAGTTTAGTGATCTGTTCTAGAACAGCTATAGGTGAAACGTTTCCCGGCACCAGGAGATCTGGATTCCCAGATGTCTCTGCTCATCTTTGATATGCAGTCAAATCAAAACCCTATTTTATAATTTTTGTCCTGTTTCACCTTTTGTACTACGGATGACAGTCCTGTATATGTTTCTCAGCCCAAAATTTGAATGCTGAGCATGCTTCCATTTGAATGCTGAGTTTTAGCTTGGTAGGGGAATCAGAGGATTGAACCTCTTCCATAACTTAAACCAGAACTTAGTTTTCAGTTCTTTTTGTTTTCAGGGAAAAGTACGAGCCTGAGTATTGTCATGTGTGGCATTTTATAAATTGTCAAACATTGTTTGTAGGACTATTTTGATAACGCTCAGTTCCCTTGGGTTCACAGTTACAGGTACCTCTGTGCTATGGTGATTGTCTGGTACAAATACCAAATATTGCTATTGAAAGAAAACCAACTGTAGTTAAATTTAGGTAAAAATGAAAGAAATAAAACATTGCTAAAACAAAGATGATAAACTGATTTTGAGAGAATACTTTTCAACTTTTCATCTGATATTAAAAATAGAGCTTAAATTAAAAACAGTGAAAATGCTAAAAATTGTTTGACCACTTCTTTTAAAATTGAATGAAGAAATGTCCTTGTTCAGTGAAAATTAATTAAAACTACTGTTTCACTTGTCATGAATGCAGTTTGGGTTGATGCTGTATTTTTAAATGATCAGGAACACAATCCAAAGGAGTCATTTCTATCTGAAGCCCCAGGTGGTCTCAGTATGGTTCTTGTAAGACTTGTGCAGGTCTCCTCAGGAAGGTAGGGACTGTTTTGCCTCTTTTTTAATCACCATCACTTCTCTGCTTTACACGTTGGCCTCTCCGGAGCAAAAGGCTGCTTATCTACTCAAATAGAGTGGGAACTTCTTTTTTTTTTTTGTGGAAAAGCACGGGGAGAAGATTTCATTTATTTTCATTTGTGATGTAAGCAGTAAATGAATCCAGCCTGCCAGAGCTGGAAATCAAATGTGTTAACTCCTTACAGACTTTCCTGCCGGAACCCCTTATGCCAAAACTCCTTATGGGATGTTTTTAAGGGAAATCAGTTGGATCAATGTCAGGAGAAGGCAAACCAGACGGCTGGCTTCAGCAGTACTTCTGCTCCCTGCAGCCTTGACTCCATCCTACAAGCCCAGGCGGATTCCCCAGTGATCCCGTTCAGGGGTGATACCTCTCCTGGTTATTTCAGTTCCTACTCTCTCTCATCTGCTGGCCCCTCTATTTTCCAGCTGCTGTTTGCTGGGCTTGACAGTCTTTCCCTGCACTGACAAGGGGACAGCTGTGGTTAGTTTAAGGCTAGCCTCTTGCAGCCTTTCTGGGGACCTCCCTCTTCCACAGAGCCACGTGCAGGGACAGAAAATGGGCGCAGGAAAGTTTCTTCCAGGTGTGCCCACCACATGCTGGTTGAAGAGACACATTTTAGATTTGGCAATAGGGTTGCTGCAGTAATTCTGAAATCTGTTTCAGGCTCCGTGTCTTGCACGATTGCAACAAACTGGTTCCCTGAGGAAGCCGGGAGCTCATTCAAGCGTCTGAGCTGATTTTAGCCAGGATGTACTCCTGTTTTCTAAGTCTAAGTGAGAGAAGGTGTGGATATCATGAACAAGGTCCCAACTCGCTAACTTGGAGCTCTTTGGACATTGGTATGTGTTGTAATTAATCTTATGACCAGATGAGGGAATTCAAATGTCCGACTGCAGTGCCCCCAGTTGGAAACTGGAGACTGCTTCCTCTTCTGCACAATGACAGAGTTCACTGAAACAAGCACATTAGTTTACAACAGTTAACTATTTCAGATCACTTGTGTCATTCTGTCTTCTTCCATCTTTCCTTTTGTTCCCTATGTAACTATGTATTTTACCATGCTCCTGACAGGAAAGTCAGGCTTGTTCTGGTTAAGTCATGTAAAAACCAGCTCTCTGGTTTACACACTGTTTGTCATCACGTTTTCCTTAAAGATTTCTCTAGAAAGGCTTTTACATTCTTCACAGTGCTATTCCTCATACTTGCTTTTCTTGCTAATAGCAGACAGATGCAGTTGTACTCACAGATTGTTGCTGATGGTGCCCTATTTAGTTAATGTCACTTCTTTCTGAGTAGTGTTAGATTTGCTGAATCTGTCCATTTTTACTTTTGTTAAATTAAAAAAAAAAGGGCACATTAACATGCTTTCAAAGAGATTTAGGGAGAGGGAAACCACTATATCCCAGTGCATGAATTAAAAAAAAATGCAAATAGGCTCATAAATGAAAATCAAAAGTTGTTTTTATTTAATAGTTGCATGTCTGTCAATGCAAGATTTGTTGGTTTCCAGTCCTCACAAGGCTTATGAATGTGCTTAATTGGACTCTGGATTCAAAAAGCAGAATTTCTTCCACGCTGCAGAGCAGAGGCACAGGAGCTGGCTCAGTTTCGACATACCCTGTAAACAAGTATTCAGAGATACTTGCTTTGCTAGATGTGATTAGGCCTTTTAAAGAGGGACTTTACATCTGATTTGCCTGCTTGAGGTCAGCCAGGTGATGGAGATGTACTCTGCAAAATATAATGAGTTAAATGGCAGAAAATTTAGGCTGGTGCACATAGCTTTACATGCGCTTTACATGCTCCACCTGGTGCAGGTGGAGTCTGCTGTTGGGCCAGGACAGCAGCAGGGTGGTGGACCAGGTAAGGCAAGGTCCAATCTACATTTCTCTGAAGTCCATGCCTGAGTGTGGATCTGTATCCACTGCGTAGTGCTGGGAGCAATGAGATCCTGTGAGCTCCATAGTCAGCGGGGCTCTTTTCTTTGTGTTAGGGCAAACATACAGGGAAGCAGTTGGCTCTGCGGAAGCAGTGAGGAGATGGAAGTATCTCAGACATGTTACTGCCTCCTACTGATTTTCCAAAGATAGTAAGGCAAGTTGCTAAAAAGGACAGAAGATGGCTATTGGCAAAACACGCTAAGTAAAATAATTTGGGGTAAGATAATAAAGCAATATGTGAAATAGTGAAATTTTGCAGCAAAATTTCACTCTTTTTTTTTCCCTTAAAAAATGTAGATGAACCATGAAGTGTAATCAAATATTAAAGCAAGATTTAAAAATAGTTTCACTTAGTGCACTTCCCTTGATTTCTCATCCATGTTTTTATTTCAAGATTACTTTTATTCTATTACTACTTTCTCTCTCCTCTGCTATTACATTCAAAAGCCACAGAAACAGAAGTACAAAGTACTGTTGAAACTGTAAAGCAAACAAAAGAAATAAAGAAATACTTATTTATAGAATTGTTTTACTTGAAGTCATTTTAAATATCACTTAATAATAGCACATTTGAAAGTCAGAGAAGTGATTTTTTTAAAAAGGTTGATTGTATCTTTTAAAGACTGTTTATATAAAAACTGTGGTTCTTTATAGTAAGAGGCGTAGTCACACAAACCCCTGTGCAGATTACTGTTGCTTGAGGGCAGAATAACTTCCACGGCATTCAAGGAGGCATGCTGTTTCAGCCCCATAGCAGAAGACACATGCTGCCTGGCAGCACAGTGACACAGGAGCAAGCTTCAGAGGACATGTATAAAAACAGATAGGTAGGAATTTGTTCTCGTTGCCATGGTGTTTGGACACTGCTTACTTCACCTATCAGCCAAGTCTGGTTCTTTCCCTCTCTTCTGGAAACCTGCAGCTCTAACCTGTAGCCAGATTCAGCCCCAGGTAGGCAGTCAGGTCCCAGTACCATATGGACAAAAACTTCACTGAGTGTTTTTAAAGTAACTGCTGCTGCTGCTGCTGCTGCCTTTGTCCTCAGGGCTGGGGAGAGGCAGTGGGGCTGCTCCACGCTGTGATGAGATTCTCAGCTCCTGCAGGTTGATGGGAAGAGAGTCTGAGAGAGATCAGGGGTGCTCCTGGGGTCTCACCTAGCTGGTGGCCTCTTTGCCCCAGTCCCACTCTACCTGCCAGCTAACAGAATTGCTCTCAAATAGAGATGCTTAGCTCTTCTAAGATTTGTGGCAGCTCAATGATTAGCTCACATAAGGGGTGAGAGGAGCTCTCCACATCAGTTTTCCTTGTACTTTGTGCCAAGCTGTGAATATAAAATGCCAGGTTCTGGTTATAAATGCACTCTGTCTGATATATATGGCACGCTTCCCTTGATACCCTTAAACTAACTGCAACAAAATGGACCAGACATGCATATCAAGTTTACCTTTTCAGCTACTGATGTCATGGTACTATTTTCAGGGACTTTGGTTTTATCATGGTGCCATTACTGCCAATGAAGTACTGTAGCTGATAGGTTGTTGCCATATCCTTCATAATTTTGAAAATAAAATATCCTTGTCTCCCTCTGGCTGAGTGGTTAAATCACGTTACAGTGGCCCTACTTGATAATTTTCTCATGAAAGACTCAAATCCTAGGGTTAATTAAAGCATGGAATAAGTATCTAGGGAGGCATACATAAATGCTAACAGGATTCCTACCACATATCTACAGAGGCAGACATCACCATGTGTAGTTTATGCTAAGCTGAGGACAGAAAATACTTAGATCTCTTACAAGGCAGAATTTTTATATTTTGTGACAGATGTAGCAGAAAAAAAACCTCAAAAACAAATGATAACAAAACCACACAAAATTTGATAACAACGATACGTAAATATATCCCTAATAATCACAAGGATTAGACATTATGGGAGATTGTATAAAGCTTTGTATTTACAGGAATCTTAATACCTGTTCCTATCAGAGGAACCTGGATCTAGGATCAGAAAGCAAGGAAGACTGCTGTGTCTGACTGAAACTGCCGGGGAAGCTGCAGCAACAAGAATTACCTACTGATAACGTAATCTGGCCAGTGCTGCAGGCCAGAATATTATGGAGGAGACCAGCATAATCCATAATTAGATCAGAAGTATTGTTCAAACTTCTTGCCTAAAAGTCCCGGTTTTGAGAACGTCCACTGGCACACCCCATCCACCCCGGCATGACTGCTGGCACCGGCTTAGAGGGAACGGTGCCACCTCCTGCCTTCCACCCTCCTCCTTGGCTGGCCTCCATTTTCCCCCGAGGTTTGTTTTTCTGTAGTGGCTTGACCTTCTTTAGTTTATGCTGAGTAGCTGAGGTAAGGGGAAATAAATTAATGAAGTAACCTAGAGGTTTTGGGAGGCACCCTCATGGCTCTTCTGTCAGCAGCTGTTTGGACCACTCTGGCATAAGGAGTGGTCCATAATTGCCTGGATTTAGCTCTGCACTCCTATAACTGATTTTGTTCATTTTTATAAGAGGTTAGGGTTTGTCTGCTCAAAGCAGAGCCTTAGGAGGTATACTGATACCATCTGCTTTCAGTGTCCAGCTTGGATGCAATTCAGGGGACAGTGTTAGGAGCAGCATTTCCCTGTAACTTCATTGTAGAGAGGCAGGTGTCTCTACGTGGGCAACTGAGGTCATTCATGATAGATGCTTAAAATAGAAGATATGCAAATTCAAATAGTTTGCTCTCTTCACCTAGTCCATTCCTTACATCTATTTATGTCTTAAATGTGATTTGTCATCGAGCCGCTGAAAGAAACCGTGCAATCTTTTAAAATTGCCTGCCCAATGTAAAAAAAAAAAAACAACAAACAAAAAAGCATCGACATTATATCGTGACTGCATGCCCATTACAACACGTGTGTCCCCAGCACACACAGACGTTTCTCGCCTAAGGTACCTGGGAGGTGGTACAGCAGGACTGCAGGGCAGGCAGCCGGGGGGAGCAAGAGAGCAGGAGGCTGCTGAACAGAACTGGAAGCAGCCATGTTGCTTTTGGGTCGGTGGCGAGAGGCCAGTGGTTGGGCTGATTTAGCCCAGATGGTTTTTGAGGCAATTTTAGGTATTGCCTTTGTAGAAACATGTTAAAATATAAATGAAGACATGTATTTTGACTAAAACCCTCTCTGCAGGAGACAAGTGACTGTAGTGGTAGGGAACCTAATTGCTAATTTATTTGGGAATATTTTTAAAATGTGGTCTTTTGAGAACCATTAGAAAAAGGCTGTTTCATCAAACCACTCCCTGGCCCCTTGTGTTTGTATGGTTGTTCACATGCTTCGGAGGTGCTCGAGCTGTCACTCTGTTGTGTAGTCATGTTCCAGTCTTCAAACGTTTGTTCTCTGCAGTGTCGTATTGCTGCTTCATGTGGCGATCGCTAGCCTTGTGTTCAGTGCCATAGAAACCATTCCCTGAAAGGGCAGCAGGATGAGGTGAGGAACATGTCAAGCACTCCAGAGAGAGAAAAAACGTGATGCCAGGCCTGACAAAGTCTTGACATGGATGGCAAATACCTGACAATGCTTTGTGGTGGCCAGTGAGTTGTCCTTAATAAAAGGAGAAGTAAATAAGCAATTCAGAATAGTGAGAAAAAAATTATGAGCAGCGCACCAGTATTTAACAAGGGATTGCACAGACCAGTCCTGTGTGGAAAAAAATGCTTATGGCAGCATGGGGAATACAAGTCAAACCTCCTAGATCCTAGGTTGTTCACAGCCAGCACATTCACCTTGGGGAAGAGGTAGGAATGATGGGAAAGAGGCTGGAAATGATGTGTATCCTGCTTGCTTGCTTGCTTTCTTCCTCTCTTTTTCTCTTCCTGCATGCAGCCATGGAGATGTGTGCAGGCAGGGGCACTGTACTTGCTCTCTGCCCAAGATATGATTCCTCTTCTGTGGCACACTGGTCCCCCTGGCCACCCCGCGGGCTCGTCACTGGTAGGTGAAATGCAAGGCTGAGCCCACTCTCCAGATGGTAGAGTGTTTGTTCATTCTGACCTGTTTTGGTGAAAGTACTTTATTTTTGCATTCAGAGTTTAATTGTAGCCAGAGGCACACACCAAGCGAGAAATCCCACTCATCAAATAATTGAAATAATTTTTTGGGGTACTGTGGGTTCTCACTCCATAGGATCTCAGACCATAGGACTTGCCTGGGCTTTTGACAGCCAGCGGCATGCGCTGCCAGCTACGGGATACTTGTATCTTCAGGGAGGGGAGAGTAGGAGGAAGGAGGGGCTGTAGAGACTGCAGTTATCACAATCCTTTTTTGGCTATTAGGAGAATAAGGCCACAGTTTCGTAACACGAACTCTCTGACTGCTTGCCTCAGTGCAAGGTCTGCCCCCATGCCAACGCCGTGGCTGCTCGCTCCTGTCTCTGTGTGGCGCCTCCCCTGCACTGCCGGAACAAAATATTTACAGTGCTGTGAAGTGGCTCAGCCATGGAGATGTTTCTGCATTGTGTTTCCATTGCTCCGCTCCGGCCTGAAGCATTGTTAATTTGAGAAGGGCACCCGAGTCAGCTTGAGCCCAGACAGGCTTGGTAGTGCTGGTGCAGCTGCAGGTGTGCCAGGCGGAGGCTGGGCCCTGCAGAGCACTCTGGCTGTCTCTGCCCTCCCGTGCTGTGGCTTGCAGAGCTGCTCATGGGTTCTCCGAAGCCATGCTGGACCCATGCTGTTGGGGCTTTCAGGACCCGCATCTCCGAGGAGCACCTGATGGTGACGTCCAAGCGGCCGTATGTGGGCTCGCCTGGGTCCAGCACAGTGGACCAGGAGCCAGAGCTTGCACACCATCTTGCCAACCCCCTCAAGAGCGAGCTGGGTGCCCCTGTGCCGTGCCCACCAGCCCTGCTGAGACACAGAAGCTGGCTCAGGCGGGATGTGGCTTGAGTCGATGGGGCTTAATAGTTCTGGCTCCTTGTGGAAGCAATTAAATGGGGAAAAAAAGAGTGACCACTGGCCTCTATATAAAGGAGAACCTAAACTGTGATCATCGGTGGCTCAAAAATCAGACAGTGAATAGACCCAACCACAGGTGTTTTCTTTTAATATCTTACAATCTTCTGGGGTCTGCAGCCTGACCTTCAGCCATTTGGGCAGCACTGGGGAGGCCTTTTCTACTCATCAGCCCAAGTAGTTGCCCAGTGCATGGGGCAGGGGTGACGCAAAGGCAGCGTGAAGGAAGTCACATTATCTCATCAGACAAGTAGGTACAGCGAGCTGAGATGTGATTCCCTGTGCTGGTTCCCTGTGCTTGGCTTTGGAGATGCTGAAGCAATGCTGGAGCAGTGCCACTACTCTGACTCTTGTGCTCACACCACGTTTTAAAGGGAGAGTAAAGTCCTGACAGCTGCTGCAGGCTGAATTCCTCCAGAGGGAGTCAGTTCTCGGAGCCAGCCTTTTCCTCGATTTTGTGTGGCTTGAGAAGAATCAATTGTCCCATGGCAGTAGGAAGAGAGCCCTCTAGAAGGCTCAGTAGCATTTCTGATGAGAAAATATTTTGATGGAAAAGTGGCCATTCGTCTTACAAGTCCAAATGTGCTTGATACCACCTATGTAAGGCTGCCCCTGGCCAACAGGTGTTTAAGGAAAGGCAGCCTAACCTTCCTTTGAGTACATTTGACATTGGCTCAATCTTCTGTTGCATTTTCCAGGTTGTGTATTAAGTGCCTCTGTTCCAGAACAGTAAGCACACAACAGTGCTTCAAGCCATGCCCGCCCTTTTCCGTGCAAAAGTAAGTGCCACCTGGAAGCTGGTTCCCACCTTCCTTAGGAGCATGTTCCAGGTGCCTACCTGTGTTAAAAATACTGAAGAGTTCAGGGCTGTCCCCCATTACTGACAAGTACAATTTCTAAAACTGGCTTACTTTTCCTCAAGTCCCCTGAAGTTCAGTACTGACCTCTGTGAGTGAAGGAAAACTGGATTTGGAGCAGGGTGGGCGACACAGCAGACCAGAAAAAGACTGTGAAAGCATGAAATCATGAGTGACACAGGAGTCTGCTTTTAGTCTTGGGACACCAAAGTGGACGTGAATGATTGAAATGATGGCTCTGTTAATCTTTCTGTTGTCAGCCCTTGTATAAACAGTGAGCAGGTGCTGTACGTCTGCGAGTCCTGTTGAGTGGGAAAGCCCTTTGGTCAGGGAGTGGGGAGCCTTCTGCTGGGGCTCCAGCCCGCAGCCTCAGCTGCACGACCTGGCTCATTTGTTGGTTCGGAGAAAGGGGTTTTGGTCTGCAAAAGTCTGTGTTTGTTTCTTTTAAAACAGGTGACATCCTTTAATAGTCCATTCAGCTTCCTCAATATGTTTTATTTTTTTCTTGTTTACTCTACACACAATGAGACTGAAGTCACTAAAAGTGTACAGTAATGTTAATAGATGTGCATGGAGGGTTTGCTTACCTTTCAGCTTTTGGGGGTTTTTGCAATTATTTGTGTGTGAAGTACTGTGGTGGTTTAGCCCAGATCACCACACAGTTTCTTACTCACCCTCCCCCTACCCAGTGGGACGGGGGAGAGAAATTGGGAAGAAAGGAAAACTCGTGGGTTGAGATAAAAACAGTTTACTAAAAATACTAAAAACTACAAAGCTAACAGGATATAAGGATATTAATATATACAAAATATACAAAATGAACAATGTACAATTTCTCACCACCCGATGTCTGAATGACTGACGCAGCCCGTCATGAGCAGCGATCACAGGAACAACACAGAGCAGCAAGCAAAGCGGGGAGAGCAAGCTAGCAAGGTAGAGGGAACGATGCCAGCAAGCAAGAGAGAAGAAAAGGGTGCCAAGGATGCCCGAACAGACACCCGAAAAGAATGCCAGAAAAGGATGCCCCCTCCCAGGGGCAACGCCCACTTCTATACTGAGCATGAGGTTTATGGCATGGAATACTCTCTTTGGCCAGTTTGGGTCAATTATTCTGTCTGTCTTTCGCCCAGCTTCCCGCATCTGCACGTTAACAAGACTTGGAAAGCCAGACAGTGTCCTTGGTCTCATTAACAACAACTCATATCATCAGAATGTTTTTATCAACATTCTTCTCACACGACATCCAAAACACACCGGCTACTGAGAAGAAAATTAACTCCATCCCTGCTGAAACCAGGACAAGTACTTATCACAGAGTTTGCAAGTGACCATGTAACATCTGAAACTCAATCACATCACACAACTTCCAGATGTGCTTTATGGCCTGTCTGTTCTCCTGATAGTCCGTATTTGGGGAAGAAAATTCACCGTGTGGTAACAATTAAGAGGATACGCATTAAGTAATTGTAGAAATTTTTCTAAGGAGAATCTGCTTGTGCTGTGTTTTGTCCCTGTATACAGAATGCCAGACAGACTGTTAAAAGGAAATAAATAAATAAATACCTACTTCGGGGCAAAGTAAGGTGACTCTTCCAGGACTCAGCTCTGCTACTTTCCATCTTCAGAGGTCTCTTAGAACAGCTGCAGCTCTGAACATCTGCAAAACTGGAGATCTGTAAACTCCAAAGCCAGCCTTCACTGGCAGTTGCAGTAAGATACAGATTCCACAAACAGCTTTGCAGGTCCTGTATGAAAATAGGGTAAAAATATAATGAATTAACTTAGACAGAGTTTAACTACTGATAAAGCAGTAAGAGAGAATGAATTAGTAGTTATAATTTTATTTTTATTTTGGGCTCCCTAACAGGGTGGGTTGAGTTCAATGATAGGGGAGGCTGTTTTTTCTGCATCTTCCCTCACATTCAGACAAATGGAAAACTGAGTAGAAAAGTCGACCTTTTGATGATACAGTTGCAGGACTACATTCTTACTTAAGATACTCCTGGAGCAATAGTATCTTTCACACCTTGAACAGGCTTTTTATCTTGGAAACAAGAAGCAGTTATTCCGACGCCAGATGCCTGACAGGTTTTGAGGAAGGCTGGCTGTTGGGAAAACCCATTAGGATCACTTCAGAAAAGCCTGGCAGAGTTCGTATAGCACATATCAGGTTGCTGACAGTTCAGTCCCTGCTCTTGAAGAAACTTCCTACAGGTGAAAGGCCTGGCTCTGTTGCACGTTCAATCTTCTTCTGTCTGCTGAAACTACTGGAGGAAGACTATGGCCCTGCATCGCAGGAAGAATTTGTTCTCAAAGATTCAGTTGCAAGACTGGGACCTTAGAGGTGGTGATTCATGTATTATAGTACACTTCCCAAGGCAGACTAAGATGTCTCAGAAGGGCAAGAATTCATTTGAAGCTTCAGTGTTTTAACTCAGAAGGCTCTGCTGTGGTTAGTACCCATGTTTAATGCAGTAGGGCAGTGTTAATAATGATTATTTAGCATTTTTCAGATAAATACAATTCTATTCCACAAGCAAACAATTTTGTAAAAGTTTTTTTCCCAGGCAAGAGGGTAGAAATGCATGGCTGGGTTTTTTTTCTGAAGGTGTAAAACTGGTGTTTGTCACCTGTAGTGGCTCTGCAGCTATACTGTTGCATTTCTATCTGCTGAGCACAATTATGTGATTGCAATTCCTATGGAGACAGGGACCTAAATTTTGAAACCAGTGAATGGCAGGAGCAGAAAAAATAATTATTGTCTGTTTAAGGGATCAGTGGTGATTTCATGCTGTTATCTCATTCATTTTCTTAAAAATAAACCCCAAGCCCCCCAAAGCAAAACATACAGTTTAATTGTGTTTTTCTTTTTAGACTTTGCCACAGCTTAGCTCTCGCAGGTGGCATGAGTCTGTCTTGATTAGATTTGTGCAAGAAAGCAACCCTGACTTTTACTGGGTGGGTGGACAGGAAAAAAAATCCCAACTTTTTGTCAGTCTTTTGTGTTGCAGCAGCTGGATTCATTGCTGCTATGGCAACATACCACATGATGAGGTGTATTAGATTGCTCTGCGCGGAGCACGAGGGGGAAAATGAGCACAGCTCCCTGCTGAAGGTAAAGGTTACGCTGGAGTTTCTGCCAGAGAGCTGGGGAAGGTCAAATGCTCCAGTTCCCAGCACATGTTGTGCTCAGCGGAAAGGAGTAGGGACGCGTGGCGGTATTAAACCGCAGAACCAGGTAAGGTACAACTGCATCGATTAACCTGAGTTCTTTCCCTCCTCAGTGTGGCAGCACAACTTCCCAGAGAGTTTTGTCTTAGTTTTTCCAAGTGTTTTTTTTTTTTCTTAAAGTACTTTGCTAATGTGGCAATGTGAATACACTGAGAGTGGTTTAAACTGTTAGTCTCTTACTGCAGAGAGACCACTCTTACAGATGAGGAGGTGATTGCCCTCAATGCAAAAGTGTATGTAGATTTTTGCTGTTGTTTGAGCTTTACTTCAAGGTGTTGAACAAGTTTTGATTTTGTTGCTGTCTGTGGTTCAGAACATTTCTCATTCAGTCAGAATCCAGGGCTCTGCCTACTTTGTAGTCTTTATTATCGGTACTTTTTAACGACCTGCTGTCTTTAGCATTTATTAACATTTCTTCCTCCCTCCCTCCTGATCAGCTGCATCCGTGTGCCTGAATCTGAATGAATTTTCATGTCATTTCCTCCTTCTGAATTTTTGCTGCCTGCCTGATAGGTTTGTTAATGCAGTTAAGCAAACTTCAGTGTGCCTATAAGGACGGGAAAGTGGAAACAGTGCCACAGGATATTATGTTTTGTACCCTGTTAACCATTCATCCACACACAGTAAATAAAAGTAATTAATGTCAGCTTTGAATTTGTCTGTTTATTCAGACTCATATCAAACTCAAAAAACTATCACTCACTTATGTTCTTTATGCACCTTTTTTTTTTTGTTTTTACACATCACTAGGTTAAATGTGACAGGCTTTCAGGTGGAGGAAGACAGTAGTACTTAAGAAAGGGAAAAAAGAGGGACCAAAACAGTAGTGGAGAGGGTGGAGAGCATGCCTAAAATTCAAGTTAGATGGTTCGGTACTTTTCCTGCTTTCCATGAGGTGCTTCCAACATTTTGAATACTTTCTGTTATCTGCAACATAGAACATATTTCTTCCTTACCACTGGGCTCTTCTTTATTTCATTAAATAGTTGCTTTTCTCTCCAAAATGCATAAGAGGTGGTTAAAAGCCTCAAATTTTTCTCCATAAATGATTCTGTTTACACAAATAACAAGAATCAGAGGTGGAAATCCAAGTGCTTTTCATGCCAGTTTAAGAGCAGGGGTGAGGCTAAAGACTCATACGCTCCCTGGTTCTGTCAGAAAGCGCAAGACACAGGGTATGGATGTGTGTGCCAAACCAGGCCGTGGAAAGGCTCCAGTGTGTTTCATGATAGACAGATATAAAATATAAGGAAAATGTGGCCTGGCCCACTACTTTTACATAGGGTGTGGCCAGGGTGAGCAAATGCGTTGTCTTTTTCTGCTGCTCTAAGTAAAAGATTTCAAGTGACTTTTCTGTTTCTCCAGATATATTTATATCTCTGGTGATCCTCTGTTTAAAAGCCCTCATTGCCACTGTGGGCAGATTGGAAACATTCTTGTGGGAGCTGAGGACTGGTGTGAAGGTCAGCCTTTCGCCCCCGCTCACCCCTTTTAGTGGCAAGAAGCGACAGCCTGAGTTATCGTGTAACTAAGCCAAGTCTGAGCGGTAGGCAACTTTGGCACAAGCACAGAGCAATTGTGCTTTATGCAACACTGTAGAGACTGCATGGTCAGAGCTCAGATTTAAACGAGGCTCCTCTGACTGTAATGAGGTGACTTTAACAGAGGTGAAGAAAGAAGCAGCCGTCCTGCGCATCAGCTCCCAGGAGAGAATTTGTGAAATAAAGAAGTATATAAATGAGCCGCCCATCAGTGATCTCAGAATGAGACAAGTTTGCAAGGAGTTAAATCGGGATTCTTGAAAATGAGGATTTGGAAAGGATGGAAATCTTTTAAGGGGAAGATTAGCTATACAAGGAAAAAGTCAAGCAAAGTAGGACTGTGATTTAGCTCTGATTCCGCCATTCAAGCAGAGCAAGGAAAATCCAGATCAAATTATCTAAGCAATCAAATAAGCTCAGTCTGTCTAGATTTAGGGACCTTGTTCAATTGAGTGAATGAGAAATCTTGTTCCAAAACCCAGGAGTTCTTTATCACTGTTACAGCACATCCATTGTGGCCCAAAGCATAAGGCACCAGGGATACAAGTGATTCATAGCATAGTGTTACTAACACACTGTAGTAGTTCAGCCCCGATCGGGACCAGACTATGCAGTCTCTCTCTCACTCCCCCCACCCTCCGAGAGAATAGGGGGAGATGATATAGAAAAAACGGCTCGAGGTTTGAGATAAGGACGGGGAGGAATCCTTAAAATTACTGTCACGGGCAAAACAGACTCGACTTGGGGAAAAATACTCTTTTATTTCTAAAATGAGCAGGAGAATGAGACAGGGAACAAGATAACCTCCCCCCACCCCTCCCTCTTCCCGGGCTTAACATTATCTCTACTACCTTCCCACAGTCCGAGCGGCACAGGGAGGAAGAGGGAATGGAGGTTGCAGTCAGTTCATCACACGTTGTTTTACGCCGCTGCTTCATTGTCGGGGGAAGAACTCCTTGCATTCCTCCCCTGCTCCAGTGTGGGGTCCCTCCCACGGGCCACAGTCCTTCGTGAAACTGCTCTGGCGTGGGTCATCTCTTCCATGGGGTGCAGTCCCTCCAGAACAGCTGCCCCAGCAGGCCCTCCACAGGCCACAGCCGCCTTCAGGTATCTACCTGCCCCAGTGTGGGGTCCTTTACGGGCTGCAGGTGAATCTCTGCTTCTCCGTGGACCTCCATGGGCTGCAGGGGGACAACCCGCTCCACCATGGTTATCACCACAGGCTGCAGGGGAGTCTTGGCCAGGAGCTGCATTACTCCTCCCCCTCCTTCTTCACTGACCTTGGCGTCTGCAGCCGTTCCTCAGAACAGGCTGACAGATGCCTCTCAGGATCCTTTTTACATCTTATTCACTTCTCATCTCCTCTCCACTTCTTGCAGCCGGGCTGGGCTGAGTTAGGCCCAGTCAGCTGCCCAGCGGGAGGCCAGAGGGTGAGGTCTGCAAGGCCCACAAGGCTCACGCCTCCCCCTCTCTGCCCCCGCTCGGCTGCTTCACATCTTCTCCCTTTTTTTTTTCTGTTTTCCCCTTCTTAAATACGTTATCGCAGAGGTGTTATCACGGGACATTCTGCTACCAATCGGCTCGGCCTTGGCCAGCAGCGGGTCTGCCCTAGGCCTGGCTGAGTCCGCTGAACAAAGGGGAGCGACTTCTAGCAGTTTCCTACAGAAGCTACCACCTTAGGCCGCCCCTCACAAACAAAACCAGAACACACACTCAGCTAACTGGCTGTCACAGAGATACACTAGGGTTGAATTTGTCCAGGGAATTGAAAAATTAAGGAATCTAGATAAAAGGAGACAAAGCACCTTCTGATAAGTACTTCCCTCTTCATGAGTTTCATTTGTCTTTGGAATCAGAACTGTGATAGTTTATCACAAGGAAGGGAGAAAAGGAAGTGACAGTCTTAGTTAGGGGCTTCGTTATTAAGCAACAACAGCAAAACAAGACAGAACTGAATGTCTAGCTGGGCATCTTTGCTAGAGTAGCACTGAGGTAAGATATTATGGAAATATGGGTATGGAAAATCATATTGTCAGAGAAGTGTAGTAAAAGGAGGAACATGAGCACTCTTAGCAAAAGGTAGTTTCCTTCACAAGAGGATGTTCCTTTCATTATTTTTCTAGGGTCATATTAGACTCTACAAATGTTCTTAAAGATTACAATCTTGGTCATGATTTGGTGAAGAGTACTGTATTTTCAAGTATTGCATTTTGTCCATTTTTAGGATCTGTGAGTACCTATGAACTTTCCCCTGTGGACTTTTGTTCCACTTACTTTCTGTGGTCTCATTAATCGCATTGAATCTTTTATAAAACTTTTAAAACAAGGGACAGTGTCTTATAACTGCACAATGTATGAATACCCAGTGATAACTGAAACCTCTGAAAGTTGCAGTAAAACAAATAATAATTCTTTATAACATATGAGTGCCTTTTGTACACAGACCAACTGAGAAAGTCATGGAAGACTGCTAAGATGTGCCACTGTACCATCAGAATAATTTCACTGCATGGTTGTGCTACACAAATTTTGCGCAGCATTAAGAGTGTAACTCACTAATAATATCAACAAATTTATAAGAGAGATCTCATCTGCCCGCTCCTACAGATTAAAATCACACAATTTTTAGTATTATATTTTTTTTTAATAGTTCTGCATTCATGGAAAACAGCAGAAAAGCCAAACTGACTCCACTGGAAAGAAAAAAGTGAATCCATTGGACTGACGTGACTGCGTGTCAGCCTCTGAGAAGAAAGAAATCTGGGATCTTGATTACTAGGAATTAAAACAGACACAAAATTTTAAGGCTATGTAATATCATGTGTATATGCCTTGTATGCAAATAGTAAGATAGGCAAAATTCCAGTATGGAACAACTTGCAGTGACTAATTGATGTAGGAGTATGTGCACTAGTAGCACACCAGTCCCTCACTCAGCTATCAGATAGCTGCGTTATTTTTCTGGGGGTAAATTTGTACAAGGATGATTACAGTAGCAGATGCTAACTCTAGGAGCTTGGGCTCCACATCCAAATGTTCATCCGGCTCAAATCAAAATGAGCAAAAACATTTCCAAAGGGAGCACGAACATCTTGACGATGTTCCTGCTCCTTGCAGGGGAGTTGGACTAGATGTCCTTGAAAGGTTCCTTCCAACCCAAACCATTCTATGGTTCTATGATTCTGTGATCTCCAGGGCCACATCTCAGATCAAAAGTGGGTGTGTTGGCTGCAGTCCAGGGTGTCTTCTTCACATGCAGGAAGTGTGCTCCCAGGGCCAGTTATCTCCAAAAGATCCAGCCACTTAAAGCATTCAACATAGAGAATTAAAGGAATCTGTTCTCTTAGGAAGGAAGTCCACGCTGAAATCATCCCAGGAGAAACTGATTCATTTCTTCGTAGCGCACAAGAGCTTGCAGCATCAGGGTGTTTATCTTGGATGCCTGTTGGGCTAGCTCCAGTACCCATTACAGCTTTAACGGTGTGCTGAAACAGGTCAAACATACGCAACTTGTGGAAAATGAGACGCTGGCTCCCAGACTGCCATGACCACTGTGTGAGGAAGTGGGGCTTGTATATGGGTGTCTCAGGGAGAGTTAAAAAGCTGCCACCTGGCCACATTTGCCTGTAGTCAAATTTTCTATAGTTTTTCCACTGAGGAACTTGCCTGCAATCTTGCCAAGTCCCCAGTGCTTACAGATCACGAGTCCATGCTACAGAACAGTCATGAGATGTTAGAGCTTCTCTGCTTTCTGGCTCGTTGCATGTTCTTTTCAGCAGCTGTGAACCATGGAGAACTTTTAAGTTCACTGCAGAGTAAAGGAATCAATTCAGCCTCCTGTTTCCAGTAGCACAGTCTCTTAAGGGAAAAATGCCAAATGCTGTGACACTCTGAGAAGAGAGCCTCTTTTCCTGATGGAGCAGTAGAGATACAGCCAAAAGAAGAGCTCTGAGGTGGGCAAGGTGGGCATATAATGCAGAGACCCTAAAACTTGGAATATGCGCAGATTACGACTTTCAGTGGGAAAATTGCATCCTGTGAAAGAAGGAAAAAAAGTTCCTTTAACCAGCAGCTCAGGGCATCTGCTGGCTCTTTGAGACATTTGGTGTTTGAGGGGAAAGGGAGCATAGCTTCTTCCTACAGATTTATCCCCCAATAAACCTGCACTGAGATAGTCTCTGGCTCTGAACATCAAAGACTAAAGCTCCTATCCAAATACTGTGCTAAGGAAAAGCTCCTCGCTGTGATTCCACTACCTCCTTCGTCAGCTTCAGGCTATACTAATTAAATAATCTACAAGAAGACTCCTTCTCCCTCCCTGCCTGTCCCATGTAACCTAACCCTCATATAGGTGCTTTTGTGTGTACATATGCACATAGACACGCACAGGTGTCATTAGAGACAAATCATTGAGTTTGGGTTGAATTACTTTGGTTTTCATGATTTCTGAAAAGAAAAATGACTGAACAAAAGATTAAATGCCACGAGCTCTTTTATTAAAGATAAGTGACATAAGAAGTGCTATCACATTGGGTGAAGGAGAGTAAAACAGGCACAAACTGCAAGTCTCCCCTTCCTTTTACTGAGCAGGTAGCCTACTAATTGTACCAAATTGTGTCCTGCCCTCCTAAAATGCTGAAGTAACTCTGGCTGGCGCTGAGGCTGGCCGTCCCACACTCATTGCAAGTTGCAACTGAACACTGGATTGGAAGCAACTGGATTTGCAGGGCTGAGAGGCACAGTGCCACCTACCTACCAACTGCAATTAAGAGTGTTATTTCTCACACATTTATGTCACAAAGTGAAGACTAAAAGCGTGTTAGCTGTCTTCAGTTACAGGTATTTTCTTGTGGAGTGCTGCTTAGAATGAAAAGTGGCAGATTAGACTTTCAAGCACCCTTTGACAACGGCAGCAGAGCCAAGGGTGCACCGAGGAATGCTAATACTGGAAAACTAGGACCATCTTGATTGTTAGTTCTTCTGAAGTTATCAAAGCAAAGCAGAAAAAAAAGGTGGAATTTTTTTTCTTTTTCATAACCCCTAGGCTTCGTAAACGCATCACACTTCCTTATTGTCAATTTGCCCAGGAAATCACTGCTGACATCTCACCTAACAATTTATTATCATTCCAGTCAGGGTATCTTTCACTTATATTGAAGATTTCTTGGATTTTTACCAGCTTTAAATTGTATTGGTAGTAGGCAGATGAACATTTAAATTAAAAGGTTAATTGAAACTGAAATATTGCACTGGCACTGTTAATTTGTTTCATTTAAAATGTTTATTAGCTTAATTGAATACTTACAGAACCAAGGCAAAAAAAAGTTGTGGATATGTTTCCACGCACATGACAGTAAATGTACTTGTATTCAAAAGGCAACTATCCACTAATAACCCTTAAAACCAGTAGTCTGTAGGAGTATATGTCAAAAACAAGGAACATTTTTCTGTAGCCAAAGGCCAAATTTTTTATGGTTTCCTATCAGTAACCAGTTTCTTTTAGGATTCTTCAGAATTTATGCGCGCACTGAAATCTTCAAAGGTGTCAAGAGAAAGAGCTTACATTGTACAAATGCTTGGGCCAGCAAGTGCTGATAAGGTCTTCTACCTGACAGAAGATGACCAAATATATGATTCTCTTATCTTCTTTGTGGACTTTTTGAGACCGACCAGCAAGATCCTCCTGAAGAAGTGTTGTTAGAGAAATCTTTCTGCTTTTCTTTTCCCTAATTGGAGAGGGGTCAGGCTCTACTGGTGGCAGGAAAGGGAAACAGTGATTTATTCAGGCTTTGCTGGAAGAAACCAGAATTCGGTTAGTTGGCTTTTCTAGGGTGCTTGATTTAACAGCACCATCAAATGAAGATTTTTTTTTCCTTTGGAAGAACTATATTCCCAATTTAGGGGGCAAATGCAACAGCAACAGTAACACCAAAATTAAACTAATCAGATTATGTCTGTATGAACACAAATGTTTTTTTAGACAGAGCAAGTGCTTGCAGTATGTTCCAAAATAAGGAGTAACACATGTTATTGGAGTATGTTTAAACATTAAAAATGTGCTTTAATTGGATTATTTTAAATAAGTTTATGTTTGAAAACATCTAAACTTAATAAAAATGATACTATGTAATTTCCTATTCAAAGAAATGTTATGGTCCTAAATAGCAACACAAAGGGATTAATTTATTTCGATATCTAATAGATGGACTATTTTAATTTCTACTTTATCCCCTGTATTAGTTTTCTGACAAGATTTCCATCATCAGACTTTAGGGAATACACTAAAACAATGTGATCTTGAAAGTATGGTAATTTTTAATCTTTAGCAAGTAGCCAGTTAGACCTCATTGGCTTTATAGCATTCAAACCTCTCTTCATATTTCACTAGGTATTTTGCCCATTGTAGCATCTGCCTCAGTT
The DNA here is from genome assembly GCF_036417535.1 of Chlamydotis macqueenii. Lineage (NCBI taxonomy): Eukaryota > Metazoa > Chordata > Aves > Otidiformes > Otididae > Chlamydotis > Chlamydotis macqueenii. The sequence goes on from NC_141557.1 coordinate 118,522,037, forward strand.
TTACAGGCGGATATGCTGGGACAGTATCATACCAAAGTCACCAGTTTGTGACAAGTGGGAAGGGCGCTTTTATCCGCCAATGCAATTTTGTGCGTCTTTACATCTTAGTGGCACTGCAGGAGAAGGGACACCAGGTAGTCTTGGGCAGTGAGGTGGATGCAAAGGTCAAGATGTCTCCTGTTTTGCTGGAAGTGTGGCTGTAGCTCTCTTCAAAGGGTATTATCCCATCCTATAACTAACTGTGTCAGTTCTGAGCAACTAGTCCTTTTGCCTCTAATCAAAAGAGTTATTGTTTGATTTTGCTAATCTTTAGTCGGCCATTCATTGTTTTCCTCATGCTCCCACATCAGCAGTTACCTGGCAGGTGTGAGGTGCCCAAATGCTTCTCTGGTGCACTGCTTCAAACTGATGTGTTATTCATGAGTAGGCTGACCAAAAATACCTCGTTTTGGTTTTATTCCGTGAGCCTAATGTGTTTGCTCCATGTTAGAAACATAACTGTCGACCTCTGAAAACTCTGTTTGCAAAGGTGAAATTCATATCTTCAGTGGGCTTTGAAAATACTTTCAACACTTCAGTGTGAAGGACACTTGTAGGTACCCCTTAGCTTCCAGGCTGTACGTTCATCGTATTTCCCTTCTCCTCTGGTGTTCTTACTGCCTTTCCTTGTCTGCATTGCCTCTCCCCTCTTCCCCATCTGTCCTATTCCTCCTCCATCCTCAGGATGTATATGGACTTTTTTCCTCTGCTGTGCTATTCCTTCAGACTCGCATTTTCTAATGGCTAGATGCTCTTCCTTCAAATCCATCCTTTAACATTTATGCAAAGAATCTCTTTTTCTAGCTCTCATCACTGAGAATCCTTGCTCCTTTTTATTGCCTTTAATTCTTCCTGTATGTCTTGTCTTCTGTTTGTCCTGTCTTCGGTGGCAAGTTTTTCCTGTGGTCATGGAGCACTGGTTACCTGTACGATTCCCGGTGAAAGTTTATTGTTATCAGCATTGTGACTGTAATTATGTTTACACTTCACATAGGGCCAATTGCTGATGTTATTCAGATATACTAATTAGACTTCACCCACACTCTTTCATATTGTTGCTTTGTGCCTGATAAAACAACCTATTTGGTGTCCTATGTATCTGAGTAAAATGAGGCATTGCCAGAGCCCAGCACTTACTTGTTGTCTTGGTGCCAATGGGCACCAAGCGAGTTTTGAGCTGTCGGCATCGTTGTCCTTCCATCTTGATCTGGAAGGTGACCTTTGGAGGTGCTGGGAGCTGCGGCACCAGGTCTGAGCTCTGCACAGAGTCTTGTCTAGAGGGCAGCCTCAGGAAGACTGACAAAGGGTAGTAGGGGCATACCCTAAAAATGTGTAATACTTATTTCTGAAGTACCCCTATGTGCTTGCATACTAAAGACTTGGAAACTCCTTTCCTAACTGCTGAGATAATGTGAAATAGGGAAACAAGTCTGGTTTCTGCACCTTGAGCACTGAACGATGATCTTTTGAAAGGAAAATTTGTGGGTGAATGAGGAAAGGTGATAGTGGGGGATCGTGAGCACAGAGACAGGGGACTACATGCTTGCAAAAGAGGAAGCCCATTACAGCTGCACTGTGTGTAAGGAGATGAAACCAGCTCATGCCATGCCTTCTTTTTCGTGTTGCTGCTGCACCTCACTGCTGAGTCTTCTTTTCAGAGTGATTTTATTACGATGATATATTAAATGCAGGAAGATGGCGTAATCCTGATCCATGATTAGAAGCTGAAGAAGGAGGATGTTTTAAGCTAGCCATTAGCAGGGTGGCTTTTCTCCCAGTTGCCAACGTAAAAATCTGTAAATCACGTAAATAACCTAAAAGACTAAAAGCAGAATGAAATGATTACTCCTTTTGGGTCAAGTTTTGATTTTTAACCGCCTAAGTGTAATTATTCTGGCACAAGGGACTTTCTAATGCTTTTAAAGCAAACGGAGCTGGCTGCAATGGGAAGCCTTGTGCCTTCGAAGCAGGGAGCACACTGGGCTGGGCAAAGTGGTGAGGCAGAGTCCCTTGAGCTCAGACCTGCGCTGGGGCTGGGTGTTTGCAGGCTTGGGTAAGTGAAACAGCCTTCTAGCTGCCAGGGGAAAAGAAATTATTCACCTCCATTTTCTTTAAATACCTGAGTTGATGATGAATATACACTAAACTGCTGTGTTTTACAACAGAAATAAGAGTTCTAAGTCAAAAGCTGAAGAGGGGTTCTTCCTTGCAGGAGAAATGCAAGTCCTTGCAGGACTTGATGATCTTGGAGGTCTTTTCCTTAAAGATTCCTTGAATCCTTAAAGATTCTATGATTCTATGAAAGTGTGGCTCAACGCACTCGGCCTGTGTATGGCTGACAGTGAAGCATATTCTTTGCGGGGCTCTTTTTCCAACCTGTTCTCTGCTTCTTCTGAGTTAAACAAGGGCCATATAGCACATTTAACTGAGTTGCATGGTGAAAGAGAAGGGGTTTAAAACTACTGAAATTGTAGGAGTCTTTTTTTTTGTAAGGCAGAGAATGTATCAGGTAGGTGCAGAAATAAATCTTGCAGTTGAGAAATAAGTTTTGAACAGCAGAACATCCCAGGCCCCTAAGTTTTGGACGAAGTGCAAAGAAATCCTTCCAGAAAGCCAATTCAGAATTTAGCCAAGCCATTCTGTTCCCATTTGTCTCTCTAAAGCCTAGGAAATAAGGAGGAGTTTAACCCGTGGTCAACCAGTACAATTAGTATTAGCTCAGAAAATTTTTGTGTGTTTGGAGTGTGACTTGACAATGTAGAGAACAGCTGCAGATCTGAAAATAGTGAGACAAGGAGCGGAAAGGGCTTTTGCTCCCTTTTCCTAAGCTCAAGTCTATGTATTTTGAATTCTGACCAAAACCCAGGATCATACAAAGTTGTAAATAGAATAAGAACAACATTGCAATGGTCTCAACAGTTTGTAAAAAAAAAAAAAAAAAAAAAATTCTGTTTACCTGAATGTCCTGCCCTTGTTCATAAAACCAAAGTTTTATGTGTACGTTAGAATTTCTAATAGAAATAAAATACTCTACACAGTGTATTTTAAATTGAGTGTTACCACATGAGAAAATATGTATCTTCATGGTGATATTTCTGATGTCAAGTTAACTGTCAACCTAGGACATTAATATTGTGCAGTTGCAACTGATGGAAGGAGATAGGAAAAATCTGAAGTCCCATTCCAGTTTCTGAAACTGATCTTTCATGGAAGTAATACGAGGCCTGCAAGTGCATTCTACCTGGGAAAATGCTAATCCATCTTCCCTTCTATTACAGCAGATCAGATGCAAACAGAAATGTCCCACTGGTGTGCTGGAGCCAGAACAGACTGTTTCAACATATTCCGTCTGGCTTTTGCAGCTCCTTGCAAAGGGCAGGACCACATGAGCTACTGCTAATTAGAGTCCTGTCCCTTTAAATTCCTCTTGTGTCAGATGAAAAATTGGTATGTGAAAGCACCTGCGGGCCAGGAAGAAGAGTTTGAGTGGTTATGCTTGCATTTTAAAATAATGTTTTTTTCCCCTGACCATGATTTATTGCATAAAAATAGCCAATATTTTAAACCTCTCTCTTCTGGGAGCGTCCCATGCAATCTCTGTGCCTTTTCATTCTCTTTTCTGTATTCACTTTTTGGTAGATACACCTTTCCTATCAGCAAAGGGATAGATTACTTTCATTGGAATCAGTGACTGGAGTGATTATATCAAGGCCATTAGGTTAATTTCCTGTCTTTGTAAAACGGCATATAATTTTAAATCCAAAATTATCTGAAGTGGATGAAGATGTGGAAAAAATGAGGTGATATAATGATGCATGAAATCTCCCATCAGTGAGTATTTCACATTTGCCACTTAAGAATGAACAGGATTGTGTTGTTTATAAAAAATGCCACCTTTTTGATTGAGAATCTTAACAGTGGTGAGAAACAGAAGGGACTGTGGATCCACACATTGCCGTCATTCATTGCTTATCAGTTGTTATTTCTGATGTTGCTGTTCTGTTGTCTTGACTCCCCCTTGATTGTGAATCCGTTCACATTACAATTTGACCTTGCAGCATTCTAATTTTAACACCGCAACGCTACAAAATAGACAAACGTACAGACTAGACTCTGTTTTCAAAAGATGATGTTTATTTTCATTGCCTAGCTTGATTTTTGAAGGGAGCATGAGAACTCTTCCTTTGTGAAAGGCAGACACCTAATGGGCATCTTGCAATATATCCAGAAATACAGGTATCCTAAATCACAGGTTACTTTGGAAAACACAAGTGGAACTGGGATTAAACTCAGTATTTTATATAGAAGATTAAGAGCTTTTACTTTTTTTCACACACAGACATATGCACCCTTTCTATTCCCTTTTCTACTCTAAGTGTACTGTGCTGGAAAAGAGCTCCTTGAAAGTTCACAGCCTTTAGGGAAGATGTCATGGCAGCAGCCAAGAAGCATTAACTGGTGCAGGACAGGCGTGGCAGCGTATGTCAGCCCGCGCCTTTTGTTCCCTCACCAGAGGGTACTTCACTTGACAGGGCCACACCAAAAACTCCAGGTAGATTTCAACAGGCTTCAACTCCCCATTTTAAAAGGAGAAATTTCAGACATGTTTACTGGGGTTTTCAAGTTCAGTGCAAGGTATTTTCCATAAGACGGTGTGCAGGCTGCATTTGTGAAAGTATATTGTTGTAGCAACTTAAAACAGTGTATTGGGTGTCAGCTTAAGGGAATAGGTCTGCAGCTAGCTAAGCCAATAGCAATACTCAGAATAAATGGCTTCTCCCTTTTAGAAATGTTTGTTTGCTCAGACAGATGTTAGCTCTGTGTGGCAGAAATTTGAGGAGCAGGGACCAGTGTCAGGTTTGTCTGATACTGAAGGAGATTGCCTGGGGACCTGCAAGTAATGGAGCAAGTACTATTGCATTTTACAACAAACCTCCTTAAGGGAGAAGCAGGGGTTGTATCGGGATGCCATGTTTTCAAAATAAAATTTGCAGTGTTTGTTCCAGCCAAAATAAATTTACCACAATATTTTACTCCTATCCTCATGGTAACTCTGGCCGGGAGCCCTCAAACGCAAATCTCCTGAAGTGTCTGCTCTTCATCCTTCAGGGCAAAACTTTGGCCCAGTCCCTGAAAAAACCTAAGCCCTTTGTTTTAAAGAACAAACATTTACTTTCCCACACGATTACCTGCCTGGAATACAAGAGAACTGTTTACTGAGAAAAAAGGAAAAAAAATACATATTTCTTTTTTAAAGTCATCCTGTAAAAAGAATGAGAAGTGTACGCTGAAGTCCCTTTCTTTCTGAATCTTTTTTTTTCCCCCATATGTAGCAGCATAAACTGATGCATATACTGATGTTTGCATTTGTTGCAGATAGATCCATGATTTCAAGAACAAGCAAAACACCTTTATACCAGGACAGAGACAGTCCAGAGGTTATATCTTGCCTGGAAGGTCTGGAAATCTGTGTAGAAATCTTTTTTGTGGATAGGGATGTAGCAGAAAAGATTATTCTGAGTAGCTGATGCCCGCGGGAAGCTTTAAGAGCTTAATTTTAAAAGGTTTTCTGTCCCATATACATTCAGGTTTTACCTGTTTTGCTGTCAGTGTTTGCAATACCAGGGAAATAAATATAAAACAAACTCACTTTTATCCTAATGTAACCAAATGTGTGCAGAGGTGATCTCTGTTTGTTTGGTGTGCATGAGGAGAATGGGAACATCTTTTCTTCGGACATTTGAGAGAGTACTCTATTTGTTTTTTTCCTAATCCTTTGCCATATCAGAAACTGAGCAGTCAGGACAAAGATTATGTGATGTGTCTTTTTGATCCTAACAAATACATTATTCAAGTCTGATCAGGTACCTTTTAAAAAAAATGTTTGTACCTAGCTTTTCTGTTGAAATTTTAGAGGTGAACAGAAAGCATTCACATATGAAGCCTTGGATTTGGTGCTTAGTACTCTTCCTCTTCAGAGCAGCTCATATAAAACTGTTCCAGGATCTGAGTTTTTGGCACTGTTGAAGAATTCAGCTGATGTCATGAACTGTTGCTGGCAGATGCAGCAACTTCCAGGGGCTTAGAAATGTTGATTTTCCAACTCTTTCTTTTTTAAGTGCATTAGTTTATCATTTTTATGTGTAGATATTTTTTACAGTTTTATAAATTTATAATCTTACAAAATTCTAAATCTTTGTAATGATTTCTAGTCTTTTCCTCAAGACAGTGACACCATTTCTGTCTGTACAATTTCAGCAGATCATTCCGAAATGATCTGCTTGAAATTTAGCTATTTGTGTCTCAACCTTGAGTATTTTACTTATTAGCTAATATAATTATCAAAAATGCATATTGGTTTTCTTCCTATTGCAACATCTTAGATGAAAGTAAAGTTTGGAGAGGCTTCATTATGGTTTTTTTTGCCCTCACCATTTTGACCTTATTAATGCTACAGGTTATTTATAGCTCCATGACTACCATGTTAAAACCTCTGCAGGCAGATTGACTCTATCAGAAACGGCATATTTGAAAGACTTCCAGCGTTGCTGCTACTTTGGAGTAGGATCTGCTCCACCGTGGCTCCTCATGAACCAGGATCTGCTCCACTCTGGCTTCTTGTGGACCCTTTGGGGCTTCTGCTCTGGAAAGCCCTGCCGATGTAGCCAGCTCATGCGACTGACGTACAAATGCTACCCTCAGAAGTGCTACCGTGTAGTATTTTTCTACCTCACTCACATCTCTGTGATGTTGTGCATTAGGCGATACAACCTCAAACAGCCTGCTGCTGATACAGTGAGGAATGACTGGCACTTGATACAAAAGAATCTCCTGGCTTTGGAGATTGCCAGTGGAAATCCTTTCAGTGCTTCTCCTCAGCTGCAGAAAAATAAGGTGCATGCAAGCAACACCACCAAAGGCCTTTCTTTGCCAAATATTTCAACACTTTACAGCATGTAAGTCTGTTCCAAGCAGAGGTATTTGTCCTCTCTAGCTACTCTATAAATGGAATTGTGTGGCAAAATTGTAAATAAATTTTAAAAGTAAAATAAAATTTTAAGCAACTGGAAAAAAAAAAGACTCTCTGACCCTTTCAAGTCCCCTTTCCAACTCATTTGTGTTGTAAAACCACGCTTCCACAGGCTTGCTTAGAACGAAGCCTGCAGCTAAATATTTACCCAATAGATTTTTTCAAATCTGTTTCAGTGCCTCTGGAAATGAATTCGCACCTCTAATTCCTAAGTGCCCTTTGCCTCTGGGCATCTGTAGTGAAGTGCAGGTATTAGAAGAGCTGAAATCAAGTTGAGATAACTGATAACCTGAGTCAATATGCAGTGGAGTGGGGAGACTGATCTTTTGTCTCTCCAAAGTTTGGAAATGGGAGTTTTCAAGCTGAAAAGCTGAGCTGGACTGGGCTATTTCAGGTTCTTCAGATGATTCTTGAGAAGTATTTTCAGTGGCTGTTGTCAGGCTTCCTGCACCCTCCAGGTCAGCTCCTGCCCTTCCCAAGTTGGATCTCCTGGAGAGAAGGCCATGCGCATGGGGATGTGCCACCACCCCCTGCCCCAGCAAGAGAGGTGAAGAGGAAAGGCAAACTCTTCTGTGGGAAATCAGCAGGAGCACACAGTGACAGCCGGCACAGCAGGGCCTGCAACTTGAGTGTGAAGGACACTGTCTTCCTGGAAGTGCCTTGGTCAGGGGACAAGGAAAAGCCCTGGTCAGGTCAGACAGCTTCTCCAAGACCATCAGCCCTGCAGTGGGTTGTATTCAGTCTCCTTGGCAGAACAGTCCCCTGCAGGCCAGACATGGGTCGGGAGGAGCTAAAGGTTGGCCACTCACACCACCAGAAGGTATATCAGATAATCCCACCAGTTTTCTTGGCTGCTCAGTGTGTTATGCTGTGTTAATTCATCTGATCTGTTTGTTCTGCCCCTTAGAAAAGGGGCATAGTCCTGGTTCTCCTCTGCCAAAAAGTTTTTGCTCCTCCTGCTGACTTTGCAAACTCTGTCTTGCTCTTGCCCAGGATCCTGCTATACAGGACGCACCTGTTTTCCTGGTGCCAAACCACACCTCTGACCATGTCTGCCCCTAGACCTGGACTTGTTATATTCTTGCTTTCTGATCCTGAATGGTTTTGACTTTTTTTTTACTTTTTGCCTGGCTCTAGTTTGGTCCCTAGCTCTTCGAAGCCAATACCTCATAACAATGCCTTGTGACAGCAGAGCAAGGCTGACGGTTTTTTCTCCTTCCATCACGTAGGTTTGCCTTTCCCCTTTGCACATTGCAAAGGCCGTCATCAAAGGCCAAGGTGGGAGGGCGGGCAGCATTCTCTTACAGAGTGCTGGGCATATGTACCCCTGTCCGTGGACCGGTTTATAGTTTGAGAAGTGGAAGAATTTCCTCCAGGAAGTTCTCCTGTGTTGGGGTTCTGCATGTAGCTCAAGCGCCTTGTAAAAAGTACCAGTTAATTTAGCCCAGTCCAGAAAAATAACCTGCCAGAACTTCTTTTAGTAGAAGGTGAAGAATATCTGAGGAGCTACTTGGGCTGAAAGACTTTATCTACTCGCCTTTCTAAGGGAGGGGAAGCTTCTTCACAACACTAGCACTGCTTCTAGTTACCTTGTGTCTTTAATACTCTTTGCTGATGTATAGGGTGCTGTGTTATTGTCATCTTTCCCACAGGTAAAACGAGAGTTGGCAATTCTTCTTTTTCATGTTTCAGCCTTTGGCATCTGTTTAACACAAGGGAGAGATCTGAGCTGCCCAAAATCCAGCTGTGCACTTTGCTCCCTTCCTTTGCTCTCTATTTACACTGCAGGCTGAGGCAAGAAGCAAAGTGGTTCGCTGTCGGTGAGCAGTCAGCTGTAGAACATCACAACTCTGTGATATAGCACAGTGGAAGTCTGAGAAATCAGAAGTCAGTAGAGGCAAGTGGGTGGTTTGGGAGAGAAGTGACAAAAGAAAGGGAATAGTGAAGGCAGAAAGAGCAACTGGGGAAGAGGATGTATCTGCTGACCTAGTCTATTCGAAGGCTGTATGTTTAAGAAACTAAATTATGAAATATGTAAGAGGAAAAACATATACAATTGGGGAATGGAAGATGAGCCCCTGCTGATAAAACTCTACTACGTGTTATTTTATACCATTGAGAGTCTCATCCAGAAAAACTTCTGGAGTCTCCATTTCACCTTGTTGGAAATGCAGTGTTGGTCCTACGATATATATTTCAAAGATTTATTGGGGTAGTTCTAAAAGCCACAGACTGTAGAGCATTCATCATATCTCTTGAGAGACTGTCCATAGGCTCATACATCTTTCACTTCAGAGTTCCCCTGTCGAGATCAGACATTTTCTGTGTTTAAATATCATTCCATTTATTCCTAATTAAACCCTGTGTGTCGCACCTAATAATTCTCTCCTCAGCATGAAGAGCAGATGGCTATTTTATTCCCAGCTCATCAGCATTTAACAAAATTGTATAGATTGGATGTTCTTCTCTTCCCAGAAATCAGACCCTCCAGTCTCCACACTGAGTATTTCCCCATCTCTGCTCCTTGCTCCTTCCACTCTGTCAATGGTTTCCAGTCAACTTGGTGCCTAAACCAGAATGTTGTAGTTGAGTGTGGTTGAACTGGAGCCAAACAGAGGGAGAAGGTCTCTTGCTTCCTGCACTCATGTGGTGCATTTGATAAGGCAGACCAAAAATACACCACTGCTTTTTTTTTTTTGCCAAAGTACTTGGAAGAATATTAGACATGGTCTCAGAATTAAGCAAATGACACCTGGGTTGTGAATCCACTTGTTCTTGTTTGCAAATATCATTAAGCAGCTTAGCTCAAATCTACTTAATACCAACTTAAATGACTTCCATTTAGATGCCTCTGGACCAATTTAAGAATTGGGTCCATTTACCAGCAGGGTTCAAATCAGATGTGGTTTTGTCAAGTCAGTGGTGTGGCACTTCTGACTGACATGGACTTCTCACTTCCAGTTTCTGTTGTGCTCTGACGTAAACTGGTCGCCACTTTGAAAGCAGTTGTTCGACATGCGGCCAGAGCATCGCACCAGAGTGGCCAGAGCGGTTGTTCAGTGAGCTGGCTGCTGGCTCAGCGGAGGGCTGGTTATACACAGCTCCTCTGAGGGTGGAATGGTCTGTAGCTACCTGCTGGTCCTGATTACCCAGGGAAAGGTACCTCTCACTGGTGACAGTCAATTCAAGTACATTTTCTTGTCAAAATCCAAGCCTAGAGAGGTTACTGCTCTCTGAGACGATTCGTGCAATACTCTTACTGTTGTGGCCCTATTTGCAATGCCCCTGCAGTACCCACAAATACCGTGTCAGCTCTGGCTTGGGTGCAGCCACTGGGCCGCTGTGGTTCATCGTTACAGATGGTCAGTGCCTGATACTGAAAGTGTCTGTACAGTGTTTTATCTGCTCAGAATCAAAGCATTTCTCATAAAAATTAACTTATAAGAGTTTGAGTGGGTACTCTCTCCCCGAGAATATATCATGCCTTCCACGCTGCTGGAGGCCTTTTCTGTAGGGTGTCTCTTTGTTTTCACACTGACCATACGTTGTCCTTCTTCTGACAGCTGTGATGCTTTCTCATAGTTGACGGCTGCTGATTTTTGGTGACCAGTCTTTCTGAAATACCTGTGTAAGTGTGCTGGGTCTTGGAAACGGTACCTTCACAGCTGGGAGTTCAGTGACTGGGGTTGCTCCACAGAGTGGTTTTTGAGGCGGTTCTCCTAGAACTGCTGTGTTGCCTGGTCTTTGAGCAAAACTCCTACTGAGTGCAACCGTGACATACGGACAGGGAAGTCCTTATTCAGTCATTGAATTGCCTCGCTGAAGTCCATAGTAGTTCTCCCAGGGTAAAAAACTACCCTCTACAGGTGAAAATGGGACTTGAGACCAGTTGTTCCTCCTGGCAGCAGGAGACATACAGCATGTCAAGCATTCATCTTCTGTTACGGCTTTTTGTGTGTGTTTAAATGTAAATTGTTGGTTTTCTACTAAGTGTATGTAGAATAATACACCTCAGCAGATATATGGAAGGAAAATGAGACCTTTGCAAAGGAAGGAGGTATTGAAAATTTAGTTTGAGGAAGTTTAGTCCTTGGTGGAACATGACAGAAGCACATAGAGACGTAAAGTGCTGTGTGACCGTGTCTTGACTGCTTTGGCACCTCTTGTAGCCTGTCATTAATGTTACGAAAGTCATTTTTCCACACAAGTTGATGCATTCTGTGAATCCTAGAGCAATGCTTGCATAGGAGCATGTCTTCTGTCTTGACTACCCTTAGATGAGTGTTTCTAAGAAGCTATCTACTTCATTTTAGATGAAGAAAAATATCTTTTAATACCATTTGAGGATTTCAAAGCACATCAAGAATCTTTGCAGCCATAGGTGCCAGTGTGATTAGCTGTGCTTCTTTTGGGCTTTCCTGTGCTCCCCTTGGCTTTCTTCACATTCTCTCCTTGCGATGGGAAAGGTAAATTCAGGACACTGAAATTTCTCCAGATGAAAGTCTGCTTACAAGAATATTTCTACCAGCTGAAATGTTTATGCTGCATTGAAGGGATTTTTATAACCTAAATGTTCTTTCACAATATAATTAATACTGTTTTATTAAAAATGTTCCTCTTCAAGCCTATTTTGCACAAACAACAGTAACTCAAGTTTAGCAGAGTCCAACCAGTGTCAGAGGTAGTGTGCATCTCTGAGGGGAAGAACAGGATCAGTGAACCGTACATAGCAGCCTGTTTCTGCTGTGTCCGTTTACGAGCATCACCAGCCATTATCTTTGCATTCAATATTTCAAGCATTAGCTTTCTGATTTGGCTTAGTGTAAGAGACTATTTGCTACATAATTATATTGTATTTCATTTTCTTCTGTACACTACTATAATAATGATATTGCCTAATAAAATAATGTCAGATTTTAATTAGGTTAAAAGTAATTTGGTATATTAAGTTTTTTATTTGAGAAAATAAACTATCTGATAGCACATATCAAGCTGTCCATTTTTTTTTGTTTGTTTGCATTTGCTTTCATTTCCTGTTGTCCTTTACTTGTTGAAATAAGGGTGGGTTTTTTTCCTGGATGGTTTTAAGTTATTACAGCCCTTCACAGCCTTATGTCTAACATAGTGATGTTGTAGTGAGGACATAAGGTGCCTGACTTACTATTTATTAAATTGATAGTTTTGCAAAAATTCCTGCTCCTAATAAATAGCTGCACCTTGTTAATCACTGAAATGAATTAACTAGACTAATGGAGAGGGTATGGTAATATTCTGTGAAAGCAGTCCAGCAACAGGAGGCCTAAATTTGCTGGGAGGCGAAGACAGAATACATTTACATCAAAGGCAGTTCTCTAACAGAAGAGCTGATGCTAACCTTCTGTGGTGAGATACTTGAGGAATAACCGGGGATGTATGAACTGGCATAGAATATAGTTCTCTTCACAGTTCACTTTTATAAGAGTGTCCTGAAGAGCATCACAACATACATCCAAATAATGAAGAAGGATGAAAAGGGGAAAGATTCTTGTGCTCCTTACACCCTTCTTTTTAATTCTGTAATTCCTTTTGCTTTCCAAGTGACCTCAGTACTCTGTAAACTTCCACATCACATGTGGAGGAGGTATGTTCTCTGTTAGATACATCTCTGCACGTGACTAAAGCTTATCTTGCATTGGGAGATATTCCGACTCCTCCTTGAAGTGCCATTTCCAAGTACATTCCCTTTTATGTACACTGTTTGTAGGCTCTCCTTTTTGTTAGGCATTTATTAAGGACTAAACAGAAAAATGTTTGAGCCTGATTCAGCAGTCCATTCTTCAGTTAAGTACTTGGTCAGCACAGTGGAATTCAAACATGTACTTTGAGTCCAGTATGCGTGTAAAGGCTTTGCAGAATAAGGACAGATTAAAGAAAGCTTTTGTTGAACTGGAGCCCCTCTGAGTTTGCATTTCCTATGTGTTCACCATTAGAAGACTCAGAAATGTTTGCGTTGGCCTGTAATTTATTGTCACTTACATTTTTACAAACGTAGACATCTCATTACTTGCATTTTTTCTACTGTTTCTTCTGTTATAACACTGTACTGTCAGCCTACCTGTTCTGTTTCGGTTGGATATAAATATTGTGTTGCTGTACTGCTTAGGTGATTATTCATGGGTATGCAGGGAGACAGTCATAGAACGAGAATGAGCAGACACTGATTTTAATCATTCTGACTTTAGGATAGTTAGTATCTCAACTGGATATCTTAAGGACTGAACTATTGTAGCTAAGGCTGCCAAGTGAAATCACTCAACAATGCATGTGGAACTTGTTTTCCCTACAGAAACTTAGAGATTTAGACGTGTGTCCTTCAATCTGATCTGGTACTTGGAAACAGAATTAAAAGGAATAAGTTGTCATCTGCTTTAAAAGAATCTTCAGCTGAATGCAGCCACTGAAATGAGCAGGTTGTTTCACTTTTACCCAAGCCATTAGGCCACTCACAGGAGGAATCTGGCCAGGTGAAAAAAAAGAAAATCTCCCATTTCCTTATTCCCTGACAATAGCTAATTGCTAAACATGCCTTCTTCAGATATTAATTAGATCAGCCTGTAGGCTGCTCTTACTTGAATTAAGGATCTGATTTCTCTCTGCATGAGATTCATACAGACTCAGTAATCAAAGCTTTTTTTTTTATCTCAGAAGGTGTGCTTAACCCAAATATGCTCATAAATTTGTTAATTCCCATCCTAGTGCCATTCTTCTGTCTGAGTGGCTGCTCTCACTGAACTTTAGGACAAATTAACAGCTACCACTATGGGGGAATATACATGAACAATTTCATCGTTGCCTCATCAGTCTTTAATTTGTAATTTATCTTCCTTTCCTTTGATTAGATCTGGAGAGACTTGGATTTCTATGGGAATGTTTTTAAAGATTGTTTTCTTTAGCTGTGTTGTTTAGATATAATTCAGACTAATTTTTCATTAATCTATTTGTTATAATATTTCAGAAAATGAAAAAGTGAAAACAGGTCAAAGGGGTCTATTTCAGGTATAAAGATGAAAAAGTTTAAATTCTTGGTTCTCATTTGAATAATGGAAAACTCTTCGTAGCTGATAAGATTTTTTCAACTTCTCTAAATCAGTGGCTATTCAATTAACTGTTTGGATGCTGAAATTTTTTATTAGGTAAGGTCACAAAAGCCAATTATTAACTAATTTGTTTGACTTCCAACAATACTTAATTTTAGTGAAAGATTTTCACTGTACACACAAAGGAGCTCAATAATTTCAGCTGCCTGGGAAAGTATCATCTCCCACAGCTACCATTTGGTTTATTTGGATGTTTTTATAATTCTGAGGAGATGAAAGTACCTGCTGTCCTACAGCAAATAATAATCAAATCCCTATTTACAAAAACCTACAAATTGCATTATTAAAATTGACAGAAGCCAGGAAATACTTCCCAACACAATTGTATCACTGGCAGCTTACTCAATTGAATTTGGGTTTAATTATGGCAGCATAAGAAGAACTGAAAGATCCCTTTGACTAAGTAAGAGTTTAATTATACGTGAAATCCTGCAACCTCCTTTGTGTCTCTACAATGGCAAATAAAAGACCTGAGAGAAGACCAGAGTATCAATTACATACTTCCTGTGATTACGTCCTTATAACTTCTTATCCTTTGAGTTTCATTATGCTTTTGCCTATGAATTATTCTTTATCTAACCAGCTGAAAGAAGTACAATTGCAAATTTGAGTGTTTAAAGGTGATCAATACTTTATTGATCATATTTTTTTTAGAAAAGTAGTAAAAAAACCCCACGTATGTTGAAGGAAAAATGATAGTTTGAGCGAAATCCAGGTCCCTGATGAGGGCATGGCAAAACTGCACTAACAGATTAACACATCAGACAAGGAGATTTGGCAATGTATATCATCAACTTTTGTGTCCGAGTTTTGGGTTTTTCTTCTTTTTCTGGAAGGCACTCTTGAGTGTAACAAAAAAGAAATGACTGTAGATAGAGGTTACTTCTAACTACCCCTCAGCTGAACTACGGCTCTGAAATGTGATGCATGAGTGTAAAGGAAATCAGTATCTGCTTTATTAATTTTAAAATATTTGATAAAACTTAGATAAAATATCATTTTAAAATAGCATTTGAACAGAACTTTGAAAAGCTGTATTTAAATCTGTACCAGTCAGCTAAAATCAATCCCTACTGTTTATCAGAATTGTTTATCCAAAGTGATGACAATGAAGCACTGGAGAAAAGTTCTAAGCAATTCTTGTAAGACAGTTTTGTAAAGTTTCACATATATATTGTAAGTCCCAAGCATTGGCTTTCTTACATATCTTTCATGTCTGGAGTAGTAAGATTTTCTCTTGTATGAGAGAAGCCCTCCTTTGTGTTGCAGAGAAATGCTGAGAATTATACTCTACAAGCACCCATAAAAAGCAGGAAAACCATGATTTTGAGGTATATTTTGACCTAGTTAATAACGTTTTTAATTCCTAAACTTGATAATGCCATAGAAAATGACTGGTGATTCCTTTGTTCCCTGAAGCCAAACAGTCACGGCATCCTCTGTTAAAGTTATTATTCCGTACAGTATTAAAGTTGAAATTAGTCTATTTTAACTCATGTTTTCTATCTTCACATTGTCCTCTTTTTCTCTAATGATGAACCTCTTCACAATTTGTTTTTAAGACCTCACAGATAAGATTTGCATAGCATGCAGACTTCCTTGAAGACTGACTGTTATGAAAATGAGTTGCAGGAGGTGCGTTATTAGGCATTTTTCACAGTTTTCTACTAAGGATAAAAAGCTCCCAAAAGAGGAAGTTATGAAAAATCTGTTGGAAAATTCTTTCTTAAAACCAAAATATGCCTTTCGATCTAGAGATAATTTTCTTTTTTTTTTTTTTGTAACATTAAAATTGCAAAATCAGACAAAAATAAGAAGAGGCAGACTTGCTGAGGTGTTGGAGATAAGCTTAGCAACAGCTTTTATTTTCCTCCTTCACTGTAAATGCTCATCTAGATGAAATACAAACAAGCACTGTAAGTGCAATGCAATTATACCTAGCCTCAGGAAAGAGCATTGAACAATTTTATTACAGTGCTGAAGATTAGTCCTGGAATGTAAAGCTGAAAGACACCTATTAGAGACCTGCTTCATTAAAAGATGTGGAACAAGACATTCATAAGGCACCAATAAATCCATTAAGGGGAAAAGGGCTCTGAAATGGCCTTTCATGATTCTCATTATTAACTTCAAGGATTACTGAGATTGGTGACTTTGCAAAAACATTTTTAGCTAGCATTCACTATCCCTTTTAACTATTTGTTCTCCAGTCCAAATTCACTTGGAAATAAGCACCCATAACTCTTCTCTGGTTAGCTGAGCAGCATCCACCTGCCGGGGCTGAATTTGGACAAAATGGGAGAAGAGGAAGAAATCTAGGAAAATCTTCTCTCTCATATTACTATGAATCCTGCCTGAACAGCACTCCAAACCTGGCTGTTGACTACAACTTTTAAGTTCTTCAGAAAGTCATTGTAAACTAGATCCTAGCAGCCTCTTTCATTTTCATAAATCAAAATTTCAGATGCTGGTAAATCCTGAAAAGCAATAGCGGTTTGTTGTGTGTGGAGAGTGTTTTGATAAAACTGTCCCAAGCAACGGCGGACAAGAAGCCTGTGCTACTGAAAAAATGTTACCATTGTCTGCTCAAAGCTGGCTTTAAATATTGACCAGCTGCATAGAAAACAGCGTCTGATTTGTCAACAGCATGAAAAATAGCAACTGAGAAACCAGCACATATCGCTGCATCCTAATGCTTCCAATTCCCAGAGATACCAGAGCAAATATCTAACATTTGACATTTCATGGAAGAAAAAAACAAGGCTGTTTATATCAGGAGTTGCAGATTTCCTTGCTAGGGAAATACAGACTGCTCAGAATAAAGGATGCTTGAGTCTGGTTGATATTTTCTACCAAACGATGGTACTCTTTAAAAAAAAGTGATCTCGAGACACTCACTGTTGGTTTTACCAGTCTTCTGGAGCAAAACTTCCAGCTAGAAGTTGCATCCCAGAATGCTCCCAAGCGCTTCAGAGCCGCAGTGAGCACAACCGTACAGGACTTGGGCAGAGACGAGTGTTCCTTTTTTTCCTCTGTGCCTGCTGCAATGGAAAAGAAGAACTTTTATACAGCCTGAAAGACGGTCAAGGAATGTCACCGGTCAGGATTTGGAGCTTCTTTTTTCAAATGTACAACTGTGTAACAGCCATCACATGGGACTTGATAAATATTTCATGCCACAATTAATCAACTTCAGCAGAGGATTTTCCTCACTGGCATGCTTCCTGCCTCCCTGGGGCACTTCATCTGTCATGGACGAATGGGATAGGGATTTGTGGAAGTGTTAATGGGGTGGCTTTTCTCAGAGCCATCAAACTGTGTGTGCACATGCGTGTCAGGTCGGGAATTCTTGACAATCTCCTGAGAAGTGTATGGAACTCTCCAGAGGGGAGGGGAGCTCCTTCTTCAAGTATACAGGCAATTACTTCTTTTGATGGTTTTTTGGAGCTAATGGTTTAGATGTGGCAGGCATTGCTTTTACCATGCATAGAGTTAGCTCAAGAGGCAGAAATACACTAATTACAAGAAGGATTACTAAAATGAGGGTTAATAAAATACGCTATATACCCTATAAATACTAAAACAAGAAAAACTTTTGCATATGAGAGAGATTATTACAGTACTCATACAGCAAAGCACAACAGGAAAGGAAAGAAAAATGAGGCATTTAGTTCTCACCTTATGTATATTATATGATATTCCCTTCCAGATTTTATAAACAAATAAAGTACATTTAAAAAATAGACCAACTATGTTTCTGATACATGATAAACATGAAGGTGAAATTGTAATCAAAAGAGTTCAAATCAGACTAAATTATTTTTTTATTATTTTCCTTCAAGTGCTACTAACATCATAAAAGTTTTCAGCTTGAAACCCTGGTGGAAATGAAACATTCATGGTATCTTTTCCAGAGGCTGGAAACCTTATGCTTGGAATGATTTCTGCTCTGGAATCTCTGTAATATATTGAAACCTTAATACCTTGCTAATTGGTACCTTACTAACTAGCCCGTTATCAGAATTTTAATTAGATGCACGGTAGGTGTCCTCCCTACCTGCAGTGGAGGAGCTATTTCCTGGGGAGAAAATTGAAGGGAGAAAGATAGTGGAAGGGATCAATAGGAGACAAACATCATCTGATCTCTGCTATGGGAAGAGTGTACATTAATTAGTATTTTTTAAAATGTCTCAGATAATTTATTCTGTTTTGTAAAATACGTTAAAGTTCACTTTGTGACTTGCTCTTTTCCCCTGTTAGAACAAATGCTGCTTTTTTTTTTTTTCTTTTTTTTTTCTGTGACTTGAGGTGTTACAAGCAAAATGAGAAGTATTGGAACATGACTGTAGTCAGTTATGCTCATGGCCTGCCCCAAGAACTGAGCTGAGCGCATCCCAGGCTGGAAGCACGAGTCTCTGTAGTCTGAGTTAAAGAGCTGAGCTGTGTACCTGTGAGCTGGATCAAGGTGAACAAGGCTGAGAAGAGAGATGCCCAATACCTATGACCAATGGCATTAGTTGAGCCTGGGCTGTAGCACATTCTAGAATTAAAAATGCATACGAAAAGCTTGGAGAGCACAGTCAAATTAATTCATATCAATGGTGACTCAAAAATAACAATATTGATGAGTATTTTCTATCCTTTTTCTTCTATCAGGAAAAGATGTGAAGGAGGGATAGAAGATATCTATCTGAAAATACTGCCACCGCTGATGTTCTCATTAGCTTAATGGCATGTAGCCCATGGCAGAAAATTCTATGATTGTCATTTGGGATGAAAGCTGTTCTAAAATCTCCAAAATATCTCATACCGTGAGAGTCTTAAAATATAAAGACAAAGTTTCCTTCCCTCTCGAAGGAAGCCTGAGGTGTGTATAAACATAAAGTTATTTGTCAGGCCTGGTAATTTCCGTAAGTCCCAGCAGTGAAAAGGGTGATTCAGTTTCAGTAGACAGTGGGACATTCTGAAAAATTATGATCAGGTCCATGGAGCATTTTATATAAGGAGATATAAACATCAGTAAAAGTAAGGGGAGAATGAATTGCACAAAAGGAAAAACCAGTTAATGATTTTTACCCCACTGAAATGGTACTTTAGGAATGGGCTCTCAGAAGGGGAGAACTTGCTGTATGATTTGCATTATTTGAAAAATAAACTTTTTTTACTTAATTTTAGACTCCTAGAATCACAGAACAGTTTGGGTTGGAAGGGACCTTTAAAGGTCATCTAGTCCAATGCCCCTGCCAGAAGCAGGGACATCTCCAACCAGATCAGGTTGCTCAGGACTCCATCTAACCTGGCCTTGAAGGTTTCCAGGGATGGGGCATCCACCGCCTCTCTGGGCAACCTGTTCCAGTGTTCCACCACCCTCGTTGTAAAAAATTTCTTCCTGACTCATGTCTAGTCTGAATTTTGATTGGGAAAATTCTTTCATGTGGTGAATAAGGTCACATGCCCGTGGATGCACTGTAGATATTTAAAAGCAATAGCTAAGGAACATTTGTATGCAAGAGGCAGTATGAAGGAAGGGAGAAGAAAGAGGCAGTATGAGAGAAGGGAGAATAAAGTCACACCCCTTTTGTTTTCTATAAAGTTTGCAGCAGTCACTATGAGACCAGTGATTATTTCACAAATACTAGAGAACATTGATGGAATGAAAACAGCAAATTAATAAATGGAGGAAAATCTGTAAGATTTAAGTGTAAACTGTATTAAGAAACTGAAAGAAGATGATAAAATCCTTGTGCCAAAATCAAAATAACCCAGTCTCAGTCAATGAATATGAACAGTATATAGTCTGAAAACCAGCTGCACGTTGTTTGTAGAATAATTCTGAATACAGGAGAAGTCAAAGAAAATTATGATGGCCTGTGACCTACTCAACAAGTTATGAAAGTTAATCTAAAACTGTATTTACTCTGAGGTATTCACTCGACTGCCCTGCCTGCTAAAAGATGCTGTCTTTTCAAAGGGCTTTACTAACCTACCTGTCCTATGAGATCTGGTCATTTACCGTGGCAGATTTGTCCCCCGCTATGAGTTTGAGTAGAAACAGAAGAGTGGGGAACTCAGGCTGAGGTTAGCAGGATTACATCCTTTTTAATCTTTTATAGGCAGAGATTAAGGTTGGTCCAAGTACAAAAGATGTTACTACTAGCTGTCTAGTTAGGATGCAGGTTGGATCTGGCGTATTTTGAAGTATATCTCATTTTGCAGGTAGATGTGAGTCTTCCCTGACACCTCTAATCTAGTCAGACACCAGCTAGCTCCAGATCAGAGGCAGCACAGCCACATCTGTAAAGCACTACGCTGAGAGCTGTTATCTCTGCAGAAAGGCCGGGTGGATTAGCTCAGACTTAATGCCGCGCTACACACATCTGTATCGCTCATGGCCAAAATAGAGCATAAGGGTGAACTTGAATATCCCTGCAAACAGGCTGCAGCCGTAGCCTTTGTCCACTTCCTAGTGGGACTGCTGCTCACATCACAGAATGTCCACCATAGACAGCACATTAGCAGAGCCTTTATCAGAGAATAATTCACTTTCAGAATTGACTAGGCTGTTTGGAAAAGGCAGCTGTAATGTACCACCACTTCATTTGAACAGTGCATTTTGGAAGAAAACCACACACAACAAAAAAAACCTCTTATGTGATTGCCTTTCTTTCTCTGAGAAATAAAAGGAAACTGGTTTTCTATCCTGAATCCTTTGGTGATGGTAGACTTCAGCATGCAGTTCTTTTATCCTTCCTGTTATCTATGTATCTGGGTTTGCTATGGGATACGGTGGAATATTTTGGATTGCAGGCCTCTACAGAGCATCTCCTTTGTATCCCAAGTGATCCAGTGCTGTTTTGCACAGTCTAGTTGAGATAAGGATGTAGATCAAAATGCAGGTCAGAAGCCATAACCAGACTTGGCAGGGAGGAAAGGATATTGGTTTGCTAGAGTAATTACCATAGGAAGTGGTGATGCTGACACTGGTTTCATTTTTTGAGTGCTGCTAAAGATTTTTATCTTTGCTCTGAAGGCTTTAGTCTTTTACGGTTTGAATGCTGGCTGTGAAGGAAGCTGTCTCTTTTCTCTATACTCTATCCAGCAGTAGTGCTCTTCGAAATATTCTGAAGATTTTTATATGTGAAAACTGAAGGAAAATATATTCTTCCTTCTGAGCCTTTTACTGGAACTCATTTAATCATATGTACTATCTTGAATTTGAATGAATATTTGAAGTGTATTCGCTTGAGTAAATAGAGGATATTATGTTGTGGAGTAGAGATTTAGTTGCTGTTGTGGTTTTTTTTTTTTTGTCTCCTCTACCCAGAATTGGCTAGAAAGGCATTTTCTAAACTATAAAATGCTATCAAAATCTTTTATGATTTCTTCTGTCTTACATAATTTAAACTGAAGATTCCTTATTTGAGAAAACCTAAAATGAATTCCAGAGCTTGTGTTATGTAAGTCAAGTTACATCAAGCAGAAAAACTGAACATTGCCTTTGGGAGAGAGGGAGAAGGAGAAAACAAATGCTTGAAAGCAGAGTCTAGGGAATGGAATACAATTTGGGGACCAGCTTCTCCACAAACCGTCCCACAGAGAGGCTGGCAAAAGGCATTGGGTACACGTGGAGCACCAGGCAACCTCAAAGGTTCTCCAGGATGGATTATGGATGCTTATGTACCTATGTTCAGTCTGGGAATAATACTCAATATTTTCACATGTTTTTGTCTTCCAGAATGATTGAAGATTGTGGGAAAAGAGGAAATACCATGGCAGAAAGAAGGCAGCTGTTTGCAGAAATGCGTAAGTACTTCCTAGAAATGTTTCGCTGTGATAGACCAAGCCAGTTGCAATGCAGTGTCAGTAACATTTATGCAAGCTTTCTACCTCAGGTAACTCATATCTCCATTTCACAAATGGTTTAATGTTGTGAGACCAAAACTACAGGAAAATGGGCTGATTTGACCAAATAGCAGGAGAGAGGGATTTTCTAAATCAGATTTTGTGATTGTATTATTTTAATCAGTATCTTCTTGAAACAAAAATGCTGCAATACACCGGTAGCAATGAAGAGGATAAAGCTCTCCAAAAGACTCGTGACTTGAGATAAAGACAGTTGATTAAGTGATGGAAAGAGAGAACGAAAAAACCCAACAAAAAACAACAAGTGATGCAGATGTGGTCGGTCACTCACCACCTCCCAAAAACAGACTGATGCCCAGCCAGTCTCCAGGCAATGTCCATGTTGGAAGACAAAACTCTTCATCCCCTTTCCCTGCCTCGGTTTTATTGCTGAGCATGACATTATATAGTATGGATTATCCTTTTGGCCAGGTGGGGTCATCTGTGCTGGCTGTGTCCCTTCCCAACCTCTTGCCCACCCCCAGCCAACTCTGGGAGGGGACAGAGTAGGAAACAAAAAGGCCTGGGTGCTGTGCAAGCACTGTTCAGCAATAGCTAAAACATTGGTGTGTTATCAACACTTTTTTAGACACCAATCTAAAACACAACACCATGCAGGCTAAGATAAAGTTAACTCCATCCTAGCCAGACACGGTATAGGGATTCCTGTACTATATGCTCCACTTCAGACATTTTTATAGTTTCTAGTGAAGCTTTGTGTTCCCTGCAGAATACTGTCAGGGATGTATTACACTAACAGTGTTCCTGCAGTTCCCTTGACAGTCATCTCGACAGTCATCTCTTATTTCTCTTGCAAACAATCCACCATTTCTCAAGGAAATTGTATTACATATGAAGTTTGAGACTCTCACCCTGTTACTAGATTTACCTAAGTTCTGTCTATAATTACTAACCTTCCTATTATTTTTCCCATGCAACACAGTAAAAAATGACAGAACACCTCTCCCATCTTCTGAGGGAGACTAAAAGGAGCATTTCTGGGACTTGAGCAATGGTGCACACTGAAAGGCCAGGTCTGTTCTTTTGAATTAGATGTACTCAGGACTGTTCTCCAGGGGTGAGCCCAGGGATGACTGAATGCCCTACATTTGCGCTCCTGAGCTCTCGAAATTAAGGACTTCTCATTCAGAAGATCTACTGAGAACAGTCTTGGCCTGTTCCATTGTGTCCACTAACTCAGTTGTGCCCTGTAATTATTTGAATATCACACAAGGCATTCTGTTGTAACTCAAATGGATATTTCTCGTGTGTGCAACATCTTGGAGCAGTGGAGGGGTGGAGGGAGGGGTTGTTCTTTGTCCAGAAGCAAAACAAAAAAAAAAAAAAAAGAAAAGAAAAACAAGTAAAAGGGATGATGCATTTGCCCATTATCAGAACATACTATACTTTTACTTAGAATTATAGAAAGAACTTGAACTTGTATCAGCTAAAGTCAATAGCACAACTTCCATTAGCTTCAGTTGGTTTGAAATATTCCTAAAATGGAAGATAATTGCTTAAGACTTTCTGTGAGTATTTATGGCTTGTTCCCACAGCTTTGAAGGCTGTTTTGCTCTTGGGTTGTTTTGAAGGAGTTAAGGACGTGTTCGAAAATTTACAATCAGTAGTTGTAAGCAGAGGAGGAACTGTTTTCCCACAGTGTACACAAATAGTTATTATCTACTATTTTTCTTTCATGTTTTAGTATTTTAACATATTTACTTGAGTCTGGTTTGTCTTACGTGTGCTTCCCATTTCTGTTTGCCTCCCTTCCTTCCTCCTGCTGCACATGCACGCAGAGAACTGGGTTCCAGCTAGGTGAAAAGAGGGGAAAATACGAAGTCTTTGTGAAAAACTAAATATGTTTGAGGCAAAGACATGTCCATATTCATAGAACACTGAATTTTGCGTTTGGAGAGTCCCTTGGATTCCTGTGTGTGTAAAGGGTGTGCTTCACTGAAACAGAAGCTCAGCCTGGCATTGCATTCAGGTGGCCTCAGCTGTGTGCAAGCTCACATGATCCACGTTTAACAAAAACCGTGTGCTCCACACACCCTGCATACTGTGGGCCATTCAAAGCTTCTTAACATTATAACAAACACAAGCTTCAGGTAAAAAGTTGTCTGTACAACTTGCTGATGTTGGAGGAAGAAAATTCATAATATAGAGGACTTTGCCAGTGTTTTAGGTTGTTGCGGTCATATCTGCAAGTCTGTGATGAAAACCCTACAATACTTCTAGAAAGTGGGTCATGTTTCAGAC
This sequence comes from Chlamydotis macqueenii, assembly GCF_036417535.1. NCBI lineage: Eukaryota > Metazoa > Chordata > Aves > Otidiformes > Otididae > Chlamydotis > Chlamydotis macqueenii. The sequence continues at coordinate 118,546,406 of NC_141557.1, forward strand.
TACACAAGACAGCAAAGACAAAAATCCAACTTTTCCTGCCTTTTTAAGTAGGAATTTGTTCTGAACAAAGAATAGATGGTTTTGGCTCTCACTTTAGATTTGGGACACTATAAGATTTTCCCTGTATTTAAAGAAGTTTAGTTTGACTTTTTTCTTTCCTTTCCTTCAGAAGAGGCATATTTCTAGTTTCAAATTACAAGCTTCTCTGAATTAATATAATACTCAATAGCATCTTCTGCAGAGTCTTGTGGTTAAAGCTTTAATTGTATCTTATAGCTCAAAATGCACCATTGGATGTCAAATCACTAGGCTACCCTTAGTCTTACCTAGCGTGCTCAGGTGTATCCGGACTGATAAAAAGAGTTCAAAATGTGGATCACATTTTGATATATGTGGATAATATGTGGAGCACATGTTATCCAGCAAGAAAACAGCAGCCAAAACGTGCAGTGTATCCTTTTATTATTTTTGCGAACTGCAAACAGTGTTACATGAGATGAGCATGTTCAAAGGAAACAGAGCGAATCAGAGGAAGCAGACAAAAGGAAAGAGAGGCCACTGGCAATCCTCTAGGCAAGTTACAAATTCCCAGTCTCATTTGCTATGCTCAGTCCCGCACTTCTTTCCACTTGTTTTTCAGGACTTTCCATGTAAGTGAAGAAACTTTTCTACAGAATTTATTTGACAAATAGATCTCTGACTGCAGCAAAATGTGAATCATGATAAAATTCAATTGTCTGTTCCAGGGATTTAGCAGCAAAAATACCTGCTCCTAAAATAATATCAAAACAATAACCATCCGTTGTGTGTGTAAATAGTAAAGAAAAACAGCAACATTATTGTCTACAAACTACAAGTTTATTTAGGATTAATACTGCAACCTAGGAAGTTCAGTGAGCCAGCATCTCACTTTGCTTTGTATCTTTACATCTTGTTAAAAGGCTGAAGTTTTACAAAGCAGCACTGGAAGCTTTTATTAGTAGCTTTCACTAAAGTTAAGAGGGAAAAAGTTAAGTTTATTTCACTCATTGATTCTGTTAAAAAGGAAAGACTTGGTGTTACAGACATTATCCTCCCCTTTACCAGTAAAGAGGTTTTCCAAAAGCTGTCAATGAGATACTAATGGAGAAGAAAAAAAACCCTCTGTAATTTAACAGTAAAGCATATGATGAAGAAAATAAAAAAACTTTCCAGATCTGATGTTAAGTAGCTACGGGTTCCTTCTTCCAGGAACAGATGGTGTTGAGACAGCCAACTGGCTAAAAGGAGTAGCTGGGAGCCCTGGGAAGATGGTGTGGAGAATCCGTTCAGGAAAAGAGCAGAGTCTGGGGAGAGGGGAGAGTATCATTCTAATTTTTGTCTTGCAGGTCAGAGCACATTTGACAAATTTAGGTCCAAAGGATGGCAGATTATTTAAGAAAGAGTAGGCGAACAATGCCAACGTGTCCATATGTACAGCAGTGCAGCTGAGCAGCCAGTGTAATAATATCAAGATGAATCTTAAAGAAAGTGTTTGGGAAGCATGTTTAAAAGCAGAATAGGGCCATATTCCACTCCACTTACAGCCTGATTGTACCTTGTTTGGAAGTGTCTCATGCGGACAGTTCCTTAAGAAAGTCTATTTTTTGTAACTTGGTACCTTGCTCAGCTGAACAGAACAGATTTTGCTTCTGTTACAGGGCCAACTGCAGTGAAAAATCAAATATGCAAAAACTTAATTGAATATGTTTCCATCAAATGTGTGGTAAAATTAATAAGCAGTCTTGTGTTAACACTGGCCATATTGTAGCTATGAAGCAACATTTATTTATGTAAGACATACCAGCCAAGGAGAAGGATTTAAATCACAATCTCCTCATCTGCTTTTTGAGAATTTTGGAAAGTATTATAAGTGGTACACAGCAGCAGAAAGCTGTGCCAGGTTCTGTCCCCATTTTGGTCCCTCTCTGCTGCCCTTGTGTGTGAAGTAGCTACCAGTCAGTTTATACCCATCTCCTGGACGCCTGCTTTGGAAATGTTACTGGATCTTGAAGTCGGAGCAGCCAGGGCCAAGCTATGAGAGCTGACCCTTTGAGATCTGCATTGCAGAGAACATAGCTCCGCAAAATGGAGAGAGGCCTCACAGCCTTTGCGTTATTTTTGCCCACTTCTGCAGATTGCTATCAGTCTTTTCATTACGGCATGATGTTGTTTCTAATTTGGTTTGCTGGCAATACCTTGTTCTGATCTGCCATGTCAGCCAAAGATATTTGTGATGGGCTTTGTTGTTAAATATTAAAAGTAGATGGAGGTTTTCCCTGCTGTTGGAGCCTGGCCAGTGTGTCTTTTAGCCTGCAGCTTGACCAGATTGTTCTTCAAAGTGACAGACACAGTGGGCTGACTATTCCTTGCCTTCCTTTATGAAAGTCTTTTAACACTGTAGCTCCTGCCATTCCCCTTCTTTCTCCTCACTCCTCTCTACTCTCCCTGCAAAGGAGAGAGCCTTGAAAATTGTTAAACAAAGTCAGCTCATGTGTCCTCTTTGTTCTCTGGCTTCCCTGCCAGGAAAGATAAGCACAGGTTGTATTCCATACAAATGTCACTGTTATTCTCTTCCTCTAGGGGCTCAAGACCTGGATCGTATCCGTTTGTCCACCTACAGAACAGCGTGCAAGCTTCGATTTGTTCAGAAGAAATGCAACTGTAAGTGTGTCAGCACTTCTTTCGTATCCCATTGTTACTAGCTTTCCATGGCACTCCCCGATCTGTCCTTCAAGCCAGTCACGAATGGGCACTGTTTGATTCAAAGTACACTAATCAGTGCCTGGGAAGATTTTAAATATTAACCTGTTTACGTAAGGAACTTGTCTCTAACATGCCAGTGATTCAGTCGTAGAAGGGTGGGTTGTGATGCAGACCACAGCTTTATTTACTAAGTACGTTAACTACATTCTCCAGGTTTTTTTTGTAAAATAACACTTGGGGGTTCCAGCAAGATCCTGCAAGTTAAATACTTTTGTAGCGACTCTGTGGAGAACAAATGGTGGTTCCAGTCCCTCTTCTATTTGAGGTGCAGCAAAGTAAGTGTAATGTCAGTCAGCCCCCTTTGTTCCAGAAGGCCAGGTAGAGACATCATTTCTGAGAAGGTGAACCTGCTTGTAATCTCTGTATGTCTGTCTTCCTCTGTTTAAGCTTCATGCTTGAGATGTTTCCCACTTGACGGGTGGGATTTTTAACACTTCTTTTGAGATTCAGAATTTCTTCCTTTACAGTTGCAGTTTCTGTTAGCAGAGTCATGAGAAAAGGTGTGAACTTTGAAAGGGAAATACATATAAAATCTGTAATGGATTGTATAATTTCTTCTTCATCCAAAATACTTAGAATGGTGGGGTTTGGTTTATGCGTTTTACCAGACCTTTCCACATTAAGTTAAAAAAAAAATCCTAAACAGGGGAACTTTTGCCAGCAGTAGCAGTAGGGAGAGGACTAATGCAGAGAAAACAAGTTTTTTAGTCTTCATATCTAAACTACAATGACAGTGTGGCTACGCTTGTTCTATGCACGGTGGTAAGTATGTTAAGAAATGCTCACTGCAGATAGAGATTAACTGCCCAGAGAGAGTTCCTAGTTTTGAGGCTACATATATCTGCCTTACAGAAGTGTTTAGCTTATGCTGTCCAAACATACTGGAGAGGCCAAGCTGTGGCAGAAAAGACTTAGGAGAGTATTTATTGGGTTATTAGCTACAGAGCTAGTCTTTCTATCACTTCTGCAGCACATTTCTCATGGTTTTAATATGTGAAGTATGAATTGAAGGATTAATATCACATTATAAGCAGGCTGTCAGACAGAAAACCCAGGAGGGGTTTAGTACCTGCCCAGCAGCTGGCTTCTCCCGTTCAGAAGAAAATGCGTTGAAAGACACTATTATATTGCATTCAGTTGTTTATTTTAATTTTTTATGTTTAAGAGGCTAAAATATTAACTTCATTTATTTCATGGTAACTGAATACAATAGCCTGAGGTGACAAAAGTATCCAATTAAGTTGACAGTGATAGCAAAGTCGTAACACTAATTACTTTGATAACTGTATACAAAGCAAATGAAAAAAACTGAGGGTACAATAGCCTCATTGTTGGGAGTGGCTGGCTGGCTAAAAATACTGGTTGTTAATCTTAACTTTGTTCCTGTTATTTATCAACTGTGATCTGCTTTTGTGGAACTATTGATTCTCTTCATAGATAACCACTACACATGCCCTTCAGTTTGCCAGCTTGTGCCAAGTCATTCACGGACAGTGCTTGCCTTCTGGTTGCCGTTGATGACCTAGGAGGAGTGATTGCTGATCTTATATCGAGAGTTATACTATATCATCCTCTTCTGAAGAAAAAAAAAAGAAGGGAGAGACTTAAAACAAAAATGTCATCCTCAGAATTAGGTTCTGTGCAACTTAGGCAATAATGCTTGTTGCTCTGGGTTGAATTGCATGCGTTTTTTTCACTGTCAAGTGCAGTTTTCTTCTGGTTGTTTCTGGTAAACTGCTGTTTTCCCAGATAGCTTTCTCTTATTAGTGGGAAAGTAAGTCCTTTGTTCACTCAATGTGATTTCAAGCAATGGCTGTCCAAGGCAGAGCTTCTAAACATAGATCCACTGAGCTGAGCACTGCCCTGAAGTGGTTAATATCAGACCTCCGGCTCATGTCAGCTACTCTTTTTTTTTTTTTTTTCCCCAATAGTAAGTTCAGGAGAAAGAAAAAAAAAAAAAAAGAGACATGGGGGAAAAAAAGCTTTCTGCTGCATCTGAGCTGTTTCATTTAGGGGAGAATATAAAATGAAAAAGCTCAAAGGCAGTTCTGCTCCACTCCCAGTGCACAGCACCTCTTGTCACTCAGGCCATCCTCGTCCTCTTTCAGCTGTGCTCTCCTGCCCTGTCCTGGCACATCGGCCTAGACTTACTAGGGAAAAAATTGCTTGGAAAGGGTGTATTTAAGGCGTTCTTTTAAAGCACAAATTCAGTAAATTGCAGGGAGCTGCTCTTGGCTGCGGGCTGAAGGTGTATGAGGAGGGAAGCAGAGAGCTGCTTTGAGTGCCAGAAGTGGCTGTTCCAAGAAAAGCGGAGCAGAGGTTTTATTAACATCATCTTTTTTACCCGAAGGTGCCCATTAGCACAGGCAGTCATGGCATAGCATCTAACAGGCAGCTACGCTTATCACAAACAATGCACTGTTTGTTTCTGCTGTCTTCAACGCAGACACAGACACGGGTTCATCTCCTGGCCTCCCTTTGGGAATTCTTCTCTCTGTACAGAAGATGTAGATACCTTTTCTGTAAAAAAAAAAGAAAAAATCAAAGAAATACTGAAGAATTCTTGGGAAGATCTTGAGATTTAGGCATGAATAATTCCAAATGAATGCCAAGAGTCCTGGACAGACAGACCCCAGAGAAAACACTGCTGGTGGTTACGTCACCGTCAGATCTCAGAATGTAAAGGAGGAGTGTGTGAGCTGACTGTGGCTGCTCTACTGGATCACGGTGTTGGATATAGTCTCAGAAATAGCAACACTCTAATCATTTGAGGTTAAATTTCATTATTTGGGATAATAAAAGCAGATAGGAAGCAGGCGCAGAAACTTGATCAAACATGCTCCATGTTTATTCTGGTCTGTACTGTACAAAATGTACGAAAGGCAAGTAGCTGACTTCTTCATCATCTAAGTTTTCTAAATGTGGTTTAAAAGTGGCCCTAAATAGTGCACACTGCAAGAATCAAGGTGGGTGGTGGAAAATCTACAGGTGAGCACTGAGGTCTGCAACGGTCGCAGAACTTGAAAACCCTACAAGCCAATGTTGCTCTGACTAAGTCAAATGTTAAAGTATTGTCCTTCACTTCCAGTGCATCAGGGCAAGTTTTGGAGCACCTGATATACATTTTCACCATACAGACTCCCACTCAGCTCCCCTTACTGCTAGGAAAATGCCATCTTAACAAGGTTGATTTACAGCTGTTTATCCGTAGCATTCAGACACAGAAGCGTAATAAGCTTTCCCAAAACGAAAGATGAAGGACCAATGACAGCAGTTGCATGTATCTCTCAACGTTCACTGGTATTCAGGAACCACCAAAAAGCACAATTTATAGTTATCCCGTGTTCATTGTGCAGTTGGTTTATTTTAATATTTGATTTTCAGTAAATTTATTAACACCCGATTGTTTATACAGAAAAACAAGATGAAATACCATGTTCACATACAAATTCCCTTTGGGCTATGGTGGCAGCAGAAGCAGAACGTAACAGCGTGTCGTAATCAAAACCATTATACAATTATACATCACTCACTGGTACAGAACTGTACAGCTGGAAAACTACTGCTATCCTTGATGAACTTTCCTGAATGTGTTGTGAGATTATTATATGACTCTGGCTGCAAAAAGCAGATTTTGCTGATTTCCCTAGATCAGAATAAATCACTGGCTGTTGAAAGCTTGAATCTGAAGCCATGCTGGTGATAGTAATACGGAGCTTAATTAATACAGACAAAAAGAGAGCTTGCTTCTCTAGCATTTTAATCCCAGTACCTTAGGGCTTCAGTGTCTTTCTTTCTCTCTTCAGTATTCTTCTGCATGAGTGAGTTGGGTTGTTGTTTTTTGGGGTTTTTTTTTGCATTGTTTCATCTTATCCAAGTTGTAGTACAGCTGTTTCCACACCGGGAGCACTGCTGCCATGACTGTAACGGGAACCTTGTGAGTGTCCAAGACAAATCTCCTCTACCTCCACCCTGCTCTTCCTCCTACCTCCTCTGGGCTTAAGTAATCACAGCTGAGGCATGTGGGCATGTCAGCTCAATTTCCATACTAGCTTTTGAGTGCCTCCCTGATCTGATCTGCCTTTTTACATTTGTTCTACTTTAGAATAATTCTCACCCTCCTGAAATATAATAGTTTCCCACTGAAAATGAATGACAGTTATTGTAAACACACTATTTTTAGATGCTTTTCTTAAAGCTTTTTTTCTGTCTGTACTCCTATACCTCCTGTAACACTACAGCAAGCTGCTGAAACTGGTTTTGTCCTAGGAAATGACAACTTGGGTATCAAATGATGAGATCAGCCTGTGTGAGCTGCTGGCCACAGGATAGCAAGCACTTTTAAAAAATTATTTTATTAAACCTAAATAAAGTTACTAGGGTTTGGTGTTTGGTTTGTTTTTTTTTTTATACTGGACTGACACCTAAAATATTTTATCCTATCCCATTCAATATGCCATTCACCACTAAATGAAAAGTCACAGTATCTGGTACTTGTAGTAAAAGAAAAGGATATGAAAGTCTTGATTCCACACTGGAAATGGTGCTGTGACCTTTGTGTTTTTCAGTGGCTGAGGAAGTCAACAGGAAATCCAGGTTCAACTTTCTCTTCTGCATGATAAAATCTGCCCTGACCTTGCATATCCAAAAAGTTCCCTAAATACAAAGCTAGAGGATATTCAGAAGTGTTCCAGTCTGTCCTGTTGATGCTTAACCACCAAATCTTTTCTCTTTATATGTTAATTGATTTAGGAACCGACAACTGCTTTTCTTCACTTACACGAGAGCTCTTGCCACCATAGTATAAAGCCATTCTTTCTTTGACTCAGCGAGTATTTTTTTTCTCTAAAGGGAAGCTGAGTGCATAAGAAGTGCTCGATGGTGGTGTCCTCGCTGTGCAAGAATCCCATGAAGATCCCTGCCATGGCAGGAAGCATTCATTCTCAATATCCTGCCTTTTACTTTTTTTTTACTTTTTTACTTTTTTTTTTTTTTTACTTTTTTTTTTACTGCCTTTTACTCAAAAACTGTATACCCTGTGCAATTTTGTGCTTGCCTCTCCTTTTTTTCTCAGGACGACCATCAGAAGCAGAGCTATCGAATTATCATGATTACAGAATTGTTTAGACTAAATAACTTAATGTTTCAGCACTGTAGATTTCCATGGTTAGTGCTCTCTTCTCATTCCTGGTTTTTATAATGTTTTTCGTTCCATCTTGGAATTAATAAAGCGCAAGATAGATTCAGGCTGGGTCACAGAGCAATCAAACTGAATGACAAGCAATGTTGCGTACTTGAGAAGTGCAAAAGAACCGCTTGGCTGCAATTTGAAACAATCTGCCTCTTGAATTTGTGATCATGGCATTCTCATTCTTCTAAACCCCCAGTGATCAGTCTTCTATGAGATTTGCTTAGAAAACTTACAGTTTGAAAAAAAAACTCCACCATTTTGAGTCCTTTTTTAAATTCTCTGTTAACTGTTTTGGGTATTCTATGATCTGCTTATTATTATTACATAGAGATAGAGGCTGGAAATATTAATTGTGTTCTTTGTTTTCTATTTTAACAGAAGCTGAATCTTGTAGTTCACTTGTAGTAAATGACATTATTCACATGTGTCGTAGTTCAGCCCCAACTGGGACCAGACTATGCAGTCTCTCTCTCACTCTGCTCACCCTCCAAGAGAATAGGAGGAGATGATATAAGAAAAACGGCTCAAGGTTTGAGATAAGGCCGGGGAGAAATCCTTAAAGTTACCGTTACAGGCAAAACAGACTCGGGGAAAACTATTCATTTATTTCTAAAACTAGCAGGATAATGAGACAGAGAACAAGATAACCTCTCCCCACCCCTCCCTCTTCCTGGGCTTAACATTATCTCTACTACCTTCCCCCCGGCAAGCGGCACAGGGGGGAAGAGGGAATGGGGGTTGCAGTCAGTTCATCACACGTTGTTTCACGCCACTGCTTCGTTGTCGGGGGAAGAACTCCTCACATTCCTCCCCTGCTCCAACGTGGGGTCCCTCCCACAGGCCACAGTCCTTCGTGAAACTGCTCCGGCGTGGGTCATCTCTTCCACGGGGTGCAGTCCCTCCAGAACAGCCTCCCCAGCGGGCCCTCCACGGGCCACAGCTTCCTTCAGGAATGCACCTGCCCTGACATAGGGTCCTCCACGGGCTGCAGGTAGGTCTCTGCTCCCCCATGGGCTTCCATGGGCTGCAGGGGGACAACCTACTCCACCATGGTTATCACCAGGCTGCAGGGGAATCTTGGCCAGGAGCCGCATTGCTCTTCCCCCTCCTTCTGAACTGACCTTGGCGCCTGCAGCCATTCCTCTCAGAAGAAAAATTCTTCACAACAGGCTGGCAGACGCCTCTCAGGATCTTTTCACATCTCATTCACTTCTCATCTCCTCTCCACTTCTTGCAGCCAGGCTGGGCCGAGTTGGGCCCAGTCGGCTGCCCGGTGGGAGGCCAGAGGGTGAGGCCTGCAAGGCCCACAAGGCTCACGCCTCCCTCTCTCTGCCCCCCTCAGCTTTTTCATATCTTCTACCCTTTTTTTTCTGTTTTCCCCTTCTTAAATATGTTATCACAGAGGCATTATCACGGAACATTCTGCTACCAATCGGCTCGGCCTTGGCCAGCAGCAGGTCCACCCTAGGCCCAGCCGAGTCCACTGAACAAAGGGAAGCAACTTCTAGCAGTTTCCTACAGAAGCTACCACCTTAGGCCCCCCCCTCACACAAAACCAGAACAACATGGCTCCAAGAGATATAGCTTTAAAAAAAGAAAAAGCACTCTGTGTTGCAAGAGTCATGATACCATTGTGTAAGTTACTAATTCTGTTATCCTGCAGTACTTGAATAATGTAAAGAAAGATGAGTTAATAATTTTAAAAACTTTTTTGTTCCTTTGTCTTTACCAACGACTTAGAGACTAAATGCCCCTGGAACTGCTAGTACCATTCCATATGGGTTTCCAAGCAACTATGGGGAAAGGGTTGCATATATTATACATTCTGCGTTATGCATCAATTATTTAATCAAAAGTTCAAAAGGGCTTGATTTAGCATATTCCCTGCAGACAAATCCGTCATAAGGATTTTAGTCTGTAAGTGTTCACTCACAGCACAATATCCTGAAAATGAGCAGATTTTATTTTCTTTTCCTTTTAACTTTAAAAGTTTATTAATATACTTGACAGGTCATAATAGCTCTTAGAGATCTGACATATAATCTGTATATTTGGCGTGTTCATTGAGGGACTGCTATTCAGCCTTTTCTTCAATGTTAGCAGGAAGTGGGCTGTTATTACGTAAAGGGGTTGTCGTATCTCAGACGTTCTTGAGTATTTGCTCTTAAAGGTTACCACTGCAAGTCTGTCTCGTACAAGACTGCTACAAGAACTATCAGTGGACATTTGGAATTCATTTTAATGTCAAAAAGAGTGAACCAAACAAGGCTATATGTCTTAAACTTAATTTTCACTTGTTTAGAGAACGAGTTTTCAAACACACCCATGACTCCAAGTGGCTGCTGTTAAAAAATGAGTTGCAGAAGCTTGTCAGCTGATATTATTTTGCCCTTTACAGAGGAAAATGACTGAATTGGCTTCATTGGAGTGAGAAGTTGACAGGCACGTAGACTAGGCCACGTCCCAAGCATACCTCCATGCTGCCCTCTGCTACACAGGTGGCTCAGCCCTGCCTTGATGGAGACAGCTTTTGTAATTAGATCATAGCTGAAAATCCCTTCTTACTGACTTCCTGAACTCTGCTATAACTGCCATTCACTGTGCTGCTTCTGATGGCTTTTCTGATGCAGATTGAAGGTTGGACAGTCTGTTCGGTCCCCACTGATGTCTCTGAACATCTGCTGTTGGTAACAGGTGTCAGTCACCTTTGGTCTGGCAGGCTTTCGATTAGTTACCCAAAACCAGAAAGTTTGAGCATCTTATTTCACACCAGTCCTCCTAATGAACACTTCAAACAAAATAAAATGGATTATTATTAGCTTAGTACTCTTCTAGACAGTCTAAAAATTGCAAAATATATGCAGACATACAGTCTCATGCAAATAAACTGACACCTTGGTGATAACAGGATCACCATATCTTCTGAGGGATGCTGCTTTTTCACATAAGAGCTTTTTCTTCTTTCGCCCTCTTGTTTTTTCCCCTCAAACTGTAACAGTGTTTTTAAGTCTCCTCCTTCATCATATCCCTGTTCCTTCTTCAGCATCGTGTCATTATCTGTGGCATTTGCTTTATCTCTGACTTCTCTGCACACCTCATTCTCTTGGCTGCTCTCTCCTTTCCTGTTATTCTCTTGGCTCCCAATACCTTTCTTAGGCAAACCGTCTCTTACACTTGAGCGTTTTTCCCTTTGCCTGGGCTATTCTGGTCTGTCCTGTTCGGGTATTTTGCTGAGTCTGTCCTGATGTCACGCAAGCACCTCCATAATATGCCAGAGTGCATTAAGCAGTGTGACTTAATGCCTGTCACATGTTGGTCATTCTCTTAGTTTTTTGCCATAAGACACATGTTTATGTGAGAAAGGGGAAAAAAAGTAAGATGTCTTCCTTGGAGCAGATGTCAGTGAGCTGGTGATCATGGTCCTTTGTTCCTAGGGAACTTTCTAGGGAGCTTCCATCCATCATCTTGAACCAGCCCTACCTCCATTCTGGACTGAAAGCAGTAAGACTCGAAGACTCATACATGAGCTCAGTCCATATGTGCTTTCTGTGGAGAGTAAAAGACTGTTTTGATGTCCTTGCAGAAAATTATTTTCCTAAGAACATAAGCTGCAACGTTTTACCCTATCTGTGTGTTGTAGCATTGCATTCAAAGTGTCCTTCTCTACTGCGTCTGCCCAGCGGGGATTTTTGCTGAGGATTTTTTGCCTTTTCCTGGTCTTGATGCTGTCACTCAGCTCTGGAGAATGAACAGGCACTACACAGCTTTCCTCCACCTTAACCTCACAGTGTGCACCATTTTCTTGCCTAAACAGCGATCTCTGCTACAGCCTGCCATAGATGGTCCAAACTGTCTCCAGCCTTTCCATGTTCCCTTTCAGTATCCATGTTCTCAGTGGTTACGGACTTCTTCAAGGTGAAGACAGCAAATAGTCCACGTAAGAACAGAGTGTGGAGCCTGACATAATTTTTAGTATAATTCACTCCTTCTGTAATTCCCAAAGACTGTTTTTTTCCATGTTAATTTGTTTTCAGAGTTACATCAAAAGCCAGTCTGTGTATCCTCCAACAATATAGATCAACTTTGTAACAGCCAGAATATTCGAAGAGAAGCTTTAGCTTAATTGTTATCTCATGTTTTTACCCTCCAGCTGCACCTAGGATTATTTTCTTTAAGTCTTGGTGGAAAATTTTGTACAGCGTGTATCTGGTATGCTAGGACAAATTGTGAGAACAGAAGATGTTGGCCATAAAAATAATTTCCTGCTTTTATAAGTATGAAGAGACCACACAGTATAGTGTCTTCAGTGTGCACTCTTATTAATACAGTTCTGGAACTCTACACAATGAACGTTCGTCTTCCTGGCATTAATGTTTGTGATATACAATGGCTTTACAGAGCCAGTTTTCTTTGTGCTGAATTAAGGCATTTCTAGGCTGAATTCAGACTGAATTATATCTGTGATGCTATTGTTGGCCGCAATGGATTTCTAGCAGGGTATTTGCGAGCAGTCTTTGGCCCTTTGCTGTGCAAAGTGTGGGCTAATTCCAGGAAAATTTCTGTGTATGCTCAGCGTTTTCTTCGGTCCATATGCATGTCTCCTTTCCTGACAGGACGTAAATTGAAAGTAACTCTGTTGAACTCACTGACATTACTATGGCACAAAGGAAAGAATTAATCAGTCTCTGGGTGTATATTGTTTGAGGAGGTCAAACTCAATTTCTGATAAATGAAGCCAGCTCTAGTATCATATTGCATCTCTTGTAAGGGTGCTGATCTTCCCCAAGTTTAATTTTCCACATTTCATTCATGTATATTTTGCCTTGAAACTCTTATTTTGTTTTGGATTTGCAGGATATCTTTAAGGATTGCATGTGTAAAATAAAGCGTGACAGATAAGTGGCCACGTACTTTGAGGCACTTACTCCATCTAGGGGCCCTGACAACATCATTAAAGAGCTTCTGTCACACAGAGGAGGAAGGATAGATGTGTGGGACTTCACCTAAATCCCATTTATCTGTCATTTCCCATTCTGCAGTCTTGTTTCTTTTCTCATTGTTGCTGATTGTTGTGCTATGTTTCTGTCAACTGGAGCTTTTCTCCTTTTCTTGGCCCATTCCTCATACCTGTTTCCTTAAGAGATGTGAAGTTTTACTGCGTGTTACTGCAAATTGCTGCAATGGGAGCCACTGCAATTGCCTCCTGGTACTGGCATTCTGGTTACTGAGCAAATCAGCCAGGGAACTGGAGCACGGTGCGGCTCCTGCAGAAGACATTGCTTTGAATATGAGTAACAGCAGGAGGGCAAATGCGGAAAGATTGTGTGAACACAAAGCCAGAGTTTATTCTTTACAGTTTGTCTGAACAAGATATTGTCGACGCAAACGAATCTGATAAAAAAAAAAGGTATCATCCAGATACCAGGATCCATCTCTCTGTCTCAAAGCTGATTATAGCTCAGATCCCAGAAGATTTTGGGGCATATAAATCTGGTTGTTTTCAAATGTAGTAGATGTTTTAATACGCTATGAAATCTTGAACCTATGGCTGTAATTAGCACCTCCATTACCAATCTCAGCAAAAGGTTAAATAAGATTAGAGTCTGAACTGTCCTTATGACTTCAGGCATAAGATGCTTTCTCCTCTAAGTCCTGTATGTCACATGAATGTCCTACTTCATAACAGTGCTGTCACTCTCAGCAGCTGAGGTTGAGATTGGGATTTTGTCCCAGAAGCTCTCTGAATTGACCCAAACTCTCCAGAGGAGAGAAGCATATGCCATCACTCTTTAGTGTGTCTTTTCTGTTCTGGGGGTGAAAAATGCAATTCTGGTATCAGGCAGTTTACCCAAGCATTAAGGTCAGCTTAAATATTTATCTAATTATTTTTAATAGATAAAAATGTTTTGGACCAAATTTAGTCCATAAGAAATTATTTAAATTAATAGAATAAAGATCCCCTTAAGAATATGCATGTATGTAAAATATTGCATCTTTTCTGTTCAAGGAAATACACAAGTCCTGTTTCATTAGTATTCTGTCCCTTCTGTTGCTGTTTACAGTCTTACCAACCCTAAATGATTTTAAAAATTACAGAAAAAAAATTAACCGCGGGTCAAACAGGAGGCCGACAAACAGGAGGTGGGCCGAGCAGAGTCTTTGTCTTCAAGCGGTTTTAAATGCACAATAGATGCTCCTTTTTTTTTCCATTGACCTTTGTGATATAGCTGAACCTTAAGGACTGAGAATGTAATCTCAATCTTTTTTCTATAGCCATAAGGGAAGAAATTGTTGTAAAGAACCATTAAATTGCAGATTCTGTTATCAACATAAGCTATTTTTTGAAGAAAACATCAGTTAATATGAGATTGGGAATAATATCCTATATCCTTAGAGCTGATTACACATGCTACTTCAAAACTAACGGAAAAATTAAATAACCCAATTTGTTAGCATTTCTTTTCACCTTACACTTGCTTTTTGCTAGTAATAGTGCCAAAGTAAGAGGTAGTCCAAGAGGTAGAGGCATGGGGAGTTTTGGGGGGGCATAGAGGGAGCTGACAGCAGTTGTATCAAAGGAAAAAAACTGAAGTTATTTAAGAGATAAAGATGCCTGTTTAGTTAGAATTGTCATTTGAAGAAACGTATTTCTGGAGAAGACTTTATCACTGTAATACGGGCATTCAACATGAAGACCTTCTGCCTTTTCCACCTCACAACTTTGTTATGATTTGCCTCTTACATGTGATTGCCTGTACAGGACATCCCCACTGCCAGATCTCCAAGCACATAGTCTTCATTCAACCAAATACATAGACAAGACCATTTTTTGGAGACAGCACTGGGGATGCACAGCCCTTGATTTGTGTTATCTCGCTTGACATTGTGCCAGCAGAGTTAAAAATGTTACAGCAAATGTGTGCTGCATGTACTAAAACATACCCAGTAGTGCCATCCTGTGGTCAGGACTACAGCTACCAGAAGGCTTGTGCACCATGTCCTGCCTGCTTTCTAAAAGCTGTCTTGGGGTCGTTACACACAACCTGAGTCATGCCAGGCTCTAAAATTACGGTTTTCTTCTCATATGTTCATCATTTCTGAACATCTTTAGTCTACTAAATAGGAGGACTGGTATATGGCTGTTTCTTTTATCTGGAAGCATTTTTTTGAAAGTCCCTATAATTCAGTTTCTGTCACCAGATCTTTAGCCTGGATGATATTTGAAAATCAGCTCCAGATACAGTATCACCCAGCCTTAGAAATTTTTTTGCCGCCTTCTGGGGTTGCAGAAGCTTTTTTCTTGATATATTGTTTGCTGTAATACAGTACAGAAGAGTTATATTTCATTAAAAATTGAAAAGCTGTAATTTTACTAATTGAAATACAAACTCAGATGTAAGGCAAATTGACCTTATTTTAAGATAAATGAGAAAGCTGTTGTGTATCATATGTGTTTATTGACCAAGCTTTGTTACTTCACATCCCCATGAATTCTTTGGCTAATTTAAAAGTGACACTTGCAAAACTCATTTGAAGGAACTATTTAGTCAGCCTCAGGCATGATCACACAATGGCTCAAATAAAGGCTTTCTTATTAAAATAATATTATGGTGGGATAACAAGAATAATAGAGATGCATAATCTAGGAATACTGTTGCCTGTTTGGGAAAGGGTTATATAAAGTTTCTGGCTGTGGAATACAAGGAGCAACAGGTCTGCTATTTACACATTGGTCTTTAATTCATAAATATGATTAAGTCTTAAAACAGGAAAATTATAATCAATGCATTTAAGCTATATAACTTATTAGCAACAGTGCAGAGTTCTAACTGAGTGGTCTTTCCTGGTTATCATCAAAATATTAAGGAGCTTATTACAGTTAGATTTAAAAAATTATTTTATTTTTCATATGTCACACTTCATTCAGCATTTTGAATAAATTATTTCAAAGTGTGTTTAAAAAAAGGAAACACTTTCCCAGCATCTGGGTGACAGGTAGATGACAACACTTTCCCAGCCTGGCTCTGCAGGGTGCATCGCCCACCGTTCCCTTTTGCAGAATCGACTGTCATTAGTGCTGCTCCTCAGAGTGACTGATGGCCTCTTCTGCCACCCACAGAGAGCCCTTCAGGCGTCACTTAAATATAGGTGAGGAGAAACAGGCAGGAGGTGACAGCAGGGGGAGAAGGAACTTTTACTGTAAGTTAAATTAATGCAAAAGAGAATAAGTTTACTGGAGATCTTTACATACTCTTGCACCTTGGTGGATTTGTCAGGTATCGTATTAAAAGTGAAAAGACTACATTTCAGTGTGGTCTTTTTACTAATCGTTATTTCTCCTTAGTAGCACTTGGCCAAGTTGACAGACGCTTCCAACAAGTCACATTTGTTTGATGTGCTGTAGCGATCGGAATCTTGGAATGTTTTAGAATAACTCCTTTTCCTTCTGAGCAGAGCAGTAGATGAAGATATATGATGCAAGCCTGGGTGCACAGACAGGAGAACCTTTAAAACTTTTCCCCAAAATACTCAGTGCCTTGGTTCTACACAGCACGTCCTGCCAATTTCCAGACACCCAGCAGCCAGGTTTGGCAGCTGCTCAGAAATGTCTCCTGTGCTTGCCGTGTGCAGCTAGCTAGCACATGGACAGAGAGCCCAGCTCCTGATGGGTCGGAGGACATCACTTGTGCAGACTGATTCCGCACGCCATTTTGCACACAGTCCAGCATGTCCTATGTGGTGTGTACCACTGGGACAGGTGGTCTACATGAATGCAATGAGTCCAAATGCAACTGGCTTACTCCACGTTTGGAAGAAAGATGTTTCCATTGGTTGATCTGAATGTTTAGTTCCTTGTCAAGGCACTCTTGCTCACTCTGGGGGTCCATCATTGGGATGAGCAGGTAGAAGTGGTGAGCAGTATTCCAGCTTCTTGCTGGGCTAGCACGTACCACAGATCTGTGCACTCTCACAGGACAGGCAAAGAGATAACAGGAAGGAATGCATGGAACTGACAGAGGACAGAATGAAACCATTACTTCCCTCAGAAATCCTGTGGCGTTTGAGGGAATGTTTGAGTATGCAGAGTGCTGTGAAGGCGCTCTGTACACCTCACACAAAAACTCTTGAAGATATGAAGGACTCTTTCCCAAGCATTCAAGGGGCCTCAGAATAAGCTCTGTGGGTTTTTTTTGTTTACTGCACATGTCAGAAAAGGGACTTGGACCACAGCTTACTTGAGCAATGGCTTTGGAGAAAAAACAGTGTGACAACACTGATTCCTCTCCATTAAGAGTTATTATATGCTTTTGCAGTGTAAGTTAACGACTAGACAAGGACATAACAGAATCACTGAGGCTGACAGGGACCTCTGGAGAGAGCACGGTCAGCTAGAACAGGTTGCTCTGGCTCCATCTTCTTTATTGTCTTGCATCAAAGCAATTTATACACACTTAGTAAGACTCCTTGAGCCTTCTCTCCTCCAGGCTGAACAGTCCCAGCTCTCTCAGCCTCTGCCCATATGACAGTTACTACTGTCCCTTCATCATCTTTGCGGTCCTTTACTGGACTTCAGACCCAGTGCTCCAGATATGTCACCAGTGCTGATTAAAGGGGAAGAATCACCTCGCTCCACTTGCTGGCAATGCACTGCCCTGTGCAGCCCAGGAGGATGTTGGCTGCCTTTGCTGAAAAGGAGTTTTGCTGGTCAGTATCCAGCCTGTACTGGCACACGGTTATTCCTTTCCATGTTCAGGACTTTATATTTCTATTTGTTGCACTTTATGAAGTTTGTGTTTTTCTCCAGCCTGTTGAGGTCCCCCTGAATGGCAGCCCAGCCCTCTGGTGTATCAGTCACTCCTCTCAGTTTTGTATCAGCTGCTGAGGTTGCACTCTGTCCCATCATCCAGGTCATTAGTTAAGATGTTGAACAGGTTTGGCCCCAGTATCAAGCCTAGGAGTATACCACTGAGGTCCAGCTGGATTTGGTGCCACTGATCACAAGATTTTCAGCCAATGTGGTCAGCCAGTTTTCAGTCCACCTCACTGTCCACTTGTACAACCCACACTTACTAGTTTGCCAGTAAGGAGATTGCAGGAGACAGTGTTGAAAGCCTTGCTGAAGTCAGAATAAAGAATATCCACTACTCTCCCTTCTCCTGTGAGCTAATCATTGCATTGTGGAAGGCAAAGAGATTGGTCAAGCATGATTATTCTATCATAAATCATTGCTGACTGCTTCCAATCAACTTCTTGTCCTTAATATGCTTGGAAATGGCTTCCAGGAGGATTCGTTCCATCCCCTTTCTAGATACTGAAGTGAAGTTTTAGTTTGCTGGATCCTTCTTCTTGCTCTTCTTGGAAATAAGAGCGACAGTGGCTTTCTCACAACCCTCAGGAACCTTGCTCAATTGCCACAACCTTTCAAAGACAATCAAGTGGTTTTGCATTGACATCAGTCAGCTCCCCTCGGCACTCGTGGGTACATTTCCCATCCATTCCTATGGACTTGATTATGTTGGTCTGTTTAAACATCCCCTAACTGGATCCTCTTCCACCAAGGTTGTCATCCTTGCTCCACACTGTCCCACTTGTTGCAGGGACCTTCATATTGAAGACGAAGCTTACCAGTAAGCCTTGGCAAATTCAGTTCCAGGTGGGCAGTCTTTGATGTGGCTTTGATTTTTGTGTTTACTGTTGGTTATCAATATAGCATCCTCTTACAACTTTTCATACTATTTTATGAGTCTCATACACACATCTGTAAAAATTAAAGCATTTTGAGATCAGAATAACATGTCAGTAAATATTCTGAATATATTGTTAATTTCTTCTTTAAGTTTCCAGTATTTACTCACCAATCACTGCATCTCCAAAACCCAGAAATCAAGTGAAATAGTAAGAAGATGCAGTGAAATACATTTTGACATTAACACATTCGAATATGTGCTGATGATCTACCACCACTCTCATTTTTGGAAAACAGTGGTGACCATCCCAAGAGCTGTTGATGGCCTGCAGAGCATTTGGAAGTCACCCAATGCACACGAAGCTTATTGGATCAACTGCCTAGTGAGTGCCCAGCTATGCTAGAAATCACTGGGCTGTATGAGCTGTGTCTGGCAGCAGAGGTAGGCGAGGGAGGTAGGTGAGGAGCCTGAGAAACGTGGAAGCAGAGATAGGAATGTACAGAACATTTCCAGGTATGATCTGAGTGGAGGTTCAGATAATTGGACAATGAGTAGCCCGGGTGTGCCAGGCCATGTAGGGTGACAGCTGTCACCAGATGTACCCAGCCAAAGAGCTGGGTACCTCATTTCAGCCCTGCGCAGAAGCAACACCCTGGTACATTTTCTTTGGCACGAGGGAGCGTAAAAGACTGCGAGTCATCATAGCTGGCATGTTGATCTAGTGGTGGGATGTGGAGATAAAGCTTTTGGTGATCATGCTACAGCTGACTGGTTTGAGGGGCAGCTTGGCCACAAGCAGGTGTAGTTCAGAGGGAAAACACGCCTCGCTTGATCCTCTGTTACCCTCCTGGCAGCAGGAGAGAGAGAGCCAAACAGAAGGAGTGAGCGACTCCCAGGGCTTTGTAGCAATGACGATGACAAATGGCTCCAATACCCTGGTTTGTGATGGGTTCATCGATTCTAATAAAAAAAAAAAAAAAAGAATTATCTAACATATTTTATAATGTTTTTAGGATTGTTAGAAAGGGAAGCATAAATCTTTCTCTTTTAATGAAATCCACCTGAAATACCTGACATACATTCAAGTGCCATTGATTTCAAATGACAGTACGAGTATGTTTAAACTCAAGTATGTCTGTAAGAGCTTTGCTGGACTAGAATCTTAGTCAAATGTATACTAAAATTTTGGAAATAATTTAAATTAATACTTCTTTTAAAGTTTTTCCTGTATTCACCACAAAGGAAAATCTATCAAGGAGGAATTCTGTCCTAACTATCAATTGGGCATGTTTAACCTTGATTTCGTTAGACCTACTGTATATTAAGTAAATTTGTGCTGATTATTAAAGCCCTAATTTAGTCGCTTTCCCTCTTTGAGTAAATGTGATCTCCTCTTCCATGTTCATTTAGTAACAAATGGAAAGATAACATTGTAGAGTTCATGGTTCCGGTGGAATACAAAAAATGCAGTAGAACAGATGAGGATTTTTGTGTAAGTAGATTTGTTTAATGGTAAGAAAGCTTACGCATACAGACTGTTTTTAATTTATGGTTTTTACTACTTAGGAGATAAACTTCCACTAGAGTTTTCTTTTTTTCACTTGCTTAGGGCAACATCATTTCTTGACAACTGATGTTTGAAGTAATCTGCCTCCTTTGAGATTAGTGATATAGCCAAGATTATCTAAATCTCACATCCTTTACATAATTCTAAATAAACTGCATGATGAAAAGAAGACATAGTTTTTCAATACATAAATAAATGTTAATTTTTTTTTGCTTTGAGTTGAAAAAAAAGAGTGTAGTCCATCTCTTCTCTCCCATTTTGACTCTTAAGATAACTTTATCTACCAAACAGAAAATTAGTAGTTGCAAGTAAATTAAAGTTACTAGTTACAATAAATTAACAATACATTGGCTTCCTGCTAATGAAGAGACTGAAAAACACTTGAAGAAAAGAGGGAGGATCAAGATCAATAAAATTGATGTATGTGTTTGTAGTAAGCAACATAATTTTGTCCTGAATTCTGCTTTCTCCAGATGTGTCCAGAGTACAGGTCTTCCACAAATTAGTCTGTTGACAGAGTTGTAGGTGATGGAATTCTGCAATGTAACTACTAATTACTCTTTTTCATCATCAGAGTAGTAAAAGGCAATAAGAAAAGATGTTCTGAACACAGGCAAATGCAGAAGGGCAGGGTGTAAAACTTCAAGGGTGTCTGAAAAGTTTTTAGTTTGAGGAAGAGCTAAAACTCCTTTCCAATTGAGCCAGCCGTCTTTCACTCGCCCTTACATCCTGCAGAGAGGCGCTGATCAATTCAGTTACAATGTGCTGGCCACAGGCACTCTCCAAATGTTTCAACAGGTGAAGTAGTGCACTGAAGGAAGTAATATTTGTTATGTGAAGCATATTTTCATGCATTAATCTTAATTCTCTGCAATTCAGCCAAGGTCTCATTAAAGCATGCATTTGTTGGTAACAATTGCTGTGGAGTGAATGGCAGCCATCTGTAATCTGCATCCTCCCACTTCTGTCCAGATACTGAACTTTATTTACATTGACTAATCACTATCTGTTACAGAATGTAGTTAAATATGAAAGCCTCTATGACAGTGTTTAAACATTACTTAATCTCATAGAAGTTAAATTAGCAGACAGTGTGCAGACAATGCCGTAGATCTAATAATGCAGTTGTTTAGCTTACCTGTGACTTTAGAAATCACTTAACAGAAAATCTAAGAGGAAATATACAGTTTAGCAGTTGCTTGTGGAAATCATTACCTTTTTTTCCGACATCAGGCAGATGAAGGAGATCTTCTATGCCTGGATAGCTGTGCTGTTTAAAAAGTGCAAGGCCTTTGAAGGATCTATGAAGATTGGCTGGGCTGTGTGATTTTGGACTGCCTTACACTGCACAGGTGCTAGATACAAGTAGCTTTTACTCCTATGGCCTAGTGATCATCTGTCGGCACTGAAGAAACAGCAGGCAGATTTCTGTAGCTTTAAAGATCTGTTTCAGAAAGGGCATCTTTCTCATGTTGAGGGATAATTCGCTTTTCAGAGGGAAGTGTGGATAAGGCAACAAAAGTGGCAACAGCAATGGGAAGTTCAAAACAAACTTGTAGAGTTTGACTTTGTTGAGAGAATTTAAGGCAGATGTTAGGAGAGAGAAAGCTCTCCTGCATCTGTAAGCTGTTCGTTACACTGCAAACTTTTTGTTAGCATCATAGTAGTACATAGAAATCAGATTCAGCTTTTATTGCACTACTTCTTGTGAACAAAGAACTGCCTTCTTCAGTGAGATTAAAAGAGTCTCAGGGGTGGATAAATAAATAAATCAGCATAGCAGGTATTACAGAAAATGAGTAGCAGAGAGGATGAAAATTAAAATGAGAGGAATGTAAGCTTGTGCACAGTTTACAAGATTGACATTCTGTTATTATGTTGAAAAGACTACAGATACCATATCAGCTGTAGGCATAAATTTCTAATAGTACAAATGAATAGAGTGGAGCTTGTAGAGGCCTATTTTTCTGCGCCTTTTCCCAGTATGGATAGGTTGACTTGGCAGCACGATATAATATGTAAAAAAAGTCTGCTTACTAAGTGAGTAAACGTAAGAAAATAGGATTCACAGTGATCCATAGGGCACCACACCCAGATGTGATCTGTGCAGGGTTAAGCGATGCTGTGTGAGAGGCTGTGACTATGGCAGGATCTGGTATCTGTTCATGCGGATTAAAGTATTTATTATTCATATTTTATGTAAAACTTGAATTATTCTATGCCATGTAGTAGTCAGAACAGAAGAGATATCTTTTCTTAGTGTTTAAAGAGCAAGGTGTGGGATTCATCTCAGTTAACTTTATCAGCTCTGAGGTTACATGTCTCATGTAAACTTGTGGCTTTAGGCCTTGCCTGTAGTCAGTGAAGAAATACGGGCACCTTCAAAGCACTGTTCATCCCACCTGTCTCCAGACACCTACTTTAAGGTGCCTTTTTCTGCCACTGACGTTAGAGGGAGCCTTGATCACCAGTTGACAGTAGACAATTTTTTACATTTGAATTTAGGTGAGTGAATTATTTTCCATTACAACCGACTTGAGTAAAGGCCAGAGACTTCAGTGCTGTGTACAAACTCTCTGTGTGATTTTGAGACAGACATTTCAACAGATATTTTCAAAATTAGCAGATCTTGTTAAAAAGTCTGGCTCCTGTCCATCTTCCATTTCCTCCTCCAGGGTGTATTACTTCCCAGTCTCTGCAGAGAGATTTGAAATTCATGAATAAAATGCAAAATAAAATGGTGCAGTTGGATTGTTGTTTATTCAGCTTCAAGTGGAACCAAAGTGTTTCTGGGGAAAAAAAAAAGCCTAAGTAAAATTATTTATAGTACAAATGCACAGCAGTTCCTTGAGACTAATATTTTATGGGGACTAATATTTATGGGTGGGGGCCTGTTACTGCTGGGTAATTTCCAGTAAGTCATTTTCTTATTCATGTGCCCTACCTTTCTGGCATACCAATGAATATAGCTTATGAGGCTTTCAGGTTAAAGTTAACACTAAAAGACTACAAAGCACTACAAGTGTTACACTAAAAAGGGTAATATTTGTTACCCTTTAAATTCCCCTTTTTCCCCTCTGCCACACTCATGCACTCCCAGAAAAACAGCCTACCCCTATTTATTCTTTTCCCACTACCGCTGGTGTTACTGATTTTACACTCTTTTTCAGTTTTTATGATAGGGTTGCCGTAGTAATTTCTGCCTCGTTCAGCAGTGCTGTTAAGCTAGTACCTCTGTTTGTGCTGTTTCTCGGGTTGCTATCTTGTTAGTGCAGCCTCAAGTCAAGGTTAGCCATCTGCATATGCATTTGTCCCTTTTTGCTATTTGTTATGCCTGGTAATTTCTCACATTGGTATCTTGTTAGCGTAGCTACAGTTCAGGTTCGACAGTTGGCACACATACCCTCACACCCACAGAATCACAGAATCACAGAATCACAGAATTATCAAGATTGGAAAAGACCTAAAAGATCATCCAGTCCAACCATCACCAATACTTCTCAGCTAAATCATATCCCTCAACACAACATCCAAACGTTTCTTGAACACCCCCATGGTCGGTGACTCCACCACCTTCCTGGGCAGTGCATTCCAGTGCCTGACTACCCTTTCCGAGAAGTAATATTTCCTAATGTCCAGCCTGAATCTCCCCTGGCACAGCTTGAAACCATTGCCTCTAGTTCTATCACTGTCTACAGGAGAGAAAAGGCCGACCCCTAGCTCACTACAACCTGCCTTCAGGAAGCTATAGAGTGCAATGAGGTCTCCCCTGAGCCTCCTCTTCTCCAGACTGAACAATCCCAGCTCCCTCAGCCGCTCCTCATAAGGCCTGTGCTCCAGACCCCTCACCAGCTTCGTAGCCCTCCTCTGAACGCGTTCCAGGGCCTCAATGTCTTTCTTGCAGTGAGGGGCCCAAAACTGAACACAGTACTCGAGGTGCGGCCTCACCAGTGCCGAGTACAGGGGGACAATTACCTCCCTGTTCCTGCTAGTAACACTGTTTTTGATGCAAGCCAGGATGCCGTTGGCCTTCTTGGCCACCCGGGCACACTGTCGGCTCATGCTCAGCCGAGCATCAATCAGTACCCCCAGGTCCGTTTCCTCCACACAGTCCTCCAGCCACTCCGCCCCAAGCCTATAGCACTGCCTGGGGTTGTTGTGGCCGAAGTGCAGGACTCGGCATTTGGTCTTGTTGAACCTCAATCCCATTGGCTTCAGCCCAGCTCTCCAGCCTGTCCAGATCCCTCTGTAGGGCCTCGCTACCCCCAGGCAGATCCACACTCCCAGCCAATTTGGTGTCATCTGCGAACTTACTGAGGGTGCACTCAATGCCCTCATCCAGATCATCAATAAAGATATTGAAGAGGACAGGCCCCAGCACCGACCCCTGGGGAACATCACTTGTGACCGGTAGCCAGCTGGATTTAACTCCATTCACCACCACTCTCTGAGCCCGGCCCTCCAGCCAGCTCCTTACCCAGCCAAGAGTGTACCCATCCAAGCCATGGGCTGCCAGCTTCTGCAGGAGAATACCGTGGGAGACAGTGTCAAAGGCTCTGCTGAAGTCTAGGTAGACCACATCAACAGCCTTTCCCTCATCCAGCAGATGGGTCACTTGATCATAAAAGGAGATCAGGTTGGTCAAACAGGACCTGCCCTTCATGAACCCATGCTGGCTAGGCCTGATCCCCCGGCCATCCCGCACATGCCGCATGATCTCCCTCAAGACTATCTGTTCCATAACCTTCCCTGTAACCGAGGTCAGGCTAACAGGCCTGTAGTTCCCCGGATCCTCCTTACAACCTTTCTTGTAAATGGGAGTCACGTTGGCAATCCTCCAGTCTTCCGGGACCTCACCAGTCAACAAGGAGCGCTGATAGATGATGGAAAGCGGCTTGGCTATCACCTCCGCCAGTTCCCTCAGCACTCTTGGGTGGATCTCAAGCACTCTTGGGTGGATCTCGAGAAGCCAGCTTGATGTAACTGCTTGTGGAAGCACCTCCTCCTTTCATTTCCTTGGTCTGAATTGCCAGAAACAGCCCTCATGGCCAGTGACAGCTAGACTTTGAGAGAAACGTCACGCTTCACCTTCTACTTTCTGCCTGCCCTTCCCCTCTTAATAAGGCCGCAAAATGCATGCACGTGGTCCAGCCTGTTGCTGCATCTTCTGGCCTATCGCTCTGTATTTCTTCCTTGGCTGCCTTACAGTGGTGACCTGGAGTGGGAAATGCTCATTAACCGTTCTCTCCAGGCGATGGCCTGTTTTTGGTGACTTTTTCCATTCTCTGCCTACTCCGGCCTCTGAGCCATGTGGAGAAGCTGCCAGAAAGGGTCAGTGATTATGTGCAGGCTGTCTTCCTGGAGATCATTCATCTCCCATTTGCCCAGATTATCTCTGTGGCAACTTGATGGTGAAAACTGATTGAATGGGAATGGGAATTACTCCATTAAAAGGATCTGAGACCTGTGCCAGGTTTTTTACAGGGAGGATGGTCTTCCCCCAGCTAGAAGACAAACCGTAAAGAATTCAGGGAGGTTGTGTGCCCCACCCACCTGGCTTGATTCAGGACAACACTCTGAAGATAACTTGCCATCATACAAGGTTACCTATTTAATACAAAGGCCAAATAAATATTCAAGTGTCACAATGGAACTGCATCTTTCAGTTTTTCCCAATTATTTGCTATAGAACAGCAAGAAGTAGTTGAAAAGTGCCTTGTCTAGTACCTGAAGTAGTTGCTGCTGCAGTAACCGCTCACCTGTATGGTGTATCTTTCTCCTGTGGTAGCAGGGTGTATGAGATTATTTTTTTTTCTTGAGGTAGAAGAAAAGTAACCCAATCATAGGGAAAAATTCTAGACTAAGTAAAACGACTATATCTGGTTTCATTATCTATCTAGTATCAGCTTACATTTCCCTGCCGTCAGACCATCATGTCACATTGCACTCTGAGACAGCACCTGCAAACCAAGCAAGTAAAAATATAATGATGAGGATTAGAATAAAATTTCTCTATCCACAAAAAAAAAAGCATCTTCTTCCGCATACAGATGGCTCTTGATATGTCATAAGATTATATCACCGTGCTAAATAGTAAGAGCTGTACAGTAGTTTCTCTGGTAAACAAAAAGAGAATTTGCACCCTGAACCTCATGATTTGTTATTGGCAGTTTAGTAGGACAGTAGGTAGTACTTAAGATTAAAAAAGGGGTGATTCTTTGAGTTCAGGTCTGAACAAAATCCAAATTTTTAATGAATTAGAATTGTTTTTTATTTTTGACACAGTCCATCACTTCTGGAAATGCCGATCTGTGGCAAGCCAATCATACTGCCACAGTAACAGTGCTGTGCAGACAAGATTTCTGTTTGGGGACAATTTGAAGGGTGAGCAGAGATGGTCCTTTAAGCTGTCCTTGTGGGTAAAAACAGCCCCCATGGAATTCAGCTTAGACCAGGACTTTATCAAAGAGAGAGATTTAACAAATCATTTGGCAAATATATTTAGAAGACACGAAATATGGCTTTGATATCACTTCATTACCTGTTCTTTGTTTAAATGTAGCTTGTCTACCCTGACTCAGTTACAGTTCTGTTTCTGTAAAATATTTTGCTTTCCATACAAATTGCTGAAAAGAATTTTCAAATTGTCAGTACGTGATAAGCACTTAGCATTCATAGGATCTTCTGAAAAGCCCATCTGCTATGCAAATTAATAGCTAAGAGTAATTTCTGAATGAGGATTCATAGAGGCATGGTTCATAAAAACAATTAGCGTATGTTTGCCTTCCAGGGATTTCTATAAAATACAGATTTCTACTTGAGTACTTCATACAATGAAGAATGATTTCCTGAGCTGAAGTTGTACTCATTACAACTAATAATATCAATATATTGTTTGCTTATTAACGGATTTGAATTTTATTTGCTCATTTTTTCACCAACTTCAATTCTCAGTGATGGAGAATACTTTCATTTGTTTAATTATTCATGAAGTGTGTCCTGCATGATTGTGTTATTCCCCACGCTGTGGGATGAGGTGACTTTTTTTCTCACTTGCTTTCAGAAGCGTGTGTCTGCGCTGACTCTTTCTGTCCTGTCCCCTAGTGCACCTGGTGGACATCTGGAATGTGATAGAAGCCTTACGGGAAAACGCACTGAACAACCTGGATCCCAGCATCGAACTGAACGTGGCTCGCCTGGAAGCTGTGATTTCAACAATCTTCTACCAGCTCAACAAACGGATGCCAACGACCCACCAGATCAACGTGGAGCAATCCATCAGCTTACTGCTCAACTTCTTGCTAGCAGCCTTTGATCCGTAAGTCTGCCTTTCTTAGCCACGTGTGCTTCCTTCCTCTCCTGACTGGTGGAAGGATTTTCCTTGCTCCGGAAATATCTTTGGAAAACAATTGAACAAGCTAAATTGTGACCCAAATAATGAGCATGTGAATAGTGCTAACTAGGGAGAGAACCTAAATTAAGGACCTCTGCTTTCTCTTCTGTTGAGCCAAATTCAGCACAACTGTGTTTTCATCCAGTAACTCAGACTTGTTCCAGTTTATATCAAAGAAGAATTATCTACAGAAACAAATTTACATCCACTTCTAATCTGCCTTGTTATTTATTGACACACCAGTGGCTGACACCACTGCAATGCCTCTGCAGCAGTGCCATGGGTTAATAGCTCATTATTTTGAAAGAGCTCATTATCCTGCAAGTTCTTGCAGCTGTAAGCAATTTTTTTTCTGGCTCATGCCAGTGCAGCGTGATTTTGAGACCATGGCAGAAATAGGATAAAGACCTGGAGGTGATGCTGAAATTCATGCTGTTTGTTAGTGCATGGGACTTGTATTACAAAAAGGACAAGTTCAAGACAGAGCGAGGCACTTACCTTAACGAGTATACTGTGTGTACATATTACAGTTTCTGAATACATAGTCATCAACTTGTACTGCAGTATTTGTAGTCCTCAAAACCGAATTATTTGAGAACAGTGGTTAAGTCTGACAGATGCAAATGACTTATTGCCTCTTTATGGCTTGTATTTTGAAAATTCAGCAGCTGAAAACACTAGCCATGATGCGTTAAAATAAAGATGTTGCTCCTTTCCCCTCCCTCTTTCCCTTCCCCTCGCTTGAGGGCCCTGGTGCTGAGTACCGTCAAGCACCTTTCAGAGCCAGACTAGTCAGCAGCTCAGTTGCCATGACAACAGGGAGAAAAAAGTAGTTGTTCCACATGATGAGGCTGCACCCAACCTCCCCTCCAGCTCCTTTGAGGGGAAAAAAAAAGAAGCCAATCCATTGTGAAACCATAGGCTTCAGGAATATTTTTCTCCCTTCAAGGCAGTAAAAGACGGAACAGGCATTTTAATTTGTATCACTGTGGCTGTGACAAGAACACTGAAGGATGACAAAAATGGCCGGACACATGCATTGGTACATGCCGCAAGCAAACTGCTTCCCAGCTGGTAAACACAAGGAAAGACCCAGGGTCATGGAAGCAAGACCTGCAATAAAGTGCTTGGTTTGTAGCTTGCTGTAACAGAAGTAGAGATCTCAGCTAGACGTTAAGGCTACTTGCAGAGGAGGAGAGGATTTTACTCCCATGTAGGGAAACAGAGAATATGCTTAAAAGGGCAAGCTTTTGCTTTCCCTGAAAACATCCCACGTGCTGTTGGTCGTGACTTGTTTTTGGGCTCCTGTAAGGACCTCCTGGGGGTCAGGAGGCTGTAGCCCTCACTCTGTTCACCAAGTGGCAAATCAGTCTGTTGTGCTGCCTCAAGCAGAGTTCACAGGATGCACTTTCCAGAAGAACAGAGACACCCAAAGGACCCCTCAGGAACAGGTTCAGGTGCAGTCTGAGATATTGAAGTTCAGGCTTCATGGAGATCTGTGTCAACTAGATCTCTCTTTACTGTAGTGGGAGTTTGGACACCTATCACAGGTAAAGATGTAGAAGTTAAGCATCTGATTCTCAAAATGTTCCCTACCCTTTAGTATGATTCAGATTATTGACATTGAGGGCCAGGTGTTGGTTTAGCAACCACTGGTGGTCCAGCTTTCCCCATTACTGTGAAACAGAGGGAGGGAGACGGCTCCTACATGCTAGAGGGGCAGTGTGAGAGCTGCTGAGGTCTAACCAGGGCTGATGTCTCTGCTTCCCATGTGGCTCCTTTCCTTCCCTTCCCCTGCAGTGCAGCAGGAATGTTCTTTGCTGAAGGCTATGAATTGGTACAAGAAAGAGCAAGGTCTTTTCTTGTGGTCCCATGCTCAGAGGGAAGCAATGCATATAGCGGGGACAGGAATGGAACTGTGAGGCAAGATGAAGTCTTTTTCTCACTCTCCCCCCATTTATAGAAACTGGACAGTTAAACTAAATTGCCTGCAGTCTTCTCTGATAAAAAAAGGGATTTTACTAGGTGCATGAATCATACTGAAATCACGACAGTCACCCCTAAAATAATCCTGTTATCTCTGAGCTGAGTTCACTCCTCTACTTCTTAGCCTTGTGTTTTAAGGAAACAGTTGGCCTGCAGAAGTGTTGTCCAAATTTCTAGGTGGCTACTGAGGAATTATTTTTCATGTTTATTAATGAATGTTAATATGATCACATTTGATTCTATGAATGCAGACAACAATGAAAATACCCCAAAACCCTAAAAAACCCAGAGCAGCTTTCTAAGACCAAAACGGTAGACCAAGACCAAATAGCATTTCAGTGTAAATGAGAAGGGTGTTCTAAGTGATCATGGATGGTTTTGGTGTTTGTGGCTGTGCAGAGAAATGGTGCTCCTGCTCTACTGTGAGCAGGTCCAGAAAAGGTTTTGTGGTTTCTCATGTCCCGTTTGAAATGCAAAGGAAGAGAGTGAAGAAATCGAGTCTCTGACTTAACATATATGCGAGGACCACAAGGGACAAGCTCATGTGTGATTTGAAATCTAATAAGCCTACCACTGTCTCAATTATTTATTTCTAGCCGCTTGTGTATTGTGCTGGCTAAAGATCCTCCAAACTTTAAACAGAGCTTCTTTCTTCATTTATTGCCTGCTGAAAATCTGGCAAGTTTCTCTGCCCTCTGGCAGAAGGGAATATTTCACTTGCAATATAGATGTCTTCTCAGGAGCTAGAACCTGGCTGGCAAAACTTAAGAGGAACCATAGTGCAATGCCATGGCATGTGGGCCAGCTTGCCCATTGCCTGTGCTGAACTTTCATTCGAATTTTTTTATTACTTTTTCGTGGCCTTGGGGATTCATTAGGCCTACAGAGAACTGTATTTCCCTTCTGCTGAACCCTGAAGGGAGGAAAAAGGGGGGCAAAAATTATAGCGTATAAGGTTTTGTGTGACATGGACTCCGGTGTTCCTTCATGCTAAGCCAAAACCAAGTGCAACCTTATAAAACTGCAAGTCAACAAAATCAAAATTCGTAAACAGAAATACTACTCCAATTAATTTGCTACTAGTGTGTGAAAGTCAGCATTATGTAGCAGAGGACCTCAGCAAACCAAAACCAGTGAGCAGAATGAGGTGGTGAGACTTAAAAAAATCTGGACAAAAACATGCCTGATTTGCATTTTTAGCTGCGTGTTAAAATTGGACGATAGATTTTGCTTCAAGGTCTAAGGTGATTAACTGACTATGCGAAATAATAGCATACTTCCTTCACTGGCACGCAAGTGCTATATAAAAAGATGACAAGTTCAAACTTCTCTGAAAAATTAATCCTGGGCTGGTGTCAAAGCCTGCGCAGGTGGCTAGGTGGAATGTCAGCCTCATTCAATCGAACCATTCCCAAAAAGAGTCTTTTTAAACAGACCATAAAATATTCTGTGCTAGATCATCTTCAGCGCCGACTCAATATTGCAATACAGCTATTCCTGCTGCAAAGTTTAACTGAGAAGATCATAGCTGATTTTTCTCTGTCCCTTGACATACCTGTCCTACGAATGGAGCTATGAGCTCTGGGCTATGAAACAGACCCAATCTGGCTGGAGGGGCTTGACTTCTACAAAGAAAAGAGGAAATCTTCATGACTGTTTAATCAAATGCACATTTGAATCATACTGAGTTCAGTACATAGAGATGTTCAGTATCTGTTTTGGAAGTACAACTTCTTGCTCATCCATCTGTTCAGAGCTGTGAAGTCTTTAATCCCCTCTCTTTTCCACCTTCACTAATCATTGCAAACCATACAGGCCAGCTAGCTTTTACGAAGGAAGTCCAGCAAAGGCATTTCAGAGATTTAGTCATTATGCATTTTGCTCTTCTGACTGAAATAATTTTGCTTGATTCCAATAAAATTTCCTCTCTGAAACCTGTTTGTGAAAATGGGAATTTGTGATTACAGCCTCTGAC
Organism: Chlamydotis macqueenii; assembly: GCF_036417535.1. Lineage (NCBI taxonomy): Eukaryota > Metazoa > Chordata > Aves > Otidiformes > Otididae > Chlamydotis > Chlamydotis macqueenii. The sequence goes on from NC_141557.1 coordinate 118,577,990, forward strand.
ATTTCAGAATTGGCTGCCCAATTAAAGTGGGCAGTAGGAGGCCAACAAGAAACCAAAGAAATTCTGTTACTTTTGGAAAAGATAAAGTGTTGGGGGAGCATCCCTTCATGCCTAGTTAATGAGAAAAATCATATTTTCTCAGTGTCCATTTCATGGGACACATTTGCTGTTTCTAAAGATGTGGTGTTATTTCTTTATAGCTTTCCCCACCATATGGCTGTCTCATTATGAGTGTTGCTAGAGATCCTGACAAATGTCGGTGTCATCCATTTGGTCCCGCTGTCCTTGCTGACCCAAAAGGCAAATTCAGTCCCTGGAGCTGGACTTAGCCTTGTATGGTGTGTGGATTTTATCAGGCAGTTTATGGGGCTTCCTTGCTCTGGGGAGAGGCTGTCTCTCTCTGCAGCCATGCATTTGAAGAGGAAACCTTCTGGTCTGCTCTGGTGTCTAAAAGCATGTGTTATTTTTTGCCCTTTTTTCCCCAAGCAGCAGGAGATAACCTTAAGCCCTGGCCATCATTCCTTTTCCTAAGTACTCCATCCTGTGTTGTTGCTAAGTGCATATCGGCTTCAAGGTTTGCCTTTGCCATCATTTATGGCTTTTCTGTAGAGATCTGAAGAGTAACCTCAGTAAGAGAGGCGCTATATAAAATCCAAGTATTTTCTATCTTCTCCTGTTTCCACTAGTAAAATTTTTATCTCTTTCCTTTACCCAGCCTAAAGCTTCTTTCTGGGAGTGTCGACTTCAGTAGAGATCTTCATGCTGCTGTGAGCCACTGCTTCAGCATTTGCTTTTGCGCAGCAAACACTGTGAGGCCCCAGCCCTGCCAGTCAAGGGCATCTGTAGTGCTTAAACATAGCTTAGGGCACTTCTGGGTCCAAATGATACTGGCAAGTCTTAGGTCCCATTATCCTGTCCGTTCATCAGTCATATTTGTTTGTATATGCGTGTATGTATATGTATGCACACGCACACACATATATATTTGGAGGGCAAATTGAATTTATACTGACTCTAGTGGTGCTTTTATGAATACAAATGACCGATACAAAATACAGTGTCAAAACTAATCAACTCAAATGTAGAGATTGAAGAGATAAATGAAATATTTTCTTTTTCTGTTCCTCTGTTCTATAACCATTTGAGTATGGGAAAAGCTGATGGCTCTAGGGTGGAAAACTGAAGGCGAGTTGATATGTGTCTGCCACTCAAGAATGTAATCCTGTTAGTAAATGTAACTAAACCTACTGGGAAGAATAATCTAAATCTGAAGCACTTCCACTTTGGCTTTATTTTTTCCTCTAATTCTTGCATTGCTTCTTAATAATGCCATTGCTTCCACTTGGCATTTATTTTTCTTAAGTGTTAACAACTCTTTTGAAGGCAGGTGAAAACCTCATGATGAAACAGGGCAGGGAAAAAAGTATCCCAAAGGTCTAAAGGGCAGCATGCACAAAGAGAATACAAACTGGCCAAATTCTCAGCCATAGCTGCAGCAGTGCTAGGTCCTGGTTTACACAAATTAGAATCCAGTCAACAAAGGATGGAAATACTGAAGACTGGAAATTCCTATGCTGTGATTTCAATCTTACGAAGCTATTCAAAGAGAATGTAATGCCATGAAAAAGAAAATGTGCACGAAAGGCAGCATTGAAGAACATAGTAAAGATTTATTTCTTAAATACTGAAGTAGTGAATTTTTTTTTGTCTAAATCTCTGTTTGACTTTCTGACAACAAGCAGGATTTTAAATGCATATAAAGAATATTTAGAATTAATATTTAGAATCATGGGTTACACTGAGCTAGAACTAAATCTAATTCATTGAACTGTATGGGTTATTTGCTAGCCAAGCTTACGGAACGGACTCATTTTGTGAAGTCTGAGTGACTTAATAATGAACATGGCAGTGAGGCATGTAGCATGCTTTAATGTACTGATACGAGTACGCCATTCGTGTCGACTGTATATGTATATGTTGTGTGTAAGCTTGCTTTGGGATGAGCAGAGAGAGACACAGTCACAGGCTTTCTGTCTTTACAGAATCAGATTATATTTTAGTCTGATCAGAACAATTTTCTTCATTAAAATTGCAAGTGAGAATCAACTCACTAATTTCATAAATATTGATGGAGAGCTTAATTTCTATATATTTCTATTGCCAGTGCAGTTACACTATCTTATGTAAGAGATAATTCTATATATTTTAACAGGAAATCCTTTATAAGCTTAGTGTTCCCTGACAGAGTAAAGACTGAAGGTCACAGAACCTCTATTTCCAAAAAATTACACAAAATTCTATTTTCTGGTTCCATCACTAGCCCTATCAGTGAAATTCAGAAGGAGACATGGCTGCCATTTTGCTAAGCTCACAGATGTTGGTTGTCTGTTTTCTACAGCATGATGACAATATATTCTCACTGATGCCATTAAACAGACGTATGGTAAGGGGTTTGAATGACAGCAAAAAGTTACTCCAGTCCAACTGTGGACTCTGCTTTTTAGTAAGACTCTTGAGAATTCCAAGAAAAACCACACCTACATTCCAACGTTTGGATGCGAAAAAAAAAGAACATTAAAAAGCAGATGAAGTTAGGGCACGTTCATTCTCATCTTTGTAAAGAGATTGAACATTACAGCATCTTTGTTCTGCAGTTCCTGTCAATGCTCTGGACTTAGTTTTGCCTAAACTGAGGGCATAGGTGTTTTAGGAGTTATGAGTGCCTTGCAGTGTGTGAAGTCATGTAATACTCACGCAACTCGAATATCCCAAGGTTTCTGTAATGGCAGGTAATCATTGGGAACTGTCATGACTGTGGAGGGAAAATAAGACAGCAAAAGGAACAATAAAATTAATCTGTTGGCTGCTTCAAGACAGTTGAAGGAAGAGGTGACAATGTGTGAACACTGCATCCTGAGAGTGCAGTATATGGTCTGATCCTTACAGTGAGAAAAAAAAAGTCTTGTTTTTTCCTGAAAATGATGGTATTTATAGAGAAAACTACACCTTTTGCCCCGAGGCATACACCTGTGTGTATCCAGGGTGTATTTTAAAATGAATAAAAATAGCATTATTCATTTTAAGTTGAAAATAGAGAGCCAGGCATAGGCTCAACTTGAACATACTGGGAACCAGACTCCGTTTGCTCATTCTGGATGCAGGTTTATTTCCTATTTTTCAGCATAGTCCTTTTAAAATGTTCATGGGGGTCAGGTGTATCGTTTTAAAGGCACTTGTCAGGACTTATTAATAGGTACAATATACAGCTTGTGCAATCGTGTGAGCCTTTTCTGCTTTTTCACGTTTGTTCCCAGTGCTACTGTAGCACAAACAGCAGTAATAATCATCACCTTGATGTCTAATGAGATAAAAAAATTAATATTGAGCTTCATATACATGATAAATCTGTTCTGAGATCTTTACAAAACAGTGTACCGATGTGTGTTCCCACAAAACAAACTTTGATTTTAAAGGTCGTATTTCTTTGTATGTGAATCCACGTATAGTGTACATTACAATATGTCGTGTTAATGATACACATTTTAAATGGAAAAAGGTCCATATTGTAAAATATGGCTACTTTCTACTTTTGAACAGGGAAGGACATGGTAAAATTTCTGTTTTTGCTGTCAAAATGGCCTTGGCGACTCTTTGTGGAGGAAAGATCATGGACAAATTAAGATGTAAGTCTTTTGGGTGGTTTTTTTTACCTGTTTATCATTGTTGTACTTGGAGAGATAACAGTACAAGTAGGAATAGAGGGAACTAGGGCAAGATACTGTTTCATGGCTGGGTTTGGGATTTGCACTATATACATCTCCAAGTAAATCCCGCTAAACGTTTGACTGAACTTCACAACGGACTTCATATTTTTGAAGACAAATTGCGTGTATTGATGTTCTGATTGGTGGATTTTAAATTTTTTTTTCTTTGGAATTGTTGAATTCAGAGTACAGGTAAGTGCCTCAAATGGTCAATATCACAAAGCATCATTTAGCAATTTCCTCAGACTTTTTAACATAACTTGTCTCTAATTTCACACTTATAAGTACAATATATTTATGCACTATTTATATTTCTTCCCATAGGGCACATAATGATTCTATCTGTATTGGAGAACGGATTCTTATTTCACAGGATTTATTCCCAGTTCCCCAGTATCCAAGACATAGTTTACTTGTAGCTGCAATGAAAGACATTCTGTTTGGTGCCATGATGTCTGTAGCTCAAGTCCAGAACACCATTTTCCAGACTTTTTGACCAAAGGATTAATGTCAATCTTCATTTTTCTCTAAGCCTTCTACCACAGCTAAAGAAAATTCAGTTTACAAATTGTTGTTGATTAGAGTAGACAAGTAGAAATCCCAGGTGCTAATTTAGTCTTTCAAATTTGGTGCCATTTTTTAATATTTTATTTCTATGTAGAAACTCAGATACAGACTGAACTTAAATTATAAATTGAACACTGTTATAAATTGAGCAGTGTTTGTTCCCTAGGCTACTTTAAGAATAGTAGCAGGGTCCATTCAGCAGAAGGCTGGAGTACAATGCTGATTTTTCCAGTCAGCAGTCCCAGGGTCCTGTTGTCAGAATTTCCCTTCCAGGTTCCTGGGAATGAAACAGCTGACATGACAGCCTGAAAAAATATGAATGTTCCTTAGTCTATGATCCTTTGCTAAGCTTAGGATAATTTTAATCAAGGGTAAAAGTAAAGGCTGAGAAACAGGCATCTCTGCAATAGTAAAACTGCAATATATTTATACATGAACAAATAAAAAATAAATGGAGAAGAGTGAAAGACCTTCAGTGTTTGAAAGACCTTCAGTGCTTTGTGTGTCCAAAACGATAATTGACTTAATGAACTCATTGTCAAAATTTAGATTTGATATAGTACGCTGGCAGTAGGCAAAAAGCTGATGTTATCTATCTTGTGAAATTAGATCTTTCTTATCTGACTGCCTCATGCCATGCGTAGAATCATAGAATGGAAGAGACCTTTAAAGGTCACCTAGTCCAACCCCCTGCAAGGAGCAGGGACATCTCCAACCAGATCAGGTTGCTCAAAGCCCCATCCAACCTGGCCTTGAATGTTTCCAGGGATGGGGCATCCACCACCTCTCTGGGCAACCTGTTCCAGTGTTCCACCACCCTCATTGTAAAACATTTTTTCCTTATGTCCAGTCTGAATCTACTTCCTTCTATTTGAAATCCATTATGCCTTGTCCTATTACAAAAGGCTCTGCTTAAGCGTTTCTCCCCATCTTTCTTGTAGGCCCCCTTTAGGTACTGGAAGACCGCTATAAGGTCTCCCCGGAGCCTCCTCTTCTCCAGGCTGAACAGCCCCAACTCTCTCAGCCTGTCCTCATCAGATTTTGCTTAAAAAAATTACCCCACACAATTTAAAAAAAAAATAGGAATATTTTAATATCAAAATTGGCTACTTTTTAATATGTAAATAAGTCTCTTTGTTTTCTGTTGAGAGAGGTTATAATTAAAGATGCAGTAATAGTGGAAGTTTCCATAAGCAGAACATGTTATTTAGCATTTCGTGTTCTAATCAGATTATACTGAATTCAGAGCAAATCTAGAGCTCTCACTGAAGTTGCTGTGTCCTTTTCTTGTCTTTTCCCCCCTCAGATATTTTCTCAATGATCTCTGACTCCAGTGGAGTGATGGTTTATGGCAGATACGACATGTTTCTACGGGAGGTTCTCAAGCTGCCCACGGCTGTTTTCGAAGGGCCTTCATTTGGTTATACTGAGCAATCAGCAAAATCCTGTTTCTCGCAACAGGTAAATGAACAGTGAGCATCCTAGTCACAGGATCCCAATCACACCTCTGAGCAGATTGAGAGTTTCTTCCTGTCTTACACATATGTGCATATTCGCCCAGGAAATGCATGGCTGAGAGGGGAAGTCCACTTTGCTAATTTCCGGCACGTAGGTTTGGTGCCTTCAATAGGAAGCTAGTCTCTACAGGTTCTCCATATAACCAGGGAGGAGAGAGAGGCTTAGTTGAAAAGTGATTCAGAGCAGGACCTTACCTTACATGTTCTTAAATTAGAGAGCCTGACGAAACTAACTTCCTAATTTAAGCAGCTAAGTTAGATGCATTTAGGTGATATAAATACCCCAAGATGTGCAGTCCTCTGCGGTTAGTTGTTGCTACAAGCAAATGTGAGACTTCAATTTCTCCATACAAAGCTTAGCTCTCACCAAAAAATCAAACTACATGTTTTTCAAGTGACAGTTGTGCATGCACAAGAAGTTTACAAGTGAGTAGAAAATTGTCTTAAACCTTTATTGAAAATGGAAGTCAGTAGGTATTAGAAAATCCCTAGTCTCTTACAGATAATATCAATTAGATAGGATCAGGAAAGCAATGAGTTTATCCTGAAGAAAATACGAGATTTTTCCACAACTCACCAGACTCTGTAGGTGCACTGAATAGAGTATTTTGGCTGCAGCTAATACCTAACACTTCAGAAGATCCCATAATTGGGTCTGGTTGTCCACTTCTCCAATGGAGAAAGAGAGAATTCCTCTGGCTCTTGCCACACATCACACTCTATGATTCCATAATATAAAGTCAGGGAAGATGCTGAAACTGGGAAAATGTTAGAAATAGAGTGGTATTTTCCTTCTCTTTATCCTTCCATTTGCTAATAGAATGCTGTTACACAAATAAGTTGAATGGAGCAGGAATAGTGTCATTTTCATGCAAAATAGAGTCTCAATTTTTGTTTTCCCTCAGTTTCATCACTAATCAATAGGCACTCCAGTCAACGGAGAGGCATTGTTGAAATTCATTTACTGAATCATATCCCAAAAAATTGTAAATGGTAATGTTTGCATACATGAAACTAATCTTGTTTCACAGAGGGAGACTTAAGACAGTACTTCATCTTAAGTTGAAGAATTTACGTAGTGAAGTCTTTTTGGTAGTTTTGTGTTAAAATGATGAAAGAGTGCTCGTGCATGGCAACAGGGCATTCAAGCTTTGCATGTTGGACATGTTATTTATTATTAAAGATGAAAAAAAGCGGTTTCTTTTCTTGAAAAAATGTCATTCAGGCCTCATTTTCTCTCTAAGGAGCCATCAGAAATGGCACTTTCATTGACATTGCATCCAAATAAATGGACCAAGTGTACTAAGGTACCTTAAGAAACGAAGTCTCCAAACAGGCATTAGATGGTTTAGTTCACAGTCTCTTAAAGCTAATGAGAGTTAGGTCTCTGACTGATGTAGGGACACAGCAGATATATAAAGCTGCTGTTTTGCTTCTGTAGACAGCCAAGTGCTCTTGTAAATCTAGTCTAATATTTCACTTAAATTCACTTTATGTAATTCTCATTACGTCCTCACTAGGGATGAAACAGGGTTTTGAAATCAGACTCAGAACAACATATCCCTATGACACTGATAAATGACATTTACAGTCTTAATTACACCACAGGTCATTCTTTCAACCCTCTCATATTGCGCTTTATCAAAAGTTGCTACCTTGGGATAAGATTGGCACTTTCTCTGTTGTTCTCAGGATGGATCACTTTTGCTTACCAGAAGAATTCCAGCTCCCTGATACATAGATTCCTTGATTTCAGGGAAAGAAAAAATTCTGGGAATGATCTTCTGCTCACGGTGTCAAATCTATTTCAGTTTGTATCTGGAAGGATTTTTCCTGTTGCAGAAGTGTTTTGTTATTCCCCATTGTACTGGTTTACTTGATCAAACCGTGTACTTTCCTCTCTCTGTGAACCACTGCTAGATTGAATGGCCATTCAAAATAGAAACAACAGTGTTTCCTCATCAGCACATTTATGGAACAGAAATGCCGGAGCGAGTGACTTGAATACAAATCTGTGGCTCAGAAAGGAATTTTATCACTACTGCTTTCCCCCATAGGTAGTATTGAAGTGATGTTATACTGTGTTTGTATTTAAAAGTGTTGTTATTATTATAAAAAACCACTTTTTTATTTCTCTTTTATAATCCCAAATGAAAAAGGTAGACACTAACTTCATTTTCTTAGCACTTGACTAAGTGTTATTCCACAAGCCTAGACTCCATCTGCATGTAGTGTATATTTAGAAAACAGCTTTCAGTTTCAACTTTCTGAACAGCTGAAAAAAAACTGCAGGAGGAACATATGTCTTTTAAAATGTATGGAAATTGCTCTGCTGGTGTCCTTTTAGGGGACACTGCTCTCTCTAATCTGTAAAATCCATGACCACTAGAGGAGCTGGGCCATAAAGCTGTCAGTGAAGCTAAGTTGCTTTTTTTTTGGTGCAAATCAGGTTTTAAATTATAGCTGCATTCAAAAGCCTATGCAATCGTGGAAGAGCTGTTCTTGTCTCTCCATCTAGCTGCATATTTAGACCGGTTGTGTGTTTGCTGCCAACTTGTCTGCCTTGAAGAGCAGAGGGAAGGCTTACGGCTACTCAGTTCTGCAGTATGGGCCACTGGAGGACCCTTCTTTTCCTGAACTTAGTTCTGCACTTTCTTCTCCTGTTCTTAGTTCTGCTGCAGACAGCACAGACATTTGCTGGCAGCATTGGCCAGTAAAGCCATGCCAAACATCCGCAACAGATCTCCAAAAGAAAGATCCTTTTCTGTCAGCTGGTGCTTATAGCATAGGATGCCTATTTGGGAAGTGGTTTTCCACTCTCCATGGCTGGGAAGATCATTCATGCAACAAGCAGGTGGTAGCTGTTTGATTGCACTTTGATACTGCAGGTATTGTGAGAAAAGATAGTATTTCAGTGAGATTTAGAGCTCGTATTGTGGCTATTTCAGTCCATTAAAGAATCAAGACCATTTTCACAGCTAGCCTGAAGTATTTTCTCTTCTCTTAGTGGCAAATACCTTTATGTATTTCCCAGTATCTTGCAATATGTCAGCCCTGAGACTGTTACAGAGTGAGATATTCTCCATTGATCTCTCAGTGTATAAGAGAAATAATTATTTTCTTTACATCTGGTGGCAGTTGTATATAAATGCAGCACAAACACTCCATCTGGAAATCTCAGCTCTTAGAAGTAGTCCACAACACATGGAGATGATGCACATCACTCCATCACTGCTGTCTTGCTTCCTCATGGGGTAACCACAGTTCTTTAGCAAGTTAAAGCAGTAGCTTATGCAATCAGATATGAAAACTTAGCAATCCCCTTAGATATTAAGATGCTACTTAAATATGTATGTCTATAAATTATATCTGCACACATTCTCAACAGGGCTCAGTATTTGTGCATCTTAATTTTATTTTGAAGGAAGACTCAGTTGCTGATTTCTTAAGGACTCTCTGTCCTTGCCCACCCAGTAGTATGTAGCCAATATACTACATAGCAAAGAGCAGGTATTTGTAGTAGTGATATCTCAGGCCGAAATATCACCTATAGGTCTGAAAAAACAAATGAACTAAGATTTGTGGTTACTTTATTGTCGTAGTTCAGCCCCGATCGGGACCAGACTACGCAGTCTCTCTCTCGCTCCCCCCACCCTCCGAGAGAATAGGGGGAGATGATATAAGAAAAACGGCTCAAGGTTTGAGATAAGGACGGGGAGAAATCCTTAAAGTTACCGTCACGGGCAAAACAGACTCGACTTGGGGAAAACTATTCATTTATTTCTAAAATTAGCAGGAGAATGAGACAGGGAACAAGATAACCTCCCCCCACCCCTCCCTCTTCCCGGGCTTAACATTATCTCTACTACCTTCCCCTCCTGAGCGGCACGGGGGGGGGGAAAGGGAATGGGGGTCGCGGTCAGTTCATCACGCGTTGTTTTTACGCCGCTGTATCATCGTCGGGGGAAGAACTCCTTGCATTCCTCCTCTGCTCCAACGTGGGGTCCCTCCCACGGGCCACAGTCCTTCGTGAAACTGCTCCGGCGTGGGTCATCTCTTCCACGGGGTGCAGTCCCTCTAGAACAGCTGTCCCAGCGGGCCCTCCACGGGCCACAGCCTCCTTCAGGCCTCCACCTGCTCCGGCGTGGGGTCCTCCACGGGCTGCAGGTGGATCTCTGCCCCTCCGTGGACCTCCATGGGCTGCAGGGGGACAACCCGCTCCACCATGGTCTTCACCACGAGTTGCAGAGGAATCTTGGCCAGAAGCCGTATTACTCCTCCCCCTCCTTCTTCACTGACCTTGGCGTCTGCAGCCGTTCCTCACAACAGGCTGGCAGACGCCTCTCAGGATCCTTTTTACATCTTATTCACTTCTCATCTCCTCTCCACTTCTTGCAGCCAGGCTGGGCCGAGTTGGGCCCAGTTGGCTGCCCGGCGGGAGGCCAGAGGGTGAGGCCTGCAAGGCCCATGAGGCTCGCGCCTCCCCCTCTCTGCCCCCCGCTCAGCTGCTTCACATCTTCTCCTCCTCTTTTTCCTGTTTTCCCCTACTTAAATACGTTATCGCAGAGGCGTTATCACGGGACATTCTGCTACCAATCGGCTCGGCCTTGGCCAGCAGCGGGTCCGCCCTAGGCCCAGCCGAGGCCACTGAACAAAGGGGAGCGACTTCTAGCAGTTTCCTGCAGAAGCTACCACCTTAGGCCCCCCCTCACTAACAAAACCAGAACACTTTATCCAGACACCCAGGGAGCTTAAGGCCCAAGATTACATTTATAAAATCAACAGGGGTATTTATAGAGTTTAAATCTCTCTGAAGGATAAAGGGGCATAGATCTTTAAGTGCTTACAGTGCAGAGAGTTTAGGAAGAGTTGCGGTCCCTGAGTGTATGCAAACACAATCAGAACTCACCCATAACTAGTTGCCGTCACTCAACGGACAAGCATAGTTTCTTAAATTACAATAACACAGTTGCCTGTGATGGTCTGTCCTTACCCTATATTTGTTTTGAAATTATACTCCCTTATCATCATTTTTGTTCATTTTCTTGGAGTTGGAGTACCATTCTCTGCAGTGATTTTTCATGTGAAAATTGGTGATACATAGTGATACCCTCCATGCACTTGTACTCATTATAGGGTACTCAAAACACATGAGAACATGAAGAGTTGAATGCCAACCTTATTCACAAAGCATCTTCAGGCAATGACTTGAGACAAGAGTCTTGAATTGAATAGGAAGTAGGTTTCTCCAAGCCAGCCTTGTGAAAAGGACTACTAGACATCAGTACTATACATTGTAACTACTAAAAATACTCCGCAAAATCTTTGTTAGTATCACTTGTTCTTTTTAGTAAACCAAGGCTACCGGTAAACAGTGTCTGAAACTTGTTCCCAAGTGTTTCTGTAAGGACAAGATAAAATCATTTTGATATGTCTGATTACTGATTCTTTGTGCCTGTTTGTTTGAGCAGAAGAAAGTCACATTAAACACCTTCTTGGATACCCTCATGTCTGATCCCCCGCCACAGTGTCTAGTGTGGTTGCCACTTCTGCATCGACTGGCAAATGTTGAAAATGGTAAGTAAAAGCTGCTACCAAAAAAGAGTTACAAGAGTAAACTTTTGTGTGATGATTTTCTCACTCCCTGGATGGTTTTGTAGAATCTACTGTGCTGAGTTCACTGACTCCATGTGCTATTTTTGCAGTCACTTGTAAAATATTTAAAGAATCCTTCCGGTCATTTGGCCAAGAACATGGCTTAATTTCTGGTATGCTCAGGAAATTATCCTGATCATGTCCTCTCCTCCTGTGCTCTAAATAAGCGAAGAGTGATAGGACTTGATCCATTCAGACACTTAAATTTGGTAAACTATTAAGGCCACAACTTTTTTGGCTATGACATATGGCAGCAGAGGAGGACCAGCCTGGCAGTTTCCGTTCGTGCAGTATTCTTGGCAGGAGATGTCCGGTGCAGTGCAAGATACCAGCAAAAAGGTACTTATCAAGGATCTCCTAAGCTTACACTGCCAGACAGTATACTTTGAAAAGGAAGTTCCAGATTCATCCTTATCCTTTGCTTGCGTGGAAGATGAGAATTTAAATGTGAGGTGCCTCTTTCTTCTCAAGGGTTGTCTTTCGCCAAAATTACTACGTCACAAATTTTAAGACAGGAAGCGACCATAAAGATGAGCTCATTTGATTATTGCACAGTGCTTGTTGCCTGGCTCTGGACAGTAACATCTTCCTCAGTCTTCCAACTTCTTGAGCATTCCGGGAAAAGTTCACAGACTCACAGATGTAGTCCCCCAGCCAAAACCTTCGTACACTGTTTCTGTAGATGATGCTGCCACACTGAAAGTGCAGAGGCAGAGCTAGAAAGCCTGTGCATTTCATCCAAATGGTAGCCCACAAACGCTGTACAGTTCCTCGTGAAGTTCTGGAGCTGCTCTCCAGCTCCAGTGCAGCCAGCTTCTGCTGCCCAGAAGGACCAGCACTGCCAATATTAAATAGAAAAATCCTCTGAGACAAGAAATGTCTTTTTACTGTCTTGTCTATCTGGGTGCACTTGTTCCTGATGTGGCATTTCTTGTACATGATCATGAGGACATGATGATGCTAACAGTCATTATTCCAGCACTTTAAATCTAGAAAAATGAAGATTTTAAAGGGAGAAAGTTTATATTAAAAAATCAAATATTAATTTAGCAAGATAAATAGATTTCTTGTAAACAATTTTCCAGCCCAGTATGTTGCCTCAGAGGTTGTTGTGTAAGGAGCTTGTTGAATATTCCTATGTTGTTACTGCCTTGAAGCATAACTGAAGCTTTGGGATGTTGCAGGGAAAAAGAGGTGGGAGTGGGCAAGAGGAAGAAAAGATCACATATACTCACCCTGTTGGGCAATAAAAGCATATATACCATATTTCCAACAAGAAAATTAAGCTGGTGGAAGGGAAGGTGTGCAGCCATTTTTTTAGGGATAAAAGGAGAAGGAGGAAGTTGTACGTGTTCTTGTACTAAATAAATCCCTTTTCGACTGAAAGGCACCAAAGTGGGTAAGGTGATGTTCCCATCTGTCTACCCCACCTTCCTCAAGCTTTTGTCATCCATCCCTTACCACCTTCATGCTGTTTCCCAGCCTAGAGCAACAAGTCTTCCTCCTGCTAAATTCTGGCAAGGATTAAAACCGTGACGCACTCAGCACTGATCCAAATCCTCCCAGACTGAACCTTATGACAGAAGGGCAGAAGGTGTCTGAGAGCAAGGAGATGTTCAGTAGCCCGTGGTAAACTGGATACGTGCTGTAGTGAGGAGAGAGGAACAGAAATAGCACTATTGCCAGGAAGGGGCTTCAAAACGATGTAACTGCTGCCTTAGCATGCTCAATGACTTGAATCCTTGTTACTTTCTGCTTCTGAGTAGAACAGAGAACAAGACCACACAATGGCCAGCTTTCCAAATCTGCGCATCCAAAGCTAAGTGTTCAACTCCATATATAGGTACCTAAGTGATGTCGCTTGTACAGATGCAACAGCAGTAATTAAGAGACAACAACATGCCTAAGTACATTTTTGTGCTTACAGTAATGAGACAGCTGAATTTGACTTTTCCTCTGAGGCACGTCGCTTCAGCTTCTCACAGCAAAACATTCAGCTTCCTCCAGTGAAACAGCTGAAGGGTGCAGTAGATTTTCCCACGTGTGAATTTCCTCTATCATGTATTCTGTTAGACGCTGAACACATTTTTCACTGCTGCGAGCAGGAGATGCAGGCATCGGCTCAGAAGTGATGAAGGGTCTGGGGCCCAGCGCAGGAAGCGTTGCCCATGGCTCAGCGTAGGTGGCTGGGTGGCTACTTAGAGTTTCACGGATCAAAGGTGTGGGCAGCATCTGACACTACAGATTACTAGAAACAAAGAAGACATTTGCTCTTCAGTTTGGGGCTTTGTCTGTAAACTTTTGCTGGGGCTTTCCCTGCTTTGGTTTACAGCTTGGCGTTTCTGTCTCCTGCGCAGTCTTCCACCCCGTCGAGTGTTCCTACTGCCACAGCGAGAGCATGATGGGGTTTCGCTACCGCTGCCAGCAGTGTCACAATTACCAGCTCTGTCAGGACTGCTTCTGGAGGGGCCATGCCAGCGGTTCCCACAGCAACCAGCACCAAATGAAAGAGTACACGTCATGGGTAAGGGAAGGCTCGCGCCTCGCTGCAAACTGCTTTGCCCTCCAGCCGACAGAGAAGCCCCCGGCTGTGGCTCCGGGCAGCCATCCGGCACGGGTGAGGCCGGGAGCTGGGCTGGCGGTTTGGATCCGTGACCCCATCAGGGAGGCTTCAGCCTTGGGAGCTGTCAGGAGAGCGTGGAGGTGGGAATGTTTTTTTCTGGGTGAGGATCTGGGGCACCTGTGATAGTGCGTGGCATGGGGAGGGCAGTGCAGGAGGGGCTGGCAGCAGGGCACCAGGCGCACAGTAGCTTCTCCCGTTCCCACAAGACTCACGGTAAAATCGTCGTTGGCTTGCTCTGTTTGGCTACATGTAAATGAAATGGTGAATCCTTAATGCTCATTCATCAATATTTTCAGTCGAGTGGCTGCAGCATATGTGTAGCATTTGGGATAGTCCTGGCACTGTAGATTTGAGCGTGGTCACAAGCTTAGATCCACAGTAGTGTTTACGATAGAGAAAAACACACTTCAGTCTTTTTGTTGTTAAACAAAATAATTCAATGCTTTTTCTAAGCTGAAAGGTATCGGCAGCTACATTAACCTTCTGTACGGGGCTAAGCTCTGCATGAACTGGAGCAAAGCCCCAGCAGAAGCCCTTGGTCATGGAGCATGCCCATCCTTCAGGGTTCAAATTCAGATACCAACAGAAAAATCATAACTAATCTCAAATATTACAAAAGCATATTATTATTTTTAAAAATATGAATGTAGCGATTGCTCATGTTTGTATAGCACTTTGTATTTTTTAAAGAAATTTCTGAAGCTTAACACTTCTAAAATACCTGTTTTTCTGTTGATGGAGCAGGCAAGGGTTAAACGTGGTTTGCTCTGTATGCCAGTCACAGGGCCCTTTGATGCCTCCCAGCAGATCTCGGTCTCTAATTGTTTTTGTGGGTCCTAATTGCTGCTTGTTGCATAGACAGGGAATGGCTTGAGTTTAGTCTCTGAATAGGAGAGTGCCCCCTACATAGCTCTGACTCCGTTCCTAATAGCAATTTGTGCTATAAAATAATTTTTTCCTGTAGCTAGGGAGCTGTAATTATAGGTAGGAAGTAATTTGAAAACTTAAAGATTTCTGCTCAGCAGAAGACAAAACGTGACTACATGCCTAGTGGTTTAAAATGTTTCCTTGTCAGAAACAAATGTTTTGCTTCAAGCTTGCAATTGCCTTTCTGTAGTGTTCATTAGCATTGTTCAAACCAGGTTTATTCTCCATAATGCATCTGTATTGAGCTCCACATGCAGATGAAACATGTTCCTGGGTGCAGCAGAACTTAACTGATCTGAATTCAGAGCGAAATCATGCTTATAATGAAAGAGAGAAAGGCTGAATTTTACATATTTAGGTTGGAATTCTGTAATAGAAATATTTCACTATTATCTTGATGTGTGTGCACATGGTACAATATCACTCCTGATAAGTTCCAAAAACATTGTTAGATTTCAGCGTGTAGAGCTGTGTTTTGCAGGGAGGAGACAGTGTAAGGATTACTACCCCTGTTTTACTGGCAGAGAAGCTGAGTCACAGAGAGGTGGGTTGGATTCCCTGAGAAGCTCTCGCACAGCCTGAAAGACCCTCTAGATCTCCGAGCCCTTCCTTAGCAAGGTGTTCCAACTGCAAAGAGTGTCCAAACAAAACTAGAAAGCCCCCCATTCCTGGAAACATTCAAGGCCAGGTTGGATGAGGCTCTGAGCAACCTGATCTGGTTGGAGATGTCCCTGCTCCTTGCAGGGGAGTTGGACTAGATGACCTTTAAAGGTCCCTTGCAACCCTAATGATTCTATGATTCTAAAATACTGGGGGTTTTTTTAGACGCACTGATAGAATTTTGAGGTGAAAAGCATGCTCGCACAGAGGCTCCCCATCTTTTGGTGACAGTGACAGTATGTCGGCTCCTTCCAGTGCACTGTTGCCGTGATGGGGTAATTCCTGCCATGCATGTGTGTCTGAAATTTCTCATTACCTGGTGCAACAGGAGCTGCAGCTGCCATGGGAAGTGGAAGAGGAACTTAATAACAGCAACTAAACAGTACAGGGTACTGGAGCTGAGAAGGGAAATACTAGTGAGGAGAAAGAATATAGCAGCCTGGTGCCTGGCCCACAACTAGGAAGGAAATGGTGTCCCGTATGGTGTATCTGTGTGGACCGACATACACAGATTTGTTCTGCTTGCACTCCAAGCTGGTGAGGTACGAGCCAGCTCCAGTTCAGGCGACACTAACTTTGTGCTGCCCTTCATTCGATGCTACCTGCGTGCAGCGTTGCAAAGAAGCCTTGGCAACTGCGTCTGTCCATATAGATAAACCCCCTACTCAAAAGGCCTCTGAAGCTAAGAGTAATCTTTCCTCCAAATTGAGTGGTCTTTGCCTTACCAGACTCTTGGGGTGGGAGGGGGGCAAGGGGCATGTCAGTCCATACGTGTGTAAGCTATAGAGCTTCCTGTTGGTTTGTGCTTCCTATAGCAGAAACAGTATGCACCTTACTTGTCCAGATTACCTCTACCTTCCTTGTTCCTCCCAGAAATCACCTGCTAAGAAGCTAACTAATGCACTTAGCAAGTCTTTAAGCTGTGCTTCCAGCCGTGAACCTTTGCACCCAATGTTCCCTGACCAGCCTGAAAAACCTCTAAACCTGGCTCATATTGTGTAAGTATCTGTGTGCTGTAGAGAAAGTAAGCTTTGTTGTAGGAGTTGCTTACATTGAGTGTAGATACTGTAGCTCTGAACAAAACGGGAGACAGCTGTGATGTATCAACCCCAATGTATCACAAGTGCAAATTCACTGAGAGAGATATTTAGTATAAAAATGTTATTCTGGTGTGTCTTCACTTGAAAAGTCAGTAGGATATGTAGATACAACCAAATGCTGGGGCACAATGTTGGTATGTCCTCATCCTTCTCGAGACATCCATGCAATTTCATAGAGTTTCAGCACTTTGGGATGCATTCACGCTGAGAACGTTAGTTTTGTCATCTAGAGACTCTCAACTTCAGTGTTTCCCACGTATGTGTTGACACGAGGCACCAGAAAAAAGTGAAGCCCTACCAATTTTGTGGAAATCAGTGTCAGAGTTCTCACAGACTTTAGTGGAGTCTCAGCTTCACTCAGCCCTGAAGACAGTATTCCAAAAATACTGTCTTTAAAGTATTCCTCTTATTCTGATATATATCCTAAGAAAATTTTTCTTAACCACCTTCCCAAGGGCTCTGACTGAAGCATTTCAGGCAGCAGCCATTAAATTTCTACTTGCATTCTGCGTACCTGTGTTACTGCTACTGGAACTATTCCAGTCTGTAATTATTATGCATACTTGCTTTTGTCAGTACTGAATGTTTGTGTGTAGCATCTTTAAGGACAAGTGCACACCAGCTATTGTGGGCTGGCTGATGTGTGGAAAGTTCACCTGACCTACCCGACATTTTAAGGATAAATCGTACTGATGGTGTTCCTCATATGGTTACAGCAGAACTTTTTCAAGGTGTGAAAGAGTGCTCTGCTCTTCAGACATGAGATGCCTCTGACAGAATCGTAGTGCCAAATTGCAGTTACACTCAACCATCAGCTAAAACCCATGCACCTCTTAATGGAGGAATAATGGGAGGATGTTGTTCTTTGGAAGATGTAATCCGGATATGGATGTGCTGAGCTACCCCACTGCTGTGCGTGGTATAAAAGCCTGGCTCTGCTAGTGAGTCAGTGATCATTTCACAGGGCAGATTTTCCCCATCCTTAAGAGAAATGGAAAGAGACAGAGAGCATGAAACTGAAAGAGAAGCCTCTGTTCCCTGGTGGCTGGAGGCCCTCCAAGGCCGAGGGGTATGTCAGAAGATAACGGGTAGTGAAAACTGGGCTACTGTGAATAGATTAAATGCATTTAGGCAAGGCAAGGGGAAGGTACCATAATTGGTTAGGATCTGTTCCAAGTCTTTGCTGTGAAATTAACACCTTCCCTTCTTCCTGACTATATAGACATAATTTACAGTGATTGGATGTAAGAACAAACCACCATCTCTTTTGTTTTATGATAGAGTTTCTCTTTATTCATAGATTGAAGGCAATATAACTTGGCAGTATATATTGACTGTAATGATAACCTGTAAGTTGTGGAGGTAGCATGATCTACAGCATAATTCAAATAAATTAACTGAGGGGAGAGATATGCTACAGTACCTCATTGAGAATGTCTTCTTGCTGATGTGATTTTTATTTTTAAACATAATGGAAGTTGAAAGAAACAGCTCTGGGCAGGAATCCAGGCAAAAAGGCTTTTATATGTGCATTAAATGGAAGAATTTTGGCAACAAAACAGTATCCTTTTCTTAGCTTCCTGCTTAAATGGGGACAAGTACTTTCTGCATTACTATACAGCCTTTCCTTTTCATCATTCTTCCACCTTGGAGTGGTACCAGGCAGAAAGACTGCATGAGTTTTTTGTTTTACTGGTGCCACACAAAATTTTCAGTTAAACATGAAACACATCTAAAGCCCATGTAGAGAAGTAATTATCAAGGTGTCGTTAACCTGATGGAGGAATTCCTCCCACTGATGGAGGAGTCATTTTTCCTTTCTGTACATAAGATTGGCAACAAAAAAGAAACACCAGACTGCAGAGATGACAAATGCCGTGGCCAGTGCAACATGGAGGGATTTTTCAAATGCATTCTGTGCTGACCTGACTTGTTTCCGTCTAAGCCTGTGGGACTATTACTTTTGACATCAATGGGTAAAGGTTAGATGAGCATGGAGCACTTTGGAAAATTCCTCTTATTTAATTTGGCTTATTACTGTGGGTATGTCTTATGCCATGACTATTTCAGTAGTATTGTTTTCTCCCTCCTTGACGAAAGCTGATTTATTATCATCAGCTCACTTTGATCAGAAAGCTTAATTGCTTCCAGAAGTTTAGAAAGAACCTCCAAAAGTACACATTTAGAGTCAATAGCTGAGTTTTCCTTTGCTTTAAATATAAGTCCACTGTTCTTGTTTTATCGCATCACACAAGTGTATATGTATGTTTGAACATCCATTGATATTCAAGCTGAACTTGAGGAACGCGATGGTGGACATCAGCCTTTAAGAAACTTGCCTTGGGAGAGCTCAGATTAGTTTAATATAGTTTTCTTCATATAAGAATGGACAAACCAATGCTAATCACAAAACCTGAGCAAAGCCTTGGAGTAACTCTGCATATGTAAACAGATCAATGACCTTTAATGCGTAGAGGCTCTCATGTTTTTTGCAGAATCAGGGTCATAAGAATGGAGCATGTCCAATGCACTACTTAGACCACACACTTGTTAAACTGACAATTTAATTAATGGTCTCTTTTCCATTTCATTTTGGCTGCAAAAGAGATACTTGGTGAGTATTTTTCTTCTTTAGTACATTTACTAGAGGAAGAAGCTTGGAAAAAATGCTATAATCTCCTTATTACCAATCCTTAACTTTTTATCAGTCTAGAACAAAATAAATAATTGTCTTTGAATACAGTGAGAGTGGAAGGGAAGAGCTCTTTGGGGGGTTTCCTTTCCACTTCTATTTTGAGATAAAGCTTAGAGAAGACATTAACCCATTAACTGAAGTGTGGTGGTGTGGTGATCTGCTGAAGTCCATGGGTGCCACGTACCCACTTCCTACTCAGTCGGGGGAAGTAGATTGGGTAGATTTGGTACAAGGCAAAGCAGGGCCCAAGCTCTGCCAAGGGAGCATTCCTCCTGCCTAGTTCCCTGCAACAGTGCTGGGAATCAGCCTCTCCTCCCTTCTCCTCTGCTGTTTAGGGCTCTACAGCCCAGAGTTGGTCCCATCTTTCAGAAACCCTGGCCTGTGCCCAATTAGTTTTTGAATGTGTTCACTGGCCAGTGATTGCATTGAGAAAAGGGAAAATGCAGTAGTAACATGCAGTTTGTGTGAACTATTTCTCCTACATCAACTACCAGTTTACAGTTCCCGGGCAACAAAATACCTATTGCTTACCCATTATATAAAATGAGTTTCTAAGTATTCTCTCGAAGTTTATTTTCAAATCTCTGTATTTCAAGACTCATACCACAGTGACCTTTCCAGCAGATTGGCTCTGATCATGGCCTCATCCGAGCTCCTCCTAGCTCTGATGGAGTCCATGAAAAATAACATTAAACACTTTTCCATAAGCATATAGAGCTCAAAGTGCCAGTTCTCAAATTCATGACTGACCAGAACTGGAGTTTTTCATGTGGGTCTGCAGATGCAGGGTTAGGCTAAAACTATATTTTCATATAAATAAATAAATAACATGCCACATCATGCATCTTTCTATTCACAATTTTAAACTTCTTAAAATGAGTGTGATGTTTTCATTCTGAGAAAGCCATTTGGACTTGTCAAAGACCGCATTTATGCTTGTTTTCTAACAGTTACAAAGAGAGAAAACATACAGTATAGTTCACTTCTCTGCAGAACTGGCTTTCCTAATTTCTTAGGTGGTTTAGATGACCGGTTGTCTTGCACAATTGTAGCCCAGTGAATATTTTGCAGATGGCTACTACATTTTGATTTGCACATTTGCAGGGTTCAGAAAGCAAGACAGATCTTCTACAGAGCTTAAAGGGAATATTAACCAACTTGAAATCCAGGCAATCTGAGGTCTGAATTACATATGGCTTCAGGTTCTGCTCGTATCTGATTGAAAACCCTGTGATTTTAATAACATATTTTTTAGTTTTTCCAGAGTGTCTATATCTTTTGCCTAGTGTTGCATAAGAAGTCCATTAAGAAGGGGAAATTTCTCCTTAATGGATACAGAAGAAAAAATCATGCAGAAAATAGCTTTTAAGAGTAGACAATAAAAGAAAGCAGAGGAAATATTCCGTCTCATTTCCTTTTTAGTAAGAGCAGGAAATAAAGAATGTAATAATAAAACTATCGTTATTCATGGATCCTCTTAAACTAAATACTTATTTTAATTTTTTATTTGAGGGCTTGATAAACCAGTTGAAAAGCTTTGCAGTTAGCCAGTTTAGTACTACATGTATTTTATGGGACTCTGAGGGCTGTGGGTATACTGTGGTCACTATGTGGATATGGTAGCATGGACCTCAGTGCCAGGGATAACCTCCTGAAACGATGTTGACAGTCACCCCCTGCAGACCTCCATGCTGCCACAGCGAACCTGCTCCCAGTGCTCAGCCTGGCTGGTTGGAAGCAGTGACTGCACTGTGGGCTACAGGCTCTGGAAAGGAAAAATGGCAGAGTGGGTGTTTTGCCAAAGCAGGAAAAAAATAAATCAAGTGAGTTGCTTCAAGCTCACCTCAGCACACACAAAAGCATTATTTCTTTCCAGGCCTAAGTAACAGTGCGTTTTATCAACTTCTGCTTAAAAACACAGCATCTTTAATTTGGAACTATTGCTACTTAAAGCAGAAGATTCCAGTACTAATGTTACTTTAGACAAGAAGCTCATTTAATTCTCTGTAAATACTGTTACTGATGAGTTTTCTTTTGTGCAAAATTAATACAACTGGATATTTTGCCTTCTTCTAGGCCCCCCCGACCTGTAACCAGCATGAACGACACGCTCTTCTCCCACTCTGTTCCCTCAGGAAGTCCTTTTGCAAATAGAAGGTGAGTTCTTACTCTAATTTAAGTTAAACTGCTATGTGAGGGTGATGGAGGTTTCAATTTTCAATTCCCCCTCAGGAAAAAAAAAAAACACACCCAAAATGACAATAAAATTAACAGCTCATTAAATGAGCAGAAAATGCCTTGGTTAATTTGGACTGATACCAAGATATCTAGATGGAGAGCTGGCATTAGGGCACCCCAGACTCCTCACAGCAGGGCACAGAATTTCAGTTCTCATTTGAACCATTACATCCCACTAAATGTGCTCACATGCAACCTAGGCACCCTTACAAAGGGGCTGAAAATGGGCTGTTGGTGAGAAGGCATTTTATAGCAGCACTGTGGGAATAGAAACTGGGACATGCTGTTGCCTACTGGGAATGCCTCCATGGTACTGCAAGATATGCACAAAGAGAAAATGTGTTCATACGTGCAAGATATTGCAAGACGTCCCTACTCCTGTTAAACCATTCAGATTTTCGTTAAAGGCTACAAGAGAGAAGCAGTAGTCTTGGCATGTGGTGACCATTCAGCAAGCAAACAGAAGAGTGGTCAGAAACATTAATCCCAAAGAAAAGGTGCTTGCAGCTGAGTGTGTATATTTTGGCTCAATATTTTGGCTCATATGGCCAAAATATGTGTGTAACATTTGCTAGCAGTTTCACCCAATCTGTGTAAGCCTACCAATGCACATAGGTGAGAAGGTGGCAGAAAAAATAACTTCCTGCTGTATATGGGAAGGCAAGTGATATGTCTTCCTTGGGTGCATTTTATTGCTTGGTTCCTGCTGTACATGTCAGTGCTTCAGCGTTCCCAAATAACAAAGCACAACCTCTGGCTATGCATGCCTACGTTTTTTAGCACCAAAACCAAACCAGCAGTGTACCACACTGCAATGTCAGAGTAAAGAAGGTTTATTACTACTTTGATTTATGAACTTTATTACCAAGAGCTATATGCTGTAAGCTGTTAGTGTTGTCTTTGTGCAAGTAGCTGCTGGATGTGACTAAGATGCTTTTTGAAAGCCAGTCCCAAAGCAGCCGCCAAGACCAGATCTACTGCCTATACAGACAGTGAGACTGCAAATGCCAATTTGTTTCTGTTGTTGGAGTATATAGGATTTTATGTGCCAGGGCAAGACAGGATAATCTATTTCTGGCCTCTCCAGGACAGGTCATTAAGAGCAGTGCTCTTTAAGAGTGTAGCTATTGCTTCTGTTTATCCCCAAGAAGTCCCTGTGCTTGTTCAGCAAAAATATGCTTTGCTATGTAGGCCAGAGGCCTGCAGTAGTAATCTACTGCAGATAGATACTGTAGATACTGCAGCAGTATCTACTCTGTTGCTTGTTTTTCTTTAGACATAGAAAATTCCTGATTATTTTACATTTCTGTTCTTTAGTAATTCAACTGACTGCCTTTAACTATCAGAATTAAACATACATGATTCCTGAGCCATTAGAATTCCTTTTCTCCTAGAAAAGAACTACTTGATGGAGAATCCCCTGAAGGCAGGGTGCAATAAACCTCCCCCCAACCATAGGTACCCAGACTTCCTTAAAAGTGGATAGTATGATGTCCTTATACAGCAAATAATTTCCATGATGCAGCAGTCAGTTCTGGCTTTTTTAAAGTTAACAGTACCCTGATATGTAAAGCAATTATACTGCTTGTATATTAAAAGTTTTGTAACTTCTATTTCATTGATGCAGCAGAATTTTTAATGTTTGACAGCTTATTCTCATTATTTTTCTTTTCATCTCTTATAAATTTAATTCACATCCTTTTATTCAAAAGAAAAAGCACCCTACAAGCTGTCAAGTCAGTATCCTTTTTAAATGTTTGGAAATTGCATTTATTGTCACAAACCCACTCTGAACTCACTGCTCTCTGTGTATGCTTTTGGGGGTATTAACAAGGTTTCATTGTTTGAATCATTCAGGTTACTTGGGGGTATAAATGCAGCCAGTCCTGTGGCTGATGAGCATTCTCTTATAAAGCTGTATGTAAATCAGCTTCACAACAATTCACGGTCAGTATGAAAGCACTAACCCACTAATCGCCGTAGTTCTGTAGCTCATGCACTAAATTATTAGCAATTCTGCTAAACTACTAAAGATGTTCT
The DNA here is from genome assembly GCF_036417535.1 of Chlamydotis macqueenii. NCBI lineage: Eukaryota > Metazoa > Chordata > Aves > Otidiformes > Otididae > Chlamydotis > Chlamydotis macqueenii. The sequence goes on from NC_141557.1 coordinate 118,601,776, forward strand.
TTAAGGAAGGCTCTGGGGGGCTAGAGGGTTTCTGTGGCTCTAATTAGTCTTTTGAATAGACTTCCTGCTGGCTGTGGGCTTTGCCTACTTCTCTTGCTTCTGAACAGCACAAATCTTTCCATTTTACCCTTTCACGTAGGATTAATATTAATCTATCTAGCAGAAGTTGGAAACGTTGTTTTTGAAAACTGGACAAACTACACCTTTATGGTTTCGTCATGAGTGTGTGATTTGCCTGATGCGTTCTTGACCAAGGAATGAAAGAGGCTCACAAGGGAGCCTGGAAGCGACTCCAGCTCTCACAGCCAGCCTCCTCTTCCATGGCTCTCGCTGCTGGTGGTTACCATTCTGCAGTTACTGCTGCTTGCCAGTATCCTTCCCCAGACCCCTTTGCTTTGCTTTCAAAAATGGCCACAGCAAAAGCGGATCTAAATCCTGCTGAAGCTAATGAAGACTCCCCTTTTACTTAGTGAGCGTTGGATTTGGACTGATGCCTCTGCTTGCTGCGCCCTGTTTCCAGCATTCCCTCTCATGTTAGTGCCCTAAAGGAAGACCCTATTTCATTCTGCATAAAAGAAGTGTGCAGTGGATAAGAACATTTTTTTGTTACTGTGGAGAGTAATGACCTTTCTTTTTTTCTTTTTGATTAATCCATGAGCATTAGCTATAATTCAGTAAGGAAGTACTGAGACCAAGGTACTTTCCTGCAAAATGCCAAATTCTTCAATCTGTATTAGACTAATAACAGTATCTTCATTCATTCTTTTAGGTTTTACTATTATTATTGACCTGGGAAAATCAAGCCTCATTAGTGAAAGCTCATCCTCTCATACATCAGAGAAACAGACTTTGACAGCTCTGTTTGCAATTATGCTGATTTTATATTAAATGCTCTGTGATTCTTATTATAATAAAAAGTGTACAAACTCAGGGTAAAATTTCTAGCTGAATGTAATCAAAGCTAAAAGCTCCGCTGGCTGTGTTTTTACAGCAGACAACTTATGGTTACTTTAATTTGTGTTGCAATCCAGTCCAGAGGTTTCAGGTAGCTTTAAAGAAAGTTTTTATGTAATTAGAATGTTTATTCAAAGTAGAATTGGCACAGATTGTCATTTGTAGCATTCCCAGGGTATTTATTTCAGCTAGTTGTGTTCTCATAAGAACATTACCATTCGCAACCACTTCTCCCTCTAGTAGGAAATGCTGAATTCAGCACACTGACTCATTCTGCTGCTGGAAATGGATATGATCTCGTACGTTCAGCACAATATCTTCTTCATTTCTGGATTCATGTCTGAAAAAGGGAAATGAACTGGGAAGAGGAAGAATCTTATTAGAGAAAAGATCTTTGGTAACTAGTAGATACAATGACAAATTGTGGGGAACAGCTGAAAGGAGATTGAAATTTGTATGTTCTTTGCAGTTTAATTACATCTGAAGCAACAATTTTGGGTGGGTACACAATTATTCCAAAGCTCAAAGGAGACTGGATTCAGCCTTACCCTGAGGTGCTTCTTAGTTTCTTCAAGCCACTTCAAAATCAAAATCCCTTTAAAATTTCTGTACTTGCTTTACTTAGTTTGAGATTTTAATCTTGCATTTATTTTGGTAATCTCCAATTACGTAGAGGGCGGCAGAACATGGGAATATTGCTGCAGAGTAGGTAGCACCCGTGCAAACCCAATGAATTGGGCATGTTATGTCAAAACAGGTAAACTGAGCATTATAGAAACTTCTGTTCAGTCAAGAGGAATAACTCTATACCCTGCATTAATGTTTTTTTTTTCTTATTCAGATTCTTTTGTTCCCCAGCTGCAGTCTGTCGGTGCTGCCTTAAAGCACATAGCTACCATAGAAATGGGTACAATTTCTTTCTCTTTCTTAATAAGTGTCATCTTTAACCTATCGAATTTAAGGGCTAAGGTGGGATAAGTTTAAATAGAACTTTTTTTCCTTGCCTTTTTCTCAGCTACCCCTCACAGCTAATACATTTCGTTCTTCTAAAGGAGTAATAAACTGGAATAGATGGAGTGATGCAGCACATTCTGATGAACTTGAAATTACTTGGCGATTCTGTGGTAGATAGAAAGACGCACTATGAGGTCAAATGCCCATAGCCAGGGAGAAATTGAGTCTTATTTAATAGTGAGTCAGAGTAACTGGTGCCTTTTTTGAACTCCACATAAAAGCTAAGAAGAATTTGATATTGTACCTGGCCGTAGCGAGAGCTTAGGCCAGATTTCTGGACAAGAGCTAACTTTGGAGCAAAACATACTGGTTGCTGCTGCTGTCCACGTTTCTCTTTCTCAGGAGTGTGGTAGACATAAACTGTGTGTTGTCTTCATACATTGTTTTCAGAACAAGATGAGAATCCTCCTTATTTCATCAGCAATATTCTACCTGCTCAAGGAAAGGTTTATATGTCTGATTGTTTAGTAGCCAGGTAGGCTTTTAAGAGGGTGTAATATTTACACCAATATTGTTAAGCCTACATCTTTGTAGACATCTGCTCAGAGTTGGAGGTCTTGTCTCTTCATTTGGATGGGGAAGCATTCTTTGGTGTCTTACGAAGTGTTTCATTTTAACAGGAATATATCTTTAAAATATGTGTTCCAGTTGGTAGAACCCAGAGAAACCTACTGTGGCCAAAAGAATCTCTGAAGTGTTAGCTGTATTGAGGAATATGTGGAGGATGTAGGAAGATGTGGAAGAACAAGAAGGACAAATATCAGCCCTTCCAAATGAAGGAAGGTTGACGGCAGAAACAGGGACAAAGATCGAAGGGATTATACGAGAGACAGCCTAACTTTCATATCCAAAGATACTGAAGTTATTAAATAATTACTAAGCACGTGGAGGATAATAAACCAATGAGAAATAGCCAGCATGGATTTGTCAAGAACAAATTACATCAAAGCAAACTAATTTATTTCATTGACAGGATAACTGGTCCAGTGAGTAGAAAAGAAGCAGCAGGTATAATACAGATTGACCTTAAAAGGACTTTTGACATAGTCCCAGATGACACAGGAGTACCCAAAGGAAATATGGACTAGGGGAAATTAGTATAAGAGCAACATTGAAAATCAGTAATTACATTTTCCAAAGTTTGCTGTCATTATAGAAGGACATATCAGCTGGGATTCTTGAAGGCTATCCTAAGTCAGACACTAGGCGCTATTTCTTGTAATTACCTAGTCGGAGCAATAGAGTGAGCATGTGCAATTTGTAGATGGTACAAAGGTTGAAATAGTCATGGGAAGGAGCGCTTGGAGAGCAGTTTCTAAATTAAAAAATTAGCTCAGTTGCAATGGTAGTAATTGATGTCCAAATTATCTGAAATCATTTAGAAGAAACTCGGTAATTATAAGTGAGAAGTGCTGTAGCAAGGAAGCAAATAATCAAATAAAAGATGGAGCATGATTGGGTGGACAGAAATATTTTAACAGAGGACCTAGCAGTTGCAGTGAACCACAAACTAATTGAAGTCAGCAATACGATTGTTAGATTGCATCTGACCCCGGGACATCATGTGGAAAGCCATTAAAACTCATTCCCTGGAGGAGGAGACTCCCTGGAGGTTTGTACCCAGTGCAGGGCAACAGCACGGGGACAAATATGCTAACCAGGATGAGAGAGTCCAGGGGAGACACCCAAACATCAGAAAAGCTTCAAAAACATAACTCATAAGAAGAGGTTGGAAGATATACGTTTGCTTGATCAGCTAAGAAGGAAATGGATATCGATAGGCATGATATCAGTTGCTCAATGAGTAAAGTTTGCTTGCCTGTCCCTCCACCCTAGCTGTTGCTTCTGGAGCGTAGGAGAGGAGAACTTCTGGCTGGTAGAGGGGACATCACACTGCTCTATTAGAAAGCAAAGCACACAATCTGCCCTGGGGTCTTTGGTCTCCCGTTGTGGCAACATATTTATCTTTACTTAAGAACTGAACACTGCATTTTTGGCTGATACGGCACACCCTGCACCCCTTGAATGCATTTTACTTCTGTAACTGGGAAAAATCCACAGTGAAATATGTATCCTTCTAGATGGCATGGAGCATGTTTATCTGTGTGGATATTGCTTCTGTGGAAGTGCAGCACACATAAATAGTGTGCTGATGGGCACAGGAATGTGGAGCAAGCATTTTTTCTTGCTGTGCAGTACTGCATTTCATTCAGCTATCTTCCAGATTTATTATATGTCAATACGGCTTGGGTTCTTAGGACACGCTTTGATTTCATCCTTTTCGGAACCCCACTGCCAGCCTCGACCTCCTAAATGAAGGGGAATGGCACGCACCTCATCATACTGAATTCCTTCTTTGTCCTATTAAAGTTTTTGGTCTTCAGTCCCTCAGAGACACATCTCCTCGGATTTGTCAGGCATCACGTTTATGCAACATCATCTGCCTGTACACACACACCCCCCTTCCTGGGTGCACAGGTGCATGCATGCTCACACACAGGTCTTTTGATCAAAGACATTTACAGTATCAGCAGCCAAACAAAAAAAAAAAAGGTGAATAATTTTTAAGAAGAGGAAAGTAAAATACATTTTTGTTTTGTTTTGTTGTTTTTTAAAGAAAAATGCTGCAGCATGAAAGAAAAGCCAGCATTTAAATCTCTCCATTTTGAGCTGGTGTTACCTTAAGAAATTATTAACATAGATATTTTAACATTGAGAAAGATGCAGTTACTGCAATTTATTAAGTACTGTAATTAGGAAAAAAAAAGTGGGTTTGGTGAACTATATCTTTTTCTAAATCGTCAGAAGAACAGTACTTCTGAAAGTTAAATTGGTGTATCCTCCATCACTGGATATAAATAAAGTGTATTTCCATAGATTATTGAAACTATCTTATGATGAATGTGTAGAAAAGCGATTTAGCTGTTATGGTGACGCTTTCCCAGCTTGAGAGCTGCATTTCATATTAAGTTGGCCTCAAGACTCCACCTGAAAACTACACAAGCCTTCACCTCTCCATTTGCGAGAGAAGCACATTTGGTTTGTGTTTTATGTACTAAAGGCTTTATAGTTTGCTTTTGGAGAACAGGAGGGATAATTCGAATTCCTGACTTTGTATTTCCTGAAGTTTTCTAAAATTTCTTTAAAGCTTCCCTTGTTATTTTTATTAGTCCAGGGCGCTTGAATGAGTTTCTTCAAACTCTGTTCTGTAATGAATTTCAGACATCACTGTGTACCCTTTTCTTAGTTTTCCTGTCTTATTAACTAGCTCTCCTTCCACGAATACTGAAGTAGAGCAGAGCAAACTGCTGGCTAGGGCTGCTCCAGCTTTCTTGAAAGGCAAAGGGTAAGTTAAAGAGAGAGTATGTTCATAGCTTGCACTAACACAGCTAAACCAAAACCTTGTCCTCTATTCCTCCGGCTTTTAATGTATCCTATAAACATCTTTCCTGATAAAATTATGATAACAAATTAACCCAGTGAGCTAAGTAGGGCATGTTTAAATATTTTTATCTACAGCTGGATGAGTGAGGTCTTGATCAGACACTTCCAAGCAAATTAACTTGTTATTTCAGTATGTTAATCATGTGTGTAACGTGTATTTAATGAATATATACGATGCATAGTATTAAAACAAACAGTGCTGACCTCACAATCTGCTGTATTTTGAAATAAATGGTACTGTACAGCTCCAGTCCCTGGCCCAATCTGGCATCTCACTGATTTCGGAGGCTGGCTCTGTAACCGAGTGGGACCCTACCATCCTAAGCCATTAAATATTTAACAAACGCATTACAATAATAACAAAATAATTTCTGCACTTGGTATTTTTTTTCCTAAGAACACTTGCAGTATTCGTTCCTAAATTCCCATTTCACAATCTCACTTGCTCCTGCTTTCTCTGTTTATTTCCCTCTGTCTGTCCGGACCGCACCCTCTCTCCCCCCAACCCCATTCCAGGTTACAGTACAGCCTCGATGTTGCAGACAGGCTGGCCGATGAACATGTACTCATCGGGTTGTATGTCAACATGCTGCAGAGCAACCCCGCACGGTTAGTGCAGGTTTGGCACCTTTGGGGAATCCAGGAAAGGGATGTTGGTCGGCCACATGCTCTCACTGTTTCCTCCTGGCTGCGTGCTGAAGCTGCTCTTTATGAGCACTAACCTAAAGGGAGTGCGTATGAATATGGGGTATGTCCTCCCAAAGTTGGTGGATTGTGGCAATTGCTGTTATTCTCTCTTGTGACGTTAAGTGGCAAGGTATTGCAAATAATTGCTTCATTAAGAATGGCTATATAAATTGGTTTAGGATACTGTGCTCTAGTCAGTGCTGGACTTGGTGATGGTATAGAAATTTTCATACAAATACAATGATGACTAACAATTCCGTGTTTTCAAGATGATAATTTTTGATGTGATACATAATTTGTAGCTTCACCTTACCTTGAAAGTAAGGAATAGTATGTAAATAATGATAATAGTAGTAATAGGAGTTTGCTTATTAGCCTGGTGAAGGAAGGAGTTAATTTCAGTTTTTACATATGTCAGGCATTGTTTTTAAATTTGCCCGATTTCTGCATTGTTTGAATCTTAAGTATAAATTTGTCCTTATCTTTCATTCAGACTCCAGTATGACCAGTTTTTTAAGGGATGTCTTGAACATAGTTCATTATTTCTGCTGGAGTGAATATGGAGCTTTGTCCATTAAACCCACCTGCTGTCCTAGCCCTTGCAGAGGGTGGCAGCACAGCAGGCCACTCCGGGGAGGTGAAACCCTGTGTCTGGCTCCTCTCTTCCAGTACAGCAAAACTCTAGGCTTCGCAGCCCCGTACCAGCAAGGTGGTGAACAGTGTCGTATATGGCCCTAGAAAATGTGGTGCTGAACAGAAAACTGTACAGTGTTTCTAACAAAACTATGCTCATGAGCTTTCTTTTGCTCATAATGAACCCTTCAGTTTCCAGTATTGCTATTGCAGAATATTTCCCAGGTTAGGAAAAGTAAGAATATTTACTCTTACATGTAGAGAAGGCAATAAGCAACTTCATTTGGCGGGTGAATGCAATCATTCTCTGCAGTCTTACCAAATTCACTTCTATGTGTATCTCCAATTGAAAAGAAGGATAATTTTCCATGCCCAATAGAAAAACAAAGTCTGCCTTCGTTGTTCTGGATCTGCTTCACTACTCTGTAGCCCTCTGGAATGTGCCAGTGGGGGGAAAAAGGCAAACTGGTTTTTAGTGAGGAAAATGAAAACTATTTATTCAAAACAAAAACATTTTGAAGAGGAATTTAATTCCTGGAGCAGCACTTCCAGAAAGCAGGCTTATTGAGTAATATTTACACCATGGCTGTGAAAACAAGCTGTTGGGGGCATGTGTTTAGACCAGTCATTGCCACCCGTAATTGAAGAGGACAGGAGTACACTGTCACTCCAACTAGTTTGACAGGGAGAAGGAAATGTGGCCCTGCCTACCATGAATGACTTACTTGATACAGTTGTTCAAGAAGCCAGCAAAGACTGGAACTGGTTTAGCATCATTTTTTTGGTGCTAGGCTACTGATGCTGTGTCTGTAATTCATTTAGCTTCAGTGAGGACCACCACTTCGATCCCCTTGTGAGTGCTCAGCCTTATCTTTACCATCTTCATCCTCTAAATTTTATCCAGTATATTCCAAGCTGTTCCTTCAAGCTTTTGAGCCAACTTCACCACATCACAGTACATTTGTATCCAAATATGCACATAGAGATTATGTGCCATAACATCCTTCAAATCTAATTTCGAGGGATGAGAGGAGAGTGACTGATAATGGCCTTAATTGTTTAAATAACCAATGCAAAGTGTATTACATAACATCTGATTACTGACATTAAATCAATGCAGTCACAGCATCCTCAACGAGAAACAAGCTCAGTTATTTATTAGATTAGATTTTGACAGATACAACCATGAGGGACAGCAGTCTCAGTCACACATCAAACCGTCCTGCACTGCCACTTTCTGCTTTGCTGCAATGAGAGTAGTAGTAGAAAACGCGAATGGTTCTATTTTGTTAAAGACAAGAAGAACAAAGCGGTGTCATCCTGAAGCTCCTGTCTGAAGCCGGTTTCTAGGAGAGGTAGGTGAGGCCTCTGCGAGAGGCTCAGCTGCTGTATCTCGTATGGCCTGGGGAGGCACCTGCAGGCCAAGGGGAACTCCTCCTGCCCATGTTCGAATGCAGCCAGCTGCAGGTTGCTCAAAACCTACACAGCTGTGTTAGAATGGTGCCGAGTTCAAGTTATTTCGTCCTGCAGCTCAACAAGATTTCGTAACGTGAGTAAAGCACGTAGCTAACTATAATCAGGTAGCTTCTGATTTAGGGGAGGCTGCATGCAGCTAGCCAGCTCAGCTGTTGTGTCTGCCTGCGAAACACCACGTGTGCGTCCCCATACGTGCCGTCACGTGTTTTCAAGTGCTACTGGCAGCCAAAGATGAAAAGAAGAATGATTGTAGCTGGACCTTCATCTGCAAGAAAAACCTACAGAAATACTTTGTGAGCATAATACATAAAATTATCTTAAGAGCTATGTAGTAGCATTTCAAAACAAAAAGAGAGGTTTTTTTTAGATATCGCATCAGGCTAATTTATGGTAGCTAATAATCAGTCCAATATAGCCCAGTATACCTTTTTTTCTGTTTTAAGTATATGTAGTATTTATATTTTGGGGGTTTTAAAATTAATTTAATTAATCTTCACTACTTATCTTTATTTTTCTTCTGCAGTTATTTGATACTGCAACTGGAAGTACAAGTTTTCCCTTCCATCCCTCACAGGCTAATAAGTTACTTGAGGTTTTTTTTAGAATCCAGTACTGCAGGGCAATTTAATAAACAAGAGAAGGACTTAATTCATTATTTAGAGTAACTGTGCAGGTAGAAAAAGTATCCCTTAGCCAGATATTTTGGTTAGTTTAATCATAAAATGTGTTTTAGCATGTAAAACCAGTACTTTAATTTAGTCCTTTCTTTATTGTCTGAGTCTAAAAAAGAACTTTTAACTGCAAGTAGTTTTCCTTTTTGTTTGTATAAGTTAGAGACACTACCTAGTTTTGAATATTAATTTGATGTATTTCAGTCTTTTTCTTTTCAGGTGCAGAAGAAAATAAGATAAAATATATTATAAGTAGGAGGTTATTTTTGTTCTATAGGCAGTTACTTTCTGATTTTTTTTATGTTATACTGTGTAGTACTGTGGTGAGTCATATTTCTGTACTACAAAAGTGCCAAGCTATTCTATAGTATTTTTAAAAAAATGTTTATTAAGTGGGTGTGCACAATAACTAACTCTAGCTAGGAGGGCTGGTCAAATCTTCCCTTGAAAGAGGAAAAGCATTCAGAGACCCACTGATTATAGAGGAGTAATCCCTGTAAGGATGGCTCCTTTGGATGGAGTTAGTTTTTGTGAGTATACGCACATACCTGAGTGTTAGTTACATTTTTATGGGGAAATCTTGATGATTCTAAAGTAAATGGCAAATTAACAATAGCAGAGGGCTCAGATGATGTGTCTCAGTTTAAAGTTCCTTAAAACCAGGACAATTTTGAAAGGGTCACAGGTAAACAATCCTCAGAATACATTTGGTGGGTTGCAGTTAGGACATTGTTCTTACAGCCTTGAGGCTTAGAAACGTATCCTTCAATTTGTCAATATTTTCTATAGTAAATTATTTATTAAGTAAAGGTTTGTACAATAACAGCATGTCATGAAGACCACACTGATATACCTTTATTGCAAAAATTTCACAAGAAACTGGCATTTCTGAGACTTTTCTAACCTGTGGTGACATAATTTTAAGACCATCAGGGGACATCCATATCACTTATTGCAGGGTGCCTGCTGCAGAACAGGCTGATTTGATACATCTGAAGCCTGAGAAATAGCAAAGATCCTTTGGTGTCACTCCTCTGTTCACAGGCTATCTTGGTTTTCATCCTTTGCCTGGAGTTTTAAGATCTATTCTTTATGGATCTCCTTTAGACTGTGGAATGTTACACAGATCAACTAAAGCGTAAAAAAGAAGTCCTATCGTACAGGCAGTAAGATTACATATTCACTCTCTGTCCGAATGATAACAATTCTGCCAGATCAATTATTGCTAATAATTATAAAGTTTTTAAGGAAAGGGTCACTAATGGAGAAGCAGTGTTAAAACCATTGTTTAACTTTTTTAGAAAAGAAGGATCATCAGTAGGATATTTGTATGCAAAATGTTCCATTTGCTTTCAAAAGGATGCCTGAATCATTCTCTTGAGGGTCCCAAATTCTGCACACATATTCATAATATTTTAAAGCTTGTGTGTATTTCACTGCATCATTGTCACTGAAGTTGCTCAAGTAAAACAGAAGTGAATTGTGGCAAATCAGAACTCTGAGACATAAAAGTCTTGGCAGTCGAGGCTAATGCTACTGTGCGTACCTCTGTGCTTAATGATCACATAGAATAGATACACTCCAGAATTAAATTTATCGCAGACATTGAAATTTAATTTACAGAGCTTTGGGGCCAGTGATTTGTGGCATTCTTAGACCAAGTTTGACGTGCTGCTGTATCTATTTTATGACACCCACCTGCATGCAAATACATATCAAAACCATTAAATAGCAAGTAAGAATCAAAAAGCTGCAGTGGTTTGGTTCATTCAGTAAAGTAATTATCTCAAGGGTTAACTCACATCTCAGAACTGCGTTGCAGATTGTGTTATGCCAACAAGTGGAACCATAATCCATTATTTCTCTGGGATTTTTAATATAGTTACATATTGCTGTAAAAAGCAGCATTAATGCTGAATGCTTGCTGTTTTCACAGCCATCTGCTAGGAGGTGATATTTTAGTCATTAAGGAAGAATTAAAAATGAATTATACTGTCATTAAAGTAACCCTTATTACCTGGTTAGCACAATTTTATGTGTCTCTAAGAGTTGCTCCCCTCTTTCTTTGTCTGGGTGATGTATTGGGAGAGTAAGCATTTGTATGTAAGAAGCAGAACTGTATAAATTTAGAAAAATATCTTTAGCTTGAGTCTTTTCAGAAAGTAAATAAATTAGACCACAAGAATCTTGAGCAAGCATAGAATTAAGTTATATATGTAGCAAAATAAATTAAGCATAACCAAAACCAAAAAATCTGTGTTTATCTACCACCAGAAGACTTACATGTGGTCAGCCGCACAACCTTAGCTTCCATAGAGCCCCTCTAGGGCTGACTTTTCATGGCTTTACTATTTTCCTGAACTTCATGTTTGTGGGCTCACAGGTTATTGTCAGAATGAGAAAAAGATTATGTTTGTCTCTTTTCCCTTACCTCAGCAAGCCATAGCAAATCCACATGACTCCCAGCTTCGATTTAATGATCAATGAATATCAAGCACTACTCATCTTTTGAACATAACTTTTAAATCCCAGTGGGCTTAATCAAGCCAACCAAAAGATGCACATTGTAGTTCGATGAGGTACCTGGGGATATGAACTCAGTGAGAAATTTTGCAGAAATATTTCTTTTTCCTTTTAAAGATGCCGATTCTTCAAAAGCAGAACTTTTTGCACAAGTGCGATTTTAATCTGGAAGGCTTTTCAAGTTCAAGATATGATTTCTGGCAAAAATCATAATAAGATGCCCATGCCCAAAATAACTCTTGTTTTGTGCACTCTTTTGAAACATGAAGCTCATTCTCCAGCAACCAGGTGCATGCCCTGAGGAGCCCAAGAGTAGGGAGATGTGTGCCTGTCTCTCTTCAGCCAAAACACCAGCCAAGGTATAAGAAAAGAGGTCAGACTCACCTCTGTTTGGGATAGTCTGCAGGCTGTCTTGCGTTCCACACAGCAAAGCATTCTTCTCACCTCTTCTTAGGGACTTCATTTTTTTTCTCTTGTATATACTGAAAGTAATGCAATATAAAGTCTAAATCCCAGGATCATCTAGGGTCAGCTAAGTCCTCTTGATATTTCACTTTTTGTCAGTTTGTTAGTTTTGGTCGTTCTCTGCAAACTTCTGGATATTTAGAAATAGTAAAGATTCTCACCATATTACCTTTTTCTTGCTCATCTGACTAATAATAGCCTTCGTTTAAAATAAGGACAGCTGGCAAGGGATTAACCTGAGAGAAATATTTGCCTTTGATATTGTTAGGAAAAAAAAAGGAAAGTAATAAATTGCGATATTTTAAAGGAATTCAGTATGTTTGCAGTAAGTTCTCACACTTTCTGAGTAATTTTTATGGAGATTTTATGCACGTGACCAAAGCAGGTGCTTTTCATAGTCGGTGCTAGTAGCACCAGGCAACCGTGCAGCAAAAATTGGCTCCAGGTTGAAGTCAATCCACGTCTGGGATCAGTGGTGCACCGTCATGTGATTCTCTGAAATCTTACTCCCAAATATCAAGAAACCAAGAATAAAGGAGTCTGATTATAAATTCCTAGATCAGTGATTCCAAACTGTGGTCCATGAGACCTTGGTAAAAGCCCTGCAAAGCTGTCCTAAACAGTGTTTTCTGTTGCAAATCTGACAGAGCTTCTAAAATTCACCTCAACAAACACTGAAGTTCTCCCTGATCCATTGTCCAAAAAGTAATCGCTCTTCTAGGTGATACGACAAAGCTGAGAAAAAACGAATGCTGACTGGTGGTCCTAACCACCTCCCAAACCTTGCTAGAAAGAGTAGTTTACAAATTGCATCTTGCATGGCCCTGGCCAGGGGTTGCAGACTGCTGCTGTTTCCTCTTAAGGGAAAGTGCTGCCTGGCCCCTAGAGCCAGCCCTTCCAGGGAAATTACCCTCCCAGTTCTCCCCTTTGCTCAATTAACATCTGCTGCTGTTCATTTGGCAACATTTAGCTTCTAAATCCTGTAGTGAGGGTGTGTGAGTGGACAGTGTGACAAAGCAATGGTCATTTTTACCGTGCATTAACATGTCTTCCCTCCTTCCCCTCCAACCCTGAGCAGCGTGCTGGACAGCGCGAGTCGCCTGGATGAAGAACATAAGCTGATCGCCAGGTATGCAGCAAGGCTGGCAGCAGAAACTTCTTCATCAGTAAGTGTTTTAATTAAAAGGAAGGTACTTTCCTTCTGTCGTGTTTCAGGGGCTTGGCAAGATCTGGGAAATTGCATTTGACGGTCTTAATGCTTAATGGATTCTTTTTTTCCCTATCCTTTTAATTACATGCTGTTATGCTTTAGTAATAACACTTTTATGCAGTCCATTTAAACTGAAGAATCCACATACTAATGCATATAATCTATATACTAATGCAATGGTATTTAAACAATTACAGCAAAGAGAATCTGACATCTTGAACTCAGGAAACACTAGAAAATATTGTCTGGACTAGCTTTGGTTGAAGGTTAATGATTTACTGCAGTGAAAAAATGGGGTGGTGAATCCATTTTACTTTTTAGTTCAAGTATCACAGCCACTAGGTCCCTAAGTGCTGAGTATTTTAAAGAATGATCTTCAGCAGGATGACTGTAATGACCCCTTGCATTAGCCCTGGCTCCCATTTTCATTTCAGAGCAATGATTATTCTGCTCTATGTATCCCAAGGTAGAAGATGATGACAGGCTAAAACCTCACTATAACTATATTCAGAAATAAGAGAGAATGAAGCAGGAACCTAATAGAAGTATATAAAATTTTAAATGGCACAAATAAGGTCAGCCTAGTTACCTTTTTTCCATCTCTGCACATTTGATAGAACAAGGGACCATAAGTGATGGTTAAGTGAAAAGCAGGCGATCCGGAGTGCCTGGAAGCATATTTTCACACTGAGATTTACACTGTGAGGTCAATTGAAAGGGCAAAATCAGGCATTGCTCTTCATGTATGTCATGGTTTTGTTAGTGAGGGGGGGCCTAAGGTGGAACATTGAGTCACGTTCATCCCAAGTGAAGGCAGTGAAGATGAATCTGCCGCCCCATGCAGCCATCAGTCATGGAAGATTTTACGCTACCTGCAGCTGCAGGGGAAAAGAGGGGTGCATGGGTGCTCCTGGTCTGCCAGCACAGCACTAATCAATCCCTTCCAGAGATGTGACACAGTTTGTCAAATTTAAGGCAGACTGAAGGATAGTAATTCTTTATGGGAACAAGATTTCCCATTAATAATGTCTCTGGGTAGAAACTATTAGAAATCAGTTGTATATAATGTGTCTATGATATGGGGGAACCTTAGGAAACAATATTTAAGTAGCTTTTAAATAGAGCTGGTTTAAAGGAAAATACTGAATTTCTCTGCCATCCATCTGTGCTCTTTGAACAAATGTGACAGAAGGAAAAGAGAAGGTTTCTGGATACAGAAATTTTTCCAAGCACAAGCATGGCACCACGTTAGGATCACAGTGGAAGTTTTAAAGCTTTGCTGATGGTCATTCTGTTTTTTAAGGAATGAAATGTGTTAATAACACTGGGCACTCAGGATAAAGATCCTGGTTCCCTCTGTATCAGTCATGACATCCACCAGCATGTAACAATCCTTTTTTTTATTTATGCACTCCTCTGCTTCCCTCTGGTTGGAATGTTAATAGGAAGATGTACCCGTAGCAGAAAAAGTAGTAAATGGTTACAGGCATAATGTAATGTTCTTTTCCTACAGACGACACTAACAAAAGTTAGCGCTGAGATGTATTTTCATCCTTTCTGAGGGTCCATTCCTGCAAGGTGCCACCTCCTGAAGGAGGAGGTGCCTGGCATCACATAATATTGTGCTCCAGATTTACACTTCACAGGGCTGTTACAGTGAGAAACAATCAGCTCACAGCAGTACCTCAGCAGAGTGCTTTTTAATATTGGATTCTTTCAGGTTGGAGTTAGAAATAAATTTGTATCTTTGATAATTGTGAAACTTTAGATGTCTTACTCTGCATTGTCATTGATACAATACTGAAATAGAGGAGCGTGAACAGACTGATATTTTGTTATTGCTGATGAACATGGAAAAAGAGCATAGTCCAATGAAGCTGCAATAAGCACTGCCTAGTTTGGTAAGAAATAGTTTAATTACCACTTAATTTTATTGGGCAAAAAAGGTTCTGCTGTACCTGAAGGACTGGGGAAAGAGCTTTCCTGAAGTGTCACCAGAGCGTATAGGAAAACTTGGCCAAATGGGCCACACAGCCAGACTGAAAACTGAGTACAGTTTTCAGGAAGCATCACTACACTGGAAACACAGCCTCTTCTTTTTGGAGAGGAATGCTTTTCTTTGCTTCGGTGTATTCCTCTTGTCTTTAGTATCAGCATTAAGAGCCATATTACAGCAACTGCTTGCATCAGTGCCATTGCCTTTCACAGTTGGTTCAGAGGAAACTCCCTGAAGCAAAGAATGATAGGATGATAAACACTGAGTCTTACTTACTCTAGCACTTACCCTGCTTTTACTAGCAATGAAGCTGTACTGGTATGAGCACACCATGGATGCTCTTTTTTTGTGTGTAGGCAAACCTGGTACTGCATTTTCTGTAAGCAGATTTCACTGAGCAGATCTGTGTTGAACTCGCAGGTGTATGTTGACTACTCTTTCTTCAATGCAAACTTCTCTTTTACAACAGCAACAGAGCCAGCAGAGAGGGGCATCAGATATCTCCTTTACCATTGATGCAAACAAGCAACAAAGGCAGCTGATTGCAGAGCTTGAAAATAAAAACCGGTAAGCATCCGCAAAGTACCTGGTTTTGTTCAGTCCCATATGTTGTGTATGTTTGTCTGTTTTACCACATACCTTTTTTACCATCTACTTGAGTGCAATGTGCTTGTATACATGCACATACACCTCCCCCCCGCAAAAAACACAGGGCACAAAAAGGTCCATGGAATATGACAGAGGCTTTGAAATCCACAGCCACCCTATGTTTTAATGAGTGTACTGTTCAATGACTGTGATAGAGCCATTGATACTTCACTGTTGGCAGCTGCTGTTTGTTAAGACTTTAAAAAAAAAAAAAAAAAAGCCTGTCCTGTTTCAAAGCTAGATGAACTTTGAGTTGAATCATCTGTAGCACTATAACATGAAATGATAAAAGGATCAGCCACACTGGTAATGTTATGCTCCCCTGCTTTTATTTGTGAAAAAGATGATTAAAGCTCTCCAGAACACAATCTGCCTGGGAAAGGTTTGCAGAAAGGTTAGCAGCAAGTTAGGCTGCTGATCAAATGAGACACTGGGTACAAATGTGACCGAGACTGAGTATGCAGGAGAAATAGAGCAGCCAGCCCCAAAAAGGAGTGACGCTCGTTTGTTAGCAGCAGAGGATCTGGCCCTGGGTATCAGACTGCCTGATGCCATGAAATGTATGGCAGCAGAACTCTGCTTTTACTGCTGGACTGTAAAATAGAGGCCAGCCCAGACCAGATGGTTTCCTATTCCAAACTCTGCACTGCCTTCTGTCACCATGTAATGAGCCACCAGCTCCAGTCTTGATTTGTCTTTCATAGTTCGAGGCTTCCTCCTGACCGTCTGCTATCCGGCACGTTGTGAAGAGGAGAAATAATCCACAAAGGTTTCAACCTTCTGCTGCGAAGCTTTGTATTCGCCTTTTGACAGCACTCCAGGGCTGGCAAGCCAGCCGTAACAAGTTCTATTAAAGGGCTTCTCTGTGAATTGTTGACTGCTCTCAGATCTCTGCTTATGTTAAAAGTATTTTTTTAAGTGCAAAGTATTTTCTCTGATACTCAAGAGGGGCCAAATACTATTTTAGTTTTTGTGAAGTTACTTGAAATGTTCATAGGGAAGAAGTAGAAGGGAGCAATTTAATTAAGCATATTACTATTTCATATCTACCTCTTGATTTTGGGGGGTCTTGAAGAAATATTTCCCTTTATGGTGAAATCCTACAAGTTTATTTAAAAAATCTCCAGAGACTTCTCCCAGTGCTGAGGGCTTCTTTTGTTGGTTGGAACCCGGTCATTATATCCATGTTGATGAAGAGCTACATGCAGTCACACTTTTTTTTCCTCTTGCAATGTCCAATGAGATGGTTTTGTGGAAAATTATTGATTTGTAGTCTTCTGCTTATTCTCCTCCCCAAGAGAAATCCTACAAGAGATCCAGAGGCTGCGACTTGAGCATGAGCAAGCATCTCAGCCCACACCAGAGAAGGCACAACAAAATCCCACTCTCCTTGCAGAGCTCCGGCTCCTGAGGTAAGTCCACAACAGTAAAATGTTCAGCAATGACTGAGGCCAGACAGTTGTTCTCAATAAAAGAAGAAATAAGAGATAAGTTTGGCTTACAGTTTTGGGTTTGTTTTTTTTAAGTAAATAACACAATATGTATTTTTTTCTCTATTTTTGGTGCAGGCTATAGTCCTAAAAGTAATTAAGGTTGTGCTTTGAACAGCGTGCATGAGGAATCTCCCATATTACTCATCTACATTAAATTAAGCACATGCATTAGTGTTTGCAGAGTCAGGCCCTTAGGTCATTTGGAATAGGTCCCCACAGTCCTGTCCGAACACTATTAATTATATGGGGAAAAATGTCATTCTGTCAGAACAAATGTTTCTACAAAGACTTCTCATTTATGCTAAAGTAAATACAGAGCTATATGAAAATACAGCCAGAATTAGATGTTAATTTTTGGAAATTTCCCCCACGTGTTGAACTGTAAGGAGAGGTCACTTCTCTTCACAATGCAAAACCAGGCTGCAGAATGATCCTCCTTGTCACGTGGAAAGTCAGGAGTAATGTCATCTGCAGCAGCTGAAGATACAGAGGATCATTTCTCCAATTATCCCACAAAGCTAAAAAAATTATATGGATGTGTCTGCATGTTAATTAGGATACTCTGCATGGATATACTAATTGCCGTGTGTATCGTATTAAACAAGAACAATTGTCTTTGCCCAGATACGCAGGCTCCCTGCAAGTCCTGAAGTTCGTGTCGTGAGAGCCAGACAGAGAATCCAATAAGAACTATTGAAAATACTTCATGTCAATAGAGTCACTTTCTAGGGAAACAATGCTAGATTAAATGTTATCCCCCCCCCTCCAAAGCATAATTCTGTCATGAGAAGACTAAAGAACATTTTTGGCCACTTAGCCTCTCCTCACAGAAGAATATTGTAGTGGTCTGATTCATAACCAAAGGAAATCACTGTAAGAAATGGTGCTAAATCTTCTTTTTACAAATACTGGATAGTTTTATTCTGTTTTCCACACTAAAATGTTTTTCTCTTTCACAAATAATTACATTTGCTTACCAATCTGAAGACAAATTAGCTTCTTCATTTCTCTGAGTGTTTTTAGTATGTAGTTACTCCTAGATATCTACAGGCAAGTGACATTCTGTGAGAGACATAAAACTGACCGTGTTGAAAATGCATAAACTGCATAAAATGTACCAATAATGTAGCTCCTGTGCATCAAGCCTAAAGGCTATTTTAAGCAAGTTTAGGAGATTAGCTTTTTATGTAGTTGACAAATAAAATTCATTATCCTTTAAAAAAGATCAAATGATTCTGCAGTGTTAGTGAATTGACTACTTAATTTTTCCCTCTTTTCAATTTTGCTACACATATTAGAAGCATAATAACCTTATTTGAATTTCCTGACATGGGATGTCCCTAGGGCAGTGATGCTGAGTTCCTCAATTATGATATCTTTTCTGATTTAATATACAGTGTCAGAGTCAGAAAATAACTTCTAATCTGTGTGTCTGCACTGCTATGCATACCTTCTAAAATGTTCACCATTTGAAAGGCAAAAGATTGGCTTTCGATTTACTGTGGAATTTCAACACCACCAAGTACAGGGCTAACAACATAGTGGTTTTATGTTATTTGCAACACAGTAGTGTATAAAGTATACCTAATATGTATGTTTTTCAACAGTAATGTTGTTAGTTACGTCATAGCTTCCAGGAGGCAACAATTTTATTTTGTATTTATGTGGTGACCTCTCACACAATTTAGGGATTGAACATGTGCAAGTGCTGAACCCCCATCCTGTGCGGTGAAGCTGTGCAGAATCCAGGCTGTTTCCATTTATGTGGGCACAAACTGGTTGTCACTTAGGGTGGCTCAGTATTCGCATTGTCATAGAACCTGCACTGGACTACAAGTCTAAAGAGCTATTTTCATGCAGTTGTATCTCCACTACGTGATAGTCTTACTCTTGCTTCCAGAAAAAAAAAAAAAAAAAAGAAACAAAAGCAAATCACTGTGTTTTTCTGGCTGAATTTCTGAGCTCTCTTAGTTTCTCCCATGTCTTTCTCTGTGTTCAGTGCCCTTGCTGTAATTTCCTGTCCTTCAGGGCATGGTTTTAATTTCTCCTGACAGCTAGTGAGGTTATTGCCTAGAGAGCTCCACAGACAGAAAGTGCCAAGCATTCCCACAAGGGAATATAATACAAATTTGTTTGAGCCTCATTTTTTCTTTGGAGAAGGGTCTGTGTCAGTGTCTCTCTTTTTCCTAATTGCTATATTCAGTCCTATGAATGTTCTCAGTGTGAGGGAACTCCCTAGCTTTCATGTAGCCCCGTTTCTAAGCACTATGCTAAATTCATACGGTGTCTTTGCTTTCTTGCGGTCTGTAGGTGTATACCTCATAACTGGACTGGGGAAACGATGCAGTTAAAAGCTGCTGACGCTATGAGGGATAAGCTCTGATCACATCTGCTTGTTTCTCAGGCAGCGGAAGGATGAGCTGGAACAGAGGATGTCTGCTCTGCAGGAAAGCCGGAGGGAGCTTATGGTTCAGCTAGAAGGCCTCATGAAACTGCTAAAGGTAAGGAGTTCCACCTGATACTACCAAGGGTAAAAGAGGAGAGGGAGGAAAGATGACCACAGAGTTCTGTGGAAATTGACTATTTCCACCCATAAAACTGGGCTTTGTTTCCTTCCCTTTCTATTTTTTGCTTTGGTCTTTCAGTTATGGGGTTTCAAATAATGTTGTTCCTGCAATAACACCACAGCATCATTGTCACCTGCTGCTAAGTGGATGGAACATTAGAGACAGCTCCAAACTATTGAGGAATTAATACAATACTTTGGATAATATTGCAGCATGATGCAATACAGTCCTGTTTTGCTCATTTGCAGAAGGATTTGGCTGCATCTTCAGATTTCAGGCTAGCAATCTCTGGATCGACCATGCAACAGTGTCCAAACACAAAATACGTTGTTGTCCAGCTTCAGGTGTTTTTAGAGTTTTCTCTGTTGAGGACTTCAACTACAAAACAAAAAATGAGAAAAAAAACAAAACATCACATAAAATTATATAACTAATAACTGAGGAAAAACAGCCCAGTGCTGCATACTATTATCTACTCCAGCTGACAGTACAGAATTGTTTTTACTAGTTCCTTGCCCATTCAGTTTCTAGGTCTGTCAGACATGCTATTTGACAACCACATCAAACTCTCTGATCTTAGAGATGCTTCCCCAACAACATTTGGTCATTTTCACAAATACAGAAACAAGACCTTGTTAAACACATGAAACATGCCTCAACAGAGGATCTCAGTTAAAAGTGAAGGTATCAAAAAGCATGTCCGTTTTTAAAGACAGACTAGGGTAAGAGAGAAAATGTATCTATATTTACAGAATCCAACCCTGTTTTACCTGATGTCCCTCAGGATAGATGATGCCAGAATTTCACACTGGAAGAAAGTGCTCTGAATAGGATAAAATTCTGTTTCATTGTTGGCCATGCCAGATAAAATGAGCGCATGGACAGTCCGTGCAACTTGGGTCAAATATGGCCCTGATAAAAGCAGAAAGAATTTCACTGAAATCCATTTAGCAACAAATATTTGCATCAAAGGATGTGTTTGACCCCTTATGTCATTTTGCATCTCCTCAGGCACAGGCTTCTGCAGCCATGGTGCAGGATTTGGTGGCTCCTGAGCAGCAGAGCCAACCAAGTAGCTAGTAGATTTTTGGGAGCTGGGAGCAAACAGGATACTTTTCGCTCTACCTATGAAATACTGCAGTGCTACAACTAGCAGTCAGGGCTGCTTGCTGTCATTGCGCTGCCCGCACAAAGAGAATTTACAGTGGGAAGTGACAGTAGCTTTCTGCACGCTATGCACCATTCTGGTATTTCAGAAGTGTGCAGAGTGGGGACCATAACCTGGTCTCATAACTTCAACTATCTCAACTGTTGATTTAACCCTATACTCCAGACAGGAGTACAGGCTTTGTTTTCTGTACTTAACTTATATCCTTGCTAATCTCATGTGCTGATCCTCTTTTTCTTTAGGAAGAAGAATTGAAACAGGTAGTAAGTTACTTCCTTATCGGAGGCCTCACTAACTCTGAAATCTGATTGTGTTTTACTTCTTCTGCTTGAAATGTGTGTGTGTTCTTTTGACCAAAATTAATATTTTGCAATTCGTTCACACATTTTTTTTCAAGTGTTTTGGAGCAATTTCCACAGTTAAACCTCTTAGCCCTCTAGAAAGTGAGTCATGGCTACAAGGAGTCTTGATCTTTTTCTCACTCCTCTAAATAAGATCACATAAGATACAGAAACCACCACCCAAATATAGTGAAACTAGCTTAGAATATGAATTAAAGAACACTTCTACCATAGATAATGTTTTGAAAATGTAATGAGAATTTTGGGACTTGAAGAAAAATGTAACTGAGTTTAAATTAGACCAGGACAATGAGTTTGAAATCCCACTTTATCTAGAAAAATTCAGGGCATTGTGTGCACATCTTTTAAAGTTGGCATTGATGCTAACAGTCCTGTTAGTCTTCAGGAAAATAATGTAATTTCTAAATTACTTCTGCAAGTCATTTAGATCAAAAAGGGCAAGTATTTATATTACTAACCGTAAATTTCAGAAGATTTAATTGTTTTGGAGCTTTTTAGTGTTGAAATGGATCTTAGAAAGATATTAGGCTAAAAAAAAGCACTTTTCAGACAGCAGTCTGATTTATGAGTCCGGTAAAAAATGTTTCATTCTAACAAAGCACGCTTTCGCTTGCTTTCATTAGCAGAAGCACAGTCACAAGTCTGATGTGTTCTGTCTTTGGTAGAACATGCAGAGTTTGTAGGCAATGCTCACCTTTGTAAAACTAACATTTTGGCTCATTTTTGTAGAGCATTAATCTGTTACACCAAAAAAACAACTGACCAAACATCACCTTCGTATAAGGGCTGTCCTTTTGATTCTGCGTAACAGCATTGAAAGATCTTCCATTCACAAAAGAGAAGTTTCCAATGTCACAAGAGTTTCCCTAGCATATAAAATGTTCACTGGACAGTGTAAGTGAAAGCACATTTTCAGGCTATTATGAGATATGATGTTTTAGTTCTGAGAGTAATAGCCTCGCTGAATACCAGGTGGTCATGCTAAGGAATTGCTCTCACATTTTCCATGAAATGATCCCCATTACACTATGCCATTTCATGATCTGTTGAGAGAAACAGGATTAAATTAATTTCTGGAGGAATTCAATTGGAATGAGCAGCCTCGCAATTCATCTAATGCTGATGATCTTTCTATTTCTCTACTGCCCTTATTTGAGAAAGGATAATGAGTTCTTCACATCTGTGTTTGATGAGATGGATTTTCCCCATATGTCATCCCAGTTCAGTTCCAGCAGAGGGAGCAATGGGCTAAAGCTCCTGAAAAGCCAGTTTTCATTTCAAGCGTTTTGTCCTAAACATGCGTGACATTTGACAGTGGGGAATCTTTTCCTGTCTAGCAAGGGTTAACTTAAAATCCATAGCAGGTTGACCAGGGATGGTGAATTAAATAAAATACATGGAAATTTTCCTAGAAGGCACGAAAACATTGATAGCTGCAACCAAGTACAACGTAAAAACTGAAGCCGTCCACGTATCTGTGGCAGCTGTGGTGGCTCCCCTTTCAGCCTTAGTCCTCAGCCGGTGGGGCTGCCAAGGTTTTGGAGCAATTCAGTGTTCTGATTCGATTTCTCTGCTGAGATTGGCAAGAAGTCACTACTGATTATCATAGCAGGTTTCAGGATGTTAGCTCTAGCCTGTGAAAACCATGTTTCTCTGATAACCACTAAGGAGAATCCAATCCTAATAGCACTCTGTTCCCACAAACTTGGGCTGAGATGGGTCTAGATGAGTAAAATATGGTTAAAATATTCACCTCTGAAATCAGGCATTCCCTACTATCCTCCTATTTCAACTTGCTGTTCATCAGTTCTGCTTGATACAGCTCAAATAGCATAAAAAGAGAAGAGTGTTTTACTGTACAGGGAACTCCAAATGCTTCATGTGCCTGCCCTTCCCAAATAGTTTGTTTCAACACTGAAAGCTACAGATAAGAGAGCACTGTTTATCCTAAACACAAGATCTCAGTCTTAGCAGCAAAGCAGGCACCAGGATACGCACTGGTGTGCAGCAGCTTTTATATTTCTCTTGTGGGAAAATTCCAGCAAAGAAGTACTGGCAGGCATCTGTTATTTTTAGTAAATAAAATGCCTATTCTGAAGCTCATTCCTTAGATGTGACTTGCCTATAGGAAGCAAATTTTGTCCATTTTATTCTCATTTTCTGTGAAAGTTCCCACTGTTGTTGGTGTTCCCCAGAACTGAGATCAAAGGCAAAAGGGAGCTGAGGAAAAAGGACAAGCGAGAGAGGGAGCTGGGAACCAGAAATTTTTTGCAAACTTGTTTCACAGAGGATGAAACATGCCTCATCGGGGCATGAAAGGAGACAGCTGTAGCTCCCAGGTCCCCTGCCTGATGTACAGGGGGTGTGACCTCCAAGGACCTTGGAGCATCCCCAGGTTGCTCTGTGCCCTGCCTCTGGAGGACTAGAGGTCTGATCTCTGCTGCAGTGGGTACAGATGATTCCAGAAACAGGAGAGCATCTGGCCCTCATGTATTTGACTTGCCTTTCATCCATCATTTAAATGTTCTGAAACTGATCATTAAAGAAATTATAAGTATTAAATCCTCCATTCTCCCATCAGTAATGTGCTTATTCCTCATAAACCTAATTTGCCCTTGATGTCTCTCTGGTGATAATGTATCTTAGAAAGTGGTGACAGGAGAAAAGAATACATAGCTTAGTATTCTGATACATTATTTATGGTCCAGAGCGGGAATTTATAAAAATCTCAAGGACAATGCTGCACTCCTACCGCAATGGACTGCTATTGTCATTTGTAGAATATATTTGCCAAACCATATCAGGGCTGCAGGGACAGCCACTACAGGAATCAAAAGAAATGGCATGGGAAGAGTTAGGAAATCTTTCTGAATTCTCAAAATAAACCCGGGGTGAGGGAAACGCCAGCCCTTAGGTTACTTTTCACTGTAAACAGCCGGGGGCATGTGTTCCCCTTTAACAGCACTCAAGCTACCTCCATCCTTGTCATCTGCCAAACACAGGTTTGCAGTCAAAAGCCATGTGCAGTTTGGTGTGGGGGTTCCAGCATTTGTTTTTCCTTACATGGATACACATTCCCAGGGGTTTTGAAGCAGTGGATGAAAAGGGCACTGCCTCTCCCAGTATCACTCGCCCAGCTGCATTTGTAAAAATTACTGTTTTGTAAAGTCTGCTTGAATTTCAGCTAAGTGATACTAACTGTGAGGTGCTAACAGCATGACATTTTATATGACTGGTGTTAAAACATTTTAACTTCCAGCAGCTGAATCCATAGCAGGGATTTATATTGCCCTGTCCCCACAGTGTTTTGGGAATGCCGGAGTATATCCTGTAGGGCGAACAATTTAATAGTGTATGATTTAATAGCAGCTTAAAATAGTTCTCTAGCTCCGAATAAAAAGCAGAAAGCTGTATTATTTATTGCAAGTGTCAGATTTTATGTGACTGAGAGGTTGCATGTACCGTGAACTTCTCCTGCAGTGAGGCGGAGGACAGGGCTGTGATCAGCTCTCACGGCAGCGCTCTGATGAAAGGGGCTGTTTCCGTCCCTCGCCCAGGCTGAAGCCACCTTGGTGTCAGCATCTTTCCCCTTCTCACAGCCTGAGTGGGTTATGTTTTATCGAAGATGCATGCGAACTGAGGGAGTGAGAGAGGGGAAAGGGCAGAGAAGAGGTCTATGTTTTGGTGTTTATTAACTTGGATTTTTTTAATTTAGCTGCCTGACATTTTCCCATGCTTAAAGGAAGTCAGATCTTGACTCATATTTTCCTACTTACTATTTTTCTACATGGAAGCGTTGCTGTCTGCTAGCGACTGACTTCAGTATATTCCTTTTAGCAAAATTAACTACCCAACTGATCTACAAACAGCATGATGCCTTTAAGCTGAGGGATGGGTGACAAGGACAGCAAGCAAGAGCTCGGAAAGACCTGTTTAACCCCTTGTGATTGTTTTGCAGACCCAAGGGGCAGGATCCCCACGTTCCTCACCCAGCCACACTATCAGCCGACCAATTCCAATGCCCATCAGGTCCGCCTCTGCCTGCTCCACCCCAACCCATGCACCTCAGGACTCTCTGACTGGGGTGGGAGGAGATGTGCAGGAAGCCTTTGCACAAAGTAAGTCTTATTAACA
Source organism: Chlamydotis macqueenii (assembly GCF_036417535.1). Taxonomy (NCBI): domain Eukaryota; kingdom Metazoa; phylum Chordata; class Aves; order Otidiformes; family Otididae; genus Chlamydotis; species Chlamydotis macqueenii. The sequence continues at coordinate 118,627,221 of NC_141557.1, forward strand.
GCTTGTCTGAGGTACTCAGAGACTGTTTGAAGCATCATTACTTCTTGTAGTTAATGACTAAATGAACTTGAGCTTCTGAGTTGCATGCAATGAAACAAGACAAAACAAAAAATCTGCAACAACTGTGTTTTGCCATTGAAAATCAACTTTGTCCGGCATCCAACTTTGCTGTCAAAGCGAGCAGGTAAGCAGAAATTGGACAATGATGCCAATTAATAGATTTTGTGGTAAGAGGGAATTTTGATGCAAGAAGGTCAGACCAGTTATCAGTGCTCTGTCAACCAGAAGAAGAATTGCTATTGACCTCAGCAAGGCATTGTCAGTGTGTTTGGTTTTAAATAAAGACTTTACTAGGAATACAATTGTAGAATTAGTTCAGGTGGAAAGGACTCTTCTAAGTCACCATGTCCTCCTGCTCCAAGAAAGAGGGCTTCAAAGTGAGATCAGCTTATTCAGTACCTTAACCAGTTGAGTTCTGGGTGGCTCCTCTCATGCATTTCCACAGCCTCTGTTCCAGTGTTTGACCATGCTTACTGTGTAAATTTTTTGTCTGTGTATCCGATTGGAACATCCCTTGATGCAACTTGTGACTGTTGTCACAGTTGCAAAAGCAAAAGGCCTCTGAGAAGGGTCCAGATAGACTAGACAGGAATGGAGTCTGGAAGTCTAGGTGAACTCTTCCTTTGCATTTACAGAAAACTGCCGCAGGCTGCTCCATGTTTCTCACCCCTCTTTCCACTCTTTTGTCAAGTAACAATAAATTTTTAACTGTTTTGAATTTCTGAGAACACAGATTAAATTATTATGTCAGATACTAAAGAAGGGGAATAGTCTATGTGATCTAAATGAAGAAATATTCCTTCCTTTTCTAATCTGCTCTCTCTTAAAATATTTATGTCACTGCAGTTCTTTTGTTTGAATACGTTTTTTCCCTGTTTCCCTAGTACAAATCAAACGTAAGTGGAGCTCTGGAGTTCCTCTGCTACCATGGAAGTGTGTTTGCTCCCAGGAGCCCAGTTCAGTCTTCTCATGCGCCTTTCCCCTTGACTTTTATGGCAATTGTGTCTGTTTGTATCTTACAACCAGATTGAATCTATAATGCACTCAAGAAGTTTCTACTAAAGTGCTAGTTAATTCATGTGTTGAATGCCATGTTTTACCAAGGCATAATTCCTCATCCCAACATAACAGGTTGCTGGATATCTCGTTTTTTTGTGGCGAAAGAAACAAGCAAGATGTGTTTTTCTTCTTTCTGCTGTGAGAAAAATCTAAACAGGCAAAAATACAGACCACTAACCCCTATGCTGTTATAGGGCAGTTTCTTCCTGAGCTAAGAGTAAGAGAAATAATGTAGTGGCCATAATCAAATATCTATAAATAATACTAGGGCTGCCTCAAGCAAATGCTTTTTAAGTATATAAATGTGTTCTGTTCAAGAGAAAAAGCAATATAAAAAGGTAAGTGATCACATTTAAAAAACGCTGGATTTGATAAATATTTAGCTTTATGTCATTATTTACCATATTCTCTAGATGGGAAGGTCAAACCCAAAGAACGTGAAGCCAGCCATTCTGTCAAATCTTGACAAACAACTTTGTGAGTGGCAGAGTGGACTGAGATTTTACGGCTCCATCCTGTGCTGCACAAACAGAGATCTGGCTGAATACACATAAAGCAGACAAGCCATGGTTAAAGCATGGTTTCTCTTGTTGTTTTTTTTCCTTTTTCATAGTGTTTGCAATAGTTCAGAGATGCAAAACTGGAAGACTTTAGAAAGCGAATGGCTGTCTTGAGTATGTGTATGTGTGTAAGAGAGAGTAACAAATTTACATTCTGGTAGCCGTTTGCTAGTGGATATACTAGAAAAAAAAACTCTTTAGGGTTTCAGAAATTTTTAAAAAATTATTGTTTTACATTCAGCCAGTTTTAAGGCATCTACAGTAGCTGAATGCTGCCAATTCCTGTGAATAATCCAGTCTGGAAGATTAGAGATTCTGTGGGATATATTGATTATTCAGCTACAATAGGAGCTATGTTTGGGATCTGGGGGAGTTAAGCATGCATTACACACAGGCTGCTGCTAGGGAGGGAGTATTTCGTGCAGCTCACAAGAATCTTTCATGATTGATGGTTAAGGGAATATTGCCAGGTTCAGCAGGGAAGCACTTCTAGATCCATTATTAGAAAGAGTTTAAAAGCAGCCTGGGGCTGTTTAGAGAGGCAATAGTGCTTCCTTTATTAGAAAAAAAGAGAGAGAGAGAGGGAGAGAGAAAGTAAATTATGGAATATACAAGAAAGTCCTTGAGCTACAGGAGAGGCTGAGAGGGAGCAGAAAAGAAAAATTCATATCAGTCTTGATGAGGTCAAGTATGTTTCTTCAACATTTGCCATAATTATCTGGCAAATACCTGGCAATAATGGTGTCATTAAACAGAGCTGTGGGAACTTAGAGAAAACACTGCATTTCTTCCCTCCTCCCCCACAGACATTTTAAATGAGTTCACGCTGGATTTAATCTTCCAGGCCTGGTCTGCTGGTGTCACCACACAAATGCAAGCTTGATAGCAATGAATAATCTCAACATATCTGGCATTGTGATTAAATGAAGCATGAGGGTAGGCTTCTGCTCTTGCATGCAGCATAAGTAAATGAGGCCATTCTGCAGAGAACTCTTCTGCACGTGTCCCTTGTAAGGACTTTGATACCCTGAATTATCACAATGGCAGCTTTCAGCGGGGTTAAAACTGCTTTCAACAGGAAAACATATGTCTTGTGAAGAATATTAACACTGTGTTTTGTCTGTCTCTTGCTTCAGGTGCAAGACGAAACTTAAGAAATGATTTGCTGGTGGCAGCAGATTCAATCACCAACACCATGTCTTCTTTGGTAAAAGAACTAAATTCTGGTGAGTGAGGCTAACAAGAGTGGATAGTCACCACATTGACATGTCACATATATTTGAAAAAATGGGAGGTAGGAACATATAAACCAACAGAAAAGCAGTGTAATGTATCTTCAAAGCTTTTTATGCTTTTAGAAAAAAAATCCCTAAATAACAGCTTCAGGAATACAGCAGTTCTGAAAGCCATGGATGTAGCAGCGCAGCTGGATACAGTGAAAAATTTGATAAGTAGGTTTATGATTCTACATGGAGGGGGATTTTGCTGTTTAGAAATTTCATTCAGTATAGAACATATAGGACCTGTTGTAAAATGCAGTCTGTAGTATTCTCATAAAAATGTCTTACCACATAAGCAAAAGCTTCACTGTTTTGTCCCACCACAAACAGAACATTATTAGCTCTGCGGATTTACGTATAATAATATACTGTTATTCGCTATGAGGAGGTGGCATTCTAAGTTGGAAAGGCAAGTATAAAGAAATAGGCAAGTATACTTACTTTTATGAAAGTTAAATGGAACCATGTGTCACCTTTTGCTTCACAGAAGTGGGCAGTGAGACGGAAAGCAATGTGGATTCTGAATTTGGACGGACTCATTTTGATGACCTTGTTCCGTCCCCAACATCTGAGAAGGCTTTCCTTGCGCAGATCCATGCCCGGAAGCCAGGGTACATCCACAGCACTGCTGCCACCGGCTCCATCCGCAGCGACATGTGGGTACCTGCTTGATTCACCTTCTCAATCTCTTTTTCTGTTGAAAACAGTATGCTGTATGTAGTATCTTCTCTCCCTCTCAACTACTTGATTACCAAAAAAAAAAGCCTAAATTGAAGAGAGAGCACCTTCATGGTGAGATAGTAGTGAACTCTGTTAGACAATAAAGGGCAGAACTTGGGGTGCCCTCAGGAGTGAGCTGTCTCACATCCAGTCTGGTACACTCCGGCAGCACAGAGGCTGTGGGACAGCTGTGCTCCCTCATATGCCCTGCAGTCCTATTCTCTGCTTATCCAGACTGAGGGGCCTGTTGGAGCCCACTAGAAAAAGAGAAGTTTTTAAATGGAAAAGAACCTGAATCTTCCTGTCAAAGATTATAGGCATCTTTACAGTTACTTTTAGTTCAACTTATTTGTATTAAGTTATTGAGAACTTTGTTACTCATTTCCCTAGCACAGTGCCTCCAAAATGCCTTCAACAGAATATGCCCTTTGGTCTACTTCATCAATACCAGACCACTAGAGAGGGGAAATAGCAGAAATGTTTTCCACTGCCAGGAAAATGCTAAGCAATGGAGCATGTGGTTGGACTAAAAGTATCCCACTCTCCTCATAGCTTACAGTAAAGGAAAGTTTTATTGACTCTGAATGTCATTCATCTCAGGAGGCTATTTATGGATAATTGTCTTTAGGGTTACAGAAGATGGAGACCCCTATGTCAGAGCAGATGATGAAAATTATGAGAATGACTCTGTCCGCCAGCTGGAGAATGAACTGAAAATGGAGGAGTACCTGAAGCAGAAGCTGCAGGATGAGGCATACCAGGTGGGAGAAGGACATGAGCTGCTCATACATCTCCATCAGTGAAGAACAATAATGCACCATAGCTGCCCGGTGCCCTTCTTAACCTGTCCTGGGCCCTGGGATGTGATCTCAGTTACTAGGGCAGCCACATTCCAAAAACTGCTGTTATTCTCTTCCACAGACATGCATGCATCTAGCTTTGTGCGTATCGAGGAAGATCACACTGCCTGAGGCACTAGTCCTTAAGCTTACCAGGGCATCAGGTGGGACAGAGCTTGTTCTCTGCCAAGTCACTTAGACCATATTCCCCCATACCATAGAGGCTGACAGGTGATGTCAAGTTGAGTTCTTGCTATATTTAGATTATATTTTTTTCTCCAGTAGCGAAAAACATTCAGAATTGTTTCTCCAGTGTGAACTGAAGCTCAAGTGCGGTCTGTGTGTTATTGACATTTTCAGAATCTGGAAGGAGAGAAAAGGGTCAGAAATGAATTGTATCCCAGAGGACCGAGTATCTAGTATAGAGAAGCCTGGGGATTTGTCATTAAACACTCCCTGAGGAAGTTTTCAAAGGGCATTTGTTTAAGAGTCTAAGTAAAGTAAATTAGCCAGGGGGAGCTGGAATTCTGTAGGTATCCTGACCTATCTGCATAACGGTCTCCACTTCTACCTGGTGAAATGGACTATCGCCAGTTTTTAAGTTACTCTGGCTTGGATCATCTTAATATAAAATTCATAACTTATAATGTTGGTAGTAATGGCAGTGGGAGGGCACACCCAGTTCAGTTATTTGGGAGCAGAGCTGAAGCAAGCAAAAATAACTGTTTTCCTACCTGATGAACAATTGCAATTTGAAACACGCCACCACGGAATATAGAATCATAGAATAGTTTGAGTTGGAAGTCCAATCCCCTCCCCCCGCAAGGAGCAGGGACATCTTCAACTGAATCAGGTTTCTCAAAGCCCTGTCCAACCTGGCCTTGAATGTTTCTGGGGATGGGGCATGAACCACCTCTCTGGGCAACCTGTTCCAATGCTTCACCAACCTCATTGTAAAAATTCTTTTCCTAATATCTAATCTAAATCTGCCTCCTCTATTTTGAAATCATTGCCCCTTGTCATAGCACAACAGGCCCTGCTAAAGAGCCTGTCCCCATCTTTCTTATAAGCCCTCTTTAGATACTGGAAGGCTGCTATAAGGTCTCCCCAGAGCCTTCTCTTCTTCAGTCTGAACAGCCCCAACTCTCTCAGCCTGTCCTCACAGGAGAGGTACTCCAGCCTTCTGATCATCTTCACAGCCCTCCTCTGGACTCACTCCAACAGGTCCATGTCCTTCTTATGGCAGGGGCTCCAGAGCTGGATGCAGTACTCCAGGTGGGGTCTCATGAGAGCAGAGTAGAGGGGGAGAATCACCTCCCTCGACCTGCTGGCCACGCTGCTTTTGATGCAGCCCAGGATGTGGTTGGCTTTCTGGGCTGCAAGCGCACATTGCCGGCTCATGTTGAGCTTCTCGTCCACCAGTACCCCCAAGTCCTTCTCCTCAGGGCTGCTCTCAATCCTTTATCAGCCCAGCCTGTATTTGTGCCTAGGATTGCCCCAGTGTGGGTGCAGGACCTTGCACTTGGCCATGTTGAACTTCATGAGGTTTCCACGGGCCAATCTCTCAAGCCTGTCAAGGGCCCTCTGGATGGCATCTCTTCCCTCTACTGTGTCGACAGCACCACACAGCTTGGTGTTGTTGGTGAACTTACTGAGGGTGCACTCTACCCCATTGTCCGTGTTGCCAACAAAGATGTTAAAAAAGGCTGGGCCCAATACTGACCCCCAAGGAACGCCACTCGTCACTGGTTTCCACTTGGACATTGGGCTGTTGACCACAACTCTCTGAGTGCAGCCATCCAGTCAATTCCTTATCCACTGAGTGGTCCATCTGTCAAATCCATGTCTCTCCAGTTCAGAGACAAGGATACCTATTTAATATATTATATTACATATTATATAATATGTAATATATATAATATGTGATGTGTGGTATATAATATGTAATATATAATATAACCATGACATAAAATATAAATGGGCTAAAAAAGAGGATTAAGCAGGTACTGAGAGATCAAGTGTATGGAAATGAGGTTCAAAAGCACCTTGTGGGCAGGAATTTTTTTAACTGCTGATTGCTGGGAGCTAACAAAATCTAGCCTTTTTTTCTGGTAGTTTAGTGTCCACTGCCAGTCACTTTTGAGATAAGAATCTGGGACTGACAGGCTTGTGATCTAATGGAGAATGGCTGCTCTGTTGGTCATCTTTTCTGTGAAGCTGCTAAGATAAGTTAGTCTTGTAGAAGTCCATTGTCTCATATGAGAATTGTTGGTAGTTTTGAGGTTGATGTGAGCATCTTGTTATTGTTTACCTAGGTCTGCTACGCACCCATGGTAGCCTGCCAAAAGTAATTTCATTGCAAAGGTCTTTAAGAACGTGATGACAAGACAGAATTCTTGTAGACTATCTGATAAGGCAACAGTGGGTGACATGGGTTTATTTGTCACAATTTTTTATCCAAGATCGGAAATGGCAAAAATGACAGCCTTTAGATCTCTGAACAGGAAGAGCAGCTACTGCTGATGTAATGGAAAGTAATTGTCAGTTATAAAGCAGGAGTACCTCGATGGTGACAGCTGCCAAGCATCAAATAATAAATGTTGTTATTGCTGGTAAATATTCAATTTTTTCCAGAAAGAACAATAGACCAATTTGACTGTAATTTGATTGCAATATGGAAGTGCGATATATGGCAACAGTGTTGCACGAATTTCACAAGTTATTATGGGATTTTGTACATGCACAAAATTGATATAGGTGTGCATTACAAAATACAGGCATTCATTGTGTAGTAGAGGTTATACATGTCGCTCAGTAGAACTGGATATTACTCTTGCTTCAGTCAAAATACAGCTTTTCTGCTGTCTTCCGACAACATTCCCAGAAGAAGGGGAGGAAATCTCCCTATTGATGTCAGAGTAAAACTCCTTTTGAATTTAGGTCAGCCAAGACTACACCCAGGTGAACTTTGTTCCCCATTGTTTTATGCTATTTGTTTCCACTGGGAGAAGAAAAGCCAGAAAAAGAGAGAGACTTTTTTTTTCTTTCAAAAATGTATTCACTGAGGGAACAGAAAGTCCTTATTCTGAACAAGTTCTCTTTAATAGCATTTTTCCAAAAGAAATTTCGTGATGCACTTTACTGTCTGTGAGATTGTCGGCTCCTATCAGGCAATGATTTGACAGTAGTGACTTGTAAGTAGAAACTATTTTTAGTTGATAACCACAGACAGAAAGCATGCAGCGTGTGCTAAGTCATTCCCAGTATGGCTGATGCCCTTTCGATTAGGGAACTGGTTTAAAGCAAGCAAGAATAGGTATTAAGTTAGTGGAGACCACTAGGATGATTAGGAGATGTTTGGACAGTGTTACGTATTGATCCTCAGACGTGTGCTTTAGCTTTGGTTCGTTCTTTGCACTTTGCAGTTAATTTGTGGTATTTTGATTTTCTGTTCTTTTTTCTACGAGTATCACTGAGTAGTCTCTCAAGGTAAAGACACAACTTTCTTTCTACTTGCCAAAACAAAGGAAAATTGGGAAATTTCTGTTTAGGGTATCCTATTGAATAGTGGCCAGGTCAGCTATTGTTACTTTGCATCCAACCATCGGAATTTATTACAGGCTGTTTTACTGTTTGTACTCACATGTACACTGCATTCATCTGGATAGCCAAAAAAAGCTATCCAGATGTAGCTATCTTAATGCAATTATCAGCTGAAAGAAGTCTGCGAGGAGGAACTCCTACTAAGGTTACAGAATGGTAACCTCAGTAACAATATGGTAACCATTTTTATGTTATTAAATGTCTCACTTTGTGTGAAAGCAGCACATTTAGAAAAACATGTAGATGTAGTGTAGCATCAAAGAGGGTCGGTCAAAACCCAGTCATGTTATTTTGTGTCACCTTGTCTCCAAGCAAGATTTTCAAGCTAAACTCTAAATTAGTATTAGAGTATGAGCAGAAAACTCAAGATACACAAGGAAATCTGGGGTGGGGAACCTCAAAGGAGGCTTCTATCTCTCTTTTTTTGAAGCATGTTGTAAATAACAAGTATCTGTACCAGAAAAAAACCACAATGCACAAGTGTAAATGCTAACAGTGCTTATCCTCCCTCATCTGCTACCAGTTGTGTTCTTGCTACAGTCTTTTGCTGAATGTGTTGTGTAAGACATTTTTCATTGGGTTTATTTTCTGGGTCCATAATTGCTCCCTTTATTCCTAGGCTTGTGCATGGCTTTCTTCAATATAATACACTGCCTAGCTGCTCACTGGCTTAATTTGTCACCTTCTTGTTTTCTGTCCTTTGTTATCTACAGGTCAGTTTGCAAAGTTGAGTGCAATATCCTCTCTCTCTCCTCTCAAGTAAGTATCGCTATAATTTAGAAGAATGTTCGGAATGAATCCTCATAATGTGTATTTCACTTGCAATGCACCTTGTGCTGCCTGAGTATATGTGAAGATGCTCTTTCTCTCTTCTTTTAACCTGTGTTAGGATGCATAGGAATGTCTCTAAATAATTTCTAATAATCTGTTTGAAATATGGCTCCTGAGGATTCCTGTTAAGCCACTAACCTTTTTGTCTTCTTCCGTTGTTGACCATAAGAGTGAGATGTGGGCTTTTTATCCCTGGGGATGGTGGCAAATATATTAGCCAGTACAGAGGAACCTTATTCAGAAGATAAGGAGTAAGATTACACTTCGGGAGACCTGAGTTCAGTTCTTTACAACGCTTTAGTCTTCTTAGGATAACTGAAATAAATAATTTCTGGTGAGACTGGGACATCTACTCCAGTGTGTGAAACAGGAGTTAGGCAAACATTAAAGAAAGCAATCCAGTAACTGCTGGAGTTGTCCTCAGATGTGTTGTGAAAGTTTAAAACGTCCCCAATCCAAAGTGCAAGGTACTCAGCTGCTGTCTGGAGTCTGGCAATTTGAAGAGAAAGTGAGAAGGTCTATAAATTCCCTGCTGGGGAATTCAGGTCATGTTCCTTACACATGCCAACCGCACAGTTGCAACACTGAGTTTAATGCCAAGTTCAGCAATTGTGTTTTTATTCAGGAGCAGACAACAGCTATTATGAAGTAGCCTGTTATTCTGAACATTTGCCCAGGAAATAGGAGACCACACGTTTCCTTCTTGCCTCATCTGAAGCTGCGGACTCTGCATTTCCGACTTCCTAGGAGAGTGCAGCGCCCTGCTGTGAAGATGGCAGTGAGACAATGGTGTCCATCCTACTGTGACACTGAACCATGAGGTACTAGGGCCAGAAAGGGAGGAGAAATCAAAGTAAGGGTCTAACTCTGATCTGCAAACTGGGTCTCTTCCTCAAAGCCAGAACTAAAGGCAACCAAAGGTCAACTATCACATGGGCACTTAAAGCTGGGAGCAAGATCATGTTCAGATCAAGCAAAACCAGTGAACTAGCCTGTGCCAATTTTAGCAGGAAGTCAGGCTGCTAAATTTGGTATGCCATATTTTTTGCTAGACCTCCTTATTTATATTGCAATTTTGATGGCAAAATTTGACCCTGATCCAAGGGGTTTGCAACTTCTGATGACAGTAGAATTTGGACGTTGAAGTGTGGACCTTGTGCAAACAGCTGCCAGTCTTCAGTGTTAAAAGCTGTAAGGTATGTCTGAAGCATCTGTGTCAGTGTCTCTAGCAGCTAAAGCAGAATAAATGGATGTGAAAAGCAAATAAACAGCAATACCCAGAGTATAAACACCAAATAACTGCTCGTAAAAATTCTCCTAACATTGCCCCTCAGGTTACATCCATTTTCTCAGTAGCCTTGTTAAAAACATGAGCCGTGTAGAGTTTCCTGAACGCTGACAGGCAGGAAAGCAAGTTTTCTGCTTCTGTTTTGTTGCAGTCATCAGTTATAGATCAGGTCACATGAGAAGGATAATAGATCTTTCAACAATAGTGTATGTGTGTATAACTGTATTTAGTGGAAATGTTATATATAACTGAATTTAATTACAGTTATGAATAACTATGACTTTAAAGCATAGCGGCATTCAGACAAACCATATGCAATATTAAGTGGGAAAAAAAATCCTATTATTTGGAATTATAAAGCTCAGGCAATCCCATTTAAGGTTTCCGCTTTTGTTAGGAAGCAGTGTTAACGTAGTGATGTGGGGAAATGCGTGCTGCTGTTCAGCCTAGCTTTCTTGAAAGTGTGTATAAAATTAGCAGAGATCTGAGGCTGAGCTACTATCTCATCTCCTGGATGGTTTTGAAACCTTCTGAAACCCTGTCAAAAATAATTTTTTAAAAAACTGTGTTCTGGTTAATTCTGTAGCGAAACTCTTTTTAGCTCCCAGGGCAGCACTTCAGCCAGTACCAAAGACTGAAATGTTCCCAGCAGTTGTAAAAGTCTGGCCCTCTAGAAATTAGCAACAAAAATCATTGAATTTGCTCCTTCACCTATATCCACAAAACCAAACTCCGTATTATGCTACATTGTGATAAATACATCTGCACATGATAAGCATGGCTTAATCTTCTCAAGGTTCGCTCTTGTGAGTATGGAAGTTTAAAGTATCATATGCATTTTATTTGGTAATAATATTTCATAGCCTTGGAAAATTAAATCCAAAATTGTTCCTACCAATCATAATGTCTAAAGTGCTTTTGTTGTTTACATTGGGTTCCTGCTTGAAGCTTAGTAATTCCATCAAAACTTTTGCTTCTAAGATAATATTATTCAATCAATGATGATACAAATACAGCCAGTATTATAGTGCCTGGATGGCCATATGAGGTAGAAAGCCAACAGACTTTCTTATCTCGCAACAATATTACATTTGTGCTTATTTTTTAAAAGATGGGAAAAATAGAATCAGTTTATTATAGCTTCTTATGAGTGATATTGCTGCTGATGGCCAGCCACGCAGTTTGGTTCATTTCCTCATTCATCAGTCATGGACAAGTGATGTTGATGTCATTTGATTAAGGCTTTTTTTTGCACTCTGTTTACATTTGCATCTTTTAAAGTGCTATGTGTAATTCTCTTGAATTGATTTTGAAATAACATCTAATATAACAAATTCCTAAGAGACCAAGTGGTTCCAGTAATACATAAAACATGATTTAATCATGTTTTCAATTTATTTTTTGTATTAAATATACTTTAATACCACTTGTTTTATTTTTAATAGAGTAAGAGTGAATTTGAGCTTATTTTCAGTGAGCTCTAGGCAGATCTTGAAATTAGGTGAATTTGCAACTTCGACGTTATTTTGCCTTTATCCCCCTGATAGTAGTTGCTTTTTTTGCCAAGGATGGCCAATGGGAGCAGAAAGCCCCTGTCTCTGAAAGTGGTTAAAAAGTTGTCATTTCCAATGAAGAGCTGTCAACTTGTGCAGTGGACAAGTTCCCACGACACTTACAATTTCCTAGATTTTCTAAAGCAATGCTTTCTTAGTGTTGGCATAGCAACATTTTGGTTGATCATGTCTAATTCATTTCTGTGCATTGTTATAACAGAAAAGGAGGTGTGAAAAGCTAATAAAAATCAGACCTAAAGCATCCACTTGAGAGGGAGTACAGGGAGGAGTCTTTATTAGAGGTTTCGTTCTTGATTTTTTAACTGTGATCACATTTTCTCTGTGTTGACAAAAACATGGAATAATTTCAGTTGAAGACTCAGTTCTATTCCCACTCCAAGCCTTTTCACTTACTCTAAACCTTATCGTAGAAATTGTGTGGTCTGGGGCTTTGCGTGGCCAGGAGTGACATTTTCCCTTGCAAAAGTAACTGAATGGTTTGTATTGCAACAAGTGGAAATTTTTCAAACACGAAAACCTTGAATCGCTTCAACCTTTTTTTATGAATGTATTGTTATATTGTTCTTTATTCAACTTGGCTGTTTTTCCAGCTGTTCAGGCTGTTATTGTATAACGCTTTCATGTTTTACTCATCTTTTCCCTTTTTCTCCAAACTCTGTTTTCATGTTTACCAGCAGAGATTAGGAATATTGCCAAATGTCAGGTGATAAAACCCATGGGCCAAGGGAGGTGGTGTCATCAGTCCAGTCTGCCCGGTGTGCTGCTGTGAGAAGGGCTGTTGGTTAAGCCAAAGAGCACAGATGATTTGTTTCAGTGCTGTAAAGACACAACTGCCCTGCATCTCTTTTTTTTTCTGGGAAGGAAATAAGATTTTTAGAGCTAGCGTGTATTTCACTGGCCACTGATATTTTCAGCCCTTTGAGACATGGACCTGGCCATTTACTGTTTGGGAAAGATGGGACGCAGGATCCATAGCCCAGGGTCCAAGTCAGGTTACTAGCCCACAGTTAATGGATGTGTGGGTTTCAGATTTGCTGTGCCCACTGCCTGAGGTCACCTTTGCCAGAGATGCCCTGGCCTCCCTTTGGCTGTAGGTCCCCAAACTGCTAGTCAGAGTTGACTGACTGCCTTAAAGCTCATGTGCCATGGTTCATTCCTACCATGGGCTTGATGCCAGGAGCTGAGGAGATCACAGTGGTGTAGGTGCATTGGTTGATTGGGCTCTCAGGAGGTCATCTGGTCAACTGTCCTACCTGACACAGGTCTAGCTCCAACACCAAGACCATGTCAGCCATGGCTTTGTCTAGCAAAGACTTGAAAACCTCCACAGATGGAGATTTCCCCACCTCTCTGGACATCCCCCTCTAGTGCAGTGCCACCCTTGTTATGGCTTTTTTCTCCTCTATGTCCAACCTGAACCTCCCAAAAGGCAGTTTGTCTTTTTTGTCCTTTTTGTGTGCTCCAGCACTACCAAGAAGTTTTTGGCTTTGTTACTCTTGTAACTATCCCTCACCTCTGCCCCAGCCTCAGCAAGCCCAGTTTCTTCAGCCTCTTCCTCCTAAGTCAGTGATGCTGCAGTGAAGCAGCAGGATATGGGCACTAGATGAACTGCTCACATCCATAAGTCATACTCTAGTAGCACAACCAAATGATTCAAAGCTTCTTTTTGGTTTGTTTTTTTTTCTGAACAAATACATTAAAACCAGTATTTTGTGGACCATTCCATTTTAAAATAACAGCAGGCTGGCAGCACAGTAATTTTCACAAATGTCTGCTACATTCACTCAGCTATATTTTGATTTTCCTCTTTATTTTTTTCCTTCAGTCCTCCTCTTCTTAGCAGGTAGGTGTAAAAAAGCTGTAAAAGAACTGTGACTGAGTTAACTGGGAAGAAACAGCTTTAGTTTTGTGAATTTAGTTCTAAAATTACATAAGTGATAGGGATGGTTTTTGAAAATCACTGAATGGTAAGTAACAGAAAAGAACCTGTGGATAAAGTTATAAAAAAGGTCAAGAAACAGTTTTATAACATGACAAATCATATGAGTCTTAACTTGGAATGAGTTCTGGTGTTTCCAAAACGCTGCAATGAATTTAGAGCTCTGAGGTTCATTAGTACTCATTATTTCTTGTATGAAAATCTCTCTATCCCAGTGCTGGCTGTGGAACAGAGAGAAGCCTTGAGGAAAAAGACCCCACCAAAGAGAAGTAATTTATCCAGAAACTCTGAAACAAGCCCAAATACTCAGCAGTACTGTCAATGCATCTTAATGCATCCAGTGTTTCACAAGCGACTCTTATTTTGCTCTCATGGTTTATAATGATACTATCAAGAAATACGAGATGTACCTATATTTACGTAATCCTGAAACTGATTCCATAAAAATCAGTCTCAAGCAGCTGAGAACGGTCCTCTTCTGTGCCTTTCATTGGCATTTTTTGACTGAATTGTGAAGAGCAAAATGTTCCTTTGCTAAGGAATTAGCTTGCAGAATTAAGCAGTGCAGATACATGTCTGATTTTTTTAAAATGCTTATTTAAAATGTACCTAAAAATTTTTTCCTGAACCTCTCATTAGACTTGCAGTGCAGGTTTCCTTTCCATTTATCAACAAAATGTTAATGCTAGGTCTTTTGTAACTGCCTGACACAAGGAGAGACTAAATTAATATCATCATACCATTTGGCATGGTATTAAGGGATCGGATGGAAGCATTTGTGCTTGAATAATTAATACAATCAAATGATGTCAGGAAGGAGAAGCAGCAAGCTAAACTACCTGACCTTTCTTCACTCATCAGCTTTAATTTAACTCTTTTTTGCTGAAGTATTTTGCATTTCATCTCTCATCTTGCAGACCAGCTTTATGCCTGAAATGAGTAGGAAACAATTCATGTCAGTAGGGTTTGGTGTTTTATGCTGTTATTATCAGGTCCCACACAATGCAAATTGGTTTTTTTTGTGTAAGGTAGTTCAAGAGACAAAAGATGGCTACCTTAACTTTGAAAGGGTCAGGTGTGTAAACTGTGCCTTTACGATAAATACACCAAAACAAGTTTGCAGTATTACCTGACTGTAGATTCTGAGATAATTCTGAGAAAGAGTAGCAGTTGTCTATCAAGCATTTTCCATTACCAACTAAAATTTTGATGCCTCCAATATAGGAATTTAAGATACTCATTGATGCTTCAGAGATGGTGCAGAACAGCACCGAGGAGAAATTGTTGCACCAGTGGATTAGACTGTTCATGAACCATAGCACCCAGAATCATCCTACATTTCTTTTTAGACACAGTAAAAAATACCCAGGCACATAAATTGAGGGTGAGACATCTACATGTGAGGGAAAGCTCATGATGCTGAGTGATTCTTAATTGAGTGGCTGAACACTGTGCACAAGGGGAATAATCCGTGGTATAATATATTTATAGAGCAACTTGGAAGAGTATGATGGAAGGGAAAATGGGAACTGCAAATCTGTGTCAGTGCAGACTGGGTTACCCCAGGGTCCCACAGCAGAGCAGGCAACAGTCTTCTCGCCCCTGGTAAGAAGAGTTTCCAACTTCCCATGTGCCCTTTACGTTTCTGTTTACAGCTCAAATACCTGTGGCTCACCTAGGTAGAACGGCTTTTTAACTTTTTTAATTTTTTCAGGCATCACCACAGGAATTGGTCAGCTCCTCCTTTTTTTCTCTCAGTAAAGCAGCAGGCAGAGGCTTTGCTTGCTTTGCCTGTGTGGAATGCAGCATCTTAAACCAGCACTCTTTAAAAACCTTTCCTAAACATTTCTCAACAGGCAAGCTGCAGTCAAACAGACAATGAAAGCTACGTAAGAACAGATGATGAGGAGAGCTGCTTTCGGACAGACGATGAAGAAAACTCGGCTGCAAACTTCACAGAAGAGTGGAACCAAGAGGTGCAGCGTCTCTTGACAAAAAAATCACATAACTAAGTTCTGAGGACTGTAGCACAGTACTTTTGTTCTAAGAGTTGTAGTTTGTAGATGTGTGTTTTTGACAACAAGACTTTTGTTTAAAGCTAACTTATATTAGCTACATCTTCAGTAACATGGCTCATTACCGGTGAAGAAAACAGACTGACGTATGTACTGCTGTTACAAAGGATGGCGGTATTAATAACTCACGTAAACCCTTTGCACATGATATTGAACCTGTTCAGTTTACAATGACAATACTGTTTATAGATAGAAATTTGCTTTCTGAATACTTTGAGATTTTAGTAGATTGGTTTACTATACACTGTACATTTTTTCCACAGAAGAAATAAAAAGCTACAATTATGCATTTAACACTAAATGATTATACTCCTGAGTGTATATATCTAGTAGCCCAAAAAAGAAAGTACCAGACTGTATTTGCAATTTGTTTGCAAGTCTTTAAATTAAGACTTATACAAAATGTACTAAAATAATAATAATATCAATAATAATAATAATTTAAAACTTCTCTAATTTAGGGCTAATGTGTAACTTAGGAATGTTTCTTTCAAAATAATCTAACAAATCAGCCATAGAAGTTAGTGTAAATATTTTTTTTCCAAATAGATATCATATACAAAAGGTGACATTCAAATGATATAGAATCTAGTTTTTAAATCAGCACAGATCTTCTTAAAACTGTGAACTATGTTTTGAAATACTCGTTGCTAAAGCTGTTTATAAACCACAGGTGCCATAAGATCCCTGAACTGACTGATGTTCTGTATAATCCTCCATGGTATTGTTTCATTGATGTTTTAGCTTTAGTAAGCATGTGTTCAACAAACCGGCTCTTTCCATCTCTCTGCCCCTCCTACTCTCCCCCCTCCATTATGTTATTTTTGAGGCCTTCAGCTTTAAATGTACAGGCTTAAAGTGCGCTTGCGACTGTTTTCTTTTTCTTTCCGAATGTGTATTGCCTTAGCCAGCCACCAGATGTTCTGCATGCACGCTTGGAAATGTGTAGTGAGACTCTTGCGGAGCTGGATGGAGGAATAGCGAAAAGCACAAGAAAAGCAGTGGATTTTTATCAGAAGGACAGGCATACAGTTACAGAATTGGAGTTTTGTCCAGTTTAGTATTTTTCAAGTATAAAGGCATTTCAGGAGAAAGGGGACTTACCTGGCCGTTTTGGGTTAGGCAGTGAGACTGCTAGTGAAAAGGTGTTTGCTCTGCTGTGACTACAGACCTACAGACACTCCTGAGCAGGGATTGACACAAACCAGCTTGAAAGTCCTCCCCACCGCGTGTTGCTTGGAAACGAAGGTGACACCTGTGTGGCGGAACATAGCACTGCCGTGCAGAGAAATCAGAGCCAGGCCAGGAGGAGCTGGACCAGAAGCAGGGCAGTAACACCAGTGCGATGCCACACGTACAGCCCTCCTGAGAAGTGCAGCCTGTCAGCTTGGGAAAACCTCTGCACTAATGTAATTTTACTGCCCTAATACAATATTATGGCTTCCAGTATCCGGCTGACCTGAAGTGACACTAACAGCCCTGAAAACAGTGGCGTTTCATACAGATATTTCACACCAGCATAGTTTGCCTAACAGCAAGTGATGAGATTGCCATCTAAAGCAGGTTAACGTGGTTTGTCTGCCCGCGCTTTCATGGTTACGTGGCTGTGCGCTGCTGTACGTACGTGAGATTGCTGTGTGGCTCGACCCAGTAAGTCCGCTTGTTTGCATGCACTCTCTAGGCTCGTGGCTGTTTCCTTGGGCACTGTGTGTTAGGGAGTGAGTATCTGTATGAAAGAGCTGCTGCCATTGTTCACTTTCATATTGTGTTATTGCGTATGCAGATCTCTTGTGCGCTTCTCCTTGCGTATCTGGGCTTGGTCTCAGAAATCCAAGTGCATACTAAGGCATCCAGATACCTTCATGTAAGCTTTTCATTTTTGCAGTCCCTGGTCTTTGCTCCTGGGGTATGTGCTGTCCTGGCAAGGCAGGCACCATATCCTCCTATGCCCCCTCCTCCAACCTCCTCTCAGGAATGGGTGAGCCTCCACTAGTGCCTAGCACACCACGTTTAAAGCTACTCCAGTGAAGCCGTAGATGTTGCTGTCAGCTCAGGATTCCAAGCAAGCATTTCCTGAACAGAGATATAACAAGCTAGAATGCAGCTATGTGCAATGGCTGACTAATTTAACCCGTGTCGTGTTTAACTGTACCCAGAGTAATGGATCCCTCTCATCATCTTAATGTCTGTGTACTCATTATCACCATGCTTAAAATAGATGCAATAGAATAAATCCATTGCAAGGGCTTCCGGACTAGGAGTAAGGCAAAAAGTTGACGGATCAAGCACCTTTCTCTCAGGCTGGTGTCAACAAAGCGATCCCCAGAGAGCTCTGGGTCCCTTACGTCCTTGGCTCTCCAAATATCTATTTTAAGCATTTTCCAACTGTTAAGCTGGCTGCGTTTTCGCCCAGCTGGTCTTTGTCTGCTTGTTGAATATTATTTTGGTTGTGGTGTGCGGTCATTAAAACAAACAGAGTTAGAGAAGAGGTCCCCGGCGTGGGCCTTTTCTTAACTACCAATGGCCCACCACAACAGTCAAAACTCCGGGTGGTTTTACTGTCACTGGAGGGAAACCAGTGGTTTGGAATCAGGAGACAGGGATGTGAAGATGTATAGGGTCCTCGAATGTCCAAAGCGAAGGTGGAGAATGGGTTGTCTGTAAGTAGTAATGTTAACTAAATTGCATAAAAAGGTGTGTGGCCTTTGTTGTGATATAATATGTATTTTCTTATATGCATGAGCCAAATTGTTGCATCATAATTTATCATAAGTGTGTCTGCCTTTACTTTCAGTCATCTTCTCCCATCCTTATTGGTTCTTGGCGATTACTGTAGATAGACCTTGTAAATATTGCAACCTTGGGTTGCTGTAATCACGTTGGTTCAATTCAGCAGACGGAGCTGTGAACAACAAGCACTCCACTGTGTCCTGAAGACAAAAAGGGCATTTTTACCTTTGAACCAAAAAAAGATAATGTATGAAGAGTTACATCTTGAGGCTACTAACTGTAAGACGTTTTTAAAACTACTGTACTTGACACCACTTGAGACAGATACAGAGACACTAAAGATGTCACGATATTCATTGGTATTGTAACAGAACTGCTATTGTATGGGGTTTTTTGTATTGCTGTTAAGTATTGTTTTGTGTGTGTGTGTTGGAACCTACTGGGGACATGTTATATTTTGAAGTGATTAAACTATTTAATTGTGTGTCTATATTTTGGAATGGAATTATTTCTTCATTAAAAAGATTTTTAAAAGTAATTTATGGAGCATCGCATTTGTGGCTTATTTTGGTTTCAGAAGTCCTGTTCCATGGAGCCCAAGCGCAGGGGTCTTTCCTTAGGAAAGGAAAAGATATCCCAGCAGCACAGCAAGCAGTCTTTGGTTCACCCACGCTGTCTCCTCCACCTCTGTGCGAGAGAATCCTTCCACCGCTTTCTCCAGCGAGTTGAGCATGGTACCAAGCAGTGCCTGCTTTCGGTGGCCCAAGTGATTTTTTTCTTTCTTCCTTTCTTCATGGTCTGTATCCTTAGCAGTTTCACAACCTGAAAATGCAGTTCCCCTGTCTGTACAACATCTCCCCCTGCTTCCACGTCGCAGCAATGAAAATACCCATAAGCAGAGACCCCAGGGGCTTGATAGGGTGCCTGGTACAGACCTGTGAGGGGATGCTGGAACCTCAGGAACCTAAACTAAAGCCCTGTCTGCAGTACTGTAAGTTTTCTTAGCCACTGTGTTTCTCTGACCTGAGAAGGAGCAAAACCTTAGAAGAGGTGCATTTTAATGGCTTTGCCATACAGTCACATTATCTTTTATTGCAGAAGGACATGAAGCCTTTGTTTTTCCCATTAAACTTGTAAGATGTCTTTCCATATGAAGTGTTCATCATTACAACTGGTTGCTAACCTAAAAGAGCATGGAGCAGCAAAGCAAGGACTCTTACTTAAAGCCACAAGTTTGTGTCCTGGTGAAGTACCTCCAGGCACGGCAAAGAGGGTCAGGAGGCAGTGCCCGGCTGCGCTTTTTGTGCCTGTGGTGCTGGTGGTTCTACACAGGGCAGCTTGTGGAGCGCGTGCAGCTGGCCCATGGTTCCAGCCCTTGCCAGCCGATGGACTGCAGCTGGCTGTCGCAGAGCACGTCCCCAGCAGCTCAGCGCAGCCAAAATGTCCCTGACTGTACACACAATGTTGCTAACTGGCCAATTAATTACACTGGAATGGGGTCGCTTGGAAGGAAAGCAGTAGCAGCACATCAGAAATACCCTCTGTCTACTTACCACATATCCCAGTATCTTGGGAAGCAGATAAAACCCAGTCTACTGCCTCCTCCTTCAACACTGACTGCTGTGGTAACCTATAAATCACCAGGGTTTATTTGCCCTAATTCCCCTGTCTACACGGTGACGTTCTTCAATAAAGACAATCGTTTTACACTGTAAATTATTTGCCAGATCTGCTGAACTTTGCCTCCACAATCCCAGTCCAAATTCATATCCGTGGGATCATAATATATGATGACATATCATCAGCTTGTGAGGATAACTCTGTTTTATGCATGCATAATCCCAAATTGCTGTTTTTCTTGCTAACCCACAGTCAGCCTGTGGCCTTTGGGGAACAAAGGAGCCAGTGAAAACTAATTTATAGGCAAAGGCTGTTTTCCTCTTTGCCTCTTGGTTACTCTAGCTACTTTCTGCTCCTCACAAGGAAAATAGACTCATATGGGAAGAAATAAATTAGTTTCATTTGCAAAAGGAAATAAAAAATACTGAAATAAAAATAATAATATAAAAAATAATAAGATTTATAAAATAAAATATAAAATAATAAAATAAGTTGTCTTTAGATCCAGGAAGGTGGCGTCTT
The DNA here is from genome assembly GCF_036417535.1 of Chlamydotis macqueenii. NCBI lineage: Eukaryota > Metazoa > Chordata > Aves > Otidiformes > Otididae > Chlamydotis > Chlamydotis macqueenii. The sequence goes on from NC_141557.1 coordinate 118,647,921, forward strand.
GGCTGTATCAGCGCTGAACTAGGTGTCTGAAAGCATCTGGAACTTTCTAAAAGCACCTGGGAGTTTCATGCAGCAGCACACAGATCGACAGCCGCTCTTCCAAATTTTGCTTGGGAGGCCTGTTGCCCACCAGTTGCTCATCAGTATTCCCCTCAAGCAGCCCTTAGTTCCGGGTGAAACCTTTTAAGAGAATATCGCAGGAATACGAAGCTGAGCCTATCACAAAAATAGGTTAAGTGGAGTGGGAAGAGAAATCTCCTCTATTGTTCCACAATAAAAAAAATGCATTGAAGAATTTCATATGCTTCAGGATCATCCTGTCTAATACCCTAGATAATCCACAGATTAAGGGTTCCCCCTTGCTTTCTCCTGAGTGATTGCCACTGGTTGGGCTGTCTGTGGATTAGGACAGCTATCCCACACTGCCCACACAGCACCAACACATCTTTGTTGGCAAAAGGCAAAGCAGCAGAATTTGGCTGCGCCTCTCGCTCGCTTCCCGTTCACCCAAGAGAGGTACAAGCCAACAATGGACAGACAACTTGTCTGATGGCTGACAAGTCTGGAGCTTTTCTAGAAAAAGTTGTTCTGGGGAAGCGACTTCCCAGGACAAAGCTGAGGGATGTGCACAAGGGAATCATGCAGCAAACTTTCAGATAAGATGGTTAATGCAGCCTGAAGATAATAAAGACTAAAAAGATAGAGAATGCAAAAGAGTAGTTGCTTTTCCATGTCTTAGGAGGAAATGGAGGAGGCCACAGCAAATTTTGTCATTGGTATGCGATGTTGCAGAATGTAGTTTGCTGTTTAACGCAACATAATTTACCACTAGCAAATTAATTTCCTCATGGCTTACGTTTTTTACATAACACTCAGCAGCAGCCAGATGGCAGATGTGTTAGACCTGCTGCTCGTTACGCTAATTGTCAGCCATAAAGGCCTCCAGTTAACGTGTCTCCTCCCCTGCTTATTACAGCCCAGCATTGCACACAGCCTGCCTGGTCTCTGAGAAAAGAGGCGCCCTGCGAGTACATTTTTTGGTGGTATTCTTACTACCGCTGGGTTCGGTTTTGGGCCCCATTGGTCCATTCCTGTCTAAAAAAGTAGTCAAAGTGGTTTCCAATCTGGGGATGTGAGCGTGCATGCTCGCATTTCTCAGCCTTCAGTTTTCGCGTCCCCCAGATCTCTGAACGCCTCCCCAAAAGCCAGCTGGGGCGCAAAGCGTTCCTGCTCCTCCTCCCTCCACCACGTCCACCTCAGAGGGACTGCAGGACCTCACCTGCATGAACATGTGTCCTTACACTTCTGCTGTCCTTTCAGCCTCACACCAGGGTGAAACAGGATTTGCCTGAAACCTTCCCAAAAGCAGGGAGCCATTCAGCCCTGCCTCATGGAGCAGCCCCCTGGAAAGCACGTTTCTCCCCCTTGATGAGCGTCCATTTCTCTCTGCCCTCCTGTCCCACTTCCCGCAAGAGCTGCCATGGGGCCCAGGCTGGAGTTTCTCCTGTGTGCGGTCCCTCACTCAGGTCAAAATATTTATTTTTTACATCTGAAACCCTTCCCTGGTTTCACCAAAAAATGTTTGTACCCCTCTGCCCTGCAGACTTACCTCTCCTCCTGCACCCCTCACTGTCGCCTCATCCAATTACACTTGATTTTTTAATTTTCTTTTTTACTTTGTTGTTTTTTAAGGCTGCTGACAGTAACCTTAAATCCCCAGCGATGTTATGCACGTAACACTGCTGCTATCAAGAGGAATCAGGTGCTTAGCAAGCCTTGAAGATCTATGCTTTTGTCTCTGCACTTCTTTTGTGTCTGCCTTCATGTGGAAAAACAAGAGCTTACAGGTGCTGTAAGAAGCAACTTGCATCACCATATATATTAGGCAGTGCAACTAAACTCAGAATCCCCCAGACAGACCTCAGCTCTGAAAAATCACCCTATTGTTCTCTCTACAAAGTAGTATTTTAGTATTTTTAAATGGCACCGTGTCCCCTCCAGAACCGATTTTACATTTGCTACCTGTACCTGCACACTCGCTCTCAGCTCGTTTGCCCAGAGCCCCTCGCCATGCCCAGTCCCCCGGCAGATCGAAGGGTTCGAGCCCTGTTTGTTTCGGCTGAAGAGCTGATTGTTGGAGCTATTGCAGATGGTAATTAGCACTCGAGGGAGCGCTCCTTCCAGGGAATCCTCTCATGGCAGGCTCTGAGTCACACACTTATGGGAGGACACTTCAGCAGAAACACATTTTCTGCTATGTTTTGGATCTAAGCTCTCACAAATTAATTGAGTTCATGTATAAACACAAGAAGAGAGGAATGCAGAACACTCTCCTAAGGTCACAGTTGTGAGTAATGTATGCAGAAAAGCACCTGTTCGCCAATTAAAATCTGGTTTTATAGAGGTTATACAAAGTCTGCACAGCTCTAGCATTGGTTGTTTTTCTAGCAAAGTGATAACAGAAAAATTAACTGAATTTCACTGCAAGTGGAGATTACCAAGGCTGATGGTGTCTGGGAGCAGAAAAATTAAACTGTCTTATGTTTAGCTGGGGATCCATCACTTAACCTAAAGGGAGCAAAACCAGAGGACTGAAAACAAATGAAAACCAGATCATTGCTTTTGTAGCTATTCAGTGGCCTGCTACTGCTTTCCTTGGGAAGCAACTCGTTATTCCCCTTATGTGTTGCGCTGCTGGTGGCCATACAGCTCATCTGCTTGGCTAATGCTGCTGAGGGGCAGGTGGTTTTCCTGCCGCGATGACGCAGCGGGCTCGCTCCTGCCATGGCTGGGCCATTAGGTACAGCTGAGGTACAGCCAGCAGAAGTTTGCCCTAACAGCTCTCTCGAGTTGATAGCAGGACTGCATCTGGCCGACCCTTTAATAAAAGGTGATGAATAACCATGGGGTGTTTTCCCTAGCAACTGAAACCTTTTCCAAGATGGAAATAAACTTCATGTCTTCAGCCACCAGATGAGACAGAAAAGCTGTCCTTGTCCAGAAAGCATGCACCAGCTTAATTTTGGGGTGAGGTTTCACACGGGGCTGTGTGATGATAATTCAAAGCGCAAGAACCCCTCTATCAAGTTGTTCCCCTATGCTTTGCTATAGACTATCTGTACAGTAATAATATTTATTCTCTCACTTCCAAATATAGAACTTGGCCAACACAACTTACATCAACACATTTTAAAAAATGGGAAAGGCAAAGCTTGAATTTTGATAGTATCTGCGTCATGCCCTGTTGCCTAGGTGTCTGCATTTAAAATTCGTTTCTAGGAGTTATGAGCTAGAGAAGTAAACAAGCTCTTTTAAGGATGCAGAAGAGAAAAGGCCTCAAATTTGGTTTGCTATATTTACTTTGTGGTGCTCATTTGGACATTCATTTTCTAACGATGGCCTAGAAACATAGATACCCCACAGAAGTGTTTCCCTTACTTGCTTCAGCCAGCTTTGTACGCCTAGCCCCGTGTGATCCCCGGCACGGAGAGGCACAAGCACACATACATCGATGAGTTTGTTCTTGTTGCGTTAAATAAAAGGCGACATTCCAGCTTGCATAGAGTGAGTCAGATGTGTTAAGAGGTTATCCTATCCAGTTTGCATGGATCAGGTCATTCTCATTTTCACTATACAAGAGGATGAACAGTCTCCCTCCAGGTAAAGGCAAGAGCTGCGCTGCACGTGTCCTCGTGCCAGCCCCCCCAAGGCAATGATGGCAGTACCCTGCCAGAGGTGATGCCCATCCATGCCCCAGGAACTGCCTTTCCTTGGCTCACAGCTCAGGCACCAGTTCTGCTTTTTGTGAGATCCCATTGCTGTGAGGGCTCTGGTTTTATTGCACATGGCCACCAAACCCTCTGCCTTGGTTTTGTATCCTTAGAGTGTGCAGATGCTATGGTGAAAATCAGGGCCCCACCATGCCAAACATGGGCAGGTATCTCTCCTCCTCCAGAGACAGGATGTTCCAGGCTAAGAGGAAAAACACGTGAAGAAAGCATACAAAGACAAGAGGACAAGGATGTTCACTTGACAACATGAAGTATCAGTAGGCATAGGTGGTGAGCCTCAGGCCAATTTGCCTCTAAGGTGTGATAGACAGTAGCTATTTGGAGTATCAGCAAGAGGTACTTGCCCATTAGCCTCATCTGATTGAAGCAGCACTAGTGCAGCTCCCTTGGTCAAGAAAGAACTTTTCTTGAAGGGCACATTAGTAATGAAAACGTTTATTCTTTATTCTTTACAATCTATGAATGCATTTAATTTCCACTTAGCTATACGATAGCTGTAACTCCAGGAAAACCTATTTTCCATATACTGTATGTCTACAGAGATATTCAAGCTTGCTCCAGAATTTCTGGGCTGAATTCTGGCAAGTTTAGCCCAATCCAGCTCTTCACTTCCTCTGATTTCCCACAAAGGCATGTGGACGTGTCTTTAGCTGCATAAATCCAATTACGCTCCCGCAGCCCCAAAAGTGACAACTAAATTACTGTTCCAGAATACTTGCAGAACAAAGCTTAACCAAAAGCGTTGCAGCTTGATTTGTTGGACCAGGCATCTGAAAAGAAAGATTGTTATGTAAATTTAATTTGGAAATTATTAGCAAGAGCTATGCCATAGAAGAGAATCCTTTTTTTTTTTTTTTTAAAGGGGTTTCAACTTATTATAATCCCATTCTGTTTCTGGTTATATTAGCATAAATGTATTGCAGGTATATGAAGTATTTTTGGTAGAGTAGACAGGGTTTTGAAGGTGAAGTCTTTCTCATATAATGCAGTCCTAAAAGAGGTCTTAAGTATTCTTAAAAATCCAGCATGGTTTGAAAGTGTGATTTCTCTCCCCTATAAAGCTGCAAAATTGTTGTTTTGGAAGGACTTGTTTTCAACAGAAAGTTGGTAGTGTTCATAAATGAAGTCACACTGAAAATTAAAGATACCCTCCCCAGCCAGTCCATGTCCATGCCGTGCTCCCTCCAGTGCCTTCCCTTCTATACTTGCTGCCTGAAGTGAAAGTCAGGCAAGATCTGAAATCTATAAAGCAAACAATCCATGAAGATCTGTGGCTAAATAGGGGTGACACAACATAAACATATATCTGGCATTTGTATGCCTATCTTTCACAATTACAAAAACCAATACACCTTCCAGCTACAACAGGATAGAGAAGTGTCTTGGAAATCAGGGCACGGTCCTATTGGAGGTGTAGGTCTTCTTTGCATTAGTTGTTGTATCTATCAATAGAGCTTAAAGTTTCTATCTTAGTGAAGTTAATGCTATCTATACTCTACTGATATTGTTTATACTTGTTTATATATGACATACTAAGGCTTGGAAAAATAAACCTGTAACAAGTCCGTTCCCCATAGAAGAATATTGGCCTGATCCGTTATCCACTGATTTAAAAGATAAAACTCTTATTTTTGGAAGCATGAAATCAATGCCAGTATGATCATCTGCTGGGTCATAGAATATGGAGAATTTTTCAGCTTTTCCTTACATTCACAAAGAATCTAAAAATAACATCCAACAGAGGTGAAACAGAAAAAAAAAAAACAAACTTGTTTTTTTAAAAGTACCGGCAACTGTGGAAGTTAGAAGGAGCAAATGCAAACTCCATTCAAATAACTACAGAAAATGCAGAAAGACAGGAACTTATATGTATTTCTTTATAGTAGTCATTGGTACATCTATCTTCTAAAAAAGTCTGTTGCATTTCCAGTAACAGCTGTATCCTGGCTTTTTCTTGTAGTAACGTAGAAATTAAGTAGCTAAGTTGTAAAACTAGAAGAATTCAAGAAAAATAAACATGCAGTAAAATAAACTCAAAAGGTTGGGGTTTATTTATTACAGATAAGGACTTTCCCGTAGAAAATAATTCTAGGAATGGAAAAGTCATGTCACATTTTTCATGACAAACAAAAAAAACCAACAAGCACAGATTTTTGGCATGACAGTAGACTTGAGATTTTGAACAGCCCTTTTCACTGCATGTAGAGACAATAATCCTGGCATGATGTCAGCCAAGATGTTGGCATGCAGCACAATTTCCAGCCATCCTCTCCTTCCATCCGCAACTACCGTGCAGCTTGATGTGAATTCTTGGTCCCATTATTTGCTCTGTGTCCTTTCAGGTCTTCAGTGGAAACAGGGGAACTAAAGAGCAGTGGTGAATGAGATCAAGAAAGAATAAAAATCACTTTGGAAATATTTTGAAGCATTTCCCTGAGTTTTCATGTGTAAACAATAAATCAAGACATAAGGGATATTTAAAACATCGTCTTAAGCATAAAGCCATACCAAAATCCCCTTGTTGGCTTATATTTTCAATTTATGTCCCAAAATCATAATTCTTGCTGCCATTGCTGCATTTCCTCTCTTTCTTCATTCTCCTGACCTAATGAATTATTCCTTTTCCAAGATCTCCAAGCACAGGCCCATCCCTGCTGCGCAATGTCCTCCTCCAGGCCCCACTCAATCCACATGGCCTGCATTTTGGCCCAGCTCATTTCACCAGTGGGATTTTGGTGAGGTCAGAGCCGCCTCTTCACCCCCTGGGGAAGTCAACCCCGGTTCTACGTGGACAGTCCCGCTTCCTCGCAGCAACCAGGAGAAGCAGTGTGCTCACGCCCATGTACTGTCTTTGGCTTCAGGCTAAACATCTGCTTGTAGCTCACCCCAATATGCTCTCCAAGAGGACATTCTCCACCGTGGCTCTAGGAAACCAAATACTGAGTCACGACTTTCCTCCCACAGCAGTCTGCTGCCTTCTCCATCCTGCAGTTTAACATAACATTAAAGTTCAGTGAGACTCACAAGACACGGACTGTGACCTCTGAAAGAGAAAAGATGAATTAGTTTTTTTCCCATGCCTTTTGCTCTTCCTGTGGTGCAGTGAAGGCCTTGACTTCCACGGCTTTGAAGTATTTCTTCCTCAAGAGTGTTTTTGTTTTTTGCATGAGACATTTACCTCTTGTCAAGCCTCGAAAATTTGCATGTCTGGAAAGTTGGAGAAATTAGAACTTCAGAGAAGCCTCAAGACTGTGCAATGAAGAAGGAGAGGAACTTCCTGGCAGCCTGTAAATTCTTTGGGCTGAGAATATAAACGTGTCCAAGCTTAGAGTCCCTTCCAGCACAAAACTGATGTAAAAGAGCATAGGTGCAAATGTGAAAAAGTCCTTTGTTCATTTGTTTATGTTCTCAAATATCTGCTTTAATGCAGTGATAAATTAATGTTTTATGGTGCCTCTGTGTAACATTATAGACCACAATGCTTATTATCACTTGAGGTTCCCAGGCGATCACCCCCTGCAAAAGAGACAGATCTGGCTTTACCACTGTTCTGAGGTCACAGGGAAAAAAAATTTCGAGATAGTCTTTTCTGTTTCAAAAAATTGCATTTGAGCTTTTAAGATGAACCAGAAGGAATGATTACAGAGATCCACACTACCACTTTAAAATATTTGTCATAGATGGTCACCATTAAAATCTAATTGAATGACACGTATACTAACTGTTTGTCCAATTTTGTACACAGTTTTAGTACGAAAAAATCATAGCTTTTAAAAATTATTTTTATTTCTTTATTTAATCTATTTTGTAGATTAAAAATGGATTCAGATGAAAGAAAGTTGTAAGAGAAAATTTTCTTTTCTGAGAGACTGGCATAGCTAAAATGGCAAAAAGAAAGCGCACACGATGTTGAAGGAAGTAGCGTTTACTCATTCTAAAGTGAGAGCTTTACAATTAGATTATATATATTACTTTTTTTTTGGTAAACTGCATTTGAATACGTGCAATGAGTCTAAAACTCCACAGACGTCAGATGCAAGCAGGGAAGGGGGAGAGAGTGAGTGTGCATGTGCGCACACGGCTGGGGGACACTCATGTGCCTTCTGCGTTCCAGATTTATTTCAGCTTTCAAGAGAAAACTCTAATTAACAAAATCGAGTTTCTGTCAAATGTGTTCTTTTCTGTTCATTCCTATTTATAATTACCACAGGACAGAAATTAAGCTGCCCAAACACAAATGGCAGAATGTAACAGTCGGAACACACTAATTCTAGCAGCTCTGGCTGCTCCACTGAAGAAGCCCTGTGAGAAGGCAGGGCAGGTGCCTCCTCCCTCTGCGCTCACATCCATCCTTCTCCTGGCCTTCAATTGCATGGCAAGCAGGGTGTGGAGCTGTACGCAGGCTGTGCACCATGATCTGGAGCGGTGCTTTTGCAGAGATTTCCTGGTCCTCTGAGGGGACTGTCCAGGTCAAGTAAATACTAAACTGTTCAGTGTTGTTCTACAAATACGTTGCTGCTGGAGTGAGAGGAGGCTTTCAGGAGACTGGGCAGTGCTGGAAGATGTTGTCAGACACGAGTAACATGCTGACATCATTATTCCAGTCTGTTAGTAGCTGTGTACAGCTGTTTCTGTACACTTGCTAAACCTGCTTATTTTGTTTGGGCATCCATTAGGACTTTCAAAGTTACTTTATCCACTGCTTTGGAATAATGTACCAACTGGTGAGTAAGTCGGTAATTTATCCATGAGTAAAAAATTTCATTTCTGCCACAGCTCCTCTGTGTTGCCGCCACACTTTGCAAAGCTCAGCCAAAGATCATAGTGCAACTCCCCAGCCAGCTCTGCAGAATTGCTTTTATACTTCTGCCCTGGTCACATTTCTCCTTGCTTAGCTCATAAAGAAATGCCAGTAAATCCCCCTTGAATCCAAATTCACCATTTCAAGAAACTGGTTTAGTCAGCAGCCTCTACTCTTCTCTGCTGAGGAGAACATCCCCAAATTATCCACGTGCCTCCTGGCTCTGCCTGTGCAGTCAGAAGCCAGGATGCTTCCTAGCCCAAACAGCTAAATCCCGTTGCCGTCTTCACTCAGTCTTTTGTCACAGACATTCCTCATCCCTTCCCCTGTGCAACATCCTTGCGCGATGCTTCCTAGCAGAAATAGCTGTAAAATGTGTCGATGAGTTAAGGACTGTGGCCCCAACACCTCCAAGAGGAATAAAGGAGCTTTTTGACAACAACAATTAATAACAACAAGCAAAACTTGATTAATGGGATCGGAAGGTGATATTAAGGAAATTCCATGTTCATTAGTTGATTAAGAGCTCCAGGAACCATAGATCATACTGCTCTCACTGAGGCTTAGCCAGACTGTGGGACAAAGATGGTGACATCTCTACTACAAATAATTGGTTTCTGTGGTAGTTAGATCATGCTTTGTACTAATGATGGAAGATATTACAATTCCTGAGTTATGGGCATAAATGCACAGGTTATCCAATGATACCAAAATTAACAAGCATTATCACCATTAAACCAGATCTGTGCCCTACTTTGTACGGCCATTTTCCTGGTGGTATCAGGATAATCTTTCATAACACACAAACTAAAGTAAATTCATCCTTACTCTTTATCACAAAGATTCATTCATCCATGGGCTGAATGTGGCTGCTGTAGGGTAGCCGTAGCCAGGCATGCACGAGCCCAGCTGTGAGACCTCTCCCTTTGCCTCTACAGACCTGGAGCTCTGGATGGATCAGGCAAGCAGAAAAGCTTTCAGGTCTCACATCAAATTGAATTTAGCCAAGCAGCCCCAAAGCCTGATGCTTCTGTCCCATCTACAGTCTCCTGAGACATGCTCCCGGTGTATCTTTAGCAAGGATAATGTGGTTGCCCTGTACCTACTAATAAGTTGTCAGCACCTCAAATCCTCTTTCCCCAGAACAAGGAGTAACAGGCGAAGCTGTTGCAGCGAAGGGCAACTGCTCGCTTTGGAGTGTTTTAAGGGTTAGTATTTTTCTCAGCCAGCCTACAATTTTAACTATTCAAAGCAACGATTTCTGTATTTCTTGTAGAATTATAGCAGAAATGCTTTAGCCACTTGTATGCTTTGAACAGCGATTTTTATTGAATGAGAGCATCGTGCCACACCTTGCTGTATCAGCTGCTGTTACAACTGTTTTAAGGCTTCATTCCCCCGAGTGTTCTCAAGGGAGCCTGGTAACCACCTGCACCCCATCATTACGGGTCCTAGGAGATGACCTCGGCCCAAATCCCAGGCTCAGTCTGTACTCCAGCTTTGCTGTCTTGATGCAGACCCATTTATTTCGCCCTTTGCACTCTGTTGTCTCTCTGCTGTGGTGACTTGGAGGCAGAAGGGTCAGGTTTGTACAACCAAAAGCTAATTAATTAGATCAATCTCTTGAGGCCTATTTGTAAGGGGAAAATACCTCCTGGTATTAATTTGCTTCAGTAATGTAAATGATGTATTTCTGGCTTGTCTCCTCACTGTTTCCACTATTTTCACACTTCTAAAAAGGGAGCATACAGTGCACCACACAGTCCAGGTTTTGCCCATGAGCTCCTGCTACACCATTAATCTCGCTGCTACAGCTCAGATCTAGACTCTTATCCTTCCCTATCTGCACTAAATACTACTGTAATCTTTATATAAAAATCCATGAATGCCAGGTAAAATTCCACATTGTGCAGCCACTCAGGCTAACATGCCATAGAAATTCTGTCATATCCATACACCTTTTTAGATCTTCCTTCCCTGTGGATCTTCTTTCTACGGCCATTTGTGCCCCAGTGGGATAACCAGGACAGCAACTACCGCCTGTCTGCCTTCAAAGCTATTGAGTAGCTCTTGGCCCTACCCCATGGCAGCATAGAATCATGGAATCACAGAATAGTTGGGGGTGGAAGGTCCAACTTCCTTTAAAGGTCTAGTCCACCCTCCACCCCTTCAAGGGGAGCTCCACCATGCCCCCCGCAGCGGGAAGGAGCTCCCAGATGGAGGGAGCTTTGCTGAGGCTCTGGGTGAATGCTATTCTGGAGGCATCACCCAAACACTCAGCCATTGCCTCATGCACCCGGCTGCAGCAAGCACCTGCCCAGCATCTCTCAGAGGAGGGACCAACTGGCACAGCTCACTGTGACAGCACGTGGGTGTTGCTCCACTACCCACCAACAAACTCAGTTTAAGACCACCGGTATCTCACCTTGTGCAAACTTACTTCGGGACAGGCCTCTTATGGTGAAACTGAGCTGGCAAGGAGGGAAAAAGGGAAGGAATGATTCCTGCAAGTACAGACGGCGTTTTGACATCTGCCGGTTTCTAATATGAAGGAAACGGTGCTTTTACATCCCAGTCGTTCCCCTTCTTCTGCTTTCTGTCTTTTGGTCAGCAAATATACTCAGTTTTGAAGTTAATTCACAAACTAAACATGGTGTGGAACAGGACAAGAGCCAAGAGATACTTTTGCTAGCTATTGACTTGCAGCTCGTACACACTCTATGTTGTTTTTAATAACATAAATACATAGTTGTAAAGCCTAATGTAGTTTATAACTCTAGGGAATAATTTCACTTAAAGGGAACACTTGAATTCTCAGAAAATGTTGGCCTTTTACTCCTTTTTAGCTGCTCTGATGTATCACATACCACTGAATAAGGGTAAGACCTCACCTATGATTTGCTCACTTATCATTCATTAAGTTCAAAGTCCTAGAGAAGGTGTGACGTTCAACAGTATGTGGAACTTGTGCCATGCAGAGCTTTGGTGTCTGCCGATCACCAACATGTTAAAAAAATTCAAATGCAGTTTTATATCTACAAGACAATTGTCTAACAGCTATGCTGCCTCTTATACCCTGGTCTCTGGCTGTCTGAGCCCCATAGACGTCTGCCTTCTGCATCAGCGAGAACGGAAGAGGTCAATATTGATACCTCAAACAGCTGTCGATTGATAGTAGGTGACATCCATCAGGCAAAATGATTAAGAGATCAGCTTTCCAAACCACAAGCCTGGTTGGCCAACAAAGATGCAGAGTGAGAGCACTAGTGCGACTGCATCTGTCAGGACATATTAGCTCTGAGAAATCATTACCCACCCTAGGGACGAAAATTAGCAGACAAAACCATGCACTCCCTCCCCCAGCATCAGTCTGGACTGTGTGTAAATGGGACTTCCAACAAGCAGGAGGAGGAAACAACAGAGCTTTTCCTTACCACCGGGCAGCCTTTAAATTTCCAGATCTATTCCTAGAGAAACAAAAGGCAGATTAGTGAGAGTAAAATTTGGGAATAGTTGGTTTGTTTTTTTTTTAAGAGAGATCCTCCTGGCTGCCTTACTCTGCCTTTTGTGAGAAGTGGGTTTGGCAAGACCTGTCAGTTATTTCTTCCTTTTGGTTTTGAGGTCGTGTTCCCCGAGCACTGACAGTTTTACATTCCAATGACACAACAAAACACTATTCATTTATAAACTAAGAAGGGTTTTCCCATTTTTGTGTGGGTTTTGTTGTTGTTTGTGTTGTTTTCATTACCAGTTTAGATTCCTGGTAAAAGCATTTCTCACACCGGTGACTGCCTCTGGAAAGGCTGGCGTGTCCTTAGATGAATGCATAGGTTGTTCTTTAAGAATGGTTGTATCTGAACTGGTCCTTGGCACTTGTTACAGCACGGATGCAAAACTTCCACTAATTCTAGATACTCAGTTCAAGGGAATTGTGGCCCTGATTTTCAGAGAACGTGTTCTCTCACTGAACCTTAACTTCTCATTTTTACCCATTTCAGCTTAAATTTGTTCGGCTTACTGTACTGTTTTTAACAGGCACCCCTAATTGTTGTATATGATGCACGGAACAAGGTGGTCTGTGGCGGGGAGGATGGCTGCATTGCACATTCCTAGGTCTGGTAACATTCTCAGCTTGTAGGAGGTGTACAGTTTTTGGTAAAAAAGATGGAATTTTTGGCACATTAAGTTGACAGACAAATATGTATTTTCTTTTGAAAGATCATGTTAATGTATTTTTCTTCTTCTGTATTTTTTAAAAAACAGTGTGCTGGTTTTGGAATGCCTTTTTTTTTTTTTCAAGTACTACATTAGAATATAAGCAGTAAGGAAAAATCTATCCAGGTCATACAGTACAAAGGAGTGTTCCTTCCACTTGGTGACAGACAATCACTGGTGATGGAAATAGGTAAGCAGAGAAAAGCCTTTGAAGCTAAAACTTTACTTCTCTACCCCAGTTTTGTACCAGACTGAAGGCAGAAGAAACATGTACATGTGAAAACAAAGCAGCCAAGAAAACCTTGAGGAAACATCCTGGGAAAAAGCTTACCTCTGCTGAACGAGTTTTGCTATCAACTTGTACAAGGTGAGGCCTTTGCTAGCTTGTCCGAGGCTGGTCCTGCTGCTGGTTGCAGCATATCCCAGGACCTAACTGGTCAGTAGTGATGATGGCCCAGGACATCGTGGGCTGCGTAAGTGTTTAGCTCTGCCTTGTCAAACATCTGCAAGCACATCTAGGCTTAAACACCTCACACAGATATTAGCACAGCTAGTCTTCTCTGCTTGCCCTCCCTTCCACTACTAACTTAGCCAAGATCATAGAATCATAGAATTGTTTGGGATGGAAGGGACCTTTAAAGGTTGTCTAGTCCAACCCCCCTGCAAGAAGCAGGGACACCTCCAACCACATCGGGTTGCTCAGAGCCCCATCCAACCTGGCCCTGAATGTTTCCAGGGATGGGGCATCCACCACCACTCTGGGCAACCTGTTCCAGTGTTCCATCACTCTCATTACAAAATTTTTTTTTCCTCAAAGATGTTTATACTTTTTAATAGTTTTCAGAACATCAGCCATATTGATGGATTCTACAGCCCTGGCAAGGCCAGTCCTGACCCACAGTCACATCCGCAGAGGATTGAAAAGATGTATTAAGCAAGTCAAAAGCATTCCAACAGTCAAGGTACCGGCAAGGGTTATCCCTCCATTTACTGCAGGTTTTCTGGGTGACTATGGGTATGTCATCAAATCTCCATGTGCACCAACTGCCCTTCGCTGGGATGGAGCATTTCACTTTGTTTTATCTCTTTACAGTGTGATTCAAGTATAATTGAACCAATGTAGTATCTTAAGGGCCTTTGTCATTTTTCTTTTTCTCCTTTCCTCTTTTAATCTCTTGGTCCCTGACCTTTTGCCAACTGTCCTCCAGACTTTATGTCACAGTGCTCAAACTAGTTTGTAAAAACAAACTCAAAACTTACATGATTTTTGCACATTACCACTGTGACCTCCGTTTGCAGAATTTAGAAGTGGTTTTGGGTTCTGCAACAGAAGTATAGCTAAACAACTCCAGTAGGGCTTATGAGGGAAGACTCTTAGATCAAAAATGGTGCATAATACAGAAGATCCCCACATGCATACTTGCAAAGTTATACAGGTTCATCCAAGACTGAATGAAAGTTGAGGTTAAGTCACGATGTGAATTTAGGGAATTTTGATGAGAAAGCCAGACTGTGCCCAGCTGCCCTCTACATCCCATTGGTGGCAAAGGAGAGTGTATTACTGCGTTTTGAGTACAGCCGTGTGCTAGGATCTAATCTAAAGCATCTTTCTTTCGCAAACCGGGGATGATTTTGCTGCTTTTATTCTTTGTTCACATGAAATTCCCAGACAACAATAGTTCTGTAAGTGGAAGATAATCAATGGAAGTGTTTTGAATAAAAGCAAATCAGAATAGACCTGGCATCTCTTCCTTTGGCCTCAGAGTACTCTTTTAGTCCTTCTTCTGTGAATGAGTAATGCTGGGCATGGAATCTCCCATTTGTCAGTGAGGCTGTGCTGACTGTGAAAAATCAGAACTGTAAGTTAATCTGAGGCCCACGGCAAGCCGAATAAACACAGCAGTAGTGGTGTATATCGTGAGAACTTAAAGTGAAATTGCAAAGCAAGAAAGAAAAGTTCGGATCAAGGTGACTCAGTTGCTGAGTGTTTACCTTGGCCCAGCGTGCAAGTCTCTAAAAAATACAGTCTATTAGTACACTGGCATACTTCCAGTCATTGCTGTTTCAGCAAAAAGCAATTACAACCCGCCAGACATCCATGTATATCCAAAGGCGAGATGTCGTGAGGTAATCTCAGCCCCGATGTCTCTCTGGGCCTGGTTCATGGATGACTGAAGACAGAGGAGGGTCCTCCACTGGCTTTCACAAATGTTAGCACAAGACCTACAGGCACGTGAAGCAGAAAACAACAAACATCTGTCACCTGGAAAGCAGGGACCTGACAGACACTTCAACCAGATTTCATTAGCTATGTACAGGTAGGTGTTGCTGAAATGCAAGCCTGTGCTTTGGTTAAAAAAATATGCCTTTGGATGCTCCTGCAGCATCCTGGGACTGAAAATATGCACAAGTTTACACTTGTTTTTCAGTGGATTTTTTCTATTGCAGCGTTTTTAGCTCTTCACTCTCTCCCACCAAATTGCATATCAAGAGGAACTGCCATCTCACTGCCAAAAAAGCCATAAATCATGGAGTATCTAGCTGCAGAGTGGCTGTGGGATCACACACGGGACCATCCCAGCACGGGCACGGCTAAGGACAAGCCCACTTGCTGTGTGTTGGCAGGCTCTCCTGTTCTTTAGAGAGAGAGGGGAACACATGAAAATGAAGAGGCTAAGGCTGCCTTTTAGTCCTTTGGCTGCTAGATGATTTTTGTTGGATAGAAGCATGAAAACAAAGGGAAGGATCAGCCCAAGGCTGAGATCTTCGGACCAAATTCACCCCGACTCAAAGTGGGAGCAACTCCCTTCAGGATCTGTACCTACCTGCTGGTTGTCTGGAGCCTTCCCATCCAGGAGGATTTGTTCACACGTTTTGCTGTGTGCTGCTTTTCTGCTCTTTTGGCATCACTTTGGGGATCAGGGAACATGAAATCTTCTGATCTTCAGTACAAAAGAGCAAAATGAGCAAATGTATGCCTGCAAGTCACAGAAAGGGGTGAAGATGGTATCACCTTCCCCATTGCTGTGTCTCCTCTGGCCAGAGTCTCTCATGCTGAGCAGCCTCCAGCACCAAGGGTGGTGGGGCTGCGTCATGAGCAGTGCCACCGAGGAGCAGCCACGGTGCCAACGCTGCATGGCCCCTGGGGCACAGCGGTGCTGGCGTGAGGCCATGCTGCTGAGCCAGCCGTGGCCATGGCAGAGACACCACCGGCTGCTTCTCGACAGCCTTCGTTCTGATTTACGACTGTGCAGGGCACGGTTGTGGCTCAGGGACGGCACAAAAATAGGCTGTGCAGACAGACTGGGTTTCTGCAGCAATGATAGAGGGTCTGCGGAGATAGGGTTTCCTACAGTTTATCATGCTGCTTTCAATTAGAAGTCTGTCAGATAAATACAGTCACAGAAACCAATTGTAGCAAAAATTTGTAAGCTTACGTATGTGCTGAAATAGGGAGTAGCATGGAAAATGGAAAACCCTGGAGATGGCTTAGCAGACCCAAAGAGAACAACAAATATTTTCTTTGCAAAATAATGCATATTAATATCTTGACCTATTTGCAATGAAAAATTTATTCTAAACATTTAACCACTTTTCTCTCCATGATTTCTCTACAAGTAGACTCAATTGTTTACAATTTCCCTTCTTAAAGTACTCCATGAATGTTTTATATGAACACGTTTCAGTCTGTGCCTGCCCTGGGTACTATATGGCTTTAGCCTTGAGTGTTTGCTTATCCTGATTGGCTCCGTGTTCCCTCATTGCTCATCTAAACAACAGAAGTTATTTTTCTTCCGTACTATACGAGTAAGCCTGCACAGATGGGAAGATCATTTGTTATTACTTTGCTGAGAACATACGAGTGACCACGTAAGAGATCCACGTTTCAGATAAGGGGGAATGCATTTATTTCCCTGACATAGTTTTATGCTATTATAAACCAGTTGCCCAAGGAAATCAAAGCACTCCCTGTATTAAACTAATTCTCACAGAATTCTGGTGATTATTATCCACATTTTACAGCTAAAAAATGTGGAAGAAAGAGGACATCAGCAATGTGTCTTGGCTTACACAGACAGAAGTTGATGGAAAATAACAGAACTGAAGATGTGTTTTGCTGCAACGCTGTCTTCTTTAGCAGTGAAGCTGTTCCTCATTTTTTCAAAATGCTATCTTCTGATAGTGAAAGAGCACAATCATAAATTGGGGATTTTAATTTTTGCTTTTATATTTCTATAGTTGAATCCCTATAGTGAGATTTAGAGGTGGATGAAGCAATGAACTCTCTTCTTGGTGAACCCACCCAGTGCTTACCTCAGCTGCTTTTCTGGAGGAAAAAAATTATGTCTTTATGTCTCTGTCTCTCTGCTTGTGCTGGTATAACACTCTTAATTTTCACTTTCTTCAGAAGTAATTTCTTTGCTCATATTTTGCTAATCGAATATGTTCTATAGATCAATTTTCATTACATTGCATTTCTGCCTCACTGGTTATGAGGAATGAGCCATGAGCTGTAGACCATATCTCATCCTGGCCAGGGGAGATAATCAAAGAGATGGTTAAATCTGCTTTCTATACAGTCTGATAATTTTGAGCAGTAATCTTTTTTTTTTTCTCTCTCTCCCTTCTGACCCTGTGAATATGACTTATTAATCAGAGCTTCAAATGAAGGAGGAGGGGAAAAATAAAACTACATGCAGTACCATACTGTGGCTCAGATTAACAGCTTCATTCAGTGGTTCTTTCTTGGATTCAGAATGGTGGTAGAACAAATCACATTTTTTAACTTTTAGTTAGAATTTTTTAATTTGAGTCATGTGAAGCTACACTTGATAATATAAAAAACCAAATGTGACACTTAGCAGAGGGAGGTCCTGGACAATTTGTCCTCCTGCCAAGGAGCTTCTGTTGATTCTTGGTATTTTTGAAAGAAAATATGTGTGGAGAAAGAACTACTGGTTTATAATGCTGCCAGAATCTTATCTGAAAATCAGAGATTGCATCAAAACAATGGTGCAAACTATTGTACTTCAAGATTATCAGAAAACAGCTGTGAATATATTTATTATCTGTGCTCTATTTTGGACTCTTTTGGCATATCAAAGTTCTGGCTTACTATACAATATAGCCCAGGTAACCCCACATAACTCAAAAATCATTATATTGAGTTGATATCCATAAGACTGAAGTTCTTTTTACTCAGCTCTGGGAACTGGACATAAAGGCTTCAGAGTTTAAAAGCTCTGAGTACTAAAATGTCCCCTTTTTTTCCCCCTTTTACTGAAAGTTAATATAAGTTCACAAGAACAGATACATTGGATCAGATTCAAGGTCCAGCTAGCCCAGGATCCTATCTCTGGCAGTAACAAATATTGCCTACTTTGGGAAGAATATAAAAATAGGCAGTAATGTAGTGACATTCTCTTAATGTAGTTCCCAGCCTTCTGTGGCTGCAGCTCAGGGAATGCCTGCACCAGAGATGGCATCTTGGTGTTCAACAGCCCCTGAGGATTTTTCTTCTGCTAATATATTTAATAAATGTTAACCCTTTTAAACCCTTTGGATTCATAATATCCTGTGGCAATGAGAGGCTCAGCTTAGATACTCAGTGTGCAAAGAACACATTTGTTCTTGCATCTCTTCTCAAGCTGTCACCTAGAACCTGGATGGTTTACCCCAAATTCCTTTGTTCAGGAAAGTGAAAACAATCACTCCTCAATGACCTTTTCAGTGCTGCTCAGGATTTAACAGAGGTCTCTGTCATACCCCCTCATTGCCCCTTCTCCTGGCTGTAGAGCACTGGTCTATTTGTCACTCCTTGAACAGAAGTGGTGCTACATATTTGGTGCACCTAGTTGCCTTTCAGCATAGCTCTTCCTCTGCTATTACATTCTTTTAGCAGCAAATGGGGGAGAGAAACCAGATCCAGATGCACCATGGATTTATATATATTATGACATAATGATAAATAGCAGAATGATGTGAAACACAAATACTAAGACTTAGCAGCACTGATAGGGAAAGCAGCACTGCTGATCCATTAGCAACAGAGGAGAACACACAAAATCTAGTTTAGCTGGTGCTGTACGAGCATTTTAATCACATTTGCAACTTCACTTCCATGAATTAAAAGAAATACATCTTTGTTGTTAAAACATTACACCTGTTTTAGTAATTTCAAGTCTTACAGAAATGATGAAAATATTATAAACTCCAGTCTGATGTCAATTTTAGGTCAACCTGTACTCATTGACCAGCTAGAGTTACAGACTCAATTTTTTTCTTTCAATTCCTTAAACTTTGGTAATGTTTTCAAACTCCTAAGTGAAATATTTCTCATTCTAATTTAGCATAAGTCATTTCAATTCAAATGTAAGAACTAGGAAAAATGGAAAAGCACAGATTCTTTTTTTCCGGTTTTAATAACTTTTCAGCATATCTGTACTGTTGAAGTTCTTTTAGGCCAAAAGCTGAAATTTGTCATGGAATAGCTCCAGTTACTGAAAAGAGCTTTGAATGTTTTGGTAGAACTGATTGTGTGACTGATTTAAGTCAACCTAGAGACCTATAACTGCACAGGAGCGTTCAGCCTGTACAAGCAGTGGCAAAGTCAGGGCTAATTTAGCACGACAGAGAGGAGTGCATTGAAACTGCACAGAAATCTTTGGTTTGGTGTCCACAAGTCCAAGGCGTGCAGGTCATATCCAGAGCTGCTACCTGCTTTGTAACTCCTGGCTGATGTGGGACACACGCTCTGCAAGTTTTTCTTCGTATATCCAGGGGTAGCATTCAGTCCTCAGGTCACCATGCTAGAGGTGCTCCCCATGGAAAGCAAGCCCCAAAAACAACATTTCCTTCTTCTTCCTCTTCTTCCTCTTCTTCCTCTTCTTCCTCTTCTTCCTCTTACTCTTCTTCCTCTTCTTCCTCTTCTTCTTCTTCTTCTTCTTCCTCTTCTTCCTCTTCTTCCTCTTCTTCCTCTTCTTCCTCTTCTTCTTCTTCTTCTTCCTCTTCTTCTTCTTCTTCTTCCTCTTCTTCTTCTTCCCCTTCTTCTTCTTCTTCCTCTTCTTCTTCTTCCTCTTCTTCTTCTTCTTCTTCTTCTTCTTCTTCCTCTTCTTCTTCTTCCCCTTCTTCCCCTTCTTCTTCTTCTTCCTCTTCTTCTTCTTCCTCTTCTTCTTCTTCTTCCTCTTCTTCCTCTTCTTCTTCTTCCTCTTCTTCTTCTTCCCCTTCTTCCCCTTCTTCTTCTTCCTCTTCTTCTTCTTCCTCTTCTTCTTCTTCTTCCTCCTCCTCCTCCTCCTCCTCCTCCTCCTCCTCCTCTTCTTCTTCTTCCTCCTCTTCTTCTTCTTCCTCCTCTTCTTCACCTCGCTTTGGCATAGGTGTCAACTTCCCTTCAACTGCTTTCCAGGTCTCCTGCGCGTTTGCAGGATAGGTGGAGAATGACGTTGCATGCACCGAAAGAGAGAGACCCAGAGCTCGGCTTTGCAGTGTGTGGTGTGCTGCAAGCTCATGTTGCTCCCGTATGTCCTCATTGGACAATGGAGGCAGCAAGCCAGGGTGTTGGCATGGCTGGCTTGGGATTGTCCTTGGGACATGGGGCCATCTGAGCTGCAGAAGGAAGGACCCCAGCCCTGCAATGAAATATCAGCACACTTCTGCCTTCAGGGTCTTGCTGCTGTGCCAGAGACACCACCTAATCGCGAGGTGCGTGGAGCAGCCCGATGACAGACATAAACGTGACCTACACTTTTCTCTTTGGTTGTTGTCTATTTAAAACATGTAGAAAGTTGGAGGGCGAAGGAAGCATGATTGCGTGTGTGCAAAGGACAGATAGGCTGCTCCAGCCCAAACGTGGTGACTCAGGCTGCCACAAATCTTATCTTGCTTACAGTATTCACTCTGCAACTCATGAAGCTGACTTTAGTGGACAGCTAATTTTTAAAACATAATGGTGTTAGATTGGGGAGGAATATTTGAGAGGTTTATCTTTATTTTTTTTTCTAATATTTACTTCCCCAAAGCACATGGAGGAGTAAAAAGCAACAGTTATTGTTATTGTGTTTCTTTCCATGGAGCCTCATTAGTATCAGGGCATCTGCAGTGCAAAGAATTGTGAGTGCTATTTGTTTATCTAAATCATTACAAGCAGCCACTTTCTGGACAATTTGTAACAAAAATATCTGTGTAGTTCTCTTCTTTCTTCCTCCTACCGCTGCTACTCCTGGCTTTGCTCCCAGACAGCTCTCCTCTTCAATGCAGAAAATGTCCTTTTTTACCAGTCAAAAGCAACACATCCCAATAATTAAAAAATATTTGCTATGGTATTTTTTTTTCCTGGCTAATTTAAGTCTGTGATATATATTCTGTATCTACTACAGTAATGCTCACTTTCAAACTTCCAGCCCAACAAGCAATACGACAAAACAGTTATATTTCTTTGTCTGCAAATAAACAATTAAAACCAGAATGATGATTCTAAGAGACAAGACTAATCTGACTTTCCTTATTATCATCATCAGAAATTGGAGGTTGTTTGGGAATACAGGCCAATATACTTATGTGTGCCAAATACTAACAAAATTCTGGAGTTATTTAGGTGTCTTCTTTGATTTCAGGATGTTAGACAATTAATTATATTTGAAGTAAGCTTAAGCAAGATTTTGGGAATTAAGTTCTCAGTTTTGGGAACCTAGTTTTTGTTGAAACTCTGCAGGTGTGGGGCATGGTGATTCAGCTCGTTTGAAAAGCTCTGCTCATCTTTTGCTGTCAACAGAAGTCCGGAACTCCAGGCCCAGTCAGTAAAAGATGTATTGACGTGAAGGTTTTAGTTCATGTCAGGAGTATTTTTTTACAGGGACTCACCTGGTTGTCCCCACCAGGCTTTGTTTCCCACTGTGCAGAAGGTGCAGAAGCCACAAAATGAATTCATTTTTGGAAGCAACCAAACCAGATAATGCAATGCATTTACAAATACAAATGCATTTGACAAATGTCAGGTGCTAAAGCCCTTAAGTCCACAGGACCAGCCCAGAGTTTTTCCGGTGTAACCCCTTCCCAGCACACATGAAATCTGCCCTTCAGGTTCACCACCGCTTCCCTCTGCAAAGCCACCACCTGCTGCTGTAAGCAGAGCCAAACCCGTGCCAAGGATAATGCCCTTTGTGAAGGAGCTGCCAAAACATTAGGCTCGTTGCAAAGTATAGTCCATGACAATTTAAATATGTTGTTGCCAGAGCTACTGAGGTGCTGTGCTACCCACAGCACTTACTCATGGTGAAGTGCACGTGGCGTGCAGAAGGGAAAGTAGGCGATGGGGCACAGGACATATTTTCTTATCATGACTGATAGGGGAAGATTCTCTTTCAGCATCAGCGGGGCACTGCAAGGCCAGAACTGCTGGACTCTGACCTTTGTAACTCTCCAGACTTGTGCTTTTCTGCATTTGTGACGGCATTTCAAAAGAACTCCTTTACACCCTGTGTGAACCAAGCTGCGTTTATCATCCCATACTAATCCATCTTTCTTCAGAGATCTCTCCTACCTGTTTAAAAATGATCACTTCCCCACTGGAATCACTTCAACTGTGCTGGTATGCGTGTTGTCAGTACTTGTACACAGGTCTCCACCTTATATAAACACCATGCCTGGGCTTTCAATCAAACTGAAGCTTCGACTCCAATCAGCAGTCACGATACCGACCCCAGTTTCACTTCTTTCTCGTGCTATTAGGATGGTATGAATATTTATCTTTTTATGTAAATGACAACCAGGGAGCTTTTTAAGTTCGACAATGACTGTATTTCCTCAGAAGTCTGGTATTTCTTCCTGCTTTTCTTTTATGAGTGTTCCTCACAAATGACATTTAACTTAAAAATTTACTGTCTTTGTGGGGGAGAAAGTGGCTTGTGGAGGTAGGCATTGCTTATGCAAATTGTTCAGTCCTCTGGGAAAGGGTTTAGTCACTTGTCATTAGTTTCCTTATTACCCACTGTAATGGATGAACAGTTACTGGTTTGAATATATCTTTTCAAACGTAATATTTAATAAAAACTCACCTTTTATACAGAAAAATAATTTGTGAGCCACTCGTAGAAAATCCGCATCCTGATAGAAAAAATGCCTTAATTTTTGTTCTCTTACTGTTAGTCACTATTACAAGACAAAGCCAAATGTGTGTACGCGGATGGTGTACAGAATTAATTTCATCGAGAACAAAGAAACACATGGTGGCACGGTGAACAATGTTAGGGGTTTTCTATGCTCTGCTGACTGGGTTATTCAGTCCCCTGGACTCTTCCATCACTGTTGGTTTTATTCCTACAGATTCAATAAGACCTGATCCAGCTCTGTACACACAGTTCATTTACTTCTTACATGGCTTGTTTCTATGGTAATACTAAAACAGGAGATTTCTAATTACTCATGCTTCCTTATTTAGAAAAAAAAAAACAATGTCAGATGCCATAAACTGAACCGTTTTACCCGTGATACTAGGTAAATGCATTACTTGGCATCAGGGTATGGCAATGCTTCTTGTGCTATGATTACCCAAAGCGACCTCGGCTTTACAGGAAGAAAAAAAAGAAGTGTTTTTTTCCCATGAGACTGTTCCTCACTTTACCCCTTGTTTCACTGCTTCCGTTCCTCACAGTCACGGGAAGAACGGCATGGCTCTCTCCAGCATCTGTTACAGCGAGATGTGCACAGTGTTTTCAAAGAGGAATTACCCTCCAAGTTGCAAAAGGAAACCACTGTAAAGGGAAAGTGTGCTCAACACGAGTTTCAGCTTAGCTTCTTAATTATTTCCTCAGGGAGCAGAATTTCTTCCAGTCATAATCAGGGTAAGTCTGGCCCTTCAAAGCAGAAGATTTCCTGAATTTCACATGGTTTGAGGGCCACCTGTAGAGGGTGAGGAGACCGTGTACAGTGGCACATTGCCAGTAGCAACTGTTTTTTCAGACCTTTGCTGCTTTCCCTGAGGCTATTTGGGAACGGCGCTTCCCACGATGCCGTAGGGGTATGGGGACAAGCTTCACACTCGGTTAGGTACTATCTGTCTCCTCTGCTAGGTGCCACAGACAGTGTCTGCTCAGCCATCTGCTTCTGTCCCACAGACATCACCACAACCCCACCTCCATGTAGGTGAAGTTCCCAAGGAAAAGAGATCTTCAGCCTCACTGCTCCTCACTCCCTCAGTGTATTTCCCCTGATTATCATCTGGCAGGTCCCAGCAGCTGGGGACTGTCCCCATCCTCAGTGGGGCTGTAGTCTCCTTTCACCGAAAAAAAAAAAAGGAGATCTACCTCCTTTTTACACTATAACCACCTTCGAAACAACAGTCTGTTGCCAGCCTGTTTGGACTGCTGGATAATATTTCTCAGCTGTTGATGACAAAGACTAAATTAATCTTGAGGGGTTTGCTTCTTTCCCAACTTGTGCAACAACAATCCAATCCAGAAATTCCCCTGGCATCGGGAAAGCAGCCACCAGCCTCGCAAAGAGCTTTCACACTTCACAGACCCTGAAAGATTAACATCACAATTTCGGCAGAAGAGCAACTTAATTAGCCAGGCTCTTATTGATGAAAACTTCCACCTAATGAAAGAATACTCCCAAATTCTGAAACTTGAATCAAAGGTGAATCAGAAGAGATTGCCGAAGATGGACTTGGGCATCCCCTCGGAAATTAGAGATTTGGCATACATTCAAGAAAGCATCCTAGTCAGGAAAATATTTAGATGTGTGCACTTTATATAAGGCGCGTACTTAGGAGCTTTCCTGAAATGGTACCATTGCAAAACCCCTGGTAAAGAGCTTAAGAACTTGGGTGTAGCATCTACTTTTTTTCAAATGTTGCCGCTTCCCTTTAAATGAATACATTTCTCACCACTGTCTGACTATTTTGGAGTTAGAATAACACCCCCCTGGAGAGAACCATTTTAAAAGGCCATACTCTAGTCTAACCTCATGATAGCAGCCCTTAAATTAAATGCATTCTTAAAACTCATTCACTCATTCCCGTGATTGGGTGTATCAGGGCCACAGCGAGGTTAGACGAGAGGGATTGCTCTCCAGGGATGCTGGTAGAGTGGCCCAATATGTAAATGTGGCTAAGAACCTGATTTTTAATGTTGGGATTGGGCCGAGGCAATTACCACTTAACACTGTCCTTCCCTGAGGCAGGCAAGTTAGGTAAAATTGAGTGAGGGGAGAACTGCGCCAGAAAGACTTGCTTTGGTCCAACTAGGAATAATGTATTAGCACAGCAAAAGAAGCAAACGATCGTATCTTGTATGAGCCAGGGATTGCTCTGCTCAAGCCTGCCTTTGAGCAACAGAACACAGAAAGTGATGCCCTTGAGTAAGACTTTTCAGAGTCACCCCCCTGATGATTTATATACTTCATTATAAAATACTAAGAATGACAGCTGACGTATTGTATCCCTGCTGTTCACGCACACCACGTAAAATAGGCTGCGTGCATCTGATCGAACAATTTCATAGCCCACTAACGAATCTGGGCTTTGTTTTCTCAGGGCTTCGGTGGGAAAAAGACCTTCCCTGAAAATACCGTTCAACGTTTCTATCAGATTACCGTGTCGATACAACGCAAAGTTCAGCTTTCTCAAGCCCCCTTCCATCCCCCTACTCTGCTCTGCAGGTGAAAAAGAAATAAACATATCCACATAATAGTAAGAGATTACAGTTTTCTGAGGATTTCCTCAAATGTTTCTGAATATCAGATTGTAAGGTTTGACCAAATGCAGTATTTTGTGGCAAACTTGTGGTTTGGGAGGACAGTTGGTCAGTGAGGGGAAAAAAAAAAAAAGACTGAAGACTGAGAAGCTTCATTTCAGCTAAGATAGAAATTTTGTGCAAGGGAAAGAAAACCACTTTCTTCTAACAGGTTATTCAAAACAACAATTCAGCCTGTCTAATTGTGACGTTAGGAAGTGCTTATCCTGAAACACATTTGGGTTTCATGCGTTCTGTAAACAAAGGCTGCTGCTATGTATTATAATGGGGTCTGTTAACTTGAACTCTTTCCATTTGTTTTAATGGGAAATATATCTCACATTTTTGGCTACTGTAAAAAGAAGTCACTAGTCAGGAATCCCCTTCTGTAGTTAGCGACATAGTAAATGAAGAAACAAGCGGGAATGCTGAGTTTTATATTCAGATAGATGTATTTACATGGGTGCTTTAGCGTATGTCTTTGCTAGAAGACTCAGCCACACACTTTGCTTGTACTATGGGTTTGTGCGATGGGTAAGATCCAAATGCTGACAGGAGAACATCTAAATCAGTTGTGCATTAGAGAGATTGATGTCCCCTTTGTTCCTCCTTTAACTGCACTTGCTGATGAAGATGATGCAGATAATTAATAACAGCTATGAAGAATGGAAGTGAAAGGGCCATATTCCCTCCTCAGCCATGACCCTGCACTGGATTAACATTGAGGAGGCTGCAGGGTCAAAGGAGTTCAGGAAAAAGCCTTTGGTAATAAATTATACTGAGATTATGTTCTGTAACCTAACTGCGACACTTCCATCAGCGATTAAAGATCAAGCGTAAAGAGCTCTTAAAAAAATGAAAAGTCATCGTTTCTCCCAGCAAGGAAAGTGTGGCTGAAGATGGATGCGCTTCCCTATGGCTCTGCAGGGCGGATTATTCAGTGTTCTGTACCGGGGCAGCAGTGAGCAGATTACAGCTCTATCTGCAGGTCCTTTTCCTACTGTGCTGGAGGGAAAGCTGGGACCCAAGTGTGTTGCTTTGCCCTTTGTCAGCTTGGAGTCATCTTCACTTCCCAAACAGGAATCCAAACGTGAGCTGCAGAGTGAGCATTCTTAAGAAATAACGGGTAAACATACCGTTTCAGAGAGACAAAAGTTCATTTTTAAAACAGTTTTGGTAGGCAAAGCCAGTTTGCCAGCCCACCCCGCTGCCCGCTGCTGCCTCCAGCACCGTTGATGGAGCATGGCAAATGTCTTGCACAAAACCAAACTGGCCACAAACAGACCGTTAGCCTGATCCAGGCACCCCGTGATGCCAAGGAACATGTGTGACTCAAACCTTTCTCCACTGGAGTGGAGAGGGTGCAGAGGGACTGTAACAAAAAGCGGCTGTTTGTGCAGCAAGAGTCCTTATGCTGGTGCTGGCATTGGCGTAGAATGGAAACATGGGAAGTGTCTGAGGGAAGGAAATGCATGTCAGGATGTCTACAGAGAGGATAGCCTCCATGTTAACGTAGGTGATCGGTAAAACCCCAACCCAGACATTTCATGGACCTCAGTGTGAGTCTCTCTAATTTTAAAAGTCCTTGATTCTGGGCATTCAGGCTCTGGGAGGCGACCTCCACTAGGCTGGGCTGTTTCAGCTTAGGAAATCCCAGCCGTGGTGTGTGGTGGTGTGCAGGGTGCAGTGTGAGCTGCACTGCCCACCGTGACCGGTGGTGATGGACCTGGCCATAGCTGAGACCCAACACACATCTCACCTACAGCACTGGGAGCTTTGAGCAGGAGAAAGGGACCAGCTAGCAGTGACCTGCAGCAAAATATCCAAACCACAGGTCTCCTGAGCCAGCAGCTCTCCTCATGGACATTTGGACTAGTACTTGAAGGTGAGGGGATGTGTTTCAGCTTGGCCCCGTCTCTCTGCTCTGCAGCCTCCCTTCTGCACAATGAAGATAACAATTCCTGCACTGCTCAGGCACACGCTGATGACAAAATCATCCACCAGCACCTCAAACACTGCTGCGCAGAGTTCCAGAGAAGGCCGTACAAAAATAGCATATCTTTTGATCTCCAAACTCGGTTAAATGCAGCCCGCAGATGCAGTAAAATCCTCGAATTGTTCTGTGGGCACAAAAATAGGTTTCTTGTCACTATGACACGAAGCGACAGGATTAGGAAGAAATTTGTTGGTTTTCAGACACTACCAAAAAAGCCAGGAAATTCATTTGGCTTTGAGAGGCAGATTTTTGAGGGGCTGGCCACTCTGCATTTCCTGAGAACGCTCATATTTGGGATTTTTTTCCCCCTTCAAGACATGTCTGTGACCTGTGGAAAGGAGCATGGCTCATGAGCATGCTCACCTGCAGGCCCAGTTCCATGGTTTCTAAGTTTTCATGCCATCTCATCGGTGGTGCAGAGCAGTGCCAGCGGCATGGCACCGTCATCGCGCTTCTCCCACAAAACTTCAGAGCAGATGGCCCCAACGCACTTGGCGATGGTGAATTCTTCTCCATCTCAGCTTCAGCCCTAACCAGCTCCCAAGGCAAGGAGCAGTCTCTCTTCCCAGCAACGGGAAGGGCTGGAGACCCCACAGGCATCCCCCAATGCCGTTTCCAGGCTGTTAATTGGGACACCAGAGCTGCTGTAGCGGGTCTGTATGGGTTCTGTGCATCCCTAGGGACATGGGATCCCCTAATCTATGCAGCAGGAGAGGTCCCGTAAATATTGGAGAGGAAGCTGAGTCTCAGTCCTGCCCCTTCACACAGAGCTGCTCAGAAGGGAACAGTACTGTTTCCTCTAACACGCATAATGCTTTCCCATCTCTAAAATAATGGGGTTACAGCAAATTCAAGTTCTTTACTTCATAGATTTGGGGATTTCCCCCATCTATTTTTAATTTTATCTTCATTTAAATGTGCTCTAACCGAACACCCGGGGGAAGTAACGGGTTGTGTTAAAAGAGAGAAAAGGCTCTGCGCCGCTTCTCTTTTTCTCCAAGCCCTGGGTGATGGTTACCACTACAAAAATAGGAAAAAAACATCCTACACAGAGATCACCTCCCCCCAGCACTCATGGCTGCGTGACACAGAGCTTAAGAACATGAAACACTAGACTCCACGTGGGCAGGACTTGACTAGCAGTCCATCTGCAGAGCAAAGAACTAAAGATAGGGCCCTGCCCTAGCTAGCTTAGTTTTCCAGAGCAGGTGGGATGGTTTTGGGACAGGGGGCGATTTCTGAGAGCTTGTGGACATCAGCGTCTCCTTCTGCAGAGCGAGCTCTTGGGCTGGGTCCCACAGGGCTGCAGAGCCCAGGCCTGAGGATGCAGGGAGGAACGCAGCCGAGGGGTGATGCTGGAGCCGCTTCCCAGCCCTCATGGGGCCTGGGGACCAGCGGCTTGCTGGGAGCTGTGGGTACTGCATGCCCTCAGGAGCCACGGGGGCCTGGGAGGGGGAAGGCAGGCACGCCAAAACTGAAGGGAGAAAGGAGAAAAGGGAAAAGGGAATAGGGGAAAGGAAAACAGAAAAAAAAAAAAAAAGAAAAAGGAAAATGAAAGGGGAAAGGAAAGAGGGAAAAGGAAAAAGGAAAAGGGAAACAAAAAAATGAAAAGGAAAAGGAAAGGGGACAGGAAAAGGGGGGAAAGGAAAAGGAAAAAGGGGAAGGGGAAAGAGGAGGGGAGGGCAGGGGAGGGCAGGGGAGGGAAGGGAAGGGAAGGGAAGGGAAGGGAAGGGAAGGGAAGGGAAGGGAAGGGAAGGGAAGGGAAGGGAAGGGAAGGGAAGGGAAGGGGGAAGAAAAGCGAAGAAAAAGCGAAGAAAAAGCAAAGAAAAGAAAAAAAGAAGAGAAGAGAAGAGAGAAGAAGATAGAAGAGAGAAGAAGAGAGAAGAGAGAAGAAAAGAAAAAAGAAAAGAAAAGAAAAGAAAAGAAAAGAATATTTAAAATAGAAACAAACCCCCAAATTGTTTTTAAAAGACTTAATAAATAACAAAAATAATGCAGCCAGGCGTGGGTGGTCGCACTCGCTGCCCCGTGCGTGGAACCGCCGCCGGGCGGGCCGCCCGGGCGGGGCAGGGTAGGTCGCTGTCTCGGGGGGCCGGTGCGGTGCCGTGCCCTGTGGCGGGGGGTGGGGGGGGGGTGGGGGAGTTCGCGTGGCACCTCCCGCGTGGGGCGGGGCGGGGCGGGCGGACAAAGCCGGGCTGTGTCGGCGGGGCGGGCGGGAGAAAGGAAAAGCAGCGGCGGCGGGAAGCGGAGCAGGTGAGGCAAGCGGCGGGGCTTGTGCCACGCTGGCACCGCGAGTGGGCGGGGGGAGGCCGTGGCGTGCCACGCGTGGGCGGCTTTGTCCGCCGCGGGAGAGCGGATCTCCACGCGGGGGGGACAGGTCGGGGGCTGCGTGGGGCGCCGGCGGCCCCCCCCCCCCGCGGGGCGATCCCTTCACCCGTGGGCAGGTCGTGGCTGCAAGGAGTTTGGGAAGGGAGCGAAGCAGTGGCTACGTGAAAGGAGGAAGCGAGATTTAGCACTGTGACGGTGCTAAAACGGTCTCTTGGCGCGCAGCGAGCGGCGAGGAAGCCAGGAAGATGTCAGGAGTGTCACAATGAGTGGCATCCCCAAGGGGGTAATGAGTATTTAGGGGGCTTTGGGGCTGAGGAGCACATTGATGTGTTTGCTTCGTTGACACGAGTGGTTGAAGAGCAGAAGAGTTGTTTGGCCCCGCGATGTATTGGGTCAAAAGCGGAATTAAAAAACAATAACTGAAATTAATTAATTAAAAAAATTAAAATTAATTATTAAAATTAAAAAATAAATTAAAATTTTAAAAAATCCTTCAATACATAACCAGTTTGCATGTTGTCGCTCTGAGTTGCGAGCGTCCGAAGCAAGTTTTGGTAACCGAGGCTTGAAAGGGAGCTTTTTATTGGGCGTGCTGCCTGGTCAGGAAGCTCCGGGATGAATACATCCCATTCCAGGGAATGCACCCGAAATGAATCAGCATGCTGCATTCACTGGCCGAGCGTGGCAGCTCCTTGGAAGGGTGAGAAAGTACAGGGGGATAGCGATGCCACCTATAGCCATGAGCTCCCTATGCGGTAGTGACACAAGCCAGATTGTGAAAAAAAAAAAAAAAGAAAAATAAATATTACCACTAGTTTTTAACTTTAAACAGCTGCTTCTGATAATTCAAACAATCCTCTAGTGCTTTCTGCAGTGAGTTACAGCCCTTTTTGTACTTTACTTGCTTCCCAAAGGGATGTTTGCTTTTTATCTGCCATCCCAAACTGTGTGGCAAATGAAATGAGGCTAATACCATAAGCTCATAACTTAAGACAGCAAGACATCTAAAGCAGTAAAGGAAGTGAAAACTTTTTACAAGAAATACTGTAGCAATTTTGCTGTGTTTTAAGAGAAGATAAACACTGAGACAGAGGTGACATTTTAGAGTGGAAGAGCAGAACAGTATTTCAAACAAAGTGTTGTACAGCTTAAAGGTTATTTTGCAAGATGCCTTTGCTCTTTCAGAAGATGCTGTCTTTTGAAGTCAAGTGAATGGTGTAAAAACTTCTGCAGGAACAGTGTCACAGGGTAAACCTTTTGGTCAGGGTTTTGATTGCTTCGACAAAGTGCTGAGTATTTAGAAGGACCATCTCAAGGGCATCTTGAGATATTTGTTATTCAACGGCTGTATGAATAGCTGTACGCGGTGTCATGTCAGGATGCCCAGGTCACGGGCCGAATCCTCTCCAAATCCTCGGTGTACGCACGCTCACTCCATCACTTTTCCCTGAGATGCAGGGGCTCCTCCTTCAATCCTTGTTTATCTTTACTCACGTAACTGGAAGTGTGGGGCGGGCCTTCACCCAACCAGTGAGAAGACACAAAGAGCACAAAATGTCTTTGTCTCACACAGGAGATATCTGCAACCACTGCTGAGATTCAATGGCTGCTTGTTAGTAAAACTCTTGCAGTGAAAGTCATCCCCAAAGTGGAGGACAGGAGGGTTATGACCCCTTAGCTCACCTACTGCCATATCCTCTGTGTGCAGTGTTTGATTTATGGGAAGCTCTCTAGCTTCCTAAAGTACTCGAGATTTATGGTCCTGCGACTGGGAGAGTGAAGTCTCATACTGTCCCTAGCAGAGAAACCTGACGGAGATGCTATATAGTCTATTTCAATACAACCAAGGACTTCACAAATGACTAGCAGTTGATAAATTTGACTTTTCCTGAGGGTGATTGTGGTTTATTACAGTTTGCCTCAAATTCAGCCTACAGAATGTGTGAGCTGCTTCAGCTTCACAAGGAGAAAAGGATCAGCTTAGTAAGAGAGGCAGGGAGTCAGGGACAGCAGGGCAATTAACGTTTTGTGGGCTTGGTGTCGATGAGATACCGATACTTTTTGGAGATGTTTCAGAGCCAGGAAAACATGGATATTCTTCAGTAACTTCAGCTTGTGGGGTGTGCTATGGTAGGTTGGTGTAAGTTGTCCAGTTGCCCCATCAGACTATCAGAACATCTGGAGCTGACTATGGTTGGGTCATCTGGGGTGTCTTCTGCTTATTTAAAACTTTTGGCAATTGGCCACTTGCCAGGTACCTGTTCTTCAACGTTAAGTCTTCCCGTAGCGTATTTCTTTCCCTCAGAAGGAGACGGGGCTCCTGTTCCGTCACTTTTGCTCCTCAGGCAGAAGTTTCCTCTCGACACAGGCTGCAGGGACAGCTCACTCGGAAGGACATGGAGTCTTTCTAAACTGCGCGGGAAGTAACCTTGGCATTGATGGTGCAGACTGGTAGTCTGGGGCTGGAGTAGTTATTTCAGCCCTATGATTTCATTTGTAATGGCCTGATGTAGTTTTAGTTGTCTGATATTCCATACCTAAGTCCCCTCTCTGACAATAAAACCCTCGAATTGGGTTTCTTTCAGCTCTGACAAGTCCAAGTGTTCTCAACTATTTGTCCTTGTCTCTTCTGGCCAGTTTGGCACTTTTCTGATATTTTTGACCACTCCTCCAAATGCCAGTGAAATATTTGGAGGAGTTAAAAATCCAGTGACGCCTCCTGCACTCACTCACCCCACTCCACTCCTAAATGGATAATCACTAGAATTCATCATCGGTTGATCTCTGAAAAAAAAGCATTCAGGTGCCTTCAAAATTACTGAAACTTTTACTAAAACATGTAATTGAAATTGACCTTAAAATGGCTTTTATCCTGGTCTTTCTTCTCTTAAACCTTGCAACACTGGAATCTTAAGGCAAGTTTTTAAAAAACAGCTCAATTCCAGAAGAGGGCGAAACATCAGACTAACACAATTAGGTGAGTGGAATGCATTTTTTGCCTCAGGCACCTCTGGAGAGTGATACTATAGCATGTTAAAAACCGTAAGCTGTTGTCTCCTTCAGAGTTGGGCTGGGCCGGTGTTTGCGTGAGACATGGGAGGGAGAACTGCAGCTGGTACAGAAGGCCCGGTGGGGAGAGCGTTGATGGCGTTGCTCTGAGTCACTGGGGGCCCAAAGACCAGCCATTGCGTGATGGCACACGTGATGTTGTTGGGTGAGGTTTACATGGGATCCTGAGCCTTTCATCGCCATTATACATTATTTATTTATTTTTATATATGTCTATGAAGGTCAGTGTTTGGGCTTAGCTCTTTTGAGAATGGCTACAACTGCCAATGTGAAATCCTTGCAGATTCAGCAGGGCTTGGTTTCTCGCTGATGGAAAGGAGAGGTGATTTGGGGAAATCCATGTATGGCTTTTGCATCCTTTTTGTTATGGGGTGGCTGCAGACCCTCCCTGCTGATGTTGTCTACGAAGCCCATCTCAGTGAACTTAAAGACTGAACTCTAAGAGAGCAACAGGTGCTCTAAGGGCAGCAGGAGAGGTTTGAAAAGACACTTCATGGATTGTAAGGAAGAAGCAGTGACTCAGCTTCTCCATTTGGGAAAGTCAGGTGAAGGAAAAAGAGACTGGCAGCAGGGCTAAAGAGAGGGGAGATGAGAATGCAAAACCTGACCTGTGGGGAAAGGATCCAGAAGAGAAGAATGCTCTAGGAAAGCTGTCTGGACAAGCATTTATCATATTGTTATCTAAAGATGCAGTTGGACCTCAGAAGGGTTTCACGTTGCATTTGTCCCCAATGATCTGAACCTTAGCCCCGGCGCGCAGTCGCAGGACAGGCAGGATAAGGGTGCAGGCCTGTTCTGGGAGCACTGCCCAGCGTCAGCAGCCAGCTGCAGGGCTGCCCTGTGCTATTTTTATTATGATTATTATGACTGTGTCCAAAAAGTCTTTTTAAAAGGCTGATGGAAGGCAAGCCTGCTGTCTAACGGAGTCCCTATAGCAAGAACAGGGCTTCAGGTGGGGAAGGTATGCTCAAATCTGAGCAGCAGCTGCTGCCCTAAAGAAGGGACAATGCTTCACAGTGGTCTGCTAAAGATGTCTGATGGTGGTGAAGAGGAGGAGAAGGTGAAAATGTAGCAAAGTTTGTGGGGAGAGCCTTGATGATCCTGGTTGAACGCCTCCTCAGTCCCAGAAGCTCCTGCATCATGTACTGAGGAGGTCTGTGTTCATCCAGCTTCATTCCACTGAACCTTGAATAATTGCAGATTCCAAATTTATCCTATTTAAAGTTTAGGAACAGTTCTAATGCTTTACAGGAACCTAATCTTTAACTCGGTCTCTTCTGAGAATGGATCACCATGTTAATTTTTCACCCTTCTATGAAGAAGCCAGAAGTATTTCTTCAGCAAGGTGATTTCAGATATTGAGTATATCATTTGCTCAAATTTACTCTTTTTTTTTTCCTGAAGGGATAAAATTAGTAGAGTCCTGACACTGGGTAATCTCCATACACATAAATGACAAGCTTTCAGGTTGATCTAATTACCAATGCCAAACCACCTAAAAATAACAAGTTGCCAGAAAATATAAATCCTGCATAGATTTGA
This sequence comes from Chlamydotis macqueenii, assembly GCF_036417535.1. Classification (NCBI taxonomy): domain Eukaryota; kingdom Metazoa; phylum Chordata; class Aves; order Otidiformes; family Otididae; genus Chlamydotis; species Chlamydotis macqueenii. The sequence goes on from NC_141557.1 coordinate 118,682,391, forward strand.
CAAGTGAGAAGGGAGGAAGGATGTAACATGCAGGTCTATCAGCTGTAAGCTTCAGATACCTAAATTGTTTTAATCTAGTACATCTTGATAGAATTGTTGAGACTGGCAAGGAAAAAAGTCTGTCTCTCATTTCACCGCATGGTTTGGTTGTGCAACATCTAGCATGAAATGGCCGAATATCTTCTCAGGCTACTCCTTCCAGAGGAATTTTATTAAAATAAACTTTAATCTGCTAGCCATTTTATGTCCCAATTAATACTGGCTTGAATATGTAGTAGTAACAATCTCTTCAGACAGTTTAAATCACACTGCAAGCAAAGCATGCCAAGTTTTATCAGAGGAAAACAATGCATTTTGTTTGGCTTTACAATATTCAGACTAAGTAGAATTACTGTGAGTAAACTAATTCGTGAAGCTTCAGTGCAATATGGCACTTGAAACTAACCTTGGATCTAATGACTCATCTCTGCTGGCAACGCGGCACACTGTGACGAGCTTACAGTTCTGAATCCAAGAATATTTGCTAGTCAGAGACAAGACCCAGACTAAGAAACAAAACTGAAGCAATAGATGAATACCTCTCTCAATTTCCATCAGAATCTTGAGTTCTTCGTGTCTGATGTTAGTCCAGAAGACATTGTCTTGCAGGAGTACCTGCAAATGCAAATATTTTCTGGCAATGTTTTGGTCTTGTGGATTTGATGACCAAATAAATACATTTCCAAACACCTGTAAATGTTGCCTGCTTTGCTTTGTAAAATTGGAGATGGCTTGTGGGCAGATGGCATGAGCACATCGTTAGTATTAATAGACCTATCCACACAAAAGGAGAACAGGTGACTTCTGTTTGTAATTAAGCTAATCACAGAGGCAGCAGAGAGCTCCTATCATGCCAGGATTACGGCTTCAACTTAACTACTAGACTGAAACAACAGAGGAAATATTTGCCTCGCCATTTGATGCTCCGTACAGCGTTGTGTGCTTTGGGGTTCCCCTGGAGTGGTTAGTGGCCAGGGCAGGACGTCCCACTCGTGCAGCTCTCTTCTGCTTCAACAGGTTAGTCTGCAGGTCTGCTGTAAAGCTAAATAATTTAGTTGTTGCAAACATCAGATCTTTCCCTGCTCTTTGCAGGAGGCTTGGACCAGATGACCTTTAAAGGTCCCTTCCAACCCTAACGATTCTGTGATTCTATTTAAAAACTCTGACATAAATGAAGTGTGCAACATATACAGACTAAGCCTTAAAGCTGTTCATTTATTATTTTTTTTTTTTTCTACCAGCTTTTACATCTTTTTCTTGCAGGTCAGGTTCTCAGCCACTACTAACTGCAGTAACTGCTTAAAGTCAGTTCTATTCCACTTCCCTCAACTCCATTAACCCTTTAAATCCCTCATGACCTGTAGTGTCAATCATAATCATAAGAAATATTTACCAAAAAAAAGAGCAGGAAATTTAGAGATACGAGAGACAGTATCACACATTGGCAGTTGGTTGTGAACATCTTTACGCCTCGTTAGCAAGCTGCAGGAAATTCACTAGGAATATACATTTCTGTAGGGAAAGCAGGGGTTGCAAGGTGCAGCTGAAAAGAGTCAGGGAAATGTCAGAAGAAAACTGCATTTGCTGAAGTTTCGAACAGCAGCTCTAGGTTGGCTGTCTCTTGGAAGACTTTCAAAGTGCAGATTAAATCATTCCAGATGATGACCAAAAAAAAAACTCTGTTAAGAAAACAAAAGAACTGGGCTTTCGGCCATGTCGAGGTGGTTGGTTTGTGCCTCGAAAGAGGGCTGTCTGCGTGAGTGCCCTGTCTTGTACAGTCCCTCTTCAGAGGATTTTTCACATTTACTTGTATTGTGTGTCTCTTTTCCCTTAGCTGCAATCCTGACTTGACCACAAAATTGCCACTACTCCTGGCAGTTTAACTTTCCCCTTTCTCTCTCCAAGGAGCTGGATAGCATCACCGTTTATAGACAGTTATAGAGCAGTTGGGGCTGGAAAGGACCCTAAGGGGTTACTTTGTTCTCACTCCCTTGACCTGAGCACTGAAAGAAGACTACCGTTCCTGGGTGGGCTCGAACCACCAACCTTTCGGTTAATAGCCGAACGCGCTAACCGATTGCGCCACAGAGACTCCAATATCGTGTTGGTGCTTACCTGGCTGGCGTTCGTTCCTGCTTGTGGCTGGCAGTGACGCTTTAACACTGATTCCTTAACCCCTCCTCTCACCAGGCAGAGTCCTGGTTGCTGTTTCACACCTAACTCTCCTTTTCCAGTCTGGGCACGGGTTCGGTGGGAAAAGCAAGGCACTAGGAGAGGGGTATGGCAGAGATTTCCAGGTGAAGCCTTACCCCCAGCCGTCCCATGGAGCCAGAAAGTGCTGTGCCTTACCAAAGAGGAGCAAGAAGCAGTCTCTGTGCGCAGGGATTGAACACGCTGCTTTTATCAAGCCCAGAGCTTTTGATCCAGGGACTAAAACTCAGTCTAAATTTTCCCCTGGGCCTGAGATAGCAGCAGCCAGGCTAATTCTGTGCTTTAAACATTGATGCTTTGCAAAGTATGAGCAGATTCAGAGGAGCTCTTGCAACCATCCTTGCTCGGGAAAGCAAATGTGTTTTTAAGGCTTGCTTTTGCATGGGAGCAGCTGGCAAAAGCAAGGTGACATCAATAGAGATGGGTAAGACTGAAGTGCCTTCTCCATGAGGACTAACCTACTTGCCCTTGCTTGCAGCTGTGTACTCACCTCTCCTCGTTTCAGCTGCTAAAATATGATCTGGTCAACTAAGTTTGTTTCGTCTGGTTGTAATGGCAAGAAGTGTGATTGCTCTTACAGCTGCATGGTACTGTATGTGCCAGTAGGGCAGCAATAAAGCAATTCTGGCAGGCAGTGCAGATGTGCCCTTATAGTTGTAAGAGGTGTTGGTGGTATTCAGAAAACGAGATTATTTTTTTTTTTTAATTTCTTTTCCCATGTGCGAGGTTTATTAGGAGCAAATCTCAGGCACTGAGCATTTTCTGTCTTGATTTTGTTTGCTAGCTGTCACAGATGAGACCACACTCCATTTCACCATTTCATGTTTTAGTATTGGGGTATAGTTACTGCCAGCTGAAACAGCAGATCCGTTAAAAGTTAAAGCATCATCTCTGGCATCTTCCCAGTCCTGTATTTCCAATAGGAGCACAGTTTCAAGCCTCAGAAGAGAGCTGGCTACAGTGAGCACAACACGCTGGCACCCATATCTTCATTTCTGGTTTTGTCAACCTTCTGTGATGTTCCTCCTCCCTGCTCCCACATTTCTGGATTCCCCCACTCTGTCTGGGGGACATCAATCGAAAATAAGTGACAATTCAACCAAGGATGTCAGAGCTGACCTGTTTTTGTCTGTCATTGCTGAAGTGGATAGAGAGGAAGCCTGCCCATGGTACACACCTCTGCTAGAAGACCTCACAGTGGCAGGGAAAAAAATTATCTCATCTCCATCTCGCCCAACTCTGCATTTCAATAGAACTGCTTTCTTTACTCTTTCATGCTATGTTTAATTTGTAAACTTGCCAAGATGTTATCTTTTTTTTTTTTTTCTTCCCAGAATCATCAGACTTTCTGTAAAAGGTGAAATGGCTTTATTGCTTTGGAGAACAGTGCAGAATTTTTGCATTCACCTACAGTGGAGCATGAGATTACAGACTTCCAGCCACAGAAAGGGACACAAGTATTTGTCCTTTTAATAAGGATTTTAAAGGAAAAGATGCTTTGTCTTACTTCTGTACCTCTGCAGGCAATGAAAAGTGAATGCTGTAGTTTATTAAGCAGAATTTCTTATTGCAATGAAGGTGGCTTTTCTCCTCCAGCTGACACCCGAGGAGGAGGAACACAGGTAGTATTAAGCTTATAATTTTATAGTAAAAGTTCAACAAGGATACATGCATTTTAAAGACCAGTTAGCATTTTCAGACAGAAATGACCTGGTTCTGTGCAAAGGGATGAGTGTTCTTCTTGTAATACTTTTTAAAGTTAAGATTTGGTCCAAATCACTAATTCTCCAGAAAATACTTCATATCAAGGTGGAGAAATCACTTCAGCTTAAATACAGGAAATGTTGGGCATAATAGCCGCTACTTGCACAGATCTTGTTAACAAGAACATAATTTCCTAATCACTCCCTTGAAAGCACACCCAGATGATAGAGGCATAGTTGAGCTCCTGCCAAACACCTCAAGAACTCCAGTTTCACACCCAAGCTCCTTCAGGAGTGCCAGGATAACCTCAACTACTCAGTGAAAAAAAAAACCCAACAAAAACCCAAACTTAAGCACTATGCTTATAGTTACTTATACTTTTATTTTTAAATACAGAAAATATCAGTTGGGATAATACAAAAACTTGAGTAAGACACAAGAGTGCAGATACCTAGATGTGTTTGTTTTACACACAAAAGCAACATAGAAATCTACAGGCAATATTGCCTTAATGGCAACATCCTGGTCCATCTCCCCATCTTCCCAAATTAGTTCTTGAGAAAAAAGAAAGTAGACTTTTTTTTTTTTTTTTTTTAAAGGTGTAGAGTGGTTAGAAGGCAGAAGAACAGATTCTACTTTTTACTGGTGGTGGTGCCTCCACAGTGGGGGCATGTGTGTGATTTAACGAGGCATGCAAAGGGCTTTGATCTTGCATTATCTTTGTGATGTACGTGATGAAAACAGGAGCCTTCACTGATGGTGGAGGCTCGTCAACAGGTGATGTGAGTGGTAATTGCTGCAAGTCCACAGATGTGTTGATTTTCAATATAATGCATCTCTAACACAAATAAACACTAAAAGCTGTTAGACTTCCCTCAGGTTGTTACAGCAGTGCTTTTGAAAAGCAGACAACCAAGCAAGCTCACTCACTGCATGTTTGTAGGCCATGTTGCAGGAACAGCAAATATGAGAGACAACTTTAATTGTGTTTATGTGCATTTTTCTCATTAGTTTGTGAAACTGTCAACTAGTTATCTACTTTTTTTTTTTTTTTTTTAAACAGGGCACATGACCAGTTGACAAAATTATTATCTTGCTCCAGAGAAGTTTTTTATAGGCTCTCTGAGTTTCTGGGTGGGGTGAAAGGTGGAGCCAGTCATTTAGCCACACCCATGGTGAAGTTTATAAAAGGAAGTTTTCTAGGTGAAGCTCTTTTCTACTAGTCTATGACAACTGTCAGTTTTACTTAACAGGGTTTTATCTTTTAAAAAAAAAAAAAAAAAAGAAGAAAAAATTGCTACTATGTCAAGGCCTCATAAAGATTCCAATGGTGGGGATGCTCCTCTAAATGCATCATTGAAACAGCGAGGTGTGGTAAGTCATGGAGTCTTCTTTGCTACTTTAGTTTGTTTTTATACGTAATACTTCTGTGTCAGTGTGCTGAGTGTCACTGTAATTCAAAGGTTTGTATTTTCTCTGCTATGTGTAGTTGGAGTTTTGTTCTCTATGGTTTTGTATTCCTGTAACACTAACTGAAATGGAAAAAAACAACCTTAAAAAAACATCCCCAAACTCTAATTAGAGTTTGGAGAGGTTGCTATTTATCAGAGGATGGTCAGGCTTCCAAGATGGATGACTTTGAGGGCTGATTTCCACCACCTGTCCACAAGACTGAGGTTAATGTGGTTGTCATAATTGCGCTGCTGTTCCTAAGTCACACCAATATTAATTTCTCAAGCATACAAATACAAGATATGCTATGCTTTATTGCACAATTGCTGTGACTCAGTCATGACTTTTTGATGCACCCAGGAACCTGCCATCATTTTTGGTTTATACTGTATCACAGTTTCCTTACGTATGCATGCACGTAATTGCTCAGAAGTTATTCTGTTCAGCAGAGGTCTCGTGAGTTACTATGAGTGTCCCTCAATGAGATTAGGCGTTATAAAAGTTTGTTTGCTTTTGAACAGAGGTCTTCATGTGGTTACGATACTTCTGTAGACAGATCTGTGTCAGTTTACAAGATGACTGGGTGAAATCTTTCATAATCGTCAACTGAAGTCAAATGCATTGTATCAAAAAGTGATCATGACAGTGTAGGGTGTGTAGCATGGATGTGTCAAGAATACTGGTCAGCATAAAAAAAAAATACCTGTCTCATTACACTGGTTACCTAGCTTTGGGATTGTTGCTGGTGTAATGATAAAGCAGAATTGTAAGGAATTGGAAAGAGGGCGATAAACCTTGAAAATACTTTTTAGGAGGTCCTTTGACACCTCTGGGAAAATGGAAGAAAGCTTCTTTGAGAGCTTAATAAGTAACCAGAGACAAGTATCTTAAAAGTTAACTTTTTCCTCCAGTTACTCTATCTGTACATAACTAGACTGGAGGGGAATAATAAGTTTTCTCTTGTGAGCATCCTGTTTAGAAGGAGTAGAATTCACTATTACTGTTGGTTTTTGTTTTTTTGTTTTTTTTTTTTTTGTTCATGATGCCCAAAACACGGGAAATAATTTGAGAGTCTCTGGTCTACTAGTTATTTCCCAGAGTATACTCATGTAACTACCAGATGCTACAAAAATAACCAAAGTAATGGTTTGCACAAAACTGATGGTCTTGGTGGGTTCTCTGTTTCAAGCCATAAGCAAAACTGTGAATTAATGTAGCTGGCAAAAAGCTGACTGACAGTCTCTTGGGCAAAATGGTGTGATGTGAGTTGGAGAGGCTCTCAGAGCATTTTGACTTTGTGTGATTAGTAGACATGAGAAAATAAATGCGTCTTGCATTTGAATAGACACAGTTCCACCTTGATAGTGCTGTGGTTTTTCTTTGGAGCTTTTGCTGTTGATACTAAACTTGTAGGATGCTTAACTTGAGCAGTGTGGTCACTTCTGCTTTTTGCCATGTGTTTTTACTGATATGTAACCAATTGTGGCTGTGCTGGATTGTGGTGAAAGGAGTCCTGGTTGACAGCAGAGCCATCTCCTGCAAGGGAGTCCCCTTGGCTTTATCTGCTGCCATTCTTCCGGGAGTTTGACATGCTGCATTCAGATGGTTCATAAGTATTTTTAAGTGCATTGCGTTTATTTTAAGTGCCTGATGTAGATCAAACTCTTAAAAAATAGTTGCTGTTATTTTTTGTTGTATTACTACAGTAAATGGAAGGAAGAGGAAAATACTTTCAATACTGGCAGACAATCCTAGATGTTTCTGCTCTTGGATACATCTGGATGGGTTTTCTGGATCAGGGAGAAAGCTTGAGCTTTTTCAAGTGGGTGATGTAGAACTACTTGCTTTTTGACATCACTGCATAGCTTAATGTGTTTGTAAATTTGGCCACTACTCTAAGCAGGGATTGAAGTGAACTCTGTCATTTTGTGATGTGAAAAGCAATATTCGTGGAATAAAATACTTACTTAGTGTAGTTCGAACACTAACCTGCTGTTCGACACAGATGAGTCAAGGACTACTGACCGTCCTATGGCCAATTACTTACTATATTTGATAAATGTATGTAATTTTTCAAAAGACTATTTTTGAGTAGCCAAACTACAAGCCTAAGGGTGCCATCTTCCTCTCCTGATTTTGATTTCTGGAGCCATGTATGTGCTAAATGCAGGAAGTCTACGAAGATGACTTCTTGGTGGCAAGCTGAGTAATTAAGAGGCAGATGGGCAATGACGATCTCTTAGTGACTTATTTCTTTGAGGTGATGTATGAAGACTGACTCTGCCAACTGAGTTACTCTGACATGGTATTCTGTTAGTCCCTTCACATTTAAATACTTTTGCTATCAGAGATTCAAGCACAAAACTTCAGCCTGTTTGGGTGGATGCTAAAATTATGTCTTGCTCTGGATTCTCCCTCCTTAATTCATGCATGACAACACAAGTGCGTTCAGACCTGAGCTGGGGGAGGGATGTGGAGCAGCTTGCAGGTTTCGCTGCGGGTGAGTGCAGGGGTGGTTGTGGGGAAGGGGCTGGCGTGGGTGGCCTGAGAGGGTCCAGAGGGAGGAGGGAGGTTCTCAGGAGGAGAAGGAGGGCACAGTGGATGGAAAGCAAGAATTTTTTTACAATGGGGCTGGTGGAACACTGGAACAGGTTGCCCAGAGAGGTGGTGGATGCCTCATCCCTGGAAACATTCAAGGCCAGGCTGGATGGGGCTCTGAGCAGCCTGTTCTGGTTGGAGAGGTCCCTGTTTCTTGCATGCGGGTTGGACTAGATGACCTTTAAAGGTCCCTTCCATCCCAAACCATTCTATGATTCTATGAGAGAGGCCCCATCGCAACAGCAGCTTCTGAGTCTATATGCCCATCATAGAATCATAGAATGGTTACAGTTGGAAGGGACCTTCAAAGGTCATCTAGTCCAATCCCCTGCAAGGAGCAGGGACATCCCTGACTAGATCAGGTTGCTCAGAGCCTCATTCAGCCTGGCCTTGAACGTTTCAAGGGATGGGGCCTCCTTTCTGGTCAACCTGTTCCAGTGTTCTACAACTCGCTTCGTAAAAAATTTTTTCCTAATATCTAATCTAAATCTACCCCCCTCTATTGTAAAACCATTACCCCTCGTCCTATTGCAACAGGCCCTACTAAACAGCCTTTCCCCATCTTTCTTGTAGGCCCCTTTGAGGTACTGGAAGACTGCTATCAGGTCTCCCCGGAGCCTCCTCTTCTCCAGGCTGAACAGCCCCAACTCTCTCAGCCTGTCCTCATAAGAGAGGTGCTCCAGCCCTTTTATCATCTTTGTGGCCCTCCTCTGGACCTTCTCCAACTGGTCCATGTCCTTTAAACCTTGCTGGCCTTGCACGGTCTTCAGTGTCTCCCCTTGTTTCCCACCATCTCTTCTGCTACTGCCAAAAAAAAGAGTTTTCTGACTCATGGATGAGGACAGAATTGCATTTTCTGTACATTCCTGGGTCAGCCAGAGTCAGTTTTACCTGTGCCACTGAGAAGTTCCAAGCTGACCCTGCTTAGCTGGGTGCCTTACAGCTTTATGAATCAGCATGCCTCTGTGGAGTCTCCTGTTCAGCTGTGGTTTGTTTAGACTATGGGGTCCTGACATCAGAGACATCTTACAGATGCTAAAAATCACTGCAGTTTCTTTAGTGTGACTGGATTTCCTTAAATAATGCTTTTTCTCAGAGCAGTGTTGTCAGAGGAAAGAGTCAGCTGGCCTCTGCTGCCCTGTTTTAGTCCAACTCAGACCAGGCTGCTGAGTTTAAACAGTAAGCATGTAGACTTCAGTTTTTGCAGTTGTCCACCTGACAGTCATGCAAATAACAACAATTTCTGTAACAAGGAAGAAGCCTGAAGTTCAGCTTCTTTGTGCAAGCCAGAAGGGGAGTCATAAAGGATGTGGTATACAATAAAAACTCTCCTTAGATAACTGGGATCTAAATAACAAACCGAGAGATAAATCTAACTGCTAGTCAGATGTCACTTGGCTTGAGACAATGTTTTTGAGGGGTGTTTGTAAGATGCTTGAAGGCTACATCAGGTAAAGGATGTGATTAGCATCCCGTGTATGATTTTAGGATGATGTATCATTTCTTCTGCAGCAATAATCCTTCACTGGGATGCAGGGACTACAGACAACATGGGATCATGTTAGAAAACCAGACAGAGAAATCCTACGATGGGCTTGTCAAATGACAGGGAACTTATTATGTAGCTGTGGAAAGGACCAACAAGAAACATTTGTCTGACCAATGGCAGTGATATCCCTTGTCTTCCTCTGAAAGGAACGCGTAGCTACTGGTACAGTGTCTGTCCATTAAAACAATGTGACACAGAGGAGCTAATGCTGCTTTGTTACAGTATGCACTGTGTGCTGCTGCAAGAAATTCGAAGTGCTGCCTTCCGCTGTTTGACCGTGAAGATCTTATTCCAAGTTTTATTGAATTCAGTGATATGCAATAAGACATATATAAAATGTTTATGTTATGAAGTATCCTAAATGCATCTATTTAAATCCACTGAGATTGGCGGTCCAGTGTATAGGGCCTCTGAGTTATTTCCTGTGTATGTCCTGCTGTGTAGTATGGTGTTTATCTATGTATTTTTTTTCATGATGACCTCTTCACATTTTATAAGTCAATTCTAAAATGTCAAATTGCAGGAAAAGTTTTGCGCAGAGCAACATCTGAGGTAAAACTGAATGGTATCTCTGACTTTCTCATAGCCCTAAGCATACAGGCTGATCCTGGGAGGTGCTGGCAAGCCCACTCCGAAGTCATCGATGGGAGCTGGGTATCAGCCTGTGTGCTTGCAGAGGGCTGCAGTGGGGCCTGGAGCTGGCCTGAGCTTCATGGGGAAGCCACCCACTCTTCTGTTGTATGAGGATAAGTGAGGTGTTAGAGACTTCCAGCCCACAAAGCTGATTGAATTAGAACATAGAAATACATGTTGGAAGAAAAAGCACTTACCAACAGGAGAGATATCCGGTAGGTGGGATTAAAGCCCTTTAATAATGTATACCTTCCATGCCCTATGTATCCTGTGCAGTAGGGTCCTTCCCTCCTATCTTCTCTAGTTCTCTAATTTTTTTGGCTTCTGAAGCTGAAGAAATTCCATGCTGTCCCTGGGAGAGTTTATTTCCACTTGTTGCTGGGCTTGCCTTTTGGTTCCGATTTCTGGCACGAGCCCAGTACTTTGTTTGGGCATCTCCTGTTGTCCACTTGTGCGTCGTGTTGACGGCAGAGGGGTTTCACTTTCAGCTCCCACTGTGGCGTGCACCCGCAGCTAAGCCCCACAACAGTTAAATAGCTCTGTGTGTGTTTATAAACATGAAAATTCTCTTTCAGTTGGATTCTGTCACTGTGCTACTGGCTGCCTTTCTATTGGTATCAAGCAGAGACAGGCCCACCTCTGGATGTGGACTGCCAAAATGTGTGGCTTTATTCCAAATTAACAAATCGACTGTAAAAGAAGCAGCAACTTATGTTCCTGAATATATTGAGTTCTTAGTGTTGGAAAACTGTTACGCTGGCTTGCACATCCTGTTTTCCTGTGTGGGATAGTAGGGGAAAGAACTCAACACTTCAAACAAGAAAAGGTTGTAAGCATCTCTGTGGACAAAGGAAAGCAGGAGTATTTCCGGGATTAAAAATAGTGCACTTCCCAGTGTAACATCATGTCATGATGTTACATGTCATGAACTACGACACTTGGTTAAAGTTGAGACAGCCTCAGTTGTATTATTCTTTACACATCTTGTATGTCAAAATATATTATCTCGGTCATTTTCATATTCTGAAATTAAACTTCAACATCAATTTGTCATCGAAAAGGAGTAGGAAAGCTGAACCCTGACAGTCTTCTCTGGGATACAGCAGTTTCTCAAAACTGACACATTATGCTGAGGGAGAACAGAATAACACTGAAGTAAAATGATGTGCTCGTGGTCTCGACAGGCAAAAGGCGTTTAGTTTGATAAGGTGCCAAACAGTGTCATTTGAGAGCGTTGCAAAGACTTCCAGCTGTCTTGAGAATGCTAACTAAATATCTGGGTGAATTAGAATTTGTCCCTGTGAATATTTCACCAGCAGTGACCTTGACTGAACTGGTTAATTGAAGCTCAAGTGGAGCTTGTTGCAATTTCCTAATAATATTTTTGACCCAAACCAGCATTTTCCCTCAGCATCCTACCCGACGCTGGAGTGAAGGGTTGTGTTTATACGGAAGCACGGCAGGGCTCTCCTCTCGGCTGCCTCCCAAGCTTGCTGCAGGAGATGCTGCCCGGCTCTGTTGACTCATGTGGAAGGTGTGGCGTGTTTTGACCAGGAATGGAAGGGTGTATGAGAGTCGCAGCAGAGTCTGAGACAGGCCCTGCAGGGAAATCAATCTTATGGGAAAGCGTAGGTTGAATCTTGCATTTTTGCTACGTGAGTTAACAAGCAAGCTGACTACCAAAAAGGGAGGAAAATTGGACTTAGACAATGAGCATACATAAACTGCTTGTCAGCTTCTGAGAGACACCTGCTTTCAGCTGATGCTGGACGCTTCAGCTGCGGATGCTATCTGGCTGCTCATTTGTTCCACAAGTTACTACCTTGATTCACCTTAGGCATGTTCAGTTCAGTAATATCTTGTTACAGGGACTTCCAATAGCTGATTAATCTTGCTGAAAAGTGAAGAGCTTTGTTAAATAAGTGCGTGCTTGGGAAATAAGGATTTCATTTGCAAAAGTTTTATTTAGAGCCCCAAAATGCGTGTTCACATTTGCACACATATTTTATGTCTACACTGTTTATTAAAGCAGTTGTGCATGAAAATATCTGATCGTTGCCATCCTGGGAGCCTTGGGTGCAAAGGGAGTGAGTAGGTTTATGCAAGAGAGAAGGTGTACCAAGCACTTTTTCACAACCCCCGCCCTCCCCCCGCAACCCCCTCCAAAAAAAACCCAGACCCCAAAACTGCTGGAGTTTTGCTTCAAACCTAAGCTAAAAGGCTTTTTCTTCCAGAAGTGAAAAATTGCCCAGTATAGAAGTTCGGTCAACTATAAGGGAAATAATATGCGTATAAATGGCATATAAATCCAAAGAATCCCTTTCTCCAGTTACGTGGTGACTTTTCTTGCTTAGTTTGGACAGCAAACAGAAAACATGAGTGTCTGGGAAAGGCAGTGAGAGAAGTATCTACATTTAAATTGTGTATACTACTGAAATAGTTTAGTGCTCCTCAAAATCAGTACTTAAAGGCAGTGTGCTGAAGGAAAAACTTTCCAGAGCAGAATGTTGTGGAAGTTTACATTCAACCTGATACTGTAGAATAACTTGGAAGCTTCCCAGTTAGTCTTTTTCTAGTGAGCAGAAATTATGCATAGTCTTCAAGTTAGTGGACTGGTCCACTGTATTTTGTGTCTCTTTGTCTGCAGAACAATGTAAAGGAACAATAATTCCTGTGAGCTTTGCAGGGCAGCCTCTTGGAGGAAATACTGCAGCTCAAAAATGCAGCCTAGAAACTTCTGATTTGGTAGGCCTCAAATACAAACTATCCTTTGCGAACAAAGCGACCTTAACTTGAGAGGCTGAAGTTTGACAGCCAACCTTTTGAACCCCTTCCCATCTGATTTGCTGTAATTGTGTAGTATCATAGAGTAACTAAATGAGGTAATAAGCTGTCACTCTTATCTCGTGGTCTGGAATGTTTTCCTTCAACTGGAAGCTCGCAAGCTGTGATCAGGTGGCAATGTTATTGTAACTGAGGGAGTAAAAGGTACTTATGCAGCTTTCAAATACAGTTCTGCTTTGAAGAACCCCTCAGTGACACTCGTTGTTTCCCTTAATATAAAGGAGAGACCCCTTTCTACTTTCCAGCCCTATAAACACTCAAGATCCAAAAAGCTCAGCTGGCTCTCTGCTCCCTTTGTGCTAAGCATTCAGGTTTTGCAGTTTTAGCTCTATTGATTGCTTGTGTGGGGTCATTACCACAATGTGAGTGTCCTCGAGCTTCAGTGCACTTTAGCTTTCCCATTTTGCAGGCGTGATGCAAGGTTGCCCCCATGGGCCGATAGGATCAGAAGCCTGCACTTGTAAAAGGCCTTAGTGAGAATATAAGTGGCTGTTAGGTTTGTCAGTGAGGTTGTGCTACTCTTAGTGACCAGAGCTACTGCTACCTGGGTCAGGTGAGCAACTCAGCACTTACTGTTTTTGAAACATGAATAAATACCAAATAGCATTTCTCTGCCTACTTCCCCGAGGGATCCAATCCTACCAGGATACTCAAGCCATGGTACCTGTGCCGAGTGCAGCAATCACTGGTTGCTTTCCCCTAAAATACGTGCAGAAGCGTATGAAGTGATGGTGTGCCGTTCCTCCGCCTTACAGATGAGAATGGTTGAAGGATTGGCCTAAAACATGAGATACTAATGGGGATCTGCCCCTCAGCATCTTTGGAGAAGGCTTAAAACATGCTTCTTCAAAGAGTTTCATGACCTCCTGGATGTGATTGCATCACTGGGACTACCTGAGCACTTTTCAACACTGATTAAATAATGTAAAAGATTTAACACAGTCCTTTCAGCAGAGATTGGCACCCAGGGATTGTGGATCTGTGGAAAAGTGACTCTTACATATCACCTAGGAAAACTGGATGGTTGGGATTGATTAGGTGAAAATGGGAGGAAAACACTGAAAGTTTTTTGGCTTTTTGGTTTATGACTCAGAGCACATATGGTGATCTATGCAATACAAGTGAGGTGATGCTACACCCTTCAATGTATCTTCATCTGTCATGCCAGCACCTTATCTAATCAGAGGTTCACAGGACATTTCCACAAACTATAGCCTTACAGCCTTCATAGGTTTATACATCTGTAATTGACTGCAAGTAATCCATTCTGCTCACACAAGAGGAGTCCAAGAACTGTTTAACTACTTCATCAGTGCTGTAAAGAGCAAAATTTTGGTTTTTTGGATTTATATATTAGATATTATGTATTATAAATATATTTATGTATTTTACGTTTAGATTCTTAAGGACTGAAATAAAAATCAAGGTACAAGACTTTAGCTGTTTCATTGTCACCACAGATACTGGAATCTATTTTTATATCTTTGAGTCAGTCCCATTTTCCTGTTCAGGAACTTGAGGCAGGGAAAGACACATCACAGCTGTTAAAAGGGCTGAGATGTCTGAAGTGGCAGTCCAGTACCCAAGCGAGGGCTCTCTTTCCTGAGTAAGGCAAGAAGGCAATGAGCAGCCTGCAGTTATGATACTTCTACATGGAATCATTGGATGATGCAGGTTGAAAGAGATCATCTTGTCCAAGTCCTGTTCAAAGCCATCCCAGACAGATTCGGCTGCTCAGGAGCCTGTTGAGCTCTGAATGTCTCAAAGGCATTCAGACTTCCTAGCCTCACTGGACCCAGTGTTCAACCACCCTCATGATGAAAATACTTTTCCTAACATGTAATCGGGATTTGCCCTGTTGAAACTTGCCTGTTGCCTCTTGCAATGTCAATGTGTGCTCCATTTTCTCTACACCCTCCCCTTAGGTAGCTGTGGGTTGCAGTTGAGGCATCCCCCACACCCTAAGCCTTCTCTTCCTCAGACTGGTCAAACTCAACTCTCTCAACCTCTCCTGCATCACATACTTCAGCCCCTTAACTATCTTGGTATAGTAGACTGGGCTCCAGTATGTCTGTCACTGGTTTGTGGCTCCCCAGTACACAGGTACACCACTTCCCCAAGCCTCGAATACTGAGGAATAATCACTGCCCTGGATCTGTAAACCCATCCCAGTGCAGAGCTGTCCTTCTCTACTGTAAGAGCATACTGGGAATCTTTTTCAACTCTTCCACCAAGACCTTCAGGCTTTTTGTTTGTTTGTTTGTTTGTTTTTTCCTCTGAAGTTAGTCTCCAGCTAGCTTGCACCCAGCAAGGTCATTCTCTCCCAGGGGCAAGAATTTGCATACCTGCTTTCCAGACCTGTCCTTGCCTCTTTTCTGGTCTGAAATAGGCGCATGTAGTGACTGTTGCCCTGTTTTAGAGATTATTTTTACTTCCTAAAGAAAGCTACTGAGTTCTGTAACTTAGCAAAGACCACTGGTTGGTAAGCTAGACAACTTGCAGGCATGGCCATGTGCTCATAGCAGAGCAGCGTGTTAGAACAGGGGGTTAGTAGGAGCCTTTATCCCCCTCTGTGTGGCTACCTGACTGATTTTTGCTGATTATTCTCTGATGTGCTTCATTTTCTTCGCTCACTATAAAGACAGATCTGAAAAACGAATCCCACAGTAAAGGGGGATTCAGCCCATCTAATCTCAGGTACCCTGAGTTACCTTCGCTTTTCTCAGGCATATCTAGAAGTGTAAGGGTAACAGTGAAGGCTGCCATTTAAATGTAAGTTACTTCTTGAGTTTAAACATCTGTCTTTTTAAAGTTCTTAAACCAACTCGTTCTTCTAAATATTTTTCTGGTCCCAAAGCTGGTACATTTTATATCCCTGAAGCAGTTCTGAGAGTCCCACAGTTTGCTGCAGCTGGCTGTGTAACACTTCTGTGAAAGTTATCTTTGGGCACTTCCTAGCGTGTTTGTTCAGCAGGCTTGTTTTCAAAGAATGTCAGCTTGGGTAATTTCACATGTTATTATGCCATTGGGACTCCTCGTGTTAAACTTCAGGTTTTACTGTCTTAAAAGAACTCCAGAAAATATCTCGGGTCAGAACAGACACAGATTTTGGGGTTTTGACCTCTGAATGTATACCTTAGTGCTTTTTCCTTGAACCTTCTTTTTAATTATAAGTTGCAGATCAAGTATATAAAAATTCAGCCATTCTACAAAATGAACCATAAAGCTGGTGACAGGAAATGATAAATGTACGGGGGATTGGTGGTGGGTTGACCTGGACCAAAGCAGTTCCTGCTAGGTGTCTTCCACTTGTCTCTTACTCCTTCAATATTGAGCAGGGAAAAGCTGATGTGTGTGCTACCATAGCTCTGTGTACCCACCAGTCTCTAGACCATATCTGAGGCGTTCCTGTATGCTTTTAAGGCTTAATATTCCAGCTCACTCAATGGAGTTGTTCCCCGTACCTGTTTCTGGTCAGCAGTACCAGCCAGTGAGTTCCTGCCTTCCCGGTTGTTCCAACCCAACTGTTGACAGCACCATGCCGTGTACTGAAACAGGAAACTGGCCCGGATTTTTTTTTTTTTTTTAATCTGAAAAAAAAAGGTGTCTTTGAAATTAGATCACTTTCTGTATCTGCTTCGGAGTGGATTGGATTCAGAGTTGCTCCAGCAAAACCGAGGGGCAGCCCAGAGACATAAATAAAGAGCAAGGAGTGCCTTAAGGCTGGAGTGCCTTAAGGAAATATTATTGCCAAATTCTTCATAATTTGAAACCTTAATCAGTGCTGGCTTTTCTTGCCTCGCTATAAAACATATGCATCACTGCAGCATAACTTTATGTTTATAAAGAGGAAAGTACTAAAAAGAAATGTGTTAAGTGATTCCAGCGTATGAAACAAAGCAGAAACTGGATCAACTCGAGTTATTCTTAAGCCAGCTCTATTCTGTAAGATGGTATAGTACCTACCAGAAAAACATGTCAAAATGCATAATGCAAAAGTGCATCAGTAGTAAACTGCAGTCCAATGTGCAAACCACAGACAGGTGCCTAACAAAACTGGTGATTCTGTTGAGTGTAGAAGCCAACAGACACAGGCACTGACAACGCAGGTAGGACAGACTTTCAATTAGTGTGATGGAAATTGAAATGCAGACATCAATGACTCTGAACTAAACTTTAAGGAAAAGCATGCCTCAAATAGGTGAAGGAAGGTTGTTGTCTTGAAAAGGAGCAAAGAGGAAAACAAAACTTCTTGGTTGAAAAGGAGCTAAGTGTAATGTGGCAGCCTGCTGCTAAATGCAAGGAGTGATAAATACACATGCTCATCTGTTCGTCCTATTAGGTCTGCCACCTACTGCTTGATATACTGGCTTGGCATCACTTGTAACGCCAAAAAAAATAGTGTGTCAAATCTGTCACCCTAACTAAAATCATGTGAACTGAGCTCTGTTACACCCTTTCTGGAGCTGGAAGATAATTACCACATCTCAAAAGTTACTGGGCAGGAAGACAGGGAAGGTATTCGTTAATAGGAGGGCAGGTAAACTGCTGCAAAAAGATAGGTGTGTCACAGTGCTGGAGCTTTGAACCCAGCGTGGTCTCCAAGGCATTTGCATCTTGGAAAGTCCAGTTTACAAAAGGTTGAGGAGGGACGGGAGAGGACAACAGAAATGGCAGAAGTTGGTTTACTTGTCTGTGAGGAGAAAAATCTAGTGGCTTCCCGAGCAGGCTTAGGAGAATTCTTATTGAGAAAGGATGCATGGTCTTCCCTACTACATTGTTAAGTAGGGCATGCTTGGATTTACTTTATATGTAAATGACCAGAAAAGATTGGTTGCTTTGTAAATGAGAGGGAGGGAACAGAGTTTTATAAGAAGTCTCTGGGACCTTTTTTCGTGCCAATAAATGACTTGAAATCAGAGCACTGGCAGAGAAGCAGAACCACTGGGACAAAGCTGTGTTTGAAATGGCAAAAGCAAAAGAGGTGGGAAGCTCTATTGTGCGCTTGGTAGCAGCATCTCGCGTCTTCTGGGACTGCCTTCCATGTGAAGCATTCCGGGTCAAACTAGGACATTTCTCATGGGTTTGGAGTTGGAGACAGTGCTAAACTCAGCCCTGTTACTTGATTTCTTTGCTTTGAGTCTTTGTGCCTTTCATATACTGCTGCAGAGCTTGGTCCTGAGTAGGTGCAGGGCGGTTATGCAGGAACAGTGAGACAGCATAGGGCTGGGCTGTTAGTTAACAGTAAGTTGAGAAATCTGCCCAACTGTTATGTGTATTGGGGTTTGTGTTTTGGTTTTTGTGATTCATGCACAGCTCATAAAAACAGCAGTTCTTTCCTTTGACGCTGGAAGCCTTAATCTTTCAGTTCATCTTTTCAACAGGAAAGCATATGTAAATAGTGATACACACTGTTTTCTGATTTACACTCTGAGTTTGTCCACTTCTGTAATTTGTGAAGCTATTCTCCACTCTGTAAATTCCTGGATAGCAGCCACAACGGGTTTGCTTGAATTCTTTCAGTTGCTAAAAATAAGTTGGTTTTGAAGTTGTTTTCTATAACTGCTGAGGATATTTTAAGCAATCATAGGTGACTGTCAGCTTGTATTACAAGTTGTTTTCATGCAACGTCACATTCTCAGCCCTTGGTGAGGTGAGAGGAAAAAAGATTTCTGCAGTATGGTAGATAGCATCCAGTCCACTGAGACACAGTAGCAGAAGACAGGGCTCTGCCCCTACATGGGACATACAGCTCCCTGCGACAAAGTTTTGAAAATATGTCATCAAGTATACTAGAAGGCATTTGGTTTAAATCACCTTAATAACATTCTGTCCTAACTTTTCTCCTCG
This sequence comes from Chlamydotis macqueenii, assembly GCF_036417535.1. Lineage (NCBI taxonomy): Eukaryota > Metazoa > Chordata > Aves > Otidiformes > Otididae > Chlamydotis > Chlamydotis macqueenii. The sequence continues at coordinate 118,701,271 of NC_141557.1, forward strand.
GTCCTTCGAACTAACAGCTATGGATACTGCTTTTCATAGTATGACTGTATGATGTGCTTCTAGAAGCTGTTATATATTGTTTTCTGCAGATTGCCTTTTCTTTACTGTCTTTTTTTACTTAGTTGCTTGGCTTTCAGCTTGCTTTCTCATTTCCCTCTTGCCCAATTCTTGTTTTGTTTGGGTTTTTTCTTTTTACTGAGAGCATTCCCTCAGAATTAAATCAATGTTTTACAGCATTTCAAGGGACCTTGTCATGGAAGCCCCTTCTGTGACAGTTTGTGTGAATAGGTTTAACAGGTTACGAAGTTTCTGGATGTAGCAATAGCTTCCAGAAAACAAGTTCACGGGGAGGAAAAGTATGCACTGAGAGGGAGCAGGTGAAAGCCTCCCAAGACCAAATAAACCCTGAAGAGCAGTGGTCTGCTGAACATCCCAAGATCCCATGAACTCCAAAAGGCAAGAGTCTGCCAAACCGATCCAAGGCCATGTCGTAGTTCAGCCCCGATCGGGACCAGACTACGCAGTCTCTCTCTCGCTCCCCCCACCCTCCGAGAGAATAGGGGGAGATGATATAAGAAAAATGGCTCAAGGTTTGAGATAAGGACGGGGAGAAATCCTTAAAGTTACCGTCATGGGCAAAACAGACTCGACTTGGGGAAAACTATTCATTTATTTCTAAAATTAGCAGGAGAATGAGACAGGGAACAAGATAACCTCCCCCCACCCCTCCCTCTTCCCGGGCTTAACATTATCTCTACTACCTTCCCCTCCCGAGTGGCACGGGGCGGGGAAAGGGAATGAGGGTCGCGGTCAGTTCATCACACTTTGTTTTATGCTGCTGTATCATCGTCAGGGGAAGAACTCCTCGCATTCCTCCTCTGCTCCAGCGTGGGGTCCCTCCCACGGGCCACAGTCCTTCGTGAAACTGCTCCGGCGTGGGTCATCTCTTCCACGGGGTGCAGTCCCTCTAGAACAGCTGTCCCAGCGGGCCCTCCAAGGGCCACAGCCTCCTTCAGGCCTCCACCTGCTCTGGCGTGGGATCCTCCACGGGCTGCAGGTGGATCTCTGCCCCTCCGTGGACCTCCATGGGCTGCAGGGGGACAACCTGCTCCACCATGGTCTTCACCACGAGTTGCAGAGGAATCTTGGCCAGGAGCCGCGTTACTCCTCCCCCTCCTTCTTCACTGACCTTGGTGTCTGCAGCCGTTCCTCACAACAGGCTGGCAGACGCCTCTCAGGATCCTTTTTACATCTTGTTCACTTCCTTCTCATCTCCTCTCCACTTCTTGCAGCTGGGCTGGGCCGAGTTGGGCCCAGTCGGCTGCCCGGCGGGTGGCTGGAGGGTGCGGCCTGCAAGGCCCACGAGGCTCGCGCCTCCCCCTCTCTGCCCCCCGCTCAGCTGCTTCACATCTTCCCTTTTTTTTTTTTCTGTTTTCCCCTTCTTAAATACGTTATCGCAGAGGTGTTATTACAGGACATTCTGCTACCAATTGGCTCGGCCTTGGCCAGCAGTGGGTCCGCCCTAGGCCCGGCCGAGTCCACTAAACAAAGGGGAGCAACTTCTAGCAGTTTCCTACAGAAGCTACCACCTTAGGCCCCCCCTCACTAACAAAACCAGAACAGGCCACCACCAGCACACACTAGCATGAACGGCAGGTTGTGTCTCTTAACTGCATCTGAGAAGCTGGCAAGCATAGGCTCCAGGAATGTAGCGTGGTGAAGCAAGGGACCCCCTTAGGGACTTTTTGAACATCCAACTGGAAACCAGTCCGACCCTCTCCCCCGGCTGGGCGTGGTCTCTTGACTGTTGCTGCAGCAGGGTGACACAAGTTGTTGCAGAAGTGGACTGTAGGAGGGGGGATAACTGAATGCACTGTGGAAATAGTTATCGGCTGTTAGGAAAATCTGCCCAATTCTGTTAACAAAATTTTCTAGTAAATATTGGCCTGTCTCCCCCAACACAATCCCCCCATCAGGGCAACAGATAGTATAATACAAGGAACTTGCAGCTATGTGTAACTTTAAAACATTGAACAAATCATAGTTTCCTGTCTCGAAAAATGCATAATCCTTTTTTCTTACCTGTTTCACTACATGGAATTTTCTGATATTCCTCTTTAAATTGTTGTTAAAGAAATGTGTTCCCCCCCCCCTATTTTAAGGTCTTTTTCATTTTCCAGATCCTCTAGATCTTTAAGATCTTGCTTTTTACCCCTTGACCTTTTTCCTATGTTTACCAGTGTGGAAGGAATAAGCTCTTTAGATGTCTTTGTAGTGATTCTTTAGGAGACAGGAACCTGTTTTAGAATCAGTGCAGCCTCTATGTGTTGCAGAATTCTGAGGAACTGAATTGCGTGTGCTGGTTTATGTAGAGCAGTGATATGATGCCCATGTCTGCAGCTGAGAGCTGTGCATGGCCTGGCATGTAGTGGTAGAAAACATGGCATCCTTTCCTCCCCCTTGTTTTCATTGCATAATTTTATCCCTCCACCCTTCCAAAGAAGACTCTAGCTCCCCATCATTACCTTCCGCGCATCTACTAACTAGGACCTCTACTGCATTCCTTTGTCCACCTAAATTGAATTCCGCCTTAATGATCCGGTGTTTCCTACCACTCCCTTGCCTGGGTGCTGCTCCGGCATCTCAAGCCAGAAGTACAGGTTGAGGTGTTGGCATGGCTTACGGAGCAGGTGGAGCCCTGGCAGTGGTACTGCACACAGCAGCAAGCAAGTGCCAATTACCTCATCTGGCCATAGACATTGCGCTGCTCCCTGTACCATGGGTAAGTACCTGTATGCAGGCAAAAAGTACCTCTATGCAGGCAAAAAGTCAGGAGCTGTTGCTGAGATATATGTGCAGGTCAAACCAAAGAGGTACATCATCATCAGTCGTCAAGTTTTAGGAACCTCTGCTTTGAGAACGTCTGGGTTTTTTTCCCTTTTTAAGACTATACGTATGAAGCTCAGTGTGGCGGTGTTATTCAAATCACTCTGAAACCAAGGTCTGCTTGCTGAAGATGATGAAATAGTTATCTTTGTCTTCAGTATCCATAAATAATGCTCTCTTCAGAAAGCATAGTGTGGAAAACATGCTATTAGCAAAATGAGTCTTGTGCTTCTAAGGGAATCTCCATGTCTCTCCGCTGCTTGTTGCCTGTTAGAAGTTCTGGTCAACACCTTCTGATGCACAATTAGTTCTTCTAACTATTGTTGTAAGAGTGTGCCATTGGAGTAGTTATTGGAGTAGTGCTATTAGATCTCAGCTTAAGTTCAGAGGGGGTCTACTTGAGCAAAAGCCAACATACCATGGTGGATTTGCAGTTCCTTTGCCAATTGGATGCCTGAGGTTTGTCAGCTGTGCTGGAATCACTTTCCACATTAAACAAATGGAGGAAAAAGAGTACATTGAAAAGCAAAGCTTAAGAGGCTTGGAGAGATTCAAAGAAATGAAACAATAACATGTTTAATAGCTAATTCCCATTCTGGTTTGGCTTGAAGGTGGCTTCAGCCTTCCAGTCTGCTCACAGCCTTCCCAAGTTCTCTGCCAGGATGAGTCACAGCTCCTGGAGTTGGGATCCAGTCCTTTAGACAAATCATCTTTTAAGGTCTATTTACTTTTCCTAGATGATAATGAATTGGAGTGAGAATTGCTCTGTGTTTTCATCCTCTTAAAACAAGGTTTATGGTGAATGTAAATTCACCTATGGGAGCTCCTTGTGTCCTGCAGTCCCGATTCAATCGGAACTCCACTGAGATCCTGTTTGGTGTAGTTTCATGCTGTTGTGCACAGATAGACGCCTTTTGGAATACCCCTCCCTGCTGGGCTGTCTCAACTAGTTGACTAGGAATGCAAAACAAGCAATAACCAGAGCCCTGGTGTGACTGTAAACCATTATTTACCTGCTAGGAATGATATTTCCTGCTGACTGAGAAGGTGAATTAAAAAAAAAAACGTAGCCACGTAACTCCAGTATGTAATCCATGGTACAAATTTGAAAGCCATATATGGTTGCTTCTGCCTATGTTTCTGTAGCCTGTAACATAGCACTTGAGAGAATGGAGGTGAGGACAAATCCGGCATTCGCAGGCAGTAGCATCTAGGAACACAGAAGGGATGGGCCGTAATGTGGCTGCTACGAGTGGGCAGCATCATGACTTCATTGCTAAGTGAGGCACTTCAAAGGATTGCCAGCATTTTTCTGTTGTATTGGCAAGAAACATAGGCTTTCCTGAGTATCAGTTCATGTGGTTCTCAATGGTAGATTTTTTTTTTTTCTCCCCCTCTGAAAAGCTGTTCAGGCAAGTGCAGCAAGGCTCCAGTTGCATGACACAACAATCATAACTGATTGCCTGTGCTCCGAGGAAGCCTGCTCAGATGAAGAAACAGCAATGTGCCTGGCAATTATGAATAAACTCTGAATGTAGCACTGCATAAGGGCCCTCATAGATCTGCTACTATATCAGAGGGACATCTGATTGTTGTGCAGATGTGTTAGACACTGAACCATTGTGAACGCAGCTGAATTGGGGTATTGTAATGAAGGACTTCTCCTCTTGTTTCATTTTTAGTATTCAGCTATTGCATCACTGCCCAACCAATACAGACAAAGACCATTCAGTGAGTCTTTTTTTATTATTTTTTTTCCCTGTTTGCTTGTTGAACTAAAGATTTTCATGTTTTCTTTCCAGTACCAAATTGCTGCAAGGAATAGGTCAAGCCGGCAACCAGGGCAAGTGTTTGGATGCTCAAAGTAAGTATGTTTGTGTGTTTGCATGTGTTTGTTACAGTGACAGTGACTGAGGAAGTACCCGAGAACTTGTATTTGATGTCTGTAAGGCAGTAGATAGATAAGCTTGGTTTCTTTGCAACATCTTTGACTGTGTAATTAATAAACTCAAGTAATCAAGAATTATTTGTGAAGCAGAAAGGATGAAAGCTAAAGTAGATGTCACAAAACAGACCTTTTGGAAATAATTTGTTTTTTTACTGGAGTAAGAAGGAAATGTTGGCAGAAAGGAATTAAAAGAGGGAAACTAAAGATGGACAATGAATCTAACTTCTCTCTCCCTCTCTGGAAGCTTTGAGAAATTATATTCTTGCTGCTATCTTGTTTTGGTAAATGTTAGCACTTCTGTGCATTTTTAGTGCTGCCTTGTAATGTTAAGTGGAAGAAGAGCAAACTACACGAAATGCCGTTGTACAGGATTAATAATTAATGTCGGATAAAATTTGGAAGGCCCCATCCCTTTTTTAATTCCCAACTATGCAAGTTTAAATTGCATCCTGCCTGAGCTGGGTGTTAACTTAAACTCTCCAGCCTCCAGCTTGGCACCTGTGAAATCCGCGCAGGGAGTCACCTGGGGAGAGTGGAGAGCTGGATGATACCCGGAGAGAGGAGGCCCACGAGGTGGCAATGTTTAGAAAGCCTTCGGAAAAGACGCGCCTGGAACAGATCTGGGCTTCCTGCGATTGCTGTGGCTCGCTCCCCTTGTATCATTGCTGCTGCATCTATGCTATTAAAGACAAAATCTTCACTGTTGCCAAAATGGAGCGTAAGATACCGAGTGGTGAACCTCCTGTTTGAACAGATTCACTATTGACAGTGCTCACCGTACCATGCTGGATCCTGTACATGACTTTTTCCCTGGACAAGGAATGTGCCGCAGTATTAGTGGTTTGCAATACGGTGTGAGGTTTCTTTATTCGTAGCCAGTGCTGAAAATATGCGTAGCACTGAAATGATGCTAGGGCTGTGTAATGAAGAGCTTTCATTTAAAAACACACCAGTATGTTTCTGCTAATGCTTGAAAAGCTGTTACAGTGTATAAATCCTAGCTTTGGATGTAGGAGGCATTTCAGTTTGTGGTGATACTTTCTGCTTTGTAGTTAAAAGTGAAAAGGGTTGTGTCTCAGCTATTTTAAAGACTTGTTTGACAGTGAAACTAGGGATTTGCTCCAAGTTATTTAATGCCCTGAAAAAAAAAGCTTAAATATTTCTGTAGAAAGATTTCTCCACATACATGATAGACAAGATACTATTCAGGGTAAATTCCATGGGAAATACAAGAACTGCCCATGTTCACTGGCACAGACGCAGGTAAGGAAAAGAGATGGACACTGGAAGAGGGAGAGTTAAACAAGGAGCCACAGAGTTCAGATTCATCAGGCTTTGAGAGAAGAGTTACTTTCACAACAATTAGAAGATATGTAGGGCTTAGGTGCACCTGGAGATTCTCAGGAGAACAACAGTCTATAATTTAGAGCTGAAAGAGGCTTCTGTGCCTCAAGGATGAAGCAATAGCTGTGGACTACAGGAGGCATCTTAAAAGCAAGAACTAGGAAAATACAGCGTCCTCCCCCTGTGGACACACTCCTTCCCATGGAGGTGTGGCAGATGAAAGTGCAGCGGGGCAATGCCCTGTGCTGGGCTGCGGTGGGTTTCAGCTATCGCTTTCTACTCTTGCGTGGAGGAGGTACCACTGTTACAGTCAAGCTTCGTCACTGCGGTTATACTGGTGTTGTCACAAGTACTTTGAAACAACAGGAAATCTAAAAAAAACCTGTGAGCATTGACATGTCAATGGCATGGCCACCAAAAAGACATCTCTAAAAGCAGACCGCATCCTACCTGTCTCATAGGAACTTATCTCACATGTACAGATTTCCTGCAAAAAGTAATGCTCTCCGTGAAGCAACAGACAGCTTCCCAGCATATTCCCTGTGGATTGCTGCTTACTGTGTAGCCTTTCCTCCCAAATCCCTTAGTCCTTATGGCCTATTATCTGTCAAAATAAAGATCTAGCTATCAGCCTTCTAATACCAGAGATTCATTATATTGCGAGAGAATTAGCTGAGCTATTACAATTGCAAAAGCCAAATCCATGTAACATGCTATTATATACTAGTCTTTGCTTGGGAAGCCTTCCAGTTGGGGTTTCGGTGCCTTTGAGCCTGACAAATGGGTGTATTTTTTTTGTGGAGTTAAGTTATATGGACTACAACATGAGGAATGGATGCTGAAACATCCAAGGAATTTTACAGTTCTCACATCGGGCACTCCTGTGTGCGAGATGCAGATAAAGGGGCTTTTGGCAGTTACAATTCCTTGCTTGATGTTTTATCACCAAAACATTTACAATACACCCTAAAGTTAGAAAGCAAGTCTGGTTTCTAGTGGAACATTCGCTTGGGCATTACCTGTTATATTTCAGTAATTGTGAGATAAGGGGAGAGAAAACAAATGTATTAAAAATATGTATATACACATGTATATGAAGTGTGTTTGTATGATGAACTACTAATTCATGAAGTGTTCAGGGGAGCTTTTCTCTTCCCTGCACAGGAATGAGTGTTCTCTGGTCATTGATCCTAAAGGTGCATATAGTTACTTAAAGTGGGCAAACTAAAGAAGGGTTTCCCCTCACTACTTTCTCCCTATCTCTCAGCACTGGTGCAGTATAAAATACTACTTCAAGATAAGTGCACTTTGTTTCCTACCTGGTTCCCCACTGCTTGTTTCCCCAAACTCTCTCTCCCCTTAGTGTTCACGAAAGAAGATCTGACTTCCCTAACGAAGGCACTTTGGACCTTCAGCCAAATGACTTCAATATGAAATAGGTGAGCTTCTGGGCTGAGCGGAGTGTTTCAAAAGCATTTTCATCCTGTGGAAACAACACGAAGTCCCCCAAAATGTAGTAGAGGACATCTGGTTAGGAGTCAGTCCTGCATGGGACACAGCTGCTCTGTAGCTGGTTTCAATCCAACATGAGAAAACTGAAGACCTGAGTGCTGAACCTAAGAAAGCAAAGTTAACTGAAGTGGAATGTTTGTTTATGGCTGTGCGCTCACCAGCCCCGTTCCCTTCTTAACTTAGGAACTGGGTAGCTTGGATAGCCTTTTATGGTGCTGTCTGAAAATATGCTGAACTTTGGGGTGATATTTATTTTTTTTCAGTGCCCAATACTAAGAATTATCCCACAGGACCTCAGCAAAGCAGCTGACTCGTCAGGAACGTAAATTTGGCTTTTCAAAAAGATAACGTGTGGTTTTGTTCAGAGTTAATAATGAGATCCTTTCCAACCCGGAAGCTGTCAACAGCACTAACATACATTCACAGTTACAAAAACACATAGCCTTGTGGTTGGGGGTTTTATTAAATAGAAACCTCATTTTCTACCATAATGAGGAAAAGACACTGTTTTCACACCATTAGTACCTTTTGTGCTCAAAATGTTACAGAAGCCTTTTTTCATTTTATAGACAATATAACTGTTCAGAGGTTACAAAATGTTGCTGCTTCGTGCCATGACTGTTGAAGCCATGACAATATACAATAACATAAAAAAAGAATGGTACCCTTATTTCTAATCGTCTTTTGTTGACTTCTGCATTTTGCCTATCAGTAGTGCTTCACTTAAAAGCTGGAGAATGTTTATTAAAGGATAATTCCAGTAATGATTTGAGTTTTGCTCCAGCAGAAAAAAAAATCCTTTTTTTCTTAAAAAATATTAATCTTTGTCAGATACCTCAAGTATTTATAGTGCAGCCAGATGGTATAAAAATAACTGTGTCATTTTTCAAAGCAGTTTTTAGATTTTATAAATATAACCTTGCAAATGTGAGCAGGACCTACCCTGATTCTGTGCAGTCATCATGAGTCTGCCGTCAGGCTGGATCTGTTAGGAGAACAGAGGATCTTTTTCTTGTAGTCTGTGTCTTGCTAGTCTGTTTGCAATACTGACTGTGAGTGTGATCACTTGCTGATCACTGTAAGCGTAGAATCATAGAATAGTTTGCATTAGAAGGGACCTTTAAAGGTCATCTAGTTCAACCCCCCTGCAAGGAGCAGCGACAACTCCAACCAGGTCAGGTTGCTCAGGGCCCCGTCCAACCTGGCCTTGAATGTTTCCACAGATGGGGCATCCACCACCTCTCTGGGCAACCTGTTCCTGTGTTCCACCACCCTCATTGTAAAAAATGTTTTCCTTATGTCCTCTTTGAATCTACCTCCTTCTACTTTAAAACCATTATCCCTCGTCCTGTCATGACAGGCCCTACTGAAGAGTTTCTCTCCGTCTTTCCTGTAGGCCCTCTTTAGGTACTGGAAGGCTGCTATAAGGTCTCCCCAGAGCCTTCTCTTCTCCAGACTGAACAGCCCCAACTCTCTCAGCCTGTCTTCATAGGAAAGGTGCTCTAGCCCTCTTATCATCTTTGTGGCCCTCCTCTGGACCCTTTCCAACTGGTCCATGTCCTTCTTATGTTGGGGGCTCCAGAGCTGGATGCAGTACTCCAGGTGGGGTCTCACGAGAGTAGAGCAGAGGGGGACAATCACTTCCCTCAACCTGCTGGCCTCACTTCTGATGCAGCCCAGGATGTGGTTGGTGTTCTGGGCTGCAAGCACACATTGCCAGCTCATGCTGAGCTTCTCATCCACCAGCACTCCTAAGTCCTTCTCCTCAGGGCTGCTCTCAATCCATTCTCTGCCCAGCCTGTATTTGTGCCTGGGATTGCCCTGACCCATGTGCAGGACCTTGCATTTAATGTTCAGAAAGTGCTACCAGCAAAGTGGTGAGTAGCCCTAGATTTTGTCTAGGAAAGGAAAGGTGAAGGGAAGAGAGGTGGAGAAAGGAAGGCAGATGGAGAAGTGTGAAAGGAAGATGGGAATAGAAGGTTGGGCTGACTGGCACAGTGGTGACTGCACACAGTGGTGACCCCCAAGTGCTGCTGAGGAATGTGACAAAATACTGTTGTGGGTGTGGTGGGGAGGCATGTGATGCTCAGAGTGCCACGGCCGTGCTCTCATCTGTACTTTCTTCTCTCTGAAGTACGTGCGTCCCTATTCTGTGGTGTGGTAGGCACCACATACCTTACCTGGGTTCCTCTCTGATGCTGCTGCTGAAGTCTGTATCTGCACATCGCGTGCTGGGATGCTGAGCTGTGGTGCTCACGGCCTCCAGCAGCAGGGTAAAATCCAGGGGGCAGGCAGGCTCCCAGACACCCACGGTGCCTGCTAGGAGCCCACGAGTAAAGAAAGACTTGAAAGAGCTCCTTCACATATTACACTTTATTTTAAGGAGAGGAGTACGAGTAAAGAAAGACTTGAAAGAGCTCCTTCACATATTACACTTTATTTTAAGGAGAGGAGTTTGGGGATATTTTGTCATTGTTTCTGGCTTTTCTAGTTTTATTCTTTTTTTTTTTTTTTTTATTAACCCAATTATCAGCATTTTCCAATATTTCTCTGCAATCACTGGGGCTGGAAACTTCAGTTTCCATTCACTAACTGTGGGGGTTCTTATATAATTAAGTTGCTCCATGTTCTGCAGCTTTCAGAAAATCACCCTGCATATTGAGTCACGGTAGAGTGTGAGTCGCTGGCAACGCACAGCACGCTAGTGAGGTCAGGTGGAAGCAACATGCATTTAACTTTATAGGTTGTCCTTACAGTGAAAATATTACTTATCCTAATGGCTTCTTCAGCCTCCTTAGAGACTTGTTTAGCCTTAGGTAGAGTGTGGGAAGGCCATTGTTGTGTGCATTGCTGTTGCATTACAATACAAGGTGGCAAAATTAGAGGTTTTCAGTGTCCTGGGACCTAGTCATTTGTTGCCCTTGATATATTTTCTCTGTTGTTAACTCAGGGCTTGCACTCAAGCCCAAATGTTATAATTATCTGTATTGCCTTGCACTTATGCGCAGGCAGGGTTGATGCATCCAGCTTGAGCCTTGAAAGCCTCGGCTGGAGATCCGCCACCCAAGCGTGCATGGCCGCAGCCCCTGTTGAAAATCCTCTCTGGAGTGATCAGTTAGGCCAGGTAGATGTCACAGTTAACGTTCAGTGTGGAGAGCACCAGTTCTACTTCTCTAGTAATAGCCGTCCCTCATAGAAGGAGGCTGGCAGTGCCCCCACATTAAGGTTTACACCATGGCTTCCGTTAGAGCTTCATCCTCTTACACAAGGCCTGGATTTGGCTCACCGCTCATGACCTGAGCGGGCTGCGTGGGATAAACGCCTTCTGAACAGCACTGCAGGAAACACCCTTACGGTATATCGTACATTTTCAAAAGAGTAATTGGTCGTCATCTTGGGTCTGTGGAAAACAACAATATTGACTGCACACAAGTATTTTCAGTCTTGATCTGATTTCATAGGTAGGATTTTTTTTTTTGTCTAATTTAAGAGGCTTCATGTAATCACTCCTTTAAATCTACAGCTTATGTTTGACAAGTGGGTCATTGGTTAATGGAAGCAAGTAAATCCAGCTGTTTATCTTTCCAGTAAAACCATGCACTTTCTGTATGCTCTTGTCTGCTCAGAATGGAGATGTGTACATTTTTAATGGCACTCCCTCTATTTTAGAGTAGGACTATGAAAATATTATTATTACATTTCTTCTGTTCCCTACATTTAAATAAAATAAAACTCACAGTAGTACTTCAGCTGGTATCGTATTTGATCCGCAAATTTATGGCAGCAGTTGTGGTACTACTAATTTAATTACTAGGTCTGATTTTAAAAAGGTGTTAATTTGATTTTATAAGAAAAATTTACTGTTGTACATTGCTTGCAAGTTTTCTTGCTTCCTCACTTCTTCTCCCCAAGCCCCAGTATCTCTATATGTTGATGTTAGCAGGTGCACCTTCCACTAAAGCAGACCAGCAGTAGCTTTCTGCCAACTAGCTTTGCCTCTTAACAACCAGACAAGGACTTTTTTTGGCTAATTTGAAATTTCAGGATTTCAGAAAGTGCTTGGTAAGCTTTCTGTAGGGTGCTAGTATCTAAATAAAGTACTTGCAGTACCAGGTTAATAAAGGGCTCAAAGCATTCGTTTTCTAATATGTCAAGCTCCAAAAGTCCTCCTAGGGAATGCCGGTCAGCGAGAGAAGATTCCTGACACAGTTTGCAATTTTTTATTTATTTTTTTTATTTATTTCACGTTACTAACATAACTGTAATCTAGTTAAAGCTATCTGTGAAAATTATTTTTCCCCTTCATTTGAAAGCTATTTGTTAATAGACTTTGAATAAACACTAAGATGATATAATACACATCAACTGTTGCCTTTGGAAAAAGTTGGTTTTCTGTTAATAAATGAGAAAACTAGAATCTTGTGATTAGTAATGCTATTGTGTAAAGAACAGTTTCTTGCTCCTAAATGCTCTAGCATTTGCATGTAGTAACTATTACTTACAAGTGTGTTAAAGCTCTAAATACTTAAGAGCAAGCTAAAAAACTTGTGTGTAAGGAATTACCAGAAAGTAAAAAACAGAGTGCCTCAGATGCTTGCATTTGGCCCGTAAAGAGCCTGAAATAACTAAGAGCAAGGTCTACTTGAACGGTAAGACAAATTGCTATTAAAATTGTGTATATGTGTAGTTCATACATTCGTTCTAGCCCAAAGAGGAAGAACTCCTTGATTTCTCTGTGAGCTACTGATGGAAAATAAATCCTTGCAACCTAGTTTTTCAGAGATGCTGGGATGCCTCAGGGATTTCAGCTCTTTAGTGTGTTAATGGTGGCAATGTGTCACAGGAGGTGTGCGAATCCTGGGTGTTATGCAGCTCTCAAATACAGGTGTCACTTCTTGGGATGGCTGCCTGTGAATGTGCATACACCTTAACAGGCAAGTACTGAAGCACATTCCTCTCAGCCTGGACAAAATGAGATGTAATTAGCTAATGACAGTATGTGAGCTGGACAATAGGCATGCTGGGGACTTTGAGGGAAGGAAATAAATTTGACCCAGGTTCTCTGCAGGTGGCTCATGAAGGAAAGTGGAAACTGCCCAAGTGTTACAAAGAATTATGCCTGAAAAAGGAAGGGTGAAAAAGAATGGGAGAAAGAACAATGGGGTAACCTCAGGTGTGGAAGAAATCCTGAGATAAAAGGGAAGAGACACTCATCTAGTTGTAGCAATGGAGACGAGGGATAGGATTTGCATAGCTGCAAATACTGGATTTGCAGAGCTGGAAGTACTGTATGGATCAGGAAGCCAACCATGGAGGAAAGGATGGGGACCCACCGTAGCGGTGCTGAGGGGAAGCAGGGGAAGCTTGCGCAGACTTGTGACAATGTGTGTTTTGAGGAAGCTGATCACACCAGTGGGGCCTGCTTCTGTGCTGGTAAAATGTGGAAAGCAGACAGAAGTTAGTTTTTGTAAAATGCTGTGAATGTCCCAGATAAAAAGCAGTTGCCAAGAGAAAGGGGCAGGCAGCATACAAACACAAAAGTACACCGCTTTCTGTGTGATTTCTTGGCATTCGCTAATTTGATGGGCATGTAAGACACATTTGCTTTGGGAGAAAATGATTTGTAGCACGCTGGAAGGACATGAGGAAACTGTATAGAGTATTTTGCAGCAAGGCACCGGATTCTTCAGCCAGGGCTTGCAATCGCAGAACCTCACACACTAATGAATGACTTGGCAGTGTGATTTTGATCCCGGTCAGACATGAATGCGCTCTGTATTTCTTTCACATTGGCTAGAGTATGTAATAATGTTTGTGTTGGCTTTTTGCTGGGTGTGGGAGGATAGACATTTAATTGACAGTTTCCTGGGACAAAGTAACCCCTTCAAACCTTGGTTTGTAATGATCCAACACTTTCTGTCAGCTGGTTGAAGCATTTTTGATGCAGTAGTAGGTATCCAAAAACTTAATTGATCATCTGCTGGAACCATTACTTTCTTGTGCCAGCCTTCTTTTTAGCAGTGGTGAGCATTTCTGTCAGTTTGGTAAATGTTGACAAATGTAGTGTTCCTTGTGATGGGTTGTAAGCTGTGCAAGCTTCACATTCTCAGGATCTGTAATGCTGATACCAGACAAGGTGCAACACTGTATGCTGAACAAATCTTAGCCAATAATAATTCCAAAGCATTTAAACTTCTCCTCCTTCTGTTATATGCAGGTATCGGATAGTTATGTGGAGCATTAAATTACTTGGATAACACATGCAAATCAAATGGCTATCAGCTTCGAAACACTTGTTGTACAATAGGAACACAGAACCATTGATCTCAAGAGCCATTATTAACTGTTCTTGAATTCCTAGCATGAAACATGAATGCCAAATCTGGTTTTCAAGCAGAGTAATGTAACAAGTTATGTTGAAAGTTGTAATCTACCAATAAAGGTATCACTTCGATGTGGGATACAGTCATATCAGATTTTCACATTAGAAACTTCTGCCTTTGACAAATGCTGTTGCAAAGCTGCTCATTTGTCCTCCTCCTTACCCCAATGTGCTTTTATGAAGTATATCATTAGACTTTAAATGCCTTCGAAGTGTATTGCTCATATTTTCAGCATAGAACAGTAAGAAGGAACATCAGAGATAGATTCTCCACTCCTACCTGTTTTTTTCTTCCTCCTGCATCTTTCCAGATATCCCTCTCTAGCCCCAAGAAAGCCAAAGATTTCTCAACAGATGAAAATATATAAGAAATGCTAGACTTTTCTTCTCTCTCACGTTTCCAAACCCTTCCAGACTTTTACCATTTATAACTTGTTTCATTGGTTTTGCTTAGGATATGAATGCCTGAAGCTCTGACTTTTTCCAGTGCTAACAGTCATAAGCTGTACTGTATGGAAACTTCAAAATCCCAAATTGCTCTCTTCTGCAACAGTAATCTCACTTTCATTTAATTAAGGTTTTGTCATTCTCTGAAAAAGTCTAGGAATCCAGATTACCTGAAAGTTTTGAGTGGTTTTGGTTCGGCTCTTCATAGTCTTTACATCTGAACTCTGACAAAAACAAGCCAAGAAAGCTAGTTAACACCTCAGTGTGAATGGAAGTGGCAACGGTAAATCTAGAACAGCTCCAGCCAAATAATTCCATGTAAATGCACATGAATTGAGCCATGAGTCAGCCTCCTGCCTCAATTCCTTTCAATCAGTATTAAAGGCAGAGTGAGACAGAGGAGCTGTTACTTCAAGTATTTATTGATCACAGCCTCCCTTTAGAGGTTTTCAGATGCAAGCAGCTCCCCAAGGTGTGCCTGAAACTCTGCTCTAGCCCAGTGGATCACAGAATCATAGAACAGTTAGGGTTGGAAGGGACCTTTAAAGGTCATCTAGTCCAGCCCCCCTGCAAGGAGTGGGGACATCTCCAACCAGATCAGGTTGCTCAGAGCCCCGTCCGACCTGGTCTGGATGTCACTGAACACAAATGTGACAGACATTAAAGAATTTTAGTTTGGTTTGGAGTTAATGGAAGCAAAAATTTCTTCTCTTTGGAACCATCCTTCACTGAGTGTCTCCTGCTTTCGCTGGAGCTTTTTGTTATGTAGAAAGTGTTGGATAAAAGTGTTTGGGATATTCGGTGTGAACTTCTTGTGTTTTAAGTACAGAATCCTTTGATGTATACTGGAGAGTGCTTCTTTTTAAATAGGAATTTATTTTTTTTCTTTAAAACAGCTGGATTTGTCTAAACCCTGAAAGGCTTGGATTTAATAAATGTCCACTAAACTTATTTATTAATTTTTATCTAATAATTAATATTAAAAGTATGTAACTAGTCTTAAAATATCTCTTCTATGCAAGGGTTTCTGAAATCCTGTTTCTGTGAACAAAAAAAAAAAATCCTGGTTTTGTAGAGAGTATTTGAATCTTGAAATAATCCTCTGATTTCTATTTGATTTCTACAGTAAGGATAAAAGGTAGCTGCTGCCTTTTTGAAGAAAAATACACGCAAGCTGTGGCTCTTCAAGACCTCTCTCTTTCGTGGAGAATTCATACGCTAATGGTCAAATTGGATTTACAGCTTATTAGGCTAAATTTTCAAGAATGCTTAGCTGACAAAGACTCCAACTTTTATTTTACTCTTCCTTACAGGCAGAGAACGCTTCTTAAAATATGAAATGTGACCTCTGAAATATAAATATGTCCATATATTTAAAAATAGACTTGAATTACCTCATAGGGATGTGGTCCATGCATATTGTGTAATTGGGACAGCCGTCTCTTTCTTTCTTTCTCTTTCTCTGTCTCTCTCCAGGGAAGGCAAACAATCAAGACTTTGCTTAAAGTGGCAGCACTGTAATCCCCAAGGGTGGGAAGCTCATTCTTTATCTACAGGATGTCTGGAGTGATAAGTAGCTGTTTTAATAAAACTCATGCAGTGTTTCTTTGTCCTGACAAAATTATCATCTGCTGTTTGGTACGGTGAGCGTAAATGCAATGTGCCCTGAAATTTAAAGTGTAAGAATCAAGTAATGGGATGGAGGTGGGAGAATATAATCAGTGCCATGTAAACAACAACAACAGAAAAATCTATAAAGTTCTAGTTTTGAATTTTCACTTGAAGTGATTTTTATGTCACAGTGGGAGCTTTTCTTTGGGCTGGTCATTGCAGTTGGCGCTATGTCAGTGAAATGGCAAATATGAGTTCTTCTGCGTAACCCAGGTCAGCTTGAAACTTATCATACACCACATCATATCTGATACACGTGCCCTGTGTTAACAACGTTGCTGTTGCTAATTTCTTTATGGATGTTTCTGTATAATACCTTGCCATTACATGTTAGAACTGTGCACTAATTTAGGCTGGTGCAAGCCAGTGCTCTCTAACAGACATGCAGTTGCAGATACCTTATTTGTCCTTCCTGTAGATAACATGCAAATCTAGATCTCCTCAGGCTTCTGGTTTTAGTTTATTAAATAAAACTTTTATTCAAAGTGTATACTAACAGAAATTAGGCTGAATCTGAAGCAGCCTTATTAAGTATGCTCATGGTTATATCCATCTTACTGAATTTACTCATGCTGGAAATAAAACATGTCTATGTACCTTAATGTACTGGGGCTTCCTTGAACAAGCAAGATATGCCCAAGACTTAGCAGAGTAACTTTTTTTTTTTGCTCTTCCCAAACTTTCTTCCTGCTTTGTTTTATTCACTTATTTTCGAATCTAAACACTGTTGGCCAACTCCTTCAGGGAGAGCCTGTTTCTGCACAGGTTTTTGATAAACACACACACTTGAGCGCTAGAAATAACTTTGATTTTGCTCTGCAGTGTGTAAATCTGTTGCTTTGCAGAATTTTGTTAGTCTTCATCCTAATAAACGGAGACAACGAGAATAGTTAAGTTAGGAAAGCAGACTACTTTGATCAGGACTGCTGCTTTACAGAAGTTGTTGCTACCTTCTGTTTGTTTGCTTGCCTGAAATTAGGTTTTTCTCATTCTCTTTCCCAGAGGAAAAACTGCACTCGGGGCAGGAGTGTTCATGAAACACCGCTGAAAAGTGAATACATAGGCCAAAATAATTATACTTGCGTGGTATTTGCTGTAGTTTGACATTGTAGTGGAGGTTTATTCTAAGGGTAGTGCAAGAAATATCACACTGATTCCTTTACGAACTTGAACGTGAGCAGAGATGTCAGAGATGAGGAATGCTGATTGACCACTTTAGGGTTAAATGTGTTTTTCTTGATCTCACTCCTTATCCCCTTCCCCCTCCCACCCGAAGCTATCCAAGCAGTGGGGAATTTCTGCAATCATTAAGTGTATTTATACTTTGGCTATGTCACATACAAAGCTCCCTAAAACTGTGTTTGTTTTTTTAATCTTCTGACACATATATCAGCAGAAGGCTCTAGCACAGTCGTCACCTCTGTTTTCAGAGGCTGTGCATTGGTCACTTCTTATCAGCGTTAAAATACTGATAATTTATTTCCACATTAACTGCCTAGTGTAAAATTCTGGCCTGAGCATGCCTGAGCTCTTTCTAACACTGCGTTTTTGGCTTTTAGGGGATTTCACACTCGGGCATTATAAATTACACTGCATTTTTACTGCAGTAAGTGAGGCCTAGAGCAAGTAAGCAAATAAGAGGGGAACTGAAAACGAAAGCTCTGAGGAGGAAGGAGCAGCCAGATTTTGGAGAATGACGTTTATGCCTGTTGCGGTGCTTGCTCTACCCAGTTCACCACAGCAGAAATCAAAGTACTGAAACCCGTGTGTTGGGGTAGGGTGGTGTCTTTTGCATCTTCAACATGCCTGGGACTTGCCGTATTCTCCAGGATACAGTAGGATCACCTCAAAGCCAAAGTCAGGTGGGACATGAGGAACAGCAGGCTAATGTAGCATGGGAGAAGGTTGTCCTGAGAGGATATGACATCTCCATCCTTGGAGATTTTCAAGATTTGGCTAGACTGTGATCATGTCACCAAACATGACCTGATCTCACGTTGGCAATGATCCTGCTCTGAGGGGGAGATTGGACTGGATGACCTCCAAAGGTCCCTTCCAGCTGTTGCTTCTGTGGTTCTCAGTGCTTGAAGATCTATTACATCGGGTTTTGTAATTCCACCCTTCAGCTTTAATTGCTTTCCTGTCTCTTTGCTTTGCTTAGTGTGCATATCACCTGTGAGTACTAGATTTCAGAACTTTCAACATACCATAGGTGGGATTTTTTTTTTAATCAACACCATGCTGACCTTTTATTCTTCAAACTGCTTTAGTGTTTGTATGCCTACTGTGTGTACAATCTGTAAAGGCAGCACAGATGCACAGGCACCAAATAATAGCAACAGGTTCCTCTTTCTTGTTCTGTGTCCCTGGATCTACGTCTAAGACCTCTTTGCTCAGAATGATGCAAGTAGAAAAAAAAAGCTGGTGGCTTCCTGCCCGTAAAGCTGTGTCATGTTCGTGAGCCATGCACTGCTCAGAAACAGGGGGGTAAGCAGAGAGAATGCCATGTGTATGGAATCCATATTGTGCCCTGTGCCTCCCAGGCTGTGCTGGATCAAATGAAGCAGCATCTACCTTCTGAAAACCAGTGCCATGCTTCTTTTGCTGGGGCCTGGCTCAGCCTTTGTAAAGGTAAGGTACCGCATTGAGGCAGCGTGTGTTCCCTGACCTGGAATCTTAATGCAAAGGCAAGAAGGGGCTGAAGCAAAGCTGCTGTGCTGTCCTCGCCTGCACTTGTCTCCTGTAGCTTTGCCAGTATGAGTTTTAAACGGTTTTGGAGACTTAGTAAAGAAGCTTCTGTTTTTTGCCACTGGTGAAGAAATAAAAATATTTTTACAAGCTAGGGTAGCAGAGTATTTTACTGCTCGCTGCCTAGCAGAGCAGGTAGGGTTATGTCTGGCCACTAAAGACCTGCTATAGATTATTTTTATACTCTGTCACCATGTAGCATTTCTGGCTTTTCCATGCTCTTGAGTGTTACTAAGAAACTTACTGCCCCTTTGAGTAGAATGTATTTTGTTGCTTGCTTTAAAAAAGACTCAAAGGCAACCTTCTCCAGTAGGTTTACTGTTGCCAGATGAATGGAACATTTTTCAATAAAATTTGTCAACTGCAAGTGGTGGTAGGTTGGTTACTGAAAGCAAAACTTGAGTATATTTGAAAACCTGGCAGAAAGAATAAATAAAACCTGTCTTGGTTTTCAGAGGACCATGGCAAATTGGCAGACTAATTTGAGTTTTGTTAGAGATTGCTCTGTGCATGTGCGTGTTAATGTCTACATCTGATTTAAATCCAAGTAGTTTCTCATCGGTCCAAGTGCTGTGCAGTTGGTGTTTAGTTACTGGTTGTATTCACCTCACAAGCTCTCTGTGGATCCAGAGACTAGGTCATGAGCATACTCATGTAAACTAAGCTTTCAGAAAACTATATTTTCAGTCTCAAAGGTTAAAGATTACTTAAAACTTTGTCAAATCACTTTCTTTGTGCAGAAAAATATCTGACATATAAATCAATTAAACTTCAGAATTTTTTAGTTTTATTACAATATTAGCACGTGCCTCTGGGAACATACTAGAAATACTCATATTGCCTCCATTCGATCAGCTGCTTTAAAACTCATTTTAAAAGAAAGTTAGATTTGGGGGTGCTTTTTTATTCTTTTTTTTTTTAAAAGATGTTGGGAGATCTACCTGAGCATTTGTTGCTCTTTGGCATCTGACAGCCTTGTGGTCATACAGAGCGGTTTGGAGACTCTGCCCATAGTCCCTCTTGCTGGTTTCAGTTTAGCGAAAACAATTTGTAAACAGCTGGATAGTTTGTTTTTCTAATGTGGTAAACATGTGAGGTTTGATCCTCTTTTGCAACAGGAGGGTAGGTTTTGCCGTGGTGAAGTTCAGATCTGCTTCTGAGGAGATGACCAGCATTACTCTGTGGTTAATGTAGAACTTTGAAGGATGTTGCTGTTTAGGCAAGAGGAGATAGGGAGAAATCAGAGAGATATGCAGAGGGAAACGGACCTGGGGGGGGGGGAGCGGGGGAGGATAAGAAACCCTTTTAAATGAAGGGGAGGAAGAGATGAGGGGTCGTGTGAACGGTGGTGCTAACAGAGCTGGCAGTGCCAGCAGTTCAGTGCTACTGCCTTGGCCGGTTTTTTCCTTTCTTGTTTCTGACCCAAGCAAGATTTTAAAGGAGATGCCATCAAATGGTTCCTCTGTGTGAGCCTGAGAGCAGGAGAAGGCTGGAAATGTGCAGTGCAGCTTGCCAGGTGTTTTACTGAGCTTTCTAGTGAAGCTGCGAGGGCGTAAGGTATAGAGCTGGGTCACTTGGCCAGCCTGGAAATCCAGGCAGAGTAGCGGACACAGGAACGGGAAAAAAAACCAAACCAAAACAAAAAAAAAACCAACAAAAAGAGTAGCATCAATGAATTTAGACCTTCTTATGGTGGTTTTGTTTTCTGTTTGTTAGTTTGTTTGTTGTTTTGATTTTTGGTTTGTTTTTTTTTATGGTTAGGAGTCTGTGATTTCTGACAGCCTTGCATTCTCCTACCGTTTCATGCTTAGGCAATTTTTTTTTTTTTTTAATCAAACACAGAACTTGTTGTTATTGGCGGTGGGGCCGGCGGAGGAGGGCCGGCTTTGTGCAGCGGCGATGGCCGTTACCCCCGGCACACCGGGGTGGGGGCTCGTTGGGTGCCAATGGCCCCCAAACCTGGGCCCGAAATGGCTCCCTTGTGTCAGGGGAAGGCGGGTGACGGTGGGGTGACGGGGAGGTATCGGACTTCGGGGTCTCGGTTGTTCTTGTAACACCGGGGCGAAATCGTAGCTGCCGTTGTCACGGAGGAGAGGTGGTTTCCCCTCCCCGCTGCCGGCGGGGACAAGGACGTGTTTCAGTCCCGCCCACGAGTGCGGGGACACGCGCGGAGGAGGCGGGATCGCGGCGAGGCCACCGGGGCTGCCCCCAGCCCTTTGTCCGCCGGCATCGGGGCCTCGGGCCGGACCCGGGGGTGTCGTCGTCCCCGTGTCCTCCCCCCCATAGTCCCGCACAGGCGGGGCGGGCGGCTCTTTGTGTGGGGGCGCGGGGCGGAGCGGGGCTGGCGCGGCGGGAGGGAGGCGAGGCGCGGAGTCGGCCGGTTGCCATGGCGAGGGGCGGTCACGTGGGGCGGCGGCGGGGCTGACGTGCGGGGCGGGGCGGTGCGGCGCGGCTCGGGCGGGCGGGCGAGGGAGAGTCGGCGGCCGCCACCTTCCGCACCACCACCGCTACCAGCAGCGCGGGGCTCTGCGGAGCCGCGGCAGCGCCAATGCCCGGACCGACCCAAGCCCTGTCCCCAAATGGCGAGAACAACAACGACATCATCCAGGATAACGGGACCATCATCCCCTTCAGGAAGCACACGGTGCGGGGGGAGCGCTCCTACAGGTACGGCGGCGGCGGGGCGGGGGGGGGGGGGCTGCAGCCCAGGGGGCGGTTGCATAAGGCGGGCGGGATGCAGTACCCCCCCGCATCCTGGCCCCGCAGGAGCGGGAGGACGGGGGCTGCGGTGGCGCTGGTATTGTCCTGCTGGAGAGCGCTTGGTGAATAGGCGGGATGTCTGCGGGGGCTCGGCGCTGCCGGGCGGAAGAAAGGCGGTCAAAAATAATAATAAAAAAAAAAATTAAAGAAGGAGGGGAGAAAAAAAAAAAAAGGAAGGAGGGAGCGAACCCCGCGCAAGCAGCCAGCTCCCCCCGAGAAGCGCCGCAGCAGCTCGCTGCGGATCTGGGAGGCGGCGGCGGGCGGGGATGGCGGGGAGCGGGCAGCCCCTGCCCGGCCGGGAGACACCGCACCGGGCATCGGGCACTGCCCGGGGGGGGCGGGCCGGGGGGCCCCTCCCCCAGCACACCGGGCCGGGGGTGACAGCGACACCCCCGCGCTTATCGGGGCGGGAGTGACAGCCCCTTCCCCCGCCCCGGTGCTTGGGAGGGGGCTCCATCCACACCCCCAGCGGCCGGACCCAGCCCCGTTTTCTAATTTTATAATTTTTCATACTGGAAGCGGGGGTGGGGGGGCACGTCCTTTGTCGCAATTGTAGGCATTTTTGATGAACGGCTTGGCATGCGCTGCTGGCAGCGCCTCTGCATCAACATCTCTGACAATATGTTCCGGCAGATAAGCTCATTAAAATTGTTCGCATTGTTTGATAAGGGCCGCAGCCCCAAACGCAACTGGTTTTTGTGTGCTCCTTGCTGCCGACCTGAAGGGTGATAATGCGGCCGGTGGCTCCCCTTATGTTAATAGACAGTTATTTTAAATACTGCCTGGGTGACAGCGAGCTGTGCCTCTGCAGAGAACACGCCCCTTAAAGCTGATTTTTCAAACAGCAGGAAATGATGCTGCTTTCAAATATCTGCCTAAAGTGGCGAGTTGTACGCTCGATTAGATGAAAACAAATGTGGATGACTTGGCTTGTTTCTCTGAAGAAAATCCCAGTTTGGGGTTTTTTGGTTTTTTTGTTTTTTTCTTCTGCTGAGGAATAACAGAGCTACCAGCATAGCTGACCATTAATAACCTTAACAGTGAATCTCATTGTTGATCACACACCGATGGGTGATTGCGAAATGCGTCGGAGATCCAAGCGTGTGGTGTGTTTGAATACCACAAAATTTAGCCTGTCCCTCTCGCTGAATCTGTTGATGCTTTGTGTGATGAAGCCTGCATTTAGCACGAAGTAGCAAAATTGCTTTCGTAAAGACTTGTTTCTACTTGCGGAAAGATGGGAGCTCTCACTTCCCATATCTGAATTTCAGCTGAGCAGTACGAGATTCTGTTTGAGAGGAAAGCTCTATTTCCAGCAGAAATACAGAATAAACTTGAAATGAATTATCATGCATCTCTCTCTGTAGTTATTCTGACGTGTGTCATGGGTGCTACTGATTGCTGTCTCGCTGCTTTCCTTCACAAGGGTTCTTTGGAAAACCTCTGGTGAATGGGCTTCTCCATTATTCTTTTGCAGTATGTTTGTGTGTCATTTTCTGCAGCCCTCAACAAGTCTTCTTGTCCTTCTGCCTGTGTAATCATACATTGAACATTGTCTAGAAAAGACATTTTGCCAGGCTGCTGTGTTAAGCATATGACGACAGAAATAATTCTATCACTTGCCCAGTTTTCCAGAAACTGTGAAGTTACTCTGCATCTGAATAGCCTTTCAGAGGAGTACTCCTCACTCTTGTAGAGCTTTGTATCCGTTTGTATCCATACCTAGAGCCATATAACGGAATGCAGAACCGCTAATGCTAACATTGCAAGTTATTTTGGGATAGTAGGTAAATAATCCAATTAATATTTTTTTTGTTGTTTCAGAAGTAAACCTTTAATGTACAAATAAAAGTCCCCACTGAGGAATCCTATTTAGATTCTGTTTTCCCTATGGAAACTTACCCTGATCTACAGAGTCATGGCACCCAAATCTGTTGATTTCCCCCTTTGTACGGTGGGGAGAATGTTTTGTGTTCATCTGTAGCTCAAAGCACTTTTGAAGTAAATGTCAACCATAACAGAAAGAAACCTCAGAGGAAATGTGAAAACTAGTGAACCTTCTCCCTGATGCTGGAATATAACGTGCTTTTAACTTCCATAAAAATATTTAATAGCTGGGCTAGTTTGGTCGTTAGTCAGTTGGAGTTGAAGTGGAAGGTGACTAAATAGAACGGATTAATACCGTCAGTATCGTGCCTGCTGCCACGGTGGACTGTCGGTGCCACGCTGACTTTGGAGCAGCCTGTGCAGCTTCACCACATGACACATCAAGTTGCTATGCCTCTGATTGTCGGGCTGGTTTGTTCCGTCTGCACCTAGAAATATGGAATAAATATGTCATTAAACACAGCCTGAAGCATGACATCAGATCAGCAGTTGTATAGATCTAGAAGTACGTCCCCTGCTCGCAATACATTTCTGCATGCTTCTCTCTCCTGTAATATCAGAAATGTTTTCTCATTTTTACTTTTAACGTACTGTGTTTCATAAAAATTAGTGTTTGTTGATCAGAATAAATTTGTGTTTACCAGTTTAGATGTTCTCAGACCTAAAAAAAACCCCAAACCTTTACTGTTTGAAGTACCAGCTCCTACCAGAGATTTGGCATCCAACTCCCAAAGTAGATTTAAAAAGAGGTGAAGTTTATACCATTTTGCAGACTAGGAAGCTGAGGTGAAAAGAGTTGCCCTGAGTTACCCACTAAGTTGAGGACGCAGCAGGGAGCTGAACCTATACCACATGAGTCCCAACCATGTGCTCTGTATGCAAAGCCACAAATAGTTTTCCCAAGTCTTCCAAAGGACATATTATATTTTGCAGACTGGGACATACAGGCCCGAGGTGTTAAGTTTCTCATCCTGCCTCCCTTAGCTGGGAAATGGAAACCGAGCACTTTGGCATAAAATTTAGTCACAGGGAGATGTTACCTTTCAGAGTAAATAACTGTAATCAATCTGTGTTTCCCTAGTGAAATGCTGTTTCAGGGGCTCTGGATCAGGAGACTGGCTTTAAAATTTGGTTGGAACTGAGGTGTCATTTTGTTGGCTCAAAATAGTTTTGGGCTCATTTCTGAGAATGGTATTACAGTTAATTATCGTTTTACTTGTATGTTCAAAAATGACTGAAAAAATTCAATGGAAACCAAATCAGCAGCTGTGTGGAGGGGTTTTTAAAGCAGGGCATGTCTGCAGTGCTTTTTTTTGCAGAACTCTAGGTATCTCCTGTGGTTGATCAGCTCATTGTGTTTTTAAGCTAGCTGTACAAAGAGTTTGAATATTTCCAGGTTTGAATGGCATACCTAGCCTAAACCACTCCAGTCTGAAAGGGACAAGCTGTTGTACCCTCATTTGCAGGATGCCACGCCTAGCTTTTGGTTTATCTCTGTGCTGCTAGCAAAATGGTTTTTGGGTCCTTCATATACTGGCTATATTTAGTTTTATACCCAGAACTTTCACGAAGGGAAGGGGTGGAAGTGGGCTAATTTCCTGATTATTTTTCTTCAAGTCACTAGGCTAAAAGAAATTAAAACAAAAAAACCCTTTCATATATGTAAGTATGTACCTTTCTAATAGTATCTGGTTTAAATATTTTATTTTCCTAACTGTTGGCTTCCTTTTAGAAATCATTAAGCCGCCAATGTGCAACGGTGCAGTGCATAATAATGAAAGCTGGGCGGAAGTGGTGATTTCCTCACCCGCCGCTGAAATAAACTGTAGGGTGTTACAGAGCGTATCTGGCCGTCCGAGTTTACTGCAGCAGCAGCCAGTAACTTCCATGCTGAAAGTCAAGATTTACATTATAGCAGAATCTGTTCTGATCTTTGCCTTACTGGCTCCCGATGAATTGCCGGACACAGGCTGGCCCTGTGTGGCAGCGAGCATCCTTCCCGCTGCGGGACGCGTCCCTGCCACTGTTCCTGGCGACTCAGTGCCTTCTACACATGTGCAGCTCTAATCAGGGTACAAAGGGAGACTTACTGCTTCGCCTTACGCAGGCAGAAGGCATTTCTTGCTCTAAAATTATATTCCATTGAATATGATAAGCAGGTAATTCCACTGAAGTAAAAAAAAAAGGTCATCTATGTTGTTAAAATTAATAGATTAAGGCCCAAACTTTTCTTGCTGAGAACTGGGAAGAAGATAGAGAGTAAAAGCAGTGAGTTGTCATCTTAATTCATAGTACAGATGGGCATAACGGTCTTCATCCCTCTGAAACTGTAAAGGTTAGTCAAAGCAAACGCTACTAAATACATTAGTAACTGAAACATTATTTTCAGAGGCATTTGCTCTTGGCCTAACTGCTCCTATTGCAGATTATGACAATTTTGCCCTAGATTTTACTGGAAGCAGGAGAAAGGCAGTAATAAATGTTTGGGTTTTTTAAAAAAATACACATAAATCACACCCCACGAATTTTGCTTGAGCTTTAGTTGTGATAACCCATTTGTTTGTCAAACATCTGGATTGCAACAAGATAGTTACTAGCTGTCCAAGAGAAGAGCATCCTGATGACTTACAGCCAGCAGCTACTAGCCAGCGTAAGAGGTACCATGCAGAAATCTTTCCTTGGTTCCTGTAAGCTTAGGTACCCTCTATTTGCTCTTCTTTCACTTTCATAAAGCTGACTTCCTGCTGCTGCTGCTCTTCTTTAATCTTGTTTTCTGATTAGGGAGTACTTGGCCTAGGGAGAGCTGTTTTGATGGGTGTCTTCTGCTGGGCAGGTCCTGCTTGCAAAAAGTAGAGGGTGAAACTGTTTGAAGGTCACGTGTGAGTGCATGTCAATGTCTCTGAGCATTACATGGATGAATCTGCTTAATACTGCATCAGTAGTTTGAAGCTTAGATAGTCTGTGCCTGCGTTACTGGGCTATCTCTCTTGACCTGGATTTAGATCTTCCTTGAAGGAAATGTCTTCACAATGTTTTGGGAGTGGAGGGCGTCTGTTAAAATCGGGAGCTAAGGGAGAGGTAGCTTTATGGAGGAGGAAAAAAGGAAAACAACACTCCACAGTCAACCCAGTTTGTGTAAGGAAATGAAAGTAACTTTCAGACGGCACCATCTTCTCAGCTTGCAACCAAGCGCTCTCACCAAAAAGGTCTAAGCACATCTAATTTGCACCCAGCTTCCGTGGGTTTCAGAAACATCCTGTAGATGGGAAGCTGCATTCTGGTTTTTGTTGCGTGGTGTGATTTTATTTTTTTTTTAACTACCTTGTTGAGCTGCATAGCAACAGCACTGTGTTTCTGGCATACTAACAAAAAAGGAGTGAGTTTAGGATATGCGAGAGCTGAACCTGATGCTGTCGCTTTTAGAAATAGACATTTTGGTTTCTGCCTAGTGTCTTCAATCTAGCCTCCCTGGAAAACAGGCACTGAAAAACACGCTGTATTGTGAAAGAAAGGTGATTTGGAGGTGGGGTGGTGGACCAAGAGAGGCTGATGAAAGCTGTTTCCTTGAGTTTTTCCTCTGCTGCACGAATGGCTAGTTTGAGGGAGACGCAGCTGCCTCCTGAGAGGTAGGCTGGACCACAGGAATGTTCTCCCAGGTGATGTACCTGGTCTAACCTTTTCAGATCTAAAACTTGTTTTGGGAGGCAGTAAGAAAAAAAGGAAGTGTAGTAGGTCTACATTTCAAGCCTTGGCATTTGAACAAGTGACTTTTTAAAAATATCTTCAGAGGTTTTGGCTTTGGGGCTTGCCGGGGGAGGCTGGTTTAATTTGACAGTCTTTTCTCCTTCCTCATGCCCAAAGCTAATTATAGCAAAGTCTTGGTAAGGAAGAAGATAAATTGTGTGCCAGCTTTTCATTTTGGAGACGCAACTTTCAGCCTTTGTTTGATAATTGAAAACGAGTGGTCTCGCCACATCTGTTCTCAATCACACAAACCACTGAGCGGGATGGCACGAAGGCCGTAGCGCAGCGTAAGCGTGGTGGCGGCGGCAGCAAGACCCACGCTGCACCAGGACAGCATTCAATAATACTCGCGTCCTCCTTGCTTGCTGAGTCCTGACCTCCGGCTAGCGGCACCAATCGCTCGCTTCCAGTATCAGTGCTAGGGAACGTAAATGGAAAACATCCGTGTTTCCTCTGTGGATGGTGTTAGCTCAGCGCTGCATAGCTGTTTGAGTCAGATCTCTGCTGCCTGACTCACCAATAAAGCATCTTCTTCATATTGTTTCATTATAATTAGGTGGGGAGAGAAAGGGAGTATCAGCTGTAAAAGTTCACTGAACACGCATTTGCCTGTTGGGTTTTTAAAAGTGGTGGCTTTTTCTTCTTTAACACAATTGTGTTGTCTTCATGCTATTGCATATTCAATTCAAAATTAAAATCTTGCCTGTAATATTTTGACAGAAGTTTGTCTAGTTTTCTGGTGGTGTACCAAGTTATTAAATATTTGATAGAGAAGGCTCTGTATGCTGAAAGCATGCCCATTAAATGGCTCAGCGTAACCACTTCAAAATTATTTCTTGTTTCCCATGGAGCCGCATGTTTAGTGTAGAATGCTTTTGTGTTAAATCTGGGGGTTTTTTGCTATGCTATCCAAACAGGAAATGTAAATGTTCATCAGTGAGTCAAGACATAAGGATGTAGCTTCCGTAGGAAATCCTGCAACTGTGCCAAATCGTGCTGCCTGGAGAGGAATATGCCACGCAGGTCGTGGTCTTGATCTTCTGGGCTTGTGTATGGCCCACTTTGCGTCACTTATGTATATTGACCGGGAGAGGGAAGGGGTTTGAAATGCAAGTGAGGTGATGGAAGATGGAGCCTGTGAATCTGGATCCTGCACGCATGGAGGGGCAAGGGCAGAAACATTGGTGTGAGCTCATGCGATTTTAAGCGGAAACTGAGAGTGGACTGGAACAATATTTAAACAAGCTATGCAAACTGAAAAATTCTCGGTTTGGAGTTTGTTTGGGATTTCTTCTGTGTAAAAACTGGGCCCATCTCCAGTGTGGCAGTTGACAGAGTAAAGGAATAGCTTATTTTGCTCTAATGGTGTAGCGTAAAGTAATGCTGTATGTTCCTGTTTTTCCATATGGTTGTGTGTATTGTTTCAGGGGTTTAACTTTCAAGTATTATGTTTCTTGGCAATTTGGAACCCAGAGAGCTAGTTAACGAGATCGGTGGACTTCAGTCCTATCTTTTAGGCATAACTCAAGTGAATATCCCCCCTACAGCAGGGTTCCTTAGTACCGTGCAGATTTCCTACCCAAGCAGCTGTAATTATTCAGAGATGCACATGAATGCAAATTCTTGCCTGTCACTCTGGAATGCAGTGTTGATGCTCAGAAGGGCTTGCTGGCAGTATGTTTTAAACAATTTTGGGGGAATGAAAATTCATTTTAGGCAAATTTTACATGGTTGTTATGCTTTGCTTCTTAAGGTTAATCTCTGTGGACCTCATCCAGTAATATCATGAATAGGAAGCACAGAAATATTTGAAGTTGAATATGCATTTGCTTTACTTATGGATTCACTGTTATACAAATCATAGCTTATTAAAACAACTGTAGAATCTGGGAGTAATTGTTTGTATGGAAGTGGGGTACGTAACTCATGATGTGAAAGTCCTGCAGGAGCTTTCATCTACAGAAAGGCTGTGGTGTGTAGGAGGGCTAGTAACATGGAGGCATTGAAATGGTAACTGGTTGAACAGAAGGCATACATTTTCCTAAAAGGACAGCATTTGCATGTAAATAGCCATTTTGTTGAAAACCTTGTTATGCAGAATGGTGTTAATTATATTTTACTGAATTATTGTTTGGGGTGCGTATCACTCCTTGCCCATATTAATGTTTCAAAGTTATGCAAGATGTAGATCCTGAAACAGGATCTGAAAATGCTGTTTTCAGTCAACACATTCATGTTGTACCAGTTATCAGACTCAAGGAGGCATAAGGAATACTTTTCTTTTCTTTTTTTTTTTCTTTGAGATATATTTCTGCCCGCAAAAGTTTGTCTCTCCAACATACCTTTTTTATCTGTGGTCCCCAAGTGGAAAATGGGTTTCACAGCAACAGGGATGCTGTAGAACTGCCTTGTCCCTTAACCAGCTTTATTTTTAATGTGGTGAGGTGGTTCTTTGCACTGCCACCTTAAGCACTCCCTCTCTAATTGTTCCTGAAGTGCTGTACAATATATGGACCTGCTGGTGCTGGTGAACAAGATGAATGTGAGTCAGCAGCGTGCTCTTGCAGGGAAGAAGGCCAACCCCATGCTGGGCTGCATTAGCAGGCGGGTAGCCAGCAGCTCCAGGGAAGTGATTATTCCCTACTGGTGCTTCTGAGACCGCATCTCTCATACTGTGTCCGAATTTGGCCTCTCCAATTTGAGAGAGACGGCAACATAGTGAAGTGAGTGGGGCAGAGGGCCGCCAGGATGCTCAGGGGACTGGAGCATGTGAGCTGGGCTTGGTCTGGAGAAGAGATAGCTCAGGAGAGAAGATCTCATTGCATTCTTTAGCTATCTAATGGCAGGGAGTGTAGAGAAGATGGAGCCAGGTTCTCCTCTGAGGTGCACCGGGAGAGGCTGAAAGGCAACGGCAGTCAGCAGCTGCTACAGTAGAAATGGCTTTATATCTTGGGAGAAAAGTGTTCACAGTGGGGACGGTCAAACACTGGAAGAGGTTACCCAGGGAGGCTGTGGAATGTCTGTCCTTGGAGGGACTCGAAACTCAGCTAGATGGGACCATCGGCAGCCTTCTCTTGCTGGCTCTGCTGTGAAGAGGAGGATGGAGCAGGTATCTCTGGAGTTCCCCGCCTACTCGAGTCACTTTGTAATCCTATTCTGTAACTCTAAGAGGCATAACCAGCTCTTGAGTTCAAAATGCAGCACACAAAACAAAGTCATTAAATCAGGTGCTTTAAAAGTGAAAGGGATATCATACAGCAAAAAATTTTGTACTGCCACCAGGGCGAAATCATCCTATCATCAAAGGTTTCAAATGGAAAAATAAAAATGTGTGTATGCAGTCTCAGTTTGACTGCATCAATTTCAACTGTTTTCTAGCTTAATTCTTGCAAAAGCTGTATTTCTACTGCTGCTGCAGTTCATTAATTACTTCATATTGCATTCTCTAAATCACTGGGAGCAACTTATGCAGTTTAGTACCCAGGGATGACCAAAAGTTCGTAGACATGCAGTACAGCAAAGGGATAGCTTTGCCATGTCATAAAATTAATTATGTGCGTTGCAATTAAAGATTGTGTCTTGTAGTTAAAAGCTGGTAAATTACTCCCTCTGCTTTTAATGAACTGTGTGATTTTTCATGCAGAAAATATTAACGTTATTGACAAGTTTAATCTGCAGAAAATGTTTAACTATAAGGACAGCTCTTAAACTGTCAGACGTGTGCTCAGTTTGATGTGCTTTTACAGGGAGTGGTGCAGAGCTGTCTTGTCGCATGACCTACAGCAACACTGAGAGGGTTGAAGAAACGAAATATTCACATTGCAGCAGAGGTTATTACCTTCTTAACTGCACTTATATGTAGTCAAAGGTAACTCAAGCAATAAACTTTTTTTTGTGGCCTTGTTTATTGTGGGAGTTGAACTTGGTAATGTCACCATTTGCCAACTGGAAGCAATAAACTTTAGGAATTGACCTCAACATATTCCATGGAAGCAGGCCAAATCCTATTAAAAAGGACATCTATGCTTCTCGTTGCTTAAGGTACAAGGCTTTACTGGGGCTTGTAGATAAAGACTGTTGTAACTGCCAGTAATTCTGTTCTTACAATCAAAGGAGTAGGCACCATCTAAAGAACACTATTTGGGAAAACAAAGCTTCGGGGATTTCCCCCTTTAGATAGGCAGGAGACTTTAAAAGCTAAAATCCAAAATAAGACTCCAACTTCACAGACCTTCAAAGACCATCATGGTTGAAAAAAAGTCAGATTTGGAGAAGCTTTACTTTATACTGGTAGTCTCAGGGATTGCGTTGGTAGTGCAACAATAGTAAAATAAGTTTGTGGTTACTGGCACACAGTGAGAATAATACATTACATAAATCACAGATGGTTGAGCTAGCATGTTCATAAAGGGCAATTTACTCCATGAAGGATTAGTGAATTCTAGTTTTAGTTGCTCCAAAATTAATTTAGCAGTTAAGCAATTCCACTTAGAAGTTCAGCCTTGTTCTAGGTATTCCTTGGTAGGATTAATTCTTAAGTGCAAGTCATTTACTGGTAATATCCTAAGCACCAGAATAATTTCAGAGTGTCTCCTTGTCTATTATAGTATTAACTCATGAGAATGAGGGAAGAGGTCAAGTTACTTTGGTATCCAAACTCAAAATTCAGTGTCATAGCTAGTAATGTTAACACTTGAAATCTATATAATATTAATAATGATTTGTAGGGAGTTCGTAGAAGCCAAAGACAGGGGTATTTATTTGGGCCTATTTCAACAACATTGGAGATATAAAAACTCAAAGTTTTTTTATTATTATTATTCAGCTTTCACCAGTGCTGGAGGGAGAAGAGGGAGAGAGGTTGAACGCAGAGCCTGGTCCAGTAGTCTGCAGAGGCAGTGCTGGCAGGGGATTTACGTGTGGTTCAGGCAGCAGATGTCTGCTGGAGCTTGGTCCTAGAAACCTGCACGCTGAGTGCCCTGCGTACCCAGCAGAAAGCCAGGCACTGCTCCTTTGAACCCCAAATGACAGCAGAGCTGTAGTAGCAATGGGAACCCTGGACACCCACACTAGAGCTTAATGTTTTACGTTACAAAACTACACAGCCGTGTTTTAGAGAGGGATGATGCACCAGTGAAAGCAGCTAGCATGGTTGCCTGTTGCTTCATCTGTTGTCACATGCTTGTTTACAACTGCAGGGTAAAGCTGGCTTAAAATAAGTGTTTTGTACCCCTGCTCGGTGTCATCACCTTCCTGCCAGGATGACTCGCTCGGGGATGGAGCGAGGCTGGCTGCCTGCCAGGCAGCTCGGTGGCTCTGCCATGCAGGCACCTTTGACCGCCGGCCCTGGGATGCTCGCACTGGTCACACCGGCAGTCGCTGTGCTGTTTCTTGTCCTTTACCCCAGGTGTCACACCACACGCCTCCAAAACGCCTACTTAGAAGACCACTTGCGGAGAGCCTTGCTCTCTGCAGTAACAGGGAGTTGGACTCGATGATCCTCGTGGGTCCCTTCCATCGCAGGACATTCTGTGATTCTGACATATGTGTATCTTAAGGTTAGAATAAATCTTGCAATGCACAAATCAGTATGTATCTACATTTGTTTTTAATGTAAAAGAGAGAAAAGTTGATGCCTATTGTAGTCCCACTTTAGCTAGTGCAAGACCTTTCCCGTGAGGGTTCTCTCCAGGTTAACTTCACACCCCTTGGACAACAGTGGACTGCAGTCTCTTGTTAGGAAACGCCAGCTGCATGTGGGGAGAAATAAACTGCCTCTTGACTTTTTTAATCCTCCCGTTTTCCCTTCTTCCCAGACTTGTCCTCTGAAACCCACGGATGCTGAGTGCCTGCCTCCTGCTGAGTCATGGCCTCGCTTGCCTGGCTCTGGGCAGGGGTGTGAGGCACTTGGAGGCTGCTCAGGCCCCCCATCAGGAGGGCTGTATAGTATTACAAAATCTCATTTGCCATTACGTTATGCTTGGAGTAAATCAGCGTGTTACTTTAGCCTTTCACCTCCCAATGTACACATGTCGGGGGAGGAGGAGGCGGGGGGGCGGCCAAACCCCGGATAGGTCAAAACTAAATTCATTTGGTGACTTCATCTGACACTAGCTAGTTGGATCTTGGCCCTGCTGAAACTCCCGAGCCTGCCCACAGCGTTCTCTGGACTTAAAAGGCGGAAATGGCAGGAGTCGGGAGCAGCGGGCTGCAGTGCGGCTGCTGCACCGGTGCGTTACGCCTCTGACATAGCGCCTGGCAGCGTTGGTTTATCCCTTCCTAATCAGGGGCAGATGTTTCCTTGGTGTAGATGCAGATGACGGCTCAGGTACGTGTGTATATCCACATCGTTTTGCCTGGGAGTTCACGTGTTGTGCTCATGTTGGGCAGCAGCTTTGGGGACGAGCTCTCCTCAGCTGCTGTCTTCATTTTCCAGTAAATCTGCATTTACTACAGCACTTGGGAATCTACCCTCTGAAAATACAACTGCTCATCCATCATCTAGTGAGAGCAAAAAGATAGGAGCTTGCCCTGTTATTTGCAGAACCCGGGCCAGGAACTGAGGCTTGCCGAAAGCTGGTGCCTCTCCAGGCATCCTTTCTCCACTGCTGTTACCTTGCTTTATGGCACATTTTTAGCCTCTTAGAAGTCCTTTAGCAATGTCTGCAGGTATGCTTAGTAATCTGTTATTTTCCATAGGAGAAAAAAATTAAGGAGAATTAAGAAGCTCCCATGTTTGCCTTGGTGAATTGAGACTGTTTCACAGAAGTTCAGATGTTGGTTCATTCATCAGCTTTTTCAAGGTTTTGTAGTTACAAAATGGTCACAGAACCTCTTCTGTTTTCTAAAATGTAGATGTTTCTACTTGACTTGGGTTTACTATATAACATAAATCTGAGAATTATTTTTCTGTGTGTCAACCTTTTTTTTTTTTACCTTTTTTTTTTTCCTCCCTGAAATCCCCTTCTCTGTTGTGAAAGGTGGACTAGTTGCCAGTGTGTATTGTGAAAATTTTACAGGTTGAATGTCTCCCTTCAGGGCATCAGAGCAGCAATTCAAGCTTAAGATCTTAGAGTTGAAAGTCTGGGGTGGGGGATGGGTAATAACTGCAATTTATTTTTTTTAACATTGCAGCCTTGCCACACTTATGTTCCTCTCATTCAGCCCACTTCAAAGGTTTTTGTGGTTCTCCATTAAAAAATTGCGTCCTTAATTTGTAGTAGCATCCATTTTACACTTAAATTTGTGCATCCTTTCCCCACATTAACGAGTGCCTGTTCAAGCACAAGGGCTGCTATTGCTGTGTTTGGTGAAGGTGCAGTTTGAGGGTGCAGTGCACTGCTGTGGTTCACTCCTAACCAGCCAGGGTGAGTACACCTTGATGGAAATGGTGGCCACCAAGGAGTCTGAATTGCTTCCATTTTGTGTAAGCTGTTGGTATCTGCCTTCTTTGAACCTCTGTCCTTTGTCAAGAATGTATTTTTTAGTTAGTTTAGAAACTGATAAGGAGCCTTTCAGGATATGCAAATACTTTCAGCTGTAATTAAGATATCATGTAGTTAAGTGTTAATATCACATTGTACTTTTGGAGGCAAAGGTGAACCCCAAAGAGTTAAAAAAAAAAGTGTTAGTATTGCTGTGGAGACGTGATGTTATATATTACATTGCCATACAGTGGCAGCAGGAAGAATGAAGGAATGAGAAGCTAGTTGGAGAAATAAAAAAATCTTACTTATGTTATGCAAATATGACTGGCAGATCAAAAAAATCAAATTCAAGAGAGTAAGTGAATGTGGCTTGTCCTCTTCAGGTGCCCTAAAATATTCCAAGCACTAAATAATTTTCTTGGAACCTGTAACTGTTCTTCTCACTTCAGTAATCTACCCTAATTTCATAACTGGTTAGTGAATAAACTTAAAATTATATTATAAAAAGTATGCAGTAGACAGTGTAATGCATTGCTAGTTATTGGACCATCTCAGAGGTTTTGGCTCAAACTGTATATATTGTTTGAATGCTTTTGTTATGTTTTTTGGATTTAGGGGAACTGAATGTCTGGAAAAGAACCAGTATTTTTCTGCCTCATAGATAATATGTTTTGGGGATTTTTAAATTTTTCTAAAGCTGTATGTACCACAAAACAGAATTACCACCAATCTTTGTAAGAGTTACTCAGATTTGGGTCTAAACCAATCCTTGAGACTCATCATAAACACTTATGTAGGTCAGAACATCCCAGCGTTGGCAGACAGCCTCTAATTTAATAGAACAAAACTTAAAACATGCCCTAATCCAATCAGAGTAAATCTCTAATATTCTAACCTCACTTGCGTTCAAACAGGGAACTGTAATGAGAACAATAGAAAATAGGCTGTTTACTGTGTCAAATGGTAATCCTGCAACATTCAAGCAATGTACATGGATTGCCTCAGTCTTGTCTAGACTCTGTAGCATGCTTCACAAATCATTTTTGGTCTTCAATTCCGATCATCCATGTTGTGAAGCTAAAATGACATTCAGAAGTGAATGAGATGCATGGATAACAAAAGATTTTTAACATTTCAGAGCCATTTAGTAACATGAGAACAGTGCACAAGAGATTTGACATTCAGCATTTTAAAAGGTGTTAATTTCTCCCAATATTACAATTATTCTCCTTTTTTTTTCACAGCAATATCTCATTGTGGTTAATCTTGAAGTGTTTCAGTTCCTGACCAGATAGAACCTTTATACTGCTTGCTGCAAATACCGCTTTCACTTGCAGTGCTCCAATGCGAGGGCTCTGGCCGTGGCCATTGAATTTGCTGCCGGAGCACAGCATAAGTCAATAGGGAGAGCAAGAGCAGCGTTGTCAGAACTGTGCTGGAGCTTTTTTGTATTATGTTTGTACCCTTGGGACTCCTTTTGGTAAAGACAGCCTCGAACATAGCTGGCCTGTAACGGCTGCGGCTAAGGCTGCGTGCAGTGAATGTTAAAGAAGCAGGCAAGGTCCACCTGCAAATAACCAGCCGTTTCAGGACGATATGAAAGGATGAATTTTCCTTAACAGGGATGCGATCACTGAGGCTGACAGGTTTCTTCCTTCAGGGACTTTTGTTTTGTAGTAGCTTTCAGCTGGAAAGCCTTTCCAACAGGAGCTACAGCAGTCTCACTCGGCTACGTCTTAGCCTTTCTGCTGTATCTTCTGCTTCAGCAATTTTTGATGTGAGATCTTTTGTTTTACTGGCGGTATCTATCCTGATGCTATCAGGTGCCAGCTTCCAGAAGGTTCCTCACTGTATTGTTGCACAGGCTCTCTGCTGCATTTAAGAACTTAACATCATACCCTGCTTAATTGTACAAAACAGGTTCAGAGGTGATGGCAGGTGTGATGAGTTTTTACAGTGCAGATAGGTTCATGGCTGTAATCCTTCCCATCTTGCCATTATTACTGATTTGGCATAATACAGCTTCTGCTGTCAACAACTGTTAGTTTCTCCCTGGAAAAATAAATACGCCTCTTGCAAAACTGTCCTTAAACACAGCTGGATAACACCTTGTAACAGCTGCAGTTATCTGTAGCAAGAGCAGCAGAAAGTGCCTAATAGCTGAACGTTCGGTGCTGCATGTAATGGCTTAAAAAATTAATACTCCTTTGGGTGTAATGTTTTTACCATTGGACATGCTGAGCCAGTATACGTCTGATTGGGGAAACTGCTTAAGCGTGTACGTGATTTTCAGCACCTAACTAATCCTCTGAAGTCAGGGCTGTGGTGCTTAGCCATGCAAGCGTGAAGTATTTTTCTGAAATGGCCCGGACTAATATGTGAAGACTCTCCTATGGCTTGTTGGTATTTATTAGAGATTTGAATTTCAGTTTCTTACAAGTAACACAAGGCCTTTGAGGTTAGGCAGTACTGTAATAGCCAGAGGGTTTTAAATCTCCACCTATGTGCTCTGAAGTGGGGGATGTGATGTGCCATCTTCAATCTGCTTTTATTTGCTGTAAAAGCACCGGGCATCTCAATGGAAGGTGGAAGCTTAAAGATCTCAGTGAAGTAGATGCTGATTTTCAGGCTTGTATAAGCTTCAGCACAGCCTTATGCTTGAGAGCCTTCAGCCTAAACAAGGGAAAGCCTAACAAGTCAGAAATGTAAATAATGTCATTGGGAAGAAGTAGTGTATTAGGACATACAAATAAGTTCTTAGCTAGTTGGCCTTCCCCGAGTACAGCCTGTGAGTCTCCACCTGTCCAGCTGTTCTCTTGCGTCACCTTACAGATGTTTATTAATATGTGTTTTGAATCCGGATCATATTTTTCAAAGCAGTTCAGCACATGGGGAACTGAGTCCTGGAGAAAACCTGAGGCCAGCTGTGCATGTCAAGAACGGGAATTCTTATCTATCACTGAGCATGGCATCTCTGCTACCTATGCCTGGCTGTTCTTTCTTCTTCTCTTTTCTGGCTTTTTTTTTTCCCTCTCAAGGTCTGTCTGTGTGGCAAACAGGATATGTGTGTATCTGAGCACCAAATTAGAACATGCTTACTGTAAAGGAAACCTTTCCCAGCTGAGTTTATTTAATTGTAATCTTTAGGAGGGTGAGGGACAGAAGAAGCAAGGACATGGTGAACTCTTTCGAGAGAAGAGGCTGTAGAAGATTCAGACATATGTTACTGAGAATAAATGCCAATAGCATGTTGTTGATTATTTCTTTAACAGAAGTTCTGACTCATTTCGCATGCATTTGCTTAAAATTGTATTGATACACCCTCATGCTTATCTGTGTGTACAAATCTGAAGCTATTGTCTCTAACAAATAGTCTGAACTTTAGTTTGACCCATAGACCGTAATTAATTTGCAGACTCAGCGTAAGTTATATTACAGATATGCTTCAGGATATAATTGTAAAACTTAAGGTTATTAATTTACTCACTGTTTCCTGGAGCAGAGTTCTCCATCCCATGCACTGTGGCAAAGGCGGTTATTTGCTCTCCTGTCGCTTGCAGAAGGATGGGTATTTGTCTTTGTGGTTGCTTTTGGAAGATGATGATGAGGGAATTTCTGCTTCCTCCCTGCATATGGATTTTCTCAATCTTTTTAACAGAGTAGACTTGCTGCTTTCACGACTGGTAGCTGATGGTTGTTCTGAGTTGTGCCTGGCCTCGAGAGGACAATTAAAATTTGGATGAAGTAGTGGCAATTGCAAATCAGAGTAGCTTTATTTCAGATGTTAGCATCTAAATATCTTTAGCTTCTCTAGAAGTAAGCGGACTGTTCCATATTGATCTCTTAGTTTAATATTAAACTCACTGTTCTGAATCTTAAGTCAATATTAAAGTCACTATTAAGCTGTTACTTGATATGATCTTAGAAACAAGACAGAACATGTTTAATAGTGACAGTGGTCATATCTTTCTGTTAGTTTCTTAACTATATAAAAAGGCTAGGAATAATAAAGTAAAAACCATGCTAAGAGTGACGGTTTAAACTTGGGATGCCATTAGTAACAAAGGTGCTGTTTGCCTTTGTGCTCTGCTCAGTCCCTTCTGCCCTGATGCTGAAGCTAAGCTTTCATGGTTGGCCGTTACCGTGTGGTTTCAGGAGTAAAAAGGCACTCCCTATTTCTAAAACGTTGTTCCTAGCACTCAATTCAATCCAAGCACTTAGTCTATGCCAAGAAAACAACCTTGCTAACTGCTGCAGTGAGTACAGCACTATATTCATACAATTAGCTGTGCAGGCTGGGAGCTTGCAGGAAGAACTGAACAGATTGAGGACAGCCTGGTTTCTTCCATACTTCGGAGGTGCCCATACAGAAGTGGGTAGAGGGGCAGCCGAGTTCTGAATGAATTGCTGGCAGTAGTAGCCTGACTATTGGAGCATTATTTTCTTGAGCCTACTTTCCCTTGCTCGTCCGTCGTTGTCTTTTTTTTTTTTTTTTCCCTTCTCATCAGGCAAATTCAGGGATTTTATATTTTGGAACCTAATGTCAGTAGATGGGGACCATTTGAACAATCTTCTGGGTTTGTGAAATTTCTTAAAAGGTGACCTGTATTATGACCTTTGTCATCTTGTATTTTAAATACGTTCCTTGCTGTACCTACTTAGACAAGTATATGTTACTGTGTCAAGTTTCATGCTGGTGGATATTTATACTTTTTACCTGGGTTGCTCCAGCACACCTAAAGATTGGATGGACTTAACCTGCAGTCTTTGTGTTCTCTGCAGAATTGTCTATCAAGCTTCAAACCATTACATCTTTGCAAATTGTCAATGGAAATAGTCCATGCAGACCTTGGATCCCACTGAGATCATGGAGGGAGAAGGTTGAGGTCCAAGGCTGAGGTGGCAGGACTGGCTCCAAAGCTAGCCAGTTCAGTGTTAGCTAGCACATGTCACTCGAGACAAAGGTGTGCAGTCCCCACCGAAACCTTTCTTTCCAAGAATAATAGCACAGCTTTGTTGACTATTTGATCCTTTCTGAGACACCTCATACTCGGATTGTTACTAGCAGAGTTCCTGAAGTACACTAGTCGTGGGAACATCATTTACTCTTTTCATGAATGATCTTGACTCTGCTCTTTGAAATTATTGATAAGATAAACTTGAATGGGCTCATCTTTTCTCTTGGCAACCTCTTGCAACAGAAGGTTGTGACTAGTGTACAATAACAGGGTATAAAATAGAGTAGTATGTGCTTCCAGTCTGTGCACTTGAGGACTCATGATAAAAGCTACTATGACCTAGACCTACTTGTAGGAAAGGTCCTTAGTTAACTAGAAGGATCTATTTAAGATGATAGGGCTATGAAAATTATCAGCACAGAGTGCCATTTTCCAAGGTCTTGGTGAAACCTTATCTGAACACAGTCTGTAACTGTTCGGCTGTGTTCAAGGAGGACTGATGGCATGACCAGTAAGTGAAGGTCTGACTTATAAGAGACTCAGAGGATTGATTTGTTTAATCTAGCCTACCTGGGCACCAGGACAGACTTTTGAGTGCTGTCCCTAATGCATTATGAAATCAGCTCTGGGAAAGAAAAAGCCATTAGAGCTGGAGGATAATAACTGGCAGAAGAACAAATGGGTTTAAGCTGAGAGGAAGTGTTCCTAATGATTTAGAGAAATGGGGCTCCGCAGCAGCTTTCCAACCAGATGGTTGGGGGTGCAAGGCTCAGTTACTTTCAGGATAGAGTTTGGTAAATTGATATAAAAGATTCTCTGGTATTCACTTTGTGACTGTTAGGAACAGAATTAACGATCCAAAAGGCTCCTGTCCCAGTAAGGAATCAGTATTTTTGTAAGTAGAACAGCTACATCTTCTAGAAGTTCTCTGAAAATTAAATACTGGTTTAGGCAATCTAATCATCCTGCAGCAGCAAAAAACTAATGGACAGATGTTAAATCACTATATTTGTGCAGCACTATGTGACAAAATCCCAGCTCTCTGATCCTATCCATGTATCTTTAGGCTATATCTGATTCTTTTTTTTTCCTACCTTCTTAGCATTAAGCAGAATGCTGTAGGTTTGTATGTTCTTTAAGTTTACAACAACAGTCAGAGAAATATGTTCACAAATTCCAAGAGGACATTGAGGAGGTCATGTGTCACCAAGGAATAAAAATTAAGCCTCTTTTCTCAAGAAATAAGAGAAGGTTGTGCAGTGATGCAGCTTTTCCTTTTTTTTTTGAACAAGAAGTGTAAATTCATTGTATCCAGAAAACAATTATCAAAATATTAAAAATATTTTTTTGTCCTTTTTTTTTCCTAGTTGGGGAATGGCGGTCAACGTGTACTCTACCTCTATAACCCAAGAGACTATGAGCAGACATGACATCATTGCATGGGTTAATGATATATTAGCTTTAAACTACACAAAAGTCGAACAACTCTGTTCAGGTAAGAAAGCGCGGTATGCTCTACAAATGTTTATTTTAAAACCACTTTAAAAGTCTGATTTGTTGAAAATAGATAACTTTTAACTTTGACATAAAACAGTTACTCTGAGAAAAGAGACTAATGTATGTGCAAAAGCAGCATTTTTGCATTCATATTAATCATGGAAAGATAAGGTGCCTTGAGAAAGCATAACAAATGCAGAGGTAAATGGTAGGAATGTAGCAGAAGATACATAGAAGTAATAAAAAGGTTGACAAAGCAAGAAAATAATAGAGTGATAAGCTTTTGTGTTTTAAAGCTATTGGGGTAGTATCTTTTCAAATGGAGAGCGGACATAGCTGAAAAAGACAAATAGAGAATCAAAACCCTGGGTGAACAAAGTTCTCCAGCACCTTTTCCTTCATGGTAAGGGTCGTCAAGTCCCTGCTGATTTTTGCAGGAAAAGAGCACAAGTGTGACTGTGAAGAAAAAACATGGATTTGAGCAAATGAGCCTTTAGCTGCTGTGAGGGCTTTAGAAGGTTGTCAAGAAAATCTGCTTGTTTCTCTTTAAATGTAACTGAACTGTTGTAAGTAAATTTGGTAATGAGCCCTGAAAAAGAGGGTAATGGTTTGAGTACTTTGGACAGTTTGGTTAATCAGAGTGGCAACTGCAAGATACGTGTTAAACAACGGGTTCTGTAACTAGATGATGACAAGAAATGACACACAGAAAGGCTGATGTT
The DNA here is from genome assembly GCF_036417535.1 of Chlamydotis macqueenii. Lineage (NCBI taxonomy): Eukaryota > Metazoa > Chordata > Aves > Otidiformes > Otididae > Chlamydotis > Chlamydotis macqueenii. Next base: position 118,743,204 of record NC_141557.1, read on the forward strand.
TCACTGAGAATACAGATGCCCCTGGGGAGTGATTCTTTCTGATTTCCTACTGTGATTTTTAATTTTGAAGATGTTTGTGTTGGAGGAGCTCTAACTTAGATCACTATTTCCAGACAAGTGACATGCTGGGAATATCTTACTTATGAAGACAATGCTTTAAGCACATGGAACTGAAACCACATTACCACAGTTCAGCTATTTACTGGTTCAGCTGAAATGCTTAAATGGGCTCTTATATTCTTAGATTTGAATTTACCTACCATTCTGGGTAAATTCTCTGTGTCAGAGACGTTCCCTGGAAGGTACAGAAAATCCTTTGAGGATGATAGCCTTATAGCCTACTCTTCAAAATTTAAAAACAAATCTCAGCTGCAGAAGTAGGCTTGCACAATGATTATAAAATTGAGGTTGAAAAAGTGAAAGTTTAAGTGCATGTAAGTAACTGATATAAACTAAATAACTAAAGACATAGACCATGGGAAATAACCTTTTTAACAGTTACTAAACTTGAAATGGAAATGTTATATTTAGCTGTTGTTATATTTACATGTCCGGAAGTTCGCCTAAGTATTTTCTTTTGGTGAATTATACATAAAGGAAATATTCGCGTGAGGACGTATGTGCACATGTGTGTAAATATGGGTGTAACTATATATATATAGATAGATATATATAGACATACACATGCACACACACTTATAACGAAATAGAAAGATACAAGAAAATGGGCATTTTCTTCCCAAAATACCCAATGTTTGCCATTGTTTTAAACAGGAAGCATACTAGACAAGTTATTGACTTGTTCCTGCATACCTATTTATATGCTCATAAATAGTTGAAAGGAAGCTTTTGAAGTGAATTCTCCATCATGTTAAATGTGTGTGGGCTTACAAAAAAAAAAAAAAAGACAAAAGAACTCCAAAACCCTTTCCCAAAGTAGGGGAGAGATGATCTAAGACCATTTTGATTATGCAGAGTACAATGAGTTAAAGGTATTTAAGAAGATCAGACTGAGAGACTTTGGCTGGATGGGGCAGGCAGGAGAAAAGCATGGAAATTATCACAAACCCACTGTCCCATTTCATTACACAGCTTCTTATAGAACTTTTTCTATGACCTCCGCTGAGGATTTTGGGACGCACCACAAGGGAAAACCTGAAAAAAGGTCGTCTCATTTAGAGCTCTTACTCCATCCCGCATGAAATTCGATCTTTTCTTCCTTTAGAACTTCCTGGATTGTATTAATTGCTGCTGTTACCTAGTCCTTTTACGTTCACATCTTAACAGGTCAAAGCTGTAAACTTTAATTTCCCCATTTGGTTTGATAGTCAAGCTTGATACTTACACGTTCTTACTTTTACGTTAATGTTTATTACAGTCCCAGAAGGGGCTTTAATAGTTCCTTATCTGTAGTTTAGCACAGTCCTTCCTGTGGTCCAGAGGACTTTACTCTCTGAACTGATGAATCTAAACCCTGCTAGATTATTGCAGACACTGGAGCACAGTAATCTTACGGACTAGGTCCTTTCTGTTTGGGACTGCATAGTCCATTTCTCACACACAAGACATGCACATGTAGGGATTGAAGACAGATGGACAAGAAGCTTTGGGAATCTTTCTGTATTTAATATAGTTTACCATGTAAACCCCAAGTAGTTTATTTAATGCACATGTAGTTTACTTAGTGTGCTTCTAGTGTAGTTTACAGGATGGAAACTGGGGGAACAGTAGCACAAATGGCCAACCAACAGACAACCATGGTATGGACCATGGTTTGAGAACAGCTGATCTAACTCATTCATTCCGGTGTTGCTTTGGCTGATGTTCCTTGAAGCTTTGGCAGCTTTCACGCAGCTTAATGTTAGTTTCCATAAAATATGAGCATTTCTCCCAGACTTCAAAGAGAAGGAATATGTGGGAAACTCTTTACAACTATGAAGCATTTCACAGCATTAACAGGGAGCTGCAGAGCCACTGTAACTGAATTTTTATAAGCTACTGTAAAATTGTACGGACAGTTTCTTCTTTTTTAGAAAAAAAGCAGTAAGATTTGTCATGCTGTTATACGACTATTCAGTTCTTATTCATTTTTTGTTATAACGAGCAATTGAAAGGCCAGAAAAAGCTAAGTGCAAGGCCAAAAAAAGTGGAGGAGGGAAGGGGGGGTTGCTAAGTCTGAATAAAAAGCTCGAAGGTGTAACTTTTAGGAGGCATGAGCTACTTAGATGTGGCATATGCTCGTGTTCAGCACCTGGCTGTGAGGCCTCATGGGTGCCCACATTTTGCAGCCAACCTAGCAATAATTTTGGACATCCTGAGCTTAAGCAAGAAGGAATAATGTGACATTTTGCCTTTACTAAAGGCTTTATTCAGGGCATACCTAAAGCTTATTGTGACAGTTCATGATAAAGACAGAAAAAGCAATCAGACCTTCTTTTTCTCATTGCTGTGGAGAAGTACCTTTGATAATACACATGCTGCAGCAATACCAGCCTATTCCCCAATTACTGGCTACAGGAACAGAGCTGCTAGGATGAGAAGCAGCAAAGGAAGAGGCTGGCTTAGTCATAAAGTATTTGTATTCTTTGTGAGTCTTACATGTGTTTTTGTCTCTGCTAAGTAGGCCGAGCAAAGTGCAGTGTCCCCTGAGCTTTCTGAATGCCTGCTGTAGTAGCAATGTGCCAAAAAGGCCAGGTTATGGATGGATGCAGCCCTGGAGAGTCTAAATTTAGTCTGCAGCTCCTCTGGTAATTTAGTTTTGACAACTCAAGAGAGAAAATCTCTCTGAGCATCTCAAAGCAATACCATTTTTTGCTTTAGGTGAGTGTGATTTTGTCTGGTTTTGGTCTCCGAGTTTGATTTCCTGCAAGGTTGTTAACCTGAATATTTATAATCTATGGTTTAAATTGAAGGCATAGTGCATTGCCTTTAGATGGATATTAGACTTGAGAGCATTTAATTTGATACATGAACTACAGGCCAGTCAGTCTCACTTCTGTGCTTGGCAAGATCGTGGAGCAGATCCTCCGGGAAACTATGCTAAGGCAAGTGGAAAAAAGGTGATTGGTGACAGCTAGCACAGCTTCACTAAGGGCAAATTGTGCCTGACAAATTTGGTGGCCTTCTACGACGGGGTTACAGTGTTAGTGGATAAGGGAAGAGCAACTGACATCATCTACCTGGACTTATGCAAAGCATTTGACACTGTCAAAGAGTTGTGGCTAACAGCTTGATGTCCAAGTGGAGACCAGTGATGAATGGCGTCCCTCAGGGGTAGATATTGGGACCGGCCTTGTTTAACCCCTTTGTTGGCAACATGGACAGCGGGATAGAGTGCACCCTCAGCAAGTTCACTGATGACACCAAGCTGTGTGGTGCGGTCGACATGCTGGAGGGAAGGGATGCCATCCAGAGGGACCTTGACAGGCTGGAGAGGTGGGCCCATGCCAACCTCATGAAGCTCAACAAGGCCAGGTGCAAGGTCCTGCACATGGGTTGGAGCAATCTCAAGCACAAATACAGGCTGGTCGGAGAATGGATTGAGAGCAGCCCTGAGGAGAAGGACTTGGGAGTGCTGGGTGATGAGAAACTGAATGTGACCCAGCAATGTGTGCTCACAGCCCAGAAAGCCAACTGCATCCTGGGCTGCATCAAAAGAAGCGTGGCCAGCAGGTCAAGGGAGATGATTCTGCCCCTCTATTCTGGTCTCGTGAGACTCCACCTGGAGTGGGGTCCAGTATCCAGCGCTGGAGCCCACAACATAAGAAGGATATAGATTTGTGAAGTGAGTTCAGACGAGGGCCATGAAGATGATCAGAGGGCTGGAGCACCTCTCTTATGAGGACAGGCTGAGAGAGTTGGGGTTGTTCAGCCTGGAGAAGAGAAGGCTCTGGAGAGACCTTATAGCGGCCTTCCAGTACCTAAGGGGGCCTACAAGGAAGATGGAGGTAAACTTTTTAGCAGGGCCTGTTGTGTTAGGACAAGGGGTAATGGCGTTAAACTGGAAGAGAGTAGATTTAGATCAGATATAAGAAAGAAATTATTTACTGTGAGGGTGGTGAGGCCCTGGAACAGGTTGCCCAGAAAAGTTGTGGATGCCCCATCCCTGGTTCAAGGCCAGGGTGGATGGGGCTTTGAGTGACCTGGTCTAGTGGATGGTGTCCCTGCTCATGGCAGGGGTGTTGGAACTAGATGATCTTTAAGGTCTCTTACAACCATTCTATGATTCTATGACTGAAAAGTAGTAGAGAACAACTGAGTGGATTTAATGTAGTAGGATCCCATGTGCAACACTCATGGACTTGAGAATAGGAGTTTCAAATGAATTATTACACTAGTTGTTTCTTAGGAGTCATGCTATTTTTGTAATGACTATACAGTGACTTCTTAAAAAGAATTGTGAATTAACAGCTTATAACTGAATTTTCCTTACTAAGGCTGTTTTTCATCTATAGGGAATACCAAGTGAATGTGTTACAGGGCTTTTCATGAGTCTTTGGCTGCTACAAGAGAGCATATTCAAAATAAGAGTCCGTCAGGAGACTATAGAGGGCTTGAGTATAAATTAAAAATAAACAACAAGAAGTGTACAAGCTATATAAATTATGAGCAAGGAAGCTAGAAATCATAAATGTATACAGAAAGGAAAATGCAGCCTGAAGTGAGGTATAATTTCTGGTTTAGCTATACTTACGTGATCCTTTGAGGTTAAGGAGATACAGAATCTTTTTCGCCGCTCCTGCATTTGAAAATTCTCAATAGAATTATAAACTTGCAAATTGCCTGCCCTCCAGTGCACACAGACCTTCTGTCTTTCAGGATTTGTATGCAAGGATCAAGGATTAAATCTGGGATTTTTTTTTTTCCTTGCTTTTAATAAATGACCATATTATAAAGAGAGCGTGTGGTTTGGCATTTTCAGATTTTAGACTGTGGTGCTTTCTTTGCAGATGCCCTGGATGTGCCCACAGGGAATTTTTCATGTGGTGACTACCGTAGCTAGTGCTGTATCTTGGTTGGCGTTCCTCCTGTGACCCTTTATACGTACGTTTTGTGGGTACTCCACCCCGCCCCAGCCTCCAAGGAAGGCAGACACTGTGATGATAGGGCAGATGTCGTTCTTTGTTTGACTTTGTGTTGCCTCTCTGGCTTGGGATTTGGGGGAGGCTCGATCACCACCTCTCCAGGCTGTCATCCCTTGCAACCGGCGCTAAGCAGGGAGGAAGGTCGCTCCTAGCTGGTGAAGGGTGTCCGAAGCGTTCCGCTTCCAGGGACTGGGCACTGAGGCTCTGTGCCATGGGGCTAGTCACCAGCCCCTAGGCCTGGCAGGGTTTATTTGCAAGGTGGCTGTCGTGCCTCTGGCACCACCAGGCCACCGGCCCCTCCGTAGCAGCGGGGAGCGGCGTCCCAAGCACATGGCCTCCCAAGCAGCGTGCTGTGAGTGCAGGCTCTTCTCTCCTGCACGCGGCAAAGATCTGTCTGAGCAGGCCTGAGGTGACTGGAGAAGGGTACTGGCCAGACAGAGAGATGGTGAGAAGGGCTTTTTCCTCTGCATGCTGTGTGTGTGTATATATACATGCAATGGGGTGTGTTCTGTGGTTTAGCTGCACAGGATTTGGCTTTTTTTTTGTCTCAGAAGGGGTATTTTGCTCAGTGCCTATATTAACCCATAGCTTCCTACGTGTGTAATTCTAAAATCAGCATTGTAGGACCCCGTTGGAGCATTTGGTGCCAGCATGATTTCTGTACAACACGGTGTGCTAGCGCCTGAGAAGCTGAAGCATGTTTCAACATCGGTGGTTTTGGTTTTTTTCCAGTTCGCAGCCTTGCGAAGGCTGGGTCTCTAGAGTGACTTGGAAACATGATTAAAACATGGCTTGATCTCATTTGCACTCTGTAACCAAGCCATGTTTCAAGGAACTGGCATGTTGTCCTGAGGTCATGCAACACAGAGGATGCTTAGAGTCAATGACTCTCTAATGTCTTCCATATGATGTTTAGGATTAGAGGGTTACAGTGAATGTTAATGATTGGATTTAAGATCGTTTCCAAAACTTTCTGAGGAAGCTTGCAAAGCAGTATCATGAGATTTTCAGACAATATTTTTTTTTAATGTCGTTCATTAAGGATTCAGGAGGAATAGAACTTAAACAAGGTTTTTACTTTTTAAAATTATGATTTAATGACTCATAGCACTCACTTGCAGTCCATTGCTTGATCTCCCCCCATTTGAAAGAGCCTGTTAGGTTTTGTGTGCTACTTATTTTTTTAGGCATGATGATTTACGCAGCTATTTTAAGTTAAATGGGAACTGTGTTTTCTGAAATGGTTCTGATTTTCTTGTTTAAAAATTAATGAATTCCAAAGTAAATTATTGCTAAAAATTAAGTATTAAAAACTCTGCTGTATATAATTTATAAGCAGCTTAACAATTTACATATTTAAGAAAAAGAGAATACAACTTAACACAGGGGAAACCTCCCTCCCACATGTATTATGTAAAATTATCCGTGGGCATTCTGGATTATGTCATACAAATGCCCCACCTGTGTGGAACAGGAATTTCTGAAGCAGATGTCAATTAGACGCATGTATCTCTGTGACCATCTGTAAGGTTGGAGGAGGTATATCATTGTGTAGGCTGGCTTCTGTGGTTGCTTTTGGAAGCTCCCATTTGTATGCAGACACTCACTCTGCCCTCTCTGAGGCAGCAGCACTCATGCCACTGTGTACAGGGGTGCAGGGCTGCACTCCAATCTGCACCAACTTTATTTTTTTTAAGTGCCTTCCCATGGCACTGGGAAGAGTGAAGCTTAGGATAGAGTGGCGTCATTGATGCACAGCCCCATGAATGCTTGCTTCTCTACAACTAAGCATGCGATACATTGAGGTGGGCTTGAACGTTCCCTGGGAAATGGACTTAAATCAGGTTTGTTGGTTTGTTGTTTTTTTTTCATTGGAGAAACAGAATTGTGTTGACCTATATCGTAGGTCATATAGGTGCTGCTGGAAATGCAAATAGTTTGCATTTGAGTTGCTGGAGCATGTCCAGAGAAGGGCAATGAAGCTGGGGAGGGGTCTGGAGCATAAGTCTTATGAGGAGTGGCTGAGGGAACTGGGATTGTTTAGTCTGGAGAAGAGCAGGCTGAGGGGAGACCTCATTGCTCTCTACAACTACCTGAAAGGAAGTTGTAGGGAGGCAGGTGTTGGTCTCTTCTCCCAAGTAACAAGTGATAGGATGAGAGGAAATGGCCTCAAGTTGCAGAGGGGAGGTTTAGGTTGGATATTAAGAAAAATTTCTTTACTGAAAGAGTGGTCAGGCACTGGAACAGGCTGCCCAAGGAAGTGGTGGAGTCACCATCCCTGAAGGTGTTCAAAGAACATGTAGATGTTGCACTCCAGGACATGGTTTAGTGGACAGGTGGTGTTAGGTTGATGGTTGGACTTGATGGTCTTGGAGGTCTTTTCCAACCTTAAAGATTATATGATTCTGTGAAATAGGAATTTGAAGACTGTGGTCTCCAATGGAGTAGTCAGCATGAACTGTGCTATTTCTTAAACATGCGGTTATATGTAACACAAATTTATGCTTACAGACATGCCCAATTTTTTAAGTAAAACCTTGAGTGACATAACAAAACACTTGTATTTGAAATCTAAATGAAAATCTATACTCTTGCTATCTAAGTCAAAAAGCCTATCTTAACATCAATTCCCAGGGGAGCAATTCTAGGAAGCCTGAGGTACAAGGCAAGCCCCAAGTGCTGCTGTACTGTAAACAATGATTGCTGGCATCTGTGGTGGTTTTTTCCCTTTCTTATCAAAACTATTAGGTCACGCATGCTCCTTGCAAGTTACTGCGGGGGTTTTTTTCTGTTGTTGTCCCAGCAACAGAAATATTGGATGTGTGCAGTTTCCCATCAGTGTTAGCAACCGTCGCTCTAGCGAGCTGAAGTGCTGGTGACTGATACGCATACAAATCATCCTGTGTTTTCCAAATGCATGATCAGGTTGTTGCAGCTTTGGAGGGAGTGAATAATATGAAGGAATTTGTATCTAATGTGTCTGGATATATGTTTTTAGATTATCTGAAAAATGTTTCCTTGAAGCAAACAAACAAAAATTTTGATTACAGAAAAAGGTACGGTCAGCCTTTTTCCCAAATGGGATTTTTCAAAAATGAGTATATGAAAATCAAGCTGAGGCCTGGCTAAGAGGTTTGAACTTGAATTGCATGCCATTTTAGAACAAAATTCTTACTAAGCACTTATAACAAATTTCTAGCGTAGCACTTTGCTCCTTTTGCTGTGGTTTGGACATCAGAATTAAAATAAAGCAGCCCCCCACACACAGACAGGCCCTGTCTTTTCATGGGCCCTTTGTGTTCCCATGTGGGCTGGTGTGGTTTTATCTGACTTTCTGGGATCTTGCTCCCCACACTGCAGGGATGAAGGGGGAAGGATGGAGTCTTCTGACATCAGATGTGAAGGATTGACCTGATTCCTCCTATAGGAGACAAATATTAACTTGGGCATACCTGAGCTTATATTATAATATTTCTACTAAATACTTTATTAGGACACTAAGTACTAAATATGGATATTTAAAGAAGTTAGTTTGCAAACAATATTTTCATTTTCCTTTATAAATATATAAACATAAATGCCAAAAATACCAGGGATCCAATCTTGCTCTCCAGCTGAAATCTAGGAGGTTTACCAAGCAGTAAAAACTTGCAGGAAACAGAATTCTCATGTTTTCATTGTTATCTTCTTTAATTTCCTTGTGGTTTAAATAGTCAGAGGCAGAAGTACCTTTGATTATCAAAGGTATTTGGGGGTTGGACCTTTGAAGGTCCCTTCCAACCCTAACCATTCTATGATTATCAAGAAAATACTTGTTTGCTTTTTTGAATTCATCAGCTTACAGATGGAAGAGGAGAAAGAATAAAAACTGAAAATCTATAATGATGCAGAGTGCATATGCTTCAGAGCAAACTGTAAGTCAGTATGGACTGTCTGGGAAGGAAATGTAGAAGCAAGGAAAGAAAAGTAATTCTTGCCCAGCATCCCTTCCCCTCCTCCGGCAGCTGCCTGCCTGCCCAGCCCTGTGGGTGCGTTCCCACCTCGCTGCCTGCTCTGCCCTGAACCTGGTGTGGGGAGCCCAGCGAGCACCTGCAAACTCTGTGGTGCTACTGGGCTCTTTCCACTCACAAATCGAGCCAAAAGTAGTGGCTGATGGGAGCATAATCCAGCACAGCCGTGTTTGCAGGTTGGTTTTGGAGTTTGACCTGGGAATATCTTCTGTAACTAATGGCTGCATCAATATTCTGGATCAAAACACAAAAGGACTTGCAGCCAGTGATTCTAAATTGTTAAATACAGGGTGAGGTTTTTAACATTGATCCCCCTTCTGCAGTGCTGCCAGCTCTAGTTTTCATCTTTGGTTTGAGTGGATTTCAAATGATTTCTGTTTGTGTGTGCATACGTGCATGTTGTCATGCATATAAAAGTTTGTTGGTCTTAGAGACAGATTTATTGTGAGAAACATTCTGGACAGGTAGTGTGTTTTCTACTCCTGTGTGTAGATTTGTTAGGTTTTGAGGAGGTGTGGGGAGGTGTTGGTACTCTGGGTTTCTTTGCAGAGAATATAAGCAACTTTTAAAATCTTGAATAAAATATAATGGCATAGAAATCCTTGTGTTCCTGTAAATTATGCAAGAGGTATGTCACAAGCCATGATGTTATTATCTCTACTGCCATTTTCCTTATGTTCTGTTAAAAATATTCCTTTCCCATGCACCCATGTTGAAGCATCAGTTGTATAGTAAATTGAATAGGCCTGAAGTACTGTCCGGTATACAGAGGACCACGTATCTGTGTGCTGTGCTGGGGCTGTGAGGTAACGGCATTGCAGTCTCGCATGACTTCAGTAGGGCTGCTCTTTCTGCTGCCTCCAAGAAATCTCAGCAATGGGCAGCGTGGAAAGTAGCATCCCCGTTCTGCTGCACTGACGTTTAGCATTCGAATGCAATGTGACAGCTACAAGCTTTAGAGGGTAAAAGTTTAAATTATAAATAAATACCTATGTAATATTAAATATATACATAAACTCAATGTCCAAAACCAGGTAGTCCCAGTGGACTGTAATGATATTTTTACATTCTCCTGTTGCTGCGGTGGGCAGGTCTCTGCCTTTTGGGAGTCAAGAAGAATTGTCTCTTTACACTACTTCGTTCAGTCCTTCTTTGTATGTTGCCTCTATACTTCAGGAAGGAGCATTTTAATGAATTGTGTTTGCTGATGTAATAAAATCCTCCTGTTGGGGAACAGCCCAGCAGCTGGCTTCGGTGTTGTATCAGAGACCAGGTTCCTGCTGTCGTGTGGATGCAGTCCAGCTTTTTCTGCCCTCGAGTGCTGCGCAGACCCGGAACCACCTCCTGGCTGGCAAAAGCACAGAAATGGCTGCCAGCAGGATGGGAAGGAAAGACAAGGAAATAGCGTAACTAGAGTCTTAAACCTAGCAAGGGTCTGTCTAAAGGCATGCAGAAGGAATTTGCATTACCAGCAGAAGGAGGAAGTCTCATGTGCACACTTTGGGTTTCTAGTTTTCTAAAAGGATCTAGATGAAAGGTTGTGCAGTGCATTTTCAAGGCCTGCAGGCAATTACTTGGATATCAGAGTAAAGCTTATAATTTGGGGTATGGGGAGGATGAAAGGACAGAGTTGGGAACAAATTCAATTTATAACATGAAATTATTGCATAATAATCCTTTTGCATGAAATTAAATAGTAATAAATGTAGTCAAGCCATGCATTATCCGTATATCCGTGCATTTAATTGTCATGTCATTTTTGTGTTGCCACATATTTACCAGTTCTTTTGCTAAGGATGAGTTTTGAATAACTAATTGTGTTGATATAGCTTTCTATAAGAAGATGCAAATTTGTCATCTGATGTTTGTAACTTGCCAGAAGGCTCCTTTTCCTTTAGGGAATATGTTACTTTGATTCCTAATCATATCAAGACCACTGCAAACAGCTAAGCACAAGGTGTCCTTGAAAAATCAGATTTTTTTTTATAACAGATTTCCTCAGCAAAGCTAGGCAAGGTGAAGAGAAGTTTTTTTTTAAATGGCAGTGGTTTTCAGAATTAAAGCTTGATCTTGGTAAATTCCTTAGCAAAACTCATATTAGTATTTTGAGATTCCACTCTTAAACTCTGCTTATCTTTTGGGGAAGTTATGAGCTCTGTAACCCTTCATATGATGGTTGAGTGGATACAGAGAATGAGAATTATCTCATGCATAAAGTTGGTCCTGTTAAAACATATGCATACCCATGGAGAAAAATGTCTTTAAGTTATTGTTGCCCCTCCTGTAAAACTGGGCAAGCTGAGTGTCCACTCTTTTAATTTGGTTTCTGTATGAGCACTCAGCAGAATTATTTTTTGATAAAAATTGTTGTTGTTGATACTGAGCTGAGCTTTTAGGTGAGATTTTTGACACTTGTTTCTCAAAACTGATCTGCACTAAATGCACAAAAGTATTTTTTGTGGAAGGGCAAATGAACTTACTTTGACTTACTTTGCAAATGGCAGTGACATGAAGATGCTGGAGGAGGAAGCTGCCTGCATACCAGAAGAGGCTATCCCTGTTAGCTATACTCAGTACACCATTTAGAAATTTTTCCATGTACTCACAGCTCTCTTCTGGATTAGTTATACACACACAGAGGCACACACACCCCTACCTACGAATGTGTAAATTCAGATAGTCCCCAAGGTTGAACTTAGAAGTCTTATTGTTTTGAGTGAGAACAAAAGCTGGCAGTCCAGCTTCTGAAATCTAAGGGTGGACTACGCTAAAGTCTGCTTATTTAAATGCTTTTCTCAGGACATGAAAATCAGTAAAGGTGTGTGTTTTAGACCAGTGGGAACTGGCTAGTATGTTTTAACAAGCTGGAACTTTACAATTTATTTTTTTTTAAATTGTGGTTTGATATAGTCTTAAATGATTGCCTTGGACTTGACGGGTGTTTGGCTACAAGTGCTAGAAGAAAGATCATCTTGGCTTGGTTGAATTCAGGGGGCTGTGAGGATTAAGGAAGCTTATTAAGAGATTTCCATTTTGACTGTGATCTTCTGACTGTATGGACCATCCTACTGTGTTTTAGGGACTTCAGGAGCACCAGTTTTAAATAGAAGAAAGATTTACTTTGCATTAGTCATGGTGGTTCTTCAGATCCTGCACCACAGTGCGTCGTGCATCCAGACTGAATGGAAAAAACCCACATGAATATGTCACACTGTTCAATGTACATTAGATAAGTAGATCTTGGGTGCATAGTGATAGGTTGAATTACAGCAGGGACTTATTCAGCACAGTTGCTTTCTGCTCATGCTTTCTGCTAATGACATTAAACGCCATTTGGTCTTAGCTGGGTGCATCTGGATTAACGTCAGTGCATTCTCTTGTTATAGGAGCAGCTTACTGCCAGTTCATGGACATGTTGTTCCCAGGGTGCATTAGCTTGAAGAAAGTAAAGTTTCAAGCGAAGCTGGAGCATGAATACATTCACAACTTCAAACTTCTGCAAGCATCATTTAAAAGAATGAATGTGGATAAGGTAGGGATTCTGTATTTGTATTTCAGTCACTACAAGTTTCAAAAGTTGTATAAACTGTGTGAAGTCAAATGGGGGAAATAAACTTCAAAAATCTTCAAGTCCACTTTTTCAACTTTTGGACTGAGAACTGGAGTACAAGTTGTATGTGAAGATGTTCCTCTTGACATTTCATTATCTTAAAAGGGTCTTTAGGCATGAAGGAAGAAATTTAGCATGCTTCATTCAGATACAAAGTGAAAATTGAGTCCATGTGTCTGCTGAGGAGTTGTGCAGACTAACTCATTATATCTTAATATCAGGGACCCTTTTGATAAAAATACTGTGTGCTGGAAATTCCATGCCATCAGTGAACCTTAATTTTAGATACAGTAAAATCACTGGTGACGTGAATTTCCAACCAAATAACTTGGAAATGTTGTGTTCTTATAAGTATTCTGTGTTTCTTGCCTAAAATGGGGTTTAAGGAATTTAAAATATTCAAGAGCTGGAATAACTTATCCAATTATTTGATAGATTGGCCAACACATGATCTTGTGAAGTTACGAATAAGGTACTGGTTTATGCTTGAATGTGTGAGTTTGATGGGCTCACCAATATAAACTACTATGCTGATAAAAATGAATAATGAAAGTTATGTTGTCATACATTTAGTTTTGCACAGATGTACTACCTGTATGTCCTTTTACGGTTCTGCTCTGGCTGTTAGTGTTGCCTTATTCTGAAATTTAAACGCTCTTGACAGAGAGTCCTGTAAGACTTTATTTAAAGCAGTGGAAAACCCTCACTATTTCCTGAAATGTTGTGGATGCTTCTATTTACAGTGGAACTTGTTAGTGAAACATTGGAAAGCCTAGTAAAGTTAACTGTCAATTTTTCTGTAAGGAGCAAACTTGCTATACTTTCTCAATGCAGAATTAAGTTACAAAAGGAAAAACCTGAAAGGACATGCAAAATGCTACATTAATGCTTCTAGAAGTATCATAGACCTATAAAATACTGCACAGTTGGCTTAACCTTGAAAAAATGAAAATTGGAATGGTTTTAGGTACCCTTTTTCTAGCTGGAAATTGAATGCATTCAGGAGGCATTAAGATCCATTTAACCTGGCTTTTTCAGCTGTATGAATTAAGCAAGGCAGGGCAGCCTTCCTTCTGCAGGATTCCTTTCCTAGTCCCCGTCTGCCCGCAGCATCTGGGAAGGTTGAGCCTGCTGCAGAGCAATGCTGAACCTCCATACACTAATATTGGCCCAAGGCACCTTTTGGAGGCTTCATTTCTGTGGAAAATTTTGCAGGATGTGGAGACATCCTCATAGCTTTTCTTTGGTTTACAAAAACTTTACAGGCATTTTAGTCAACTTCTGCATGTCCACGAACTGTTCTATGTATAGCTATATATGGAACGGAAAAAAAATTATAAGGTTAAAACCTCAGGGTTAGTTCATATGATGAACATGTACTACCAAAATGTAGGTTGGTTTGAACTCCAGCACGTCTTGGAAAAGCTGCTGGGTTTTTTTGTAATTCAAACAGTAGGACAGAGAGCAAGAAACTCCCATCTGGACCTTTTGAAGAATTGTTCATTTTTAGTACACCCAACTGTAGCGTGTCCATTAAAAACAGAAATCCCTAGTTAGCTGAATATAGTGTTACTCCCAGAACAGCTTCCTTCATCGTGGCTGTCAGTGCAATAAGAAAGGAGTAACTCTATGGAAGAGCTGTTGTAAGGGCTCACATACACCCACTGTATAGCCACTTCAAAGGCTGGGTCTTCGTTTGATTTTTGTTTTAGTTCTTAAGACCACTTCCAAATCTACCATGATTTCCTTTCTGTTAGGAAGAAAACAATAGCAGAGGAATATAGGCTGATATAGTTAGTAGATTTTTTCCAAATAAGTGTGTGTCTGTAATTTTTGTATTTTAAAATGGCAATGATATATTATTGGAACCTTTATTCTACCTTTCAGGTAATTCCTGTGGAAAAACTGGTCAAAGGGCGCTTCCAAGACAACTTGGATTTCATTCAATGGTTTAAGAAGTTCTTTGATGCTAACTATGATGGGAAGGAGTATGATCCCGTGGAAGCTCGACAAGGCCAAGACGCTATTCCCCCACCGGATCCTGGTGAACAGATCTTCAACCTGCCCAAAAAGTCTCATCATGCAAACTCTCCGACTGCAGGTATTTTGTGTCTTCAATAATTACATTTCTGTCTCTGAAAACAATTATAAACTGTGATCCATTTTACGTAAGTACTAGTTAAAAATTATGTCCTCATGTGAGTGGGCCATTCTTTTTGCCTTGTTATGGGCTTAGCATCTGAGATGGCAGAAGTTGCCTTCTTGCGATGTGCTGTAGTTTGGCCTAGCCCTACGGGCATAGGATCCCCCCAACTGAACCGTTGATGTAAATGGTGTGGATTCTAGTGATGTCTGGTGGTGGACACAAAGGCATTTTAACCTTCCTGTCGATGAATGTGGTGTGTCTAAGTGTACTCAAGAACATTAAATGAAGTGTGTTTCTCTCTCTCACCTCCACTCTTACAGGAAATTGTTAGCATAGGCTGATTTTTATTAATTTTTATGGTGAATGAAATGCTTCCAAATCTTAAGGACTGACTAGAAGGAAAAAAATGAATTGATTTGTGGTTTTATATGTGCTTATTGTTCATGTACGCTGGTCCTCTTAAGTGAGCAACATACAACTGTTGCTCTTTCTCAGATACCTCTGTCTTCTAACTTTTTATTTTGTGTTCTTGGGTTTTGGAAGGATAGAGTTAATTTTCTTCATAGGAGATGGTATGGTGCTATGTTTTGGATTTGTGATGAAAACAGTGTTGATAATTGTTGTGGTTTTGTTTAGTGAGGAGGGGCCTAAGGTGGTAGTCTGGTCCCAATCGGGGTTGAACTACGACAATAATACAAGGATGGTTCAGTTATTGCTGAGCAGTGCTTGCACAGCATCAAGACCGTTTTTGTTTCTCAGACTGCCTTGCTAGTGAGTAGGCTGAGGGTGCACAAGACATTTAGAGGGGACGCAGCTGGGACAGCTGACCCCAACTGACCATGGGGATATTCCATGCAATATGATGTCATACTCAGCAATGAAAGTAAGGGGAAGAGGGAGAAAGAGATGGGGACATTTGGAGTTAGGACGCTTGTTCTTCCCAAGTAACCGTTACACATGATAGAGCCCTGCTTTCTTGGGGATGGCTGAACACCTGCTTGCCAATGGGAAGTAGTGATTAAATTCCTTATCTTGCTTTGCTTGTATGTGTGGCTTTTGCTGTACATATTAAACTGTCTTTATCTCAACCCACAAGATTTTTCACTCTTGCCCTTCTGATTCTCTCCGCCATCCTGCTGCGGGGGGGAGTGAACAAGCAGCTGTGTGGGGCTCAGCTGCCTGCTGGGGTTAAACCATGACAGTGTTCCTGGAACAGACCAAAAGACTAAGCCTGATCTTTGGTGTTTATGTAATATGGGCATGACTGGTCACTAAGGAAATGCCAGTTTTTGATAACTAAGAGTTAAGTGGCCAGGAGAGTAGCTATCATTTTTTTTAAAAAAAATAATCATTGAATGAGTGTTACTGGGGTTGGTTGCCTGTACGTATATAGATTTGTGGATACAGAAACACACATGCACACACATTTAATTCCTTTATTGTTCTGTCCTGGGTTTGCTTTATTCATGCTAACTCAGTCCTCAAATAATGATTAATTTCCAGGTGGCTTAATTCTGTGGCCTGTCTTCTCATGGGCTCAGATACACACCAGTGCTGGCAAAGGGCAGGGGCAGGTATTAGATGCCCTACATTTTAGGCTGGCTTATGCCCTGGAATCATATCCAGATTTCAGTGTTCTGCTCTGATCACTTCTGATGTCAAAGTGGGGCATACTTGGCCAGCTGCCTTCAGCTCATTAGTGCTTCCAGGAAATTGAGCACCTAATAGCAGGCAGTGCTGCTCTGGGCTTTTAAAGCTTGTTTACATCTTTGTTTTGCACCATCTTGTGTCTAAACTTTTGAATTTCAGGGCCTGGTATGCTGTAATTTCACATGTGATGTCTTGTACTCCTTTTGAAAACAGAAAAAATGAAGTGCTACTGTCATGGTGTTATCCAATTGAGAAATTGGAAAATATACTTTTTTGAATACAGACTTTACCACGGTTGTTAATTCTTCTTGCAGATGCTCCATTTGTACCTCAGCCACAAATGTGTCATTCAAATTAAAGTTGTGGAAGTGACAATCATAGAGAAATAGAATAGATACTGTGGAACCAGCCAGCAGATATGGGGGTTAATGCAGTGATCTCGTGTCGTGTTGCTGGTTGTATGAGGCACGTGTCCCGTGCCTCCTCAGCCCTTGTACGGAATAGAACAACTGAGGTATAATGTAATGACCTTTGGTGAGATTCTGTGGCTGTGGAAGTTAGCTTTTTCATGGAAATTTTCCATCATTATTAACTTAAATATTGTCCAGAAGTAAGAAAGGCAGGACACTAGTTTAATTTTTGTTGAGCTGGGGAGGGGGGATGTAGACATTACATGATGCTAGGTGAAATGAGAGTTGTAGCCTATATTGCTGCCTGCATTTTAGAATAGGGCTATTTCATTTAGGTTTCAATCATTCTTAGGTTTATTCCATTTCTGGGTGAGCACGTTTCCATTTCACTGATGCGCCCTTATGCCTCACCTCACCACGTCGTGTAGCCTGATTGCTTGAAAGGATGGGAGCCCTTACTTGGGTGCCTATTGATAGAGGACACTCTGGAAGGAGTGCCGTATGCATCTATGGCACTTGTGTGTGCTTCGTCTCCTGCTGTTTGGGAGTAAATTGGGATGGTGTGGAAGCAAGTCCTGGGTGGCTGGGAAATTACCATGAAAGATGTGCTTCTGTACCTCTGCTGTGTGTGTGTCTGTGCATGCTCGTGCACACTTAACTGGAAATGAAGTATTCATTATAGTTGTTATAGGAACCCTAATATGCCCATGTGAGTAAAACAATCTTAGCCATTTATACTAAAAAGGCAAAAAAAGATAAGGTCTCGCGAGTTCTCCTGCAGCAGGTTAAGAATTCCTCACCCCATCTGGAGTTTCATCTTCCATGATGGTACAAGCATGAAGAGGGAATACATTCCCATGAGTAAGTTCAACATCAGGTCACGTAGTTTAAGCTGCTATCTATAACTTGAATGTTGATTATTTTGTTATTTTACGTCCTTGGGTCTTGAGTGAAACGGCTGAGGTTTTGGGCATGGCTTTGCTTCCACTGACTTTGAGGGAGCAGTAAACATTGTGGGCTGCGCGATGCAATAACCTCACACCAGTGCAGCAAGCTTTTGCCAACATCTGCGGCAGTTTGCCACAGTAGCTTGCCTCTTTTTTTTGTACATTTTCTTTTTTTAATGTCACTTTTAATTTGTATGATTTGCTCTACATTAACACTGAAACTTTGGACTTTTAGTACTGTCTTGCTTCAGTTCATTAATGAAGCAAGAAGAAGCAATAGTGAGAGAAAAGAAAAGAACCCAGAAGATCTTTCAACATAATCCAAAAGTTTTTAAACAGCGTGCAGTGGGCATAGGTAAATGTATGCACTTAATGTTTAATGTCAGCAGCAAGTACATATATGGGTACTCAGTCACACTGTATTTTTGGTTTTGACAGACCTTTAAATAAGCCTGTTCTAAATTGATTAAATGTATAAATTTCTAAAGGAACAATTTATTTAGCTACTAGTAATTTCCTATGTGTTTCAGGTTATTCCTGTTGTTCCATGGAATAACTCTTCCAGTGTCCTTTCCCAGAGTTTTGGTTTTGAGTCATTTAAGAGGTGCTGATTTCTTTAACTCTTCATAACTACTTTATAACACTCTATTCTAACTCTGTATTTAAGATATGTCTTTCAATTAACAAGAAAGGGTCAAATCCCTAAAGCCTGCTCTGAAAGCTTACCCAAAGAGGTAGCTGCCATGAGTTAGAATTATTTTTGGTATTTTAATCTGACACTAAAACTTGACAAGACCCTTGGTATCAGGTGGCTGCTTTCCGTACCTATACATGGGTATTTACCTATATCTCTGCAAATGCCAAGTGTGGTCTTTATTTAATTTTTAAAATGCGCTTAGAACAAACCAAAACTCAAGAAACCTGAAAATGCACCGGGTTTTGTGTTAGTCGGGGAGCAGCCCAAGAGCCATGGCCCTACCCCTGCCAAAGGCGATCCGACTGAAGAGTCAGCACAGGTCAAGGATAATGCAGCTCGGAAATGGAAGTGTAAATAGGTCCCCACAACTAATCTGCTGTGCCACCCTCGCATTGCCTCGTCCCTTCCTTGAGAGGCAGAGCCAATTTGGTGCTGAGCTGATGGCTGTACGGAGGGTGGACAGCTTTGGTAACACATGTAAAAGGCTCCTTCTAGAAATAGCAGGAGCAGCAAGGATTTGCCAGGTAAATAAATGCAGCTCCCTACTGGGGGAGCGGGTATGTTTTCATCCTTTGAGGAGCGGAGCCAGCAGCACAGACCACCGCTGCAGGCTCCCTGCCAGCAGCACCACAGCTGCTTTCAGATATAACGCCATCTGCCAGCCCTGAGCCTACTTTCGATCTCCTACTGCCCCCGCTCTCCTCTAATGCAGTGGTAAACAGCCCACAGACGTAGAGTCAAAATCATGGTAAGGGATTAAAATATTAGGGCATTGTTGTTTGTGCCAGTTCTAATGCTCCCTGTGGAAAGTAGCAGGGAAAAAAAAAAAAAAAAACTCTGATTAAATTGAAAATGGTGATCGGGTTGTCAGGATTTTAGCTTAGTGTCCTGTCTTACGTAAGTATTCCTGTATGTCAGAGTAAATCCACTGAGCACTGCTTTGTGCATGGGTGTGGGGTGTCAAAAATACAGGGGTAAAAGACAGCTTAATAAAATTAATTATTTACACATAAGCTAAAAATGCAAGAGGTTCTTAGATCTGAAGGCTGTTAGATATTTTAGCTTGAAATATTCAGTGAGAGCAGGATGACTAAAGCGGAGCTGGAAAATACTGGAGGATCACATGAGGGCTAAAAATACTCACACTATGACAGGGAAAATAACCAGGGCAGAATGAACTGTTTGTGCACGAATGCTTTCTATATAATGTGCATGCCATCAAAGAGCCAATTATGCAAGGAAAATACTGATTTTCTTTAGGGAAATGGTATATCCTACTGTGGCAGATGTGCTGTAAATTAATTTTGAGGGATAAAAATACTCAACAAAACCAGTCTTTATTTTAGAAGCTAGTGATACGATTAGGGCTCCTGAGGGACTAGAGGACTCCTTCCAAGGCTTTTTTCTTTGCTTTCCACCAAAACGTGCTGCCTTTTTCTCCAGGTGGGAGGCAGTTGGTATTGGCGATGGCAGCCTCCGCTCGCGGTGGCGTGGTGCTCCAGGACAATGTGGCCGAGCTGGAGATGGGAAGAGCTGTGGGGTGGCAAACTGAAAATGCTTCTGTGCCTAGTTCATACGAGGCCAAGAAGCTGTGCTAGCCGATGGGAACGGCGTGTGCAGTGACAGTGCTGGCCCGGGAGGCAGAGAGGAAAGTGGCTCAGCCTTAACACAGACACAGCCCCTCCGCCAGCATGGGCAGACTTTAATTTTTAAACCCACTGAGCCCTGAAAATTTAGACCACAAAGCAATGCTGTTTGCAGTGCAGAAGCTGCAAGCCTTTTTTCTAGAAAGATTGTGTTTGAAAAAAACAGTGGTGAAAATTACTGTCTTGATTTTCAGTCTGTTATGGGTGTGGTTTGAATGCCTGTCTTGCTTAAATTTTTGCATGGTCTTTCATATTTCAATACGCTTTTCTTCACATATTTTATTTCACATTTAGCTTTTGAGACTGTTTTTCCCGTATAGCTAAACAGATAGTTGAATTTTATAAAATGCAGCTTTTAAAGAGCATTTCAAATTTTAAATTGTCTTCTTCTATTAAGCCTGTGTGGAATGGTTTTACCCGTTGAAGGTCAATGCTTGCATGCTTGAATATGTTTCTAGAGCAAATAGGGGTTTCAGATGAGAAAAATTAATGGTTGCCATTAAAATGTTGGGTATTTTAAATCTAAAGAAAAGTCTTCATTTATGATGGGGGAAAAAGCTGTGATTAGTTCCCATCTATCAAGTCTCCTTCTATTAAAGGTGAACTGAGGGAGCACTGCCATCCAGAAAACTTTTTCATCTGACAAGTAGACTCCGTTGTATGTTCTTACTTGGATCATTCTGTTGAAATTTGTACAAGATGCTTCATTTTCCAGTATTTGTACACACTTTTCTTTGCCAGCTGTCTGGCAGTGATGATCAATGTAGAGCTCATCCAACTGTACTGTAGCCAGCAGCGGTGGAGGTATGGAGAGCTGAGGGGACAGAGGGGTCCTGCCACCCCAGGGAAATTGTATCACAGTATCACAGAATAATTTGGCAGCTGCACTGCAGCATGTTGGGGTGCTGGAAGTCAAGTTAGATTTTGTCTGAGGTTATTTCGTTCCCATTAAGCATCATTTGTCATCACTTATGCCATTAAGCATCCCTAAATTGAGCCATTTCTACCATCCCGCACAATAAGCATGCGTGAATATTAATTCATTTACTGTTTTCACTCATTTGTTTTAAGTGAGTGGAGAGTTTTTCTTTCGCTTGTGAAGAAATTGCTAGCTCTGTGGCCTCTTGGTGGGTTTTATTTTTTTCTGCTGTGGCATGAGTCAGGAATATTCACTTCATGAAGTCCTTTAAGTTGACTGAAGATGTACTGTGAGTGACTCCCAAATTCCATTGAAGCAGTGGTCGTGAGGGCTCAGCCAAGTCTCATGCTTGCTCAGTGCTTCCATTACTCTCTACACCGTCGTCACGCACGTCCACGTTGTATTCATGCATGTGTTTCCTTGGAATTTTACATAAATATTTAACAGCATACTAATTACTCGTATAGCTTCAAGGAAGATTTCTCTCTAAACATTAAATCGGTCTCTTGCCTGCAAGACTGCGTTTGTGATGTACAGGGACCTGGAATTCGCAGCTTAGCTTTGTTATACCCAAAAACCCACACAGTGCCTAAAAACTTAGGTCTTTAGCAAAAAGAAGAGTGAAGTTGAAACTAGTGGGGGGATGTATTTAGTTATGATGGGACTAACTAGTAATTGTTTCTGGAGCACCACAGATAGAAAACTGTAATGCATTTCAAAGCTGATTCATCCAACTTATTTCAGTACGAGAACAAAATAATTTGTCTTTCAACTGTGAATTTGTTTTTCCCATCTCTGCTAGTGTTATATGGGCAGGTACAAGAAGTTATCCAGGTGCTAAATGAAGCGGCTGCGATACTGTTTACAAGAAATTCTAACTGAACCCTGCATCGACCTAAAGTCAGAGTGTGCTGTAACAGTTCTCACAGAACAGTGGAGGTGGGAAGGCAGCTCTGGGATTGTCCAGTCCAACCCCTCTGCTCAAAGCAAGGTCACATAGAGCTGATTGCCCAGGACCATATCCACTGGAGTTTTGAGTATCTCCAAGGATATGGAGGTACTCAACCTCTCTGGACTGCTCGTTCCAATATTTAACCACTCTCAGAGTGAAGAAGTTTTGTCTGGTGTTTAAATGGAATTTCTTGTATTTCAGCTTGTGCCCATTGTCTCTCGTCCTTTGACTGGGTACCTCTGAAAAGAGCCTGTCTCCATCTTCTTTGCACCCTTCCTTCGGGTATGGTTAAGGTCCCCTTGAAGCCTCTCTTCTCCAGGATGAACAGTCCCAGCTCTCTCAGCCCTTCCTCACACATGAGGTGCTTCAATCCCTTAGTCGTCTTCATGGCTCTTGGTTGGACTTTTTCCAGTATGCCCGTGTCTCCCTTGCACTGAGAAGCACCGAACTGGACCCAGCACTCCAGATGTGCCTCATCAGTGCTGACTTGAGGGGGAGAATCACCTCCCTCAGCCTGCTGGCAAGTGCTCTTCCCAATGCAGCCGAGAAGGCTGTTGGCCTTTCCTTGCTGTGAGGGTGCCTTGCTGGCTCGTGCTTAACTTGGTGTCCACCAGGACCCCCAGGTTCTTCTCTGCCACACTGTTTCCAGACTGTTGGCTGCCAGCGCATTTTGGGGCATGGGGCTGTTCCTCTCTAGGGGCAGGGCTCTGCACTTCTCTTTGAACATCAACAGCAAGCTTGAAAAGAAATTGGTAATGGGTAACATTTCTGGTGCTGATTATAATGCCATTTGCTCAGTGGTCAGGGAAAAAGAGCTGATTATCAGATGTTTTTAATAGAAAATATTTGTATAAAATGTTGTGCTTTCTCAGAATATGTAAATCGGTTATATCGAAATATTTTAATAGAAGATATGATGTTGGACAGAATCTAAGCTGCTTGGATTATAAAGCCCCTCTGCGCAATGCATTAGGAGTTCTTCTACAATTGCACTAATTGACTGCAAAGCCGCTGTGGTGCTCAATGGCAAAGTCATTAAGTCTACCAAGATCTTTCATCTCCATTTAGATATCTTGCTGTCTCAAGTACCTTGCAGTACTCTACCAACTAGCATCCTTTAATTCTTTTATGAAATTAAGCTTCTGTTGAATGAGAGGCTTACCTCTGCGCTGATTCTAAAACTGATGTTTCAGAATAAATGTGCAGTAAAGCTTTTTTTTTTTTTTTCCTGCAGGAAATTTTAAATTAGAAATCCCTAGGCATTCTCTGTTGCAATTAAGTTCTATCCAGCTGTCGCTGATACCGTCTGAAATGCTCAGGTTATTTAGCTGGTTTTTATCTGTGTTACTGAAATTGGAATACCATGTTCATTTAAGAGCTGATCCTGAGCAGCCGAGCAAAAGTCGATTTCTTTTGATTTGTCTGGACTTTCTAAAGCTTATAATGCTTTGCAGTGGAAATTCAAAAGGCTTTGTTGTTTTCAAAGGAGGGCAGAACCCAGTGCGGTGTATCGGTGCTGTCCTGCCCTCTCTGTGCACAGACAGCGGTGATGTGGGCTTGCTCAGCGCGCTCTGGGAGGGTGCCTCAGCTGCAAATTAGAGAGAATACCTGGGGATTAAATGTTTGTGCCTGCTCTGCCCTTAGCTCTCTCTGCACGTAATGATTTGGCTTTCTGTGATCAGTACCCTGATCTACAAAGAGCCAGCTCTCTTTGAGGGGCTGTTGAGCATGAAAGGGAGGAATGTGCTGCAGCTGTACAACGTGCTTTGCTTGGGTCTTGCACCGTGACCCCCCAGGAGAAATGGTGAAGAGCTGACAGGCCAGGGGATGATGCTGCCCTAGAAAAGCTGAACGGCTTCTCCTGTGCTTGTGTGCAGGTGCTTGCTGCCTAGGGAAAGTCCAGTGCTGCCTTCAGGTAGAAGAAGGGTAGTTGGTAACAGGGGGAGCTGCGTTGACCAGCCAAGGTTTCACATCTGAAGGTCCATAGCTTGTTTTATAGGATTTGATTTTCAGTTGATATCCTGAACTGCATCTTGCAGGTGGAGAATACAAGAAGAAATACATGTTGATACAGTGGTTTAGTATACATATATATTATTTTAAATATTGTATAGGTAACTGTTGCATTTGCATGTGGTACAAGTATTCATTCAATAACTTGAGACCCAACTAGAATGCTATAGTCAAAGTGATTATTTCATATGTGTGTTTATCTTGCATATTTTGACACCAGTTTTCTTCTGTTTATCTGCTAATCCAAATGAAAAATATTTTCCTGCCTTTGAGTCCTGCTCTGAAGCAGCTGGTTTTTAGTTAGTCAAAATATGGACTGAACCTGGCAAGTGTTGAAAGCAGGGTCCTAAAGTTTATGAATTTGCCTAAAGAAAGAAATAGCAGCAAAAAATCTTGATGTTTTTAGTGCCACAAATGTTTTCTTCTTTGCTGATCTAAGTATGATGTGAAAAGAAGTTTAATTTCAGGCACGTACACAACATTAAATTTTCCCAACTTTAGCAAGTCTGTGTACTGTATCTGAAATCTGCTAGAGGTGAGTTTGTGTATGCAATTAGACATGGAAGCTATTTGAGTCGACAATTTCTTAAAAAAAAAAAAAAGCAAGCTTTTTTTTACTGCCTTATTATTAAAGACTATAGCTAAGGAGGATAGGCATCTTGCACAGAAATGTTTACACAAGTTAACTGAGTTATCAAGTTGTTTATTTATGTTCTGTTGGCATTAGATGACCCAGTTAGTACAGAGTTATCCTTAGAGGCAGGAGGAGATGCTTGTTACAGAGGGAGGCCTGTGACTAAATCAGGAAAGCTTAAGCAAGCTTGATTAAATAACCCATTGCTCTCCTTTCCCCTCACTTTTCAGCTCCTCCAAGGGACCACTGTACAGCTCCAGGTCAGTGAGATGGTAGGAGCTCCAGGGTTTGGTCACACAGGCAGCCCCACAAGTTGTCTCTCTGCCCCTCCTGCCTTTTCCTGCCTCCTTGCAGTTTCTTCCTAGTAACACCTTTGTAAAACATTGATTTTACAATGAATTGCTTTATTAAAATGTTGTCTGACACTGGGGATGAGTTGTGGAAATGACGACTTAGAGCAATTTGTAGCGTGCCATAAATCAAGTATGGTATGGGAGATGCAGCTGGGAAGGTGTGGGGTGGAAGGTAGCTGCTGAGGAATCTGGGACAAGTCCCTCTGGAACTGGTAAGCTGCAAGCTCAGAGCTCAGCTGGGAGCTGGGTGCTTGCTGGATTTGGGCTTTCACCTGCACCTTGCGTGGCCCAGACTTCAGAGCCAACAAGATTTGATGGTGGAGGATGGCCATGGAGCCCATCAGCGTGTTCGGACAACTGTATTTTGCTCTTTGTAAGAAACAGTGATAAACATGGGTGCTGCAGACGTGGACTTGTGATTCACATGCTTGCTTAATAAATCAAATAAAATAGGTCTGGGTTTCTGTTCTGTCTTCTTAACTCCAGCAATTTTTGTACCAGATGTATGTCCACTGCATCTGAAATTCCTTCCTAGTCAGAGGGAATAAGGAAAAGGCTGTGAGTCAGAGCCCAGTGCTTGTGGGAGCTGAGGCAAGGTGGATGGCTGTGAGCCAGGCGCTCCTGTACCGGGGCCGAGCAACTAAATCAAAGAGCTGACAGGGAGAGGAAAGATGGAGAGGCAGAGCAAGGTGTGAGGAGCTGGCTGGGAGGTTGGGATGAAGACACTGCAAACCCTTTCACACAAATGTTCCTCTGCTTGGGCGTTTGCGTGCCACAGGCGTTGTGAAAAAGAGTACCTGTACGCACTCCTTGCTTGCTGTTTTTGCTGGTAAAGATGTTGCTCCATATTCTGGCAGATTTGCAGTGCAAGTAATTAAAAACAAATAGCGAAACCTAAGCAGATGAAAACTCATCTCATGGTCACTATGGCAACTGTGAGTTCACCGATGGATTTAATTCTGCGTGCTCTGCCTGAATTTCAATGCTCTTGTCTCAGGGATGATTTAGATTTGAAAATCACAGAGGCAGTTTAGCTAAGTTTTATTTTGGGTCTATCTTCCTCCAGGGAAATTGAAAATAGGTATGTACACTAATATTGGGCTGGGGGATGGTCCCCCACATATTTTTTGAAAACTGAAAGCTGCTGAGAGCTAAGGGAACTTCATATTCTTAGTCTGATGTTTATTTTAGTTTCAGAGTTACTTCACTCTCAGTAGCAGACTCAAAGTAAAACTGCTAGGAAACATGATTTTTCCTTTCCCAAGGTGTAGCAGCACTGGAACTTCCTCCACTGTCACCTTGACGTAACAGAGAGAATGGCTGTCTGTAAAACCAACACTTTTGTTTCAGTACCAGGTTAATAGAAATGTATTTATCATGGGAATACATCTTGATTATTATTTATTTATTGTATTTTTCAGGTGCTGCTAAATCCAGTCCAGCTTCTAAACCGGGATCAACACCTTCTCGCCCATCTTCAGCAAAAAAAGCTGCACCAAGCAGCTCAGCATCCAAATCAGATAAAGATTTGGAAACTCAAGTCATACAGCTCAGTGAACAGGTAAATTTGCTTTAGGCATAAAATTAGATGCATTCATTGTCGCAGGCAGGCATGAAATCTAATATTGCCCTCTGTTGAATGATGCTCTCCAGAATTATGAAGGGACAAAAGACTGAAATAGCCCAGCTGGGAAGAAAAAAGTTATTTATTGTTAAAAATAACATCTGACAGAGCTGACTGGTGTTTGCCAGTATTTTTAAAAGGTGATCGTAGGAATGACAGGTAAGTCTTGCAGAAGTATGATAATTTTATTAGATTTTGAAATCTGTCTTTTATTTCACTTGGATAGGAAAAATCCCAATAGTGTCTTTGCTCTTGTATGTTACAGATTTGAAATAAATCATTTTAATATGTCCTTGTGGTGAAAACAAGCCTGTTTCTCATACCAAGGTGTTAGAGATTTGCAGCTGAATCAAGTCTAGCTCGTTGCACTCCGCTTTCTGGAAGGAAAGCGTTAAGAAAGTAATATGCCTTTTTCATTTAAAAATGTGATCTACCTTTGTCAGAATACTTAGTTATATTCTAAATAATGTTCTGCAATATAATGAATAAAACTTCAGGATTTCTTTAGTGTTAGGAATGTAAGGGCTTAACTTTCATTTTTGCCGTGGAGCTTTACATCGCTTTGTCATTCCTGGACACGCAAGAGTGTCTGCATTGGACATGAATAAATATCTGCATCTGTCTCCAGACTGTGCTGTCAGAGTGGTGTAAATGCTACTAGTGTGAATCGGGCCTGATCCCTGTATTTGTCCTGGATGAGGGAAAATTGAAAGGAAAAACCTCATATTGGAGTCTGAGCTGCCTGGCAGCTGCGTTCAGGAAGAAATTGTTATTCTGGATCAAGTATAATTTTCCACAATTAAGGGCATTTCGGTTTCAGACTTTCACTGACCTGACCAGCAAAGATTTCAGTTTGTTGGGGCACTGTTTGCAAATTCTTGGTTACTGTTACGCACTTAAAGGTGATGGATGGACAGCCACATCCCAAACACAGCATTCTGTGGATTCAGGGTATAATTCTGAGCAGCAGAGAGCACAACAGGGACCACCAGCCTTCCAAATGATCATTGCTGTAGCAGAAAAGTTTTTAAATGTTGCACAAAGAATGGATGTATATGTTTTTCCATGGAATATTTTTATTTTTACTTAGTGTAAGAGTGGAGTTCAAACGTCAGCTTAATGCAACTTAAACCATGACATTTGTACTCAGAAGTCAGAATGTGTTTGCTTCAGCAGGAAGAGTTGGTTGGGATCTGAGCAACACAAAAATATTTGATCTTTACTAAAATAGACGGTGACTATCACATCCACTGCTAATGTATTCCTAGCACATTCCACGTGTGAAAACCTTAAGCTTTATAGGGAAAACTGATCAATTCCCCCATCACTAAAGAGGAGAAGACATTTTGAGGAGTTGGAAAGATGGTGTTTTAATAGCTATTTTAATAGCTATTTTTTTAAGAGACCTCTTCTAGCTAGAATGGTCTGGAAGGCTTTTTTTTTTTTTTTTTAATGCTGGCAGCGTTTGGTATTTCATTTCCCACTAATGGTTACTTGTGCGTCCTGGGCATATAACCCAAGCCAGAAAAGCTATGCTGCAAGCAGCTCGGAGCCAGATTTTTCTGACCCTCAGTCTGAAGATGTTGGAAGAGCCAAACTGCCTATTTGTTACCGCTTTCCAGCGACTAGGGAGATGAGGGCAGCAGCCACTTTTCCCCCTTTGCTGTCTTGGTTATGAGTAAGAAATGTTGAATGGTGTCTTTGGATATCGAATTCCTATGTGGCTGTAACAGATTTGGTTTTTTTCAGCCCTTTCATGGATGGCAGCTAAGGGAGATTGAAACATCTGAACTTCCATGCAATTTGTAGTGGAAAAACTTAAGTAGTGGGACTGTCCATACACTATATTTTACCGCAGGGTTGCCTAATGAGCTATGTGCAGTAATTGTAAGCCATCCGTAACATTTGCTAGTTTAATGGCTCCCAATAATCTTAAAGTTTCTCTTAAAATTGTTTTAGTTACTGCCTCGGTCTGTGCTAGTAAATTGAACGCTTCCAAGGACTGTCACTGTGCGCTGGAACTTGATTACCCGTAGCATTAAAATGCTAGAGTGGTCCCTGCTGTGGTTTTGGTCTGTGCCAGCGAGCGCTCTCCCAAAGAGTTTCTGAGCGCGGTTAGGGAGACCACACAGACTAGAAACCATTACGTATGGAGAATGATCCCAGGAACCGTTAACTGTATGCTAGTGTACACGTTGTTCTGAAAACAGCATCATCTTGGCTGTTTCTCTACAGTTTATACTCAATCTCCAACCTGGTTCTGCAGCCCTGTGAGTTTTCATGCTACCAATAAGTGCCATCAGAGAAAAGAGCAGTTAGCAAGACCTGTTGCCTTTGCATCCATTAACTGGATTGCGGAGGGGTACTTCTGGTCCAGAAACAGAGCACAGGGGTTAACGTGCACTGTTGCTCATACAGGATTAGCCTTTTGGCCTCTTCATAGCAGGAAAAAGTAGCATGTGGATGGGCTAATTACCTGAAGAAAAATAAATTAATGTGTCACAGGCAAGTAGCTGATACATGACTGAAGCAAAGTGTATCTCCTTTGGCTATAACAATGTTTACTGTAGTTAATTAACTGTGTGCATATATACATATTTTAATGATTCTGTTTCTTAAAATGGAGTGAACGTGTAGAATGAAAACAGCAGAATGCCTTCATATTAAACACGTCAGAAGAGGAGACAGTTTGGGGTATTATCTGCCAGTCCTTCAGCTGAAGTTCATTGTTTTCCTAAGCTCTAGCAAGCACAGAGCAACAGATCTGGAAGCAGTTACGTTCTCGTTCTGTCTGGATGCAGGTGTTCCTATCAGGGAATATGCTGCTGCAGATCCAGCAGACGCATCTTAAATGTGAGGTCTTCATCTGTGGACCAAAAGTATCATAAACTCCTGTTACATTTTGTTATTCCTACTTTCATGACTAAATAGTTAATTTTAAGGTGACTGGTCATTGTATCAATCATAGGTTCAAACTGTCAAGGCAAGACTTGGGTCTCGCGCTCAGGCAGCTGTCGGAAATTGGTTAGTACGTGAATGAGATGCTCTGAGATCCTGCCCTGGTAAGAGGTCAGTTCTGCTGTCTGGCACCTCTCAGAGTGCAATCAGAGGTCAGAAAAAGGCATTGCTAGCTCAGCAGTTATGGAAAAATGAACTGGTAGGATTTAGGAGGCTGTCAAAGCATTGTTTGAACTCTATTGGCATTTTTACTAGTGAAGGAAATAAATTAGCTTGTGGTAGAACGGGCAACACAGAACTTTCTATTAAATTGTACCGGTTCGCTGAAATGTCGTCTGATACAATTTAATTTATTTAACATGTTTTATTTAGAAAATCATTTGTGTAATTGCAGGCTTTAAAATGTGGATGGTAATTCGGATGTGATTGGGGTCAGTGTGTTTACTGTAGACAGCTTCATCTGTGATTATTTCTGTTGGTTGTTACACTGCTGTCCTTCAAATCTGAGAGCCGCTTACAGATGTTATCCGGGTTGTGTGTACCCATTGAACAGTAGTTCATCTGTTACGCTCCCACAAAATTGTTCTCTTTTAAATATATATGTATGTGTGTTTATATATATGTGTGTATAGAAATGTATTGCAACATCTGTCATGATTTATATGAAGCCTAATCATTAACAGCTATGTTGCCCGTAAATGATTTGCAGCAGTCCTAGTGGTGAAATTGAGACTGACAGTGTAGCTTGAAGACTCTCAGGAACAAGGTTGCATTTGAGAGAAATTGTTGATAGAAACAGCACATCAGGCAGAGCAGAAAGTCCGCAGCGCAGCCAATCGCAGCATCAGAGTGCCGAAACATAGGTCTGTAACAGCATGGTAAGTGGGGAGGCGGAAAAGGACAGGTGAAAAACTAACATAGCAGTACTCACATGTGCAACTAGAGGACCTCTTACTTTCCTAACTAGAGCCTTTCCCTTTGTGAGCTTTTCTGCTAGACTTACGTATTTTTAGGCACAGAGATACTGTAGGTTTCCCAGCAACTGCACATTAGGAGAGAAGTCTTAAGTAGCCCTGACTCCTGAACAACTGCTTTGGGCTTCAGTATAAAAGAGGACTGAGAAAATTGACCTTTAAGGATCAAAGTTAAGATGTAGCCAAGAGGCATAATAAGGGAGCCTGTTTCTCTATTGTGTAAGGTTCTAGCACTTCAGAGAAAGAAAGTGAATTTCATTGGAAGCTATAAAATTGGATATATATTTGAGATTGTTTAGCATGCATAATTTTAGACTGAGTTGTTTTGTCTGTAGCACACCTCACAACTGATGCATCATGTCTTGGTTTGTATGCAGGTACATTCATTAAAACTTGCACTTGAAGGCGTGGAGAAGGAAAGGGATTTCTACTTTGGCAAATTAAGGGAGATTGAACTTCTCTGCCAAGAACACGGGGGAGAGAATAATGACCTTGTCAATCGGCTAATGGAAGTCCTTTATGCTTCAGAAGAACACGTAAGTTCAAGCTTAATGTCTTTTATTTAGACAAAACAGCTTAATTTCATAAAAATTTATTGGCACGGTATTGGGTCATGTCCTATATTTAGGTCAGCAGAACTGTAGCAGCTGGGATTTCCATCCCTGCTTCCCCAAAAAGGAAGTTTGCATTTGCAAACAACCAATTTTTCAGCTTGGGGAAGGGATTCAGGAGGCTGGTTGCTTTCTGATACTGCGGTGTAGGCTTTGTATTCCTGGTTTGCTGAAGTAGATCTGAAAGAGGAGGGTATGTGTCACAATTTTAAATTGATTTCATATGGTTTTGAGCCATAGTTTTGGGGTTTTTTGTCTTCTGCCTTTCTACATAAAGTCTTTTACTCATGTTTTTTAACGTGTTGAAAATCACAGAAATTCTGACAGAGGTGCTGGTCAATGTTTACAGCTGCAAACCTTTTCTAGCCCATGTGGCAGTATTGTAATATGTGCAGTGCAGGTTGCCAAATACATAATTATATCTGCAGAGATAATGCTCTTCAGCATTTTTTTATCCTGTTGCTGTAGGCAAAATTCTTCCTTGTGCAAACCCAATAATCCTCTATTACCAAAATTTCAGAAATGTATTGTCTGGAAGATTAAGCAAGAATCTTGTTGCATCCTAGACTTAGCGCTGTAGACAGCAAACAAAGCAAGAAGCTGCAAAGGGTGCTGGTTAAATTCCTCAGATACATTCAGGGATAATGATTCAGTGGAGATTTAGCTGAACTACTCCCATTCATGTTAACTAAATCCCTGTATGATGATTGACCCTTCAGTCTCCAGTGGATGATGGCTTTGGCTCCAGAATGTATAAGCATCAACTCAATCTCTCGGCAGCACTGTGGTACTGTAGGCTGTCTTACATCTGTTCCCAGAAAGCTGTTGCAGCAGTGGACTTAAAATTTTATATTGAAAGTAGTACCAGAGTAACTACTAACTCACATGCTTTTGTAAAAAAGACTAGGAGAGTGTAAATGAAAGTTAGGTGCAAGAGGGACACGAGCTTGCTGCTGACAACAGCCGCTGCTCGGATGAGAAGTGACACGGGAAAGAGTATTTGTTCAGTGGTGCGGGGCGAGTGCTGGAGAGTAAAAGAAGGAGGAAACCATTATTTTTCACAGTAATAAACAACAAGACAAATTTGCCAGGCATGTGATAACAGGCTAAAAGAATTACATATATGTAGCGGTCAGAGAAAATGTCTTCTGGATTCAAGAATAGTGATTTATTTATAAAGCAAAGCCAGAAAAATCCCTCTTCTCCCCATACCCCTACCACATCTGTCTGTCTGTTGGCTTAAATAGCAAGTAATTCCCTGCCAAGGAATGCATTTGTTGCTTTTCTTCCTGCAGTTTTTGTTACTGGCAGAACACATTACAAAATGTTCTACTTCAGCCCACATCCCGGTGTTTTATCTGCTTCTTCCCTCCAAGCCTTTCTCTGCTGAAAGCATCATCCGTGCCTGCGCACAAGCTACATCTGACGACCGTGCCTTTATCTAAAATGGGTTTGCAGATGGAGGCTGGGTGTGTCACTTCAGCAGGAAAGTGCTGCTCCCCCAGAAAGGAATACAGAGGCCATTCCCCACACAATTTTTTGTTACCTTTTAGTGGGAGACTTGATCTCCTCATCTTCCAGGGTGCATTTTCTCCTCAGTTTAGCAGGTGGACTGTAATTTGCTGAGGAAACACTCCAATGCACTAGCACTAAACTAAAGACTGTGGTTCTTTTGGTTTTGGACTTTGCTGTCTCATTGCCCTGCTTTGCCCTTCAGTTCTGTTTTTTCTCTCTTTGTAGTGAATTTGTCCCAAGTTAAATTCTGTATCTCGCAGCATTTTGCAGGTTAATCCCTCAGTAACAGCAGTTTGGCTTTCCCAGTCCCCAGATGGGAAATAGCCCCAATTCCCAAACCACCAGCAACTCCAGCATTCCTAGTTTCTTGCTAATGAGTTCATTGTAAATCCAGCTTAGACTTTTTTTTTCTTTTTAAATCTCTGTTTCTGAGTGTCTCAAGTATACAGAGGCAAAGTGGAAAAAAAAAGGATTACATTAGTTTTCAGGATTTGTGACATTTATACACGATACCGTGACCATGAGGCTTTTCTTCAGGAAGTGGATGCTCAGTGATGCAGCTGACACATACTGCACAAGTGATCCCTGACCAAAGCTTTATGCTTGAGTATCGTAACTAACTTAAATTTGTTTTCAGTTCATGCTTCTAATAACTGATAGCAATCTCAAACTCTTCCTTCCTAACTGTAATTTGACAGGCATCTACTTTATTCGACATGGTTTAGAGATCGTGTCCCATTTCTCATACAAACTGTTCTTATCCAGAAGGGACAAGTCTCCCTTTATACTTAATCTTCTGTTACGCTTAATTTAATCCTCCTAAAAGAAAAAAAATAAGGTTAAAAAAAAAATCTGGACAGCACTTTAGGTGGTCACATCTCCCAGTAGCTCATGGGTGCCCCGTGAGCATTGTAGGCAGTCGGGTGAATTCTGTGTAGAACGATTGAGAAGGCTGTTCTGGTTCAGTTCATGCAGAAGTTGGGTGGATGGCTGCCATTTGATCTATTGATTGCTCAGATCAAGTTTCCAAAGCAGTTGCTCGAAATGCAGTTGGCTTTGTATCTTTCTGCTTTAGCAGCTACTACATCTGCTGCTGCTTTTGGAAAAGGCACCCACCCCCTACAGCAGCTGGTTTTCATGAAATCTAGCTCTTCAATCTACAGGCACACCTGAATAGTTTGAGGCAGATGGATCAAAGGGTCAAAAGAGAGCGCTTCTCGTCATGGGAGACTGAGATGACCACAGTCGTGTGATCCAAGCCAGAAATAAATGCTCTAAATAGATCTTCCGCTACTCTCCTTATTAGGGAATGCTATTCAAGGAGATTCCACAGTCCCAAGGTAATTGGGCATAGTGACTCTTGTCTTTCCCATTTCATGCATTTGTAAAAGCTGTACATGCTGAGAAGCACATGTCCAGACTTCTGAAGTGGTCACATAAGATTTACCATTTCCATCAAAGGTAAGCCTGGGAGAAGAGGAGCCACCACTCTTCTGAGCAGCAGAGTAGGTTCCCAAGCCACCCAGGCTTTTCCTGTTACATGTCTGAAAGGATACCATGTATGTGACCTATAAAATCTGCATGAGTGGGCTTTTTAATAGATGTCTTTCATAAATGCTGCATGCACAGAGCCTGTGGAAGAGGTGTATTCCAGAGCAGGTCACCTCAAAACATGAGGAGGGTCAGGATAGATGGGGTTAAGGGAACATAGCTCACTGCAGCTAAACAAGCTGCACTTTTCTCACCTTGTAAGGCAGGGTCACATTCTCACAGCTGTCAGCTCCTCTCTGTGAAACTCCTGTTCTCTGCAAGTCTTGCACCCTTGCAGCCCATCGCAAAGTTGCGAATTTTATATACTAAGCAAAAAGCTGGTTTGATGTGGTGTTCTTACTGTGTGTAATAAGGGCATCGTTCCCCCCACGGGGCTGTAAGGTGCTAAACTGTAGTTGTCCTGACTGACATGTGGCTTCTCCCTGAAAATAGCACCTGAGTGATAGAAAGCTTGCTTTCTATTGAAATTTGGCTGTTCCTCTACGTACTAAACAGCTGAATATTTCCATTGTATCAGCAAATGTTAGGAACCTTATTCTCCTGTTCTTGCCCTTTAGAAATATGAGTATTTTATTGCCAGAAGGGTGTTTTCTTACAGCATAAGCTGCTCTGAACTATTCCGGGAAAACTCAAAATTATGGCCTCCCTTTTCTTTTAATTTTTGCCTCAAATTTGGAAACAGTAGTATCAATTTGTTGAAGGTTGTTGTTCAGGCTTCTAAGGAAAATTGCTGGGATCCAGGTGAGTTCTGCAAAGATACCCTGCATCAGGGATGCTGTGTTTTGAGTGGCAGCTCAGTGTCTTGCAAAAGTTTTCGTTCAGAGCTGCCTGTAGCGGAGCGCTACTAATGCAGGGCAGAGGGTAGATGTGGGAGATTTTTTCAGTGAACCGTGTTCCAGAAAGATGGAAGCCACTTGAGAGAAAAGCTGCAAATGCAGCTGTGTTTAATGGGAATACAGAAGTAATTCTCTAAGAGTCAGGCAGACTTTTTGAGCTCTGATAACATCCAGGTCAACTCAGGATACCAGGTCTGTTGTTTCTAAATTGGAAATTCTTGAAACTGTATCACCTGCAGTGAGGATCCAGAATTCTCTTCGGTCAGGGATTCTTCTCCCAGTGGGAATGTATATTCAGAGAGACAGTTTTGGAAAACATTGTGCATAATAACCATTCGCCAAAGGGAAGTGCTTATTAGTGATTAGTGCTTTTAACAGTAGCTCTATAAATCAGTGAATACTGGACTTAATTTTTTTTTTTTTTTTAAGAAAATGTGTTTGCAAGTCTTTGTTATGTTTTCTGGATACACTAAAATCATAGGTTAACCTTTAAACTCTGGTCTATGGTAGCATGGGTATACTAATTTTGGAGAGTAGTATATCTGACCTCAAAAAGGAGGTTGAGTTTAATTTTTAAAGCAGGTGATAGCAAAAGTGTCTTGTCCATTTAGTGATACAAACCTAGAGTGAAGACTGTGTGAAAACCACACCAGAGAGGTTCAGAAATCCTTGGACAAACTGAAAATGGAAGGACATTGGGATGCTATGATACAGCGTCTAACGGTTGAGCATCTCCCTGTCTAGCTATACAAAATGTTCACTTACCAGAACAGTTGACACTCAGTGATGTTGAAAACTGACACTTTTTTCTGGGGAAATATCAGCACTGCATATGCATTCATTAAAGGCAAAGTAAATACATTTTATTGTAGTAGTACAAGATGCTGCTATTCTCAGGTAACAGCTTTTGTATTTAAGTGCATGAAAATTAGAATTTAACCTTTAGGCTATGGCGGGTGACCTGGGGCAAGGTTACATGAGGAATGCTTTCTGCTGAAGAATGTTTTGGGGTCTTTTTCTCCCTGCAGGAGAGCCACACAGAAGAGCATGAAGGTGAAGAGCAAGTCCATGAACAGCCCCAGCAGCAGGAGGAGTACTGACTCACCCAGCGCCTCTGACAATTTTCGTTTTTGTGAGAACTTTCTTCTGGAGAATGGAACATGTGCGGCCTCAAACTTGAAATCAGTTCACTCCCAGTCTGCCATTAACATTTATGTACCATAGTGAGTGCCAGCCAACCACTGCATTCTGTACCCATACTTTGCCAAGATGCATTTGCAGACGTCTTCTTTCAGTGTATCTTCCCAAGAGGTTGTAGGGCTACATCACCTACTGTACATCACTGCAACTTCACCACTTGGCTGCTTGAGATTTGTTCTGCTCTTTAAAAAAAAATATATTTATTTTTTTTTTCCTTTTTCGTCTTAAGTATGATACACTTGTAACTTGTTCTAACATATTTATATTGGCATTTTGTGTGGCAAGAAGTACCGTACCACTAGCTGTGTCTCTCACTTTGTGGTGCTTTCGCGTTTTCTAGTACGTCTGCCTCGGGGCATAAATTCGGTCGAACAATTGGAATAAAGGGATATAGTGGAAGTCATACTCAAGCCATAAGGATGAGGTGTGTTGTGGAGGAAAATGCTCCTGTTGCTCACGTTTATTCCTTTCCTGCCTTCACAAAATGGAAGGCAGAGCATCTGTTTCACTAGGAGAGATTTAAACCCCCGTGTTAGAAAGCTTGTTAGAAAGCTGCATGGTATGTTTTTTGGCTTATTTCTGGAGGAACAGACATCCACTTAAGTTTTTTTTTTTTTTAAAACCCTCCCAGTTTCCTGACTAGTCAATAGACATTTGCCAGCTTTTCTTCCTTCCTGAGGAATCCAGTCCCAGACTCTAGCTGCAGCCCTGCCTCTGCAGAGCTCAGTGCTAACAGAGGAAAGAAATCTCCTTGACACAAGCGTAGCTGCAGGAAACGATCTCTGCTGTCATACTTGTCTTCCCACCCCTCAGAAGAGGACGAAGTAGGTCGGCCATTTCTTTTTGCTGTTCTTCCCCGCTCTGCTGCCCGGGCCATATGAGTATGGAAGATGAAACTTTCCTGACTAGTGCAAGGCAAGGGGGAAAGAACAGCAACAGCACTAGCCCTGAATGCCCCCAAAATTCCTTTAAGTGAGTGGTGGACACTTCACGGGTGTTGAGGCCCCTTCCAAATTGTGGAGGGGCAGTGTGGAGTCCTGGAGCACACATCAGGGGGACCAGCTGACCGAGGGGCACAGAGCCTTTTCTGCCCTTGGCTGACCTTCCTCCCGTGAGGCCGGCGCGGTGCAGAACCACATCTGCCCCGGAGATGTCTGCAGTGAGAGTGCTCCCTTCCAGTGTGGTCCCATCACTCTGTTCTAAATGATGGTATTTTATAAACAGAGGTATCCTGAAGTATATAAAGCATTAATTTTTTTTTCCTCATAAACTGTGCATTGTAGTCTCTCTGAATATTTAATGCTTGGTATTCTTGGTCTCTCACTTGATTTTCTTAATTCTGGATTGTTAATGCTGATTTAGGAGATAAATGGAAGTCCCATCCGAATCAGCAGTCACTGAAAAACTCCAAAGCCTATTGAACAGCTAAATCATCTTAGACCTTCATAGGCTCCTAAAGCACGAGTTCCCAGCTTATGCTTTCACAAGAAAGGGTTTCAATCAATCAACCCCCAGCACACACACACCCACACCCACACACCACACACGCATGCACAGTTTTTCGTTCCTAATCAGTCCTTTGCAGCTAAGTGGCTCTTAGTGAAATGTGAGCTCCCTGCTGTTGTGTTGCACCACAGACAATAATATAAAATACTGTTAAGCATTAGAACAGGTATTTCCAGTCCCTTGATTGCTCCCCCTGCTCAGCAGAAGAGTTTCTGGACCCTGTGGGCTGAAGGTTTCCCAGCCCTGCCTCCAGCATTGACCTCACGTCCT
This sequence comes from Chlamydotis macqueenii, assembly GCF_036417535.1. NCBI lineage: Eukaryota > Metazoa > Chordata > Aves > Otidiformes > Otididae > Chlamydotis > Chlamydotis macqueenii. The sequence continues at coordinate 118,781,320 of NC_141557.1, forward strand.
GCCTGGTGATGAAGTAAAAGTACTGCAACCTGCAGGCCAGCGCTTTCCTGTCCCATTGCGATTGCTTACAAAATAAGGTCTGGTTTATAAAAATGTGTATATTCCAAAAAGAGCATTTCTAAGAATCACCACAAATGGGGGAATTGTCATTTTTGTTGTATTTGTGTTTATTAGAACATATGTACTTATTACAATTGTCATTGTAATAAACGGTAGTTCTTCATAATACTGTTGAACCGAAGAGCAGTTACTAATTTTTTTTCCAGTCTCCAGAATGTCCTTTAACCTGTAATGGGATTTCTGATGGGGAAAGGAGTTTTGGGTTCCAGGCTATAAACTTAACGTCATCAGCACCAGTCTCTGCTTACTGCAGTTCGTCCTTCTGCAGTACTCGAGCAGATGCATGGAGAGCACTTCAAGAGAAAATGTTTTTCTAAAGGTGCAAGCAGTTGGGTTGCTGGGCTCGCCAGAGGGTTCAGGGCCAGGCTGTTGCACCTCTCTCCTTTTCTCTCCTTGAAGCACATTTTTAAAAAGCTGAACTTCATTTCCTGAAAATTCCTTATATCCTATTTCTGGTCTGAGGACCGTAGCCCTCTCACTGCTTGTATCAAGGGAGAAGTGACTGAGGAGGGAGCCGGGGCAGGAAAGTACCTTGTGGGCACTAGGAATTTGGCTGTGCTGAGGGGTGAGCGATGCTCTGAAAGGGGAAAGAGTTGTCCTTGTCCCCCACCCCCTGTGAGTAACCCATTCTTCCGTTATGGTTTTAACATGCATTTGTAATTACTAAATAGCACACCATAAAGCTTTGGTTATATATTAAATGTAAACGGAAAGGAATGTAAACATATGTATTGTTAATTATAAATAGATAAGTAATGACATAATAGATACAAAAAGTCTTATTTGGATGTTATCAGTCATTTTACATTATCCACAAATTGTCGCATGGTAGAGTAGATTTTTGTCTGAATATGTGAATAACTTGACTTGCGTTTATCTTTTTACATATTTAATAAAAAAATATATGTTAAAATCTGTCTAGCTCTAGAGACTATTCGAGACATTTTAAAATAATACTTTTCTGGTTTAAATACTTATTTTTGTTTCATTAGTGACTGCATATAGTAGCAGCAAGAAAAAGCTGCTTTAAAAAAAAAAGAAATTCACTTATTCTCTGTGTGTAGGTAGTATGTGTTTCCCCAGGAGCTCAGGAACTGTATCCCCTTCTACAAATCAAAAAAGAAAAAGCATGTATGTATGTGCATGTAAACAGAACATTCTTCTTTATGGTAAATGCTTTCTGATTTCAGAAAATCGCTTTGTATCTCAGTTTTGATATAGCAAAAGCAAAACTTGCGGGAGCCAGGAGGTGAAGAAAGTATTACAGCAAGGGCACTGAAGCTCCCAGGGACCCTTTGTTGCAATGGCCAAGAATTCAGGGATGAATCTTCAGTGCAGCACCCAAAAGCCACCTACGTTTTAGATTAAAATCATTGGGTTTTGAAAGAAAAGTGTGGAAACGTCATTGTAATTCTCACAGCTCTGATCTTTTGCAGCATGAGCAAAGTTGCTGCTAAATCTCTAGGGATTTGAGCAGCAGCTGAGGACTTCTTTCTACCATGGGGTGAAGCTATCCGATTGTGTGCCACCACCGAGAGGTCAGCCCGTGCCCCTCTGCTGCCTCCAGGTATCCCCAGGGCTGAGGCTCAGACACTGCCTGGCCCCCGCTTAGGGAAGATTTCTGGAGAGGGGGGAGGATGAAGCCAGGACCAGAGGAGCCCGTTTCCAACCTGGGCGCTCAAACCTGGGAGAGCAGCTCTAGTTTAGTTACTTTTCATAAGACTAGGGGGGAGGCATGCATTTGGGCTAGTGTGAATGCTGAACAGCATAAAAAAGAAGTAATATGTAGTTGAAAACTTTCTGCTACAATGTTGTGACCAAAAAAACTTCTTGTCAGACTGTTAGGTCGTCTTCGTACTTTCATCTGACTTTGCAAAATAAATCAGTGACCATGCCGCCCTATGAACAAAGCATTTTTATTCCCTTTCTTTGAACCAGTTACCATCTAAGACGGTTAACAATTCAATGTATGCACTGTGCAAGACATGGTCTATTTTTAGACTTGTCTTTATAGAGGTTGTAGTGACAAGTTGCTTTAAAAAGGAAAAAGAAAGTTATTTGCCATGTCTTCATACAGGATGTGAAAAAGCTGGCTGGAGCTTAATTCCCTTTAACAGTGGTACTGTATTTATCTTCTTTAGAAAGGTACAAATGCAGGCAGGTTGTGGCAGTTCAAGTTTTACAATTTCATTTAATGAAATATTTCAAAATACTCCATTACACTGCATCAAATAGTGCTGCTTCTATGACCCTTATTTCCAACTGTTTCATAAATAAGTGCAAGACGGACGGAGAAGGGAAGCCTGTCCACAGAGTTCCTCCAGTACAACCACGTGCAATCCAGAGGTATTTTTGTTTATTTTATTCTGATTCTGTTCTCATCAGGACTTCCTCCAGATACTTTTGATGGATGGGTTAAACTTGAAATAGGTGAGACTGCTGTGGCAGTGTGTCTGGTATCAGATGGAATATTTAACTTGGTCATACAGTGCGGTTGCTGAGTGCGTGCCTGCCTCAAATTCATCGTTTCCCTTCACACATAGTCAGAACTGCCTTTTTTAGCATCTCTCATTAAATAAACGGCCGTCAGCCTTGCTGTAAGGGAGTCAGTCCTCGGGCAGTTAGGGAGTGCCTCTGTGGAGACCCCCACGCTCCCTGGGCATCATGCAGGGCAGGGCCACAGCCACCCAGCTGGTGGGGAAGAAGGCTGGAAGATGCCTCTTGTTGCTCCAGCTGCAGCCCCAGAGCCGGATTGCAGCAGTCGGTGCCGGAGGGCACAGAAGCCTTCCTTCCCTGCCCCAAGTCTGCAGGGCTCAGCAAAAATCTCAAAACCAGCATAGGAAAAAATTTTTTGCAATGAGAGTGGTGGAACATTGGAACAGGTTGCCCAGAGAGGTGGTGGATGCCCCATCCCTGGAAATAGGGGCCAGGCTGGATGAGGCTCTGAGCAACCTGATCTGGTTGGAGATGTCCCTGCTTCTGGTGGGGGGGGTTGGACTAGATGACCTTTAAAGATCCCTTCCAACCCTAACTATTCTATGATTAAAAGGATGGCCTGTGTCCTCTGCTTAATTTGAGCCTTAAGCTGCTTCAACTGTGACTGTAGTATGATGTTCATTTGGGGGTGGGACGCTAAACATGCTCATTCAGTAAGTGGAACAGGCACATTTTTAAACCATAAGAAACCTGACAAGTCAGGGTGGTATTTCTGCTTTGTGAAGAGGGGAAGCTGCTATACAGGCTCGTCCCCTGGTACCTACAGTAAGGGCTGCCAGGGGAAATCAGCCCTACTGATGTCATGGTAGGACAACTACTGTAACAGGCAGTACAAACTTAAATGCAAGCTGTTCACGAAGATACGACTAGTCCGTGCTCAGCTGAAAATACTAACAGGAGCTACTGATTTAAGGGTATGTTAACAGGGGGACAAGTGATCAGGCTGGTGATAAAGCCAGAGAAATGGTCTAAGAACTGGAAAAGGTGAACTTGGGGCTTAGCAGCTCAACAACTGCACTTCTACCCTGCCAGCAAGATAGTTAACTGGTTAATAAACATGACAGTCAGTCAGTCACGTCCCTCTCCTCAAGAAATGTAATGCAAAGCTTACCCTGGGGCGAGTGGACAGATTGTTTCATTAGTGCTTCAAGGCCACAAAGTCCCTCTGGCTAGGGCGGCATATGAAAAGAGATGAAACTCAAATTCCTACTCCTTCCTCCAAGGCACACAGAAAACCTACATATATTATAGATGAAGGAAGCAGTTTACATCTGCATGCAAATGCGTAATGTTTAAAAAAAGATTTTCTTGTCTCAATTCCTTCCTTTTTTTTTTTCAGTCATTATCTAAAAACCACAAGAATTTGTTTCAAGCGCACAGGCAAATAATTACTTGCTTAGCATTTCGCACTCACAGATGAGGTTTGACTAACTAGTTTTGCAGTGAAATGTGAGAATCTTCAAAGGTTTGTTGGTCAAATTTATTCTCAGCTAGTTACCTTTGTAGGATATATTGTCTGTTGCTACTGACATATCAACAATGTGCTTGTTACTGCCTAGAAAATAAAGGTCAGCTGCTGCTGTACAGAGCCTGCATTTCTGACAGATACGAGTGAGCTGAGACTCATCTTAATGCTGGGGAAAATAAAAAATCATATGTTTCAAAAACACCTTACTGTACCCATAGCTTTCTGAGCTCATTCTTTTTTCTTCACACACACATTTGAGGTGAGGAAAACACTGAATGTGCATAAGCCCTTCAGGAGGTTGTACGGAAGAAATGAGTTCTGAGAAAATAAATACGGAAAATAGAGCAGATGCAGATATCTGAGTGGGAAGGACATACAGGGAAGGTTTGCATTGCCATGGTCCCACTGGTGACTGGGCTGGGCAAACCCAGTACTGGTTATAAATCATCAAGGATCTCATGTAACCCATCATGGATTTATCCAGGACTTTGGACACAGTAGTGAGGAGGAGGAAGACAAAAGCTTCAAAGAGAGAAGTAACACGGCATTAGTGAAGAGAATAAATATTAGCAGCAGAACAACTTGGTAAACATTTCTCTGCTGGACGGAAATCTTCCTCTGAGATGAAGCATCTTGCTGCATAGCTTATTGTTGCAGTGGTTCTGATATCTGGACTATTCTGTTCTTTGGTTATTTTAATGAGATTAATTCCAACTATTTATCACCCCAGAAGAGATGCGAATCTCTACGTCAGGTGTTACAGTCTGATCATAGTGCAGGTGTTCACTCTGGGACACGTTTCTTCAGGGAAAAGATGTAAATGTTCAAGTGCTCACTCAGCTGCCTCCCCTAAAAAGAAATCATGGAGATTAGCAAACAGTTTTGTACCTGCTTCACAATTCAATCTCTCTTCTCAGGAGAGGCCCCAACCACAGTCCTTGTGTACTTGGGGATCTACAAGTATTCAAGCAAGAGAGCTGTGGTCTTTACATTCCTCTTGCAGCACACGGATGGGAAGTGAAGTCACTAGAGACAATATTGACAGATGACATAAACCGCGATGCAGCTAGACCTCCTTGATCAACAGTGAATTTTGACCAGGTATTTCCATTCTGACCTCCACCAAGTGGCCCATATCAGTGCTGGGGTAAAAATCTACTACCATGCCAATGTCTGCTGACAAGAGGCCTCTTTCAAAGGCCAGAAGAAACATCCTTACATCCTAATGGCATATCTTAAATAAAAGAATTCTGACCAAATCCCTGTGAAATGAGATCTTGGCCATGCAATATATTTTACCAGAAAGCGAACCCCCATTAAGACACTTTCCTAAGGATTATTTGACAATGCTTTTTAGGAAAAAAAAAGGACATTAACTAAGGAAAAATGAATTTAACCAGTAATTCAGATGACAATAAATGACAAAACAGGTATCTAGCAGACACAAACATGTACTGGTAAGACTGAATGATCTGGAAAATCATTCTTGTCTCCAGCAAGGAAGATATTAATAGAGGCCCAAGGATATATTAGGAATTGGGACAGCTATTTTGCTTGCAGATTCAAATGAATTCTATTCATTTCACTTTCATTTTACCTTCCTATTTTTTTTTCAGTCAAGTAACCTCAGGAAGAAGAAAGGGAAAAGGGTGGGGAGGATTCATGCCACGTGAGTCAACAGGTACATAAAGCTAGTCTATAAATGGTCCAATTGTGGTGAATTTAAAGCCAAAACCAGCCGGCTACATTGGAATAATTCAAGTCACTGAAGTTGCTGCATGTGTGAAAAGGCACTGCCTGCAGTAAACTGAGGGTTTTTTTTCAACTTCAGACTAAATAAAACAATACACAAAAGGAAAGCCATAACTGAACATTCAGGCTCCTGGACACTGCCCAACTAGACAATATAGAAACCGCTCCCCATCTTCCTCCCCTCCCCAGTGCAGCTCTCCCGTGGCCGCTTCAGAGGCACTCACTCACCACACAGACCCCGTAGTGGACGTGGGCAACTGTGACTAGCGCAGTGAACACGGCGAGCACCACTTCTTCCGTCCAGCCCAGCAGCCCGGAGATGGCTGCATAGACCACCAGCGCCAGTGGGAAGAGGAACCAATGGAAAAGCTCTGGCCGGGTGCTGCTCATCTGGCAGACGATCACCTTGCACTGTCGGAACAAAAGGTGCCAGGTGAGAAATGCCGGGTCAGCCCAGAGGTATAGGAAAAAGTACATCCATTTTCTCTGCAGATTACTTTGGATGAGGGGAAAACAAGGCTAGAACTCAAAATAGGGCTTGTTTCTGGCAAGAAGACGGCTATAGATGATCACCTGTATGCCCTACTGTCTGTGAGTCTTAAGGGACTTTATTACAAGTAATTTAAAATACACACTTCTTTTCTGGAGACGGTGTTTTGACATGCTCCACTTTATGAGCCGAAGCACATCTCCACAGAAGAGGAGTTTGTTTGACACCTCACTCTTTCACATTGGCTCATAAAGTTGTGAGCCCAAATCAAATGTGCCACAACTTAATCACTGGGAGAGTGTACTGGTATTTTAATCACACGGTGTGACTGAAATATATTCTGGTTCACTGCATAGAAGGGAGGGAAGGCAATATATGCCACTTTTAAATCCTGTTTTTCTTTTCTAGCACTTCTTCATGCACTGAAACACCATTTTCTTGGCTCAATCATGGCAGTGGACTCCCTGGAGATGTAGCTGGGGGCCCAGGGAAAGGATCCCACTTAGAGTGGCTGAAAAAAATGAACATATAGTGCATGGTTTAACTGAAAGCAATTAGCTTAATTTTACTGAGGAGTTCTTGAAATGTAACGAGTTGAAGTTCAGCTTTTTAAAACCATTTAAGCGCACCTAAGAGTTTTACCTCGTTTATACTCCTTAAGAAAGGTGTCTATGAGACACTATTCTCTTTAAAAAAAAAAAAAAAACAAACAAAGGAATTTAGGCACAGCTGAAATATTTTATTCGATTTAAGTTTCTATCAAAATTTGAATGTGGTTAAAAATAGATTTTATGTATCCTGAAAACAGCAGAAGAACGAAAAATTCATTCGCTGTGCAGTGCCTGAAATCCTATGACAGCAGCAGTAGGAGTCTGAGCACAGGGAAAAAGTAGTGGCTTTACTGTCTGTGCTGTGGAAGCTGAAGAATGCAAAAATAAACCATGAAAAAATAATTAACTTTCAATAATGCAAGAAGTAAGCATTTGTAGCTAATGATGTGAATATTTTTGCTCCCAATGCATTATCAGTATTGATTATGAATTTTTTTAAAATAACACTACTTTTATGAGTCTTTTGGGAATCATTCCAGAGGTATCAGAAATTGCTAAAGCAATCTATATGCTATAATTTTTCTGGCTAAATAATTGCACCTGTCCAGAGGTGGGGTAGTCACATTGTTTTAAACCATTGCCGCACCATGTTAAGTATGGTACTCGATTTTTCATAAAGATTCCTGTTGTGGTTTTGTTATTAATATTTATTTTATTAATATTTATTTTATTTAGGTTATTAATATTTATTAATATTTGGAGCAGTTCATCTTCAGTGCATCACAGGACTGCAAAATGGACTATGCTCTGTGCTCCTCCCTCAACTCCTTATTCCCCCTGGTCCTGAAGCACTGACTCACACTACAAGCCTTTCTTCCTTAGTTTAGCCAAAAATACTGGAAATGGCCCATTTTTCTGACCGCTCCCAGGAGGCCGTTGCCTTCCCTACTCATCCTGACACTGCATGGCTACGAGACTAGGTCTGAGACCAGGCGGCTAGCCCAAGGGATCTGCTGGGCAACTAAATGTGTTGTCAAAGGCATGAGAAGTTCAAGATACTGGCAGGTAGTGAAATGTGGTTTGCAGAATAGACAATAAAAACCAAATGGGTCAGGCTATCACAAAGAAAAGCATTGTTGTGACAAGCCTTACTCTGATACCAGAGAAAACGTGTGTAAGGGACCAGAGGAGTGGAAAGGAAATAGAGGCTTGGCATTTTTTAAAACTTTTAAAATGCTATAAATTCCAACTAACATCCATACATTTTTAATGCTTGCTTTTAAAATGTTAAAAAGTTCAACTAACATGCATACATTTTTAATTCACATGAGCCTGTAACACTGCAGTAGATGTTTTAGTAAAGGAAAAAAACAAGGCCTGAAGAGCATGCCTTGCACTGAGTGTCTAATAAACTGCAGTCTACAAAGAAGCTTCTGGTTTGCCATCCTGTTTGTGCCCCTCAGAAACGTACGTGTACAGGATACATCTAACAAACATCACAATTATGATTTCTTTTCTGTTCCTGAATACAAATTTATAGCAGAGTTATGCTTTCGCTTTTAAAATCATGCATTTTCAAAGATCTTTCTTATAATGCAAGGTACTTCAAGACTTTCTCTTTTTAAATTGGATGCAGTGTTACTCAGTGACACGATTTTGGATGGTGTTGGAGATGTTCTAAAATGACAATCAGTCAAAGGGTATTTTAGCATTAACTGGAGGAACAACTTTCTTCTTGGCTGCAGCTCCCTTGCCTCTCTCCTGGCAAGAAGAGAGGCAAAGGGACCCCTCCAGAGAAGAAAACCCTGAGTTAACTGCAGTGCTCGGCACTACCGTCTGGCTGCCTGTGTTGTTACTTCACCAAGTTTATGTTACCTCATAGGCATTAAAAGGGGGGAAATTGGTTATCATAGAATCATAGAATGGTTAGGGTTAGAACAATAGGAGAAACTAATCAGTGAGAAGAGAGCCACCGCAAGGCCCCTGCATCTCTTCACACCCTCCCCTAATAGGAGCTGTCAGTGACACAGCCTTATTCCGAGCAGTGAAGGGAAAATGTGGGATCAGCTGAACTGTAGGGTACAGGAACACGTGTACCACACCAATGGGCACAACAGCAGGGGAAGGCTACAACCCCCCTGCTCTTGCTGGTAAACTGATACCTGTGTTGAGCTTTCTTTTACTCAGACAAGTCCTCAGTTCTGCCTATGTGTTGGGGAATATCTGTTCTATTTCTGGAAGTAAGGCCTCCCCAGGGCTGTTCACAAAAGCCTGGGAAAAAAAGAACCCTCATAAAAACGTTATGGTGTGGCAGAGTAAGTATTGCAGTACCCTAAGTGTCCCCAGCCCAGACAACTGCAGTGGTGTATTTTTACACGAGAGAGGGTAATGCAGAGGTAGACCAGCAGTGTGATTCTGCTTTTAACTACAGATTCTCTGCCTTTCTGTTTATTCACATAAAAATAGAAAGCTATCTCTAAATAATACCACCACCACCCCAAACATACTTACAATAACATTTGAGAAAGCAACCCCAACCATCCATAAAAACAATCTTGGTTGCTTTGCTAATATGTTGCCTGGAGATAAAACCACCCAGACTGTAAGAAGAACGAACAGCAACAGAGGTGACACAAGAGGCAGGAGTCCTTCATACAAAGAATCATTCTTCAGTGTTTTCTTTACATGCGCTCTGTAAATAAACACAATGATTTGCTGGAGTAAGAAAATTTACCCATTCTCTTTCCTCACAGTAACTTCAAACTCTAGCCTAAACTCAGCCCAAGAATTCATCTTGCAACACAACTACCTGTGCAAAGGTGCTGGATACCCAGACATTTTACGAGAAATTGTAGGATACCCAAGTAACATGTATTTCTGGAATAAAATTATATAGTTTTATTCACAAAGCTTCTGGTCAGCTCCCCTCTCCACCCTGCCGCCCTCCATCATTGCCTGGCAATGAACTGCTAAGCTCGCACACAGCGAGCTGCAGTACTCCGTTGTAGTCGTCATCCAAATGCACAGCATGCAGGCTTGCTGTGAATTCCAAAATTACAATTTGCTAGAGGGTGAAACTTCTGACATGAGCCAATAGGCACCGTGTTTTCAGTGACAACACGGTCAAGCACACTGGCAGGCATTGCTGTTGTTTGGGTCTGGAGATGATGCTTCTAGACAATCCTGCACCATGGCCAAAGTACAGCCTAAAAGCAAGGCTTTTTTTTTGCTAAATAGAGTACAGGAAAATTAATGTTGCGTTGTATTTTCTTGTATATTTTAAGGTGTCTTTTAAAGGTACTACTATTGAAGGCAGTAAGTGATTGTATTTTCTGTCAGCTAGGAAAAAAGTAACTGTAAGAGCAACAGCTTTTGCATCTATCTTGCATCTTTCTCACTCAGGCAAAACTCATTAAGAGGTTATAAAAAGAGTAGGAGGTTTAACTTACTAAAGCTCACTACCATTAAACCATTTCTTCATACCAATAGTCCAGAAGGACAATTCTGTGTTTGAAGCGTACTGGGAAATATCTTGTTCAAAATCTCTGAATATTTTTATTTATAGAAATAGCTAGACAAAAAAAATCCAATAAATATCTTTCTCATTCAAAAAAAAAAAAAAGAGCATTCTTCTGATAAAATAACAACTGAGAACAGGCAGCAGGATGAAGAAAGACAGGAGATTATTGGAAAACTGGAATTCCTTCTCACCAAATAGCTCTTGTGTGCACCCTTCAAGTAACCCTGACTGTATGTTCAGAATTACTGTACTCTTCCATTCAGATGAATGATAAACCCACTGGAAGGCTTGAGAGAAACTATGTCGAATGATGACTTGAAAAGGAAAACACTAAACAAAAGTCCTGATATGAGAGGAAAGACAGCAAAACCTAAATGTTCATCAGGGTAAATGCTGCTATGGCCAGGGACTGACATGCCCAAGGTGCTCTCCTCCTTCTCCCAGTCTTCCCCAAACCAAAGTCCCTTGCACCACTGGTCTCCAGTCCTCTCGCAGCACCCTGCCCCAAAGCCCAGCCTTTTTGTGGATCCTCAGCCTTTCCTGCCCAACATTTCCTGACTCTCCACTCTTCCTGCCCCAAATTCAGGGCTATTCATGCTTTTATTAACCACACTAAGTACTGCGACATGAAAAGGGCTGTGTAGGAGCAATATGTTATTGTCTTATAGTCTCTCCAAAATTTAAATGTTAATATTAATTTCCACTAATTCCTGAAGACAGGGAGTGACAGTCCCTCCTCCAGGACACTTAGGATCTGAGAGACCTGACGTGACAGATGAGTGAAATGACCTAGCAAATACTAGAGGAAGGCAGGCAGCATTAATAAAAATAGGCCATTGGAGTATAAACTAACTGTGTATAAAATTCCTAGGTGCAGCAAGCCAACTCTTAGATGTAATCACAGCTTGCCACCTGCCTAGCCTGTATCTGATGGCAATTATCTGCAGACTTCATACAGAGAAGAGTTTTACAGGAGGACCTAGAAGACAATAAAGTACTTCATGGGGTGCAGGATGATCTGCTACAGAATTTTATCTAGCCCAGGCAGACATTACAAATTACATTTGACTGCAAATAAAATGCAGTGTTTGTAACTACAGAGGTTTCACCAGTTTACTGTGCAGAACCAGTGTGAGACTGCCTGGAGAATGGCAAGTGAAAGGAAGAGAAGAGGAGTTGTCAACATAGAAAAGAAACAAGTCAGATTCTCAAAACTGACTAGAAAAACCTTTTACTATGTTATCAGGACAGCATATGGCTGAAAGAAGCTAGCTACTTCAAGCATTGCATTTCGTTTTCAAGTGAGGAAACCATTAAAAATACAGAATTAAATGGGAAGGGATAGAACTTATTAAAAGTTAATTAACTTACCTGTGAATGTTGTACAGTGTTTGTGGAAATGAAAGAAATAAGCTGAAGCCTGGAAGAGAAAAAGGTTCATATGTTAATGATTTATGGTCCCGCTACATTGACGACCTCAGAGTTTTCTCATACGATAACAGAGCTGGTGTGCTATTTTTAAAATGACTTACTATTCCTGTACTCATTACAGGATATGAACTGAGTTTGGAAGCTCATCATAAAACCTTCCTTATTTTTCCAAAAGTTAGCTGCTAGAAATAGCTGCCGATACAGATTTTCTTGCTTAATGAGTGTAAAGACCAGGAAGATTTTTTTTAAAAGGATGATGTAGTTAGCAGGCAGGATTAGTTATTTGTCATGGAGATTCCTCTGCTGGACCCAAGAAAGATCATGGCTCTGTTTTGCTTGAGCTGCCCTCTGTGTATGTAGGAAAAAACCAAGTCTGACACAAAAAGTTTTCCAATGGAGTAGATAAAGTCAATTAACCTCAAACAGCACTGCCCACATAACCAGGGGAATAACAAGTTTATAGTTCAATATACTAAGGTTCAACTAGCGATCTGCTTTGCTGATATGGCTGAGATGAATTAATTTTCATGATATGGCCATCATTTGAATGAGACAGGTTTTTTACTTTTTTTTTTAATACAGCTGTGACCTTTCTGGAGCTCAGCTTTAACCCACAAAGGACAAGGAATTCTCCTTTTGCTAACGCTGTGTCTCTCTGCATTGCTGCTTGTAGTATCAACACAGCTGCCAGCAGCCCTAGAGCTGCCTGAAGACCCAGTGTACCTCATCTAACACCCACATCCAAAATGCCTTGGTCCACTCAAGGGTCAAAGACCTCCAGCAAGAAGTAGAAGTTGAAGGTTTAAACGAAAAAGCAACAGTATTAGTCAGCTTAACTGGTGAAAATATATATAATCCTATTTTAAGTCTGTGACAATAATTTTCTATGTGTTTCCCTGCCAGAGTTCTTTGGGTTTGGTCTCATTTTTTTCCTTGCTTTCTGTGTATCAAGGGCTTTTCCCTAGTCAGTTTGCTGCTTGGAGATTGCTCTGGACAGCATATTTCTGCCCAGCTTTTACATTACGAGGCCAGAGGAGTGGTTTGGGTGCACTAAATTAATACGTAACTGTATTCTGTTATGGGCAAGAACAGCAGTCTGATGGTGTAAACCTTCTGGTTCTCTTTAAAAGAAATCTCATTGAAGAAACACAGTGTACTGTTTGTACAGAAAAGTAGCAAACTCTTATCTCATTATTAGGAATAAGGAAAACTAAGAATGAAGAGAGGAAAGAACTGATTTCAGGTTACTTTTTGTATTGAGTCTAACGTGGCATAGCAGACCTGCAAGAAATGTCAGTGTTCACGGTTCAGTCCTCACCAAAGACATACCCAAGTGTTTAGCACACTCTGGCCACAGGGGCAACTCAAGAGAAGGAAAACTTAAAAAAAAAAGCAGGAAGAGTGGAGATCAGGCTTGCTAGAAAACAGAAGAAGAAGTAAAAATGGATGCAATACGTAATCTACTTCTCTAGTCTTTCTGGTTATCTTGTAAAGAGGAGGAAACAAAGAATTGGAAAAAAAAAAAAAGAATATTCAGCTTGTACATAATTTCAAGTATTGCAATTTCATGTGTGTACTTCTTGGTTTTGCTTTTTAAAACAAGTAAGATAAAGAGATCTGCTTCTTTACCATGGCAGGAACTCCATATAAAACAGCCAAAGGATGTGCAACTGAAGCAATATCCCAAATATTCTCTAAATATATCTGTAAAATTCGCAGGCTTAGTGCCTTCAGAATGATCTGTGTTTAATGCGCACTCCCGTTAGCTATGTTTTGTATTAGGCAGGGAAGGCTAGTTCAATAAAATCTTGAGTTACGTACAGCAGTTCCAACATCTGTATCACATTAGAGCAGACATGAGACAAAACATTGACTCTTGAGGTTAAATCTAAATTTCCTGCTGCAATCCTGAAGTTTGATTTGTTAGGAGAAAAGCAACCGAGAGGAACAGAAATAGAGACTACAACTAGAAATAGATTTCAAAGAGCAATGGTTGCCAGCAATTTGTTATTTTTATGAAGTGCCATTTTCGTTAGAAATAACACACTGACCACAAACAATCCCCCAGCTAGCTAAAAGCCACTTTTGGACTGGGGCAGTTACACCAGTTACTCCTCTATGTTTTATACAGCTCCCCTTTTAGCAGAGCCAGAGCTGAGGATGCGGTAGGGAAAGCAAAGGGTGTTCCCCTGTTTCTTATGGGATTTTCAAAATTCCATCATTTCCTACAACATGTTGCTTTCCCATCTTTTTTTAGCTAAGGAGGCCTGGCTTGGGGGCTGCTTTTGGTACTCATTAAGCCCGTTTTTTAATTGGCATTAAGGATCCCTTTGTGCCCAGGAGCTAAACTGCTGCTTCCGCATTGCTGCCATTCCCTGCTGCTCTGGGGAACAAAAGGTGCAGTCTGGAAAGCAAACCCACTGCTGGCACTGCCCAAGTCATGATGATGGAGCATTTTTTTTTTTCCCAAATGTCCTAAATGCACGTATTTTATTTTAACATCATAAAAAATGAAGTTTAGTGTATTAGACAATTTTAGCACAATATAGAAAATAGAAGTCATCAAGTGTTTATTAGAAGTATTACAGCTCTTCTAGTATTTTTTAATTTCTCCTTTAATATGTTCCCCTGTCTTCAGCTGATTTAAATTCTGAGACCCAACTGTAAGAACACAGGCCTGTATTAAAGGCAGAAATACTAAAGCACAGATGAGTGGCACAGAGACACACAGGGAATTCTTGTGCCGTCCTAGGCTGAAGTTATTGAGCCCAAATCCTCGGATTTAGGTACAATCCTATGGTCAGTCCTCTGCCTTGCAGTATCTTGGCTCCCTTTTCAGAGAAACAAGCATTTGTAAAGCTCTTTTTCAGGAATTATTTTGTCCATATTTAAAAAAAAAAAAAAACACAAAACACAAAAAAACAATGCATTCAGGAAATTAGGATTAGAGATGTCAGAAATAAAGGCATTATCTTGTTTTCCAAATATCTAGATACATACATACACATACACAGACATGCATATATACATATATACACACACACATGTGTGTAAAAGAGATCAAAAAGACAATTCCCATCAATTCTAGTGACAACTTTACATTTCATTTGGTGCTTTCAAATTCAATTCCAAAATAGTAAGATGTTGTGTGATATTGCTGAGTGAATTAAAAAAAAAAAACAAACAACAAACTAGCATATGATGGATACCATGGTACATTTGCCCCTACGTTAATCTAGACTAATAGAAATGTATTTAAGTTCAGTTATGAGGGCATCTTAAACCCTCATGTAATATAAAGACCACTGAAGACCTGCAGACAGCCAGGTTAAGTTTCTGTGACACACCACAGCTACTTAGTGTGGCTGCTGTACCTGAATTAATTTAGGCATTTCTGCAAAATACAGACTTGGACTTTGTAGAGAGAGGGTATGGCCAAAAACAATGCTGCTGTCACTTCTGGAAAATGCTATTTCAGTAACCAAGAGGAGAACCCCATGCCGTTATTTAGACAAAACTAAAAAGCCCATTGCAGGTAGCCAGCTTTCTGAATACATCGAACTTCACCAACTGTAAACACCACTAAATAAAGAAGCAACTCCAACTAGGTAGCCAAGATACCTAAAACACTAGTTTTAAACAAATTTTACTGTTTCAAAGGAAAGACAATGTTTATCTTAGCTGTTTATCTTCTCCACATCTTTGCTATCATAAATCACATTTGTTGATAAGTTCCTGACAAATGAACCATCCTTAAACTGTCCTTAAAAAAAAAAGTTGAAATATTATTTGTCAAGAATTGTCTCTTCCTGATAGTTAAAAGTTCAAAAATAAGACAGTGTGATACAAGGATGTAATTTTAGGTGAACACCACACTGGAAACTGAGGGAATCCGGTGAGATAAGTACCCTTCCATTCCCACTGCGCTCCTCCCAAAAAAAAAGACTCCTCACAGAATTCCTCCCATTTGGGAGGCAGTGGAGGGGTCTGTGCAGACTTTTCCTGGGCACATTGCAGAAGCTGCGCCCAGTAAAAAACAGCTCTTTAACAGTAGGCAGTTGTAGCTGCATTTCAGCCTACAAATGAAACACTACCACCCTCCTCTCTTGTTCTTCAGTTGCCCACACCTCCACATGGCCATCTTCACTATATGGCTTGGCTTTTCTGTCTCTAGGTTGCTATTTCATCACAGTCAATGCTCACTTTAAAGAAACGGGATGTTAAATACATCATTTACCTTTTTTAGCCACTGGACAAAAAAAAATTAAGATTAAAAATATTTAGGTCTCAATATTAGCTTGAAAAATCTTTGAACACTTTTTCTACATTTTTTTGAAATTTATTCCACATTCAGAGCAGCTAGACACATGAAAATATCTTAACACAGTGAAAGTTTAGCACACTGATCAGTGCCTGAACACAAGCTTCGTCAAAAAGTGAACATTTAGAAGCACTTGTAACTGGAGCAGCAGCTTCTTATGGAACAGTGTGATTTTCTGAGGCATGTCTTGAGAAGGCAACTGTTTTAATTGGTTGTGCAAACAAATAATTGCATATTCAGCTGTCCACTAACTACAAAATTATGTTTTATTATTATATAAAATGGCAAACTTAGTACCACTTAGTAATTGAAAAAAAACCCAAAACTTAGAAATTGAATGTATAATTTTCAGACTTAATTGAGCCTGTAAAGTCTGAATATATGAAGCAATTTAAGGACAGATGAAAAATACGACTAAAACAGATCTACACAGAATGAAATTATTTTACAGGGATTAAGAGCACTGTGTAAATACAAGCACTGTCTTCATGCACAAACTTGATGGATGTTTTGGATGTTAAGCATCTAAGATACTTCTTGAGTATAAAGGTTGTAAAGGGATGCATCTATCATGTTTGTTGATTTTATTGCTCTTTTTCAGTGTCTAAGGAAGTACACACTGTGTTTATCTCTCTTGAACCAAGCTGTAAGCTAACAATTAGCATTTGAAGGAATTTAGTACAGACTGAGGAATTAGTTTATGGATGTAGATGCTTCTTTGATGTAGTCCTGTTCACACACCATGTCCAAATCATTCTCTTTTTCTGGACATTTCAAGAACTGAGCACCAGAGAAATGGTGCCTTAGTTTGAAAAGCCCAGGCTGGCTTCCAGAAGGACCCTGCCAGGTGAGCTCCCTTGTTTGACCTTCTTCTGGGGCTCCCGCTGCCTGTGAAGTGACTCCTCACAGCTAACCGCGCTGAGCCCACTCCCACTTGCAATTAGCATCCCGTGACACCACTCTGCCTCCAGCCTTTAGAACTCTTGTTTTCTGGGTTATTGTTCTGACTGGTTC
Source organism: Chlamydotis macqueenii (assembly GCF_036417535.1). NCBI lineage: Eukaryota > Metazoa > Chordata > Aves > Otidiformes > Otididae > Chlamydotis > Chlamydotis macqueenii. The sequence continues at coordinate 118,798,483 of NC_141557.1, forward strand.
AGATGAGTTACTCCAAACATGAACTCAGCTGCTTCTTATATATATCTCGAGTGACAGGTGAGTATTTCACACCCTTTATCTCACTGAAGTCTCGTACAATCTGCCACAACAATGCTTTAATAAATGTTAACTTGGTGACAGGCACATAGAAGCCAACTCATGTTAAGCACACTTTTCAAACAAGGCTAGTCAAGGCCTGTTGGAGTGATAACATTTTCAAAACATATCACTTAACATTTCATCATTCAACTGCCCATCAATAAGGCAGAACCATCAGCCACTTTGCAATGGGAACTATAGGAAATTACTACAGAATGACTTATCCATACCAGGCAGAACCAATTTATAAGTAACATATGTAAAGAAGCAAAAGAAAAATTCCTTCCACTGTCAGAAATGCACTTAAGTTGTCTTTGTGATTGCTGCTTGGCATTGCTGTAAAAACACCCTGAGATCTTGCAATGAAGGCTCCTGGGATCACAAGTTTTCCAAGACCAGTACGAGAGAGTAGGCTGCCTCAGGCAGCAGCAGCTCCCTGGAGCAGGGCTTGAGGACCACAATCAGGTTGCTCCAGCCAAAAGAAATCTGCCTGCCTGTTGTGATACAGATATGCTGAATGGGTTTATAGGAGATACATGTCCTGCTAAGGATTAGCTTTAAGGACCTTCAGAGATATTCAAACAAGTAACATTATGGGTACATTTCTACTTTAACACTGATAAGGACCAAAAAAAAAAAATCCATTCTTAACCAAAGAAATGTGAATGTCAGACCATGGCTGTTTAACCATGGTCATCTAAGCATTTTGTAACACTGAAAAAAGGGCAGTGTGTTGTACAATTACCCACCACATGGACTTCTGTGTCCTCCTTTGATACATAGGATACAGGACAGAGTTTAAGGACAAGGTACTGTTTTAGATGGTAACTGTGCTTTCCTACTGTGACAAAATTAAAATACTTGGTATGGTTCAAATGTTGTGGTTTGGTCTCATCATTAGTGCTTTGCTGCTATTACATTTTCAGTTATGTATTTATTCTACTTAAGTAGCTCAGAGAAAGAATGAACCTCAAGGAACACACACTCTGCAAAAGTGAGCACAGAACTCAATCCAATACACATCATAGGAAAAAATTCTGAATGCTTTGGCCCCATCTCGAAAGGAAAGTTCAAGTCTCAGATCTCTGACAGATGTTAGTACTCCATTCACATTTCATGTTCAAACCTGTACTTTGAAAATTTGTTTCAGCTTTGCCACAGGCTTCAGTAGCCAAATCTGGGCACTGCTGACCACAAAACATGGACTCAAATATGCCACCATGTCTGGATAACAGAACTGTCCACACGCTGATGAAGTACAGCATATCTGTTCCATGCTTTAGTGGTCCTTTAACCACAAAGCCTATTTGTGTAGTTGCAATTAATACTGAGGAGGAGCAGGAATCTTTCTGTGCATCCAGAAGTTGTTTTTCCAACCTGGCTTCCTAAGGAATGAAGCTGATGTGATAACATTTTGCTTGTTTGTGTGCATCTCACCATAACTTCCGAGCCCTCTGATCAATTATGAACAACTATTATTAAATATAGACTGAAAGAAAACTCCTGTAAGTTGCATGGAAACTAACAGCCAGATAGAGGAAAACAGACATATAAATGTCTCAAATTAAGAGAAGACTGCAGCCTGAACTCAAATTTTATTAGACATTAAAAAATGCATCTCAGAGAGAGCAAGTATGAATGTCCCAAGAATGGGAAATGCTTCATTCAGAACATGCACATATTACAGGTCATTTAATTGCAATGTGAGACAGAAACCATCATCGATAAGTTAATGCTGCTCCCTGAACTACTGAAGTTTACCTGTCAGTGAAAATCTTCTTATGAAGTCTATAGCATCATTTGTGGCACTAGTCTTTATGTGGGCAATTGACTGTTTTAAAATGCCTATTGTAAACCTTTCATATTGCTCTCAACCTGACAGCACAGTGACAGGGAATGCTAGACATGAGGAGTATCCTGGAGGGGTGAAAATAAATGACAGCTCTCACCTCCGTGCTGCCCTTTGAAGGGACCCTAGTTAGCCAGATGATGCTACGGGACAATTGTGATTAAATCCCAAGAGAGCTTTTGCAGTGTCATCCACAGGAGCCTTGCTGAGAGCAGAAGTAATTAGTTCCAGTGGAGCACACAGGCACGTAACTTTACAAAGGTCTGCCTACCTTCACACAAGGAGAAAAAGGGCATTTCTGCCTGGCAGAAACAGGAGAACAGCCTTATTCATTTGTCTGGTGTTCACCTAGGTGTCCGTTTTGGACCTGCAGGATGGAATTGCGTTCACTGTCTGTGAAAATTACAGGTTTCTGTTCACTGGCTGGCTGAAAAATTCCCATGAAATACTACGCAGAGTTTTCTCTGCTTCACAGTGGAGTCCTCCGAGGTCACCGTTCAGCAGCCCAAGACTTCGCCTTCCTACAGGTGTTCCAGTGTGCGAGACAGTTCCCAGGGACATACATAAAGCTCTCTCTTGGGAAGCTTTCCTAAAACATCTAATCTAAACACTGGTATTGCTGCACTTTCATGTGTATCTTTGTGTGTTCTGGCACCTGATAAAAATTCCATCATTTTCAGTAAATGGGTGTCACCTAGTGATACCACAGCTTCCTCTGAGGAGGTGCTTTTGCAGAGTTCATCCTTAGGTTATATGTGGGCTACTCTTTTTTTTTTTCCCCAGAAACTTCAGGAAAGACATTTGAAAAACTCCACTTTTGTGAGTCCTGTTTAGATTTCTTCCCACTACAGAAGGTACTAGCTAAAGCCCAGCTGTTCTTGGAGAAGTGACGGCTCAACAGCTGAACTCCTGTTGTGTACAGAACAGTAAAAGCACGAAAAGACACACAAAACCTCTGCCAAGTATTAATGGAGCAGCCACAGGTTCACTGTTAGAAGGACCACTAGTGACTACTAAATGCCATCAGATGGTTAAGGACAGCCAGTTACACTTTAATGGCTCCTCTTGGGGTCCTGGGAAACTAACTCGTAAAAAAGCATCAGAGGCCCACTACACCACTTTGTTTTTTAACTAGCCACAAAGGCATTTAACTGAGCATGCCAGAAAGCAGGCTCATTGATACAAATGGGTCTGGCTGAGTGAGACACACTTGCCTCTCTCTCTAAGGGAAAGAATAATTTAGTCTTCCTGGCTGCTCAGCCCTTGGTGTAGGTTAGACTGATGCTTTTTCTGCAGTCACAGTGGGGTCCTGCAATGTACTGCAAGCTTCTAAAAACTTTAGAACACAGGTTATCCAGTGATAACCACTTTAATCACTATTAAGATTCAAACCTGTGGTGAAATGGCACTGCTTTCTGGATCAGAGTGATCCTCAGTGGAAGGATTCTACTTTTTCTGTATTTAAATTCAATCTCTGTTTTTAAGAGATTTACTAAGCACTATGACAATTTTGTAATATAGAGTCTATCAAGATAATTTCTTGAGTATTTAACTATAATTAAGCTGCAAAAGTTGCCCTGTTAATGGCATTGTGGATAGCATGAGAGAGATAATGTTTTTAAAGAAATCTTTTGGCTCTTACTTATGTCTACTCGGGACAATGATGGAAGAAACACAGTTCTCTGCTCACAGATTCATTCATCCAAGTGTACTGTATGGGACAGAAGCAGTGCTTCTTTATAATGCTAATGGAATAGTCCATCAACCCTTGCTCTGCAGCTGGTTTTGGTAAAGTATGAAAAAGGATGCTCGCTTTTGCAGATTTTATGACATTGACATGCCTCCCTACCACAAACCTTCCCAGTATGTTGAACAGTTTGAATTAAACCTTCATCCATGGCTTCCCAAGCACAAGGGAAGCCATCAGTGTATGCACGGAACAGGCTGTCATGTGCCTCAGTGACAGGAACAAAAGCAGCAAAGCGGAATGAGCGTGTTCAATGGACTGGCACATGCTAGTTAGACCTCATGCCAGCGCAGGTCTAACTTTCGGCTTCTGGGTGAGCCAGCATCCACCTCTCCTGGACTTATGGTGCTCCTTCAAGGGCACAAATCACTCCCCATTCCTCAACGCCCTGCCAGCCACCAGATGACATTTTATAGCTACACTGCTGTCAAGCTAAATAATTCGTTGCCTACTGAAAAGGCAACTGCTGTTTTTTTCCCTTCCTTTCTTTCTTCTCCTCCGAGTGCCCATAACAGGCCTAACACAATCAGTTTTATACTCTGGGTAAAGCACAAAGGATTGTCAAAACCATGTCCTTGCACAGGCTGCTCATAGAAAACACAGCCTGAATGCAGGGTCCTTTCCAATCGGGGAATTTGAGGAAGCATTGCTGAGGCTGGAGGTGGTACCTGCTGAAGACCTCACCGTGGGAAAGGGTGGTGAGAGCACATGTCAATGCAGTGGATTCAAAAGTCCCCCCAGAAAATGTTGAGAGCTGCTAGTTAGAGTTGGAGTTGGGTGAACACCTATATCTAAGTCCTCCACTTGGCTCAATGGAGACGTTTCTTGGGATGTAAGTCTAGACTCTTCATCAAACATTTTATTTGGTGCCCTCTTCTCACCATTTGTATGCTCATATAAAAATCCCTAATTTCTTCACCTTCTAAGCAACACAGCAAAGCTATTTCACATATGCACATTTTTAGGTAAGACTACCATGTTTTTAAGTCATTAAAACGTTACTGCTCTCTTTCTCAGTGTAGCTACAGCAGCTGAAAAATGTTCAATGCTTATTTCAAACTCCACTGGCAGTATTAACAAGTGAGCAAATAGGCTATTGCTGGTAATTTCTGTTCAGAAAGTAATTCTAAAGAAGAGCTTAGAAACCACCTGGTTCTTTTTCAGATTTACTGTTGTGTCTCCTAAGATTATTTAAATAATGCCTTTATTCCTTCTATGCATAATGCTTTGGAACATAATGTGCTGCAGGCCAAAACGTTAAACTTACATAAATGTGAGTGACATTCTGCCTGAGTGACATGAGTTCCTCAGACTTTCAGAGCCAGCCAGCACACTGCACTGAACTGCAGGTGCAGAGAAAGAACATTTTTCTGTATTATTCATGCGCAACAGTTAGTAATTGAGGAAAAAAATGTTTCCAAAACAATTTACTTTTTTGAAGGTTTCCAGTATTAGCCCTTTTAATCAGCTCTCTTCATGTTTCTTTTTTTGACCAGACAACACTTGCAAAAGGAGAAAAAAATTATGATGGAAATATAAGAAATATCTAATTAGTACAGTTTTCCATAGATCTGGACACTTACCTATAAGCAAGGTTACTAACGCATCTGTGATGTAATAACCAAACAGGAAAGGCTTCTGCCAGATTTCCACACCAACAGTGCCAGTGAGCAGATACGCTGCAATTAATACCTATAGAAAAAAGGATAAAGTTTTTTCTTCTAAAGGCACAGAATTTCGTTTATCATCTTAGTACAAATACAAGAGTTTGCCTCCTGGCTCCACTTCACAGGACATTATGCTGCCATCCCAAAAAAAAATCTAGACTTGGATTAACAATGAATTGTGAACATTTACTTTAGCTCTAAATTAAAACAACTATGTTAATTATAATGTTATTTAGAAGACTGCGTATTCATATATTATTCCCAGGTAACATTCAGTAAATTTTAATTTTTCCATTCAATACAGCTTCTCACTCTGGGACAACAAATATTTTCCAGCCATATGACAGATTTACCCATATGACAGATTTTACTATATTTTGTTTTGGTTTTTTAAATACTCATGTTTTACTATTATGGTTTGCCATTATGGTTTTTCTTCATTTTTAACTTGAACAAACACATTTCCAGTCTTCTAAATTAAACTAATTGCTTTAATTTAAAGGTACACTGAAGATCTTTTTTCTAGATAACAAGCTGCTTATGATCATAGATTAGCAGCTGTCCATTGATGTCCATTAAACTCCCTATTACACTTAAATATTGCTGTATTTCATAGAATCGTAGAATGGTTTGGGTTGGAAGGGACCTTCAAAGGTCATCTAGTCCAACGCCTCTGCAAGGAGCAGGGACATCTCCAACCAGATCAGGTTGCTCAGAGCCCAATCCAACCCGGCCTTGAGTGTTACCAAGGACGGGGCATCCACAGCTATCTGTATCTAAATTCAAGATCCTTGCTCTATCAGTATGTAATGTTTAAAGAGTGTTGCTTGAATGGGGCATTGCAGAATCGGATGTCTGAATTGCTTCTGCAAGAACAAGCAGCACAACCAATCTGCAATGGAGAAGAGCAGGCACCAGGATCAGAGTTACACCTTGGACCACTGAAGACAGTGAGTCAGATTTCAGTCCAAACGAATGACGTGTACAATGGGTTTTGCAACCAACTACAACAGAGCTGACATTTGGCTTTCTGAAGAAATTGCATTATGTTATGCATAAGACATGATGGATGGACTCCTGGCCCCGTTAAAGTTGATGGCAAAACTCCAACTGGCTTTGATGGAGCCTGAATTTACCCTCACGTGTTGAATTCTGAACAGATCTTTTTGGCAAGTGATAAAGGAGGAACTTCAGTATTATCCATTATTACAGTCAGTACTTCTGGCATAGCAGTGATGAGTATCACTGTCAGATGTCAGCACACCTCTAGGAACAGGAGCGCTGATGCAACGGGCTCTCTTGGGGGAATTCCCTGCCCTGGGACTTGGTGATGCAGCACTCACAGGTTGAAATTGCCTCTTATTTAACAGATGTAGCGTGTGAAAAAACACTCCTTGTGTTCACATTTTTGGTGTGTTGTTTTTCAAGGACTCATACTTTTTACTTCACTGAGGCAGCCTCAAAGAACTCCTTTAGAAAGCTGGAAGGATGAGAAAATGGCCTCTTCCCTTGATCTAAGCTATATTAGCAAAAACTGAAGACTGTTAAAATTATTAGGCAAAGCTAAGTATGTCAATCAGTTGTATAAACTGTTTTTAAAGGCACTGCTGGTAAAAAAAAAAAAAAAAAAAAAAAAAAAGTAAAGCACTGTTCCTAAGTGCAACTGAATAATTCTACTTAAGAAAAAATGGTCTGTTTTTTTTAGTCATTGCTCTGGCATCAATTTGCTTTAGTTCTTTTTATATATAACTGCACTCTTCAGCAAGTAAAAATAATTGCAACCTTTGGTAAAACGAGAAGCCCAAATTAAACAACACAAGTAAGAACTATATAGGAAGTTAGTGTCAGACGTATACAATCTTGGATTCCAACTCACTGCAGCATCCGACCAGGAAAATTTTTAGCTTGCCAAGGCCTTATCTATGATGAGGAGGAGTACTCATGCAGACAAAAATCTGGAAATAAATGATGTTAATTTGTAGGCCCTTTGATAAGGATGAACAGCAGGACAGCTGGCTTCTGAACAGTGGCTCCCTATCTTGTCACAATTTTGTACAGAAACATATATATAAATCACAGCAACACAGTCACCTTTGTCCCTCCCTAAAATCAGAACATTACTTTAATGTGGCATTGGGAAAATTCTGTACAACCACAAGGCAGTATAACTCCTCAAAATCTCCTAGCTCCTAGCCTTTTAAATGTTCTCCAAAATATGTGATTTTTTAAAATCACCAGTTCTTTCATGTCTTTCCACTACCGGAGGTGTAAGTCTTGTGACGAAAATATTCTAGATTACACATGTGTGTGTGCAGATACATTTTATTTTCTCCCTAGTGATTTAACATCTCTGTTTTACACACAGACATACTGAGTGTGCTGTATGATGTACTACACGGAAAAGAAAATCAAATATTTTTCTCATCTTTTTAAAAAAATATTCTGGCTATGCTTTTAAATTTTTTATGATTCCACAAAAAAAAAAGACATTAATTTTACTGTAATAGTCAATTTCACTAGCATATTCCAATAGCATTAATTGTTCATCTGTTGAAGTGTTTTCCATTAACACAGTGCTCAAACTAAATATCTAGACAGTAAAGAAATTTAAAATATAAGGTTACATTTTTCCTCTGAAAATAAATGTGTCACTTGCCTAAAAAAAGTAAGAACTAATGATTTCCTACAAGTGATTCCAATAGGAGTTATCTTTAGCATGATGTGTAATTTTTCTATTTTAATTTTTTCTCAGTATTTTTTCTTTCAATAAATAAAGATGGCAAATTTATCCTATAGAAATAGTTTTTTATACATCTTTAAAAGGTCGTTTTGCATTTAGACATGCAGTATGTGATATGTAGACAAGTAAAAGAATGTGGAAGATTAATTAACCAAGAAAAGTTTGAGTAGAACCATAAGAGTGGTAAGAATGAAGCAATCTGCTGCAGAAAGAGCCTGTGCACTGCAGGTTCTGCTGTTTAAATTTCACAGGAATACACTGCAGGGTTTCCCTCAGATAAGCGAGTACTGAGTTCAGTCAGGAGGCAGCTGGAAGCAGACACTGTGGCCTGGCCAGCACTGTTTCCACACCACTATCGGTTCTTTTGCTTCAACAATTCCAGTGTGCTACCTTTTGAACTAGATAATAATCAATATTATTACTTGACAAGAAAGGCTACGCTTTCCACAGACACTTCAAATTTTCTTACCAAAATTCTGAATATTTTTAACTGAAATAAAAAATTCTGAATCCTGATAATGTGACCAAAGAACAACACATTTGCCTCTTTTCTTTCAATAGAGATTTTTTTTTTGATCCCCCAGAGGAGACAGAAGTTTTTTAAGGATGTGATATGCACCTGCATTGCTCAGGATTTCTCTGCCAGTTTCTGAAACACTGGCTGCCACAGCACTTCCAGGGAAAACATCATGTGAAAAATACTTCAGCACGAGTTCTGTAAACCACCTGTCAAAAGAAAAGCTGGTATATGGCATCCAAAAAATCCCTTCCCCTGTTTGAACTGAAAAGAAGGAGAAAAGTAAGTTCTACAATGTTTTGGTTGCTACCTGCATCGTATGGAATCATAGAATCATAGAATGGTTAGGGTTGGAAGGGACCTTCAAAGGTCATCTAGTCCAACCCCCCTGCAAGGAGCAGGGACATCCCCCACTAGATCAGGTTGCTCAGAGCCTCATCCAGCCTGGCCTTGAACGTTTCCAGGGATGGGGCATCCACCACCTCTCTGGGCAACCTGTTCCAGTGCTCTACAACCCTCATTGTAAAAAATTTTTTTCTGATATCCAATCTAAATCTACCTCCCTCTATTTTAAAACCATTACCCCTTGTCCTATCACAACAGGCCCTATTGAACAGCCTCTCCCCATCTTTCTTGTAGGTCCCCTTGAGGTACTGGAAGACCGCTATCAGGTCTCCCCGGGGCCTCCTCTTCTCAAGGCTGAACAGCCCCAACTCTCTCAGCCTCTCCTCACAGGAAAGGTGCTCCAGCCCTCTGATCATCTTCATGGCCCTCCTCTGGACCCTCTCCAATAGGTCCACGTCCTTATGTTGGGGGCTCCAGAACTGGACACTACTCCAGGTGGGGTCTCAGCAGAGTAGGAGGGGAGAATCACCTTCCTCGACCTGCTGGCCATGCTCCTCTTGATGCAGCCCAGGATGTGGTTGGCTTTTGGGCTGGAAGGGCTCATTGTTGACTTGTGTTGAACTTCTCGTCCACCAGCACTCCCAAGTCCTTCTCCTCAGCACTGGTCTCGACCCATTCTCTGCCTAGCCTGTATTTGTGCCTGGGATTGCCACGACCCAGGTGCAGGACCTTGCACCTGGCCTGGCTGAACTTCATGAGGTTGGCATGGGACCACCTCTCCAGCCTGTCAAGGTCCCTCTGGATGGCACCCCTCCCTTCCAGTGTGTCAACAGCACCACACAACTTGGTGTCATCAGTGAACTTGCTGAGGGTGCACTCTATCCCACTGTCCATGTCACCGACAAAGATGTTGAACAGGGCTTGGCCCAGCACAGACCCCTGAAGGACACCACTCATGACCAGTCTCCACTTGGACATCGAGTCGTTGACCACCACTCTCTGAGTTCGGCCATCCAGCCAACTCCTTATCCACCGAGTGGTCTGTCCATCAAACCCATGTCTCTCTAGTTTAGAGAAAAGGATGTCATGCAGGACAGTGTCAAAAGCTTTGCACAAGTCTTTGACACTGTCCCGCACAACATCCTTCTCTAGTCATCTAGTCCAACCCCCCTGCAAGGAGCAGGGACATCTCTGACTAGATCAGGTTTCTCAGAGCCTCATCCAACCTGGCCTTGAACATTTCCATACTTCATTTATTCAGAGTTTCAAGGCAGATAGTGTTCTCCCTGACAGCTTAAGTGGGACTGTCCAGAGACACTAGGCACAACCAGCTGGGAAAGCATCTCAAACCAAAAAAACTGAGCTTTATCATCCAAGCATCCATGTTTGCAGGCACAACTGTATAGAGAATTTCTGGTCATCCTCTCCTTACAGGGCTAGGGCAGGGCCAGAGAGAGCTGCCTCTTGCCATTCACATTTGCTGCTTGTGCTTTTGCCCTTTTTTCCAGCTTGCCCTCTTGGCTCGGGAGAATGAGGAGAAGGAGTGTGAAATCATCTGGGTCACTTCAGCTCTCAAGTAGCTGTTATTTTCACTTTTAAACCTTTATTTAAGAATATAAAGGATACCTCCTAGCACTGATCTAAGCAGAGGTATCACTACATCATACTAAAGAAAAACAAATATTTTGTTCCCCTGATATAAATTCAACTGCTGTGGCTTACGATAAGCAACATCAGAATTAGGGGAGTATTTCATTAAGAGAATATTAAATTTTTCAAGAGGAAAACAGATTTTAAAAAAAATCAATATGATATTTGTGAAAATTAACATATGGCAATAAGCCTTAAATTTCAGTTTCTCAGGAAAACTTTGTAATTTTTTCTCCGACAAATTTAATTTGCAGATATTAGCTTTCTTTAGTTGGGCTTGAGACAAAAAGGTTTTTTTCACAAGATGTATCCAAGAGAATTTCTCACAGAACATAGCAAAGGTTTCTTTTTTAGCCTTCTCTTCAGCCCATGACTTTTGGGGTTTCTAATAGGTGTGCTTACTTAAAAGTGAGTGAAAGCTGCCTAGATGCTATGGTGTAAAGAGGCTCCTCTCCCTGCATCTTTTTCTGCCTGCAGAGGAGTCAGCAGGAGATAGCTTCTTGTGCCGGTGGGAGGAGAGAGGGGAAGAGTTTCCACTGCTGCAGACACCTTCTCCTTGATTCTGGATCCACAAACATCACAGTCTTCTGACCAAGCATCTCTCAGATACATTACAGCCATTTTTCAAGTTTACAAACCACAGCTTCTTATAGATGGCTGTCTGCTGTAATCAAAGCTAATTGGAGTGCCAATTACAGCCCAGCTAGCGTAATTAGGTTACCAATTCTGATGAGTCATCAAGTCGCAGAAAAATGTGATCTGCATAAGTCCCACAAATGTCTCTATTTCTAATGAGGTATTTTTTCATGAGGAACAGCAGCTCTTTTTATACCACAGTTAACACAGAGCCAGTGAGCGGGTTGTCTGTGTTTATATACAGTGGGGCTGACTCAGCAGCAGCAGTGTCCTGGGAGCCCGTTATGCTTTCATTAAAGTCAACAGTTATCTGTTTGCATGCTGAAACTAATTACTGTATTTCCTGAGCTTTGTGGTGATAATGAAGTCCAAAGTTCCTGGCTACCATCAACTTTAAAAGCAGAAGCAGGGGAGTAGGCCACCTGAATGTCTGACATGCCAATGCAATAGCATCATGTTGTTGGTGAAATTATTGAAGACAGAGCAGAGAGGCGCACTCGTGCAGTAATCCAGCTAGGAATGCCACAGAGGAAACAGTGAACTAAATGCCAGGAATTTGTCTGAAAGCAGCCTGGGAGTCCTTCTGCTCTCTCTGCCTCTGAATGTGACTGTGGGAATATCTGGCACAGAAGTGGAGGGGAAGAACCAGAAAGGGGAACATTACCTTTCTTACTCATCATCAGCCATTTGCTAACGTCCTCAGTATCCTCTCTTCCAAGCAGCTGGAGATTAAGAGCTACCCTTAATGGTGCACACGTCATACAAAATTTGCTGAACGGGTTTACAAAACAAGACAAGGCAATGTTTGTAGGGGAACTAAGATCTTTTACTAGACTAGTTAGTACAGCTGGAAAAAAAATATGTTATGTACTTCCTGGTGTGCATGAAGTGTAGTTTAGACTAATGGAAAAATACTACCTTGATCTACAAATCCTGTCTTGTCTTTGTTCAAAGGCAATCACAACTACAAAAACTTATTTTTACAGACGGGAAAACTGACATACAGACATTTCAATAGTACAATCTTCCATCACTGTTGATAATTGCACTATATAAATGTAAGGATTTTTACTGCTATATGCTTATCATTTTGACTCTAGGCAAACCATCACAGAAGTTACTAGAAAGCGAACATGCAGGACAGCAATTCGGCATCAGAGCGGAACAGGAAATAGCACTTGTTAGCACCTTGCATTCAAGTTAATCAAAGCAGTTTACAAACTTTACTGAAGTTCAGCCTCACCACAAATCTGTCAGGCAAGGAAACGTTATTACCCTTAGTTCCCAGATGGGAACGCAGTGACAGAGGCAGAGGTCACTAAAAGGCACTGACAGAGTTAACAGTACTGCTCCGCTAGTTGATACTCACTCCCATATTTAACCACTAACACAGTTCGGATGCTGTAGCAATCCAGAAGGAGCTTTCTAAACATCCACATGTATATCTATAGTGATCATCTGAGCAACAAGTGAAATTGGTTTAAACATAGCTATTCCTCTCTCGCCGGAAGAACTGCACAAAGAAGCCTTACACAGACATGGCTAAAACTTGCCGACCAGCTGGCTCCCTAATGTCTTAGTCCTGAGCCAACTTCTTCTCCCAGAACCTATTTTCTAGGGGACAAAACAGATGCACCACAGCTGGACCACCATCTCTGAGTTGTTCTCAAACCACTGGATTCTGATTATGTTTACAGCAATACATCTGCAGCCATTAATTCAAATACTATATTCCCATTAAAACACATATTTGAGTATTTGTCAAACTTCTTTTCAATTACGTCTATTTGGCTGTACCTTTCATCTCACGCCTGTGACAGGAAGCTCAAAAGACTGAGACTGTGCTCTTCAGGCTGCAAGGGTCTGGCTATCTAAAAAAGAGATAAGCCAGCCCAGAAATCCCAGCGCTAGGCCCTTGGCAGTGCAATGGGCCCGTTACTGCTGCTACTCACTTGTGCACCGAGGCCACCACTCACTGTGGTGCCCTGGTCACGTTTCTGAAGAGGTCCACCTCAAGGTAGGGCTGTAAGCCAGTCAAGAGCTCAGCTGGGGAATGGCTGTGAACTGATGTGTAATTCATGGTACTGAACGTCATTCCCAGAGAGGAAACTTCTAATGGTATGACTTTGACTTTTTTTCCAAGGGTAAAACTCACTTGACAACAAATACTGCTTGCTGTACAGGTACAATGTTATTTCCATTACCACATTTGATGTAAAAGGTGGTAAAATTGGGAAGGTCTAGTATTGCATAACTGTATAATTACTGTAAACAAATACTACTTGGACTAATTCACATTGTGTTTCAGGACCTAGTGTTGGTGAGAAAATTGCTTATGGCTTCAGACAGCATAATCATTTTCTTTAGTACCACAAATCAAGTGCAGTTATAAATTACATTCTCATGGGCACTATCTGACTGTTGGCTTGCTCCAAGCCTTTTTTTTCCTGCAAGGCAATGAATCTCTGATGCTGATAATTTGCTCTAGAGTGTCCCTTCTTTGCAAATGCAGAAAATATTTCTGAATTACTTTTAGGGTTATGCTATTTCACATTCAAAATCTTGGCCAAATACATTTGCCTTGAGCTCTATTTTTCTATTTCTGTGATATTATGAAAACACTAACATAGTTAAAAAAAATAAAACTAAAACGGGAATGATAAATACTTACCACTTGGCTTATATCGTATCCCCAAGGAAGAAAAAGAACTCCTGTGTTATATTTCTCCCAGTGTGAACACATAAAGTTAAACAAGACAATGCTTAAATATATATACATTGTATATACAGAAACTCCAGTCTTCCCATTGTCACGGGAACAGACAGAAAAAAAAGAAAGCACAAAAATGGAGGTAGCCCAGCTATCCAGCCCATGGTCAAATAATTCTCCCAGAGGAGTACTGGACTGAGTCCTTCGAGCATGTTTCCCATCTATGGAGTCTAGAAGGATTGAGAAAGGAAAAGAATAAAGAATTAGACCACAACACACATTAGAGTCTTTCTTCTCATACACTTCACTACTGCCTATATAACATATGGGAGAAATACACTGATGACAGCAAACTGAAGGACAACAGTCCCTTCAATACCAACAGATTAGGATTGCTTGTAAAATATTCGCTTCAGTTACCAACAAATTTTTCTGTCCTTACCTCAGCTCTTAAACTAAATGCCACCTTCCTTAAAAGCTTTAGAAAGACATTCGTAATTACTTGTCCCCAGTGGTTTTTAAGCACTTTTATGTCAGTCCCTGCAATCAGTTTCTCAATAAAAGTGCTGGAAAGTGTCCATGGGGCTTCTTGTCCATCCATTGGTGTTGTGAACCCTCTGAGACTCCAGATTGCTTGTCGGGTAGATTCACTACGGCATTTAGGTTGCCTGATGCTAAATGCCTCAATGACTAACAGTTACATGGCAGCCTCAAGGAGTAAATTTCACAAAATTTATTTTTGTGTGTGCCTACATAAGATACCTTAAAGAGTCTTTCAGTTGAAATATCAGGATACAAGAGCCAGCAGTGTGCCCAGGTGGGCAAGAAGGCCAACAGCATCCTGGCTTGTATCAGAAACAGTGTGGCCAGCAGGAGTAGGGAAGTGACTGTCCTCCTGTACTCAGCACCTCAAATATTGTGTTCAGTTTTAGGCCCCTCGCTACAAGAAAGACATTGAGGTGCTGGAGCGTGTCCAAAGAAGAGTAATGAAGCTGGTGAAGGGTCTGGACAGCAAGTCTTATGAGAAGCACAAGTCTCATGAGGGGCAGTGAATGCAGGGAGAAGGAGGAAGGGAGCCTAGCAGCTGTAGGCTTTCTTAGTTGTATTGTCAAACCACACCCTTAGTCTCTTCTCTGAGACTGTGCTGGTGAGAAATAGAAATGTTTTCTTCTTAAAGTTAAGTGTAAATACACAGGATGAACCTCTTAGGAAAAAGTACATAGAACAAGCCTTACAGATTACTTCTAGCTATCCTGAATCTCAAAATAATATGGAGAATTTTTTTCTTTTTAATTTTACTTGGAAGGTACTATAGCTAACAATGATTAGCTATCGATAGCATTAGTAACCCAAAACTGACTAGAGATACAACTCAGCAGAGTGAGACCAAAGACTCCACAGCTGCTATACATCACATGGTACTTATTTCTCCAGATTATTTGGCAGTACTCTGAGTTTTGTTTAATGTAAATATACTTCAGGGATCTAAACCAGGAAAACATGGGATATCATTTCGCACAGATTTTAGACTATCTCCCTGTTGTAATACCTAAACAGCTGTGAGAGATCCTCTGCTCAAATACAAATCTCTTGAGACAGTTCTCACAACTCTAAAAATTAAATATCTCATAGAGGATTTCAGATATCACTTGCCCCCTTCTAGAGCCGTATTCTCTCTCCATCAACATTGCCATTGTCAGCATCTTGCTGAAAAGTGCAGAAAGAAAACTGAATAAGCCTGAGGTTACTTGGATAGTGTTGTTATAAATGTAGAAATTCTTAGGTTTGTTTTAGGATGCTTCTGAAACTTACCTAGCAAATAAGTATGTAAACATCCCTAAACAGTATATAGTCTTTCATATTTCAAGAACATCTACCTCAAATCTGTTATAGGGGTAATACTTTTTTAATGAGAATGATAGAAGATTGGTCTGTTCATAAATTATTTTACATTGTCACAAAACAGTATCCACATTAGATACTGAAACGTATGTCAGTGTAAGAGTGAGTTTTGTTTTGTAGGAACATTCTATTAAAAAGAGTTAAGCTTATAATGGTGACATGAAATACAGTACTTCTAATTATAATGGACATGTGGAAAAATACAGGAACTGTATAACACATGTAAAATTGGCTTTTCACAAATCTTTACCCACATTTTCCATGTGGTTTCACTAGCTTTTAAAGAAACTAAAAATATTTTCTGTTTTAGGTTTCAGTTTGCAATTATTTATGCCAACAATGGTGTATGTTCAATAGCGGACCTACTCTGTCCCACACTTCCACTGCTTTAGAATTATTATATTATGATTTTGTCTCATGAAGGTTCATAAATCTTCAGTTTTATTGACACTTATATAACTTTCAAATAGTGGAATTCAAAGTAACAGCAAAGAGCATTCCATTTCATGGAACGGGAAAAGATACCAAACTACCTTAACAAAGAGGGAGGAAAAAAGCAGCATGCTAGGGAATTTGGAGAGAGTAACTGTGTCATTAAAAACAAGCTGAGAGAGATTAAAGTTGCATATTTGGTTAGTTATTATGGCTCTCTGCAGTCTTCCAAAGGGAAAACTTTGGCCATGCAGAGTTAAATCTGAGACAAAATATTTCATGAAGTGGCTTGGACAGCAGACACAAAAATCTACATATACATCAGTTCATTATAGCCTTGACTGTCAACATCATATTCCTTGTCTTCCAAGTATTAGGAACTGTAGGCCTCACTGGCAAATAACGTCTACATTAAGAACCTCAGAAGCTGAATTTTCAATGAGCTTTCTAGAGTGTCATACACTAACAGCTCCAATACGTAATTCCTATTTATGAAACAATAGCCACTTTATTAAACTTCCTACAATTACATAAAGAATGGTTTTCACAAAAGAAACTTCTGCTTCTGCTAATGATTATAGAGAGTTGTTAGGGAAATCTGACTGGCAGTCTGCTTCAAGGGACGGTTGTCCCAATTATTTTTATGGTACAAATACAAAGAAACTCTACAGACATTTTGGCACAAACTTGCCGCTTGAATAGAAAGGCCAAGGCATTCACAATGCAGAGTGATACCAAAAGGGGCCAGCATCTTTGCACAACACTGCAGTGTACATCTGCAGCACATTTATATCTAGCCTGGGTCTCAAGTATGGCACACAAATGTATGGCTACGCTCTGCAATGCAGGGCTTTACAAGAACCAGCTTCAAAAGAGAGGATACGTTTACACAGCACAATGCAGTCCACATAAACATGCCACCTTGAGTCACCCCCAAAAATTAGTTCTGTTGCACCATGTTGTGGAGAGACTAGTTTGGAATGAGTTAGCTTTGGAAGAGAAAGGAAGAAAGCCATGCTAATGTGGATCTCACTCCCAGATCTGCATCAGTTCAGGTCTATGTCTTCACACCACCGCACATCAAGATGCAATGTACCACAGTATGATATAAAAAGTAAAAACAGAATATGAAACTGAAAATGAGATATTATAGGTCTTATGGGAGAAAAACAGCAACAGGAAAGGAAAAAAAAAAGATACTTAATCTCCGTAAGAAGCTCAGGCCTGTCACCACATTCATATCATCTCTCCTGACACACGCCATAAGCACTGAAGTGCCTAACAGGTTAAAACACAATGCTACATTAATTTTCCTTTTTCTCTGCTTTGCCCTTTATTTTCCCCATCCTTGAAAGTACCCTCTGCTAATGCAAGTGGCAGGGAGCTTCTTGCAATGTCATCTTTAGGAGACAGAGATTTTTATGAAACCAAACAGCAAAGACTGCTGCTATGTAATGATTTCCATTGTTTCTCTAAAAACATTTGAATTTTCCAGAGAGGTAAGAGCAACAGTAATAGAACCTCTAATACATCATTAAGAATTGTCTTTTTTTTTTTAAAGCCTTATGGCTGGTTTTTGTTGTTGGTTTGGGTATTTTTTTCCATCTCAGAGAGAGACCAATAATTTATCCACTATCCTCTCCATGTTGATAGTGCTGAGCACTAACGAACTAGTAGATAAAACTACTTGAAGACATCAGACATATAAATTACATCACAGTACTTTACCTAAAGCGTAAGCACAAAAGGTGGTAAAAGCACTCAACAGCCACACCCAGGTGGGAACAAGTCCAGGACTGGTACCTGAAATAAATTGGGTAGTGAGCCAGGGTAACAGTGGTTAACATCAAATAAATTCATCGATACATGCATATACACATGAACAAGCTGCCACTGATTAGCCCACTACATCAAACAGATTGAAATATTTGGTTTTGACCCTAAGTGATCAGCGAGCTCTGTCAAAGAAGCAACGAGCAAGCCTGAATGTGTTTATACCATGAAGGAGAGAAGACAAGCTGGAGGGTTTTTGGCCCTGAAATAACTCTACTATTGCACAAAATAATGATACTAACTAGGCAAAAATTCCGACAGGTCACAGGAAGACTATCAACAAATTAGTTAATGTTTATGTAATATCTAAAGACAAACAAAAAGGTCATTTTGGAGCATGATCATTATTATTCGTGCTAACAGGGAGTTTACATAGCACTTCTACCACACAGATATGAACAGGAAATTTTTGTCCTTGGGCTAGGACAGATATTAGCACCCCTGTTATTTTCCTTGGAAAAAAAAGGAAAAGAAAGCTGAACTGGGCAGAACCCAGGGTTCTGTTATCGCTCAGCTGATAGCAATAACCCGCAGTTATTGTTGCTCTTTTAAAGAAATCAATTATTTTACAAAGAGCATTCTATTTAACTCAAACATAACCCAATAAGGACTACACCAGCACTAAACAACTGTATATGCAAAGCCCTCTCAGGTTTCTGGCATTTGGCACCGAACACAGGGAATACTTGCATCAGAGGTGTGTCCCTGCTGAACGGGGAGATGCCAGTACCTGAAGCAGTGCCCTGACCACCTTTCTCTCAATGCCCCTTCTTGCCACTCTGAAAGAAAAGATGGCAATTCCTGACTCCTCGCTGCAAATTTTCAAACTGTAGAATGAAAAACAGCTGTCCAGGAAATTAAGTCTTTTATTTCTGATCCTAGGTATGGGATTGATATATGATACTCAAGAAGCTCATTAGGCTGCATGAACGTTTTCAATCAATTGAGAAGTGATGGGCACTGCTCTGTGAAATCGAGAACAGGCTTGCACATAGAAATCTCAACTCTAACAGATTTAATCACCTTTTCAAAGTCTTCAAGTTCAATGTGCATCTACTGGGAATGTGTCAAGATAAAATTATCCCATTAAAAGATCGGTGCTGGATGCTCTTTTATTACAGAATTTAGTAAATATTAGCTGCATTGATAAAAACCCAAGTGTTTAAGGATGAGGCCAGATAACTACATAACATGCTGGTCTTGAAAACTTAATGCTCATACAGGATTATTTTTGAATCAAAACTGCTAACAAGCATCTCTGCTAATAGACTTGTGATAAATGTACAAACAGGTCCTGCCAAAGAGTATCTCCTGAATCTTATCACAGACATAAGAAATTAAAAGTAGAAAAAATATCCCAAATGTAATTGTTTCAGGAAATAAAAACGTTACATCTTCAACAAATTGTTTAAAGAAAAGCAAAGATATTTACATGCTTCTTACTACTTACTGCAGGCTCCAACAGCTGATCTGAGAAGTCCAGAACCGAACATGCCCTATGCTCAGGAGCAACCAGCTCCAAAAATCTTTTGACTTCACCTGTCATGAGGAGTAAATATTGACTAGGCCTTTGAAAGTCAGAATTTCAAGAGACATTTGTTTTAAAACAATTTCTTCTTTGTCTAGAAGCAGTCTTGAATGGAGTGGCTATGGAGTAATGAAGGGGAATTAACTCATTCAGGCATCAATTTAGGTATTAAGAAATGTGAAGCCAATTAAAATTTTATGAAGAACATTAGGGTGGTTTTTGGCTGTGTATTTAAATCCTGGCATACACTTTAAATAAAATTAGATACTATCATAGACTTCAAGCAGCACATGCTGAAACCCACTTTCAGTAATGAAATTAAATAAGCTTTTTCAATAAAATGACCTAAATTTATAACGCCATGTGTGAGGTCAGATCCTCCTTTATGGACATGGAGACTCACTGAAGGAGTAAGTGGAAGATTCAGGTATCTGATACCTCCATGTGTCATTCAGAAGTACGACAAAAGCAGCTCTGTAATTCTGAAAAATTACAACATAAGGATATTTACCGGAGGCAGTGTAGTCCCAGTCATAAAAAGACATTAGAAAATAATTAAATAAAATCATGACAAATCCAGAGAAGGTTAACAGGTTGGGAGCAATCCACAAAGGCACTATCTGTTAAAAAAAAAAGAAAGAAAAAAAAAACTTTTAAGAAAAAAAAAATATTTCAAATTATAAGTCCTATTTTAATTGAATATTTTACATTTTTTATCAGGAAAGGCGAAGCCTCCAAATGACATCAGCAATGTTCAGATTTGTGCATATTTTCCCATTTTCAAATTAAAATATAGTTTTCATTTCTGACATTTATTTTCAAATGGAATCCTTTTGCCTGATCTTAGTGACTGCAGTAAAAATGTAATTTAAAAATGTCATATTTCACATGTTATATACTACCCTTATTTTCCCAGCCGCCAAGGAAAGCTTCTCACGATTGTGCGTATCGCAAGATTGCAGCACCCCAGTGTGGTAACTCAGCATCCACGTGGCAGGGCTTTTTAACCATTCTATTCCAATGCTATAACACGGAAATTTCCTCTTCTTAAATATGTCAGTAATTTCCAACTCAAAATATCAACAAAATCAGACACTGTGGGCATTACTCTCTTAGATTCAGAAGATCTCCCTGTTACAAGCAGCTCCCTGCTTCTCTAGACAGTCACTTTCTGCAGGGTCTCCCTCTTCAGTGATAAATTATAAACACTCCATTAATTCACTTGACTTTGTAGAGTTCTGAAAAGGACTCTCCTTCTTCACCTAAGCCTCTAATTCTCTGTCCTATTAATTGTTCTCAGCTATTAATCCCCTATGGCTTTAAGGTATTCCTTACACTGCAATAGGGATCATTTCTGGTACCACTCTTTCCAAGCACCACAGTTTCTCCAAAATATTTTCTAAAATAGCATACACAGCTTTCTATATTATTTTTAGACAGAATATATTTGCAGAAATACTGAGTATCAACCACCACTGTCACTCAAACACAGTATGAATATATTCAAAACCTAAAAATATTGGAGGCTTATAATCAAATGCTTTGGAGTGCCTAAGGACTGAAAATGTATGTAAAGTACTTTGACATCATAAAATATTACAAAACAATACTAAAGAAAAAGAAGTTAAATAACTTCAGGTACTAATAAAAGTTTTTAAATCAAATGTTTTGTTAATTTCTTCAGAGCAGCTAGATGGACAGACAGATTAATACATTCTAATTTATAAACATCTTTACATTTCCTCTATCCTATTACTACAAGAAAAATGTGCATATAGAATGTGAATGCTTGGACTGATTAATTAGCCCAATTAGATCCTCTTTTTCTACTATAGAACAATTAATAATATTCAGGAGAAATTGTGCAACTGACAATGTACAGTGCAAACTTTCAAAAATCAGATGAAAAATCCTGAATATTTTCCATTATATGTCTTAGATGTTTTCTTTAATAACATTGGGAAAAATATTAAATCGGATAGTTGCTTTCCTTATAACCAGGATTTTACCTCTAAGCTTAAAATACTGTATGCCAGCTCTTACAATATTTAAAATACATAATGGAATGCACATAACTACTAAAAAATTTTAACGTATCTATCATTCTGAGTCTTCAAAAGCCCAATTCTAAATCCCTAAGAACAAGTGACAGCACGTGTTCCCTGAAGCTCCTTTAGAAGAAAACCTGAGGAAGAACCCTTCACTGCACAGTCCCCTCTTCTTACACTGATGGCATGCTGAGTGTGCAACAGCAGCACATCTTCTAATTTGGCTACCTGAGGATGCAGATACTTGGTAAGACAGAGGCTTGGTACGAATCACCTGCTGTGGAGTTTGTCTGATGTCTATGACCTTACATGAAATAAGAAAGACTGATGTTAAAGAAATTCTATATTGGTCTCTTTTAATCTAAAACATAGATCAAAACAATGTGTTAAAACAATCTGTGGATTAATTGTTTACGTGGATATACAGATGCCATCCAACATGCTGTTTCAAAATGTCTGAATTCTCCTGTATGATTCATAATAATTGTTGAGTATTAAATAAAGCGGGGCACCACAAATGTCTGCTTTCTAATTAGCCTCATCATTCTAAATAGTCGCAATGTAATTATTAAGTTATTACATGAAATAATTTATGGTTACACAGTGCAAACACGAAGAGGTAATTTTAACCTACTTTTTTGCCAAAATCATGTCTTTTAAGGAGGAAACCATCAAAGCAAGTTGTTATACTTGCAATCCCTTCTAGAATCACATCTAGAATTACATCACAGTCCCTAGTAGAATCACATCTGCTCTCTGTATGCTTGAACCTTTTAAAAAACTTAGTTCCACAAAATACTAACTGATTTCTGTTTTACTGGGTCTACAGTCATTCATGTGAAAAGTCTTAATAAAAACAGCAAATGTTTTAATGTATCAACAGTATTATCTAAATAATATATCAATTACTTGGATAATAAACAGTTAAGTACACAAATTCATATAAAGCTTTGCTCAAATTTGAAATATTCCTTAACTAAGGCACTTGAGAGCACTAAAATTCCACTCATTTCCAATTCTAGTGATAAAATCAAAGTTCATAAAGGCTACCGGCAGGTGTTAACTGAATTCAGTGGGGCTGGCATACACCTGTGCATCCCAGTTGGATTTCCGTCTTTTCCTCTCATTGTCCTGCACAAATGTGATTTCTCATGAATACAAATAGAGGAGGAACATTCAGTTTGTGTAGTAGCTAAGTAATACTAGCCATTATCTGTCAGAGAGCACATGATTGTGCTTTGTTATAAAATATTAATCTTAACTAAAGGCAAAAGGATGGAGCACTGAATTAAGTAAAGATGAAATATCTATAGTTGCTTAATCAGAATAATTTTAAAAATGTAGAGAAAGTTAATTGTTACTCTGCAGTTGCATAGTGGTGCTACTATAGCTTCATAAAATGCGAAAAAGCTGCCACGGACAGGAGTATCTCACAGTACTCCCGTGAGTAAGCCCATTATAGAATCCAGGAATGAAACATCACCCTTCACTTTCTGCTTTAGCACCAGATTCAACATGTTTCTGAAGCCCGTATATCCAAAAAATCACACTCAAACTGACACAGGGACATGATACAGTCAGTACATATGAAAGATGTCCTTCAAAGAGGAAAGAGAGGAAGGTAATGCTGAGGATTTCCAGGTGAATTTCTAACTTAAATGCACAAATTCTTTGCTTTCCTAGCATTCCCAGCACAGGCAAATGAGCTAGGTTATGACAACATGTTTTCAGAGCTCATAAATTCCCACATCTTCTCTAATGTCAGGCTCTTCTTAATTTCTCATAATGTAGGGAATACCTCTTACAACAAATGATAATGTCTCATAACATAGGAAACACATCTTCCAATTAATTCTGTGCTACGGAATACAGAGAAACTTGTGTTGCAGTTAGGACTAAATTGACACATGAAAAGCGAGACCCAAATCCCAAGCCTCTGTTCTCATAGTTTGTTGTTTTTTTTTTTCCTTGGCTCTGTGAATTGCAGGTTGGTCTTTTTAAGTCCTCTAGAATCTGGTAAAAAATAGTCCCTGTGGAATGTTTATTTTCACCAGATTAGAAACTAAAAGATAATTGATTCATATATGCAAATGGATGTATTAGGATGTCTGAAGTGAAATTACTTCTCCCGGTCATCAAGAAGCACACTTGTACTGCCCAATTTTGAATGAACATATTAGATGCAATGTTTCTTTGTCTTAAAAAATTCTCCCAGCTTTACTATATCTCCCTGTTGCTATGCACTGTTCTATTTAAATAGAAATAAGATTATATATTGTAAAATGTAAATTCAATATTATATTATTGATCATAGAATATTATAGTCTACAGCATGCTCATAGCCCAGTTATAATGCTTACAACAGCTACAAGCTAAAAAAAAACAAACAATGACAAGTAAATGTACTCAAAGCTTCTCCTTCTAAAAATAATACTTAATTAGATTTATTATGTTATCATTGTTTTATTTAAGCTTCAAGAGAAAAAAAATATATGTATTTTTTGTTGAACAGATGAGCAAAATTTTCTTGGACTGAGTTTGGGACAACAGTTACTGACACATCTGGTTTTGGTGTCTAGCCAGGAACAAAACCATTCTAGCAACTTCCATTCCTACTAATATTTTACAAACAGTTAAACTTTGGCCAATAAGTTGGGTGCTCCTGCAGTTCTCATTTTTATTTCTAGGAGCAACCAAGATGACTCTACTGTAAGCTCCGTTACAAACTGCCTTCCCCTCTGCAGCTGTGCACCCCCAGCTCCTCGGCAGGACTCTGATTTTACCTGGCAGTATCTTTTAACATTAGAATGACTACTTCCACAAAAGCTGAGAGCACAATAATTTCCCTTTAAATCCTTGTGATACGTCACTGAGAATTATCCTGCGACACTCTTGCACCAGAAGGCAAAGCAGAAGGTTCTTTGCTGTATCTTCAGGGTTCAAACCAAACCAAATACCAGGCAGCATCCACTCTGGTCTTTGGTTCTGTACTCAGACCTCCCAGCTTTTGAATTAGGTTTTCAGTCCTGTGCTCTGGTTTGGGTTCTCCTCCAGCAGGAAGTGAACAAAATTATGGTCACCTAAAATTTAAGGAGGTTTGAAAAATCTAAAGAGGTCAAATTTTTAATAGAATCTATCAACCTATGCTACATGAGGACAGTTGAGAATGTTGCTTTTCTTCTGGGAAAACCCTGCCACCATTAGAAGAACCTGTCTCCAAAGGAAGTTTTCTGCTGACAATACTCTCCCTTCAGTTTGACAGCAGATGAATACTCATAGATCTCCTAAACCAAAGTGCAAGTAGACAGTAAAGTCTCTGTTCATCTCCTGTGCCAGATGCGAGAGTGTTGGGGGGGGGTGCCTTTCTGCCTCATTGTTTTCCTCAATATTATGATGGGAATGAAAACAGTGTCTGAACCGAATTACTGAATTCAGTTTCACATCTTTGAATTGCTTTTCTTTCATACCATGTCTGGGGGTGGTTTTTAATTCTTAAGTGAGGTCATATAAACACTTTCATGAAATTACATTGGTGTTATAAACGAGAGATTATGGTTTTCCTGCTGTATCAGGCATAAGCAATACCTGAATTATGGAACTCAAAGATGGCAGATCCAACAGCACTCTGACCACATATACCCTTTTCTGTTTTTATAAAGGTTTGTTTTCAAGCCTGCTCCAATCTAAAGATTTCCTCTAAAGAGGCAGATGCAGAAGTTATTGCTTCTTTGAAGATCAATAAAGTTCATATTTATTTGAGATACAACCCTTTTTTTTTTTGCCAACAACAACAGCAAAACTAATTGTGAGCAGTTTTCTTTTTAAAAACTGCAAATCATAATGCATTCAAGAGATGCCATCTTCCAATCGTTATGGTGATCATGGTAACCGCTCTTATTTTCAGCTTCTTAGAGAAATGCCTAGCTCCCTCAAGCAAGTACTCCTGGGAGAAAATGAGACAGCACTTGCATAAAATCATATGCACAGCACAGAGATAAAGCCATGTTGTTGTTAGGCAGCATATGCTGCACAAAAATAAATTGTGCTAGGTAAACCCTTCAATGTCTGCAAAGCTGTTTAATAAAAGATGTAACAATGAAAGACACGGATGCCTTTTGTACAGAGATAAAAAAAAAAAAAAAACCCTTGTTTTTCTTAAAAAAGCCCCTCAAAATCCAAACATATTCACCTTAAATTTAGCTATATATCCTGTAACATTTGAGATTTTTATACTTTTATACAGATGTCTTAATTTCAGTTTTATTAATCAATATGTATTTTTAAATGAAAATACTTGTATTTAAAATAAATTCTTACATTATCACGTGATATTTTCATTAAATAAAACACTTACCTTAATAATTTTGTTCCAGATGGGCTGCATAATATACACAGATAAAGGATTTGTATCCACAGCACTGTACTGTGAGGAAAAATGCAAACATGTTAAACAAAGCACTGAACAATGCATATTTTCCATCACTGTATATCCTTCAGCATCTAAGGACAATAATTCTGAGTGTGACTGGTGTAAATTTATTTTATTCTGCTGACCATTCATACAGTTTTAATTTAATTTAAAAGCACTGACCCGGTTTGCAATTACCTTGTTAGCAACTCTACATACTAACACAAAGGTTTAGGCTGGTCAAATGGCAAACAGTTCTGTACAGTATGTAGAACAGACAGTGCATATGGAACATGGTCATGAGTGGAATATTATGTCACAGAGATACACAGCTTTTGGCATAGCAAAACAGTCCCATTTGCACTATGCTAATTAATATAAGGCAATGTTATTATAAGA
The DNA here is from genome assembly GCF_036417535.1 of Chlamydotis macqueenii. Classification (NCBI taxonomy): domain Eukaryota; kingdom Metazoa; phylum Chordata; class Aves; order Otidiformes; family Otididae; genus Chlamydotis; species Chlamydotis macqueenii. The sequence goes on from NC_141557.1 coordinate 118,824,993, forward strand.
ATAAGCTCTAAAATAGCGCAGTTCATTACCACAATAAAATTTCCCTATTGGACAGACTTGTAAAAATACTATGTCTTTTACTAATTCCAGTAAGCATCTATCTGCATCTTTTGTAAACAAAATATTTTAGAAATCTGAGCTTATCCCAAATTGCCATTGTCTACTTTCTCCTCATAGGACAGTATCAAGTTTGATCATACCTTGAGATTGCAGAACACAGACTTGGAACAATCTGCAGAAGAACAATATTAACTAATAATACCACTCACAGCTATGTCCTTGAGCCCTGATGGGTCCACAGTGGAAGAAGTTAGTCATCATTGAGGTGGTAAATGTGTTTCCGAAATCCTTGGACTTTGAACGCACACATACGGTTTATGTTGTTAGTGCGATGCATATGATTAATGTAAAGATTCAGCTCTATCTATATACAGCATTGTCCAAATATCATGTGTGGACAATGAGAATAAGAGAAGGACGTGTTAGACCACAATTTGTTGAAGGTGTTCACCTTCAGAAGAGCTGATGACAAGAGACACTTTCATTTCACCTAACTTCAGCTAACAGGTAATTGTTCTCTCTATAGTTAATTTATTAACCTCTCTTAGCCAACTACACTTCGGATGTCATTGCGCTTTGGAAGTACATGTTTCAACTCATTAATTATAAAAGGAGCCTCGACATTTGTCTTAAACTTAGGCACCTTTTAAGTGACTGAAGTCTGGTAAGATTAATCTCAGTTTCAGTATCCCCATTCACCAAGCTTTTACACACGCACTTAACCTGCACTCACCTGAACTAAGAGCTTTTGGTGGACAAGTGCAACGGCATGAAATAATGCAGCATGCCTCAAGTTTTGAATGCATGGGCTACAACTTTTCATCTCATCTTTCTGAGGATATCAGAAACCATACTATTTAAAACATGAGATAATTCAATCATCAACAGCTTCTCTGCCAGAATAAGTACGACACAGTGCTTAGGGACATAGTTTAGTGGTGAACTTGGTAGTGTTAGATTAATGGTTGGACTTGATCTTAAGGGTCTTCTCCAATTAAATTATTTTATGATTCTATATTAAAATTCTTAAATACATTACATCAGAAAAAAAAAACATTTGCAGGTAAAACTGAAATTTTCGCTATTCTGTATGTATTTGCAGCTCCAGATACTGTATTTTATATTGTATCTTTCAAACACTGATTATTACAAGTGATTGATCATTTGATGGTCTTGCCTGCATGTAAATAACCTAGTCTGAACTGTCTGTGGGGTTTGCTTGTATTTATGCCAGAAATAACAATACTACTAAGCCACACAATACCTATGCAAACAGAACAGTCAGCTAGTACTTAAATCATGCGAGAACTATGGAAATCCTCTGAAAATGGGAGAAAATTCAAAGTACCCATTAATACTACTGAGGTTCCAGGTAATCAGGAATCAGCCCAAAGTTTCTCCAATAGCTATTGTCCATTTCCCTATCTCAACTGGTATTCAAAGACTATGTTAGGTACGTGATAACTCACTGACCAGCAAGTTCCATAAATTCAGCCATACCTGGATAAGAATACCAAAGGTCAAAATATGTGACGCTTGCTCCTGCTCCTTCTGCTTTGGCTTTCTCCTTCTCCCCTCCACCTCAATCCTTCTAAGTTGTGAAGAAAATCACAAAATCCTTCTTAAATAACAACAGAAAATGGGGGTTTCTACCCAAAATACTCACTGGCTGTCCAGAACTATTACTTGCTCTCTGGAGAAAAAAAAAAAGGAAAAAAAATCTAATTTCTTTAAAATTATTATCTTATATAGAAAATATAAGAAGTTACATAGGGATTATATAATTTCTATATTTTTCTTATCTGGAAACTATAAGAGATTACACAATTTTCCAAAATATCTCTCTTAAATAGATGTATTTTTTAAAACATAACACATAGTTTCTTGTTTGCCTGACAGTTTCCAAAGTCAAGCACCAAAAATCAGAACAGTCCTTAATTAAAAAAAAAAAAAAAAAAAAATTACAGAGAGCTTCCATCACCTAAAGACATTTCAAGACTCCTCATGCTGCACCCTGTTCATTTCTATGTCTGTGGTTGAACTGTGGTGCTCTGGGCAGGGAAAGAACATTCAGCAGATGTGCAGAAGAATGGAAATTTGCTCTTCCCTTGCCAGTAATATGTTTTAGCCAGACCAAAGGAAACACCCATGGAAAAAGCATTCTGCTAGTTTTCTGTCATGGCAAAAATAAAACTTAACAAATAAGATCTGCTGTACAGTTTAAAATTCTGCTTTGCTTTTCTTCCAAGAAGCTACTAACCTCAATGCCATGAAATCCTCAGGAGTTTAATGTTCATGGCTACGCAGAAAAGCAAATTACTGAGCAACAAGCTTACACTAAGATCAATGAACATGAAAGTGAGAGTGCACTGAATGATGTTAAAAAAAGTACAGAAGTACTATTGCTATTGTGTAATTCTGTCCTTTTCAGAAACTTATATTAAAAGGCAGAAGTAGAGGATAAGCCTGTTGGAGGTTTTTAAGTGCAAGACTGACACAAATAATAAGCACTTCTCAGCAAACTGTTTCTGCACTAGAGAAGGGTTCTTGATTGTCTTTATACAAAGAAGAAGGGCTTGGATTAATCAGAAAGCTTCTGAATACTATTTTTAAAAGAAGTTTTGATAGTTGGGAGGGAATGGCAGTAGTGAGGGAATAGGAAAAATTGGCATTAATTGACTCCACCTTACCCCCAAGTTCAAAAATGCTTCTGTTTTTTTTTAAATAACTGGTATCTCTTTGAAAGCCATCTGTTTTCTCTCTGTGTGTTGGTAATGGCTTCCAGCAGAGCTAGAAATGAGAATACAGACAGCAGACACACACATTTACTTGGGTGGCATGTGTAAGATGTGCTTTCACTCTATGTTCCTCCATCTTAATCTCCCTCCAGGCGATCCAGCACAGCTTCAAGTCTGTACTAGTCAGCTGCGTTGGAGGGAAGAGGAGAGACGAGAGGATTAAGGTGAATGGGGACGAAAGGTATAAACAGTAAGAAAAGAGCAAGGAAACAAAAGTAAATGTGAAAAACAAGAGAAAGAAAAATGAGCCAAAGCAAAGGCTTCACTACACAGAAGAGATACAACAGTTCTGGAGTAGCAGAGTGGAGCCAACCCACCCGTGGGTCAAAAGCACTCACAGTGACCAAGGTCCACACTGCTAAATACAAGACGAGCCAAACCTTGTGACTCATAGCCACACAGCTTAGAAATACCTCCCCTTACAGCAAACTGCTCACATCCACAGCTCACAGCACTTGGTGGAGGGGGTTTGGGCCTCATTATGTGGCCCTGCACACCTAATACATTATTAGCATTGAGTATGTTTCAGTTCAAGTATCTAAAACAATCTGGAGATACATTGTAACCCAGCAATACCATGTTTTCAGAGCATGGGAGTGAGAATTGTGTGTTCTGCATGTTCAAAGATCCAAATGCCCATGTTGAAAAAGTGCTGAAGGATGGTAAAAGCCAAAAAAATGGTGCATAATGCCTCCAGAATGGACTATTTCCAAACCAAAGCCTAGCTATTGTCTTGGAAAGACCTTCTGGGAAAGAAAAAAAAGAACTAGGGAGTGAGCTAACCATTAATCCAAGCAGAGAGTTGGATCTTCACTGGGCTCCCTAGCCCTCTCCAGCCTTGCACTGTGGAGGCATCCCAATAATAAAATTTTGGAATGACTACAATGAAGAGAAAAATAGCATCTTCACACAAACTTCAGAGTCAGAAGAGACAGCAAGTTGCAAGAATAATAGAATCATAGAATGGTTAGGGTTGGAAGGGACCTTTAAAGGCCATCTAGTCCAACCCCAGAGCAGGGACGCCTTCAACCAGATCAGGTTGCTCAGAGCCCCATCCAACCTGGCCTTGAATGTTTCCAGGGCTGGGGCATTCACCACCACTCTGGGCAACCTGTTCTGGTGTTCCACCATCCTCAAAGAAACAGTTGCCTTAACTGCTGGGAGATAGTTACTTTAATTAAATCTGATCCTTATGCTGACAGACTCTTCCTTTTCTGTACTTAAATTGCTTTATTCCAGGTAGCACCGAACCGTGCCATACAGTCATATCCATTCAGAGTTACAGAGTAAAGCAGTTGTGAATTGTTCACATTTGAATTGTTGGCTTCAAAATGACTCTGTAGGTTTTAATTTCATATTAGTAGCAACAAATTTGCAACTCTTCACATTTCTGCCCAGAAATCAGCAAATTTTAATTTTTCATTAACTTCATGAATCAGCACAGGATTTATTATCTCCATTGCATACACTGGAAGACTGAGGCACAGATGGGCTGTGATTCACCCTAAAAGTATACAGCAAAGAAGACAGCCACAATAGCGCTAGAGGTGTAATATTTATGAACAATTTAAGTATAAGAAATACTAGTTTATTCAAATAAAGTCTGCCCATATTAGATCAATTTTGTAATTGAGTTCACTTTTAAAAAAGGACAATAAAGAAGTCTATTAAAAATGTAAAGGCTTTCCCAGACAAACTAATGTTTGAAACAGCTATGTATCAGATAGTAACCAAGGTTTAGGTTGCAGTATATTGCAGTCCTGTGATCCGTCTAACATTTCTTGTGAAGTTAGATACCTGTTATGGAAGGATACACTAGCTGTTCTCACACAGAAAAGATGAGAATCATCTAACCATGATGTAAGGACTTAGATGAAAAACATAAATATTGTGATAACTGCCCTCTTCCTGTAAGCAAATTCAGCCAGATCAGACACAGGTATGGAAGAGCCCCATACCTGTATGCATGTGGTGATGTTCTAACTACTCAATAGTCCTGCAGCTTGGAGAAACTCCTCTTAAGTCAAGTGTTCATTGTATTTACGTTACCCATGTGAAACAAATCTCTATCTATTAGTGAGCAACACCTGGCAAAAGAGCAAATGATGGATAAGGGTGAGAACATGTGAGGACGTTACTACAAGATAACCAAGTGTTTGCCTCACGATGTACCACAGCAGTTGTACCTGCTGTGCGTGTTGTTACCACATAATGAATATTCGATGGATTGAGGTAACCTCTGCCTAAATGTAAAAGGATAAGGTACTTTGTATTTTCCGTGGGAGAAACACCAAAAATGAGAGCAGCTGAAACGCAGTAAGTTTCCCCCACACCTTATTCCACGTAAGTTTCCTTGTTCCATCACTCTAAAACCGGTTCAAAGTGTTACAAAACTTTTTACCGTTATCAAAGTTTTAAATGAGCTTTGAACCTGTAGTTATTTACATCTGTTCAAAATGAATGAAAAGTGGGAGGGGTGTGAACAAACAATTTCCTCCTCCTCCTAAATTAACTTTTCATTAAGATAGTAGGAGACAACCTAAACCAGCTGAGAATCAATCCATCACATTCGAAATAGGCAAAATTATGGTCTTTGAACAAGTGATCTATTGAAAATAACAACTTGTTGTTGTTTGCAATATTTGCATGATGGCCACCTGGACAAGGCTTGCAATGCAAGCTTCTTGTTGTTTGCCCTACACTTACACGCAGGCACCTACATCTTGGATGGAAAATTTTGAGGGATCTGCTGATGGAAAAGCTTTGAAAAAAAATGATGTTCCACAGTGTATCTTTAAAAGAAAATAAAGTGATGAGATTTTACTATCTGCCACGTACAACTCAGCTATCCCTCCAAGGGCCAGCACAGCACAGGTGGCCCCTTCCTTGGGTGGCCATGGGCAAAGACTCCTGGGTGCTGAGGGCAGCAGCTGGGTCCCAGCCCTGGTCCCTAGAAGCTTTCGGCTGAACCTCTGCTGGTGGGACAGGACAGGCTGCCAGGGCCTGCCCTGCTGCCCTGGGGCCCCCAGTGCCCCCAGTCATCATGGCATCCTGACAGCTACCAATACCTTCCTACGGCTTCTTTTATTGCATCTCCTCTCCGATTATGCAATTTCACAGCTGTGTTTTGCTACTGACACGAAAGGGGATGGGAAGAATGTCAATGGCTCAGGCAAGGAATATTCTCTTTTGCATTACATAAGGTTTTTTTGTGGTTTTGAAGGCTGTAAAATGACCCTCCCAATTCAGGGCACGAACCAGTCGCTATTTAAGAGAGCTCAGTGGGAACTCTCCCTTCTGGGCAAGTTATTTCATACTTATGCAACATGAACTTTCCTTCTGGGATATCTTACACTTCTGGAACTATATAAAAATTAAAGAAAATACTCAAATACTGACACATCTGGTAACAATTTTCCATCCACCTTTTGGACTCGTAGAATTCATTAAACACGTGGCTTTTAATTCTACTTTAGATATGTTTTTACAGGTTTGTAGATGTTACGGGACACAGTCTTAACAAAAGCTCCACAAAGGGAAAGAAGAGAAGTACACTATAAAACAACAACAGAGCTATGCAACATTGTAGATGCCAAATGAATACCAAATGTTCAGCCATTTAAAAGTGCTGATGTATTCCAAAACACAATTGTGCTAGTTCTAATAATAAAATTACTTTAGGATGTATCATCATTTAGTTAATTATTCATAAATAATGGCTTGGATCTTGTATTTCCTGTTGTTTAAATAGTTTGGACTAGCCTGCCTTTTCCCCCAGTCCATATATCTACATTTTGATTAAGTCACTGACACGCAAGTCCAGGAGTTATAAGCCCCTCAGACATCTAGGGCTGGAATATATAACACATGAGTAGAAACCAAAGAATAGGGTTTGCAACCTAGCCTGGAAAAGAGTCGATGGTGGTGGGCATGTAATTGCATCCTCAGATACAAACGCTTGTCTCTTTTGGGGTCTGAGGTTGTGGACTCTATTACCTGACGGTTGTGCTGTCTGTGCCACGGCTGCAGGTGGCTGCGCTGCAAGGGAAGAGCCTGCTTGAGTTTGGCTCCTGAGCTGTTCTCTCCTCCCTGAGTTTGCCTCCTTCAGTTCCATTAGCCTGTGCATACCTATGGCTAAGAAATACGGTTAAATTTTCCTTCCATCTTAAACTATTCCCGGTAAAATACTCAAAATCCAATATGATGTTTTGGACAACTCAACAATTCTGGCTGGTATTACTAAGTCGCTAGGAAGTGATTATTACGTAAATTGCTGTTCTGTTAGTGCTTCTTTGTAGACATAAACACATCATTCATACCTCCTCATTTTCAGGAATCCTGACACACGCATTGGGCCACATGCCACATCCTGTCACTTAATGGAGCTATGTGTGAACCCATGTCTGTGAGGTCATGAGGCACGTGGAGTTGTGGGTTGGGACAGGCTGCTCTCAGGGAATCATGCCTGCTAGTGGCACATTCCCTTGCCTGCAGAGAGGTGTCATTACCTCAAGATCACAGAATCATGTGTTAGGATCACAGGATAATTCAGGTCAGAAGGGACCTCAGCAAGTCTCTTGTCCTACCTCCTTCTCAAAATAGGATCAGCCATGAGCTTGGGGCTTTACTCAGTTGGATATCAAAAAGCTCCAAGTATGGTGACCGCACAACCTCCCTGGGCAGCTTGTGGCACTGCCTCACTGAGTTCCTGGAGAAAATGTTCTCCTTATATCCAGCGTGAAGGTGTCCTATGCCTGTTGTCTCTTGTCTTCCCACTATGCACCATTATAAGGAGCCAGGCTCCATCTTCTCAAGGACCTCCCCATAGGTACTGGGGGGCTGCTGCTAGGTGCCCCTGAAGATGCCTCATCTCAGGCCAAACAAGCCCCAGTCCCTCAGGCACTCCTCACAGGATAAGTGCTCCAGCCCCAACTACCCTGGTGGCCTCGGCTGAACTTGCTCCAGTCTGTTTATGTCTTTCTTGCACTGAGGACCCAAAACTGGACTCTATTCTAGATGAAGCCTGCTAAAGGGGGATAATTACCTCCCCCGTACTCAATGGGCTGTGCTACTTTTAATACAACCCAGGATGCTGTTGACCTTCTTTGCTGCCAGGGCATCCTCGGGGCTCATATTCAGCTTCCTGCCTGTCACAATCCCATTTGCCAGCAGTAAGGGGCTGCTGGATCACAGATCTGCTGACTAGCTATGCCTGAAATGTGGGATCCATGAGAGACATCAGAGCTACACTACAGCTGACAGAGAAGCACATTTGGGGGCAACAAGTCACAATGTGGTGGCCCCAACAGTGTGGTTCTTGTTCACTATGTGAGACCAGATAAACCTGAATCTTTACTAAGAGGACTGTGAGCACCCAGATCAGGGAGAGGTGGAGAGGGGATAATATTGGAAGTCAGTGATCATTTTTCAATCAAGAGTAGTTATGTTAAGGATGCTGCTTAACTTGTCTTCAGGAAAAGGCTTTGTTTAGTAAGACATGTTCAAACACTTAACAACAAAGCCAAAATGATGGAAAAAAACCCCACAGAAACACAATTAAACATTGAGCAAGGAACAGCAGAAGGCAGATGCACATTTGGTGCTGTAAAGGCACAAAGCTAGAGGATGGCCCAGTCTGGTAAAAGTACAAATACTGCTAAAAAGCAAGACCTGCACACTCTCAAGGAACTGCACAAAAAGATCCATAACCATCCCTATTCAAAGAAGCTCTAGCATGGCAAGGGAGCTGATTTCTAGGTAATTTTTGTGTAGACTGGTCTTCTACACAAGTTGGTAAAGGAAAAGACAGCAGGATTCTGTGCCACATCTATTTGTGTGCATGTACAAATACATGTGTTTTTGGAGGTGCCAGCAGCCCTTTAAAGATCGAACGGTAGACTGAATTCCCACACAGGTGGAGCTCTGCTAGAATGTGTACCTAAATCTCTGGGGAACCCAAAGAAACCACTCTAGGCCCAAAAAGGCAGGTAGAGTAAAAGTGGGTTGTAGTTTTCATGAGGGATGCTAAACAGGGGCTCTGTACCACGTATGCTAAACAGTTGTGTGATCTAGTATCCCGATGCATAAGAGAGAAGACATTTCATAGAAAGACACAAAAATCCTCTCTCTACAAAATAACCCTTTTAAGAATGATACCTCTAGATTTGTAACAAATAATCCACACCCAAATCAGAGATACATCTTTGCAATTAGTATTCTATTAAAATACAGATGAATAAACAAAAATAAATACATACGAACACATAAATGTGTATATATGCATATCCCACACATAAAAATCCAATAAGCATTTCAGAACATGAACATCTATCTCGATAAAGTAATAAAATGAAATTATGTGGTTGGTATTTGCACTTCTATGAGATTCAACAAGGCATGCAACTCTTCATATCCAGCACGTTTGTCCCACAAGTGATCTAATGAACTTTTGTAAACTCACAGGCACTCAAAAAAAGTACAATTACTCCATTGTTGGGAAAAAAGTCCTGCGGCAACTAATATCAAATGCAACATCTCTATCATGTGATTTAATTATGTTGTCGGCTCAATAGCATTAGCATATGGAAGGAAAATGATGACTACAGAGCTCTTGAAATGCTACATTCTGCCAGCTACGATTACAACAGGATAAGAAATAAGAAATTATATGTGCACGAAGATGGTCTTTCAGACTTATGTAATTCGGTTGGCCCAAGACTCTTCTACACATGAATACAGTGACAGAAAATGTAAGCGTAATGAATGATTTGGCTTATTTCACATATTACTCAAGAACTTTTAATTACACTCCCAATCTTCCAATCCACCAAAGTAATATGAAGACTCCAGGATTTTATTTGTAGAACAGTGGGCTGTTGACTCACTGTTTTTATGGAAGGTGGAAAACGTTAGTTTTGGCTGCCTCAAATATTCAAGGGCTTTATTAAACTGAGGTGGCTTGAAAAAAACTAACTACAGCAGATAAAACCGATGACAATTGATTTTAAATAATTAAAATTTTGGAAAAAAACCTGAAAAATACCATCTGCAAAAACACTATATAATAAACACTGTACTCAACTTGTATCAAATTGTCTGTGCATAATCATGAACAGTACTAACTGTCTCCTAAGAAATTCCAGATAAACATGCAAATGGAAGTCTCCTATTCTAAATTTTCAAAATCCTTGTGCTACTGGAGTCAAAAGCAAAACTCCTATTAAATCAATGTGAGCAGAATCCATTGTGTTTCTAAATCTCATAGTTACACAGGTAGCCTTGGAAATGCATAAAGTCTTAACAGAAATACAATATTGTATTTTTCCACACTAGACCGATCCTGAACTTCCAGAAAAAAAACTATCTAGATTATACTCAACATAATTTGCTCTTTTGGTATGAGCCAGTACGAGAGAAACAATCAAGCCTTGAAATGTGATCATCATACCTCTGATTTTGTTTCTCTAACCTACCAAAATGAAGGCTGGGAAGCAACTTGAGAAGTCTTCTAGTCCAGCACGTTCACCTAATGCAGGATCATGTTTAGCAGACCTTCAGGAAGCAGATGAAGTTACCATGCGGTAATGAGCCACTGGCTTCCAATTGCTTGCAGTAAATGACCATGTTGGCAGATTGAAATAGAACACAGTATCCAAAATTTTGCTAAAAAAGGTGTAAGCAACTGTTTATTAATACTCAATTAATACGAGATTTTAGGTCCTCCCCAAGAGAAACAAAATGATTGAGCAGCCCTGAGGAGAAGGACTTGGGAGTACTGGCGGACGAGAAGTTCAACAAGAGTCAACAATGAGCGCTTCCAGCCCAAAAGCCAACCACATCCTGGGCTGCATCAAAAGGAGCGTGGCCAGCAGGTCGAGGGAGGTGACTGTCCCCCTCTATTCCACTCTCTCAAGACCCCACCTGGAGTACTGCATCCAGCTCTGGAGCCCCCAACATGAGAAGGATGTGGACCTGTTGGAGCAAGTCCAGAGGAGGCCATGAAGATGATCAGAGGGCTGGAGCATCTCTCCTGTGAGGACAGGCTGAGAGAGTTGGGGCTGTTCAGCCTGAAGCAGAGGAGGCTCCAGGGAGATCTTATTGTGGCCTTCCAGTAACTCAAGGGGGCCTACAGGAAAGACGGGGAGAAACTCTTCAGCAGAGCCTATTGCGATAGGATGAGGGATAATGGTTTTAAAATAGAGGGAGGTAGATTCAGATTAGACATAAGGAAGAAATTGTTTACAATGAGGGTGGTAGAACATGGAACAGGTTGCCCAGAGAGGTGGTGGAAGCCCCATCCCTGGAAACATTCAAGACCAGGGTGGATGGGGCTCTGAGCAACATGATCTAGTCAGGTATGTCCCTGCTCCTTGCAGGGGGGTTGGACTAGACGACCTTTGAAGGTCCCTTCCAACCCTAGCTATTATATGATTCTATGATTCATTTCTTAAGACTGATAAAATGATGGTACAATATCCCTAGTACCTGTTCCAGTGCTTAAATACCCTTATCGACACAAGACTGACATAGCATCCACCTTAAATTTCTGTTTGTGCAGCCAAAACTTACATATTGTCTTTCTTTCAAAGGGCATGCATGAAGATTAACCGGTTGTTAAGGTCTTACTCCCACAGTACTCAGACTGTTTCTCACAACTCATCTTAGAAATTCCTAACGCCATTCTGCGGACTGTAAACTGTGTGCCAAAGCAAGCAGGACATGCTGTTCCAGCTGATACCTGATCAGCACATCAGCTACAGCAGTATGTATAACCCTTTGACATATCTATGACACTTCACACTTAAGAGCTTTTTTTTTCTCTTTATTATAACAGCCACAACATTGCTGACATGTTGATCACCAGGTATCTTTTTTTGCAGTCTGTTATCTCTTATTTTATGTTTGAAATGTTGATTTTCTTTCCCCTAAGAAAACTGTACCTTGTTTACTGAATTGCTTTGTATTGATTTCTGGCCATTATAGGCCTTTTCCAAGAACATTTTAAATCATAAGTCTATTCTTAAAAGTGCTTTATTATTACACAAAAATTTTTACAAGAGCAATCTCCCTTCTGTTAATCAATGAAAATATTGAACAGGAATGTAGTCAGGACAGAGGGACAGCTCTGTAGCTAGGATCCCATTTGACAGGACCTCCTACTTTGACAGAGAACTTAAAATCACTCTTTAGAGTAACGTGTTTCCATTACAGACTGATTTAATCTTACCTTTACCTACTTTACTTACGAGAATGTAGGACAGCATCAAAAGTCTCACTGAAGTCAAACTACATATTCCTCACTTACTGTCCCCTCCTTCTCTGCACAGGGAGTTACCCTCTAAAAAAAACAGCTTAGAGGACAGAAACAGCATGGACATAACAAGATGAAAAAGTGGAATCTGACCTATTCTTTAAGTCAAGTCTCTACAGTTTGTTCTTAGATCTCTTTTACACTGAAAGAGGATAAGATGTCAAAGTTTTCTGGCTTGGAAAATGTCAGCACATAGGTGCTGTAGAAAAGCTAACTCAAAGTAGATTTGCAAGGGAAATACTAAGATCATAGTGATGAGAAGAGGCAATGGCAACAGGAGCTCATCATTAACACCACTGCATTCTGCTCAGAAGAGGAGAATAAAAATAAAAAAAAAACAAACTCTGCTTTTATTTGTACTCATCATCTGGCTGTCTCTGAGCTGCTTGTTTCCAACAGAAACCCAAACAGGTGGAAAAAAAAGGCAGCTGGGTAATTCCATGAGTGCTCCTCTAGGACTGCAAAATGCTGGTAACAGAAACATAAAAGTAGGAACGACATGACCCAAGGCCTAAAATTGCAGTTGGCTGTAGCATTTTGGCTGTGTCACTCCAGATAGTAGGGAACAACACAAAATCCAAGTATCAGCTGCTTCTGCTCTACAGTTGGAGCAAATCGCCTGCGCACACAACTGCCCTGAAATCAGCATCTCCTCATCTGCCCCACAGACAAGAAGACAGCAGAATTACCACAGCAGCAATACCCAGGGTTGTGTCTGAACTGTCTCATTGACACATCTCTGCACACTTTTGAACAGAAAATTTGAATCTCTGAATCCCCATTAACATGCAGAACGAAGAGGAATAGATTTGTAAAGTGAAATAGCTAGCCCTGAGGATCTGATGTCCATGCTATAAGGATTTCAGGAGGTTTTACACTGAACTGGTTCCAGTATGATACCATGGACTGAGCATACTGGGTGTACTTGTGCATTCCTAGTACAATTGGTTTATGTCCATTCAAAAGGAACATATTTTGTGTGCTCTGGGGTCACTCGGTGTTATAAACCAAAGCTTAGTAGTTGGAGAAAACTTGCTTTAAAAGCATAATATAATATACATGCACCTGACAATGCTAAAGGGTGCTGAAGTCTTTGCATTCATTATGTCTGCCACCCCCTTTGCACAGAACTGCACCAGCTTTGTTGCCAAGGCCCTCCTCCAACAGCGAACAGGAGACAGACAGTGGCTGAGACACACAATCGCGGCATTCATGGCAGAGAAATGAGCTCAGCTGTGTAAAAATTTTGAAAACTGAGCAGTATTTTTTTTCAGGCAAAATTTACCCTTATGAAATGGAGTCGATTACACAAATTATTCTTTTAAGTTGTGTTATGATCACCTCCCAGTTATCTGCCAATAAATTGTGCAAAGTGTGGAGCATATTGAGCCACTGATACTAGTGGAAATATAATGCTGCAACATGATGCACAATGGAGAGGTGGATGCCTCTACCTAGTCTCCTACGCACACATCAGGACTGGAAGCAATACACTGTTTTACCTGATTATTGAAGGTGTGCTAATAAATCCTTCCACAGATTATCTGTCTTTTACAGAGCCAAGCCGTGTATCCCTCTACTGCACTCTAGAGCTGGGTCCACCAGGAAACACGCCACAGAGATATCCAGGTGGCTGTAGAAAGAGGTAACTCGTGTCTGCTGGGCACAGTAACCTGAGTTTAGCGCCAGTCCTGTTGACTCAGGTGGCAGCAATCTCCTCAGCAGGGCTGGGAAGCTGGAAGAGCAGGATGAGGTAAGGTCCTAGGCTGAAGGGGAGAACGGAGGAGATGGCAGTCAGAGGGCAATAAGAGGTTGAAGAGCATGTCTCAGGCCTGGGAGGTGGTGAGAATAAAGCTGTGGTTGTGGTAGAAGCCGTGGGCATGGGAGGGTGAGGTGAGGTGAGGAGGTGGGGAGGAGATGGGGGCAGTGATTGGTGTCTCCCTGCCTCTCCTTGCTGCACTCCCTTTGCATTTTTTGGAGGACTTTAACCCATTGTGAGCAGCACTTCAGGAATGGGCAAAGCTGCCATCACCTGCCTTGCCCATCTACAACCTGGAACACAAGAAAGATGGTGCAGATACGCTCAGAGAAATACATCTGATGGGGTTAGCACTGCTGAGCTGGTGGGGTAACCCGTGTCATTTGGATTTACTTATTTATTTCCAGGATGTCGCAGTCCTCGGATAATAGAGAGCTGACTACTTGACCTCACCTTTCTAAAACCTGTACCTACCATAGTTTTCCAGAAGATTGCTGAACAGATACTTCTCAAGTGTGTTGGCTGATCCCTACAGCCAAGAAAACTATGGCCTTTCCAATGCTCCCAAGAAACTGAAGTCATTTTAATGTACTCAACTGAAATGTTTTGCTATGTGATTCTGTCTTTTGGCAACCATTTACCCTGTAATTCATAAGTAGCACATAACTATTACTAGGTCTTAAAAATAGTTATTTTGATTCTTCCCCATTCACATTTGTTTGTAGCTACTTTCATTCAAGTGTTAAGGAAGAATGCAACACAAGTGTTCCTTGTATTTGTACCACAAACTCAAACATTTTAGGAAAGTTACTTAAATAATAATGTCTGTTTATGCTAAAAATAGCTCTTTATTTTTCCTCCAGTGATCTCAGTCAAAACTGCGGCTCCACCATTCAAGCACAGACCTGTGCAACTTATGCCCAGTGGCTAGATGCAGCTCGCAGCATGTTTTATCCCGCTTACACAAACAGGCTGGTACATTTTAACAAGCTGCTGTGCATAACAAGTTTCTAGTAGGCGACCTGGAGAAGGCTTTTGAAACCCCAGTTCCTCCACCGTCATTCACCCTGCAGTGAGCAGGCAAAAAGCGTGGGCCCAAGGAAGGGAAGGGCTTGGTAGGAGCCGGGAGAAGCTGAGCACCCCAGTTGGATGCCAGGCTGGGAGGGTGCGTGGTGAAGGCCAGATGCATGGGGAGCGCGGGGCAGGGGCAGCCTGGGAAAACTGTATGTAAAATAAAAGGTTGGGGTGCTGGGAGCTAGCATGCCCTCCATGCTTTTAACAGGGAGCAGAGCGAGGGTGTGTGAACAGGGCGGCATGGCCCATCCCAGACACCTGCATCTCAGCTAAAGCAAATCTGGGTAACCCCCACCCATCCATTTGAATCCTGCAAACCTGTTCTTTGCAAACATGAGGTTTAGTTCAAATTATTTAAAGTAAGCTTCCCCCCCCCCCACCTGAATTTCTTATTCATTTCTTGAAGCCAAAGCATTCCTGCGTATGGAGAATTTGTGCAGAGCCAGACAAACACCGCAATGCACACTTTCTTACCGAAATACTGAATTACTCCTAACCCATGCTTCTTTACAACACGCGGAGCTGTTAAGGATGTCACTACTCGCTTAAAACCCAGTTAACTCGTGTTTCCACGGAGACCTGCCGCTTTGGAAACATCCAGTTCCCACCCTCACTTGACTCTGGCAAGACCCTGGCCAGGCGAAGGCCCCCCCGCCGACCGAGGGGGCACTGGAAGGAGCCCGGCGACCCCCCGGGACCGCAGACAGCGCGGGGCCGGGCCGGGCAAGCAGCGCCCGCAAGCCCGGAGCCCTGACACGCCGTGCCGGGAGAACCGGCCGCCCAGCCCGACCCCCGCAGTTACCTTGTACCGGCGGAAGCCGTCCAGCTGCCGGGCGCTGACATACCGCCACCGACACATCGCCCCGCCGCGCCGGGAGGGCAGGCAGGCAGGCAGGGAGGCGGCGGGGCCAGGGCTGGGGCCGGGGGCGGGCGGAGGGCGGCTCCCAGGCCGCACCCCTGGGCGGGGACCCGCCCCCCCGCTGCTGGGCACCCCCGGGGACGAGAGGGGCGCTGCGGGGGCTGGGTGCCCGCCGGCCTCGGCCTCTCCCCGGGTGGCTCCCGCCCGTGGGAGCGGATCGTTTCCCCGTGTCCCAACACCTTCCTCCGGCCTCGGCGGCCGCCCGCCGTCAGCGCCTTCTGTAAAGCTCCGGGTTTCTGACGGTGCTCGGTGCTCACCGGGAGCCGCGACCCAAGGAACGTAGCAGTATGGGGCCCCGAAACTATTTTTCCGGTTAAAGGTGTAGTAAGGATGCCGTGTGTATAAAGATGCACCTGTGAGGACAGTACGCAAACCAACGTTACTTAAGTAACGTGTTTTAGAAACAGGTGACACCAAGCATTAAAGATTTTATTGGTGTCCGCCTTCATCTGCCTCTTGCATGTCTTTGTTAAAACCCATGCACCAGAGCCCTGCAGACCACATCAGCCCGCAGTACGTTCTGCACCTCCTGATTTCCAGGGAAGTGAAGCACTGGTGTAGGCAAAAAAAAAAAAAAAAACAAAAAAAAACTAGAAAACATCAGGAGTAATATTTCAGCTGCAAATGCACTTAAGAGTATGGCATGACACCTTGCGTTACCTTCGCCGTACACTGTTAGAGGGGAGAGCTGAAATCATATACATGAGGGTTCATGATCTTATTCACCAAATGGAATCTATCCAGAAAGGAAATCAATTAAAATCCATTGCTTGCACCCCGCAAGCTCTTCCAGGCACCTAATGCATTGAAAGAGCCAGTGTTATTTTACAGACTGTGCAGGTTTGATAGGAATTATATACAAGTTAAAATCGCTAAGTGCAAACTGTATACAATGGTTCTTGTCCTGTATTATTAATTACACATTAATCACCTGACATGTGCTTACACCTACATTCTGCTTCCAGCAGCAGCATCTAAACTTCTGCTCTTGAAAACAACCCAGAACCGCAGCAGTCAGTTTCAGGTCGCTGAGTTAAAGATCAATTCCAGTTAAGAAAGCTAAAGTATTAGGAGTTCATAATTTTTAGGAGCCAACGCTAATTTTAATTAGTGTTCATACCCTGGGTTTTGATTTGGGATCCCCTTCACCTCTCATTGTTAATCACTTTTTTAAGTTGTATTATGCTATTTAATTAATCTGCAAGGGTATATAATAAGACTTGTGACTAATACTGTACTCAGCACGTTTTTTTTTATGCCAGTAAGTCATGAAAAATCACCAAATCATTTTATAGTTATCACCTTCATTTCTTAACTCCAACACTCATAAGCCTCAAACACAAGAGCAGAAATTGGGCTGAACAACTATTAGGAGTGTGATGGACAGTGGCAGAAAAGGTGATTGCTTTTCTGAAAGCTAGAAGGTTGCAAAGTATTTTTTTTCTCTTCGTAGGCCTCTAATTTTATGTTTAAAAGATGTACTGTCACAAAGATACAGATATAGAAGATATATAGATACAGCAAATACAGAACACAAATTTTATTTCCTGTTCTTCTCTCAAAACTGTCTTGGTGATAAATGAAACACTTTTTTAAAAACCCCTCATAAATACTCCACTAAACAGACATTGTAGAAAACTAAATAAATGTAAAAATGCAGTTTCACGAAGTCATATCTCAACACGTTCTATGTCTGCTAAAGAGCACATCAAAGGAGGCAGATAGACAAGTGTTAGATAAGCTGTACTGAAGAAAGGGAAGCAGAGTGGTGACTGGGTATGGAACACCACAGAGCAAGCCATGACACAAGTAACACAAGTTTGAGAATACTATGGAAATTATACTGAGACATGCTAGCCTCTGATTTAAGAAACTTTCTTGATTTAGGCATCACAGTCCATACGAATGGTTGGCCCTTAAGACCAAGCAGAAAGGCGAGCCAAGCCCAGGTGTTAGCAACATCCACACCCATGTGATTTACCACTATACCTGATGTTCTCACTGTTTCCATGCACACCCACGTATATGTTTAGAGGGTTATCCTATGGTTACATTTTTCAAGCTGAGATGTTTTCAAGTTCTTTTCCAGAAAATGGTTTGAGCTGTAATCCAAGCTGCCTGTCCTACATGCAGGATTATGGGAAGAGCAGTGAAAGCAGCCCTAGTGCTGTATCACATCCGCTTGTGTCTTTTCTAGAAAATTAATGAGCTGTAGCCTAAGTAAAGAGGAGCTCATGAGTATTATAACCTGAACAAACTCCCATCTCATAAGCCTGAGTGTGGATAAGACAAAAGCCCAAATCAGAGCACAGTTAACTTTCACTACAGAAAAAGCTTAAGTATTTTAACAACTGTGTCTCAAACATTTGTGACAGTTCAGACTTTACTAAGTAAGAGACCCAAAAATGGCTTTCTGCAGCTCAAGGGGAAATAACTCAAGGCCAGATTTGAATCCAGGAAAATCAGTAGAGTAATTCTCAGGTCTTCAGTGCTGTTTACTAGTTATGTGTAGTACTGAGAGGTAAGCAGTGATTCATTATTTTAAAAGAGCAGGCCATTGTACCACTGGCATATGGAAGAAAAAGTTAAAAAGAATATCTGTTCCACAGATATAAATAGTATTAAAAAAAAAAAGGAAAGAGACCAAACATCAAGACAAGTTATATTTTTCACCCATCAAAACGGTAGGAAAAGAGGTGAGTGCTCAGGATGGCTCAGAATGAATCCTGGCTCTCAGTTTTCACTTTCTCTATTACAAATTATATTAATAAATTAATAATGATGGAGTTTCTTGCATAGGGAAAAGAAAACTGCCTAGTATGGCAACTTTTAATAATTTATAACAGTTTCTTGTTCATTCCCTAACTTAAAGCTGCTTGCTCTGCAATAGCCTTTATCTGGAAGGCATCTAATAGTACATTCCTGCCTGCTTCAAGAAGTAAGAAAAAGCGGAGAGACATCATGCAGAGAGCAAACCCAAAATCATCAGCTGCCAAAGTGGCTGAAGAAGGGACTAACCTACTGGGAGAAGCAAGTAAAGACGGAGCAGTGTGGGACACCTCAGATTCCCCTGGAATGTGTGACACGTAGGACTCAGGCAGTGCTTCCCTTCCCATCGCTGCATGGGCTAGCATAAATCTGCTAATATTCAAGATGTCTATGTTGTAAAAGAAGAAAGCTTTTCTAAGGTTGCTAGAATCCGTTTAGAGGCTCAATTTGTTACAGGCTTTCTTTAAGCTGATCTTGGTCTGTTAACCTGGTTTATGAGTCTTGGCTGTTTAACTTAGTATTGGTACTGAATGCTAGAAAATGATCACACGTATCTTCAAAAATTGCTGTATTTCTTCCAAAGCCAGTGTCCCTTTGCAGTTTCAGTTTGCCTTTGGGCAGATGAGCTCCATGAAGGTAGACTCCTACTGGGAGCTCACTAAAGGGCCTCGAAGATGACCTCCAATTTTGTTTGAGTAAGAGCTACTTTTAGTACACAACAAAAATATTTAAAAAACAGTTTGAGAGTTTCAGAATATGGCTAGATTAAGGCGAATGGTTAGAAAACAAATTAGAAACAACTTAAGTAGCGTAACCAGATTGCGGCCTGCTAGCTGTAACAGGGCTTGCAAGCAATGCAAATGCAGCGAGCCACTGCTGCGAACCACAGCGCTCTGTCTGCCCTTGCTCTAGAGCACAACTGCTGCGGCTGGGCCTCGTGTGGCGAAATGGCCACCACGTCCGTGGGCAGTCGTCATTGAGATACGTAGGATTCTGCAGACATGGGATGTGTGGCCTGGCCACAGCAGAAGGTCTGGTTCCCACAGTCTGTGTTTAGTCTTTGTCACACCAGAGTTGGTTAAAAGCCATTAATAATACGGTGTGGAGAATCACACAGCTGAGGGACAAGGGGTGACGAGTATCGCAGCGTGCCGTTGTTTTGGATATGTCTTGGTGCCAGGGGATGGGTGATTCTGCGTTGGTACAGGCTCCCATATTCCCAGCGGATGCAGTTTGTATGCGATTCACAGGATGCCTATCCAGTTGCGACCTGGAAAGGAAAAGTCATTTGTTCTGAAAAGAATATGCTTCAAAATAGAGTGAGCAGAAGCTGTTGCCTTGCACAACAGCAGCAAGTATCTCTGCACAGATGCATGGTAGCTTGCTCCTTAGCAAGGCAAGCCTTCCTATTCTGGCCTGTTCATAGCCCTGAACAGACTGTACAACCTTACACTCAGAGTAAAGCAGGCTCATAAAGTAGGCATCACGTGCTGAAGGGGTATGTGCAAACAAGATGGAAGCAGTAACAGGAAAAAAGCAGGGTCCTGGCTTGGGGAAATGCAGGTAGTGGCAGGGCTGTACCTTTAGGTTCTCAGCTGCTTTACAGCAAATTTTGGAATTTGAGGGGAGCCTGTGGGACCCATCATCATGGAGGACCCTTTAAACAGACAGCTTAATCCTTATTTCCTCTGCTGCAGGTCACAGCTCCTTAGAGGTGTGCTCTGTATTGTCATGATGATGAAGGAAAAAGTGTTGAAGGAGCCTGTGTCACTAGTCAATACACTAATAAATAAACCAGGCTGGAACCCATTCTCAGGCTCCGAGGGCAAGCGGCATGGTATGTCTTATGGCCATATAATTAAACTCTCTTCTTCCAGGTCAGGGCAGCCTTGTCCATACTGCCTGCTGAAAACAAGTCCTGGCATGTGCTATTTCCTAAACAGTGCCGGGGCACTGCTTGGGAATACACCAGCTGGCACGGCCTGATCCTGGCCAGGCAGCCTGCTGACAACTCAGTAGCAAGGACAATTACAGGAGAGTGCTCAAGCCTCTGCTCTGGCTCCCTCCAGTTCGTGAGTGGGACAGCCTGCTGAGCACTGGCCCCAGCTGTCCACACTGCTTCCCCAGCTGTTTACCTTCTTCCTAGCTCTGCTTTGGGTTACGCCAGCTCCTTTCAGGCTGCTGTGGAGCAGCTAGCCTCCAAAATGCACACAAGTCCATGATGTTTGATCTTCTTTCCCTCAGCAGTATAGATATGCTGGGCTTAAGTAACGCTTGAGATGAACTTTTCAGACTGAAAAGATTTTCTCGACTGTAGGCAATCAGCAGACCCCATCCACTTTTCAAGATCTTCTTCCTTGGGCATGGCATTGCTTAAGGTTTTGGAAGAACAGCCTTTGTAAACTCTTCAACACAAGGGTACACCATAGTCATGATAAAACCAATTATGCTGAAGTACTATTAGTACTGGACCTCAGGAGAGAAAATTCCATTTATGAAGTTACTGAAATATACAAAGTGCAGTCTTGTCACTACCTCAGTAATTTTTAAATCTTGTTGAATTAAACTAACAGGAAGAACTTTAGTGGGAATAAACTGGTCTAATGACTGAAGTTTTTAAAGTGCCACATTTTTCCACCTCTGAATATGTGCTGCTTTTTTTTTTTCCACCAGTTAGAGCCAAAACAGAGTACTTTGATGATAGATGTTCAGTTTCAGCTTGGAAAATCTTATTTTATTTGCATTTATCTTGTTAAACTAGAGAGACATCTTATAAAAAGTAGGCAAATATGCTCCCCAAATGTTACCGTCTGTCAGAAAGTTATGTACTCATATTTCTTTTATAGCACAGAACACAAAGAACTAGCAGGAGAAGACATAAAACTGTCAGCCATTGCAAGATGCCGCAGGCAGCGCTTGGTGGTGGGACGCTGAGACAAGCGGGCTTGGGCCCAGCACGCAGCCACCCTGTGCTGGCTGGCAGCTGGGAAGCCCCCGCGGCTGGAGCCCCTCGTGGCTTTATGGCCCAGGAGCAAGAGCGGGTAGAAAGAGGCTTCCTGGGTATGTTGATTCATTTAAAACCTATTTTTGCTTTTGATTTTTAAATGATCAGCTATGAATTTTTAATTTGCATGAATGTAAGAAGTTGACTCCATTTGCTTCACTAAAATCTGGCATCCCCTGAGGGTTTTTTTTTTCTTTTTTTCCACAAGTCTACAGCTTGCCTTGGCATTGCCATGCATCATACTGTGCAATCGTACAATTTAATTTATAGCGGAACTGACACTGCAGCTTTGGGATTAAAAAGTCTGAAGTGTTTCATGTTGTTTCCTAGGAAACCTTAGAAAGCCTGGAATCACCAAACTGTAACAGAGTATGTAGAAGAAAATGTTACTTTGGATCTAGACTGGGGATCTGCCTAGGCCTTGGACGGATTCTAAAATACTTGACTTTTTACTCCTCTATCTCATCCCAGTTAAGTGGCTGGGATGTTTGTGACTTTTAAAACTTTGCTAAGGAAGTGACTCAAACCACAACCTTTTGCTGTGTTTGAATTTGACATTGTCCGTAGCAGGCTTTTACACTGGAAAGCTTTTAAAGCTGTAACTTAATGCTCTGTAAGACAAAATGGATCCATGAACTCATGTTAGAATGAAGGACAGACACATTCAATCAATATAAACAAGTTCTCCAAACTTCAGTAATTTAAGCCTCCTTATCTTTTGATTCTTCTGTGTAAAATACATTTTGTTTCTTTGAGAGACAAGTTCTTTCTACACTTGGATTGAGAAACATCGATGCAATCAACAGCACCAACAACAAATAAATGCTCTTTTTTCTGGACTTCAATAAAGAAATCTAGTTCTATTGTTAACAGGAATTTTATATTTTTCATAGAATTTTCATGCAACAAAAATACAAAAAGAATAACATTTCATAATGTCCCCTGAGCAGCAGTAAATTTGATCTTCAGCACAAACACAGCCAATCAGTATATCAGATAAAACAGTGGATTCAAACTATTATTTAAGCCTGGGAGAACACAGACATGCTTGTATATGGAGAGGAAAAAAACAGTTCTTCAAAAATTATATAGCAAATTGCATTAATTATGACTCCCAAAAGTGTAATGCTCAGAAATGTTTAACAGACTTGAAGAATAACATACTGGTATTATTAAGCTTAAGCTTTTGTGAAGAAGCTCAGCATCTATTATTCTTTCTCCACAGTAACATTACTTAAAAAAACAATCACAGCTCTTTCTTTGTGAAGAATGTGAAAACAAATAAAGAAATCTATTGATTGGGTCACCATCTTGGGATTTTATAGAAGTAATTTCCTCCCAGGTGTGAGCGTCTTGGAATCCTCAGAAGTAGTTTATGTACAGAAAAAAAAAAAAATCATACAGACTGACTAAGTAGACCAGACTTCAGTGGTCCACGTATTTCTCTGTGATTTAGCTCTAACATAGCCTGTTTAACTGAATAGTGCAATGACATACTTATCAAAGAAAACCACTCTGATGATATAGAATAGAATTAATTTGTCAGTCTGGTAGTTTCAGAAGAAATACTGCAAACTTGTGGAAGGATGTGAACACAATGCTTTTAACTCTGTTTTGAAAATAACAATCAAAGGCGGTATGGCGTTTGGATGGTGTTGTTTCTGGCTCTCCTCTCTTTGCAAAATCCACTTTAATTAGCGGCAGTTTTATAAAGGGAATGTGAGATGGGTATTGGCCACAGGGTGCCTTGGAAAAAACACAAACTGTAAACTATAGACATAGATATATGTAATTAGGGTTTAATAATAAAAAATGCAGTCAAACAGTGCCTTCTATCAAGACGTAAGTGCTCTATAAATTCTAATTAAGCTATCAGATGCAATTATCTTGTTTTACAAAGATTATTATTCTTAACTCTGTTTAACAGCAGCACTGACAGCTTAAGTGACCTTCTCAAGAACATACAAAAAGCAATAAAAAAATCACATCTGTCCCTTTCTGGCAGTGTTTCCACTTGCATCAGAAAAATATTTCCAAAGGTCATCTTTCCTTTAGTTGCAATTAGCATTTTCTAGAAGAGAAGCTCAATTCAAAGCAGTTTCAATTCCAAGCCCCTACATCTAGGCACTGACATTACCCCTTTTTGCCTCTAAATTCATCAGCTTATTTGTTGTTTTCGGAGTTAAAAATCTTAAGTCAATGGCTTAACACCCAACATATTTTTCATAAATTTTCTTTTCTTGTGTTTAGACATTACTTGCACAGGTATCTAGCCAGCTTATCAGTGCTTGCTTTATTTCCTTGTGGTGTTAAACAGCATCATTCTTTTGAGATTTACTTCTGAGTGAACGCGGATGTCACAAAGGATGTGGAGGCAAAACACATAGAATCATAGAATCATAGAATGGTTAGGGTTGATGCTGGAGAATTTCTCCTTCCATGACAAACACAGGTCAGACACAGCTCTCCATGTTGCAGGTAGGAACAATGTAACAATTACAAAGGCCAGGTATCCTTGAAGAGGATGGAAACTTCTTCTACCAACTAGGACATGCATCGTGGCCAAAGACAATAGTATAATCATAGACCTGTCGAGTGTACGCTGTGTGCAGGTGATCTATGGTTTTTTTTATATAAGCCCACACCAGACCCTAACAAAAATTCATGTCCTGAACTGCCCTTGGGTGATTTTAAGGCTAAAAATTAAACCCCCTTTACAGATGAGTACGCTAATGACCTCCATAAATGTTTAAAACATGAACACATGTAATCACGGGTGGTGGGAAAAGAAGGTCACAAATCAATTATTGCATTGCAATTTCTTCCTTGTTATTATTTTGTATGAAAGTCCCCTTGTACTTCTAAGAAGTGTGCTGCCTGTGTTAAACGCCTAACACCCACTCCTGCAGAATCAAAATAAATACAAATATCTCGACTCAGTGTGTTGTCCTTTGCACACCGGGTGAAAGAGCCCTTAATTTTTGGGACAACAGCCACACCACCCCCTCAGAAATCGGGGCTGCCAACCCAGGCAGTGCCAGACCAAGGGCGAAGGGGGCCCAGGCCGCAGCTCCCCGTGAGGCCACGGGGGCAGCGCGCCGGGGCGAAGGGGCCGCAGGCCAAACCCGCCCAGGCTGGAGAGACGCGCTGCCAGCAACGGCATTTCGCACCGAGAAAACCCCGGCGGCTCCCGGCGCCCGCCCCGCTCAGCGGCGCCCCTCCGCCGCCGGGGCTTCTCCTGCACCTCGGCACAGTCGGTGGCTGAGGGGGCGGGCGGGGCCTGCCAACGCTTCCTTCACAACCGCCGCGCTGTGAAGTGGGACGGCCTAGGGCTGAGGCGGGGGTGCGGCCCCTCCCAGTCTCAGCGCCTCGGAACCCCGCAGGGAGAGTGAGAAGGAGGGAAGGAGGGAGGGAGGGGAGCGGCAGACACCGAAAAACGAGAAACGAGGGAGAAAGGAGCAGGGACGCCCCCGCCCGCACTACCACTGCCCTCAAGCGCCGCGGTGCGCATGCGCGCAGCGTATCCTTCGCGTCCTCGGTAACCTCTGCCTTCCCCGCAGCGTCACGCGCGCTCCGCTACGCCCGCCCAATCAGGAGCCGCGGCTCTCGCGGCGCCAAAGCTGGAAAAGGGGAGGGGGTCGGTGGGGGTGTGGCCGCCGGCTCGCGGGAGGGGAGTGTTCCGCCTTCCCGCGCGGGGAGCGGGCTGGGGGTTCCCCTTCGCCCCGCCCCCCGGGGCTCCCCCGCCACGTGACAGGGGACGTGGCTGCCTTGTCAGGGGGCGATGCCCAGTAGGAAGGTACTTGCGTGCGCGCGGGACGCCGCGGTGGGGGGTTGGGGCACGCGGGCAGGGAGGGGGCTCGGGCTCCGGCGGGTCGGGCGCGAGCGGGTAACGGCAGCCCTGGCCTCCCCTCCCCTCCGGGCCGAGCCGCGGCTGCCGCGGCCCCGGACGCCGGCGCTCCCTGCGCCCTTCGCGGCGGCCTCGCCGTGCGCCGCCCCGGTGGGGTGGGCGGGGGAGGAAGAGCAGCAGCAGCAGCTCCGGTGTCCCCTCAGACCCGAACCTGCAGCTGGGGCTGGCGTCCCCCCCGCCTACAGCGACCCGAGCCCGGGGAGGCGGTGTGAGCGACAAGCCCAGCCGGCTCCCCGCGCCACGGTGGTCCCGGTGGCGAGTGATGGTCCCTGCGCCCCGACCGGGCAGGCTGCGGCCGAGCCCAGCCTGCGAGCGAGCCGGGGCGGTTGTGGGGCTTGGCCCGCGGCTGCCGCCCCTCGGGCTGCCGGAGAGGGAGGGTTCCCTCCGGCGTGTTGCCGGGCGAGATCTGCGTGTTGGCAACCCGCCGCGCTGGGACTGGAAAACGGCTCCTTCGCCGCCTTCGTGGTGTCCTCGGTTGCCCTAGGTTGACCTTCACTTCGTCGTTATGCAGTGGAAGCACAGCTGTGCCCAGGGGAAAAAGTTATTCAGCCTTTTTATTAGATGACAATCAGGGAAAAAATGCAGGGAAAGTAAAACTGTGAGAGGAAAAGAGACTTATAAAAACTGCCAGGCTTAGTATTCCTTTCTTGCTTCCTTGGGCATGAGTGGATGCAGAGGGAGGAGAAGCGCCCTGTGCTTTTTTCCACTCCCCTTGCTTTGGTAGTTTGCTTGGCGATGATACTGGCAGGGTAGTAATTAGCATGCTGTCTTTGATTTACAGTGCTTATGCTAATATTTAGGCACTGCCGAAAGACAGGCTGCAAGTGTAATTGTTTGCTATATAAATACAAATAGAGTTCAAATGACAGATCTGGATTCTAAAGCATTTAGTTTTCCGTTCAGCATGCTGATAAAATGGTCTGAATATTTTACACCTGTTTTAGATATAATCACATCTAAAATCAATCTTCTTGGGAAAAAAAAAAGTCAAAACCAAGCTTAAAATAACCTACTATACCTCATTTAAATTACCTTGTGATATTGACACTACATATTTTCTTCTAAAAGTTTTGACGTTCTTGACTAGAGAACCTGTACACTTCAGCTGCCAAGGTTTAACCAGCTCTTGTTGCAATGTAATGACAGGTTTTAATAATAATAGTTTCTTTTGCAGACAAATATAATGTTCATTGTTACTATGTCAGTGAAAACTATACTGGTCAAGAGAAAAGGCATGACTTTTCCTCTCCGCTTGCTAACTACTTAATTAAACCATTTTAAAAACCAAACCAGCCTGAGACATAACAAGAAGATATGATACTATTATTGTATCCTAAACATTTTTGATAATTTAATCTTAGGAAATCTTTTCTAAAATACTTTCTCTTTTAACCATTTGGATAGAGGGCAGATTTCTGTGTAACTAACTGCTTTACATCAGTTATTAATACAAAGTACATTTTGGTAGTAGTCATATTCCATAAGGGGTTTTTTTCCTCAATGTAGGTGTATGCTTAAATTGGCATGTATAGGTTAAAAAAAATCCTGATGATCAAATGGTAATATTTTTATTTATATATATCAGTCAATGAGAATAGCCTTTCATTAAGAGTAGTAAAAATCATGAACACAAGGAATCTTAGAACTGTGTTTTAAAAATGTCAGTCTTGCGTGTCAATATCAATAGGAAAAATATTTTGAGGGTTGTTTTTTTTTTTTTTTCTTTCCCAAATGCATGCTGACTGTGTGGAAGGAGGTATGCCAGGTCATTGTGATTGTGGTCATACAGTTTAGATTTTTTCACGAATGATTACAACTTGATGAGGTCCTTTCTCAGGATCATAAATGTTCTGAATCTTATTTTTAAAATATGCATAGTGACTTTCATAGGAAAAAATAATCTTGGCTTGAAAAAAATACAGACTAAAGTTTTAATTCTGCCACCGTTATTTAAATCCTTACTTGAGGGTTTAAAATGCGAAGATGTTTTAATATTAAGTTATAACTTCACTTTCTATCCAGGCATTAAAACTAATAATTACACTTTCAGGAGCTCAGTAACATGAATACTGAGTTTTGCTGAAAATGAGATACCTGTTGTCAAATTCAATTTTGTGTCTGTCTTAACATTGGGCTTTTGAAGCCCAAGACACCTTTCTTTTTGTTTATGAGTACTTTTATGTGAAGACTATGAGGACAAAGGCAAAATATAAAGATGGCTCTTGGGCAGTGTTTGATATTTCTGTGTACTTTTCCACAATTGTTCCCTTCAAAAATTAAAAAAAAAAAAAAACAAAAAAAAACCAAAAAAAAACCCAACAACATAAAACAGCCCCACAAAAAGTCTCAGCAAACTAGAGCTGTGATTTTCAGCACTTCATTGTTTATTCTGCCCCGTGTTAGGGAAGAATGCAATAATTGTATTTTATTACTTCTGAGTGATGCTTAAGTAACATGACTGACTTCTGGATTTGCGTGTCAGTAGAATGAGGAGTTCATGTAGTGAAATGTTTTATTATTATTATTGTCCTTCAGCTTATGTTGCTTTTTGTGTTAGAGATGGTGAAGTGTCAAAGAAGTACTATCTACTCCATATGCAAGTGGCGTATCAGGTCATGTTTTCCTGGGGTTTCAGTCCATGGCTTTTGGAGCAGCCCCAAGAAAGTGGGATTATCCAGAGTTTGAAGGAGTGTGCAGTGAGTAGTCTTTGAACATACAGCTCCAGTGTAGGGTGCTTCAGGATAACAAATATTTGGCGTAAGTAACAATATAGATTGGTTGAGTGAACATGTTCTAGGCTAGGACCTTCCATTTAAAAATCAAAACCAGCCCCTGGCACTATATGTTTAGTAGTGTGGTCTATAATAGTTATGTATATTTATTGAATTTTCAGAGTGTGCCTCCCTTTTCCTCACTGCACACCGCACCCAGGTAGGCTGACTTACGCTTCATCTCGTTGGAAATAACTAAAGGAGTAATGAGGGAAAGATTTCTTGCTGTGCCTTTTACATGGAGGGCTTGATCCTTATTCCACTGACACCAGCAGGAGTAATTTAATTTTTTTCACTCCTTTAGAAGAAACTGCTCCACAGACAAAATGCAATTCTTTTGTGAACAGAGGTTAACAGACAATTTCAGCTTGAGGTAGCCATCCTAGTCTCCCCTTTTTAAACTCGAAATTTCAGAGGTCATATTTTGTCTTCACATACTCTATGAGCTCCACAAGATTCTTTGCCTGACTGTTTGTTTTGTAATAAATTTTGATTTATTTTTATTAGAAACACCAGGTCTACATGATCTAGCTCTTTTGAGCCTGATTCAGTGATATCATAGCGTAACACTTCATGCGTAACATTAATAAATTACACAAGATACTTTGTGTGTGCCCCATTTTTGTGACAGGGGAAAAAGATTATGATTAAACTTGTGACTCGAGATTAAGAGAACTCACTGTTGTTTCTGCATTTCTTTGGGAACAATGTGGCCTTCGTATTAGCTTCATTATAAATATTTATTCCTGAGAGAAACAAGTTTCTGAAAATATTAGTTTCTCTGTTGCCTTGAAGGAGGCTGGAGCGGAAGCAAAGAGCCTTTAAAACTTTCCATTTTGTCTTGCCAGCTGGCATATTCCTGCGTCAGAGGTCCTTGGACACCAGACCTCTGGGCCAGTGTGTTGGGGAGCAGCAGCCCCAGTGGCTTCGCAGGGGAAAGGTGCCCTCCTTGACCTGGTGACCATCCCACTGGACCCAAAGGCAAAGAGCTGAACAGAGGCCCCGTGCAGCTGCTCCTGGTTCCCGGGCCCATGGCTGTGCTGCCTCGCAGCTGGCCTCCCTGCTACTGCAGTGCATTTGTAACCTGAAGTATGGTGACACTAGATGTGTGTGGAAAGTGCAGTCGCTGTGTTTCCTATCTATTCTTCGAGTTGTAGTCTTTGGTCCAGAGGGGACCCTCTGGCGTTGTTTGTGTCCTTGAGAATTTTTCTTCTTCACTCCATCTCTTGTAACCTCGTACTATAGTAAAATTTGCAGTAGCTGAACAAGAAGGTGTATTTTTTTACTTTCTTGTTCTGGGACTTCAGGAACTGTTTTCAGTTTTTCTTCATGACTGTAGTGGCTATGAATTGCTGTGTGGTGGTAGCAGAAACTCTCAGATTTTCCTGTACCTGGGAAGCAGGACACATGGTGAGACAAAGAGGGAATTAACCAGAGCTGTCAGCAGCTGTGGTTCTTCAGATTGTAATTAAGATGACATGGTGTCAAGCAATTGCTGGAGTGGTCCCACTGGTCCTTGTATCCTTTCTTCCGCTACTCTGCCAGCTGTAGATAGCTAGTGCTTCTTCCCAAAGAAGTTTTCTACCGGTTTGGTTCTCTGTCACTATGTCTGCATGGAGTCTGATGAGTGCTGAGTGCTTGGGAAGAAGAGGAGAGAGAGGATTCTCCAGTTGTTTCTGGTTTGTCCTGAGACCACCTGCGCTGAGACATCCCTGTAGCGCTGCTCTGAAAACCTGAGCAGCCCTGTCCTCATCCAGGCTAGTGAAGTGGAGGATTAAATAACACTCCTCTGTCATTAACTATTAAAACTCTCTTTTTGCCATGACTGTATGGCATTCCCTTACTAGATCTTGACAGCTGTGCACCACTGGCCATACCTCAGCTGCCACGTTGTGCTGTTCGTCCCCTGCCTCTTATCTTGTGCTTGCTCTTTGCTCCATTGGTATTGCACAGCATAGAGAAACAGAGGGATTCTATCTGTCAGGGTATTTAATAATTTTAAGAATAACATAGATGAGAAACTTAACAGGGTAATTATCTAGTTCTAGGTTTATTTGCCTTCCTAACAATAGAAATTTATAACAAACCCTTTTTGTGTAACTCTGTGTGTGTGCATTTGTGTGGCTTTTTCACTTGTTTGGAACTGTTTCTGCTTTTAATTGACCATCAAAAGCAGTGTGTTGTAAACCCGTGGCAAGTCGTGGTGCTGTTATTGGCACATATACACATTCTTCAAAACTGGAGTGTCCCGTTTGAGAAATAAGCTCAGATGAACTGTATTTTGCACTGTAAATGTTTGTCTGCAAAATGTATCTTGCAAAATTGTCTTGAAGCTACGAAAACATTTGTATAGGCAAGAATTCCAGCATTGGCTAAGGTTTAAAAAAATGTGAAAACCAAACCAAAACAAACAAACAAAAAATAATAATAATAAAAAAAAAAGAGAACTAGAGCCACGGTATGGTTTTGAGCTGTGGTGCACCGCTGGCTGTACTATTAATTCTGAGCCTGGCAGAAGTCATCCACTCTGGGGGACGTGGAAGTTAAGTGAACATCTCAAACTAGAGTGAGGCCTTGCTGTGACATTTTCCAGCATCCCATGTAAGGGGAAGGCAGTGCTTCATCTACCATTTTTGGGGAAATGGTTTTGAAAACAAATGTAGTTCTTAAAGCTGAAAGAGTCTAGGGTTTGTTGGTTGGTTGGTTTTTAATGGAGAACTGGATAGTGATTTTCTAGTTTGACCTCCTGCATAACACAGAATTGAATCAGATTAAATGCAAGTTTGAAGGATTTATTTAGTTAAAATGTATTTTACTGAGTTGTTTCTGTTTAAGATAATATTTTCAGCTTCACTAGGCAGCTAACAGGTACTACAAATGTAACTTAGATGAACAGAAAATAGTGTACTTATTAAAAATTAAATTTACCCATGACATTGGGGTTGTTGTTATTATATGGTGTGGCATAAAAAATGGTTGCAAGTGTTCAAGACTTTTTCCCCGTTAAAAATTGGAATTTATATTTGTAAGTATTCAGAAAAAGGGGCAATCTAGATTAAGTAAGGTTCACTTGAAAATAATTATATGTACACGGTGTTTTTAATGGGTTTGTTTTTTCCTTGTAGCGGAAGCGATTTTGGAATGCAGAATGCACACCCTTCCCAGATGAGGCTCCCCTACAGCTGAAAAAATCAACTGTCAGGACATCAGTGGCTGCTACTTGGATTTCCAATGTGTGGCTTAGGTGTGGGGATGGTTTTCAGAGCACTTCAGCGCTGGAGGTAAAATGTTGGCTCAATGGTGTAAGAAAGAAATGCAAACTGACAGTTAAACCAATTTCCATGCTTGACTGAATTATAAGATGTTACCCTCTTTTCTGTTGCTTCCCAATTAACAGCATATTGTTATAACAGTCAAAGTAGACAAAAACAGAAAGCAAGGTTACGTAAGGGCATTGTCTGAACTTGTTAGTGTAATGTTCTGAGCATACGTTAATATGTTATGTCCTAGATAGCACTTATAACTTGAAAAGATTTCAATTATACACTGAAGGATACAAAAGTAATTAGACATTTGAGATGGAGTACTGCATTTCCTAAAAAATATGGAACAAAAATACTCTAGTATACTTCTGACGATTTTTTGCTAGATGTAAAGAGCATGTTTGCAATAATGAATTCACGGTAGAAAATCCAGCTCTTTGATGACCCTGCAGATGTGGATCTGGCATAGATGCTCTTTTGGATGATATGTCAAATTATGCTTGTGTGTGTGTGTTGGTCTTGCTGGTCATGAACAAGAGGTGTTCAACCAGCTCTGAGTGAGAAGTGCTTTGTGTTGAAAGTAATCTTCAACCAAGTTGCTTTTCTGTTTCTTCTTCGGGTACTGAGCAGTTACAGTGTTACATAGCTTGTGGGATTTAATAAAATCAGATTCAGGGACACCAAGTGCTGCTTTCTGTAACCTTTGAATAGGGCATGTGCTTTATCAAGC
The DNA here is from genome assembly GCF_036417535.1 of Chlamydotis macqueenii. NCBI lineage: Eukaryota > Metazoa > Chordata > Aves > Otidiformes > Otididae > Chlamydotis > Chlamydotis macqueenii. The sequence goes on from NC_141557.1 coordinate 118,857,357, forward strand.
GTGCTCTTCCTGCCCACTTTTGACATTTTAATGCTGAAAATACTGGCCCTTGTTCTTTGCAAGGTCAGATGTGATTCCTGTCATAGTCACAGTAAGTTTATGTTTTCCAAAACAATGAAAACTCAGCTTTTATGTTACTGTGCTCAGGCTTTATTACCTCATTCATTATGTTGTGGTCTAGCAGAAGATAGCAAAACTAATTTGAAATTGTGCTACTAAGTTGTGGTGAGTGGAAAAAGAACAGTTTTGAGTGTATTACTACATGTTAAAATTGTCTTCAATGTCTTTGTGATTAAATCTGTCTTTTTCTAATTTAGTCTCTGAGACCTACTGATAAGAAGTCCAGGTTTAAGAAGCTGTTTGGACCACTGTCTGCTGAAAGTGCGGCAGGTATGTTTTAACTATTTCAAGTTAGTGTTGTCAGAAGATTGTCGCTTTGTTTTGCCCTTTATTGAGGTAGAAGTTGACTCAAAGTACTGGTTGCTTTCTTCTTCTGTTACTGTAATCAGAAGCTAATTTTGATAAGAGATACAGTCATGATGCTATTGTGATTGGACGTCTCTGTTCACCTAGAGTGCCAGAAATACATTCTGCAAAGCTGCAGGCACTTCAGCTATTGCTCTTGAACAGATGAAAGAAGCATCACTAATGCTGTGCTATAATGTGTGTTCTAGCAGGGACAGAATATTCTTCACACTTTTAAGAGGAGGGAATGAAAAACAACCCTCAGCTCTTTAGATAGAGGGTGAAATAATCCTCTCTCTTTTGCTAGAGACAGACAAGCAGGCATGAGAGAAAATATGTATTTTGTAAGTATGAGCAGAAGATAGAAAAACAGAATTTTGTCTAGCTCCTGCTTTCATGGTGGTCTTTGTGCACCCAAGGCTGTTTAATATTGTGATAAAAAAAAAAAGAACTTTAAACATAATAAAGAGGAGGAAGACTTATCTGCTCCCTGCAGTTCTTTCCCTTTTTGAGTCTAGAGGAAAGTAAAGAAAGACAGAGCAGTCTTGGTATTTCTACTTGCTCCAGCAGCTGTGCTGCCTCTGTTGGAGCTAAGTAAGTGACCTACTGTGCACTGTTTGTCTACTTTTTGGGGTTCAAAATCATACTTTTATAGATTTATTTTTTTTAAGAGAACCTCTGTGTATTGCAGGAGGAGATACGATTATGTTTCTCTCTGCTGGACCCTCCCACCTAATTCCAAATCCCCAGTAATGGTCTAACTTCCCATTTACCTAAAAAGCTTTAGTAGTTGTAGGAAGTGGAAAATTCTGCCTTCCTAAGATTGCTAGTTCTGCCTGTTCCACTGCTAAACATTAATCCTTTTCTCCTTGCTTTTATTAGTAAAACCAATGGAGAAAGGTATTTTGAATTTAAATGTCTAACTTCAAAAACACAACAGCTAGTCTTTGTTACTCCTGAAAAGTTTAATTTTTTTTTTTTTCTGGAGAGTAATCTCTACTGATGGCATACTTTTACTCATTTGTTATTCATTGTATAAAGTCAGAGAAATCCCAAACCCAGAATTTGAAGGACAGTCTTTATTTAAACCACTTACTATTTTGAAAGGGCACTTGTGGGAGCATTAGGACTGTGTGTAGAGGACTATATGTCAGACAGTTATTACTTGTCCTCACTCTGCTGAAGGACTAATTGATAGCCTCATTGTATAAAATGAAGTGATAACATTTATTGTGGAGAACCAAAATGAAAATAATGTGTGTATGTATAAGAAATACATGTGTTAATGCTTCAATATTAATCTTTCATGCCTGGTGACAGAACTGAATAGTTTAATTTTTTAAGAATTTTAAATTCAACAGCATCATATTTGTGTAACAATCCAACACTTAACAATTCTTTTTAACAGGATCTGCTGCTGCTGAAAGCTCTAAGGAGTCTGAGAGCATAATATGGACCTCTAGTGGCAGTGATTTTTCACATGATGAAAATGAAAAATTGATTCCAAGGTTACACAGCAAAAAAAGTCACACTTCCAAAACAGAGGAATTGTGTAGCAGACATGATTTATTGTTAGAGGACAGTAGTAGTGAAGGTAAGTTCAAACACAAGCAGATTTATCAATAAACCTTCTGTCAACTTCAAGTGCTGTAATGAAAATTCTTTGAGGTCATTCTGACAAAATGACATGATCTAATCCTATTTCGGTTAAACCAGTTGGCATTTTTTTCATCAATTTTATCTGAGCATGGAATAAGCTCTTAATATAGTTTATATACAAAAATCTAAAACCTTGGAGTAAAGGAGCGTTGTTGGGCAGGTTATACAACAGTGAATAACCAAGTCAGTTCATTTCAATGTATCGCAGTTTATTTGTACCATTCCCTTCTCTGCACTGCGGTTGTGAACAGCTTTCTCTGCCTGCCCTGGCCTACTGGTTATATTGCTCTCTGCATCTACTGACTAGATGTGGCAGACTTTGGAGCTGCAGATAGCATCATGTTCTGTGGCGCAAGTTTTCGTTTTGGTACACAGTATACCTTGTTTCCCCTTTTAGCTGTATTGTGCAACCAATCATGAGTTCTGTTCTTAGGAATTGCTTTCTAAAATTCATGGAGCAGAGGATGACAGAGGAGGGAGAAATTGATTTAAAAGTGCAACTGAAGGCAGAAAAATCTGTGTGCTCTATTACATAAGCGTTAATTAGGATCATGTTTAATTTGCATTAGAACTTGTTAGGAAGTATTTTCAATGTGACTACTTCCAGAAAAATAAACCAGTTTAGCTTTGTAATAGTTCAACTAGATCTGAAGTATTACAGCTAGACTTCATATCCTGGATGTCTGGCAAAGTGCTCAAACAGCACTGTGAGTTGAGCAAATGGATTGACTGATTTACATTTTCTTTTGTGACTCTGGATGAGGTTTAAAACAAAAATTCAAAATCTTCCTGCTTCTTTCCTCTGTATTTTTGTCATTGATTTAACACTGTCATCGACATATCTGATGGTCATCTTCTGTAGTTCCTAGTAATTTTCTTTCCTCCTTTTTGAAATGGAAGGACTGTCCATTTTCTAGACTGCAATCTAATCTCACCAGGAATCTTTCTAACCTGCCATTAATGTCATTCTATTGCACTTGTATCCTCCAAGTATATCCTGCAGGTTTTAATCTTTTAGTTCTCTTTTTTAAAGACACAATACACGGACTTATTTTTACTCTTGTAAGACTGCAAAATTTGATTTCTCTGTGTAAATGAAGAAACCCTGATGCATTATGTACCTGCTTAAAGGTACTGAGAAAATCCAATCGTTTCCTGATTTTCTTCTAAACCCAAAAATATATTGAAAGCAGTGAGGAGTAAAAGAACTGTAATTGCCGTGCTTTTTCAAGTAACAATCTTATACATTTATTATAGTATTGTACACATGTATCTGTGTTTGCAGATACAGGTACAGTTGTAAGTAAGGGGATCATATCTGAGAAAGTATTATTAAAAGTGACATGCCCTTTCACGTGAAGTTCACCTTCAGAGACAGCGTTAGTACTTGAGCATGACAAGATGAAACTGGTTGTCTTGTATTTTATTAAGGAATTTATACAGGTGTCACAAGTTGCATGTGGCTTGCCACACAGCTTCAAGAGAGACCTCTGTGCTACCTGGTCAGCGATGTCTGTGTTTAAAATTTCTGATGAAGCTTTCTCATAGTTAGAAATAGAAATGCATTCATATGTGTGAAAAAGCAGCCATCACCAGAGCTGTGTGTTTATTCTGCCTGGGTGACTTCAGAATTTGGAAGTTCCATGAAGAAACTAATGATTTAGACTATGGTAGCACTGCCAAGTCCGGAAGGTATTGCCACAGTTCCACGGATCTATACAGATGCCTGGAGCATTCTGCAGGTGCCTCCTTTCTCTGCTGCCTCTGCCCTATACACTGCTGCTCTTTCGATGTTAGAAATGTGATATTTACAAAAGTAAAAAAGCAAAACTAAAAAAAATTTAATCCCTCCTCCTCTGAACGTGCTCATTTATATAAAATACAATGAGATTTTTCCTCTCAGTACCTTGTGGCACTTGGACCTGAAGGGTGGTGAGGCTGCTATGGCAGCTCAGGCTTCCACTGCCTTCAGGAGATACTCGGAGGTATGGGTGGACTTTTGGAGCTGCATTAAATACCACGTGGTCATGAGGATGGTGGAAGAACAGCTTTGCATCTCCATCTACATCTCTTTGGTTTTTTGTTTTTTTTTTTAAACTCTGTCTTTTCTTGTGCCTGTTTCTATTAATTTATCCTAACCAATCCTCTGTCTGATGTGCTTAGAGGTTTGATTTGCAGACCTGTGTATTTAACCACGGTGGTTTAGGAGGTGACCATTTCAACTAGCTTTTTCATTTCTCTCTGAGAATGTTAACTTACACCAGATTTTCAGCTGTTCCAGGTCACTGTCTGAGTTATTTGCTCCTTTTAGTTATTTGAATAACTAAACAAAAAAAAAACCCACCCTACCTACCTAAGCAATTAAGTGTACTGCCTCTTTACAGGCAGTAAATTTGAAATTTTTTTGTGTGTGTAATTGTTATATCTTTCTTCACAGAAGATTGTCGGCTACTAGGATTTAATTTTTGTGAGAGAAAGAATTACAAAATAGTTAAACAAGATCAGTTGGACATGCATGAAAAATAACATTGCAATTTTTTTCCCAAGTTCAGCATAACTGTAGTATTACTCTGATTTCCTGCTTATGAATAATATATGATGATTAAGAAACTCTTTTTAAAATATTTTTTTAGATGAGTTGGAGTTCATTGATTGGGAGAAGGATAGTGATTCCACCAGTAGGTGTGATGGATCAGAAAAAGATGACAGCTTGCTGGAGATATCAGACTCGGACTCTTGCAGAAATCTTAATTCTCTGTCTGTCAAAGAGGAGAATGAGGAGCTTTGTAAGGTGAGAAACTTCTTCAGGTTTGTTTTTTTTTTTTTTAAAAAAAAAAAAGCTTTTACTATAATTATGGTGTCTATTCATATTTGATTGCGTTTCATTTGGAGGAACGTGAGGTTTTTGCTTACCTCATCTCTCCAGAAGGAATTCTGTACACAAGAATTTCAAGGCATTTTTTTCTGACTGCCAAACCTCAAAACCAAGCAGTGTCCCACACCTAGAGCTTGGTAATGTGGTCACTGAATCACGGGATGACGGAGAGGGGAAGGCACTTCTGGAGATTGTCTAGTTGAACCCCTCTGCTGAAAGCAGGGTCAGCTGCAGATGGTTGCTCAGGGATGTGTCCAGTCGGGTTTTGAGTATCTCCAAGGATGGTGGAGACTCCACCGCCTCTCTAGGCAACCTGTGCCAGTGCCTGGTCACCCTCGCAGTACAGAAGTTTGTTTTTACATTTAAATGGAATTTGTTGTATTTCAACGTGTGCGCAAAAAGGTGAGCAAGTGGGTAGGATTCTCACCAGAGACGTGATGATATAGATTCTCTACAGCCCCTGGCTGCCTGTTGCAAGTTGATGCTCAAATTTCCTGTAATGTGGTGGGTGAGACAGTTACCTGTTTCTGTTCAGTACCTTGACTATATAAAATCCAGGTATTGTGACTAGAGCGTGTTCTGAGAGTGATGATGAGATAAGGGACTAATTACGGGACTCCCTACATCACTGAAAATGATGAGGATTGAAGAGCTCTGGAAAGGAGCAGCAGTAAATATGGAATCATACCAGCTAGGATTTGGTGGTCGTTTGTTTGGCTGGATTGTTTGTTGTTGGTTTGGGGTTTTTTTTTTTTTTTGGGGGTGGGGGAGGGGGAGAGGTTGGGGTTTTTTTGTTTGTTTGTTTTTTTTACTGTAGAAAATATAGGTATTTATAAAGAAGGCTTTATACTTGCTATTTCAAGTATAGAATAGAGGGCAGAAGTTTTGATCTTTATTTGGTGTCTTACAGTGAAATGACTTATATTAAAAGACTGGAGATCTGACGTTCTCCTAGGCCAAGTTAGCATGGAAATACACATTGACACGTATTAACCTAACAGAAAAGACGGGGCGGGCTGGGGGACCGGGCTTGCCTGTCCTGTTGGAGGCGGAGGAGGGCTGTGACCTATCTCAGAGGAGCCCAGCCAGAGGGCAAGGGGCAGTGGTCACCTGGGGAGGGAGGCTCGGCGGACGAGGGAGGGGCCCGGACAGCCGTGCTCAGGCAGCCCTGGCGCGGCGAGGCCTGGCCGCCGGCGCCGCCCGGGGCACAAGCCGCTAAGGGGACCCGCTCCCTCCCGCCGTCCCCGACCCGCCCCCCTCCGGTGGCGCTGGCCTTTCGGGGCCGGCGGGGCCCCGGCAGAGGGCGCTGCAGGCCCGGGCTGCGGGGCCCCGGTCCCGGCCCCGCCTGCCCGTCCGGCGGGCGCGGCCCTGCAGCGGCGGCTGCTCCACCGGCGGCGGGGGAGGGCGCCGGGGCTGAAGCGGTGGCACCGCCGGTGGGCGCGGGAGGGAAGCGGAGCGGGCTGAGCCCGGCGGTTGAGATGGGGACGGTGAAGACTGTCACGGAAAATTATCAAAGCCTTACTAAAACGCATTTAAATTTCTGTATCGATTCTTTATGAAAATCACCGGGAGAGAGTAGGGGTGGGGTTTGACGGTGAGCTCTGCGCGGAGAGGAAGAGCTGTCGCCAGTTCGCCCGTGAGCGGGTGTCGCAGCAGGGCCCTGCCGCCTGCCCCAGGCCGGTGTGGATGCGGTGTGCGGCAGCGTGCCGGCTGCTGGGGCCGCACGCGTGACCCGCCGTGCAGCTCGCCCGCAGGGATGTCCGTGCAGTTCAGCGCCTGTGCCTCAGGGTACAGCAAGGGTTAGCCAAGTATTTTGCAGGTTTGTGAAGAACCTATTTAAAATAGCTCCAGTCCTGCGTAACAGCGTCAGAAGAGACCGCACCGTCTGCATAAACCTGGAAAGCAGACCTGGGATTTTTGCGAGCAGTAAAAGTTGTTCTGCTTTTATTAAACCAGCATGGCTTACCCCAGTGTAGATGGAGACTTGGATAAATGCTATGAGACACATTCATATTAGTAAGTGGTGCTCAGGAGAGGGCTTTTTCAGATGCAACCGTACTCTTAATAAAAGGTTTTTAATACTAACTAGAATTGTTATGCTTCTACAAAAGATGTGAGTACACTGGGAATCTGAGGATGCCTTTGCAGATTTTGCCTTCCCGGTTGGAGTGCCATGTGGTGGGAATTTTCATGGGTGGTCAACCTCACCACTAAACTTTCTTCTGGGAATTCTATGTATGCAGGAGGATAAATCCCTAGCAATTGCTGTGCCTGTTGCAGTCTTTGTTTTGCTTTACTTGGGATATGGTGTTTTCCTAGAAAAAATTACAGGCGAGCTGTTTGAGAGATTTCCAAGAGAGAATAGTAAGGCAGTGTCCACTATAGGAGATCATTTGCTGTATGGCCTGTTAATTTTGTGACCAAGTTCACGGTAGGGGAAGGAAAAAAAAAGCCAAATGTTGATATATCATCATTTTTGTGGTATTTACTAAATCTCTGGAACCTAATGGAGTGTATGGATAATCAAAAGACCATGAAATTTATTTTACCCCACTTCAAAATATGCCAAATACCAAGAGGCTCTGGAGGTTTAGGATTGCTGCCAAAATATCTTTATGACAGTATTTACCCATGGTAGGAGTGTACTAGGTTTCTAATGGCAAATCTCAAAAGATGAATAAATAACTTTACAGCTTTTTTTTTTTCCCCTTTTTACCAAGACATCTAATTTGAAAATTACTTCTATCCAGTGATAATGAACTACGTAGAAAGACTTCATGTATTGTTTTGTTATGAAGATAAATCTCTTGCTTATCTGTAGAGTGTAAAGTTCCAGGCCCAATTCAGTTTCTGTTCCAAGTCCCTGTGCTGTGTCTTTTGTGTCAACTAGCCACCTCTGACGTGTAAAGCTGTTTGATAGAGGATAATGAGGAAGGCAAGTTGGAGCTGGTCTTGTGGTGAGCAGCTGTTAGCTAATTTTTGGTTTCAGTTCAATTCAGAATTTTTTAAGAAAACATGTGCAAGATACGACATGGTCATACTTTACTTTCCTTTGTATATTTTTAGGGGATGGGAGAGTTATTTTTTAATTGTTAAATTTCCTTTGACCTATAACTGGTTGAATTTTTGCTTAAGGTGATGCAAGGCAAAGACCTAGCAAGGCCTGATCCCAGATAGTTTTATTCTGAAAGTTTCTTTGCTTTTAAGTTGCCTGTAGCGGATGCCTAGTTGACCTTTTTCTTGGAGGTTATGGAGCTAAGATGAAGATTAACCATTAATGTTAGTTTTTCAGCATATATGTTTTCTGGAAGAGCACCATGTAATCACCTCAAAATTGATCTAGCATATTTTAATGCGTTGGTAATGACTACTTTTTGCCTGACTTGTGCAGAGACCTTGTCTCATGAGCTGAAGTTCCCTATTTTATAAGAATTGTTCATCTCGGAATTATATTCAACTCCTAAATATTTTAATGCTAGGGATTAAATGGAAGCTAGTGCTCTTGTACGTGAATTAATGTCTCCTGCCATACTACTTCGTAAACTGGGAACTTTCTCTGACACTGTGCACTGAGTGGCATCATCTTTCGTACTCGGATCCCTCCTTAAAAGACTTTCTGTGACTTAATCCCTTAAAGTAGGCCAATGTTTTTATGGAGTATATAATTTGGTATCTTACAGGGTATGGTCTTTTCTTTTTGTCCCATATGTTAAATCTACTTAGCGGTTTCTGATGGGTAGCCAGATTTGCTTGCTTTATATGCAAGGCAAATTAGATTTATCCCAGAATGGTGTGAGGAGAGCTTTTTGCCCTTTTCATTGCTGTTGTGTAGGAATTACATAGTCTTCGGTATTTGCTATGCAGCATTAATAAAGCTTAACTGGTTAGAGCAGAGCCTCTATTGCAGAGCATGCTAATAAGCTTGTCTGCTGATCTTAACTTCTAATTTGGCTAAAAAGTCATCAAAAAGCCACATGGTTGAGAGCTTGTTTCCTTTAAATACATGTAGAATGGTAATACCCCCAAAGTATCTTGCTGTATGATAGCAAACAACTGGAAAAGAGAATTGCCATATTTTATATGTTTCAAAACTCTGTTAAATGGATCACCACTGTGTTCTCAGCACTCTACTGTGCTGCGATCTGTGTGTGCTAACAGTGGGCCATCTGATGTCATGTTGTTGAGTCTTGTGCAAAAATCTTGATGTTGTGTAAAAGGTTAATTTTGGGGTTTTCCTTGAGTGAAGACACGTTATTTGAGAAGTCCTTCCTGTGCATGGATGTATGCAGGTGTATGTCTTTTATCTGAGGCCTTCTCATCTGTCAAAATAAGGTTCACTAAGTTGCTTAATTCATTGATTTATTGCTGTCTTAACTTTACTTCTAAAAAAACCCAAAATGTCCTTCTGTGGTATTAACTGAGGGGGATTCAACATAGTTAATGAAATTCTGAAGAGATCACTTCAGAGGTGAGTAGGCCAAGATTTGCTGTTATTTCTGGGCCTGCTTTTATGTCCTTGCTCTCTTGTTCCATTATAATGGTAATTATAACTATCATTGGCTTGGTAATTAGAATTGAGTCTAGAACTATTGTTGTGTAACAGAATTTAGAATAGGTTATTTCAAGGTAGGGAATCATTATTATGGCAAATGGAATTTGTGTCATCCCATCAGACTGATGACTTAATATTGTTAGAGAGTGATGATATGACCATGTTATTGCAAGCACTTATTTTTGTCAGTCCACAGGCAGCTTATTAGAATAAATACAAGAACACCCACAAGCTTACTATTATTTCTGAGTATGTACTTAATGGAATAATTCAGATTGGAAGGGACTTCGAAATGTCTCCAACCTGCACAAAGCAGGCTCAGGTGCAAAGTCAGATAAGGTTGCTTAGGGCTTTATCCAGCTGGATCTTGGAAAACTCTAAGGATGGAGACCGCATAACCAGTCTGGGCAAGATCCTCCTTCCTTTCCTGCCTCACTCCTCCCTGTCTCCCCAAACCTGAAACCTTACTTTTCTGGGTAGAACTGGTGTCTCCTAGGAGGGTTCTTCAGGTGGGCTTTTTAGGCAAGATCTGTTATCAAAGACTGCAAATCAATAGTGGTACAGAAACAGATGCCTTCTGCATTTGTATCAGCAAGGTGGAATGATTTATACTTGAACTACTAGACAAAACTGAACTTGTGCACCAGCTGCTGCCTGCTACATCCCCATCTGCAGGGATGTCTCTGCATCTTCTGATGCAGAAATGAAGCCTTGAAGCTTTTTTCCTTAGTCCCAGACAATAGTTCCCCTCTCAAACTTTCTGTTTCCATGATTTGCTCAGATTATCAGAATAGGAAACAGCATTTTTCTGGGTGAGCTGTGGCTATCTGTATTATAACTCACTTCTCCTAAGGCTCCAATTAAATAAGGACCCCCATTAGCTTTAAATTAGGATTGAAGATAATAGTTCCTCTAATACCTAACTGGCTCAGATGTTCCTTCCTTTGATGGTTTAAAGTATCATAGGAAGACTTTTTTTTTTTTTTTTTTTTTTTTTTTTTAATAATTCAAAGAGAGAAGAGTTCAAATCTCAGTGTAGCTGAACTGGCTCATTATTCTCCTCAGGAATGACACAGTCAATCACATGAGTGTCTTGACACTCATTTTAGTGGGTTTTTTTTTGTTGTTTTTTTTTTTTTGTGGTGTAAAAATTTTGGAAGTCTGTGGTGGACGTTTTGAAGGAAGTTTCTTTGATCACAGTTGTCATAGGTGCTTGCATGTACCTGTGTATGCTCTTGAAGGTGATCCAGAGTGTCACTGAGGTAGCTGTACTTCTTTGTGCCTCATTTGTGAAATTCCCTGGATGTCTTACTAACTACGTGTAACAGAGACTCCTGCATACCGCATCCTGGGTGTACAAAATCTGATGGAACGCAGGAGCTACCACAGTGACATCCACAGACTTTAAACCTTGCTGCTTTGTGCTGTCGTTCCCAGACTGTATTTTTATGTTGTTTGAAGCACTGGGCTATTTGTGCACGCTAATCCAGCCCCTCTACTTTGTTTAATTTAAGGCTTCAGCTGAGCCCCTTATTCTTTCCTGCACAGCTCTGGAGAGCAACAACTTTAAGCACAGCTGACAGCATTGCTGTCTCGACATCCACATATCGAATGCCCCCCCTCCTTGCTGTCTTCCCCCCCTCCTCCCCACGTTTGCCTGGTGTTTTAAACAAGATTCAAGTGGCCTGTGCTAGTTTTCCTGTGGCTGCATGCCGCAGGAGGCATCTGCGTTTCCTCAGGCCTGGCATCTCTCAGCAGCGTGGCTCCCTTCACAGCACTGCAGAGGGTCTTCAGGAATATTAGGGAGAAGCAAAGCGGTATATGTCTGCCCTGTCAGGCCCCTGACCTCCATCTCAAGAGGTGAAGCAAGGTAGCCTGCCTGGTGCTACAGCAGAAGAGGCTACAGGAAAGTAGCTAGGAATGCAGTGCTCTCCTCTGAAAGGAGAGAAAGGACAAAGCCAGAGAATTTAACAACATTAATAGGAAGTTGAAGGCTTTTGTCTCACTTGTTACCCCACCTCTGATGAGGCCGTTATGGATAATTTGATAATGGTTTTGAGCTCTGCAAAGAGCTATGAGGACAGTGAGAAAGCTGTTGGGTTTTGATTTGTCTTTCAAACTAATTCCCAAAGATGTGTCTCAGGACTTCTCAGGCCAAATTGGAGGAGAAATTGGTTTGAATTTGTTTGAAGTCCTTTTTGAAGCAAATGGTGGAAGGGAAGTTTTAGTGCAATACATAGGACCAGTCTTAATAATTTCGTATTCTGATAAATGTGCTTTCTAAGTACTATGGTTCTGGAAGGAGATCTGAACAGAGTACAGAACATTGGCTAATGACTGGAATTCTATAAAAGCCTTTGGATCAAATTTTCTTTCAAAAAAAAAATTTTGATATTTTAGTAGCTGGTTCAGTCACCCATCATACCAGTTTGTTGCATCAGGCAAAGGTCCGAACATATCAGGGAAAGTAAAATGCTCTTTTACTACCAGACATGTTTGTTGCATCAAGTGGTGAAGAAAACATTTCTTGTCATTTTAAGGTACCTAGTGCAGTTGCAGCTTGCATGTTTTTACAAGTGAACCTTCCTGTTCTAGGGATTTCTGGCAGTGATACAAGAAAGACATGCATGGCTATCTTGAAAAAACATGTATAATAATGCTTATAGAACAGCTATTAAGTGAAAATTAGATATTTACATGTCCAAGGTCATACAGTTCCTGATAGAATAAGTAAAGCATGAGGTGTACCGAAATCATGCAACTATCCCTGTATTTAGGCTTCTTCATCTTATGAGTTTATTGTCATTTTTCATGGAAACAGAACTGTTCCTTTGGTGGTAAGGTTTAGTATATACTGGCTCTTTGTAGAATCTACTGAACTGTGAAGATCTGGAAGTAAATTTAGAACACCTTGGAAAATACAGGAAGACCAAAGTTTAGGAACTATTCTGTACTAATCTCAGGCTTATTAAAACCCTCCAAGGTTTTTCCAGTGTTTCTCCCTCGCTTCAATGGAGGAAGCTCTTGTATATCTGTGCTTGTTTTTATCTTGCATGGAAGAAGCAGCTGTGTGGGGGTTTTGTTTTGTGGGTTCTTTTAAGTCATGCCACTGTAGCTTTTGCTTGGAAAGAATGCAGTTTGGTGGTATGGTATAGGGAACAGGACAGTTGTTCCTGGCTTCCATTGCAATGTGGATGGAAGTGTGTTGGATAGATAAGAGAGAACTAAATGGGGGCAGAACAAATGGAATAAAACTGAGAATGTTTATAATAAAACTGAAAATGTTTATTATAAAACTTAAGATATTTGGAGGTGAGAACTTTTGTTGGGCAGCGGGGTTAGCTTTCATGGGAACAATGAGATGGGACTGGGGTGGGGTGAAATCCTAATGTCTCTCATATCCAGTTTGGCAGGGCCTGTGTCATGTTCTGTTGCTCTTGCTTTGTGATAAACAGTTTCTATACAAACATCTGAATCATCTGTAGATGACAATTCAGATTTACAGTTCTTTTGTTATCAGGACACTTTTATGTTCCAGACTAATAACCCTGGTGACTGATTAACCCTTTCTGTGGAGATGATCTGTAGTGATGGGCTAGAACTTCATAACTGCAACATGTTAAAGGGGATTTTGCCTGCTCGGCAGGATTCTGTTAGCATACTCTCAAGTATATGCCAGCTGCGTACAACCCTGCTCCCACACTTTTTTTTTTTTTTTTTTTTTACCTCTAGCATACTGCTGTTTGCCTTCAGAGCAGAGCAGCAGCCTTGACTACTTGATGTTTTTGTCTTTGTCTGTCCTCAATATCTCTGGAAATGTGCTCATAAATAGTTACTTCATACAATGTCTCTCAGACTGCTCGCAACTTCAGCCTAGCTTTATTATTCCCATTCCCCGGACCAATGAAGAAGCTGTTGCACCTGGCTGTTGATTCACTGCTCAGTCCCAGCGCAGTGGCATACTCTTTGACTCAGACCCAGTCATTTTCTTCCCACTCTGTCTCCTCTTCCCAACATGGTCACTATTTCACTCACTTGTCCCCATTCACCCTCACCTGGTCATTTCTGACTCTCAGTTCACTGGTTCTCTCTTGCCTAATACAACCATTCAGTTCTGTGCCACCATATGCCACTATCTAGTTGCAACTCTTCAGAAATGGTGGCTGCAGCAGCTCCTTACATCGGATGTCTTTCCAGCGCGGTGCTGTTGTGGTAGCCTCCAGTGTTCTGCACACAACAACTCTTGTTTCTCTACATGTATTTTTCTTGTCGTTACACCGATTGAGGAAAACCCTATTCTCCTTTTGTAGGACTCCTGGTGAGGCTGCTGGGAAGTTTGATGCTTCTGAGAGGAAATGACCTGTTGGTATTTTTGCAGACACCTTGACACCTTCATGGGAAAGGGACCACTGAGGCTAAGTGAGAAAAGCAGAAGAGCTATCTGCTTGTGAAGGCAAACGTGATGGGCAGAGCAGCTTCATCCTGATATAAAGTAGCCATAGATGAGAAGAGTTGAGGTTTGTGTTGGGGTTTAAATCCTCTGAAAAGCTGCTAAAAACACTGCAACTTTAAAAATCCATTAATTTTGTGTACCAGTTGTATTTGTGGATAGTAGTTTTGGTCTTCCCATTCACACAAAAAAAAAAAAAAAAAGGGGCAGTGGAACTAGAAAAGCTTCAGGGCAAGTTGGTAAGAGTGATTAGATATATGGGATGTTTCCTGTATGAGAAATTCTGTAGAACAGAAACCTTCAGCCTCAAAAAGAGGGCACTTTGGGGAGGACATGAAAGAAACCCATGAATCATAAATAGATAGGAAGAAGTAAATTAAATGACTTGGTACTGTATAAAGCTAGGAAACATCAACTGAAATGAGCAGGTTGGTTGAACGTTAAAAAAGGAGTTTATTCATTGCACTTACAGATCTCCTTGCCAGAAGATTATATGGGTGCTGAAAGATGCTTCACGATCTTTTGGAATGGGAGAACAATATAACTAGCAGTATAGAAAGAATAAATAGTATACTGAATACTGAACTGTCTTCCTGGAGCAAGCAGGGTAATTGCAGCGTATGTGTGTGAATGCATGAGTATATAATGGTGTGGGCTGCAGCTGGAAACAGGTGCGTAACTCTAAAGTAGTAAATAATGTGTTATTCATAAACTGATGACAGAGGATTACTATATTGAAGGTTCATTTAGCTTCGGTCCTGAATTATAGTAGTATTGCGAGAAAAGTGTAAGACTATGGTAAACGCTGTGCAGTGGAAGAAGGAGTATCTCTTTTGCAGTTTAGGTGCTTTCTGAGCCAGAAGTTGCATTGACATTAGTAAGTTTGAGAGATGTTGTGACTTTTATCCTTCAGTAGCTAGGTCAGTCCCTTTCTGAACCAATTTAAAGTTCACAGTCTCCAGGCATTTGAGGAGGATGAATACCCCAATGTAATAATGCATTATGTGTTTAAGACAGAATTAGAAAAAAGACCTTTTAGTTTTGCCAGTTGCAGATAGAGCATCATATTTCCTTTCACTCCATTCTATGTAGACAGCATGTACAGAGAAAATAATTAACAATATTACAGACAGTAATGTAACAGAGCTTCTTGTAAAACTAGTTTATGTAGCTGTACACCGGGAGACTTCGCTGATGGTGGGCTTTGGCTAATGTGTTCCTGCTTTACAGGACTCACCAGAATCATCCTCATAATGCAAGATACTGGTGGTGTGTTGGGAGGATATAAGAGATTTTCTATGGTGTTTACTTACTGGTTTAGAAAGGAAGGGTCAAGGCAGCTCTTTGCACTAAGAAACTTTCTCGTCAGCCTCAGCCTGTAGTTATTGGAGGAGGAGGTAAGAAGAGAAAGAGATGTATTGTTCTCTTACGTAGTTTGTGGGGGAAGGTTGGATTAAAAAAATATCAGGTTATGTATACTTTTCAAACTTAGGACGAGGAAATAAAATAGGCCATAATTGCTACTCTCATATGCCTAAAACGCAGTGACCCGTACAGCAGATTATAAGATTGTCAGCTTAAACAACAACAAAATCAATGTTTTTACAAGAAACAAATCTGAAAAAATGCAGGAGAGTGATTATTCCCATCTACTTTTTAACCTTTAGATGCACTTGAGTCTTGTTTTCCGCATTTTTCCCCCATGCAAATATTAGAGCTAGATTTTACATTATTTTTATTTGTGTTTTACATTATGTATAATTTAAATATTCAGTGATTGGTTTTCTTTTCTCTAAGTGCATTCATTTTTAAAAGCATAACACTAACCACAGGAGTTGTGGAGAAAGTAGTTAAGTGGCTATGGGAACGGGGCAGATAATTCTTTTTCTTACATGGCTTTACAATTTTAGATAAATGATTTCCATGCATATTGATGGCTTCTTAAATCTAATGAGCTCAGAGGAGAAACTAGGTCTGAGAAAATATCTGTTTTGGTTTCTTCAATGTTTAAAAAAAAAAAAAAGGAAAAATTTTCAGAAAAGATGAATGCGTCACTTCTGTTGATAATGAAGACGCTGAGTTGACTCATCACGTTTGTATATTATTCAAAGTGAAAAATACTGCAAGTATGTCCTTGCTTCCCATTATGTATGGTTAAGTTAGTTAACATCATCGTAGTTCATTGTGTTGGGAGCTAAGTGGAAGAAATAATAGAGAAAACAATGGAAAAGAAAATTAGAATATGATTTTATATAGTGTTGGAAGGCAATGTAACTTCTGTGCCACACTTTTGCGGTTCAAGTCACTTTTTGAAGACAAGTATGACAGTGAGATTTAAGGGAGGGGGGGAAGTTGTACTATATTATAAAGTACTTCACATAATTTTTCTGTATGTAGAACTTCACAACAACCTTGAGCATTCTCAAGTTGGCATTTCTGCATGTTTAATGAATGTCTTGAAAAATTTGGTTGTGAAGAAGCAAAACTTCCCTGTATGTGAATTGCATGGGTTTTAAATGCTACTCAGCTGTTACTCAATTGCCATCAATTAATTTATAAGCATTTTGGAAAGTGGTGGTGGAAGTTTTCTATCTGCCTTGCATGCTCCAGACACTCTGAACAGTCAGAAGTAATAACGTAGACAATAATCATTCAGCTTTGACACAGTCATGATCCATGTCATCATCACAGAGCCAAAAAAGTATGACTACTGGTACTATAATGTGTGGTGGTTTATTTTCACATTTTGAGCATGGAGGAGTGATTTAAGAGACCAGTGAATGCTACTTTATGTTCTTTGTTACCATGCATGTTTTAAATGGAAGAACACCAAATGGATTTAATTTCTGAGATTTGCAGCCAGTACATAGTAAAAATTCTCCATCTGCTTGTTAGAAGCACTATGCTCCACTTTTAGAGAGAAGGTGATAATGCAGCTTATGTGTTTTCCTGAACTGGAATGGATGAATGAAATATTCTGAAGGAGATCTCCAAGTGTTGGTAGTATTGCAGGGTTTAACTGCAAGAAAAGTATCTGTTTATTTTTTTCCTCCAGCACTATGACTTCTAAAAAAGGCATTTCATTGCTTAGGCTCTTTAGCTGGCACAGAGACGTTGAACAGAGGTTGCCATTTCTTTTTGCATTTTTTGGTACAGGTCTCAGCATAACACTCTAAATTTTTCTGAAGCTTCTTTGGGTGTTGCAGCAATAATACACCACAGTTGACTGGATTGGAAACCTATGGCTGGTGACCCACCTATAGTCCCTTCGAATTACTTTCTTTGCTGACATTAAAAATGTTAAGAAGCTGTACAGTATTACCAGACTTTTGCAGAGTTTAGTATAAACTGATTGGACAGGTGTGATTTTTTTTTTTTTTTTTTTCTGGGGAAAAATCCATTAAGCTAGTAAGTCAAATTATGCTCCCTTGGGAGGTTCTGGAGTTGCAAACTACTTAGCTGTGGAGGAGTATGTCAGGAAGAAGCATTCACTTGCTTTGTGTTACTTCTTTGCTTGATGCATCCCGTATAGGCCATTGTCCCACATAGGATGCTGAGTTCAACAAGTCTCTGGCCTGACTTATTCTTGCTGTTCTTACTTTGTTTCCTTCATCTCTGCAATTTTTTAATTGCTGCTTTATTGTGCCTTAAAGTCCTCAGCTTCCAGAGTCTGGTGAGCGTGTTATCTTATGTGGCATTATGCCAATGTTTATGGGATTAAAGCAAAAGGAAGTTCTGGTTTGCTGTTTACATCTAAAATGCAGAGTGAATCTGATAGGTTACTTCTGTTTAGCGAAACTGAAACTGCATACTTGGTGCCTCAGTCTCTTTGGCAGGACTTAGTCCCAGTATATTCAGTTACTGAAAAGAATAATGCTTTAATTTTTGCTTGATAAAACTAGACTAATTGCATGCGTAGAAACACAAACAATGCTGGAAAAAGTTAGAGAGGAGTTATTTTGTTTGGTTTTATAAGCTTAACTATGTAGTGGTGTAAAGAGAGGAAATGGTACTGTGGAAAATCAATACTTGCTAAAACTCTTTAAAAACGCACAGAGGACAAACTAAGGCAAACTACTGCACAATGAAATGGAAGCATAAAACTAAAGTGAAGAAGGTGATAGATATGGGTACAAAGGAATTAACAAAGTGAGAATGAAATTAAGACTGAAGAAATGGACTTGAAATTTTATTTAAATAAGATGTGATTACAAATATGTTTTAATATTGTGAAACTCTGTAGAATCCAGAAGCCTGATGGGTTGTATGACATTGTTACTGTGGTTAAAATGCGGTCAGTGCTACAAGCGTGTGCGTTTTGTTTTTAGAAAAATATGTCAACCTGCTCTAGTTTTTGAAAAAGAAAACACACACACCAATCCTAAGCTGCAATTGGTAAAAATAAAAACAAATATCTAGAAATATGTAGCTGGCAATGAACATAATCTCCTTCACTGCAGTTATAATGTATATTTAATAAGTTGAAAGGTCTTGAGTTTTGTATGCATAGTCAGATAGGTGCAATTTGTCTGCCTCTGTCTGCATTTATTGTAACCACAGATCACGTAAATCCTGTTTTGTTGCCACGTAGGTAGCTGTACATTTTTTTCCTTTACCTATTTTCTGTGCTTTTCATTTGGTAATAAGTCATTTCCAGACCAAAGTGTTATGAGGACTAACAGGTCAGGTGTTATAAAGCAGCAATAGTATTAAAATGCTTTGACTTTGAATATTCCAAAAGCTCAAATGCAATGCTAACCTAATTCTGGCATTATCCTGGTTTTACTCACCTGTGGACATGATTGTCTCTCTCATGTGCTATTGCACTTCCTGCTCCTCTGAAGTCATGTTTTTACGCTGCTTCTGCACTTAACAGCTCACTCTTGTTATGGATCTGCCCTAGATTCTTTTCTCTGACCCTCTAACCGGATATTTTAACTATCTTTAAAAATGGGGGAGGAGAAAGTAGGCAAACATGTTACATTGTCAGGTTTTGCAACATTACTGACATGTCCTGTGAGTGCTCTTTGTTTTATTAGCAACTGACCCAACTATCAAATTAATAAACTGACATGTTAATGGAGCTACAAGGTATTGCTGTTCTTCTTCAGTATCTGAGTCTTGTTTACATTTTTTTTTAATGGAGGGTGACCCATCTGGTATAATCTTCCTCCTTTTAAATTGACAAACGGTGTTGTAGTTAAGAAAACAAAAATATTCCTCTCACCTAGATTTTTTTTTATTTTTTTTTCCTACCTGGCAGGTCTGTAGCTAGCTGTAGTTGTGTGCTGTTGTGGTTGCTTTTGTATGTATATAGTTGAAGATGGTTTTACATGCATTCATGGCTCAGGATTCAATTGTGCTTTGAAAATGGGGCTTTACCATTAAAATTGTTGGTGGATAGGTGGAGTTTTCTTTTGTGTGTTAAATAAAAACATAATGTGCTGCAATTGAAAGTTTTAATTCAAACAGTATGTAGTAGAGTTGGGGAATGTGTTACTCTGGTTTTGGTCCTGGTGCAGCTAATTGCATCCAATCACTTGAGATTCCCTAAACTGCAAATGGAAATATTCGAGGACTTAACAAACTGAAATGCTTCGTGTTCCAGAGAAATGAAGAGGTTTAGGAGAAGGGCAGCGGAGCACAGGCCTTGCTGGCTTTTGTGTTCAGCTGCAAGTTACCAGAACTCATTGCTTTATCTTTTAATTCTAAGAGATCTCAACTGTTTTTTCTTTTTAAACATTCCATTCACAGTCTTAAAGGGTTTAAGAACAAACGATCTTATTGAATACATACTTTACCAGTGCAATAAAAATTAATCTCGCCCTGTTTGAGCTAATAGTCCCGTGCATTTGCTTGGAGGCTGTACGGAAGACAAGTAGCCTGCGTGATTGCGGTAAGTGTGTCACATCCTGCCCTCAACTTTGCCCTCCTTGGAGGCTCTGGCAGTCTCCCTGTGGTTTGCCCACTAGCCAGCTGGGAGTGGCTCGAGAAAACTTCTCTAACCTGTGGATCTGGTTCTCGAGCAAACTTTCAGACTTAACAGAATCTTGGTGCTCCTTGCCAAGCCCAATTAGGAGAGGAGCAAGGGTACTGGAGCAAGCTTTCAAAGTTTGGCGGAGAACTCATCTGTAATTTTTTGACAAATTTAATTGTGTCTATTCAAAGCATGTTGTATAGGGATCACTGTGGGGTTTTTTATTCTCCTTGACAACTCAGTAAACTCCTTTGTAAACATGAGACTACCGAAGAGCTTCCCTCTGCTATGAAAATCTTGCTATGAAAATCTCTGCTGCAAGAGTAGTGTTTCTGGCTGTGCTTGGAGGGACATGAGTAGGTAACTGCTTTGGTGATGCATACGGTGTGAATGACAGGACATCTTTGTTAAATAAGTATGAACTGCTCTTTCAATAGGGATTTTTAAAGATAACCTGTCAAGTCAAGGCATGTAATTGAAAATTTACGTCTTGATATGAATTTCCTGTCACCTGTGTCATCAGCAATCCGTGTATTTCTTATTTGAATGCCTTTCCTTCCTATAACTTACCAAACTCTGAATTCACGTTATCTCTGGTACTTTTTTAGGTGCTCTGGAGCCTGACCATAGAAAGAAGAGGTTGGAAATTATCATCTGCACTGTTGTTTTTCTTGCTCTGTGAAAATTTTCACTTATACTTGGTTTTGCCAAATGATCATTAGTTGTTTATAGAGAGCTTTTAAATTATTCATTCTTGAAGTAGCCCCATTCTCTACTTTGTCCTGATCAACATTTGTTGGGTTTTTTTTCCATATATGAATGTGTCCTTGGTATATCCTACAGAGAGGCAAAAGAAAACTGTTCAAGAACTGTATTTTTTTATTATTTTTTTTTTTTTAACTTTAGGAAGCAGTTACTCAGAAAATGGTATTTTAAGCATCAAAAAATATATCCACAAAACATGAAACTTTTTTTTTTTATCATCCTTGGAATGTTAAAGTAGATTTATTTTCCCTACTGTTATAGTGTTGGAGCTAATACTTTCAAAGGAATAAGCAGGGTTCTGCTTGGAAGAAAAGGACTTTTGAAAGGATTTTCTGTGATACTAAACAGGGACTACTAAAAGGGCCTAATTGCTTCCTATACAAGTTTTATTGTCTCTTTGGTTAGCAGACAGTTTATTTCTATAGTTGTAATAGTAGCTTGCAGTGTGTAATAGTCAAGGTGAAAAATAATCAGTGCAACTCTCACATATAACACAGGCTCCTGATGTTGGAAGGACTGTCCAGACACATGGATCATCTCGTAGATGCATGTGTTGAGTGTGTCATCAGAGACTCTGTAACTAGACAAAAATGTTGTAGTCTTTCAGCTGATTGTTGAAGGGTAGTAGAGCACCGGATCAGCTATTAACTGAGGTACCTTTT
Source organism: Chlamydotis macqueenii (assembly GCF_036417535.1). Classification (NCBI taxonomy): domain Eukaryota; kingdom Metazoa; phylum Chordata; class Aves; order Otidiformes; family Otididae; genus Chlamydotis; species Chlamydotis macqueenii. Next base: position 118,878,762 of record NC_141557.1, read on the forward strand.
CAGGTTTGCACTGAAGTAGTGGAAGCAGCTTCAGTGGGCTGTCCAGGTAGGGAGCACGTTTGCCTTACTGTCTCCTGTATATCCCTCTGACCATATGGAGAGTGTGCTAGGCTAAGGATATGGATGCTGAAGGTAATGAGGATGAAACTGGATCTGTCTTCCTGTTGTCATGGCTGATGGCCTGGCTGGAAGGTGCTGCTGAAGGCTTGCACCGTCAGGCCACTGGTGGTGTTGCAGGTGGCAGGTATGGGCCCTGAACAGGTGACGAGGGAGAGTCCTCCCAGCAAATATCTGTGAGCTGGTTTTGATCCTGCGCCTACGGGTGTCAAATGTCTTGATCAGTCACTGAAGAGGAGGATAGGACATCAGACAGAGAAGGTGTGACAGCTAGGAGGAAAAGGGACTTGAAGATAGACTTTGGAGAGCAAGAGGGGGAGTCCCAGAGGGAGGAAATGCAGAAAAGGGAGATAATAGCCATATGGTATATGGAGGAAGTATATCAAGTTCATGGTTCATTAAGTTCATTTTGCCTATACTCCTTCTACTTGTTTGCTTTTCATCTCTGGCAGAGTGTTAGCATAATCCAGTTGTGAATGACATAACCGATCATCCCCTATAGAAATGTTGCGTGAGGTGCCTGTCGTGTCGCCTCTGCATGAGGGCTGGGCAAGGAAGTGAGTCAGGGGCAGCCCTGGCACAGCAGCCGTTGTCTGCCCTCGCTACCTGGCTAAGCGCTGCACTGGAATTTTCCAGGTAGAGCATGGGGAGAGGTGAGAGGGAGAGCGCGTGGGATGGGATTTGGACAGGGAAGGGCTCGTCCTGGGGAGAACCGCCACTGTGCTGAGCTTCTGGTACATAAGGAAACAGTAAACAATACAAATAAACCAGGGGTGAAAAATGCAGCTGATGCATTTTAAAATATCTAATGCTATCTTAGTGTTTTATTACCTTTTCATTACCATTTTCCTTTATTAATTTGAAACATACACTGACTTTTTTTTTCCTTTCTCTCTCCAGCGTGGATTTCAACACATTTTTGTGTGAGTGCCAAGAACACAGTGTTCTGTTAAGTCACGGGGTGACGTAGGGTGCTGGCCAGCCGCCAACCTGGGTCAAGTTCATTCAAATAAGTTTCAGTGTCGGCTCTTGCTGCCTGAGCCCTGTCAGTCCTGCCTTCGCGTGGTAGGTGGCTCTGTTGCGTTAATTTTCCCGAAGAGCTTGGACTGTCAGTACTCTAAATTTTATGGGGTTTTGAATTTTCTTTAATGTTTACAGAACAATTAAAAAAAAAAAAAAAGCGCCAACCTCGCATAAGTGTGAGCAGAGAAAAGGAGATGGCCATGGGTTTACTGAGCAGAACAAAGTCCAGAAGTTGTAGTGTGTGCTCAAGTGTTTTCCTTTCTCTGCCCACAGATTTTTTTTTTTTATTTTTTTTTTCCAGCCCTGTCCTTGTGATGGCTTTTAATCGCGCTGTGTACCTTGTGTCTTTAAAGCACGAGTAGCTCTCAAGGTTCCAGTGACAAAATCCCACTCATGACAAAAAAATCGATGAGATGTCACATTGTGCACGAAAGTGGCAATGGCTATGTTAGGTCACTTCCCTTTCCTACAGGATTTTGTGTTTTGCTCTCTTAGCTGTGGAGCTTTGGACTACTCTTAAAAAAGCATTAGGTAAATAAGTATCTTCTTCGGGGGAGCTTCATGTGTACAGGACTGTCCCATGTCATGGTGTTGAGAAGTCAGACCAATTTTCTTGATCTCTTTATTCCAGCTTCCCTTTCAGGGGACTGTGGTGTTGCTACTTTGCATAGTAGCATACTTTTCCTTCCTGTAACCCTACCACAAATCACACTAGATCCCCTCCCCTTCACTTCCAGTAACTGCTCTGTGAGCAATAATTTTGGAACTACTGGCAAAATAAAAGTCTTTGACAAGCTCATAAAATCCTTACAACAGGATAGCAGTTATCATGCCAGAGACATCACTAAGTGGTCTCTAAGACAACTGTTGATATTTTAGTATTTGATGAGAAACCCATTCTTCCCGTTTGCTTCTGGGATATATATATATATATATATATTTTTTTTTTTTTTTTTAAATTAAGAATGAGATATCTGGGAAAACTTAGTGTTTCTAGAGAGGTGATTATTTAAGAGAATGGAGAAGTGGATTTACAGGTCATGATTTAGATATGTTTTAACTGTCTCTTATTTGGACAGATTAGCTGTTTTAGTTTGTTTTCTTTTCTTTTTTTCTTTTTAGTTGTGCACCAAGTTTCCAAGTCTTGGCTCACCTGATGTTTGGATTTAAGGCAGAGAAACATAGTAGTGTCAGGTTCCCATGATTCAACACCCACTCCTGAGTTACTTGTCAGTGCTTGCTGGCTTATCTTCTCTGTGTGGGAGAGTGGAAGACGATCAGATTTGTGTTCATCACTAGGTGTCACTCACTTGCAATTACTTAAAGTATGTTTCAGGGCAAAATTAAAAGAAACAAAAAAAACCCTCTCTCTTCCTACCTCACCCAAATTGGGTGTGTGTTGGGGAAGGAAATGGTATGAAAGCTGGAAAATAATTTTTTCCTGTCCTCCTTTCCCATAAAACGATTGTATGAAATGTTCTGTAATTTTATTGCTTTATAGCATGTCTTGATCTATATTTTTGTTATTCTTGTATAGTTCTGTTGATGCAAGATAAACTTTTCTTGTGTATTTTCAATGATCTTTTATTCCCTCTACTATCAAGTGTGGAAAAAGGTAAAGAATAGCAGATAGCATTGTAGAAGATACAGAATTCTAGCTCAAGGAAGGTACAGCGATGGAACTACAAGATCACTTAAGAGAATGCTTGGAAAAAACCCAAGGATGACAGGACTCATAAAATTGTTCTTGGGACTTGACCACTGAGCTATGTTGGGCAAAAAATGGTGATTAAAAACTGTACACCTATAAAGATGATTTATACTTCTGTTATCTAACAAATTACGTGGAATGTGGTGCCTCAGCTGGGTCCTGGTCAGCCTTCTCCCTCATCAAGCAACTAGTATGGGGAATGCATATTCAGTTGTTGAACTATAGAATATTTCAAAATTCTGACACCAATGCTGAAAAATAAAAGGAGGAAAGCAGGAAGGTTAAGCAGTAGAACTCTAGATTTGTTCAGAGCTGTTGAATGCACACCAAATGCTCTAAATATTTTATTCCTGAAGGAGTTTCCAGAAAACGTACAAGTGTCAGTGCGGATAACTGGAAACTGTATTGGCAAGGCTGAAGAGTTTCTTCTCTTGTATCTCCTGCCCTTCCCCTTTCTTTTTCCCTTCAAATGTGACGTGTCTTTTATCCAACCTAGTTCTGTTGTTCGGTTTGGGGGCTGGGATTGCTGTGGATCGAGATGTTGCATAGACCCTACCTCCCTTCCTTCAGATTCAGGTGAACTAGGTCTGTGTTGTGTCTGAGTTTGTTTCCTCAGGAAACGGAACCTCCTGGAGGGTCTCCAGGCAGTGCTCACTAGGGAAGGTTCTCCGAATGGCTTTGGTGGTATTAAACGTGGACTTTTAGAGTATCATCAGTAAAAAAAAATGGTAAAAAAATGAAACTTGTTGATGACACATTTTCTTTTTTGCACTCTGTCCTGTGTAACCAGAAGCATTAGTTTGAAAGGTATAGCTGTATATAGAAATCATCATTCCTCACCCTTGCTTATATGTCAATGTTAGGGGCTGTTTGAGATCAACTACACTTGTGTGAAAGGTGACCTAAGCCAAGGAAACTCCTTCTAGACAAAAGTCATTATTCCTGTGGACCTGAAGTGATGATTTGCTGAAGGTAACAATAAGAGAGCAGATCTGTTGCAGGGTGGAAAATGCAGTGAGAAGGCAAAGATTTCTATTTTGTTTATGCTGAGTAAGATTCTTAGCGCCAGCCTACCCCTCTGCGCAACATATATGTGGATATCTACAAAAGTTATGCGCTAACCATATAAACAAGTAAATCTCTTAAGCTCTGTGTCAGACCCCATGTTTACAGTGTCTTTGCTCATATTTAGCCCCTAAAACCAGCATGAATTTCTTACGACAGTTGGGAAGAAAACACACAGCCTCCACTGATACCTGCACAGATATGACAGAACTCTTAATCATAAGAGTTAGTTTCCCTTTGCGAAGATTATAGGTTAAAAGATTCATCTCCTTGTTCTATCTTGGATTACTAAGTGTTTGTGGCTGTGTGTCACTGTATTTATCTAGTCCACATGTTGTATTTGAATTTAACTGAGAATGTGTTTGGATGAATAAAGTAGCATAATTTCCTTCCCTTCCCCTGAAGGAGAGGTGGGTTTATTTTAAAGTATGGCAGCTATTATGACTAACTATATAATTACACCTTTAATCAGAGTAAAATATTTTAGATATACAGTAGCCCCATTTGGCCCCTCAGTGTTGAACTGAAAAGCCTCTAAAGATGCGTAGTGTGGCCTGTAGTCATCATCGTCACCTTTAATCGCTCAGCATATTAAAGCCACTGGGCAGGGGTGTACATGGCTGGGTGATTTACTTTTGGGGGTGGTGGTGAGGGCAGGGAAGAGGGAGATGTGACTGTAAATTCCTTTTTCTGCCTCTAAATCTCCAAGGACGCTATTGTGTTTCTCTTCTTACTGTCTTTGATGATCCTTTTGTCAACATTCAATAGATTTATTCTCCTGTTGTTTTCTGTTTGGAGATGGATATGGCTCTGAAGATGTGGGAGAAGTTTTTAGTAGGTCTGGGCTACTGAAGCTTTTGAGAGGCTGATGGGTGTGGAAAGCAACTTGTTCAACCAATGCATGGTTCAGAGGCACGGCTTCAGAAAGCCTCTCTTCCTCTAAACAATAAGCTAGGTGAACTTGTCTTCACAGCTCCTCAAAGACCCAGCTCAGCTACTGTCTGTTCCATTTTATGCAAGCAAAATGCATGTCTCTAATTTCCGGCCTATTGTGATTCATCCTCAAAATAAGAAAAATGTGCTGCTACAACTAACATATCAGTTTTGCAATTTGCACACTCCACCCCTAATGTTAATCCTATAATTTTAATATAGCCTAATAAGTGCTGTTTCTTGCAGACCTTAATTATGCTAGCAGCTATTTTTAAAAGAAATCTTTTGTTCTAGTTGAAATACTGTTACTTCCAGTGTTTACTTCTGCTCTGTTTCATGTTTTGCCCGATATGTTTATTTTACATCTTTTTTTTTTTTTTTTTTTTTTTTTTTTTTTTTTTGTGTAGAGGATGAATAGAGGAGGAAAGGAAGGGGTGGATGTCACATAGTGAAGAAGGGACAACACCAGAACAGCAGTTCTATCAAATAGAGCCAGATGCACAGATTTCACAAGGTGGCACATACAGTTCATTTTTGCTGTCATCTCTGGGACTAACATAGGTTAGTTTTGGGCTAAAGGATTAAATGTTATTGGGAGAAGAATTGAAAATGGCTGAGTATACTATTCGAGAAGGTTAGTAGGAGCATAGGATTGTGCGGTGGCAACTGATCTCACACTGAAAGGCTCAGAGTTCAGAAGTGAGCAGATCTATGGTTGAAAGACACACATGCCCGACAGAGTTTTCAGGCTTAATTATGCATGGTCTATTTTACTCCATCAGGAGCACAAAATTTTGAGCATCATGTTTGCAAAATGATCATGACAAGGGTAGAGTTTGTTGCCTGTTACTGCATGTTTTTCGCAACTTACTGAGTATACAAACATTGCGTAGAGATGTTGGTACAGCACTAAGATAAGGGCAGTAAATTTAAAACAAATATAATAAATAGGAAAGCCTTTGTAAAAAATGTGCAGACAACTACATTCAGCACAACTGTTTATGGCTTGGCTTTGAGCTCAGTTGGTGGAGCTGCTGCTGCCTGACTGCCAAGATAATGTATATGATGTAATCATGCCAAGCCCACATTATCACACTATTACAGCAAAAGCTGTGTCTGTGAACTGGGAGCATTCCCAGTTACAGTCAGGTACAGTAACAAGGCAATGGGAAAGGTTTTGCTAATACTGTATATGTATAGTTACAGCTGAACACAGCTTGTGGAACTGCTTGAAGTGGGTGCTGTGGGGTAGGAAAGGCCACTTAAGTCTCTGTTGCTGGCCAGATACTAGAGAACATAGTCTTTAATCAGTACCTTTTTTTATCTAGCTCATGTATTAAATGATCCTACAAGCATACATCTCTTCCCCAGCTGCAGAGGAACATTTTCTGATAAGATATAAGAATGGCTATGTAGGATAGACCAAAGATCTGCCTAGCACCATTGCCCTACTGTGCTTGTGGTGAGACGCCCACAATTTGGACACTGGATATAAATGCCCGTTAAGCTAAATGGATTAATTGACCAGAAATCATAATACTAGTTGCTTTGCTGCTTGCTGACCATGTATTAAAATAATCCCTGATCTAGGGAGAAGACTAGATGTTTGAATGCTAAAAGTTGTGAGCGGTAGGGAAAACTTCAACAAAATATAGCTGGTTTTAAAGATATTTGTTATGTATTCCATAATTGGGAAGGTGCATCTTTGCATTGGACAGCTAGTTTTGAGGTGTCTACATCTAGTCTGTCTAACTGGTAAATAGATCTGAATGTAAAAACTGCTAGGATGTCTCTTATGCCCTTTCAGAAACATGTGCAACTTGATGGGAGATTTTGTTTGTTTGTTGGTTGGTTGTTTTTTGTGGTTGTTTTGTTTTATTTTAATTGGAAACATATTCTTAAGATATTTACATAGTCCTAAACTGAGCTTGTTTATGTAGTTGCACACAGTTTCTTCACGCAACCTGCACAAACTCTTCCTGCTTTCTGAAGTTTTTGGAACAGTTAGTTAATTCTAACTCTACATCTTCCTCTTTGACTGAAATTTGCAATTTCCTTTCGAGAAACAACTTCCTATTGAGTACTAACTTATCTGACCACTTTGATGTACTTGAAATTTTTTTGAAGTCCTGAATGTATTGCAAAATCCAGTGTTGTCTTCGCAGCTTGAATTTCTTCACCTTCTGAATTGAGGAAGTATAGAAGTGGGTAGGAACTCATCTTAGTAACAAATAAAAATCCCATTAAATTGTGTTTGGTCATGCAGTGTCATTGTAAAATTCCAAACTGCAGTAATTGAAATCTGATTAGGCAGCTAGAGAGGACTGAGTTGTTGCATATTTGCTGTGATCAGCATTGACTTTGGGAGATTTGCCTTTGGGGAGTGGTGTGGATTTCCAAAAAATGCTGCAGCATATTTGGAGGCAGATACAGAAATGGGCTGATTTCTGCAGTGCAGCCAATCGCCGTGCCAGAACTACAGGAATCTAAGTCCTGGCCTGCAAGATAGCCATTAAACTTAGATTTGGGTGCCTGTGTCCTGTATACAATGAACAGAAGAGCTTAAGTGCTAAATACCAAGATTCCCAGCTACTGTCTTTCTGACCAAGGAACGCTTAAGCTCCCTGGTGTTCCTGCATTTTATCTAATGCCTGTTTGATGTGGAACAGGGACTGGAGTTCTTAAAAACCCTTTGAATCTCATGTGTTTTTCTGCAGTGGCCCAGCCTTCGAAGGAGAGATAGAAATTACCTCCTCATTGCTTTATTTGGCAGGTTGGCCACTTTCCTGAGGGAGAGGGATTTAAACTCTCTTAAGCGAAAGATCATCTTGCTAGAACTTGGGTTTTTCACTGCTTAGGGTGAAATGTCTGGAGTGTTACAGAAGAATTATGTGTTTTACTGTTGTGGATGTGCTTTTCAGTACAAGCAAGGCATACAGCATGCTGTGAGTAGAAATCTCTGCAGAGGATAAACCCGCGCCTACTGAATCAAGCCCCTTAACAGATTAGGTACACAAGTACCAACTTTGTAGTCACAGGCTTAAATGTGACATAAACTGTAAGCCTGCAGAGTTGCACTGCAGCTGGGTATGTCCAGAAGCGGTGCTTTAAGAAACTCTTGAAATCCTAGATACTGAAAAAGCTGTGTTCGTCAGGAGACTCTGGGGACAGGAGTGGAAGATTTTGTGACTGACCTCTTGGACTTTGATGTCTAAAAGGCATCTAAGTGGCTTTTGGAGTCGTGGTCTCAGCTTTTATAGCTGAAGATAACCTTATGTATTTACGTGCACAGGACACTTTTTTAACAGTTTTTTCTTTTGCAGTCTCCCTGAAGTTATAAAAATGACCAATAGTCTTCTGTTTTGGAGACTTAAACAATTGAGTGGGGACTTTCAAAAGTCTTTTAAATTTTAATGTCTGCTTATGCTAAATTCAAATGTAGATGTTTAGCCTTCAGCAGAACTGCAAAAGTCTTAGTGGTACTCAGTGCTTTTAGGTGGGAGTCAGGGTCTAGCACCTGTGCAAAATAATCTTGAGAGCCAAGTCACCAGATACAGTTGAGAGTCACTTGTGAAAATTTTGTCTTAAACAGCATCTCCCCAAACCACAGGAACTGATGTTAGATCCAGTCTTAAATGTCAGGCTTTCTGACTCAGTCCTGTGCTTACACCACTAGATCACATTTTATTGTGAAGGTTCACGTGTTCAGGCAGTACTTCATAAACATCATGTGCTTTTTAAAGTAGATTCTTGGCTTCCTATTACAGCTTTTCTGTACCTGAAACAGGGAATTGCTTAGATTTCTCCCAAGAGCGTTTTTTTTTTTGTAGGGTCTATGTTGTACTCTCTGCCTGGAAATCTTCTGGTTCAATTTTACTTCATCAGTCATGAGCAAACACTTTTGGTGGTGATTATCGTCTACAGCAAATAGTGTTCCTTTGCTTCTACCAAATTGATTTTATATGTTGTCTGTCAAACTACTTTAAATATCTTCTGTGCTCCTTTCTGCCAGGGTTATATCCATAGAGAGGCCGTATTTTTGCACCCAGTCTTCACAGTCTTGTCCATGGTATGTGGTAATATTATAATATGTAGAAAACTGAGGTACGTAAATTCAGTGGTATTGCTTTGATAGAAAAACTGATTTGTATGCTTTCTGGATCCTCTGCCCACACTGTGCTTTTTAAAAAATTGTCAAATGAAATAGAGGGCCTTTTCTGATCTGCCTTTTTTTCCTGGACTTCCATACTTGCCGTTCCACACATAAGGCATTGGTTTAATGTAATCAAAGTCCTAGTTTATCAGTATAGCATCACTTGAAACTATAGAACCTCCTGGGATATTGGCCTTAAGTTTTGAGTTTTTGACTATAATAAAGCACCACTGCCTTTGCTCCCTATTTTTGTGTGGTATGTTTCTGTAGTCCTTCAAATGTAAAGTTAGCTGCCATGAAAGTCCTGCAATTATTTTTCTATATTTGAAATCAGTAGCTAGAGTATGTATGCATGTATAGTGGGTCATGGAGTGATGTGGAGTTCAGTTTTGGGGCCAGAAGTAGTGGATGTATAGTTGCATCCATCTGCTTTCTACGTATGCTGTTCTTCCTCTTCTGTTTAGTAAAATTTATGTTGAATTATTGCAGCCTTGTATAGAAGAAGTTAGTGAAGATAACTGAAGTTGCTGTTTGCCAAAAAGCAGAGTGAATTCAGGAACCCCTTTTATAGCCAGCACCCTCACAGTTTAGGCAGAACAAGCTAACAGCTTAATATTAGGTGTATAAAAATACACAAAGACAAAACTGAAACTGAGGAGAAAAGCATCTGACATTTCCTAGATGGAAAATGACAGATTTGTTTAAATATAAACAAATGAATGTAAATGCTTGTGTTTGAGATGTAGTGGGGTGTGTGCATATACACATGCTCTTATTCACTGTGGTGTTTGAGAGTGTGGGTGACTTGTAAAATTGGATTTTTAATTTCTTGAGTGCTTTTGCCTTAAGAAGCGATTATCTCATTAGGTTGTCTAAATGTAATTGTACACTTTTGCTATTTGCTCTTTTGCCTAGGGTAGGCTGTGCATTCCTTCTATAAGTGCATTCCAGAAATAACAATACTTATATTTGGCTGTAGTGATTAAATTTCCGGAAGTCTTGTTAATAGTAAAACAGAAGAAGAAAAAAAAGAAATAATTTTTTTTTTTTGTGGTACTATTGCAAATTGACACAAATGGTCAACTTCTGATCTAGAAACTCAGCTCCTCCTCTCTCCTAAGTGATTGGTACATAACGGATTCCGTTTGCTTTTGGCAATTTGGGGGGAAAATGCATTTAAAATGTCTAAGATTTCCAAGTGTAAATTTGGCTGTAGTAGATGTCGATAAACATGTCAAAAAGATTTTTATCCTGAAGTCTTGGTATGTGTTACAGTTACATTAATGTTCTGAATTGCAGTAGCTCCAGTGGAAATCTTAAGTCAACATTTTGGAAACCAAGGGTTTAAGTGATGCACTTGTGAGTGTATTTTTTACATTATTTTGATAGAGGAGTTTAAAACTGAGGAACAATCTTTTCTACAAGAATATTCAAATTCCTGTCTGAATCCTGAGGTTATATTCCCCTTTATGCCTACACTAAATCGTTTTGCACCATTATCTGATATGGCTGCGTTTGTTTTTATTTTGAATGTTCTTAACTGACTGAATTTTTTGCTTTATTTTCATAACATTTATAATTAGTGTATAGTTTGCTTTTAATGAATAGATAACTCTAGGAAAAAAAAAAACCGTGGTACCTACCATTCTGCCATTGTCTAAAAACTTGCTTTAACTCTGGCTCTCCTTCTTTGAGAAGAGTTGTAATACATTGGCAGATCTGTGTAGTTACTCTCCTACACACTGAATGGAAAATATTGTATGAGTTGGAGTTTAAAATCATTAAAACAGCAATATAGATAAACAGATTGGGCTTTTGGCAAGTAGAAAGCAAGATCTTGCTCCACTGCAGTCCTGCCCTGAAAAATAATTGTTGAAGTACATGCAATTCTTTGGATTTTAAGACTGATTGATTGACTGATTTATTTGAACCAACTCTGCTGCAATGTCTTGCCCATCTTCCTCACCAAAGTGAAATTACTGTTGTTGTCAGCTGGGAAATGCCGATCATCCAGACAGCAGTTTAGGTTACTGTACGCACAAGTATCTCTTTGGTTTGGCATGGGGAATAGGTGGTTATAATAGACTCTGGGTGCCATTCATTGCTACTGAAGTAATGTAACTGCATGCTACATTGTTGTCTAATCATTAAGAAAAATAATTCCAATTAAAGTAGTTGCAAATAAGACGAGCACAAAGTTGATACAGTGGATACCAATATTTGCACTTCCGCATTTAGGCAATAAAGCCGCCTGTATCAGACGCTTCCTAAAAATGGTGAAGCCGGACACCCAGAACTGCTTGAGTGCTTTTTCTTCAAAGCTACTGTTACTGTCCCTCTCCTTTCTCAGCTTGGCTTTTTCCTCTTCCCTCACCCCAACTTCTCAGTGCTGAGCACAGCTCCTGGAGCAAGACCTCCAGCTGCTGGTGTTTGAGAATTAACTACTGTTTAATAAAAAATATTTTTCGTCCATTTACTTTTAGAACAAACTTTGGGCCTGGGTTTGTGGCCCCGGACACTTCAGGAAATTGCAACTTGCACAGTATTTTTAGTCGCTTCATACATAACATGTAAGTTGTTTTTTTTTTTTTAATCAGAATGCTAATAGGTCACTTACAAGTTCAAGAAAAAATATTAGCAACACTTTTAAAAGATCTTGCTAGCTGTAGAGCTCAGTGTGAAGGACAAATATCAAAAGTAATTTTACTTTGGGAAGAGGAAAATAAGCAGAGAATGTTTAATAGTATCTTGAAGGACACATTTTATTTTAAAATGTTCTTCCTAGAAGCTGAATTAACTTGTATTATTTTAGCATTATCTTGTCAGTTTGAGCTTGTCTTATATTTAAAAAAAAAGAAAAGGAGGGGGACACACCACCCTCTGAATCTTGCATCGGTTGCATTTTCCATGTGTAAATACACATTGACACGTGTTAACCTAACAGAAAAGGAAATGACAGTTCTATATTATTTTTCTCCCCCTCTTCCTGAAGTAAAGCAAGCATTGATTTAAGAATGGAAGTGAAATTGAGCCGTCACAATCTCTTGATCTGGTTTGAGGCAGTAGAGGCATGAAGCCAAAAGATATTGGTGACTGCTGTGGAAACCAGTCAACTATTGCTTTTTAAAGCATGCAGACATGCACTGAGGCTCTTTTTATTTATGCCTGTAATTGAGAAGCATTATCTTAATTCTTTTTAATCTTCCTACTTCATGCAAGCTTTATAATCCTTATAAGGAATTGCTTAGTACAAATTACTGATGTTTGTATTTCAGGGCTCTTTTCTCGGCAAGTTCTGTATGCCAGTTGCTAGCCAGTTGTTAAGAGACTTGCAGTCTGTTGAGTTTAACTGTTCAAGGATTGTATTTGATTACTGCCTTACTGGGGTATTTCAAGTGTGTTTTTCCTGGTATGTTTATGTGGTATGCTTATTTACTAACCAAAGTTTCAAGTATCTGTGATTGTCTGCGTGTGTCCTGTAATGTATGTTATGCCCATATTATGGCAATCATGTCACTGCATGTAATGTAACACACACATTACAGCACACACAGGTTTTTATTTGAATTTAGATCTCAAAGGAGGTTTAATTGGTCTTCACTTTGAAATCTTTTAACATACCGTGAACAATCAGCACAACTAAAGGTGTCAAGACAGTATTTCAGCAGTTAACACCTCTGAATCTCCCTGTAAAATGTGTATTTATAACAGCATTACAGTTTTCAATTACAGTGCCTTACCCAATTGATGGTTACTTTATTTTCCTTCTGCTCTTCCAAAGTTTAGGCGTATGGTCTAAAAGAAAATGTGTAAACTTAGTATTGGGCTCAGTTTTCTTTGTTCTTTCTCCAAACAGAATTAATTTTAGCAGAGTACATTTAATGTATTCTTCTAACTAGTTTTCTTGTTTGGTATTCTTCGGCTTACTTGGAAAAGCAATTATATAGGTCTTCTGTTTCTTCAGTCCACGTGTAAGTGCTCTCCTCATCATTAAAAATCAGCTTAGGTGAAGGTGGTGCTTTTGTATGCATACACGTACTGCCATTGCTAACACGGTATTTCAGACGTGTTAAGGCATTCCTACCCTGAAATGTTTGCTGTTTGAAATAGTTTTAACAGTGCGAAAACATGGAACAGTGTTCTAGAAAAGGTAGCCTGTGGAAGGACTTCTGGAGAGGAGGGAAAGGCCTGGAAGAAGTTAGAAATGAAGAGGAGGGAAGAAATGAAGCTACTATTTTAGGCTTTGGGGGCAGTACCGCAGGCGCTGTGAAGCAATAAATGGGGCAAAGGGGAGAACAGTCAAGTGAGAAGAATGTGGAGTGAGTGGGAGTAGAAGAAAATGAATGTAATGCACTGTGCTGCCCGGCAGCCCGGTGTCTCCTTAAGCTGCCAATACTGTAGCTGTTAATGCCGACACCGCTGGAGCTGGAAGCCCAGTCTGAATTTCAAGATGTGTCTGTGTACCTCCGTGGAAATTATGAACAAAAAAAATTTCCACTAAGTGCCGAACATTATTGCAGAAATGATGCCTGTATTGCATTTGTGTGTTATATGACTCCGTGCCAGTTGTGTTTCCTCTCTTTCATTTTATTTATTACTATTTTTCTTTTTTTTGAGAAGTGCTTTTCTAAGGGGTTTCACAGGAAACTGCAGACAGATCAACCAAAGATGAGAAGTTGGTGTGCGTAATTTGTACTTCACTGAATATCTGTGTGCAGACTGTCATTTAGTTAGTTTTTCTGGAATCACTTCCTTTCATCTCAAAAATTACATGCTTGCAGTTATTGCCTACTTTTTGAAAGAAAATACGTAATGCGAAAGATGTTTTAAAATCTTTGACTGTTCCCTGTTCAGCCTAAACACTGACATTATTGTGAGAGGTATTTTCTCATGCTTTTTTTTCCAGAAAGAATTTTTTTAAAAGCTTGTGGGATTGTTATCCATAACTGTATAGAATAAAGATATAAAAGAAGCAATTTTATAAGGAAATATTTAATTTATTTAGGTCAAGTGTTCTATTTGGAGTAAAAAAACTTGTCAAACTTTTGGGGCCTGAAGCAGGGCTTAGTGCTAAAAGCTTGTCTGTTTTCCCACAGTTACATCTGTTTGTCTAGTAAAAGATATTACCTCTCATTACAAGTATTTGTTCTCTCTGAAGACTTGGAACAAAACAAAAGAGTTACTTGAAGATGGAAATGTATTTCCTTCCTTAACAGTTCCTACTGAATCCTGCAGGTGTTTCGTCTAGGTGCTTTAGGATTTAGCTCATAAATAATAATTTAGCTTTTAATCATGCCTTTCAGTTGAGTCCTCTTGTTACATCCAAGCTTTAACCTGGATGATTACCATAGCATCACCTAAAATAGAGACAATAAAACTGAGGTTTCATGGCCTGGATCCACTAACTTTAATAAATGAAACTGAGTGAATAACTATAAACAAAGAATGTGAAAGTAGGCTATCAAACCATGTGATAAAATCTGTTCCTCAGAAACATGAAAGTACCTATTTCTGTGTCAAGAACTAAACCCTGGTTAAGTGGTATTACAAGCAGACTACAATTTTCTTGTGTGCCCAAACTTCAGTGCAGAATGTTGAAGCTTCTGTGTGAAATGATGTAATTATCTACGTGCCCTATCAGCGTCAGGTATTTATATTTAAAAATCTGGGTCTCTATCATCTGGAGGATCCTTATCAAGATGAGAGCTCAGCTGCGTGGGATAATACGCAGTTGCATGAGAGGAGACCTCTTTCTGTCCCTGAATAGTTTGCAAGATGCAACACGTGAAGTGGCGTCTCCCCCCTTCCCACTCTTTTTTAAGGAAGGAATGGAGAGCAAGGGTTACTATAATTCACTTGACTGTAACGTTGGCTAACAGTATGCATAAATTGGTCCAAATTGTCTTTAACAGCCAGTCATTTTCTGTGGGATAAACTGAAGATGTTCCTGTATGATGAAAAAAAAAAAACTAGACAAAGCAGAAAAAGCACTTGTAAATTGTCTGTATTGACATTTTCCAGCATTGTTGGGTCTATTAGAAGTTGACTATTACTCTCTGATGAAGAGATCAACGGTAATGCAGAAAATTAGGAAGGGATAGATTGACTTCTTAATGCTAAAGCTTCTCTAAACTACTAAAATGATGGTTTTCAAGAGGTGTAGCACAAATGCTACAGATGTCAAGATTGCAGCAGGGTTTTCCTTACAGTCCATGTGGTACAAATCAGTATCCCTTAACTGCTGGGTAAATTTCTGCTTCATATCCGTTTTGTACCTTAGTAGTTTGCTGTCCTGTACTATTTTTTTTCCTGCTCTTGTGCCCAGCAGACAACCATTTTGTTCTATTTTACCTCCAGAATTGTTATTTAGTTCTACATCTGAACAGGATGTCTAGAAGTAAATGCAGCACGTCTTGCTTTACTGACTTATTTTGTATAAAAACACACTTGGGCTGAGGAGACAGCCTCACCTGTTTCGGTCGGCTGATCCATGCCTTAGAACAACCTGTTCTGGGAGAGGCAGGCTGGAACAGCTCGTGGATCTATCTCCAGAGGTATAGCCTGCTAAACCTGTTTGCCTTGTAAAAGCTGAGGTTTCTGCTTAGGATTAGAAGTTATGGCATTGATTTCATCTTCCTTACCACTTCTATATTCTTTACTTGGCTTAAAAAAAAACCAAAGCAAAACAAAACAAAAAAACAACCAAAAAACCACCCAAACAAAAAAAAAAACCCCAGTAGTTGGTAAAACACCATCTTTTCATTAGGTCTATAAAAAAATCCATTTTGGTGTAATTTAAATCACTCCTATCCCAAAGTTTTTCTTTCAAAGATCAGATATTCATGTTGATTTTGTGTGTGTGTGTGTGCAAACTCTTAGTCTAATATTATTTTTTCCATTCTTGTTTCTAAGACTATTAGTATTGTGTGCAGGATACTGCCTGCCAATGGTGTATGTGTACAGGATTATGTATGAGCGAGCTCAAACCAAACAAAAACGTGCACCTATCCCTTTACAGGAAGGAATGCACAGCCAAATGTACTGCGTGTAATCCTAACCGTCACCTCATTCTACACTTCAAGGCAGCTTGATCTACACAAGATACAGGAGCTGATAAATGATGATACAAGTTATTTATTTTGTTAATTGTTATTTCATGTGTGATATAAACCACCATTTTGTGGGCCTGTATACTGTACTTCAACTTCCTCACTCTTTGGAGTGTAAGAGGGAGTTTTCCTGTCCGTGTCACACTCCACACCTTTCCTTGGTTTCAGAAATCGTGCAGGAAGGCTAGCACCAGAGGATAACTGGTGGTCAGGCTCGACAGCAGCTGTATCGTTCCATTAATTTCTGCAGTGTTGGGTCAAAGCACTTTCAGCTCCTTCAGTCCATGAAAGCATCTCTGAAACTGTCCCATTTGCTTTTCTTGTGATAACAGCTATTGGTATTTTTCTCTGAATTGAATCGTACTTGGGGTAACCTTTTAAGGTAAGCAGCTGTAATTTTTGGCAGAGCTTGCAGAATAAATGGGGTCAAACATAGGGAAGTCTTCCCCAGGAGCCCTCCAAAAGGAAGCCCAGCAGTGCTGGGTTTAAGGTGGTGCTTAAGGTTTAGTAGCTGGTCTCCTTCCTCCAGAGATAATAATGATCAATTTCCTTTATGATAGGAAGCGCTGGGCTGCTGGATGCAGTGAATCCTTTTTAATTAGTCATAGAAGAGAAGCCCTAACCACTTGTTTAAAGGTCTCAAAACACCATTAAGAGGAGATGAGGGTGCAGTCTGTGACCAAATTCTGCTTTGAATAATTACAGTGTTGCTGCCTACACTTCTCCATATTCCAGTAGATACAACATTCTTCTCTGCTACTTGGCATAAATGATTTTGTGTGCTAATAACTACTGCATTCCAGCCTAGGGATGGTGGCATCTAGGAGATAGCAGAAATTCATTCCCATGTCCATGTGAAGGGAGATGTTGCTGAAGTTTGGTGGTGGCTGAGCAGGAAGAAAGAAGCAAACTCTTTGTCAGCTCAGTGGCAGTTGCTCTTGGAGAGATGCTCGAGGTGGCTGCTGTCGTGCTCTTGAAGAGCATACACCTCTGTTTCTTTTAATAGCAGCCACAAAATGCTAATGTGTGTGGAGCAGGACATGTCATTTCCTACTGCACTGAACCACTGATAAATATTTAGGACAGATCAGATGGTCTGAGCGCATGTGCTGAGGAGGAATGCTGTATCTAGCTAAACAACTAGGCATTATCTAAGATCCATTTTAAATATATGCTGTCTCTGTAATAACACTGGGTGGTTGCTCCAGATACAAAATTTCAGTTAATCTGCTGTGTCAGTTTGGGCTTGCAAGTCCAAAAATATCTTATTGGTGATTTATGTCTTTCATTGTTGTTCTTTTTTGTTATACGGTTATTTCTGCCCACGCACAGCTACCTAATCTTGTTCGTTTTGCGTGCTGTTCCTGTGGTTATTCCGTGAGAAGAAAGCGTAATGTCACCCACAGAGCAGCACACGCCTAGCTCTGCACTTGAACATTAAGTTTCTTGTGTGAAGGTATATCTGAATTTTATCTCTCTCGAGAGAAAGTAGTTAGCTAGAACCAAATTATTTCTCAAGATACTAGGAAAATATTTGGCATAGACGTCAGTGCTTCAGTTAAAGCTTCAGAAAACACAAAGCTTTGAAGACAACGGGAAGCTTTAAAACCTTTCTATCTTTAATTATCTTTATAGAGCATATCCTGCATTATCAGTGTGCACAATGCTTGAATTAATTTTGTGTTGATTAATTAAGGGGAAACTTATTTTCTTTCACCTTTACCCTACTCCCTATAATCCTGCAAGCCAGCTTCTGGTGGAGTTAGCTTCAAGCATTCATTAGCATTGCCTGGGCCTTTGACATACTGCGTTGTGACTTATGCTCGTGAATATTTATTACAGCAAATGCAGTGGCTTTTTGGCTCGCTGTTTTTTGAAGAGTACCATGCAAGATAGAAAATCTCCTTGCAACTTGTAACCAACTCCCTGGGGTAGGAGTTTGCTGCATTTGAGTCCATTTGTATGCATGACAGCAAAGAGCACTGGCAGTGCAAATATAGCATTGCTTATCAGGAAGGAGAACTGTATAAAAGGAGAGGTGGTAGGACAGTCACTGGAGTTCACTGTGTCTGTTTGTTAATACCAGTCATCTTCCACCCATCTTGAGAGCTGTCATGAGAGGGCAGTTAGGAGAAATGCAAATTAATTCTGAAAAGAGTAAGGGAATCAGAAAAGAGGAAAAGATAGTCCATGAGAGATCAAGCAGAGGATAATAGAAAATGCTTCCAGAGTTAGAGGCAAAGATATGGGAAAGAACAAGTAGGAAAGGAAATGCCACAAGATTAGTTTTCCTCTGTATGTACAGTGATCAAAGTCTGAAACTCTCAAATACTATTTCCATTTCTGACATAACTTGACTCTGTGCCCTTGAGAAAGCCTGATTCCCTAAGGGTGCCATCTGAGAAACCGTATTAGTAGTTCTGCCATTTGAGCTAAGCTGTAGTAAGATAACAGGAAGGAAGAAATTTATTATTTTCAGAGGAAGCAATGACAGATTAAGTGACCTGCATCTGCAAAAAGTTGTTTCAGTGTCTGTATAGAATTTGATAGCCGTTTTTTGTCAGTAAGAGGAGGTTTGGACGTACTGGAGCATGCTGAAGCATCTTCATTTCAGCTGATGAACTTGTTCAGAATATCTGTGAGCTTTTATTGAGCATCGTATCTACAAAATGTTTTCATACCAGCTAGAAAAGATTTACAACATTTTCTGAACGTATGGTGACTGAACAAGTGAAAGTATTTAACCAATACAAAAGTAGAGTGTATATACAGACATTTTTCCACAGAAAAGTTTGAGCAATGTATCTTGGGAGGAGAGCCAAAGGGGATGAGAAACTCACCCAACTGCTCATCTCCTTGCCTCTAATTAGCAATCATTGTATGAGGGCCTTTTTTAAAAAATACAGATTTATTTATATGTTAGCTTTCTTTTTGTACAGAAATTTTTGTACAGTTTTTTTCTGTGCTGAAGCTGGAAACTTTTCATATTAACTTACTGCTGCGTTATTGATAAGAAATACCAAGTGCTTATTAAAGTGATCAAATACAGATATTTCTTGGTTCCATCATTATTAAAGTGAAAAGGTAATTTTTTCAGACCTTTTAGAGGCAAATGCTGTGCAGATTGCAAAGGTACTCCCAAAGGACTCACAGAGTGTTCAAGGCGAAGCAACAGGCAGTTGAAGCTAAGTCTCTTGAGGGTGAGAGAGGGAGTACTTAGTCACAGAAATAACAGCCTGGTATCTTCTGTGCTGCCTGCGTGCAAAATCTACGTACTCACAGAATGCTATCTCCATTTAACTGAAGTCAAGAGTTTTGTCTTTGAACAATTTCAGCCAGGATTTTACCATTTCTGTGGGGTTTTTTTTTGTGATTTCTTTTTTTGAATGAATTTAAATTGAAACAGGTAATCATATATTCTTTAGCAATCTTAACTGTTTAGCCAGGGGGGCATATTTGCTGTTTCTCATTCTGGTTTCTATTTTTACATTTCTACCATCCTCTATGTTAGGTAGTGCTGATGAGTGCTGTCAAAAATACATCATAACTTAATTCATCTTGAGAGCTCTCTTTTGGTGCATTTTTGTTTAAACATACTTATCTTTTAAGTATAGGGTCCTGGATGGTCAGCTACAGTGCTTGCTGATTTCTTTGTTTTCTTGTAGGCAAATCTCATGAGAAAAAAAAATGCAATATTCTGTGCATTGATACTGAAGTCATTTTTCCTTAAAAGAAAGAGCCGTAAAGAGGACCATTTAGAACCTTTCAAACAAAACCAGTCACAGAGCAAATTGTTTTATTATAGAAATGAACAACATGAGCCATATTGGTCATTTTAGGGAAAGAGAGATTGAGGTCAGCCCCTGCAATTTTTTTTTTTCCACTCAGCCCTTGGAGATGGAAAGGTGGTTAGCATGATATAAAAGAGGGTGTTGTGGCAAGGCCATCATTGGAAATGATAGGTATATCTTAGTGAACAGTCTACTACCAAATACTTGGAGTAATTGGGGTATACAGGACAAAGTCATGGAAAGCCTCAGGATGGGGATTGTTAGATTGGGCTCAGGGGTTGGAGGAAGGGATTGAGGTGGGGAAACTGAGCCTGTGTGTAGTGGGGAGTATTATATCTTCATTTACCATAAAAAATGACTATATTTCAAAATAATAAGGAATGTGGAAAAATAAACTACTTCTAATTTGACACTTCTCTGTGCTTAGCAATGACACTCTTCAGAAACTCAGTGATATTACTGAGGGTATTATTTGAAAAAAAAAAAAACCCTCTTGAAAATTCAGCTTCATTATGTTTAAGATATTGATAACCGATGAACAGTTTCTTCACTACTTATCAATGATTGTTTTAAAGTGAACCTAAGAAATTTTTTTTTTTTTTGCCAGCTGTCCACCACCATAATGTTGGTAGACATGCCAGCTTGTTTACTGGATACTTGAAAAATCATGTTTGTAAATATTTTTTTGAAAATATTTTTCTCTTTAGACTGTATTTCTGATGGTGGCTACAGTTAAATAATGTGCAGAATTGGAAGACTGAGGTTTTATTCTTGTTTTTCTTCTCCATTTTTATAGCTTCCTCTTTTAAGAAAAATTTCCAACTGACCAATTGAAAAAAAAACAAAACAAAAAAAAAACCAAAATAAAACCTCTAACAAGCAAACAAACTAAAAACAAAAACCCCAAAGTACAGTTTCCTTGGGGAAGTTAAGTCTAAACAAGCATACAATAATAAATATTAACAGAAGAATTAAATGATTTATTAGACAATCTTTACTTAGGAAAGCTTCTTAACTCTTACAAAAGTCAGTGGGATTAAAACATGTGCTTAACTTCCCAAGCACATCCCAAGGGCTTTCCTCATTTGCATTTTACTTGCTCAAAGAACTTCAGGCTTGCATCTTTTTTTTTTAGGTGCAGTGGTTATTGTAGCAATTTGAGCAAAATTAAAGCATTCCTAAAGCAAAAGAGTGCATTGGAATGGTGTTTTAAGAATTAAGTGCTTGCTTACTGCTTTTGTACTGTTTGAAACCTTTTATTTCTGGCTCTTTTCCAATGTGGAAGGAGTTTGTTTTCAGAGAAATATTGTTGCCAAGGGACGAATGTTGTGTTTAAAACAGACTGATATTAATTACATTCTTTTAGCTATTCTCCTTCTCTGGATTACTTTAAAAGTCCTTCTGATTTCCAGAATACTTAGGTAGGCTTTCAGAACATGAACACAGTGTCTCGTCATTTACGTGGAGAATGTATTAAAGAACTGGCAAGAGCTGAATTCATTTTTCTGCACAGTTGAGAAATGTTGTTTTCAGATGATTACACTAATTAATAACATACAACAGCATTAGTGAATGCAGTGATTTCCCTCCATTTCCTCTTTTATCTTTAAATTGTTTGAGCTGGTTGTCAGACAACCTGTGGGGAGAGCTGCTTACTGCATTAGACCAGAGGAACAGGCTAATTTTTTTCAAGACTTACCCTGTGATCTGGGCTGCATGATCTGGAGCAAAGTCAGTCTTTGGGGTTTTCCAATTTCCCGTTGATAATGTGAACCTAATGCTTTGCATTGGGTTTTGCTTCTTTCCTACAGAA
The DNA here is from genome assembly GCF_036417535.1 of Chlamydotis macqueenii. Lineage (NCBI taxonomy): Eukaryota > Metazoa > Chordata > Aves > Otidiformes > Otididae > Chlamydotis > Chlamydotis macqueenii. The sequence goes on from NC_141557.1 coordinate 118,900,477, forward strand.
TGGTTTTGTGCAAGCCTCCTTGAGCTGGGCTACTGCTGGTGGTCCCAGTGATAGGACTGTAATTGTGCTCATCCCACCAGAACTTGCACAGGGTAGTGTTTTGGTTTTTTTCCAACTAGCTCCAGAATCATAGAATAGTTAGGGTTGGAAGGGACCTTCAAAGGTCATCTAGTCCAACGCCTCTGCAAGGAGCAGGGACATCTCCAATCAGATCAGGTTGCTCAGAGCCTCATCCAACCTGGCCTTGAATGTTTCCAGGGATGGGGCATAAACCACCTCTCTGGGCAACCTGTTCCAGTGTTCCACCACTCTCATTGTAAAAAATGTAGTCCTTATATCTAGTCTAAATCTGCCGCCTCCTGTTTTAAAGCCATTACCCCTTGTCCTGTTGCAACAGGCCCTACTGTCTTTCCTGTAGACCCCCTGTAGGTACAAGGCGGCCGCTATCAGCTCTCCCTGGAATCTTCTCTTCTCCAGGCCTTCAGTCTGAAGACTGAGCCCTGCTCATGTTTCTTAGTCTTCCACCTGTTTCAGTTTTCGATCGTTTTGTTCTGTACTAAGTAAAATGCCACTTTCCAAGTATTTTTCCTTAATACTCAGTACTTTAAGAAATACTGGGTCAAGAGAGCATAGTGTATGTAACAACTGTGCAGAGCTCACCTTAGCATGCCAACCCAGGTGCCTTGCCCTGCTTGTGCGGGAGCCCTAGAGGACAGTAAAACAAGCTGAGCCAAAGCAGGTGAATTTTCTCTGCCAGCCCTCTCCTCAGCCTTCCATATCTCTTTGTAGACTTGTTTTGGAGCCTTCTCATGCTTTCCTCTCATCCTTCCTTTAGTGGGATGAGTTCAGCACATCCTGTGAGTTTCTGGGAGAAGAGCTCCAGTGAAGTTTTTTTGAGTCTGAACTTCAGCCCTGCTTGCTCATGGCCCTAGCTGCTAACCAGCGATCAATCTTCCCTAGATCTACCTGCATGCAGCCCACTAGCTTATGCTCGACTTCTGAAACCTTCCTGCGAAGCTATAGGCCTGCTGGACATGGGTGAAGGCCAGCTTTAATGGTCAAAATCTTGTTTTAACAACAGATTACATACTTTTTGCCACTACCAGTTTTCAATAGAGGCATGTGTTTCTTCTCTTCATTCAGACTACAGAAGCTGGCCTTCCTACTGACTTGATCCTGATGTGAAAGGTCCCTTTCTCTCAGTTTTCCTGCTAGTCATGATCTCTGTCACTCAGTAGCCTCTTTCTGCTTTCCTCAAAACTTGCTTTAATCTTAACCTGTCTGTAAACTTCTGATAGAGATAAGCATTGGCTTACTGTTTTGATAAATTCTCCAGATCTAGTTGTTTGAAAAAACAAATGTTACTCATCCCAGTTGTCCTTCAAGAGATGGTCCTTATATTTCAGGAGATCACGTTGACTTAGGAAAGATTAATGTGCATTTACAGTGAAGTTGTCCAAGTTATATTAATAAATTGACATTAAATTTATGGATTACTAGGGAACATAACTGCCTGCATAAACCTGTACTATCGTATTAGCATTCTATTTGAATAGCTTTATATTTTTATTTGTTTAGACAATTTCAACAGAAATTTCTGAGTATTCATCCGATAATGACAGTGTGCAAGAAGGAGAGGCAAGCCTGGCAACCACTGCTCCAGGATCCACTAAGAGATTACGGTCGAGGTCCAGAGCGACTGCAGGGGATATTACAGCACGACCGGCCAGTGAGTGGCTGAGGTCTGCACAGGCCCTTCTTCGCACCCCTGGGAAGCAGGCGAGCAAGGCCCCCCGAACCCCCAGCGAGTCTGCGAAGAAGAGGAAGCTACTGAGGTAAATGTGCTGTCTGTCTTAATGATTTTTTTTTTTTTAGTTGTAAGTAAAATAATACTTGCAGAAGAGCAGGAATGCATTTCAAGGATAAACCTGTTAGAGATGCAAATTCCAAAACCTTGAAGAATGTCATTTATCTGTAAACAAGCAAACAAGACAAGGAAGAACTCAGCTCTGTTTTAAAATCTGTGGTGAAAGCTCTTGATCTTGAACTTCTGTGTACAAACTGATAAGGTTTTTGCACTTCTAATAATGCTTTACAGCACAGGTGTGTGAGTGGACATACTACCATTTTAGCTTGTAATAATTTCATTGCTTTGTGCCTCTTCAGACAAAAATTATCTCTTTTTTTTTTTTTATCCTTTCCAGATTTGTCAGGGTAAAATTATCCAAAATACTGTAGGAAAGGGGGGAATGAACAATAGTGCTAAGTAGTGCAGGATGGAGTGATATTTAGGTAAAGGTGGTGTATTTGTTAATCTCTGTGACTAGATTAAGTATGTTAAGGAGACATCTAACTGCTGAAAGAAAACAGCTTTAACCTGAGCAGTGGAAGCCTGATGCTCACAATTAATTATTTCTCTAGCTAATTACAGTGCTGAAATGGTCACTTCCTATATGGAATTAATGAAAGTTGCCTTAAGTTAAATTCTATATGTGAAGATATGCCTCAAGCTACAGAGACTACGATTACAAATAGTGCTGCTCTGTTGTATTTTTAACAATGTGGTTCTTTCTTACTTTTTTTTTTTTTTTTAATGGCTGGTTCTATGTAATCAATCAATCCATTGCTAAAACATCAGTCTTCACTTTGGTTAGATTGCCATACCTTATTTTTCTCTAAAAATGTTATTGACTATTTTTCGTAGTTTAGCCCCAATCAGGACCAGAGTACGCAGTCTCTCTCTCACTATCTACTGCCGTAGGCTCCCCTCACTAGGTAAAACCAGAACACTATTTCAAAATGCTAACTGAGAGAACAGATTTGAAAGTCCTAATAACTGAGGATTGCTTGTGCAATCAAGGTTTATTTCTTGTTATCTATAAAACATAAAGACACAACTGTATTAGGTCAGACCAAGCCTGTAACCCTAAAAAAATGCCTGTCAGTGACCAAAAGCAAGTATGTGTGAAGGTAATAAGAACAGGACAGTGTATAGTGGTATTTCATCCAGATGCACTTCCAGCTTCCAGCAGTTTACTGCTCAGGAGCTGTTGCTACCTTCAGTGGGTTTGTCTTTTAATGAATTTGCCCAATATTTTTCTGAAGCCATAAAAACTTTTGGCTGCTGCAATAACATCCCAGGATTAGGAGTTCTGTACCTTAAACATGACTTGGATCTGCATCTGCCAGTTTCATTTGATGTCCTACTTCCAACAATCTTAATGTAAAAATATATTTTACAGCAAAGAGACTCTGAAACAAGTGTGTAAGAGAATAAATACCTTTAAGAACAATAAAACAAAACACAAAAATATAGAATGTAATCTGTCCAGAGTGCCTAGAGGAGCAGATCTTGCAGGGTTTTTCGTTCTTCCATGCTGTGGTTCCACCTTGGGTTCCTTTGGGGACAGGGAAGCAGGCAGGAAATTCCTCAGTTATGAGTTTTATTTATTGAGTTATTTTGCTTGTCCAGGTAATTATCATCTTTTCACTCTTCCTGTTCAGGACATTAATTCCACGTGTCTCCTTCCCATCCTTCCTTTTACTGTTGATAGAGAACATTTTCATTAGTGTGTTAACAGTGGATATAAGAGTCTGCATCCTTGATAGGAAAGTTCAGGTTTTCAGTGCTGTGGATTGAAGGCCAGTTTGGGGAAAGGTTTGTCAGCTTCTTGTTTGATGAAGTGACAACCTCTTCTTTCAGGTTATGTAGCTAAAAGTTACATAGCAGTTGTTGGCTTGTCCTGTCTCCTTCCTTCCCACCTGTGCTGCAGATTGAGGCCACAGCGGAAAAAGCAGTGAGCAGCAGGGGAAATCATCCTGCAAGCTGGATCTGGCCCATGGGCTTCCACTTGGACCATTTGGAATTGTGCCATAGGTGGAAGAGAGCCAAGAGCCTCTGCTTAGCTGGGTTCTATTTTTTCCAGGGTGGTGGCTAGAGAAGCATGGGTTGAGCAGAGATGGTGCAGGTGGTAGAGCTGCTGACTTTCTATGTAAATTCCTATGCAAGAGGTTCAACTTCAAATTCAGACTGTATTAAGAACGCTTACTTCATGGAAGAGTCCTGAAGTAGGTAGGGTAGGCCTCTTAAGGTTTTATTTCCACTTTTAAGAAAATATAGATTATTTCTATTTTCAGCTCTCTTTGCTGTTTGACATGACTAAAGCTATCTTCAAAACTAGAGAGAATATTTTCAAAAACTTTTAGCGTATGTTTTCTGAAAAAAATCTTACACCATGTGTAATGGTCTCTTCCAAATTCTTTAGGCACGCTGCAATCTGCATTTATATTTGGATTACCTGATTGCAGCTATGCTCCTATTACCTCAATGGCTACATTCTTCTACGCAATCTCAAAGAAAACCCCCTAACATCCCCCCCACTCCAAATCCCATCCAAAACCACACACAAAAAAACAACCAAACAAACAAAGAAAAGAGCCATAACAGTCTGTGGAAAAATTCAGATAAGTTACTTTCTACTGTCTCCTCCACCTGGAATCCTCCTAATGCTAAAATGGAAATGGCTAGTTGGCTGTATGGGAGGAAAGAGTATTGTTTGATTCTATTAGACATGTAACTGTCATACGCTGCAAAAATCAAGGTGTAACCAAACCAACAGCAATACAGCTTGGGAATGAGCTGATAGTCCTCTTCAGTTTGGTGGGCAACATCATGCTGATTTTATTTATTTTAAATATGTGTTTTCAGCAAACAGATGCTATGACTAAGTTCATCCAGAACTCCCAAGTCCTGAATTTTCCAGATCTGCAGCAATTTGCAGTTTCTCTTGTGACGAATGCACTCTGACAGTGGTTCCCCAAAGCTTCAGCCGCAATGGAGCACTAATCAAAATGGCTGTCCATACACTAATCAAAATGGCTGCCTTCAGAAGTAAGCTAATTATAGATGATTAAAATAAATTCTGCTGATCCTAGTGTTAGGAATTTGAGTGTAAATTCAACACCTTCGGGTGGAAATAAAATGAGAAACCCATCTATGTTGCCAAAAGAACATGCACAATATACCAAGTTACTTAGAATGTGCAAAACTTGAAGGGACATGTTGCAGTCCTCTGTTAGGAGTTCAGTGGAGTTCTGGAAAGTGATTAGCATCTGCAGACAAGGAAGGCGTAACAGAAGCAATTCCTCCCCCACCATGCGTATTGACTGGTCTATTCTGTGCCCTTTTGCCAAATTCTCCTATGTCTTCATGTATCTCCTGTAATGTTAGTTTTTGTTTTCAGAATTGTTTTAAGTACAGATTGTTCTTTCTACCGTGGTCCACAGGGGAGAGCTGGTAGTCTGTATGGTGGTGTTTGTCCTTCAGTGCTGTTCACCATCCCAGGCAGGCTCTGAAGCAACCTGAAGTGCAGTGCTGTAGGAGGTGTCAATCTGTCATGCTAGAAGCAAAGTATAATCTCTTTCATTCACAACCATCAATACCACTGCTCCTGGACATCCTCAGCTTAAACACTGGTTTTATATGCCATCTGGTGTAGCTGCTTTCCTTTATTTAAACAAAATTGGTGATAGACAGAATGGGAGTAGTATAATTTTCCCAGGTACACTGAGAGATAAGAATAATAAAATCATAGAATGGTTAGGGTCGGAAAGCACCCTCAAGGGTCATCTAGTCCAACCCCCCTGCAAGGAGCAGGGACATCTCCAACCAGATCAGGTGCCTCAGAGCCCCGTCCAACCTGGCCTTGAACGTTTCCAGGGATGGGGCATCCACCACCTCTCTGGGCAACCTGTTTGTGTTTTACCAAGTGTCATTCTACTGCAGCCATGAGCTACTAAGATAGTTGATAAGGAAGTGCTACTACTGGTACTTGATACTGAGGTGAATTGCCTTGATGATCAGGTCAAGAGGTGTTGGATTTAGATGTTCCTGCCCTTTTATTCCTGTACAAAGTTTCAGCTCCTCAGCTTGAGTCAACACTGCATGAGAAAATAATGCAAGTCATTTGCAAACCTGAGGGGAGAGAGTATATACTGCAAATAATAGTTTTCAGGAAGCTCTTTTCTTTACATTTGGAATTCATGTTTATGAATTAGTATTTAGAAAGAAAAAAAAAAACCTCAAAATGCATGTACTCAGCTTTTCTTGTCTACAAGTAAACCTTTCTTAAAGGTTTTATGAATTGTTTGCTTTTTCTAGTAAGATTTTATTTCCATCAGAAAAAAAAAAGTCTGGTTTCAATGCAGGAAATAGATATCTGAAGTTATATAATGTTAATCCTACTTCTAAATCTGTCATGTTCCAAGAGCTTTTAGTTGTGAAGAATAGCTGCTTTAGGTTTTTGTTTGGTTTTGTTTTTTTTTTAATTTTTCAGTGGCCATTTTTAGTTTAACAGTAAAATAAAAACTTGGGAAATTCTGTTTAATTATCGTGTATCAACTTGTATGCAGAGCACTTACAGATCTGATCAGCTAAAATTAACTTTTGTTATCAAAAAAGGAGAAAATTACAGAATGTCCTGGTACTACATGCAGTAAAATAAAACCCAGTTGTCACCTGAGGCCAACTGAGGTCCAGAAAATAAAGGAAATTGCCAAGGGAGGAAGGAGTTGGCACAAATGAAACAGACTTTTACTCTAAAATTGGGTCTGTTCTTTCTTACATGCATCCACAAGTAGCATGAGGGTGTAACAGCAACAGACTGACCCTTTTGACCATCATGTTTTTATGCTGATTTTAACTATTGGATTAAGTTTTCTTTGCTAGTGAATTTCTTGTTGGGTTAGAAGAATATAACTGAAGAATATCATAGCTGCACTAAGTCGTACCACTTGTAATTGGTGGCAATGTACATGGGCAAATTATTTTGCACTGACTGAAAGTTCAAATATCTTTTCTTTTTTAGAAAGCATGGATGGTTTTACTGGGCCAGATGTTTGGTGTTAACACCAAAAAACTTCCACATTTAGTACAAAAAAAAACCCCAGTTTCCATAAAATGACATATTTCTCCAGTTTCACATGTAATGTATTTTACTGATTTGAATGGTTTAGCAGGGTGCAGTTGTTTCCCATCAGAGAGAAGTAATTTTTGTGCCTATGGTTTGTTTAACAATGGAGTTTGCTCTTCTATGCATGATTCTGCTCCAGCAAGCCAAAACTTTCAGAATTGAAGGGAGGGCTCTTCCTTTCTCTCGTGGGATGACATGGCTGTTCACGCATCAAAACTGGTTCCTGCAGAGTTTTTCTCTTAATCTTGATATTCTGTTCTATGAGAAATTGTGCATATGAGCCTGGCACTTGATTTTTTTAAAATTATTATTATTTTTTAATACTGGCCAAAAAAGGGATAACTTATTTCTAGGAAGACTCTCCTTAAATCATCTTACTACTTCTGAGAGCTGCTGCTGTAAGCGAGGTAGGACAATCTGAAATATTTTTTTCCAGTTAAGGAGTCTGAAGAGCCAGAGAGCTGTCATAAACTTTTCAACTGTGGTGAGGTTTTTTTTTTCAGTGGCTTGTAAGAAGAAGGGATCAATGTTTTGAAAACTATGAAAGAAGCAGGTCCCAAAATCTTACCTATTTCCAAAGATGTTCCTCAATTATTTCAAATATTTTCTGTGAGATAACTTGGCTAAGTAGAGGCATGGGAAAATCAACCACCTCTAAAGTTCTGCTTAAAGTCTTTGACTGGAGGCCGTATGGGATGTAGAAAGAGCTCACCTCCCCTATTCTCAGCTGTTACGACTGTAATCCCTCTTGTATCTCTTCCTCTGCACTGTCTGAGGCAACTACGACCTGCAAACCAAATCTCACTACACAGGAATGATTAAGCTTTGGTGTCTATGTCAAAGAACTATTTTTGATTTGCAGGAGTAATTGTGGTATAGTGTCCAGACACTACTTGCAAAAGTTTAATTGTTATAGGTGGTATGGAGAATGTCTCGAGTATACATTGGTTGGAATTTACAGCTGAAGATGCTATAAATTCTTTGGGTGGTCGCTTCTGTCTAATGCAGTTGCTGAAAGATACCTCTGCCTTTCACTGTGCTGTGAGGACTCATGACAATGGTACCTTTGTTCCACATGTTTTATGGAGGTGACCTCCTCTGTGGGACAATTGAAAAAAGAGTGGTGAGGGACTACACAGACTCCAAAAGACTTTTGGCTTATTGAACTTTTTTTAAGAGAGGCTCCAAATCCTCCTTGAATCCTTAAGACTCTAGACGGGGCTTTCAGTACGTCTGCCTTGTTGATTTGGCTAGTGTGAAAAAAAAAAACCCAAACCTCTCTGGATGGATAAAATAGATCAGAGCGCTGAAATGTGAGCAACTGGTGTGCAAGAAAATCCAGCATCCAATGCAGTTTACTAAATCACTGCATTGCCTGACTACTCAGTTTGTATTTTTTTCAAATAAATGTGGAAGGTCTTTTCTCTGTATTTTTGTGTTGGCAGACATAACTGGCCCTTGATATCTCTGTGTTAGAAATTATAATTTGTGTTACAGTACAGATCTTCCATTTTCCTTTCCTTTTAGGTGTGTACCTCAGATGCCGTTGATTTGACATAGACATTGTGCGGGGGAAACACTGATTCCTTTCCAAGGGAAAGACCCCAGAGTGTAATTACTTGATGAGTTTTATAGTGACTTAAAATCATTGCTGTCCACTTTAGTCTTTCCTTGTTCTATCACATAGGAAAATAAATTGTGTTATGCTTTGATTCCAGAAAAGTAGCCCACATTTAACAGAATAATGCCAGCAATCATGGTGGTTCATCCAAGGTGAAAGTTTATAAATTTAGTTGTTGAGTCAGAGCCTGAGTGTGCCTGATCTGTAAAGCTGAAATTACTCTTTCTGATCCCTTGTTACTTCATTAAGTCAACAGCTTCTCTTCTGCGCTGGAGAGGAGATGAGCCTCTGTACAGGAGACTTGCGCGTGTGTGGCCAATGTTCTTCAATAACATCTTTCTTAGGTACCCATACTATTTTGTACACTAAAGGAGCACTTGGTAGTGACTGTCAGCATTCAGTGTTGCTTATTATTTTGCAGACTAGCTGATAATAGCTGATTGCAGTGTTGACAGATTAAATGGCATCATGCTTGGGGTCGTTTTTTCTTCTTTAGTGAGCACGCCATGGAGTGGAAATGGACAGCTGAGTGTTGCAGAAGTCAGTTGCTTCACCAGTCAACTTGGAAATATGAGAGGAGTTCTATTCTTTCTTTGAAAAGAGAGGAGGGAAATTGCCCAGTCCTAAGATGGTGATATGTATTTGTATAACCTGTAGTGTTTTGAAATACAGGGACTCCTAAGTATAGTGTATATGAGGAGACAACTCAATGACGAGATACTTAGGCGTTCACTGTTCTTAAATTCAAGTGAAGTCTGTAAAGGAGTAAACTTGGATAAATGTGGGGTTATTTTGGTAAGTGCCCTGCTAAATTAAAACCTTAATAAATAAACACAGGGAGGTCTCCAGCACTTCAGAAAGATTGAAAATGGCTTTTCAAAACACAGGCTACTCACCAATGTTTGGGTTTTTTTCCTTTTTCCCCGCCTTTTTTTTTCCCCGCCTTTTTTTTTCCCGCCTTTTTTTTTTTTCTTTTTTTTTTTTTTTTTTCTTCCCTATTAGCCTCGTTGGAGTTGAAAGCTAGTGACCAGCAGCCTGATAGTCACAGATCAGGCTCAGTGTTACCTTTTGGTGATACTTGTCACATGGTGGCACAAAACTCTTCAGTCTTGCTGTTGAAGTTTTTGGAAACGGGCAAGCACCAGAAAGTGAGCTTTTATACTAGATGGTGAGCTTTCTTATGGTCATCAAAGCTGTCTTTCATGTGGATGTTGTTGGACATAGACAGTAATGACAATGTGTTGTTTTAAATACAGTATTTCAGCAAGTTTAGATTTAGTGTGGAAATAGGACGTGGATTTCTGCTTGTTAAATCTGTCAACCTTCAGGGATTTAAAGGAACAAAATAGTTGTACTGAAACTTTCATGATTAAAAAGAAAAAAAGTTGTGGGCAGTAGAGATTATATCTGAGCAGTTCAGCTTCACTGAACAGCCTTTGCATTAACTATTTGCCAAATGCATTCAATTTGCTTGTATTAAAACATTTTCGGGGCAAGTTTGAAGTGCTGGTCAGTAAAGTATGCATCTCAAATTACAGTCTTTATTATTTAAATAGAGTTTGTCAGTTTCCTTGATTATAAAAATTGTACATTAGTAATCAAAATACATTTGCCAGGTTTTTATATATATATATATATGTACATACACACACCCCCTCCCCAGATGTTGAGTTCATCATGGTGAACAATTAAATGCGTCATAAGGGCTCGATCTGTGCAAAAGAAGGAATTAAATATCTTTTTCTAAACTTCTTGAAGTGGCTAGATGCGTAAATAAATAGAGACTGCAGATTAACCAAGAGCTGGTACTGTAGAATCACAGTCTCCATCCTTGATGTCAACAAACCGCTCATATCTGGCAAAAATAAGCCAAACAGTTTCTGCAACCTGAAAAGCTGAAAAGCCAAGGAAGCTAGGGGATTTTTCTGAGGGTTAATGTGTAGATAATGAAAAGTGAATATTATTCATCTCTACCTTGTATTATCAAAGGAAGCAAAAAGTTACTTCCATATGATAGAATCTATGCTGAAAAATGACTGTTAGTCCTAGTAAACCCAGTTAACTACCAAAGAGTGAATATAAAAGCTCATTAGGTGTTTAACAATCCACAGATGTGCAATTGGGAATAAAATAATAGTAACTTTAACCATTTAGCTTTTTTTTTCAGAACTTGGAGTAGGTTCTTACACTGAAGCTGGCACCTGCTTAGTACCATGCTCTGCTTTGTGTGAGCTCAGTGTAACTCAGTCTTGTCTCGTCTGCACAGCCAAGAGTTCACTGGATCAGACACAAGCATTTTCAGCAGCGTGGACATCTGTACTATATCAGAAGGAATTAGTAGTTTTCAAATGCTGTTGTCATCAAATCTGTTAGAATCTGTAACAGAAAGCACCTTTTTCTTTGCTTTTTTTGTGTTTGAGCTAAAAAGGAGGTTGATCCTCCTGAGTTTGGTGTGATGTTTAAATTTATTTGTTTCTACCTTTTAAAAGAAACAAACCATAAACTACCAACTCTCTCTCTTGCCATAGAAATTCCTTTTTTTTGCATGGCATGTCCTTGAATTGTATTTTCCAATTTGATAATGTATGAAACAGACATTATAAAAAACCCACTTCCAATGACCAGCTGAGAACCGCTCATAAATGCGTTCTTGGTTATACTTTGTATTCTGCAACCAAGCAGATGCAAAATGCTTTATGATGTATTCTGTTTAAACTATTTTAACTACATTTGGAATGTGAATGGAAGGATGATGATTAATAAAGATCAATGAATTTTATTAGCACAAGGAGCTGCTAAGGAAAGGCAGTTTTACTGTTCGTGGACCTTTGCGTTAACTATTATCCTAATACAGACATGGTTAGCAAATTAGTAATGAAGGTGTAAGTGTCAGTGAGACCCTCCCTGGTAGGCACATCAGGCCTGAAACAGGAATGTTGTGTTACTGTTGTGTGCAATAGCCACGAAACCAGGAACTGGCTTTCCTTCGTACCCCAGGGCGCTCCTGCTGTAGGTGAAAAAGTAGAGGGCTTACAGAAGAGTAGGAACTGATTGACTGGGCACAACCATAGCCCTGTTCAAGGAAAGGGGGAGAAGTTAGGCCTTGAGCCAGTAATAGCTGCTCTCTTGTGCAGGTACCTTAAGGCTTTCTAGCATTATTTGAACAAAGAAAATACATTTCTTTGACTATTGTCTCTGGAGGGTATGGACTAGGGTTTTAGAACACTCCAGTTGAAGAGTTTTCTTTCAGCAAAGCAAGTTTTTTGAGCTACTAGCTTTATTGTGTATTGCTATAGTCCAACCACAGAGTTCAGTTGCAGACTCGTGCATGCAAGACTTAAGCAAGCAAACTCAAAATGTGTTTAACTGCTGCATTTCTAAGCCTAGCTGAGCTGGCATCTACCCATTCCCGCTTGGCTTGTGTAGACCACACAGCCAAGCTGAGTTACAACTGCATCTGAGAATGGTTCCCTGGCAAGAAAAGAAACTGAGCCAACAGTTTTCTGGAATTTGTAGAACTGTCTTGCCCACAAGTGTAATACTCGAATGCTCCAGTTTTGGGAGAAATGTGGCTGAGCAGCATGTTACCAACAGGGTAAATTGTTCTGTATGAAGTTCTGTGCTTGACTGTGCTGCTCTTGGTACAAAAGCTTCCATTGCATTTCTCTGTATTAGTTACCCCTGTGCCTTAGAGTCTGTCTTGAAAGCAAGATAAAACAAGGTTGTTAAGTGGAGCCCAAGATTTCCTAAATATTTTTGTTTGTTTTCCTCCTTAATATAGCAAGTTTTTTTACTTCTAAGATGTTTAGCTATGCCATCCAATAATTCTTAAATTATAGTTATGATTTTGCAAAGTCTGTAGCTGTTCATTAGAAATTCAGCTGAGACTGCTAACTACTTTTCATATAACCTGTTGACTTGTCTGCAGGTGAAATGGCTTAGTAATTGCTAACTAAAGAGAGATTTTTAGAGCCTACTGGAAGTGCTGCTTAGCCTTTTTAGCTCCTTCTTGGTTTCCACAGGTGTGAGTCCTCTCAGTTTTACATTTGCAATATGACCGTTACCAACCTATTTGGCTTTTTTTCCTAAACCAAAAAAATTATATTCATGTGTACAAATAATCATCAAGTGGTTGTATATTACCTCTGTTGATTCCTAAACCAGTTTAACCCAAGGACACATTTCATCTTAGTAGAAATCTTTATTGATATACTGGATAATACTTGTTGTGTAAAAACTTATACTTTAAGGAAAGAATGAAGTAGGTTTTAATGCACATAACTTCTCTGAAGCCAAAGAAAAATGCTCAAATACTCCCGTAGTAGTCCAAAGCCCTTTGTGGTAGCCCAAAGACAGCTTCCAACACATTAATCAATCTTTTTGTTTTTAAAGTGAGAAAGTATGTCTTCTGGCTTTGAATCCAGGGGTAGGAATTGCTTTAGTGTTACCTTAAATGTATTTATGCTAGATGCCACTCCTCTGCTCCTCACCTTGGGAATGCTAAATTAATTTCATCTTGGAGAGTGTTCAGACCACTGAAACTGCACACTTGACCCAGCTTGTGAAATGAATCATAGGGTCAAGTATGGGTAAAAGAACATTTTTGTGATCACTCCTTGCCAACAGACAAACAAATCTGCGAGGGGAAAAAAAAAAAAAACCAACCTGTTATAACTGGTGGTTACACTGGTTTGTTTTGAATTTACACTTGCCTCTAGTATCTATCAGGGTACATGCATAAGTGCAAAGAAAAGTTGGGAACCTTTTCTTACAATTCTTGTGCTGGAAACAGGACTGAAAACATTAAGATTTTGGATGCTTAGTGAAAATGGTTTATTGTGTGTATTGACCCTGGGTGTGTGTTTTATTGGGAGTATATCCACTGGAAAATAAAAATTAGGAGAACTAATCTGCAAAATGTAACTTTACTGTATGTTCCTGTCCCTAAGGGTCAAAGCATACAAGTCCCATTGTCCCTAGGGCTTGTCGCTTGGCAAAGCTTAATACTGATTCCTGACAAAATTGAGCATTCCTTTATTCTCTGCAGGGGCGGGCTGGCTGAGAGATTGTGTCGATTGCAGAACAGAGAAAGATCTGCCATTAGCTTTTGGAGGCATCAGTGTATTTCAGATGCTAATATCCCCTCAGGTAAGAGGTACAACTGAAGTTTTTATTCTTTGTGCGTTTTGCCTAACTTGAGTTTAATGTTCTCTTGATTGTCTTCAGAGCTAATATTGCATTTCAGCTAAATATGATGGTTTGTAACATCTCAGCCATCAGTGTTTGAATGTAAGGGATAAAGAACTTGTTTCAAATACCCTCCACCTAAACTCTTCACAGCTCCTTGATTTCTAGCATCACCTGGGGAAGTGATGTTTCCAGCAGGTTGTGGAAAACCTCAAGGTTTAGTTTATGGGTATGCAGATGTTTTTTAGGTTCCTGTTTCTTTATAACCACATTTTCCTCTTTCCTTGTTCATTTTTCATTGGTTTGAAGTCAGCTAAATTAATAGATAGGTCCTGAAGTTGTGAATAACAGCAGATATGGACAAGTAGAACACAACCATAAAATGACTGTGAAGCGTAACTACAGTGGGCATTTCACTTAAAAAGAAAAATGGTGGGAGTTATGTGAATTAGTTACAAGTGACTGATGGCATCACCTTTCAGTAGTATTTCTTGAAAGATAATGGATTTGTAGAATTTAAGTGTAAAGAAATGGTTAGGTTTTTATCAACTTGTGTGTGACTGTGGGCTATGAAATTTCAAGCATTTATTCTTTATTAAGCCAACTACTTGTTTCTGAACAAATATTAACTTCCATTTATTTTTCAGAAAGTCCTCTGGTCTTAATTTGAAAACATGCGGATGAGGGAATCTATCACTTGCCTTCAGAGTTTGTCCTTAATTCCACTCCCAAATTTTTAAAAGTGGGTTTTCTTCCAAATCTGAGTTTGTCTGGCTACAGTTCCTCTCTTTTGTTTCTTGTAAAGCCTTTCTCCATTAAATTAAAGAGCTCTTTAGTATGTGGCATTTTCCCTCTCTGACACTTGCATAGCAAAATCATGCTGCCTCACAATTTTCATAAACTAACCAGATTGAGCTCTTTAAGGCTCTCTAAAGCATTTTTACCAATCTTCAAGTGATTTCTATGACTTCTTACTGCACTCTCTCAAACTTTTCCGCATGGTCTTAAGAACAAGGACAGCTACTCTCTACGTATTCTTCCAGTTTTAGTTTCCTCAAAACCATTGGCCAGATCCAGTTCACCGCTCAGCCTCCTGTGTGTTGAAGGCCTGTAATAAGTGTTTGAATCTGGTTTGGCTTTGGTCACAGTGTGATGCTGAGACTTCATGCTGAATTGATTGTCCAATATGATTTCATAACTTTTGTAGCTGTTGTTTTCCGAGATCCAGTTTCTCACTCTCCAGCTACCATTGGTGATTTTTCTACCTAAGTACAGGGAATTATTTATGCTGTATCCAGGTCTGCTTCGTTTGAGTATGTCCAGCTAACCATGCAGTTCAGATCATTGTGTATGTCAAGCCTGTCCCCTTTTAGTCACAAATGTGCTTGAATTTGTGGTATTGACACAGTTTCTTATATTTTAAACTCATTTTTTATATCATTGATAAACCATTTAATAGCCTGAGTGTTTACTTTCCAATCCTGCTGGAACTGCTCTTACTCAGTTAAGACTCTCCACTGGTAAAAAGCTCTAACTGTAATTCACAAAGTTAGTTCTCTGATTTTTTTTTTTTTTTTTTGCATTCCACTTAAAGCGTACATTACTGATAGCGAAAATGGTTGTTTTTTCATAAGAAGGTTGTACAATTTTAAGGCATGCCCAAACTGTTGGCTAATGCTGGTCTTATAGTTTCTCACCGGAGCTTTAGAGGACTTACATCCCATGGCCACTTGCTACATGTTCAAAATGCCACCTATGTGGAATGGCACATTATATTTCTGACCTTAATTCCTTACTTATTTTTCCAGTCACTTTGCTTAGATCTGATGTCAAGCTAGCTGGTCTCCAGTTACTGTAGGTCATTTTGTTTGCCCTTCCTGAATACTAGCACAGTATCATCACCCTTTCAGTCTTCTGGAATTTCCCTGGTATTTGAAGGCTCATTAGAAAATAACATCAGGGAGCTAGAAATGTCTTTAGCCAGCTCTTCTTCAGAACTGCTACGTTGAAAATTATACAGGCATGCTGACTTAAAACCAATCAAGCCTTCAGCATGTTGTTTATTCTTCACCTGAGTTACTAATGGATAGGAGGTTACTTTATCATTCTTATGTGATATGAGGACATCCTGTTGCTTCTTCTGAAATATGGAACAGAAGCTGATATTGAATAGGACTGTTTTTTAAATAAAATTAATTTTTTTTAATGTTCTCTATAGTAATGTACCTGCAGCTTTGCTAATATACTGATACTCTTTTTGTCCTAGCTGCACATGTGTCATTACAAAATCTTGTGTTTAGCTGCTCACCATTTTGTTAGACTTTAACTCGTAAACTGAAATATTCCATGCTAAACATCTGCCTCTGGCTGAATTCCTTTCTTTGATTATTCTTCTTTCTTTCAAAAAATGAGTCAGGATTCATTAGCATTTTGTGAGAAAAAGGCTATGGGAAAATACCTTGCTCTGTTCTAAAGTACATTTTAAAAATTCTGATGAGTGTCCTCAAGACAATTTAGTTTTGGCAGAAGATGAGCCATTTCGGGAATATGCCTTTTGTCATCATGAAAATCTACAAGAACTTGGACAAGTTAGAAGTCTTTGGAGCATTTGCTAAAATTTCTAAAGATGCTGAACATGTCATAATTTAGGAATATCCTTCAACTTCACAGCCTACGTTTCTCTTTCCATTCCCAATCCTTATTCAAAACCATGAGTATTATAAAATAATCATTAAAATAGCTGTGATAATATTTTGGGGATATTTTTTCATCTAGGGAAAATTTTATTTTTTAGAGTTTTGTTCTTAGAATGGCCATACTGTTTCATGTCACCAAAATAAAATTGGTGTTTGGTTTGGAAAATGTTGGCTGGAATGGTTGAGATTTTATTAATGTAACTAGACAACCTTCTGATTGCTTCTAGTCTGGAAACGTGAAGTACCAGCACAGCAAATGCATACCACTTTCAGCTTTCATCTTTTTAGGTTTGTACTAAGGGTGTCTCACTAAGATGAGTTTCTTCTTGCGTTTTGTTTCCTCGCTGTTTTGCCTGGTAATATCTCTAAATCGTACTATTTCCAGGGCTGTTTCTGACTTCAGCAACAGAAGTAGAGGAAAGAACTTCTCAAATGACAAACTCAAATGAGTTGTCAAAGAAGGCTGAAGATTAATGCAGAGGACTGAAATAACTTAGTTGCTGGGAGAGTTGTCTCATCATTTTGGTTGTCCCGTAGACATGCAGACCAGCAGTTCATTGCTAAGGCAAAAGGGAGCAATTTCAAATGAGATCTCCTTCCAGTTGAGATTTAAGGAAAAACATTTCCAGAAGTGTGGTCTGTTCCCCCCATTAGGCATTTCATCTTACAGACTTCTATGCCTTTGTTTTGCTGTTGTTTACTTTTATGTTGTATCAATGTCCATGTTATCCAAAACTCCCTTTATTTTGGCTTTATTTTTTTAAAATTCCTTTCTGTTTGCTCCTCTGACCCCTTTCTGTAAGTAACCATTGTGGTTTGGCTGCTTCTTGGTCATTGTGATTAATCACTACCCCAGAAAAGAGCACCTCCTTTCAGCACGTACTGTGTGTTTATTATACAGTGCATGGGGGTCTCGCTTTTGGCTGACTCGCTCTGCAGGGTAGAAGAAATCTTTGTGCTTTCTCCATTGTGACAATTTTGGATCAAAATTGCTTTTGGCAGCCTGTCTGTGTTTTGCTATAGGCACTCACTAAGAATGTGCATTTTTGCAAGGTGATTGATTGGTAATTCCACTGCTGTAATCAAGATAACCATATCAGACCAGGGCCTGAAAGGAGAGAAGACCAAAGCTTGCCCATATTGGATGCTTGCTGTGGTTTAGCTCTAACAGAGATGGATGTCAGGCTCTTCACCACAAATCCAGATTATTTTTTTTTTCTTCATAAGATGTAAAAGGGAGGCTGAGAGGTGTGCAGTCCCCGTAACTGCAACTCTCCGATCAGCCAATGTGATGGCTTGAGAGTACTAGGTGCAAGGGCTTTTTAGACGATTTGCAAGCTTTTTTTTTTTGTATGCAGTGCTGCAACTTCCCTGTGAAGTTTCCTGTTTGGGCAAACAGGAGATCTGGACAGTTGAGAGAGAAAGAGGAAAAAAAACCAAACCAAAACAAAAAACCAAACCTTTTTCCTGTCATCATCTGCTGGTTATACAGGGATTGCATGAGGCAGAAGAAAAAATAGTGCTTTTCTGAGTTACATTCATACAACTTTCCTGTCTGTAGGAGAGGACACTAACAACATTTGAAGCAAACTCATGCAGATTCCTTCTGTAACTTCTGAAATTTTACGTTCTGTACATTTTATTTTCTATTGTATATATTTTCCTTGCAGTTATCATCAAAGCAGATCTTCACTTAAAATGTAGAATATTATTTTCCAGCATTTGTAATCTAATACAAGATATTTGGTATTTGTTGGCCTGAGATTAAGATTTGGTATTGGATTACAACTGAATTTGAGTAATAAACTGATGATAAAACCAAACCATTGATGTTTCCTTCCAAACTGCTCCCTTCTCTCAGGGGGAAGTGACCTTGAAGTGGCAGCAATTCTTCAGTTTGCTGAGGCAAGTGGAACACACAACTGAGGGGAGGAGGGTGAAGCCCTGGAGAAATGAGAACAAGGTTTCACACATAACACCACATTTTCAGGGAAGTTGAAAGACTTACAGAAGAGTATATAAACAATCACTCCCCTCCTTCCAGTTTCAGTGACTGGTTAAGGCGATGGGAAGAAATGAAGCTTGAATGCCATGAGACTTGCACAAAAATTTGTCTCTGTGGATGAAGAAAAAAGGGTAGTCCTTAACAAGGTTTCCTTTTACTGTGCAAAGTTCTCTTAAAAGCATTAAAATCTGAGCTTTGCTAGTTGTTGCTTATTTTTTTAGATTTTGATAGTTTGTTTTATTACTTAAGAGTTAATACTATAAATTAGAGAAATGGCAAGTGGACAAATTTATATTTGTCCTTTTTAGCCAACTGTCTGAACTTTTTACAGCATTGGAAAGGAAAAAAAAAATCAAATGCAAACTTGTCTTTTTCAAAGTAAAATTCTTTGTATTGTTTTTGTTTTCTTATAAGAAACAGTAATGGCATGCACAGTCACTTTAAGTAGCTTACATATGTTCTTATAAAGAATGTATGATGTTTAAAGCACAGCCAAATTCAGCAGCCCTTTAAAAATGAATATAGATGTGGCAAGAAGCCTGCAAGACTTGATGTGTTTTTGAGAAACATCTTTTTGAATGGCTTCAGAAGTTACCAGCCCAGAAAGAATAACAACGTGTATAGATCTGAATAGCAACCAGATGTTTTTGTACAGGTTGTGAAAACGTTGGAATCTCCACCTGATTTTCAACATTGACTTTGGATTGCAAGGGTCTGCTTGGTATCTACCTGCTTGCCGAGTTTGTGGTGCCTGCACCTGCAGTCTTTTACATGACAGAGGAGTAAGAACAATAATGGGATGACAAGAAAAAGGATGTTTTTCTTTTGATTTATGCCTGTTACTTGACATTTTATAGTTTTTATACCTGAGAATGAAAGTAAAACTTTGTGGCCTGAACCAGAAAATGTAGGCTTGGCTATTCTTCCACTGCAGATAGTAAGCACTGTCCCAGGAGGGTGTCTAGTGCTGCAGTTTTGGAACCCACATTAGACAATTTGAAGTTAAATGATGTTGGGATGAAATAATGCCTTTGAAAAAAAGTAACTGAGGGAGACAAATTTGGAAATATGTTGCTAGTTTGCTCTATTAAACACTGCATAAAGTGGGGTCTTCTTTGTTTATGTCATACTTCCACAATGTGTATCTGACCCATCCATCAGAACCAAATGCAGAAATTGACTTTCATTCTTAGTGTAGTAAGTACTATTCCCAAAATTCATTGCACAAGTTTATTTGTACTTTCAGTGGGAAATGTTATTTTATAAAAGCTTTTAGCTAGGATTAGTAGAAATTTGATTTAACACCTCCATTTCTTGTAGTTCATATTTCTAAAGAATTTGACAGTTAAGTAAAGGCATAACTTAACTTTTCAGCCATGTTCTTTAGAAACATCAACTAACTATGTCAGGTACACTAAAATTTACTTCTAAACTGTAGTTCATATGTATGATTTGTTTGATAGCTCTTTGAGCAAAAGTAACAGTTATGTGTTTTTCTTAAAAGCGTCAGTCCTCCCGTATCATTCAGATATCACTAAGATCAAGAATTGTGCATTGTGATTATTCGTCCTGACTGCCTTTCACAAAATAAGTATTTGTTAGCAGCTTTTCAAAGATGAACGTGAATTCAAGCAACCTCATTTTCCTTCCAACCCCTTGAGTTTGTCTTGTCTTTTCAGAAAGCTCTACTTGCATAAGTATCATTTTTTAATTGATTTAAAAGGAAAGTGTTGAAGGCCTTTTCCTTCTGCCTCTTGCCTTGCTTGCTTGGTTTCTTTCATCCATGTGACTTACAGGGTAAGTCTTGTGGCTAAGGAGTTTCTCTGTTATTTCATCGTTCTTGCTTTGCATGATAATCCACATGTATATGTACTGGTAGATGTGTGTGTTCTTTATTATTAGAGACTTTTTGCTGTCACAATAATGATAACTTTCACTCTGCTCTTCTTCATGCTTGCATGAGTGTTTTTTTTTCTTCCAGGATGCTCAATGGAGCAGAGCTGTACACTGCTCTGGTTTTCTTCTGTGTTTGCAAGATCTGTTCTGTGTGCTTGTAGTTCTGCATTTTCCGCATTGGTACTGTGGCCTTTATGAAAATATATTTCTACCTTGTGTCATGTATGATTGTTACATTCAGTTACATTCAGATAGGCATATCATGTCCTTCAGCCCTGTGAGATGCATTCCCTCAACATTACAAGATTTTTAAATTCTCATGGAAGAATGGAAAACTGAAAAATTCAGGAACACCTACTGTTGTAAAGCCAGCCTCCCTTTGCTTTGCTCTTGCTGATGTGGTGGTGCTGCTGTTATTGTTGTTACTTCTGCTGAGCTGATCTGCATGGAAGTGCACTGTCTATCCCAGCTAACACATTAAAGTCGTGCAGAATGTGGTAGATTATCCTCTGCCCCAGCTTCCTCCTCAGGACCTGGGAGGTGTCACATACTCCAGTTTGTTGTCCTGAAGCACTTTTCCTCACCTTGTAGGTCTCACAGAGACAGCTCTGCTGCTGGAGTTCTATCAGCTGACTTTACAGAGAGTTTGTTCCCTTTGAGAGCTGTCCGTTCAAGGCTACAGGTACTCTTTTGGAACACTTTAACAGTAATGTTTTAGCAAAATTCACTTGAGTGAAGTGAAGCTGCCTGTAGTCTTACTGATGCCAACATCTGATGCATTTCCATAGATCAAGTCACATGGATCCTCTCACAGAATCATAGAATTTTAAGGTTGGAAGAGACCTCCAAGATCAAGTCCAACTCTCCCTGCAGTGTGTTCAACTTCCTGTCACTGTGTAGCAAGCGAAACATAAAATATGCAGTCCTCAAGAGATCATAATTTCTATATTTTTCTCCTCATTTGTCTTCCTTATTCATAGTTACTGAGTTATTAAAACAAACTTTAGAGTTTTATTTCAGGCACTGAAGCCAGAATGTCTGAACAGTTTGGGTTTTTTTGTTTTGTTTTGTTTTTTTAAATTGTGCCACTCAATGTTTTTCCTTTTCTTCTCTCAAAACTGCTTTTTGGTTGTTAAGAGTCAAAGCAGACTGGCCTTCTTCTAGCCTCCCTCCTAGGCTGCCCTTGGCACGGCCAATGCATCATCTGTGACCGCATTGTACATTCAGTGTTGATGTGGCTTAAATATATGCGTCTGCTGTGAAGCCGCTTTGTTAGGTCTGAAGATTAAGGGCCTTCACTCTGGCAGAGACTGTAGGGTCATGCTGAAATTTTCAGAAGGCTCAAGATCTTGGGGTCCGTGATCACCAAAGGAACAGGGAACTTTATTTATTTATTTTTAACCCTCCTGGAATTCAGAGTAATGCAGAACATCTGCAAAGTACTGCGTCAAAACATGTTTTGATGTCATGGTACATGACTGAAGGGCAGCATCACCCTATGTACTGAAATAATAAAAAAAAATTAAAGGAACTAACCAGAGAGATTGATGCATTCAGCATGAAATTTGTTTTTTCATCTCCCACACCCTTGAAATATCTTTGTGGATTAACTAAGCTACTTCATGTCCAGGTTGCAAATTGGAGTGAGAGACTGACATGCCAGACATCACCTGGAATTAAATAACTAACTATTAGATATAAGAGCAGATCTGCTAGGTAGTCAAACCAAAAGTTCCTCTAGCTTAGGATCCTGTTTCTTGCAGTGACAAGAGCTATCAAAATGCCTAGGAAAAATTACAACAGGGCTAACACTTGAAGATATTTCCTCAAAGTATTCTCCCAACAATCTTCCAAAGATCTCTGACTCTGGGACTTTCTGAACCAGAACTAGTGTCTGTGTTATTAACAGTTCTAAATATTTTTTTTCTTCTACCGAGAAGTTACTGGTTGTTTTTCTGAACCTATGTTTACAATATAGACCTATTTTGATCACACAATTGTAAAGCGTCAGGCTTTTTTTGAAAATTATGCTCAAGGTCTTTGCCAAGTTTGTTCCATTACTACTGTTTCCAAAGGACCTTTTCCTGTGATTTCAAAGGTTCTGCTAACTCTAGCAGTGAGAGGTGGTTGTCCCACTTCCCTAGGTTTGAATCGGGATTTCTTCATCTGTCTCTGAGGAGCCTGAAGATGTGGCTCCTGTGTATGTTGGTGGGGGGTGGTGAATCTGCCTGTCCAGCCCCCTCATGGCAGGGGTGCTGAATGGCTTTTGTCAGAGCTTGTTTCTTGGCTGGGAGGTGAGGGAAGTTCTTGTCAATCATAGAGAGGCTTCACTAGAGATACTTCCTGCTTAAATGGCTTGTTCCTCCCACCAGTCAGTCTCTCCTGCTGGTTTCACTCATTCTGGACCACTTGTGAAGTCTGGAGGAATTAATTTGTTTGATCTTGGTCCATCTAGCAATGATTTCTCTCTGTTGCCTTCCAGTGGATGGTACTTACCACAGCAGTGTTCTGCAAAGGGCTGATATGACCTTTCTGAGTGGAAACTAACCCAGTTCATCACTGGTACCTGATTGATTTTTCTTGTACTCCAGCCCTCTGTGACCAACCTTTTGAATTACTAGTAGCCAGCATGTTGCTGCATGCCTTTGGTAAGATTTTTCTTCTTATGGAAAATTCTTTTAGAAATGAGAGAGGCCCTGGTGGCTGATTCCCCCTCCTTTTAAATGGTGCTCTTGAGAGGAAGCATATTGTACGTCCCAAATACTTCTTCAAAATTCACACTCAACCAGATTTATCAGTGCCTTTCTAGCTCTGTTTGTGGCATCTCAAGCCTTGTGTATCAGGGATTGAATTTATACTTCATGCCACTGGGATGAATAAGCTCTCTGTTTATATTCATGGAGCCAGATCTTTCAAATGATCCTTGAGCCTGTGTTAGTGGATGTTTCCCCTGACTTTCCAGCTGACTCTGTGTAAAGCCTTCAGAGAGATGCTGGAAGGGGCAGCTGTCCATGCTGGGCTGTGTTCCAGGACCGCGGAGCTGCAGCAGCCCTCTGTCACCAGGAGCTCAGAGAGCCTAGGGCTTTGCTAAGAAATGCACCTATGTCTGACACTGATCAGGCAGCTATCTGTGTTCCATCTTTATCTCCCTCAAGCATTGCATTGTTGCAGAGGCATCTGGCACCAAAGAGCTTTGTTAAGCAGTCCTCAAATGACTGTTTGAGTGGAATATTTCTAAATGCATCCAGGCAGCTGAAGGCTTACTTGCTGTGAGTGTGCATATGGACTTGTCTTTCAATGGGAGAAGAAAGGTTACCCTCAAGTAAACTGAAGGTTGTTTTTTAGATGAGCATTCCATGAGAACCTGCAGTTCTTATTCCTTTTCTCTTTCTCAGGGTCCCTCCACTATGTAGCCTAGAATTGGTGGTTGGAAGATAACACTAGATATGCTCTGACCCATATTTTCGCTACCATAGTGTGGTGCCTGCCATCACTGAGGCTGAAAAAAGATGAAACACAGTCTGGCCAAGGATTGTAGAGTGTACGTACCATTATGGTATCAAATGTGCCTGTGAACCATGCACCTTGAAGAGCTGATATCTCAGTTCAATTACTTCATCTTGCCTGTCCTTCCTGCGTGCTGAAGGAGCTTCCTGAGGACAGTCCAGCCTGGGCACCGTAAGGAAAAAGAAGTAATTGGATAGTGTTTGAAACTGGCTTAATCCAGCCTGGTTGGACAGTCACTGAAAAGAACCATCCTCCCTTGGTCCCTTCCTGCCCAGCCTCCCCTCTTTCCATCCCTTGTTCCTTCATCTCCTTAGTATCTGCTCGTGTGCTTTGGTGGCTTTGTGACTAGCTGGGTTAGCTCATTGATTTGTTAAAAACTAACCCTAAAGAAAGACATTAATGAGTGCTCTAGACAGCAGAATGGGAAATGAATGAAGGAATATGCAGTGTAGGAATGGGCAGGATTGCAGCACAGTTATTCCTTGCACCTATTGTTGTAAGGTGTTCTTCCTTGTTTAAGATTACTAGGTATTGCTGTGAAACCTCCACATCTGCAGGTTTGAATTTCTTGGGCTGTAATTCTGCTTTGCAAGTGAAATTAAGTGAATGAGGACTTCAGCAAGCAAGCAAGAACTTCTGTGAATTATCCAAGGGTGAAAGAGAGCGTTGCAAACCATAAAGTAAACTTTTCACACGGATGAACAAACAAGTAAACTTCTCTGGAAGCTATAGAAATTGCAGTGATCCAGTCCATCTTCTCACCCACAAATTCTCCCTTCAGTGTGCAGCCACATATGTTGAATTTATTTTTGATTGACATAACAATACAAGAGCCAAATGAATGAAAAATGAAGCTACGTTCTGAACTCTGGTGTTTCATCACATGCCAGAAATCCAAAGTGCTTTGCCATGTTGTTCGAGAGAGCATTCTATCATCAGCAGTAATAATAATTTCTGGGTAATTAAATTAAACTATCTCTGTGCATCTAAATAAACAAATAGATTGTGGTTCTGTAGAATGTGCGTGTGTGCCAAGTGAGAGACTTGGCTAGCTGTTGAAATTGTGCTGCTTTCATTCAGTATCAGCTCCCATTGTTTGCACCAACTTTAAGACTGGCTTGCAAGAAACTCTGGTAACTTGGTAAACGTTTTTTTCCTTCCAGTGTCTTTTAGAAGCTTTTGTGTAGATGTAGTTCCTGATTGACCTAGTATTTTTAATTGGTTTATAGTCAGAGGTACTTAAAAGAAAAATGTTGTTAGGTTGTCATTCATTGTCTTCAAGCTGCTTCATCAGCTGAGTAACATATATGCTGCTGGCCAGTAAGAATTGTCATAAAATTCTGCACGTAAGAAATGCATTGTTTGGAAGTGATGAGCAGTCTCTCTCTCACAAGCTGTCTTAATACTTTTTTTTTTTTTTTAAAATAAACAGTTGGTGTGTTTCAAAATTAAAGTTGATTCTTTTTTTTGTGACTTGGTTTATAAAGTGGATGAAAATGCAAATTCTGCAGTATGTCTAGAGGGGAGAGGTAAGTGCTCAGTTGCTTTGAAGGCTGAGAATTTTTGTGGTTGGAAGAATTTGTTTATGTGTGTCAGATGACTTGGGGTTGACAGAGGACCACAACTGCAGCTAGTCAGGCAAAACAGAATTCAAGTGTGAATATTCTAAGTCCTTGCCTTTAGGCACAGAAAAAGAGCCCGGACACACACTTACCAAAAGGTTGTACATAAGCAGACCTTAACACAGCACAGTGAGCGTTTGGAGTGGCACTGTGATCTTTCCCTGAGAAGATGACAGCGGTAAGGAGTAATAGCAGTGGCAACCATCTCTCTTCACACCCAGTCTCAAAGGGCTTGGCAGAAAGCATCGATTCTCTTACTTCTGCTTCTCAGATCTGCAAAAGGAGGTCAAGCTGTAATGACTTGGTCAGAAATGTACCTTACATGGGGGACTTTCTGATGGAACCCTTTGTCCTGCTGGAAAGTGTTGGTTCATGGGAAACAGAATGCTTTGCAGAAGCATGTTCCATGTGATGAAAATTTGGTTCACATAGAAGTGGTTTTCTGAACATTTTAGTTTTATATTTCAAAATTACTTTATTTCAGATTCAGTATAAAAATGTAATAAAGACTGGGGAATACAAAACAGGGGCAAAATATTTTCTTTTTTTTTTGTAGAATTGAACTTTATTAAATAAACCTGAAAGATTTTAGGGCCCAGTTTCTTTGGTTTGGGTTGGGTTTCTTGAGGGTTCGGTTAATTTTTTGAGTTTCTCATAAACTGAAACTAAAATATTTTTATTTATTTTCCAAAGGAAAGGCATTCACAATTGTGAAATGGGCCTTAAAATAAACAAACAAATAACTAGTACAGTTCTGCCATTATGTTCCAGTACCACGTTCACAGTTAGTCCCCTGTTTCTTCTTTGCTGTGGGAAGACAATAATTTACATCAGCTGTTTTTCTTCAGATGCTGTGTTTTTTCCCAGTGCAACTCGTGAATCAAAATGCATAGAACTGGGGCTCAGCTGCCCCTGTCCTCTGACATCCTGTCTTTCCCCACTAACTCTTTGTACCATTTGGTAAGTGGGTAACAATAACTCTTCCCTCAGTGACCAGAGTGCAAATCTGAACAGGGCTAGGTAGGAAAGAGAATAAATCTTACATAATCTTCCAATACAGACCCAGGTCTGTCTGAGTAGCTGTTGCCCTGTGCTGACTGCAAAGGAAGCTAGCAGTAATTTCATTTCAGTGCAAAGTTTCTTGCTCAGCGTACACAAAAGTGCTTAGAATCAAACTGTCGGGATGCTGGTGTTTGTTCATGTTGCTTTGGAACAAGAGAGTCTTCTGTGTCCTGATTACATACTGATAAAATGAATTATTAGTTTTACAATAATTATTTTTAGGCAGCGCATCTGACTTAGTCCCTCTTTTTCCACATTTCTCTCTAAATGTGAATCATCAATTTATAGATTCCATGTACCTAATGGGTACTCTTGTAACTCTCCGACAACGGTTGCTTTCAGAAAGGTCAAGGACGGCAAACACAGCTTCATTTTTAACACAGTGTGATTCTGCTGTTTCAAAATAAATTTATTTTGTGCAGTATCTGATTAGAAAACCTAGGAACAAAGGGAATGAGTTGCAAGATTAAAAAGTTTAAATGTGGTGGGAAAAGGCTTCTCTTTCATATAAGGAGTTTGTGATTTCATTGGTGTTTGGAAGAAGGGCAGGCTTTTGTATCCGCAGTTAATAGTATCTATAAAGTAAAGAAAAATGAGCAGAAAACCTTAAGATAAGTCATTTAGTGGGGTGATGTATTCTACTTATATTTTTGCAGATCAGACAGATCTGCAAAGAGCAAAGGGATGCACATCTTCAGAGTGCCAGAATTTATTTTTCTTCATCCAGACTTTGTATTTGTATTTTTCATTTTAATTTGCTTTCCAGATAAATCTGGTGTCTTAATTGTGAAGATCTTAGAAATATTTGAGGAGTGTACAATACAAATTGCCATCTGCCAGCAGCTGGAACAGTCTCCTGCTACACTTTCATCCGAGGATGCTGTCATCAATGCACAAGAACCAATACTCAAAGTCCTCTTTGCGAGAGAGACAGCAGCTTACCTGAAGAGCAGGCCTCAGGATGTTATCCACATCTACCCTCCATGGTGAGTAGAGAAAACTGGTCACATTTGCTGTAGCCCTGCAGAACAAGGAAGTTTGGTACAATGCTGGTTGCATTGTTGTAGGAAAGACCTTGAGGGGTAGGGAGAAGACCAGGACTCTGTTGTGGTCAGCTGTCTTCGGCAGCTGGAGAGACTTTGACAGATACCTTAAAGATAGCACAGATAACAACTAAATGTGTAGTGTAATGCCTCTAGTGTTGCTGAGGGCTTCAGTTTTGTTTTCACTTAATATTTTCATGTTTAGAGTGCTAGAAAGGCCTGAGCAATGTCTTATCAATGATAAAGCCAATAAAGTGCATACTTTCTGGTAGCAAAGTAGTTCAGGAATGCTCATCTGTTGCTGTGAGTATGGGTATAATGTTTCAGTGGAAAAGTCTGTATTAGCTGTATAGCATTCAGCAAAACCAACATGCAGCTAAAAAAATCATGGGGAAAAAACAAGAAATGAGAGATTTACACTATTCTGAAGGAATTGGTAGACACCTTTTTTGGTAGTTCTAGGTTGCTGCTGCTGTCACTGTCTTCAGTTCCCCAAATCCCTCCTCAGTGCAACCCTTTCTGGAATTCTTGAAAATGTTTGGTCTACATTTGTGTTTTTTTTCTGAATTGGATTACTGTCCTGATTTTAAGGGTAGCATAAAGTGATAAGATTTATAGTAAAGCAGCTTGATCTTGGTGGATGTAGGTTGGAAGGTCTGGTCTTTGTAAAAATTGAAGAGAACTTTGAAGTGGGAATATTACTCCTCTTTTCACTCTTCTCCACCCAAATTATAAAAGAGGAAATATTTTTCTTCTTATGTATTTCAGCATTCATTATCTGAGTTTTAGCCTCCAGCTGCAGTAGAATCCTGCCTCTAGTGTTTGACCGCATCCTTTTGCAAAATACTTTTTCCTCTTTTGCAAATGCCTATACCTGATTTTAACTTTATTGATAGCTGAAAATCTTTTTTTGGTTCACAATTTGTAATCTTTCACTTCTAAAATGTTGTTTAACTCTTTTTGGAGGCAATTCAAAATTTAAGGCAAGATACTTAATCTGTGGTTTATTATGGCTACAGATGCAACTATTGATAGTTTAGATGTAAATAGATGAGTAGCTAAGGCAAATACACTTGACTATTAATTAAGTCCTAGTCTGATATGAAATAAGTCTCTGCTTCCCCCCCCTCAAGGCACTAATGTTTGTAATTGTTTACCTTTTCCTTCAATAAGCTTCTTTTCATGCTTTACATTTGCTTTTGTTTCCCTGTTTTCTTCTTGTTTCTATCTCTTACAAATTTCCATCTTAGTTCTGTTTTTCTCCTCAGGTTTCCTCTGTTGTTTTTAAGCCATGAGGCACTGCATTTATACCGCTGTATCGTTCTGTGTGGACCTTAACCTACATAAAGATTTTTGTATCAGCAAAACTTTTTTCGTTACAGTATGATTCAACTTTTTCTTTTTTCCCCTTTTTTTTCTTTTCCTGGGCGGTTATTGTCAGTATGCTTATCATGTGTGAATCCCAGACCGCTCCAGCTTGTTCCATGTCTGCTCTGGGAAGATCTAACTCTGCATCTCTATGATCCTTTCC
Organism: Chlamydotis macqueenii; assembly: GCF_036417535.1. Lineage (NCBI taxonomy): Eukaryota > Metazoa > Chordata > Aves > Otidiformes > Otididae > Chlamydotis > Chlamydotis macqueenii. The sequence goes on from NC_141557.1 coordinate 118,929,618, forward strand.
AGACTACAAGCATCTATAACTGTACTAGTGTAGTCTTCTCATTTGTTTAAATTCTGAGATGTTCTGGACATAGAACTCATTCCTATATATATATGTAAATAGAGTTTTCTTGAGAAGACTTCATAGCTGTCTCTGCACAGAAATACAACTTTTAATTTGCTTTTAGGTTTTATTTTAGTAGGATGTACTTTTCATGTAAAAAAAAAAAAAAGTTATTTCATAAAACCAGAATATTTGGGCGGGACATATGTCTGCGTTTTCAGAGTTGCTCTCCTTATGTGGTTCTCAAGGCAATTTATAAAGTCAATAGTGGTAAAACTGAGTTATATCTCATCTCTATTCCTATTTTCTATCTTTTTGGAATTATCTTAATGTCGCTTGTCTCTTTGTTTACTCAAGCAGAAGTGAAGATAAGTTGGGCTGGGTAGTGTTAAACTAAACCTACTGGAGGCATGGAGGGGGGAGGATGAGGGGTGTTTTTGTTTTAGATTATTATTTGGCACTTTTAATTTACATTAATTGGAAACTGGACTTGTACACTTTATGGAAGTTTCCTCTGTCACAATTCCAAGCATCTAGTCTGTTAAATTCTTACTTGAGAGCCCTGAATGCTAAAATGTAGTTTCTGTTACTCTGCATTGAATTTGTACTTCTGTCGTTAAAATCAAATACTGTTTGTATTTAAATGCTCTCCTATTGCTTCAAACATGTGACTAGTGAAAAAACAAATTAACTAAATCTAACTCTGACATGGTGAAATAAGCATATTTATGCATCTTATTGATATTACCAGTCAGAAGTAAAAGGGAACAAAAAAAAGAAGTAGATGCAAGGGGAGGCAATCCTTGAATGACCTGCATGTACTTGGGACACCCAGCACACTGCGCAGCATCGTCCTGTATTTTGGGATACTTGTATGGTACGGCAGAATGGAGTGTTTTATAAGTGGACTGCTTCTGCTGCTGTAAAGTGACGTTCTGAGAGTAGAATTTCCCCATATCTTCAAAATAACATCCTAGAATTATGTTGTGACTCTGCTTTTTGCTTTCTAACCAGGCAACTGTGCGAGTAGGTAGGGTGCAGACACACAGGCTGCTGGCTTCTGCATGTGACTGTTCATGAGCAAAATTTGAATGCATCATTTTGGAGCCTTTATAAAATTAGGGTTTCCTTTTATTTCTGTATTTGTATATGTTGTGAACTCAGTGCACAGTTTAGTATGTGAAACATTTCTGGCAGCAGGCTTGCCTAAGTACTTTAGGAAGCAGCGTTTAGAGATTTTATATATTTACTGGTATTTGTTTGCATAAAGAATCTCATGATCCTTCAGCATTAGAATACAAGCAATTTAATTTAAAAAATAAAATATTGACAGGAGACTGGTTATGAGAATCTTATCAACCTGGACATTACTCATGAGAGTGATCCCACTGACTTCGGACTAGCTTTGTGTCAGAGTAAGAATCTGTGGGACTGAGCCCTGATTTCTTTATGACTGGATATGAATTTCTTTGGATCTAGTGTCTTAACTTACATACTTACAGCCTTAAATGAAAGGGATTTCATGTGAGAAGTGTCACTTGCTATAGGGAAAGCGACGTCGATAGGCTGATTAACATTTTCAAACCTGCATGTCTGGTGGAGGAAGGAGCTCAGCTGCCTGGCCTCTGAGCCGTCTGATGGGAGCCTGCTCTGATCTTCAGGCTGTATAGAGGTATATAGCAGTGTTGTATCTAAATAAAACCTATTAACTTGGACACATCACATGAAAACGGTTGCGTGTCTTGAGCTGGAGCTGGTTTGTGTCTGGCCAGCTGGGAACACAACAGGCAAAAGAACTCAGCCCTGCCTGCCTCTGCCTGCATAGGCTTGCCTTTGGTTGTCTTTGCAGTACCTGAGTAGTTTCTTGGATTAAGATTTTTAAATGAACACCTCGTAATTTTTACAAACTGAATCTGAATCATTAAGTGTTTTTAACAGTTGGAGAAGGAAAAGCTTATTACAAATGTAATTAAATTGATTACTAAGTCTTTATTCACTTCACAGAAACACATATCCAGCAAAAAATTAAGACTGCTTGATACTGCAAAGACATTAGAGAATGGGAACAAAGGCTTTCCGGTTCCACTGATGATGGATTTGTGGCTTCAACTTACCTGGGTTTTTTGGTTTGTTTAATTGTGAAAATGATAGAAATTTACCACACCTAACAGAAGGTGATAAGAGTTGGTATTTTTAGAGACTTCAGGATTCATCTTTCTGCTGACAGCAGGGCTGGAGGATAGACTGTTTCCTTCAGATACTCCTGCCTCCTGCTCGTAGATATGCCTACTGTTGAATATTCAAGATAAATTAACCTGAAGTAATGGTGCAGATGAGAATTCTTTTCCTTGCCATTAAATGTAGCAACTTTGAAATGTTTTTCGTGTATTTCTGAAGTTAAACTACTAGAAGTATGTTGATATTGATACAGTTGCTGGCAACAGCAATATAAACCAAAACATATTTGATTTGGACAGGCTCACAGATCGATCCGTACCTATTGAATGTGATAATCTGGTATGAAGCCTTCAGTTCAGGAGGTTCACATGCTGCTGCTAACTGGAGGGCTGGGACAGTATGAAGGGGACAGAACCACTTTATATTCTGTTCTTACATTGCCTGTAAAGATCGGCTGTTACACACTGCAGAAGACTGGAACCTTGGCTGGAAAGCCACTATTCTCCGTGCAATTTCTCTGTGCTTAAAAAGAAAGGAAAAAAAAACAGGCAGGGGGGAGTTTATTTTAGGAACTCAATATGGTAAGTACATAAAACACTTAACACTATGACATCAACAAGCAACTTCAAAGTTGTTCTTTAGTTTCACTTAACCTATGAAACCACAGGGAATCATAATTACTCAGCTTTGAAAGTGTTCCAGTGCCTGGTGAAAGTGTTTACTGTGGACTTCTCATTTCTGCTCACGTTATGCTAGGTTAGGTCTCTCCTCAATGAAAAATGTTTAGAAGAGTTTGAATTATTTACTGCCAGGAGGAGCACACACAAATCCTTGCTGCAGATCAGCTGATATCTAGTGATGAAACCTTGTATCTCAAGTCTTTTAACATGGGCCAATGGTGGAAGTTGCTGTAGAAATATGCAAGCAAGCTCTCAACAAGTTTATGTACGGGAAGCAATCTAGCGTTGTAGACTTATGTGTTCTTCTACTTTAGATATGCCTGGATATGCCGTAGGCTGTTTTGTTGGCTCAACAACAGGACTTACAATAAATGAATAAGTTACTGTGATTTTTGTGTTGTATGTATACACTGTTTTACATTGCATGGTCTTGCGTAATCTTGGTCAGCAATAGGAGTACCAACATAGGGACCTAACATGAAATAGGTGTTTTGAACTGGAGTTACTGGTGTTAACGAGGGTTTGCCTTCCATTTGATAGAGGCTTTTATCACCATTGCTCTCACCACTCAAGGGAAGCATTTAAGAACACTTAGAGAATACCTCCCTATCACAAGAAAGATCATGTGAAAGTAGGATCTTGGGCTTCATATATTAATGAAATGCAGAAATGACCTACAGCTGCTCTGTAGCAAGGAAAGCATCTATATCCTTTAAAAGTTTCCATCTCCATAAAGGTAAAACAGAAATATGAATTAAAGACATGTGTGGAACATATTTTGCATAAATTCAGTTTCTCTGCTTACTCCACAGAGAGGCAGCTTCTTTGAATGATTGATTGATCAGTTGGACAAAACTGATCTATGTTCACCATCTTCCTTTGATGAAATCTGAGCATTTATAAATATACATATACACACAGAAATATTCAAACAGATGGAAAAGGGAGGGGGAAGATCACCAGTCAGATCCCTTCCATCGGAAAGATGCTAGCTCTGCCTTTACATTCTTTCTTTGAAGATGTTACAATAGCAGAGTGGGAGAACTCTGATAAGAGGGACAAGGCTTACTTGGAAGATAAAATTCTGCAAAACTTCAGAGCTGTAAAGCCAGTGTGGGCACTATTTCTAAAGTACGTATGGGATTGGCCTTGGAGCCAAAGATCAGATCATATCATCTGCTTGGAATTGCTTCTCAGAGATGATGCAGTTGTGAAAACTGAAGCTCCTTTCAGAAGAAGCTGAAGCAGCTGCAGGTTTCCTGCAAGTGTTTGTATTTTTTTTTGTTAGGATATACCTTTCCTAGTGCAATCACTTCAAAAGAGATGAGTTGTCTTTTGAGAACAGGAATACATGTATTTTTTGTGAACTAAAAGATGTCTCTAACAAGTTTTTAATATTATTTATTCAATACTTCTGTTGCTCTATCCATTTTGAGAGAGTAGTTCTTAGAATTTTACTCATTTTTCTATTTTTAAAAATAAACTTTATTTTTTTTTTGTCTATCCTCTCATGTAAAGGGGGAAAGTTGTATCTGTAGAGCTGCTCAGATATATCTTGTTTCCTGTCTCTAGAACTAAAGAGATTAAGCCATTAGTATTATTTGTGTTTGTTCACCTTGCATGTAGATAATCGAAATAACATATTTTCTTAGTAATGAAATCAATTAATAATTGTGTTCCTTCATAAGTAGATGACATATTTGGAAAAATACAGATTACAAAGCTTTGATTCCAAGAGGAGAACAAGTAATTTATGCCATTTCTGTGATTTGTTGCAACCACCTGAAGCAACAGATACCTGGTATTTCGGATGTGGGCTATGTCTAATAAACATAGTAACATGATCACACTTTTACAGTGAGATAGACTTGTTTATTTTTATAACTATGGCATACATAGATGTATTATATGAATGTCATACATAAAATATTAGTACCCTGAAAAACAAAGACAAATGAACTGCTCTCTATGAAAGGAGTTTTCCTTGAAGAAAGGAATGGAAACATGTTTGGGAAAGATGGGAGGCTCAAGATAGTAGATCCAGAGTTCTGTAGAAGATGCAAACTGGATTTTTAAAATGACCATCTGTCTCTGTGCTAGTAGCTGATGGTATCTTGACATGCTGAAAAGGGGACTTTCCACTGTATTGTACCAATTAAGTGATGAGTTTTGTTGATATGTTTGTTTGCTTTCAGCCAGATCAGAGGGGTCAGAAGCAAGTGGTGTGTTTGCGAAGCAGCAGCTTGTTTTTTTGCTCAAGGTTGAAATGCATTGTTGTCAGTACAAAAACCTCCAGCAGGGGTAGAACATGTCTCTCTGTCCAGATGGATGTCTGAATTGGGTACACGCAGTCAGTTGTTACGCTCCTGGCTCACACCAGCAGTGAGGGCTACCCAGGCAGCCTGCACAGAGCTCGCCTGGAAGGAGCGTTGTGTGATTTTCTCAGGAGGTAAATCTGTGCTCCGGAGGGAGCCTCCACCAGGATGACTTTCTTCAGTACAAACTGTTTCACTTGTAAGAATAAGGGAAGTGTAGAAAAGAGGCAATGAATGCAAATAGCCTGGTTTATGCTTGGGGAGGGTGGTTTTCTACATTTTTGTTAAATACTAGATACCATGTAACATTGATCATACTGGAATGATATTAGTGTCCAGCTAATGGGGAAAAAATCTTAATTACCTCACTGGGGTGCTTATGTGTTGAGTAATTAGCATGCATTTGAATCCATGGTTTTTTTTTTTTTAAACATCCATTCCTTACAGTCAGTGATGCTGTTTAAGTTTGAATTCTTAAATTACTGGAAAAAATATTCAGTGAGAATGAAAATGTCCTATCTTAATAATCACAAAATATTCTCATCCTGAAAATCTAATAATGTGTACTTTTTTTTTTTTAAATGAAAGATCTGTACTTGAAACTTTCCAGCTTTTTATAAGTGAGGAAATTCCAAGCATTTTGTAGTGACAGATACTGTTAGTGGGTAGTTGTCCGCTGACGTCAAAAACAGAGGATGGCGAACAGCTTTGTTCAAGTCAACGAAAAATGTACGGGCTTGGATAAACTCTGTGTTAGCAACGGAGCTATCAATGATATACGAGCAGCTTCACATGAGTTCCCATGTGCATTCAATCCAATGCTAAATTCCAGATCTTGTTTAATGAGCGACTGATGGAGCCAAGACCTGGCACTGCACAAAATCCTACAGTCTGCTTTGTCCAGTCATGAAGGAAAAACAAGCTAAATAAGTTCAGATGAACAAGTTCAGAATTACTGCAGGGTTATTAAAAAGTTGTGATTTGTATTCCTCTGCTAATGTTTATGACTAACACATTTGGGACGTGTAAAACAATACTTAATTTGTAAGAAGACTATGTGCCAAAATTCCTGCAGTAGTTTAACCACTAAAGAGCAAGTTTTGACTGTGTGAATGGGTTTGTTTAAATGTTTAAGATTATGAGTAATCAGCTAATCTTTTTTTTTTAATTTACATTTTGAAAATTTATTATCTTTTTCTTGTTGGATTGCTGTTCAGCACTTTCACTTTGTGAAGTACAATGTATTTCCATAGCTCATCGTGGAGAAAGAGTTTTAAAGTCAAGTGCCATTCTCTTTAGCAGGTGTGATTTGCTACATTAATGGTAGGTGTGTAAGATTTTTACATGCAGTTCTGTATGCAGTTATGGTAGGCTTTCAATATGCTGGATATTTTATACCACAGTGGGTTTTCACACTGAACATGCTTCTGTCCTTATGCAGTTTTGTATGGGCAAAGAGATGGATAAAGTGTGAGTTTACCAAATTGTCATGCCTGGTGATTCTCCTCAACATGAAGGTATGCTTTCTCGGACTCCTCCTCCTGAATGTCATATTTTAGTGTAGATAAGAAAAGTTAATTACTATACTCCTAGCAGAAATAGTAATTAAAACCCCAAGTATTTCAAAAGGGGAATGTTGCTTGCAAATATTTGAAAAATTTGGAATGTTGCTGCCCAAAATGCAGTATTTAAAACATCTCTGCTATCCTGGCGTTTTGGGGGCATGGGAGGAAGGAGGAGAAAAAAAAATTTGCTCTTACTTCTACCAAGCAGATTGCTTTCCTGTCAGTAAAAGCTCATGGAAAAAAAATGCCTCTGGTTTTATGTAATTTTGGCAGCAGGAACGTACTTTGGTATATAAAGCAGATCAGTTCTGAAACTTTCAGTGCAGCCTTTTGTGTGTTTGATGAAGCTTTTCTTCCTACCAATCTTCTGAGTCAACCTTAACCACGCAGATTACAGTGTATTACCTCTCCCTGAGTGGTAGGCTCCTTTGACAGCTTCCTGACATGTCCTGAAAAAGTATTGCTCTTGTTGCTATCCCAGTACGGCCTTCTGGCAGACCAAGTTTCTCCCAGTAGAAGTATCAGAACAGTATCCATGACATCAGAAGTGGTGTACGAGCAGTAATTTTACCTTTGAGGGATTCACTGTGTATTTTGAAAGCCAAATAACTAATATGGCTCTAAAAAAAAAAATCGTACTTGGCAGTATGTGAGAAGGGTTTTGTGTGTGTGTGATTTTTTTGTTTTGGGTTTTTTTTCCCCTCTCTAACCTCTTTGGACTCCTGAAATGATATCTGTTGTGTCTCTCTGTTGAAAGAGTTAAGAAGCCTAGTGAACTTTTCAGTGTATGTTTCTGGTTTTGATGGTTCTTTATCTTCCCCTTTCTTAAGTCTTGGATTTTCATTTTTTTAATAAGTAGTGCGTGTTTGTTGTAGAGCAGATCATGATGATGGGCTTTGCGTAGTCTTTCTGGGAATCATTGCCCATAGTCAATCTCCATGGTCCTTGGCTGGCATAAAAGAGAGGACTGCATGTCCACCTTGAAGCTGCTGCTGCTGTTCACAGCAAATCTGTTAGTGCAAACCCAATTATGTCCACATCTTCAGCTAATACCTTGTAATTTGAACTGAGGCTGTGAAGAAATACCCCCTTTTACCACCTCCAAAGTATTGTTGGGACAGACATTGTAGATCGTAACTTAACTACTCCAAAGAAACCTGGCAGAATATCTACTAGAATGCTGCAGCACACCAAAAGCACTGAACTTGAGAACACTTTAGATTCAGTATAAAACCATAGGTTGTGTTGATTGTATTTGTGTTTTCATTTGTCTTCCCAGCATGGCACAGCATGTCTGCCTTGTGTGCTTCCCGGAAACAAATTACTCCTCTGATTTTGGGAAACGTGGGCAATGCAACTATGTGAGACTTGTACGTTGCATTTGTGCTTTAGCAAGTACTGCTTGTCTTCTGGTTGCCTGAGCTTGTCATAAATACTAATTTAATATGGCTGGTACTATTTTATGCTTTGTGAATGTACAGATTGAGGAAGAGATAATTTTTATTAATATGGGCTGTTGCTGGAACTTACAGGGTTTGTAGGCTTAATGGAGCCTGGATTTACAGTATATGCATATCATAGTGTTCTTTATTATCTTCCCGAATATTTCTTACCTTTCATTTCTCACACAAAAATAAATAAGCTGCTCAGTATTTTCTTTGTCTTTTTGCAGCCTCGTTTGGCTGACACTCAGGCTTGCAGTTTGAGAAGTTGTGCATGAGGTGATTGTTTAATTTTGCTGGGAGATATTTGACTCCAGGAGTTCACTTTCCAGTCTTGCTCTATAGCAAGGAGACATTTGCTATCTATACTCAAACTGAAACTAATTTTAAAAACAAACATCAACATACCACATTATCAACTTCTAGAACAGTCCACCTAAGCCTTGAGAATTGCTTTTGGTTGCTGGTCACTTCAGTTACGGCTGTGATTTCCTGATATTTGAGGACCACCACTCAGGAAGGAATGGAATCCCGTAAGATTTTACTGATTACCCTGAAACTGCCCTTAGCACCAGCTCAGCTTAGAGGAGAAAACAAGGGAGGAAAATTATTTCCACAACCTAAATAAAAATGACACCTTTTCAGGAAAAAAAAGAAAAAAGCAACTTCTATATCTATAAATTTTTTAGATTAGAACACATATAAAAGTATTCTCTTGCTGTGTTTTCCAGTTGCTAATTGGTCAGGATCCTTACCTGTGATCATGAATCCCGTTCTTCGGCAAACTCTACACATTGAAGACTGCCTTAATGGACAAAGTCTAAGATTTGGAAATATATGTAATCTTACATGTAAAGCCCCTCTATGTCTATTTAGATTAAACTCTCAACACTCATTTCATAAATTAATACAGATATCACTTGACTGTAGTGTTGATTTTTTTTGAAGCTTTTCTTGAAAGGTAATTTCCTATCCCACATTATCAGCTGCGTTGATAATTTTTGGCTATGTCTAGGTAAAGCCATTTTTCATCCAGAATGTGGACTAAAAGTATTAGTTAATATATTAAATTTATTACTAGTTGTAGTTTGTTTATTTAACTGCTATCCTAATGCTACTGCTTTATTAACTATGCATGTATTGTGGACATTTTTGAAGAAAATACTCCCTGCAAGCTAGCAAAAAAAAAAAAAAATCCAACCTTACTTTATAACTTCTTCAGATGTTAGAACTTATATAAAATGCATATATTGACGTGTAAATCCTACAACATGGAAATGTAGAAGCCAGCGGTTTGTTATTGCTCTTGACTGAAACTGGGTGTGATCGTGATGAAATATGTTGGGGCTGGAGTCTGGAATGAGAAGTCCTCAGTCTGGGCATCGAGTGAGCGATGCTCTCCTTGCCTTACCTTCTGCTTTGGCTTTCCTCAGCTTCCTAAGCTATTTTGGAAGTGACGAGCAGTCACATTGGTGATACATTCAATACTATGTTTGTTTTACTATATGGTGAAGAATGCTTTCCCTTTATTGTGTTTCCCTTCTGTGTGCTGCGCTCATTATCCCTCAGTTGTACCAGACCAGTTGTTCTTGGGACTATGCAGTACTCTGAATCAATTAAATAATTTGCTTTGAAAATAAAACATTTTAAGTTAGGGTTGAGCAATATGGTTTAGAGTGTAGTCTTGGAGGTCCAACAGAACAAGCACGCAACTGAGCACAGGCTGGGGCTGAAGCTCGCAGACTGGGAGCATTTCAGGTAGCGTTGTGAACATTCTGTAAAGACAGATACTTCTCTTTGAGAAATCCCTGCCAACAGCAATCATTTTACAAACCACAGTGGCAGGAAAAAAAAAAACCCACTTTTCTAAATAGTATTTCTACCATAATTCCCAGGAGCAGCGGAAGGCTGGCCAAGTCCCTGAATTGCAGGTACCGGGTCAGGCTCAGTGCCCCTGGCCACCGGCAGCACCTACGGCCTTGCCCTTCTTGCTGGCTGCCTGTGGAAGGTGGCAACATTGGCGGCAGAAGCGCAGATAAAACTGGTCTCAGATGACTGATCTCTCCCAGACAGCATTAGCGTTTATTTGCCCAGAACTTTTTCCAGTGCAAAAGTTTCATGACTGTGAAGTAAGAGTCTGTAAAGGGGGGATTTGTTTAGGTTTGTGCACTATTACTTTTGCACAACTTTTAATAACCTGGTACTTTATCTGTTCTGAATGTAAGGATGTGCATGAGACAGTTACCGCACTGTTTACACAACTTTCTCCTCCATAACCCTGAAGAAAGCCAAGTGCCATCTAGTTGAACACTCTTAAATACTTCTCCGAACTGGTTGTCATTGACCTTACCTACTGACAAACCGTCCTCCTCCACCCGGCCAGGAAAACTGATCTCCTTAAATGAAGTTTCATTTCTGCAAAACACTTGTAAATGTTTCTGAAACCCACTGTAATTTTCTGCCTCCCTCCTCCAAGATGTTTACAAACTTTGCTTTGAAGTGAGGGTGCGAGGAGAAACTGAGAACTTCCCTGGATGCCACGGGTTTTGTTAAGAGTTACCTCCTGGCTATGACAGGCTTTTAACCTATTGAAAGCCTAAGAGACATGTTAGTGAGTTTAGTGGGGATGTTTTCCTTTTCTTTTTGTATTTCAACTAACTCCTTTAATCTTTTTAACTACATCAGATGATCCTCTCTAAGACTTTTGTGTCTTGTGATTTTTAGCATTTTATTCCGTCTAATGCTAATTGTCCACCCTTGAGGGAAAGAACACAAGTTCTTGGGTTATGTCATCCCATTCCTTCCTTTCTTCTTGACTCTCATCTCTTGATTCTGCTGTGGTAAATCTATCATTGATTTTAAATAGTCATGGAACCTTTCACTATATTTAATTACTGGGTTCACCTCTCACGCTATGTTCCTTACCAAGCCTCTCTGACAAGATGTAATGGATTTCATCTGTTTAGGAGGTCAAATGGGGAAAAAAAGACAAATTCTCTATTTACTTTACGGTAAGCAGAGAGCAAATAGGTTGGCATTACCTTGTAATTCCCGTTTATTTGCAATACACATGACAGTTTTTGTTGGACTTCTTATCTAGTTACTTGTTTTTCATAAGGAAGGAAGGCAGAGTTTAGGTGCCTGATGCTGTACAATTTCTAGGAGTTTAAATAATCAATCTGTAAAGTTTTGTGTGTGTGTGTTTCCGCTTCCTGACTGGTTTATTTCTTGGAGATGCTACTGACTGCATTAAATATACACTGAAGGCTTCTGGTACGGCGTTGGTCTCCGTTAAACAAAGATTGTTTGCTGGGTAGCAAAATCTGTTGCCTACCACCACTCTTCACTCTAATGTGCAAGTGGTCCAGCAGTGGTCCGTGGAAACCCTGGATAATGGCTCCTTAGTATTACAAAAGAGTAAAGACCAGCTTTCAGAAGCCAGTTGGAGTTTTGAGCAGTTTGTCCTGCAGAATCTGCTATATTCGGTCTCTCCAAATGAAATGACAAGCTAGTGAAAACTGTCTTTTGAGAAATCTGTTTTGCTGAGCTGTGTGGGAGACTTTTCCTTTTCAAAGTTGAAACTGTAAAACTGATAATCTCCAACTCCAGAGAGGAAACAATTTAAGATACAGTGGGTTATTACCACCGTAATTTTTGTAATTGTTTCTTTTTGTAGTAATTGCAGTCTCAGTCTTCTTATTGCTTTAAGAGTAAAGTGAATATAAATAAATGCTTCACCTTGGGACTTTTCTTTTGTTAAACACTGCAAAGTAATGTGTCTCATACTGTTCTGATAGTAATATGGCCGTCCAAGCCATAAAGCTAAACAAATCGAGGCAAAAGCTTCATGATCATAACATTTTCACATTAAAGGAAGTAGATGCTATGTGCAAATATAAAACATGGAAATAAACCCATTTCGAATTTTTGTTTTCTCTTTCCAAACCAAAAGGGAAATAAGAGACTTCCCTGTGATTTCAGAGTATTGTTAAGAAGCCCTCATAGCTATTAGGAGCCTGAAATAGTAAACAGCTTAGTAACAACATAATTATATCAATAAACCTAACATCAAAATAACTCCCCAAATTTATGTACAGATGGATCCATTTTACATTACAAAAGAAGTTTTCTGAAGTCCATTTGCCTAAAACAAAGCTTTTAATGGAGCAGCTTAATGATTTGACCTCAGATCTGCGTATTCTTTTTTTTTGAATGTAAATATGAATACCAAGGCAATTAATTCAGTAATTTACCCAGTCAGACTGAGTTGAAGTTCTGTAGGTAGATATTGCTTTAAGCGCAGTTGGCTTGCAGTCTCCTGTGCGCTGACCGGCTCTTGCTCAAGTGTATATCGGCCCTCAAAGTGTCTTAGTGCTAGGGATAGTTCACCCTCAGGAAGTTTGGTTTAGATAAGTATCTGAATTTTTTTTGGGTACCGAAATCTGGAATGCAGCAAAATCTGATGAGCACAGGCTCTTAGATCTGAGTCAGCAACAGGGCTGGACCCACTCCTGTTGTTCAGCACTTCCACTGCCAGGTCCAGCCAGCAGCAGCAAACAAGAGACACGTGAAAAGAAAAACCAAATTGGAGAGAAAAGGAGGGCCTGTACTTCAAAAAAGTATGGATAGACTTCAAAACAGAGTGTGTAGGTTGTACGTGAAGGTGAGGAGCTGTGAAGAAGTTGCCACCTTCTCCCAGTACGGCCTTCCAAAACCTCAGGGGGACTTTGGTTCTCAGAGACTTCTGCTCTTAGCCCTGTGTAAACAGGGCTGTACATCTTTAGGAGCTGGTGTCTGGGCTGTTTTGCTTACTAGATGTAGAAGCAAACTTATGAAATTGAGGGTTTTTTTTCCCTGCTTCTGATCCTTTGCAGTTATAAGTATTTCAAGTGTTACAGGGCACACTGTTATCAATTGAAAATTTAGTCTTGGAGGAAAAGAGTTATCCACTAAAACGGCAGTGTAAGCAAGAAAGGTATGGAAAAGTAACCAGGATAAGAGAGTCGACATTTTTCATACTGATCTCTGGGTATTACTCAATGTTCTAATCTCTTTTTCTCTGCACCCATTGTTTTCTAAACCTTGTTACTCATGAATTAATCCCTTTTCTATACCTTCAAGAAAAAAAGAAAGATGCTTCTCCCTCTAGAAGTCTGTGGTTCTGCCAAGCGGTAGCACATATATATCACTCTGTGTTACTCTTTTGGTGAAAAATAATCTTTTAATTGAAGTATCTCTAGTCTTCTGAGGCTGAATTTCCAATTTAGTGTCCACTTCGTCTGTAGAGAGCAATGGGTGGAGATCAAATAACTTGCCAGGTTTTACCAGGAGAAAGGTGGCTGTGACTGAATAGCAGTGCGTGCTTGGTAAAAGGCTCATGAGTCACAAGTTCTTGAGGTGGCCTCCTGAAACACACCTGAAGCTTAGTTCTGTGTACCATGCATAGAGGGAAATTCTCACTGTGACTTCATTCATGCTTTTGGCATCACAACGTTATTCCTGGTGGTAAAAGAATAACAGAATGAATAAGCAGATAAAACATAGGAGAGAAGAATGAATTTAAGCTTTGGAAAAGCTGAGAACACACCCTGGTTCTCATCATTTGTATACGCTGTGCCTGTTCTAATCCCCATCCAGACTTCAATACTAGAGATTAAATAGTCAAACGTTTTAAAATGTTAATCTTTCAGAAATTCTAAAGTCTGCTTTTCAGAAGTGATCTAGTATGATTTGCATGTATTTGCACTTTGATAAGATGAAGTTTATTTAAAAAAAAAATCTGAAGAAAGGAGAACTTTTAAATCGCTAACATATAGCTGAAAAAACTGTGTGTGTGTACTACATGTCCCTGCATGTAGTAAAAAATAAAAAATAGAAAATGGATAAAATGTCAAGAACCAAGAAGTGTATAGTATTCTTCAATGGCTGCAGGCCACCTTAGCTTATGCTTAATTTTAGAAAGTACTGAGGACATATTTCACTTTCTTTGCCTTTTAGCTTAGAAAATCAACCAGTTCTACTGAGCCACTACTTTTATTTTATTTAGGCAATAGAATATTTTTCTTATAGTTCCTCCTGCTTCTGTTTTTCAGTGATAGAAACTTCTTGCACTTTCCCTTTTCTCTCATTTTATTGCAAAACATGAAAAAAGGTACTATTTTTAATAGTAATGTGCACTGTCTGTTGACATCAGTGAACTTCAGTTAGATTTATGTACATATGAAAGCACAGATCAGCTGGTTTTTTCAGTAGCCAGTGGCTGCAGGGAGCTGACTAGTGCTTTTCCAGGTCCCCATCAAGTTCTGTAAAATAAAGTTAATGAGCCTTCTTGTTGTCACGTTTTCCAACAGTACCAATTTGTTTATATGGTGCATCAGTCGAATATTAGTGACCTCTGGAGAAGAGGGCCAAAGAGGTGGTTTGGGGTTTTCTAGCTGGTCAGATGTGGCCAGCTGGTGTAGCCAACACTTGCAGGAAAGCAATGTGTTTACTTACCATGTGGTTCTTCAGAAAACAAGTTTCCTTAAAAAAGTTCTAGATGCCGTGAGGTTGGTCAGAGGGTGGACATTTGTTTGACCTTTTAGTAACTAGTCCCTACATTAGGAGAAAACACTAACATTTCTTATTTCTTAATTTGCCATGAATGGAGAGAGAAGCTGGGGAACTGGGACTGACAGACAACCTGCAGGTTTTGCAGCTATATGGATCTTGATGTATAGGACTACAGCTGAACAGATTGAATAACCCTAACAGCTCATAGCTGATTAATTACAATTAAAATTGAAAATGATGCAACTGTCTTGCTTAATGTTTCCAGATCTTTATTTTTGTATTGCGGTCAGTCAACATTGAAAAATTTATATTTATTATGTACACATTTTGGGAGAAAGTGATATATGCAAACACTTTACTACCACCAGTCATACTCCTTAGCTATTCAGGGTGAGTTTTTACTTCCTTTGTAGTACCTGGAAAATAATTATTAATCTAACATCCACATGTTAGGGTTTTGTTGTTTTGGGAGTGATGAAATTATGTATTTTAAACTTTTTTTTTTAATACAGTTAGAGACACATGAAATGGAAAAGTGTTTCCTGAAGAGCCCACTATTCTCATCCTCTAGAAACGAAGGGGTTTTCATATTATCTTTTTTTCATATTCCTTAACCTACCTGCCTGTTCCCTTGGCATGGTAGAATTAGGGAACTCTCCTTCAGCTTCATCACGGATTTGGAAACAAATACTGTTTCTTTTTACTCTTCATTGTCTTTGGTACAGTTGTCTGTTAATATATACAGAGATTTTTCTTTTTCCAGGTAGGACATTTTATAGAATTTTAAAAATTTGTCCCCAAAATATCAGACTAACTGGACTAAACATACTGAAAGGAGTATGCTCACTGACTGCAACTCAACCAAGAATCTCTCTTGTATAATTTTAGCTAACAGTTTGAGTAGAATAAAATAATGCCATTTATTGTTAAAGTCTTCTGATAAATGAAATTAAAGAGATAAGTGCACAGTTGAGATCCCACCTCATCTGTTTCATTGTGTTACATGTTTGACGGTGGATATGTGTGAAAAGAGATAAAACTGAGAAGATGCGTGTTCCAGAGCCGTGTCTGATGTAGGCTGCCTGCCTAGGTATCGTTACCATGTCATGATCTCTTGGGAATGTCTTAAAAGTGAGAAACCAAACCACCCCGCAACAGTGCGTCACTGTTTTCCTTGGCACCCTTCTGTGGCATGCCTTCGTGTGAAGAAATGAGAAGTAAAATGAAAGAATCGTAAAAGTCAGTGTCTAAGCTGATTTAAACCCACCAGGGACCTGAAGTGTATCCAAAGCAGAAACTCCTATTTAAGGGCAAGAAGGGGTACGTGGAGTGACTCTGGAGTGGCGTGAGCCTACGTAAGGACCCTGGGCTGGGGCACCGTCGTCCCTTCCTAGGTTTATTTAAACTCTGTATTTGTGGGGAAGGCAAGTAAAAAATAAAAACACCAGGAACGATATACAGTTTGTTAAATAAACGCCGTTTCTGCAGGACCGACTACTCGGTGGCTGCCGTTGCTGCCTGTAACTGGAACAGCGAGGAGCTCGGGGGGGTGACTCAGGGCAGGCCCCGGCGCTGGGCTCAGGCCTGGACTTTCCGGGCCGTGGCGGCCGGGTGGGCCGCGGCGGGGAGGAGGAGGAGGAGGAGGAGGAGGAATGCTGCCGCCCTGACGTCAGGAGCTGCTCCTGGGAATGTTTTGCATTCCTCTTCCTGGCAGTGGTCAGGTGGCTTCCAGCAAGAAGGAAGGAACAGCCGCTTCCAAAAAGAAAAAAAAAACTTAAATTAAAAAAAAAAAAAAAAAGGGGAGAGAACGCGCGAGGAGGAAAAGAACACTTTATAATAAAAGTATTGTGGGGGAGGCACTTTTATTAAAAGCCAGATTGGGAATTGGAACCAGATGTTCTGCATTCGAAAGCTGCACGAATGTTAAATGCGTCTATTAATGACTGTGATGGCTGAGGTATTTGGCTATCTGCCTCACTTTAATCTCATTGCTCTGTATTTAAAAACAGTTGAGAAAAACAGATTTATTTTTCCTTGTACCCGACTTTAGGCAGCTTCCTTTATACAAATGTTAATTTAAAAAAAAAAAAAAGAAGACAAGATTTTTCTGGGAGAATAGCCATATATATGAAAGCAAAAAACAAGCAGGGAAGCAGTCAACATTTGTCTTGTTCTTCTGTTAGCTTTAACATACATTTTGTGCTGAAAATTAATGTTTTCAAATTCGATTTGCTTCTTGATTTGTGGTTGTTGGATAATGCGTATGATGTAAGCTGGAGAGGTCAGAACATGCAATTACTCTTGTTCACAAAGTACTTCCCATTCCCTTAACTCTCTCTCCTTAATGTCCCTGTCAAAGTGTGTGTTTAAAGCAAAACAAGAGTAGATGCTCAGTCCGAGGTGGGTAATGTAGGAACTGCGTTCACCACAGGCAGTACTCGTGAAACAACTGCTTTATACCTAAAGAGAGACCCATGTGTACGTTATGCTGGAGTTGCAAAAGCAAAGTCTCCACCTTGGGGGTTATTTGGGAGTATTGATCACCTCGAGCTGCCATGGACATTTCTGGTTTGTCTCTCAGCAGGGCCAGATACCTGACAAAACTGTAGCCTGTACGGGTGCCAGCAGATTTGGGGTATCTCCTAGGCAGGCGTGCATCCTGCTCCCATCGCGAGACTCCATTGTGTGTGGGTTGTAAGATTTTCCACATAAAGCAAGGACTGCTGGAGGGGAGGGAGGGAGCAGCGGCCATGTCTGCCTTCAACTTGCAGGCATAGTAATGCCCTAAAACCATGGCTTCTTTGCCATCTTGAGAGGGGAAAGCAATCACTTTCTCTGTATCGCGCTGGAGAACACCCTTTTCACCTGGCGGGGCATGGCTCTGGTTTTTAAGAATTCAGACTTCCTCGGGCAGGGGACAGATCCTGCCCGGGGCTGATGGAGCGGAGCTGCTTCGGGATTCAGGCTGGGAGAGCGCGTATGATTTAAATTGTACCACAGAGACTTGCCAGCTATCAGCGCTGCATGAACTGGTGTTTGTCTGCCAACCGAGGAGTTAGCCGAGGCTTATTCCCTGGACAGCGTATTGGGGGGGACGGACAGGGGGTACAGGAAGCTGGCGGGAGGGGGAGCGTTCGGTAGTTTTGGTGAAGTTTTTTTTTTTGAGCTGCGTCCCCAGCTCAGGTGATGCTCGTGACTGCCCGCCTATTTCCTGGTACTGGTTGAAGTGGACGGGCGGCTTCCTGCTACAGGGTGGATGCTCTGCTAAGGAATTTCCAGAAATGCTGAGAAGTGCTGACTCACAGCTTACGGCCCCGGCTGGGCTGAGGGGAGGTTTTCAAGTCCTTGGCTGAAGCCAGCAAAAAATGTTGCTGTAATGTACTGTTTTATTTTTAGCAAGGGGGGAGGCTATGTTGCTTAGGATGAAATGCTTGCAAGTGGTTTCAAAATGACAGACACTTTTAATATTTTTTTTCTTTTCTATTTTTAGAACTTGGAAAACAGGTTGTTTTGCTAAAATACAGACACTCCTCTGTTTCCCCAGTAAATGGGTCGTTGTAAAGGAGCCTTAAGGAGTTCATGCAGAAAGACTTTTACCACCACTGCAGTTGAAAATGTCCTTCAGGGTAGGAGATACTGAAGTATTTGAGAATGAAACTCAGTTGGCACCTACTTGCATGTATTTCTCACTTTTCGTGAGGTGGGACTGCAGCTCCAATTGTGGAGCTGAAACGTAGCCAGGTATTTGATTGCTGCTATTACTAGATCATTGTAAAAGCTCGGTGCTTGGGTTTTGTCCTCCCTTGTTTTTAGCAGTCACTTCACAAGTAATTGGCTCTGCGTTTTCTTTCTTTCTTTCTAAAGAGAAAATGTCCTCTACAGTTTTCTGTTAATGTTAGTCAGAAACTAGAGTCAGGGAGGAGTCGTTTTGAGCTGTACCACCTCTCAGAATATAATTTGAGTGGTTACATTGTAGGGGCAAAGTTCAATTTTTTTTTTTTATTTTACATTCGGTACATTTTTTTTTTTAACATATTCTTCTGTGTGCATATTGGTTTTCTGTTGAACAAGCACTGAGTACTTTGGGATGGTCTCCAATGTATGCACTGTCCCACAGAATATCATAAATGGAATATAAATTTGTAAAATATATTTTACCCTTGCTTCTAATTTCTAAAATTTTATATCAGCTATTCTTCATTCTCAGCTCTGTACCTCTGTGTATAGAATAGTTTGGAACCTTTCTTTACATCATACTAGTGAACTGTGTAACAATGAATGACCTACTGACTACTTCTAACCACGATGCCAGTAATTTTTGAACCTGTAGCATAAACCAGCGCATTTTGCACCACCCCCCACTCCTCCCTGCAAAACGAAACTCGCACCTCTTATAGCAACCCTAGAATGTCTGGCTTGAGAATAACTGGTGTGCAGCTCCCCTGAGGAAGGACATTTCCCTCTTGTAGATGGATCACGTTTAACTGCTCTCCTCAGTTTTCGCCCTGGGACTGAGTGATGGTATGTGTCCAGCAGCGTCCTCATCTAACAACAGCAAAGAAAAAGAAAGGTACTTCTGTGCAGGAAATACAGGAATATAGGACAAGACTGTTTCCATGATGTGCACTGAGCTCATTTGTTAGCTCACCACTGTGAAAAAGTCCCAGTCTTAGTCATTTCAAGGGAAATACAGTTCTTGCACATGAACTGCTGCTGATTTTTGTGGATAGAAATAATTGTATATCACAAAATTTCCAAATCAAATCCACTTTTACTAATGACTCTAACTTTGCCAGCTACCCATCTCTGAGAGAAAGCTGTTCTCCTACCCATATCTGCCAGTTCCCTCCCAAGATTTTATAGCAGCTGCATAATCTCTTTTAAGAGTTGCATAAGCATCTTTTCTGTGGTTATGTCCTGGCACCCACCACTATACTGGGAAAAATAATATAGGCCTTACATTATTTCTAGCCACCTGTCAGTAAATTCAGGCCAAGAGCTTTGCTTGTGCCCCCTTTATATAGATGTGTCATCCGACCTGGGTGGACATGCCTCAACTGGATAGCCTGACTCCAGATAACCCCTTCTGCGGTCTGCTGCTGCTTGACTCTTTTCTGGTTTGGATGAGCACAGAACGTACCTTTTTTGCGAAGATTCTGTCCTCAAACTTAAAAAAAAAATAAATGCATGGATGTTGTCCAGCTTTCCAGGAAACATGTTGGTACGACATGTATCAGTGTAGTAAGAACATCTACTCATTTTACGGTTAGCTTTTTGTAACTGAATCTACCCTAGTAGAATCCAGGAGTCCTTTCTAGTAATATCATACTTCACAGTCTGGTTCCTGTCTTTAATACAGACATGTCCCGCAAAGAGCTTTCTGCTTGTGGCAATGTAAGCTTGTGCCTTCTCAGGTATCTTGGTCTCCTCGTGCTACCTGTTCTTGCATAGCTTTCTGATCTCTCCAGTATTTCATATGTTTTGCTACTAGTTGCACTACAATGCTGGTAGTTGCGTGAAATCTCAGCCATTCATGTCTATGCTTCGGTTGTCGTACTACTTTCTGTTATTGTCTCATTGTCTTAAATCATTTTTACTTTTGATCTTGAGGAATTTCCTACACCCTTCTTGTACCTTCACTTAGGGTCATCATGACAACTTCTTTCTTTGTGATTGTAGCGGGTACCCAAAAAGGGCAAGAAAGCCAGATTAATGTTAAACCTTGAGTAGTCAACTCCTTTATCATTATCATCACTTATGTGATAGCATTATCATTAATTGTCTCTTACTGTGTTTGTCCATAGTAGTCTTTGTTGGTGTTCAGAACGACTCAGTTCAAGAACTGCACTGCATATTACTTTGTTGTTTGCTGGCCAAGGTGAACCATACACTGATTTCTATGTAAAGATAAGCTTACAATTGTGAAAAATAAGACATTTTTAAAACTGGAAGTCAGAATTTGAGTATCCTAAGTAGTGCAGGATCTAATTGTTTTAGTAAAGATTAGAAGGAGCCCTTTGTGAGAAATTGTAAAGAATATGCACAGTAGACGCATGTATGTGCGTGTCTGAGTATATGAATGATGAATTTCAAGAATGTAGACTGATACTTATAAGCAGTTTGAAGCAAAGAATAGAAATAGTCACATTTTGTTTGAACCAATAAATAATCTGGAAAGACTGAGGACAGAAAGATGGAACAGGTGGTTAAGGAAAGAATAGCTTGCCATTATTTCACGAGGGTCTCCAGCTCTCTCATCCTCATCTCAACTCCTAGTAAGCCTCTTCAGTCATCTTTTCCGTACTCCTGGTTTTAAGTCTCCTCTTTGAGTTTTAACCTTTTTCCTTTATTTTCTTTTGATTACCGTCATGATTCCACAGTGTAATCAAAATTAGAAACTGAGTCATCATAGAATAGTTTGGGTTGGAAGGGACCTTAAAGATCATCTAGTTCCAACTCCCTGCCATGGGCAGGGACATCTTCCACTAGACCAGCTCTCTCAAAGCCCCATCCAGCCTGGCCTTGAACACTTCCAGGGATGGGACATCCACAACTTTTCTGGACAATCTATTCCAGTGCCTCATCACCCTCACAGTAAAGAATTTCTTCCTTATATCTCATCTAAATCTACCCTCTTTCAGTTTAAAGCCATTACCCTTTGTCCTATCACTACATGCCCTTCAAAAACTATCATTTAAAACTTAAACTAAATCAAAGTTTACCTCTTCCAAGGTAGGAATGAGTCGATTCCCATAGGTCTGTTGTAGTCCCAGTAATAAATATGTCAAAAAATGAATACATATGCACCTGGCGAGAAGACTTGTGTCAACATTGCTGGTTGTAGACTGGTGACGTCTTCATTATTAACACATATTCACATTGAGAGCCTTGTGGAATATGGAAATTCAGCGCATACCAAAATCTGATCATCCATGTGCCTAGCACTGCTGCGTACAGTGAACATCATTGTTTGGTGGTTTCCTTCCAGTGCCATGGATTCCAAAGTCCATTTCAAAATGTCTTTGGTGCTGTAAAACTGGGAAAATTTGTCTGTCTTTCTGTGTTCCTGGCCTTCCACAGTAATACATTCTTCTGAAATAATGAAGTTATCAAAGGATGCAGGGATCGTGTGTATAGAAGACAAATTTGCCAAGGAACAGGGACATGTTTTTGCTACAGACATGTCTGTACTAGCAAGTAATGTGATGTGTGGTAGGAGCAACTCTGTGGAGTAAAAGTTGGTGTGGGAGATTTGGTTCTGCTGTATGCATTTTGGGGTTTTACTCAAGATGAGCTGTAGACTGGTCATGGTGGACCAAATGCCTTTTAGCCTTTGGAGCACATCTTCAGGTTTAGTTTCATCAAAAATGAATCCATTTTGTGAGCTCAGAAGGCTGCTCCACAATCCAAACCAAAGCACAGGGAAGATTGAGATATTTACTTCAAAAGCACGTCACTGATCTGAACAGCAGGACTGGTGTGGACACACCCATGGATGACCAGACATCAGACCAATCCATCTTTCTCAGTTTGGCTTGCTCTGAGAATGAATTCCTATTGTCATACATATACACAGATGCACAGCTGTAAACAGATAAAACCCAGACAATAAGCTGCTTTTTTTTTTTAACACTAAGAAGGGGAAAAAACAGTAGATGTTAAACTTTTAAATACCTGGGTGTTGCTCAGTCTGGTGATGGTGACTGTGTAGCCGTCCTACTACATCCTTTCTCTTCTGGAGGCTTTAAAACTGTGCTAAAATTGTTCCCTTATAGCTGGTATATATTAACTTGAAAAGAGGTAAGTTTTCATTCCCATGGCTACCCTGGAAATCGTTGACAACTTGTGCCATACCATATACTTTGACGGTACAGCAAACAGATACTTGGAATGATAAGTGGGGAAACCAGTCTTAAACACAGTAACTTTTTGTAGAGGAACAAGTTCAGAGCTTACCACGACATGGACACCTAGAAGAAACTTGTATATGTTAGGTAAGGAAAGCAAGATGGTGGTCCTTTACCCTGGTAATGTAAATAAAGAATTTCTGGTTCTTTCAGGCTTAATTTTGGTGAAGTGATAGAAAAGAGGTATCACCTCGACAGAGTAAAGTCCACACACCACAGCAATTGCAGAGTCTTGATCTTCCCAATATGCAGCTCAAGCGCCGAGGTTTCCTTCCAGCAGAAGTAAGCAGGCTTCATCTGGACTCTTACCTTGTTCCTTTACAGGGCCAGGTTAGAGCCGGGAAGTATAAGCAGGCCAGAGCAATGGGTCAGTCAGACCCGGTCAGGTTTGGGTATCTTTTAGCACACTGTTACAGCTTGCTCTTTTGAATAGAAGCTGCAAATGGCCAACTTGCAAGAAGCAGGATTTTACAAACATTTTTTGTATACAAGTGAAAAACTGATCTGTTAAATATATGTCAATATATAATTGCCTGGAGACAGGGTTGCAGTAAGCATAGGTAATAAAAACTGGGCTGAGAAAACAATTGGTGTACCATACAGAACGGATTATTGCTTTACAAATTTTTTCTTTTCCTGTTTTCCTCTTTCCATAAAGAATACACGTTGCATTGAGGACAGAGAAACAAAGTCTTGGCAACTTCTAGTATGCAAGAGACTTTGTTCTGATCAGTGAGGAGGGGTGCAGTTCCCAAGAAAGATGTCAAATACTGTAATTAATGTTCTTCCTTCGTGTGATGAGTACCGTCTGTATTTAGAAACATCTAAGCTTGCGCTTGAATACAAGTCACGTAGCATTTTTATTGGTATCGTGAAAAACTTGAATGTTTTTATTCATGATACTCGAGGCTTCGCTCCCAGACATAGTTTAGAAATGCGTGACATTCCTTTTACGTTTCGAAGTGAAAAGTGAGCCAGGGTGAGCAGGAAGGACATTCCGTAGCTCAGTGAATCTTTTAGCAATTTTTCATTGTGTCATATTTGTTTTTATAGAAGCAACTTCAAACTACGGCAATATGAGCAGCAAATTAGTTTTTGCCTCATATAAAAGCAAACGTGATCAGAATCTACTAATCTGTAAGGGGATATTCATGGAATCAGTCATTACCAGGATATACAACTTTCCTCTTTTGACGGCCTTCCCTCAGACTGGTCAAAATATAGTACATTCAAAACAAACAATGTTTCTAGTTTTCCTTCCTTTTTAGCTTCCCCTGTTTCCTTAACAATGAAATGCTAGTAACCTCATTTGAAATTATCTCTGTTTGTATCCATGTCTCCAATGGCTGGGATGTGGCTCCAGTAATTCTGCTATGTAGCAAGTTACTTCCTATCTTAGTCATGTAATGTGTCTATTTGTATTTTTATTTCCCTTTGTTTCAGAATATAAACATCAGCAAATATTAACTTGATTAATCCTCTCCCTGTCTTCCATCTCCTCTTTCCCTCTCCCTGTTTTGAGGAAGAGTAATAAAATGCAAGTTTTTTTTTTTTTTCCAACCAAGGACTACTAGTTTCTGTGAGGAAGAATGTCCCTTTGTCTTAAACGTACTTATTTTGGTTTGGTTAGGTTTGGTTTGGTTTAACCTGCATGGAAATATTTGCAGTCTGAATTGATACAGCTTTTCTGTAACCTCTCTGAGCTGGTAACAAAAAAGTTAATGGCCTGGAACAAAGATTTTGGGTGAAAACCTGGAATTCCTTAACAATGTAATATTGCAATGGATGATTCCATGGCCTAGCAAATATATGTAAAATTTTTTAAGGTACTGTAAACCCTATTTTGGGGTCAAGAAAGGAGATGCCAGCTGGCCCGGATACCTAACTGTGACAGCGCGGGGTCAGAGTTTTCTCTTTAGGCAAATCTAAATTTAAGACAGTGCATGTAACCTCAACTCTGCCAGAGGCCTCCTGGGTTCACAGTTTGTCCAGGGACAGAGGAGGATCATGTGCCGTGACCTTGTACGTTGCCACCGTGACATGGTAGTCCGTGTCATACAGCTGGACCTATGCCACTCACGTGGTCAAAGTCTCATCCCCTTCTCTGCTGGCTCTTGACCTTACACACACTTGAATGTCTTGTAATATAAGAAAGGAGCATAATAAAGATGACTAGATGAGGAAAAACAGCCTTTGTATTCAAAATACTCTTTACATTTCTGATTTCATTTGGCTTATGCCGCAGGCTTCCCATAAAACCTCCAGCAAGTTATCTGTTGTGAGCCTTGATTTGACATATACAAAATGAAAATAATAGTGCTTCTCAGTTTCACTGGATTATTAGTAAATAAAATTAATGTTAGTGAAACACTGGCCTACTGGGTTTGAGGGAAGGCCAGAAAGGGGGGAAAAATCCCCTTTTGTTAGGGAGTTTGGATGAGCTATGTCAGAGGCTGCTGTAGTTCCCAAGAGCTGCAACACATACAGACATTTAAAGATGCTTCTGGCTACTTCTTTATGAGCTCTGAATCTCCTGCTGCTTCTAGAGACGTGTGCACACTCATCCTTGGGATGTATTTTTTAATATGGAATATGAGAATATAGAACACATCTAAATTTATTTACTGCCAACTGGCCAGAGAAATTCACTTTTGATTTGAGAGGAAAGAGGAGAACTTCAGATCAGACCAAGTAATTTGTCTGTGTTGTAAGCAGCTAAAGAGAGATTAATTAAGGAAAGGGTAGGTGGAATATAAAGAAAATTGAAATTTAATATGTCTAGTCTGTGTCAAATTGGATACATTTTAAAGCAGAAAATTAATACTCTGTGAACTTTGAGACATTTTCATGTATAAATATGTTTTACTGACTAATGCTGCATTCATTTTCTTTCTCTATTATTTTCTGAGTATGTACCATTAACCATATTTTTACCAAAATGTTCAATGTAAAAGCCAAATATTTAAGACCACATGTAGTATTCAGAATATTACTGCATGAAGTCATCATAACAAACCAAAACAAATACCTCTTAAGCAATTTTTGAAGCTTCGCTAACAGGAAAGCCTTTTCTGTGGGAGAATAGCTTTAATAGCCAATGTGAAAAGTGAATGAGGGGATAGCCCACCCTTGGTTTTGAGCTGGGTTTCCTGGTAAAAGTGATGGTGGAAAGCGTTCTTCCCGGAGGAGGATGTATGCTGTTCTGCTGTGTTTGCCTGAAAAAGCTGAATCCAGTCATTGTATCTGTGTTTTGGCTTCTTTCCCACTGTGAAAGTACAGAGCAAACTCCTGCCTGCTACTCCCTGTGAGCTCGATATCCTCATTAAAGATCAGGGAAAAGGAAGGGGAAAACCCAAGGAGGTGAGTGAGTTCATTTACATGCTGTGCCACGGCCAGCACATGGTTCAACACGTGATGCAATAGTGAACCTTTTTAGTGAACTTGCTCAAGCCAGTGAGAGGCATTTTAAGCTGCAGAGATCCAAGACTGAAATTTCTTATTCAGAAGCGAGAGTGAAAGTGCTTTATAACTTAATTACGTAACATAAAGAACTTGGTTTGTATTTAGTAAGACAGAGAGCTGGGACAATATTTGGTTTTTATTGCTGTGTTCCTGTTCTTGTTTTTACTAATAATGCTTGAAGTATTTGGTACTTGCTGTCATTCTTGTCTTAAATATCTGTGTTCCTGGGAGTCTTGCAGTGTAGCTGGTGAGTTAGCTAGGAGGAGAGGACAATGAAAAGCACCTAAAATCAGCTACACTGATGTTCATCTTGTGCTGTGACATCTGCCTGGGCACATTTTGTCTTCTAAACTGGATTCTTTTATGGTGCTGTTTTACTCCATTCCTGAGCAAAGAGACCTGGCTGCTACCCCAAGGTGGAGAGTGTGCTCTTGCCGTTTTGCTTGTGCTGTCTCCAGCACACATCACACCCTTCTGGGAGCAGTTTCCATTCACCAGCTCTGCACCAATGTTTTCCTGGGTTGGCAAACTGAAACAGTTCTCAGGCAAGTGGGGGGCAGGTCTGGGCCCTCCCTCCCCGTTTTAGGGTTAACCAGCCCTTAGATATGCTGCGCTGAATCACCTAGCCTTATGCTTTTGTCTACACTAAGGAGTTTTTTTCTGGATGCAGAAATAGTTTCAAGAAAACGTTTGTATCTTCTTTTGTGAATTTACTTACATCCTTTTGACTGAAAGGTGACTGTAACCTGTTACAACTGAGCGACACCCAGGTGGAGGACTAACCTCTTAAATAGCTTAACATCAACTAAGCCAAAAAAGAAGGCCTTGTTATAAAATATGTTGCTTAGCAGTATAGCAGACTTATGCTTATGAAGACTGTAGCTTGTAGTACACTCTATTTAGGAATAAGTTGCATTAGACTGATAAGCATACTTATACTGAAGTAACTATGTCTGTGTGGTGAAATACGTCATCGGTAACTGAACTGGTAAAGGCAAAGAGGTGCAAGTTCATGTTGACAGATAAGAGGTTGAAAGGCATGCGTGAACACAGGCCCCTATGCAAGTATATTGAGCCTCGATGTAGATATAGCACTTCTTCATGCACTCGGATCTTAGAAGGTCCATAGTGGTTTTTAGGGACTTCTAGAGAAAGAGGTTAGTTTTGTTTGGGATGAGGGAAGGTGGAGCTGAGAGGAGAAAACCAGCAATATGACACACAATGTGAGCAAGTTTCTGTATGCAAGTATGGTGAAGTCAGGTAGTTCCTAACTTTTCTATTCTTATCATTTTTTATGTTCAAGGATTCCTTGAAGGGACATACATCACTAAAATGATTGTTTCTGGGTAAGAAATCTCCCTAGTTTCCCCCAAAAAAATTAAATTCCAGGTCTGTCACGGCTGCACATTACTATTGTATTGTCTGGTTTACCCTACTCTCAGGTTGTTTTGCATGTTTTTGGTGGTTCTCTGTATATATGGTTAATTTTCAATATTGGTTATTTTCTAATTTGGAGCATATATAAGAGGGGGAGAAAGGTGAATATTCAAAGTAAATTAAGTCTATTCTCTTCTTCATGTGTTTTTAATTACTTTGAATGCTAATTGATTTTATGTGTGCCTTAAGAAACTGCATCTCCTGAGGCTTTTCAAAGAGCTGTGGGACTTCTCTCTGCTTGGAATCAAATGAAAATATGAGACGTGTTTATTATGATCTCAGTTGTTCCTTAAAGGTCAGAGCACCAGTTTAATTTATGACTCAGCACTCTAGTTACTAGAGTCTAGGTAAAATGGAGACTGTAAATAATTTTCACCACTGTTTCTTAATTTAGAAGCAATGTGTTTCTTTTGCATAAAAAAAAAATCCTTGTTTTCTGCCAAAGTGTTAAAATTTCAGTGAAGAAATTATAAATTTCTGCACTTTGTAACTACTAAGTAAAGAAAAAAGGAATTCAATCATTACTTGTTTTTCTTTGTGGCCATGTACTTTTAAATAAGTGATTTAGGAGTTTGTATTCCAACAGATGGGTTTTGTTTCTGGTTGTTGGAAAGCTGAATTTTTATCTTGTTTTTGAGAAACTGTATCAGAGTCTAGGTAGAAATAAAAGCATATCACGAAGATCAAGACTTAGAGAAAAGGATTAATCACAAAATAGTAAAATACAGCTAAAAAAAGAGTCTGTGTAGGCTGATCACAGAATCTTGGATTTTTTGTTTGTTTTACGGTTACCATTAAAGCAAAACATCATTGAATTTCTGGGAATCTTGCGTGATTAAGGATTATAACATTGAGACTATGTTTATATTAATTTTTCATTGAAATTTTTAAAAGCAAATACTTATCTATTATATGATTAAAATTCCTATTGCCTGCTACCAACCAAGCACATGCCTAGCGATTTTTACTCTTGCTGGATTCTTCACCATTACCGTGAAAGGAGCTTCCTTCCTTAATATCTTTGTTTTGAACACAGAAGTTCAAAGCTGGTGGCTGGATGACAGTGAAATGAAGAAATAGCTTTAAACCATTGTAGTTGACCCAATTCCAAGTAAAGATAAACCTTTCTGATTTACCAAGTGTTGCATTTTAGCTTGATCTGCTCTCTCAGGAGTTTTTTTTTTTTCTGAAAAAATAAAATGTGAAGTATATGCTCAGCTTGGTTTTAAGTAGAAAAGCTCAGAAATGGCAGTTGTCAAAGATGTCTTTGGCTGTACGTGGTTTTGGCCTGGGCAAATAAGCTTTCTAAGAGGAAAAAAAAGAAACTGAAATCCTTAGGAGCTTTAGCAAGCCTTAATATAGGGCTAATATGTGCCAACCGCAGCAGTGTCAAGGGTGCTTGCTCAGAGAGAGGTGGGGGTTTGCCCAGTCCTGAAGCTTCTGGCTGAGGGTTTTGGGAAGTTGGGCTCTTCGTTTCCAGAACAGAAATCCCTCTTGTGACGTGGCACTTCCCTACTCTCCCTTGAAAACTTGGACTCTATAACAGAGGCATGCTATGTTGCTTGTGAGGTATGCAATGCCATGGTTTATTCCTTCACCTCAAAGACAGCTTGAGAAAAATCTGCCCTTGTATCTTTTCTCCAAGGCTTTACATTCGGTAAGTCCTTCTGCTGGGAAGCTGATGGAAAGGTTTGTGTCATGAATTGTCAATAGCCCAAGATGAAACATTTGCAATATGAAGCTACTTGAACAATTTCACAGTTCTGTCTTTTTTCCTCATACTAGTGAGGGAGGGATTTTAATTTTTTTTCCTGACCCGAACATTTTGGAATTTTTTCAGAAGTTATTGAACACTTCACTCCAAAAGGACACCAGACACTACTAGAGGTGTAAGATCAGTTCCAATGATAACTGTGTGCTCTCAGACCTTTAAAAAATAATTAAAAAAAAAGTTAAGGCATTTTTTAAATCCAAATATTTTGCAGGTGTCTCACTGCCTGATACTGAAGCTTGAGTCATCGTGTTGTCATGAATTATGATGTTAAACTTTTGAGTGAAAGCTTAGAAGGAGAAATGACCGTACCTGTATGTGGGGTAGTTATCTTAGTGGAAATATATATGATCAGTATACATGGACTTAATGACAACAATCTAAGTTACACTACTGCAACTTTGACTATAAAGCAGCAGTATTTGCCTTGCACCCATTACTCCCCTGTTTCCACTGGAGTTGGCTGATTGATAGCCTTTTGCCTGGCCCCAATCACTGGTTTGAGGAGCAGTCTGAAGATTGCTTGCTTTGTTTTCCTTGCAACTTCTCCCTTGGGCTGCCATATCTCTTTGTGCTTTATTTATTGCCAACTTGTTTGATTAGATTAAGGAAGGATTAAGTGATCCAGTACCCTTAACAAAAGGCAACCCATCGTTTATAAATATGTAAACATAATGTAATTACTTCTTAATTCCTTGTGTTAAATAAAAAAGGGGATTCATCAGCAGATAACTCTGACAGGTTTTTTTTTAAAATCAAATCAAGGCAGTTTGCTGATTCAAAGATGTGTGTACCAAAGATGACTATCCCCAACAAAGCTCAGGTTTTAGTTGATATGAAGAACTTCAGCTACTTTGATCTTCTTGCAATCCAGATAATACAGCTTTCGGTCCACACTAACTTCTAACCATTTCTGACCTCGCATAATGAAAGGGGGTTTTTGTCTCCACTTGGACAATTTAGGATTTACCATTAATTGGTAGTTCAACTCTCTTTACTTTAGCAATGGTAAAGGATATAGTAAGGAGACAATTTAGCTTTTATTAAAAAAAAAATATGTTTAAAAGCCCTAGCACCCATTTTGTTTCCATCTCTACCATCAGCAGAGCTGTACTAGTGGTAGTTCTGGGTAAAGGACTGTCATAAAAGCTTAGGAAAAAAAAAAAGGTAACTTCCTGCCTGTAGACTCAATTGACCTCCTTGCGTTTGGGGTTTTTTGGTTTCTCAAATTGAAGTAAAACCTCTTTAAAACAAAAGAGTAAATAGGATTCTGTTAGACATTGAGGTAACATACTGTGTGCATCTGTGTGCACTGTTCTGTAGGTGATTTAAAGGAGCTTCTCAGTGAAGAGCAGAACTGTTTCTGTGCAAGTACTGTCAGTTTCAATTTTATATATATATATATATTTTTCTTTTACTACTTGAAACTTAGCATCTCAATTTCTAGATTTCTTGTAAGCAGTTTTTCCTGCCTCTCATGGAGGAATATTCGAGAAGCATTTCTCTGGACAGCACCATCCACTGACACTTTCATAATGCATTAGAAGTAGAACGTTTCACGTACTTCATTCTTTTGTGGTTTGGTGTGTGTTATTTTTCTTCTTTCTTTTTCTGGCTTTGTTGTCTATACTCCATACAATGATTGGGACTGTTTATTTTTATTATACCTCACAGGTCTGTAAGTGGCTAATTCTGAGCTGCCTACCTGCAAGAAGCTGTCTGGGATGATTAGAGCGAACAGCAGGGCTTTGCTTAGATGTCTCTGCCAGGCTGGTGTCAAAACACTGGAATCAGAAATGACACCAGTTCCGTGGCAAAGGTTTCTGTTGTCAGTTTTGGGGGGTGGGGAGGGTTGTTTGTTGATTTTGGTTTTTGTTTTTTTTTTAAAACCAAAGACCCTGAACGTGACCTGCTAAGAGGCTGTCGAGCTCTTGCCATGATCACTCACATTTTACCACTGAATAAATGCCTACAGCTTCTCTGTTGGCCACAAGGCACTTGAAAGGAGTTGCTGAAAGATTCAGAGCACTGCCTTGGGTGTGATGACCAGCTCCCTTATAACGAGCTCTATTTTAAAGAAGAAAGTATAAATCCTTGCTGTAAGAAGACTGAAATTAACTCTGGATACATTGTCAGTGACTTACACTGACATGAAGAGTTTGAGAAAGGTATTTAGGTTGCAGTTTTAGTTTGTGCTACCTTAAGTTTTTTTGCTTTTGCCAGCTTGGGATTGGGACTGTTTGGTGCTTCAATTTTGACAGGAGCTAGGTTACATTAGAAGAACAATGATGGAAGCAGCTGTCACATGCAGGGCAGTTCCTGGCTGTCTCCTGCAACTGCAAAGGGACAAGTTGTAATTAGTGTAAGCACTGAAGAGCATACTTCCTTTGGAAGTTGGCTTTTGAATGTATTCATTGATTTGAGGGGTTTTAAGGCACTAAGAGTATGAGGTAGAGCATGATACGTTAGGGGATTTCACTGGCAGCCAGGCGCTCTGACACCGGAGGCCAAGGCCCGTGGTACACCCTTGCCTCAGCTGTTCCAGCCCCCTCCAACTGTTCCTGCTTGTTTCTGCTCCTGCCCCACGGCACACCTTGCTTCTGCCAGTCACTGCAGTGACCTGGATCTGACCAAGGCGACTGCTCCAGCTAGAAGATTATCTTTTTTCTTCTTTCTTTTTTTTTGAAGGCAGAGGTTTTTGTTTACTTTCCTTTTTAAGTTGGATGAGTTCTTGATCTGGTTTGCAGCACAACCCACAGGCATGTCAGCCTAAATGAGAGGTGGGAGGCGGACCACAGGATGAAGAAGGTATTGTGAAGCCAAAGCTTCCTTTTCTGTGATGCTTTAGACAAACTACCATCCTCTCTACCTTCATTTTTTCATTTAGTGAGATAAAGGGAGAAATACTTGAATTAAAGGAGGAGTTATAAGACACATGTTTGTTAAAACTGTTGTGGTGAGCTTTTTAATTTTTGTGCAATACTCTAAAATCTTCAAGGAAAAGGTACTATTAAAGAACTGAGTATTGCTTTCAGCTGGCTTACCGCCTGCATCTTTAGATGTTGATGCAGTAACAGTTTTAATTTTATAAAATGCCTTTTTTAGTAGAGGCACTCTTAGACACAGAGCTACCCATGCTAGGTTTCCAGTCATCATGCCAGCAGCTCATTTTTTTTCTGAGGACTGAAGCTACGTGCTTAGAAAAATGTTCAATTGGCTCAGCAAATCTATCTGTTTAGCAGAGGTTCAGAGAAGTCACTGATGTTCTCCTTTCTGTTTTGAATCCACGCTAGGCACGATTGCCCTCTTAAAATCTGCAGGACTATCTTAAAAACAACCTCTTGTTCCCTGATTTTCTGTGGTGTATCAGCTACAGTGGAGCAGTAACACTGGTGAGAAAAAAAAAAAAAAAAAAAAAGTAACTGCATGAGATACAAGTATTTGGAGTTAATTGTCCATTACCTCCTTAAAACATTGTTGCAAAGTGAGTGGCTGCAGCACAAGATTATTGCACTTTGGAAATGCAGCTCCTGAGCTGCACTGCAGCATTTGTTGTTACAATGAGTTAAGTGAAAGTGTTGGAACTAATAAGTGTTTTCAGTCCTAAATGTGAAAGTCTTTATTTCAGTTTAGCTTTACCTTATGCACTTTCTCTGTCTGATAGAGGCCGATACACCCACATACATCTACAAACAATCAACAAAGCGATGAACTGACGAAGGCTGAGAAGTGAGGGATTGATATCGCCAAGACACACCGATACTAACAGGCTCATGGAACCAAAAACTGTGTAATTAGTGAAATGCGCAACTTTATACTTAACGTTTGGCAACTCATATATCTAGTATGCGTTTCAGTAGACTCGTGTTGAAAATAGACATTTTAGATTTGTGTGGTTGGTTTCAGTGGGGAGGAAAGAGTTGGCAGTGTCTGGGTGATTAAGACTCTTGCTATGTGAATCATACATAGCAGAGGTAATAGTTTGATAAAGGTGGAGTTAAACTTCTCTGGGCCCTTAAATACTAGAATATGATTTATGTTGTACTCACGGTAACTTTCCCTTTGATGTATCCAGCTGAAGACTTAGACTTAACCCCATCTTTGTGACTTATCTCCTCGCTAAGTTGAGTGGGCTCAAGAGCGAACAGTGCCAAGAGTGCAGGCAGGCCATGGGAAAGGGATTGTGTTTTGGTTTGTACCTGCATATCTTTCTAAACATTTATTTCTGTGAAAGCTGCAATTTCAAAAATAAGGTTGCCAGAATAAATACTGCCAATTGCTTTTCTTCCTTTTTGTGTTGTAATGGAATGAACCTAAATAATTCCCCCTCAGTTCAAGAATCAGCCACTCTTGCGTTGAATAGTCAGTGAGAATCTGGAGCCAACCCCTAGGTGCAGCAGGCAGCTGTTATTTTCTTCATGACTTTTAAGTTTCTGTCATACAAATATAGTAGGATTAAAAATGAAAAGAAATTGCAGAAACAGTCATAATGCAAATCTTGAACTTCTCATTTCTGTCAGATGAAAAAGTAAAGACGTCTCTAGTTCATGGTATTTGGTAGCATTCCCAAAAGCAGACAAGGAAAGACCCTATTCTAGATAACTAAATGAGGGCAAAAATGTGATAAATCAAGCACTCTTCTATGTGCAATTAGCCGGCATGGGGCTTATCTGTGTTAAAAATGTAAGTTTCTTTTTTGCGTTGGAGCAGCTAAGCCCCGATGCAGCCTCTATGTTTCACTTCCCATGGTTGTAAAAAAGGCAGCGCAGTGGTGGAACCTGAGGCTGAATTAATGCAGAGCACCCTTACCCATATTGTGTATAGCCATACTAGTGTAAAAATCCCTAGGGATGGGTATACCTCAATGACTTAGATTTTATTGCGTTATATTCATTTTGTTCTGTAAAGTAGTCATTTTTTGACTGATTTACATTTTGTTTACAAAGTAAAAATAAATTATTTTTATTTTGTTTCTTACGCACCAAATAACTCAAGTCTAAACCTTGCCAGCGTAACTGATTAACCTTGTAATAGCATCTTTGAGATATTAATGTACGCATTACCTTGTCTTGTGCTTTATTTGACCTTTATCTGTTGATTTTAATATCCTTTGTGGTTGCTAGTGACGTGTTTTTGTTGTAGATAGTGAGGGATTTTGACTCCTGTTTATTTCTCTGGTTTATCCCCATTCGCTCTGTTCTGTCCTCTCAAAGAAATAACTGTTAAGCAGAAAAAAACCCCAAGATTATAAACTGTAGCCCAGGAGCATGATAGGAGTTGTGTCTGCCTGAAGTGTTCAGAAAGCATGCTGCAAGCTGCGTGTACAGTTACCACTCTCATGTGGATTGACAGTGAGAAAAGATGACAAATGAATTGCTCATCCAGAACAAATGCAGAAGAATCTTCTTTACCGCTTTCCAGCATAATTTACATCTCTATGACTTATGTAAAGTATTGATATAGAGTAAATTTTAGCCATTGCAGATGCTCGCAGCATTGTATCCTCTTGCAGGGCTTGAGTGCGCATGATTCAGATCACCAAGCCAATAGAAAACTAATCAGAGAATTAAAAAAAAAAAAAAAAACATGGGGAGGGGGGAACAGTATGATTTTTTGTTTTTCTTCTGCATTAAATTGTCTCAGCAGGATCAAGCATATCCTAGAGTAGCAGAGAGGCAAAAGGCAGAAAGGAAGCGAGGCGACTGGTGTCAGCTGCAGCGAGCCTGCCGGTGATGTGCATCCTCACTCGCCGCTGCCTGCTCCGCGGGTGGCAAACACCTGCTCACGCCTGCTGTCTTCTTGGAGATCATTGCCCCACGCCAGCAGACAGTGGAGATGCATGTGTGAAAGTCCTTTGTTTAAGTTAGCGTGAAATCTGAGAGCTGTGTGGAAACTGATGATTTAAGGCAGTTTGTGCTAACCTGGCTGGCTTTGCACTGAAGGGTTTGGAGCTCTGCGATAGAGGTGGTAAAGTCCTGGCGGTACCAGTGCTGAACAGCTGTGAGGGGCAGGTATCCTGTTCAGCCGCTGCAGCTGGGTCTAGAAGAGAATTAACTGGCTGGAGCACACCAGATGCTCATGGATGTATTATGGTCCTTGGCTGTATGGCCATGACTGTAACCTCGCTGTATCTGCTGTGCTGTTTACTTCTTCAGTGTCACTTGTGCTTTTTCTGCATGGGGCTGTGCTAAGCAGTAATGTTATTCCTGTTTGTTGCAACCGTTTGTTAGTTTAGCTCCCACAGTTTGGAGATACATAGGAGAATGTGGAGTGTAATTCTTCTGTGTGCTACAATGCGAGTTTCTCAGTGGGTGTTTTCCTTGATCCGTAGCATCTGATTTGTCTTTCATGAAAGACATGAAAAAAACTGTGTGGTTTCTCTGTGAGTGACTTAGTAAGTTTTCATGCAGTTATACTACAGTGTTCTCATGGTTGAAAAGTAAAAGAAAGCAGAAATAGGAATGGAGATCTCTTCTCTTAGCTGTAGCTATCTTCAAAAATGGGTGGATGAGAAGGCCTCCCTCTTCCCAGCATCAAGAAGATAGAGATGTGGGAAGATCTCCCTCTTGGGCAAGAGGTACCTTTAATGACAGGAGTCAGGGAGCAGTTTGTAGTAAGGTTTCATTATGATTTTTCACAACCCAGTGAAGCCTCCCGTGATGTGATGATGGAGCTTGCAATGCTGAGAGCAGCTGATGCTGTGAGAACCTCTGCAGACCTCATCTCTGCAGGACTCATCTCTCCTGCTTTGGCAAGGGGATTGCTGGGTTACAGACTGCCTTTATACTGTGCTGGCCCTGCCCGAATAGCATGGCAGGCAGCGTACAACTCAAGGTACTTGGGTATGGCTGTGCAAGTACAGGCCCCTAATCCTTCTGTAGAAATAGGGAGAAGGAAATTGGCATTTCTGGGGTGTTACCTCCTCTCCTGTTAAGGACATCAAATGACCCTCAATGACTCAAGAGAGTCTAGGGGACCAGTTGATAAAGTTAGCTAGATAAATCCCAATCTAAAATGTCTGATAAATGTTTTAGGCTTGGAACGTCTCTGGCTGTTTACTGATATCTTAGTGTCTAACATAATACTTTACATTTCCCTCCAGACTGTGCCGCTCTACCCATCCATGTGGCACAGTATATTTTTTGAGTATACTGTAGCTGAAGTGAGCAGCATTCTTACCATATACCTACTACACATGCTGTGTTTTATTTTAGATATGCAAATAAATTATTATTTTTACAAGCAACCATTTTCTTTCTTGATACGAATTACTTGGATGGCTTTTAAGATTGCATTTGGAAAGACTACTACTTCATTTATATTACCTTTCTTGTTTACAGATGTGCCAAGATTTAAGGTATTATAGCCATAGAGAAAGAAAGTTTTTTTTGTAATCCAAAAAACCTGGTAGGAAAACTGTCATCTTGTAGTAACATATAGTAGATGTGCTGCAGACCACTTTACCATGTGAATGTGAGGTTAGCAAATTCTCCTTAGCACCCAGCCTGAAGAGCTGGCAAACTATGGAATAAACTTATTAACGTAAGCGTTTTTTATTTGGATGCAATGATTATAGTTTGTTCTCTTGAAGAATTACATTCATGTTACATCCTGCTCTTAGCAGAGCTCATGGCAGTTGCAATTTGTCAAAATTTGCCTTCTTTATGAACTTTGGTTTTGCTGACAAATTAAATTCAAAATTAAAATGAGAAATTGAGTTTACAGTCTTGGTGCCAGGATCCTTCCCCAAAGATGGTTAGCCTAAACATAAAGTTCTCAGGAAAGACTCATATCCTCTTCTTTTACAGGAGGTGTTTTAATGAGCCACCTGAAGGCAGAGAGTAAGCAAAATTACTTCATTTTTTCCATCAGAATTATCACTTGGGGCAAGTATTTTCAAACAAACATTAAAAGTCTCTTGCTATGTTTACAATTTGGGAGGAGGGCATCCGCAGGTACTGTTTTTAACATGTATAACTTTTATACCCAGTTTCTGTGAAAAGGATAGATATAATTCCATGGCATAAAACAAACACATATGTATATGCCAGTAGATAGAATTGCTTTTATCAAATAATGTGTGCCCTGTAGCAACTTTAATCTGGCAGCAAGGAGCACTGAAAGTAAAACTAACTGAATTGATTTTCAAGGTAAATAGGTGAGGTTAAGGGACATAGCAAGGGAATTTATTTAGTTTATTTATTTACTTATTGTAAATTATACTCATCTAAATGGTAATAATGATTTCAAAAAACTATTTGAAGAATGTGGAGGCCTCTGGAATATTTTCTGTATTGCGCATGAGATACCGTGGCTACGCGTACCTGTGGTCCTTGTCCTGCAGGTCTCTGACCTGCGTTTCCCATGCACAGGTTCCCTGTGCGTGCACGGGGACAGAGCTGAATTCTGTCCTGTGACTGAGGAACGGGACAGTGCTCATAGGTCTCAATGTCGAAACTCTTTCTGTCATCCAAGGGTGACTTTGTGTTCTGTTCTTTCTGGAAGTGCCATCCCTTTCCCTGGCTCAGCGGGGAAGAGCGTGAAGATTTCAGCGCTCAGGGGGATCCCGAATGAGCTCTCAGATGCAGTCTGGTTTTGTGGCTGCGCCTGTTCAGCCAGCACTTCATCATAACACTGTTGATCCTAACTCTGACTTTGAGATCCGGCACCATGGAGTGATGTTCGCTCATTGTTGGAATACTGAGAGAGAGCTAAACAGCTGGCAAGAATCTTTCTGGGAAGAAAGAAAAAAAAGCAAGAACAAAACAAAACAAAAGGCAGCATTCAATACTGAGCCTGTATTTAGATGGATTTTTTTTCCTTATTCTTCTCACCTGCAGTGTTCTCTGTGTGTCTGAGTCTGCCATGGTTGCAAAAAGATATTATTACCCTTTCAGAAAGTGCAGCACACTTGGCACAGCTCAAGCCTAGGTGAGACTGAAGCATGGTGAAGGCTCAGCCTCAGAGAAGATGACACAAGTGAGCACAGGGGCAAAGCGTTTCTTTAAAATTTTACTGGCCATACATTCTGCTGCATAAATGACTAATTTTCAGTATTCTTTTGCTATGTTTTCTGGTCTAGCATAGCCTTTTTCCCTGCCTGTGCCTACTCAAAAAGTTGGAACTGGTTCTGCCCTTCATGTGGACCTCTTTACCATTACACTGTTATTAAAATGCAACAGTGATCTCTATCAGGCTACATTATAGAAACAGAAGTAAGTCAACCTTGCCCATATGCACATATTTTGTAACGTACATGTAATTTTACCACATTTCAGAAATTGTATGATGGCTGTTAGGCCTGGGTTTTGGTGATTTAAGAGCCTGAAAAACAGCTTGGAAAAGTCTGTACAAGTGTACAGATGACTGCTAAGCTGCCACAGTTGTGTTTAGTGTGTGTCCTTAAGCCAAACACCCTCTCTGACAGCACAGAAGAGAAGCTCCCTGGATGACTTCAAGAGGCTTTCTGAACTAGTGTGTGCTCTCCTGACCAGATGCAACTAGACCTTCAGGGCACCCCGTAAAGGCCACCTACCTTCTGAAGTGAAAGTGGGAGTGTTTGAGCTAGAAGGGTTTACATTTATGGAGAGCAATTGTGGGTGGTACGTATTTTTGTGCTCTTTATTGGGCAGAAACTCTTGGTTTTATTAGGGTCTTGAGGTTTTTTTCAAATTCTTTTTTTTTTCAACCTTTACAAAGTAGACTTAAATAACAATGACAGTACCAGAACAAGTTTAGAATAAAATAAAGTGAAATCTTCTTGCATCTGAAGCCTTTTGTATGTGTTCTATGATGAGTTTATAAAATTAGAGATTTGTGTACTCATATGCGTAGGCACGCAGACATACCTATAGCACCGTCATTACGCGGTTTGTTGTGGTCGTGGTTTGTGTCAGCCAAAGGTATTATACTGAACAGTGCCATGAGGAGATGAGCTTGAGACATACTAAAAATGCACATAATGCTTGACTGCTTTTCACGATCTGCTCTTCTGTTAGGCTGTACCTTTATTGGCAAAATGTGGTGGGTGTAATGAGCAGACCAGCCCTATCAGATGAGATAGTAGTTCTGCCTATCTGAGTACCCCATCTCCAGGAGCGCACATCAGTGGGAGAGTAAAAGGACTGGGCAAACACAGACAGATTCTTCCCCGGATTAACCTGCCAGCCTTCAGCAAACTTTAGTTCAAGGACTTCCAAGGCCAGAGGTTGCATTTCTGCACTTGGCAACATTTCTTCTAAAATGCACTTAGGCAGGTTTTTATGGGAAGAACAGTAAGTTAGATTCACTTGAAAATGAGTGCTCCTGCAGTTGAATCAGGCTTTGAAATGAGATTCTCCAGTGCTGTTTGGTTCTGTATAGCTGGTTACCCAAACACTATCTGAACGATGAAGCTGTGTTTAAATAAGATTCTTTAAGAGATTTTCAGCCCACATGTACATGTAACCACAATGTAGAAAACAGATACGAATGTTTTGGCAGATACTTAGAGATGGTGGTGGTGTAGGAATTTAGAGGACAACAATGATAAAGAAGAAATGGAAAGACAAGTGATCTGGGGATAAGCCTCTCTAAAGAAAAAAATAATTTCCTTCATTTTCTCCCCAAATTTAGGACACTGGTGGTTTTTCTGTGTACTCAGTATCACATATGTAAGGCTGTGGAAGGCAAGTCTCCTGTGCATGCCATGCACCTTCCCAGCAGTTAGCCAGAGGGACTGCTAACAGCATTAGCCGAAGGCTGAGGGATCTGACCCTCTCCTCTGAGACGGCAGCGCTGTTCTCTGGCAGGCGTCCCAGGGGTGCTGGAAAGCAACACGGTCTGCACAATCTCTCTGCCTCTTGACCAGAGACAGTCAGGGTCATAGACGTGAATATTATCTTTGTGACGCTTTAAGCAAGCAAACAGATAATTTTTTTTTTTTTTAAAGGAATGTTGCATGCAGTCAGTTGAACGTAAAAATGCCGTATCAGATCTTTCAAGAGCTGTTCCCTTGAGGGGATGTTGCGCCAGCT
Source organism: Chlamydotis macqueenii (assembly GCF_036417535.1). Classification (NCBI taxonomy): domain Eukaryota; kingdom Metazoa; phylum Chordata; class Aves; order Otidiformes; family Otididae; genus Chlamydotis; species Chlamydotis macqueenii. Next base: position 118,969,984 of record NC_141557.1, read on the forward strand.
TACCCGCCCCGCAGGGGCAAGGCAAGGAGGGGAAGGGGGCACACACGCATGTGCATATGTTTTTGTGTGTATGTGCACACACATGCTAGGGCCACAGAATGGCCTCTTTTCCCTTGATGAGTCCCTTGTGTCTTCCCTCTGATGTTGACTAAGCCAGAGAACTCCTCTTTTTTCCTGTATCGTAGTCCGGGAATCGTGCCCTGGACATTTTTTCAGCTGAGCACATTGACATACGGGAAGTCAGCCCAAAGGCTCCTCTTCGAACGGTATTTGTACTAGACAGTTTCGCACTTGTTTCAGGTATATTTCTTTTTTTTTTTTAAGCAACTCATAAAGAGGAAAATACAGAACATGAGTAGCTTTGCTTTAAAAACAGGTATATAAATATGTGTTAAAATACAATATCCTAAATATATCTGTTTGCACAACTTAAAGCAAGAGAAGACTCTGGGGAGAACTTATAGCGGCCTTCCAGTACCTAAAGGGGAGCTACAGGAAAGATGGGGAGAAACTCTTCAGTAGGGCCTGTTGTGATAGGCCAAGGGGAAATGGTTTTAAAATAGAGGGAGGTAGATTCAGATTAGATATTAGGAAAAAATTTTTTACAATGAGGGTGATGGAACATGGAACAGGTTGCCCAGAGAGGTGGTGGATGCCCCATCCCTGGAAACATTCAAGATCAGGCTGGACAGGGCTCTGAGCAACCTGATCTGGTTGGAGATGTCCCTGCTCCTTGCAGAGGCATTGGACTAGATGACCTTTGAAGGCCCCTTCCAACCCAAACTATTGTATGATTCTGAGAATGCACTAGTAGTATTGCATTTATATGTGTTTCTTCCACATCCTGTTTTGTGATGCAGTTGAGCAAGAGAATAATTTTCATTTAGGTGCATTTTGAATTGCGCATGAATACGAGTGTGAAGCTCTCTCCTCCCTTGCAGAGTGCCAGCCCCAAGAGGAGCAGTGCAGGAAGGGCCGAGCAGGGTGCCTGCGGGCCAGGGTGAGCTCCTTGGGAGGCTAAGAGAAGCCAGCCCCTCGGCCTAGCTCACAAGAAGAGGACACTCTTTTAAATAAAAAATAAAACAAATAAATAAGCGAGCAGGGGAAAAATGAAGAATTTCGGCTTAGGTAGGAATGAGTATCAGCTGGCTCAAATATATTTCTCTTGGAGTTAGAAGGTGGTTTCTTACTGGTAGTACTTCAGTTGTAGTGGGAGTAGTCAGGAGGACAGGCAGGTAGCTTTCCTGGACCCTGATAGTTTTGTCAAAGATTTTTTTTCTCCTGGTTTTGCCTGTGATAGCATGTGAGTCGACTCAAAAACAAGGGCCGGTTTAATCCTGTGTATGTAGTGTAAAGCCTGGCATATTGTACAGTGATACTGTATTTGCTGTTATTTTAGTGGAGGTACATAGAGAGTGAAAAGTACAGAAAAGAAAAACAAAACGGTGATACCTTTATAAGAAGTCATCAGCAGTCCTTCTTTAGGTTCCTACTTCTCAAGTTTTCGAATTTGGCTGCAAAATCCCTGCTTCTGAAACTTGTTATGCAGCTTCCAGGCCTGAGAATAGGGATGCCATCCTTTGTCAAACAATACAGGATATATTTAAGCCCCTGATTAGCTTACAGTTGTTTGCTTGGGAAATGTGTGTGTAGGGGAGTTGTTTCACCTGCTATTGTATAAACGTTTCTCTGTACTGGCTAATTTCGCTATTGTTCTTGGAATGTCATTCTCACTTTAAACTCCAAGGTTTCTTGCTTTGCCAGGGCCAGGATTTCCATGGTGGCACACCTTCTCCCTTCTGTCTCTCTCTGACTTTCTCCATAATCTGTATGTTTTCACAGGTGTTTTCCTACAACTTCAAACACTTTGTTTCTGCTCTTTTGGGCAGGGCAAGGCTGGGTGCAATACTGAGATACCCATACTCCAAAATGCTCCTTTTCCTGGGAAGTGCGTTGCTTCTGCAGAGCTTTTAAGCTGAAGTGGGGTGTCCAGGAACTGGCCCTTTACGCACAACCATATGTCACAATCTCACTGCTGCCAGGACTCTACCCAGTTTTTAAAGGTTATTGACGGCTCTCTGTTTTGATGGGTGTGTTTGTATCAGGCTTGTGGGAGTTTTGCTGTGTTTATGATAGTGCTTCAAGCAGTGAATCAGGTTGGAATTCTGTTTTCTTAGGTCCTCTAGGAAAATACAGATCTCATTCTTGTTCTGAAAAAGTTCATCTTAGGTTTTATTTCTGTAGTGATTTGTCTCGTATTTTCCCCCTTCTTTGAGCTTGGTTTATAATTAGTTTCAAGGAGCTGTATTTGTATGACTCTGCAACTCCAAGAATTGTAGTAGGTATAAACTTGGCTTATTGGGTTGGTAGATGTTGAAGTACTTTAAAAAAACATAGAAGCAGAGCTGTGTGTACTTTTTTTTTCAATAGTAAGAACTTCAGTCTTTCCACTATACCTCTGTAATTTTCTTCTATCTGAAGCAGAAAAAAAAATGTTTCCTTCTAGAAATAAATATTCTTTGAAATGGAAAAGTAAACCTAGAACATGCTGAAGCTGTGTAGCCTCTGAAGGCTAATGGGATCACAAAAAAAAAAAAGCAAGCCAGAGGTTCACCCATCTCACTGCATTACTGAGTCTGCTCTGCTGAGTCATCAGCCCTCTTACACGAGACCGAAAAATAAATTCTGGCCTGTGAGAATAGTGTGATACAGTATGAAAATTCTCACAGATGTGATCTGGTGGCTAATTGTCATTGCGAATATTCAGTGAAATAAAACAAACCAAAAGTTAAGCAATGATCTGGAGACCACCTGTATAAGATTTCAATATTAGAATGTTTTGCTTGTTCTGTACAACTATGTCTTTAAAGTAATACAGGAATATTAACATTGCTCTTGATTCAAAAAAGAAAAAAGAGAACGTTGAGCAGAATTTTGAGTTTAAATGTTATTTCTCAGAGGTTTTTTCCTCGTTTTGGCTGTGAGAGAGCAATGCCATAGAATCCATCTGTTGAGATTTAATGGAGAAGATACGTACTATTACATAGAATCAAAATGAAGCTCTGAAAGTAATTCTTATGAGTGATAACTTTAAAGTGCATACATTTTTGAGGGTTGTTTTCCACCCTGAAAAGAAGAAAGGTATTTTGTTTATCACAGAAGAGCAGTGTTTCCATGGCAGGCTGAAAGTTTCATTCAAGCTGTGTCTACACCAGGATGTTTCAGTTAAAAAGTTCCCACTCAGGCCACTAGCACTGCTGCCTTTTCACTGATGACTGTGATGGGTGGATTACTGTAGGCAGGACTTTGCCTAAAATAGATTTCTGTTCTACATAACTTAATTCATGTCACCTTTACCTTTGTTACACATTTATCAATGTAGCAGCAAATAGAGTGAAAAGATTTGTTTTTCTCCGCTCAGTAAAGCTGAAATGGACCACAGTGCAGGTAAACTTGCTCTAAAACCTGCCCAAGGACCTCTGGAGCTCTGGATGGCAGCAGCTCTGTGCCAGGGGTCCAGCCGCTCCCCTTTGTCTGGCACTGTTCGTTAAGACCTCCAGGATGTTTCCCAGCTTCTTGCTGGAGCAGTTTGACCAGCTTGGAGGAAGTCTTCTGCTTTGCTGTTGCTCTCTGTGGCACTGAGCAAGCTCTCGGTACCCTTTGTGATCCCCTTTGTTTTAGCAGAGAACCCAGAACTACTGCTGCTTTCGGCTGCTCTTCCTGTACTGACATGCTGATAGCACTGGATTTGTCTGTGTAAGAAGTGACTTCACCAGGCCAGACCAGGATTTTGTCTTGCTCCATGTCCTGGCCAAGAAACAATAAGAAATCCCTGGAGATGAGTACCAGAAAAAGATGAGCAGTAGAAGAACAAGTCTGATTGGAGTTGTTTTGTGGATGTGTTGTGTTTTTTTTTTTAATATTAGGTTTAATAATCAAATATGTAAATAAAATCAAGTATATGCATATATTGAGCTGTCTTTCTGAACACTAGAGTTTGCTCAGGGGTAGGTATTTGTTCTTGCTACTGTGCCAAACCTCTATGGGAGAAGAGGCTAGCTTTCTTAATAATCTCAACAAAAAGTTGAACAAGGTATTTTAAGATGGAATTTATTTGTTAAAGTTTCTCTGATAAATCTCTAAACTTGAACCAACCAACCAAGTACCCTGACTCTCCATACCTTGGTTAGAAATTCTGAGCTCAAGTTCTTTGCTCTAACACATGGTCCTCAGCTGCTTGAGTGGATATTGCAGAGCTATTCAGGCCCGAGAAGCAGCTTCTGATACCTCAGGAGTGGTGATGCTGTGTAATCGTGGCAGAGTGGCCACACTCCTTACCTTTCCACCATAGGCAGAGTAGTTTCTGGTGTAACCTGTTACCTCAAATCTCTGTTGTGGCATTGTGCCTGGGAAGGGAATAAAGAATTGGACACCTTCTGTACAACAGAAAACTATGCAGGTTTCCTTCCTCTTCAATGGCAAACTGTGGTCCTCACAGTCCTATGGGCAGGGGAACATGTTCATCCTCCTATAGAGTGCTCTAGACTGGAGCTGGAGGAAGATTTGACCTCTCTCACTAGGAAATTGTAGGTAAATGCAAAGTGCATGTATAAAATTATGGACTCTGGATTGTTACTGTCCAGGAATGTGGTTTTAGTGTTCTGATAACTTCATTAATGTGTCAGCTTAATTTTCATCTAGTGATCAGAAAAACATATAGAACAGTAAGACTTACTAGAAATTGAATTGGAAACATCATGATGTCACTGTAGAAATTCATGGTGCATTTTTAGGTTGGAATTTCATACCCCCAAATAAAAAAATACATAGCAGAAGTGGAAAAATATCAGAGAAGAGTGACAAGGAGGGGTATGGAGCAGCTTCCCCTTGAGAAACGACTGAGATGACTAGGGCTCTTCACCTTGAATAACCGGTGGCTGGGAGAGGATGTGATAGAGGTTTGTGTTAGGAAGTGCATCAAGAAGGATGATTATTCACTGCCTCTTAAAAGCAAGAAGTGGGGGGCAGTAATGTAACCACTCGGTGACAGATCAAAACAAATAAAAGGAAGTGGTTTCTCACATGCATGTAATTAAACTGTAGAGCACTGGATGTTGCAGGATGTTCTGGATGCTGTAGATCTACAAATGGTGAAAAAGCAGGCATATAAGTTCCTGGAAGAAAAATCTACCAAGGACTGTTAACTACAAAGATACTACTTCTGCCTTAGGGAGTCCCTAAGCTGAAAGTTTTCAGAAGTTATTAGAGAGTGTTCTGGAGAACTTTCACTAGATGCTTGCTTTTATTTTCATAGTCTTCCACAAACATCTACTGTTTGCTGCCGTAAACTAGAGGATGAGGTAGATGAGACTCTGTTCTCGCACCAGTACGAGTGTTGTCTCTAACATTCACCACAAGTTTTAATATGATGTCAGTCTGCAGTTTGCTAGCTTCCCTTTTCTCGCCTTTCAGAATCTCTCCATGACATATCCCTGGACTTTCTGGTGGCTCCAGCCATCCTCCCCCAGCCACCTCAAACCCTACGTGCAGTTTAGCACTGGGAACAGAGAGAAGTTGTCGTCTGAGTAATGAGCTCGTGGCTAGTCAGACACAAGTTGATATATGGGGTAAACACACAGATTGGAATTCTTTCATAACATCTTGATTATGAAAAGATAACCACTATATTTATATCTCCACAGTTACTAGTAACGCCCTCAATCTATATGTAGGAGAGTGGTTTTGTTTTGTTTTTAAAGCAACTCTTGTTTAAAGCTTTATTACATGCAAGTTTTGTACCAGAACTTTAAATCTTTTTAAAAGTGCTTTGTGCCCGACTGACACACTAGGTAGTAAAAAAGTCTCAGCATCACAGAGTAATTTTCAGCCAATTCTCTCAAAAGCATTTGCCCAATGAGTTCAAGAGATAGTTTCCATGCCAGTTTGTACATAAGTGCAGCCTATGAGTGGAATTTTAAGTTTGGTGGTGCCAAAGGTTAAGCTTTGATAAATTGTGGTCCAGAATGCTAGAAATTTCAGGTGCTTTCTTCATAGGTGAAGCAAGTGGCTGGAGAGCTCTGAGAAACTTGCCTACTTTTCCAGTGTGGGTAAAGCCTGATATTACAGTAATTTCCTGGAGGTGGATGAGATTTGCTTTTGATATCCATCTGTGCTTTCGTACAGCAGAAGACCTGTGCATCTCTTGAGTTAGCACACGGTGCACCTCCCTGCAGAGGTGAGAGCACTGGGTGTGTGATATAATAAACCACAAGCTTTTTATAGCAGAGCTCTTCTTAAACGTGAAAATTTCCATACCACTTTTTTCATGCTGCAGGGTGTCACATTTCAAAGGGCAATATTATGGCATGCCAGTGCTTAGTTTATATGATTACTTTGAAATTAGTAAAATGATGTAGTGATAAAAATGTTGGCTTTCTATACCATAATTTCTTCCTGGAGAGATTTCTTAGGTTTACAAGTAATTTTGCTGAGAAGTACAATATTATTTTGCAGAAAGAATGTATGGTGCAATAGAGAAGATTCTTTTTTTCATTATGTGTGTTGTTTTACTAATTTCCTTAGAGTTTGCTTTTTACTTAAGGTTGAGTGACAAATGGATACAGATTGGGTTATAACAATATATACATTTAATAGCTATGTATTCTTTTCTTTGTGTGTTCTACTCATGGAATGAGTCCTCAGACAATTTTTTTTTTCCAATAGGGGAACAAAACAGATATCTAGCTATACACAAATAAAATGCATCATACTCTAAAAGCACACATTTTAGACATAACTTGAGTAGCTTTTTATTGTTACATCTTCTGCAGAGCTGCTGTTCTGAGGTGCTGAAGCTGCATTTCTTTGGAAACCTAACACAGCTGAGAATTGTATATTTGACATATATGACTCTGGAAATTGGTCTAGACAGTTAATACTATTTCTTCATGGAGAAAAGAGTACAATCGGCCTTGAAAACTTGTCCCACAATAATCTGTTGCTTTGAAGAAGAGAATTTAAAAGGAAGAGACCAACTGATTTTTTTTTTCTGTCTTTGAGGTTGGGACATGGGAAGAAATATTGCGTTATGAAAGTGTGAGCTTGCAAACACAGTATTCATACAGATCATTCAAGCAATGGTAAATGATGCTGAAGGAGGCTTACATGTGAGTGGTGAGATTACTCACTCATGGACCAAAATTCTCTGTTTGGGACGTCTCTAGGCATGGCAGAAGGCAGATCTGTTCCAAATGTTTTGATTTAGGATACATATTGGGAAGATGGTTATCGTTCTTGGGTGGTACCCGGCCAGAGATCTGTCTAGACATCTTGGGGATGATTCCTTGTGCTTCTGGGCAGCAGCGTAAGGCTCTGGCATGCTCTTATCCTGCGCGTACTACTGCTGTTCCACTTGGTGGGTGTTAAACCTTCTTTACACAGAAATCATTGTTCTGAGACTTGAAATTAGCCTGTTTCATAATTGCAGTGCATGTTGTAGGTTGTTGAAATGGTAAGAGTGTCCAGTTAATGCAATGTATTCTTCAAAAAATGCTCTGGGCATTCTACACTTTGTAAAACAAAAGGAAAAAAAAGCCCAATAAAATACCTAAGGAGAGCAAACCAAAAAATATTTTCTCTAATTTAAAGTGATCCAGAGTCATCTCGAGTTCATGAACCAGCACTACCATTTGATGTCAGCAGAAATGAGCGGATGCATGTGGTTTGTGAGCTAGCTGCTACCATAGAGCCACAACTTCTCGCTGGCTGAGCCTGTGGATGGGCTGTGCAGGGCAGACCACAGTGCAAACCTGCTGACTGTTCGGCAGCATAATTAAGACCCTGCCTCAGGTTGAAACTTCAGCTCCCTTATACCGTGCTGTGCTGTAAGTTTCTACTGTTTCCTATCTCGAATGGTGATAGACCACGATTAACGGAGAAGTAGGTAAGGACATCTCCTGCGTCTACTCTGCCCAATAGCCATTTCATCAGAGGAGGGAAGAAGAGAAAAAGCAAGCTACGTCCTGTGAGAGACAAGCAAGCTGCTCCTGGGGAAAAAAAAAAAAAGAACATTATTGCCTCATGTTCCTTTAGCATGTGACCAGTTACGGCAATTGCTGATTGTCTACATACCAGGAAAAAAAAATGCTCTGTAGTATAAAAAGTTCACAGTCTCTACTTCAGGTCATTACAAATGACCTTTCCTCTAAAGGCAGTTATTAAGGAAGTCGACTACTAATCCAACATTTAAATATACTTTGCTGAGCAAGAAGAAAATCAGAGTACAAGAGAGGGGTGGGGTTTTTAAGCCTGTAGTGAACTTTATTTTCTTTCTGTCATCTCTGTGTGATTTGCTAAATGAAATGATGTCTCTTTCTCATTATTTGAAAATAAGCTTTTAAATAGTTTATTTTAAAAGCAGATAAAAGAGAACTTTAAGAGAGGTCACAGAAGACCTGAGATGCCCATTTAACACCTTATCTATTCAGAGGATCCTACAGAGTGTACTTGAAAACACTTAAAGCCATCTTTAAATCTCAGTATTTTTATGGGATTCTTCCTCCTTTCAATGCGATGAATAACTGTACTTGCCTGCTTGGTGGCAAGCAAGTGTGGAAGCAGGGCTACTTCTGTCTGTAGAGAACTTGCAGCTGAGATAGATATAGAAGGTTGAGCAGATCAGTTATGGTGTCTCAGGCACAAGGGCAACACGTGCAGCTCAGGACCACAGTAATTGTTTGAGGGTGTGATTTTATTTTTCCCCCAACTGTTCCAGTTTGATAGGCTTCCTTTCCCTAGTCTGTATCTTTCGAGCAGACAAAAAGAATTAAGAGGAAGGATGTGGGGGGGGGGGGGGTGTATGTTTCTAACCTGGTTGGCTTTGTTGGAAAGAGCAGTTTGTATGAGCAGTGCACAATGGCAATGCAGAGCTTTCTGCCATTATAATGATCACAATTCCCATCCCACAGAGTTTTAGATGAGCAATACTAGAATCCTATTTGTCATATTGAAGAATATATATATTATTTGTGAATAATATCATATTTGTATTTGATAATATATATGGAATATACATTATTCGGTATATAATATATAATTACATGTATATATAAAAATAAAGTATTCCCATTTAGCTGTCCACATGTGCATAAAATAGTGAGCTCATTACAAACTTTTTCCTTATTTCTTCATTTTGATTGGTTATTATTGCTATTTATGGCTGATCCTTTTTCATTTACAATGGGAGGAATCAGTCCATTGAGAAACAGGGAAGGTTTAAGTAGAGTGCTGTGATTATTCTTCTGACCTAGCTGAAGAGTTACTGCTAAGTATATGGACACCTGTGCAGGTCTAAAACAAATTATTCCTAAGGAAGAATGTTTTTAGTGGACTAATATTGCAAGTAAGAAACAGAAGGTCTCTCCTGAAAGTGTATATATGTCACTCTTTTCTTTGTGGAAATGCTGTGCATGTGGAAATGCATCACTCGTGTGAAGTTATGATGAAAACTGAGCTGAGAAAGCTCGTGGTGGTTATAAAAGTACTCGAGGCATGGAATGCATAGGCATAGCAAAACCATGATACACGTAATGTGGGTATCAGTAAAACCTACCTGCCTTTATAAAAAAAAAAAAAAACAAGAAGCTGATCACATATCTGCACAGGAAAATAAAAATAAAACCATAAACCTCAGAGTTCCTGCAAATGATTTGCTACTAACGTCAGTATTTTTTTTAGAGAACGAGATGATTTAGATCAAGCAAACATTCTTCTGACATTAGTGACGTAACAGTCTCGTGTTCATAGAGATTTCCTGTTTACTTTGGGTCTGAACACAGACCTCTCAAGAAAGTAGGTGCTAAAGTTTTCATTCCACATCTGCATATAAAGACAGCCGAAACTGTTTTGAGATCAGTAGCAAACTTTATATAAAGAGAGCAGTGACAGTTTAAAAGTCTCATAAGATGAGAGGTGCCTTGGTTTGCTGACCAAGCTAATTCCTCAGTTTTAATCCTGTAATGGAGAAAATTACCAGACACTGTCGATTTGGCAGCCTTGTGAGCTACTGACATGCTCTTCTTAGCTGGGAACTTGGTTAGCAAATTCACCTGGAGTCAAAGGACTGAGTGTCCCTCAGGGATGAACTGCTGCTCTCTTAGATCTGAAGAGCTCACGGAGGGCAGTAAGGCATTGTGGTGAAGTTCAGTGCTTAGATTTTTGCTGTAACGTTTCACAAATTTTCTACTTCAAATCAACTTCCGTGAGTGTTCACAGATAGCAGCAATACAGCTATTTTACAATTTGTGTGTATGATTCATAGTTCTAAGTTACAAGCTGAGTTTTAAATGTAAACTTTTTTCTAAAAGGCAGAGATCATTTTCCTGTTGCATTATTTTCCTAATTATAAAAAAACCTGTGTATTATGTTTAATAATTTGCTGCAACTCTTCCTATATTTTTTAAAAGATGTATGCATTAATTTCCATTTAGCTGTACACTCCGTAGAAAATGAAGGAGTCTGTTATAAAACAGACATGGTCAAGATCTTGTATGGACCAACATCAGGAATAAGTATTATGGACTGAGATCAGAATAAGTCTTTTTGAGTGAGGTTTGTTTTGGTTTGTTTTGTTTTTTTAACTTTATATGGTTGCATTTTGACAAATTATGTCATAGATGTGAAAACTTGCTTCATCTCCATAATATGACTGTTGAGCAGTCTGGAGACTGAAGTCCTGAAGTTGCTTCTGAACTCAGGTCGGCTCAGCTTTGCTGCCAAGGCAGGAGGCCTTGTTTTACTCCCAAGCGATACAAATCTAAGAGCAGAAAAACACAGCCTGCAATAAAGTCACTGAGTGAATTTTGCTTCTGTTTTGATGGTCTCTAGAAAATGAGATTACTGATTGTTTTTGTTAGCTGACTTCATTAGACTTGTATCCTGTGAGTGTAAAAAGCATATTTCTAAATGTATGTTTGTGATACTAGCATATTAAAAAACCCCAACATTGAGACATGCTTTGGCATTAAATTATTGTTTGCTTAGAGATTCTGCAACCATTCCTTTAATCTAGTAGGTGACAAATGTGAAGCTGCTTGGGAATTTACATTGGCACTAGAAACCAAAACTGGGTCTTGGAGAGCACATTTATGACAGCAGCAAGCATACAGCCACAGTAATATACAGCATATTGTGGGAAACACATAAAATTTTGCTTTTAGAAAATGAGAAGAGAAGGAGGGAAGGAACAGCTTGCTGCTGGCTGCAGTGAGAATGAATTTGAGCTGGTAGGAAGCGCTCACCAGAGAGGGATGTCCTGGTCCAGGCTGGAACTGGCAGAGCCAGTGCTCTGAATTAACACAGAGCAGGATTAATAATCTTTTGTTCATGGCTTTTGCCTCAGTAACTGTATGCAGGGGTTCCTGGTGCTCTTGTTTCTGCACTGACAATGCAGAGACACCAAGTAGCATTTGTGTGAAGCCAGATGTGGTTCACGGGGCTCGTCAGCTCAGCCGGCTTCCAGGTTTAAGTTGTCCTTGGATGCATTGGAGCTCCACTCACTCACACACCTTTGAGTGTTTTAGTGGTAGCTATAATAAAAAGGGGAGAGAAGTACAACACAACATATATTTTAAAATAATGTGTATTAGTACTTTAACTTGTAATGGATTTGATGCCACATAGAATCACATAAATTATTTTTTCCAGGCAAAAACTGCTTCTCAAAAATGCAGATGTTCCTGTTATCATGAACACATATTTTAGTCAGAAGGTGCTACCTAGTGAACATTCAGAAACAAGAGAGAAGACGTATGGTCTTACGAAGATGCTTATTAGGAAGAATATCATATCTTTGGCACAGACATTCAGACTAGATGACCGTGACAATGAGTTACACCAGGAATCTTCAGCTAACCAGGTAAGATCAATTTGATTCACAACTTAGCACTTGGTAAGAAGTTGGTGAGCAGATGTTTGGAAATCATAACAAAACAAAAAATTCTAAATTACTGACCTATTCAGTTTCCCCTTTCGTTTAGCCAAGGCTGAATAATATGCAGTGTTTAGTTTAATAATATTTTCTTAGCGGAGGCTTTTGGCCCATCCAAATGCTGAACTGCTGTGAGGTTATTTTGCTGAAGTCTCACTACTGTGCTAACTAGTAATTCTAGCTTGGTTTTTCATTGATTTTTCTCTTATTCTTTATAACTGAGTAGCTAAGCTTTATTTGAACTAAAATCTGTTTTCTGCTAACTCACTCAACATATTATTTTACATAAACATTCCCTTTTCCCACTCCTCAACTCATTTCCTAATCAATCCTATCCATTCTTTAAAGCATCCATTGGTAACACTACCCCCCCTTTCCCACCCCTTCAATTTGTTTTCTTTCCTGTTTTGACTGTGTTTATATTAAAATGACTACTGACTGTGCGTATCTCTAGCTGTGATTGTACAAGGGATCTGGTTTTCTCGTAGTCTGTGCCAGCACCTTCTGAAAGTAAGGGTCTTGTAAAGGCTTTATATTAGCCAGCCGAAATCCTTCTGAATACTATTTGAGAATTTTGGCCCTACGAGTTCGATGAACAATGCTGAGTGTCAACATTTTGTATTTGCTTTATGTATAATTCCCATTATAGGCCTGGGAATAAAAAAGTTACATAAATCAAATCCTAATCTCCTTTCTTGCTTCAGCTCTACTTTATAAAAAGCTTCTGCTGGGGTGTTTGAAAACCAGAACAATTTACTTGTTCCCCTCATGGTTCCTAACAAACAAAACCACTTCATTTAAAACTCAGTAGACAAGTTTTATTGCAACTGCTTTCTTGACAAAGGGTAGTGATGGACCACAACTTTCTTTTAAATACTGCAAATTCTCCTTCTTTGCTGGTGGAAAATACTTACGGCACAGTCTGTAATAGTCTGAAAACCTTTCTTGGCACCCAGCTTTTTATAAAAACAGGTTTCATTGTGAAAGTAGAAAATTGACTCATGCTAGGAAGAAGCCTATATGTATAGAACATCTTAGTCTATACTTGCGTACAATTTTTACTAAAAGAGATTTATTTTAAAATTAAAATTAATGAAATTTAGATTAAGGCAAAATGTAGCATAATTTTATTCATAATATTTATTTGGGAAATTTGGAAGATTTTATTTATAAAATACATTTTGGAATTAGTGAAAGAATAAGATAAGGTTTTTACTTATAAAGTTTTATGCTTTTAATTAATCATCTAATTCTTTTACATTGAAACATTTTACATTGAAATGTGTAAGTCTCAGGACTAACTTACTATTCTATAACACTAGACACCTATTCATTTTCAACTTAATCTGAAAGTCTGGAAGCATTCAAGATGGATTTTACTCCTTTTTTAGGAGAGGAAGGAAAAGAGGAAGGAAAGAACATCAAATAAGTAAAAATGAAATTAAATTCAAGGGGAAGAAACATAAATAATAATATCAATACTGTTTTCCTGCTGATGTCATCCTCATCTCTCATGGACTGAGTTGGCTTAGTCCGGAGCACCACTTAAATGCAGGAGAGCACCGTGTGCTCACCTCTGTTAAGTATTCATTAAAAATCCACGATTAATACTGGCCATTAGTCTGTAAGTTAGTTTAGGTGCAGAAAGTATTTTGAAACTGATTTTGCACTTCTTGCAGTGATTTTTCGTGAGGAAGTTTTACTCTTTAGCACTACATTGTTTCAAAGTCCCATTAAATGCTTCTATTAATGGGTTTTCCTTCACCAGGTTGCTTGTGCTCCACAAATCCGTAACAGCTATGATTTGAAACAGCATCCCTTAGCACAAAGTGCGGTTAATGATTCTCTGCTTGAAATGGTGGAAAGCCAGGGAGCAGCAGGATGGAGAGAAGTGCAGGTACGAGTTGTTATCCAAAGAGTGTACTGTTTGCCTACAAGAGAAGGTTACAGAAGCCACGTTCAAGGAAACAAGCCTCTTTGTGCAACACCCATCATAAATTCAGATCCACCAAATGTTAGGTGAGTAATAAGATGCATGGGAATTTTTCTGTTGAGGCTGTGATGTGTGAGAAACCAAAGAGGAGGAAGTTTGGAAATGTCATTCTTAGTCGTCAGCTTACAGGGAATAAGCACGCTCAGCAAAGTGCGGGGCTCTTGATGGAAGTGGTGGTGATTTTTAATAGGTACAGTGTGACACAGAAGTAGTCCTGCCCAGAGAAGGGAAGGATCTGTCTATAGTTCATGTCATCAACAGATGACACGAAGATTGAAAACAAATGGGAAGTTAATTTAAAGCCAGTGATGCTCATTTACATTTTATGCTATTCCTTGAGTTTCACAGAATAACTGTTACTTTCCATTTACCTATTTCAGTCTCCAGTATGTTCTGCTTATAAGTTATGCTCATAGAGTGGTCTTTTGAAAGAAAAGAGAAATACATAGAGAGGTGGAGAAATGAAAGGCTTTTCTAAAATGGGGATTTTGCACCGATCGTTAGAGAAACATAGGTGTACACATGGTAACTTCCATTGTGAAACCATTGGAAAAAGTTCTTCTTAGCTTCTGGACACAACAATTCAGCTCCTCTACAGTAAAAAGTGATCCAGTGTCAAAACATTAACACCAATGCCGAAATCTTAATATGCAAAACCCATGGACCATACAGCTTTAGACTGGTGGCTTTAGCCTCTTCAGTTTTAGTCTTTGCGTCCTAACACTGGTCTGTTTTTAGTGTAGGGAAAGTGTTCCCTACACCGAGATCACTGAGATCACTGTGTGTATTACTGAATTTCCTTCGTTTGGTTTTGCAGTAACTTTTGGCTCACGCTGGCTTAAAATTTTAAAAGGTAAGATACGTTTGATCTTGTTTTCACTCAGGAAGCTTATAAAAATGAGTTACAGTGACAGAGCTTACATAAAGCTTCTAAGTTCAGCTTTTCAGGACATTAGGAGATCTATCTTCCTGCAGAATTTAGGACCTGAATGGAAACATGCAATTAGTTCAGAAGGTCCCATTAAGAACTCTCTAGATGTAATTTGCAATAGGCTTTGAAGGGATTCTTCAAAGGTTTGAAGAACTTGAATTCCTCTAAGCCACCCTGCTGGTGGTAGTAGTGTGCTCACAGGTCCTTCCAGAGCTTTTGAAATACTGGAATTCTCCCAATTCTTGCTACCTTGTAAGCCACTGGATAATTTACAGCACTCATTGATCAATTCCTCCAGGAGGAATTTAGGAAGATTGTTCTTTCCTAAAATGCAAGCTCGGTCATCACAGGAAAGTAATTATCAACAGCCTCATCCCCAATATTTTTTAAAAGCTCCTTTACATATAATAGTTATTATTGACCTTAACTTGCATTATTTTTTAAAAAGTAATTGGTACATCTTTTTGTGTGAACTCATTGCTTTATATTTAATTCATTCTTGCTAGAATATGTATTTTTTTTTTAAAGTGAGAGGAAAAGTACTTTACCAGCCCCACATCAATATGTGATTTTGAGGACATTATTCCTCCGTGTAGGTGTTGTTCTAGAGAGCTACATTTGATCGCAAGTCAGGGCAGCTGACAGTCTATTATTCAAGCTGATTTTTAACAACATCAATTCTAGCAGAGTTCAAATGATAATACCGTCGCCATGTTTCCTTTCCAACTTTTAACCAAAAGTATACTTAACTTGCGATCTCACAATTTGAGGTAGTTAACCTGGGTGAGCCCACGCCCTTCACAGGAATGGGGTGAAAGAAAACAGAAATATCAGATCGCACTTTTTATGTCAAACTTGAAATAGAAATAAAATAAAAAAAAAAAAGAGAGTCCATTGCTTCTGAGTACATGCTGTAGCTAGGTATTCTCACGTGCCATTGTTAAACTGGCCTCTTGGAAGAAGTTCCTCAAATTTTAGAGATGTCCAAGCTCTGAAAAGAGCTGGTTGTTGTCGTTTGCAGCTATCGGACTGTCTTTGGATCCTGAAGAGAAAAATCAACCCACTTTCTCTTTTGCAAAGAAGAGAATGAACACTTCTTTTAAAGAATGAGGAATGGAAAACACCTCATGCTGCTTTATCAGCTGCTATTTCCATGACTGATAAGCATCCACATGAGACTTTTCTCCTCTATCAAAAATGTCTGTGTCTGTCACCTGATAGTGAGCAAAAGGGTCCAACGCCCTCTGGCAGTCCTTTGAACCAACCGATGGCTCATTCTTTTGTAATTAAAAGAAAAAAAAAAACAACCTCTTTTTTCCTTTGTAAACTTCTTTTTGTAAAGTCAAACTGCCATGAAAGCAACATTTATGTTTTATGAGGCAAGATAAGGTAGATAATTCATTGTTTTGTAAACAAAAGTTTCTAATTAGATATCAACATAGATGAATAGCTAATTGATTTGTATTTTAGACAGACTGTTTTATTATATATATTCTTTTGTAGCACTTCACAATAACCTAGATGATGTTGCCACAGGGAAGAATAAAAAACACAGTAAGATGAAAAGAGGCATGAAATGAGATGTGGAGCAGGGGAAGTGATGCGTTTTGTTCAAGGCATCCAGTTTCTAGAAAGTGGCTGGCAAATTGTGGGAAAAACCTCTGTTTTCATTGTAAGGAAACTGATCATTTAATTGGTTAAAGCTAGCACAGGTAAAACATAGAAATGATGGTATAGCATAGAAATTACGGTAATGCCTATATGCCTCTAGCTTTTATTGTTCATAAATACATCTATATAGAGTACGGCCTTTTGCTGATAGACAAATGGATACATCTGATGGGTTTAAGTCTGTGTAGCTGAAGTATCTGAAGCATTTTCCAAGGACGCTGAAAAATCATTACAGAGACTTAGAAGTTCTCAGGCTTCTGTTGTACATAAATTGCTACCATGTTCCCTGCATTATTGTCAAATCATTTGCCTTTCCACCTCATAATTAACTGCTCTCACAAATGGACTTTTCATGCTGAAGGAGTTTGATAGGGGGGAAAAAAAAAGAAGAAAATAAGAAAATATGACTCGCCATGACTGTCTGCCCATTTCCAGCATTCCTGGCATATTTTTTTGCTGCCTTTTCCCCTTTGATGAGAGAGATACTTTTGCAAGTGACACAACACATGTTTGTCTAAACCCAGTTATTTTGACTCTTTTTGAAAAAGGCTGGCTTACACATATGACGATCCCAAAGAGATTCCTGTCAACCTGAGCAGCTCACTAGTGCTGAGGTGTCTGAGTCACTGCGTCGGCCTTGTACTTTGTGTTCCTGGGATAAAGCAGTGTATAATTTGGATTTTGCTCTTGCCAGTATCTGTTTGTTTTGAGCAGGCCACATGAGTTCAATAAAAAATAGAGCTGGTCAGTTTTATTCCTTAAAGGACAGGGCTGGTTGTGTGGTAATTGGTGAAACTAAAATAGGTGCATTTTTAGGACTATTGGGCAGTTAAACTGGTCAGAGCGCTCAAAAGATCTGGGTGAGGAGGCTGGACAGAAAAGGGTGTTGTCTATTAAGAAGGAAAAGCTAACCACTACTCATATAAAACAATGCTAGCTATAGCTGTGAATCCACATTTTAAAATCTTTGTGGGTAACTAAAGAAATTTTCCATTAGCTTCTCTTGGCATATGTTTTGACCTACTTCCTACCTGAAAGTTAGCACTCCAGCCTGCTATGGCTTTCTATTCCAAGAACAAAAGAAAGACAGTACATTTACTTTAAAAAATAATGTGATCTGTCTCTATCTACTAGTCATCAGTAGTTTTTTTTTTGTTTTGCTCTTTGTTTTCAATTAACCAGATTTTAGAGAAATGGTAAGGCCAGCTACTGTGCAAGCAGGACCCTTGGGGAGCAAAATATTTAGAAGAGCTGAGGATTTGTTTGAGTGACTGGAAGAAACAGAAGTGTGGGGAAAGTCACATTTCTTTTTCTGAGCAGGCCCCCAGAAACATGATAGTCAGTTGCTGGGATTCATTATGCTCTAGCAAGTTGTTGCAAGTTTCTGAGTAGTCTGTCCCTACGTAATTCTGTGTAAAACAGTTTTATTGGCAAGTGGTAATTCTGTAAAATTAATTAATTTCAAAGTTGCATTTCCTTTTTTCCTCTTTTTCTTCATCTAATGATCTTTACTGTTTTTCTTAACACAAATCTAGTCAATGGGTTAACCTGTCTGGCGGCAAGCACAACTAAAAGTTGAGTGTCAAGTGCTGCAGCTAGCATACTAAGTGGGTGGACTAATATATTGAAAAGTCACCCTTCCAGTACAGAAAACCTAGCTTAAATTTTATAAAGCACATCGAAATAAAAAAACAACAACAACAACAACAAAAAATCCTGGAGGTCGTCTTATTTGAAAACAGCCCAGACTGGAAAGGACTGTCATGAAAGATCCATGTTCACAGATGCTAACATCTGTCAGAATGTTTTTTGTGGCTGACTTAAATCTGTTTACAGCATTCCATTTGTTTTTTGTGTTTTTTCAACAAAACGTTTTAAATGGAATGGTCATAAATGCAAGTTTTTAAAAATTACATTACGTTTCTAGGATGTGATTTTTCAAGTGGTAAATAAACAGGAAAGAGGTAACTGAAGTGCAGTAGACTACTCCGTAAGCTAGAAGTTTTTTCTGATTTCTGCTTTTCAGCTCCTTCTCAGAAGTGAAGATCATGCTTTTAATATTCTTGCAAAGTAGTCTAATTGCTACTTGACAGACTTGTAATAGTTCTCCTAACAGCTGTGATTCAAGGCCTAGTAACCTGTTTCTGCTTTGAAGTCTCTCTTTCTTTTTTTTTTCCTTTTTTTTTTTTTTTATTCACAGTTAAGACTCCCTGAGGCTTGGACTATTCCCTTTTGCCTCCACCCTGCTCTATTTGTAATTCCCAAACTGGAGCCACCAAAACAGAGAGTAAGGACAAAAGACTGTTGGAAAACGGCTTTGGTATCACATTGTCCAACGGAGACATTAAATTGTATTATATATTTAACACTGTAGCTTCCCCGTGCTGTAGCCCAGACAGCCCTGAAAGGCTATTTTCCCTGTTGCTGATGCTGCAGATGGATAGGTGGAGCCTGGGCTTCTTCCAGTGCCACTGTAGTACAACAATTTGTTAATTTGACATTACCGTTTATTTTTCAACGCTAAATATTTACATAATCTTATTCTGTCCAAGGGCAAGGTGAAAGCACTGTTATCTGATACACTCTGTACAAAGAAAAAAAAAAGACCCCTCAACATACACCACCGTTTTTTGGCCTTGCACCAGGAACAGGCGATTAAATAATTTGCTGTTGTTCTAAAATATGTCAGGGCAGTGGTAAAAGCTGCTGATATTGAAAAGACTGTCAAGGAGATGGTAGCCAGCACAGACCACAACTGTGATGGGGAACCTGTCTCTTTGGAAAGCAATGGGCAGGAACAGAAACCAACTGTCAGATGGCCAGCACTGTATGTGCAGGCTCCTGTATGCACCCAGCAATAAGGAGACACTGGTTGCTAGCTTATATATCCTCTGCACTCAAGTGCTTAGACTGATCAGTAAAGTGCCCATATGTTCACAGGAGATAGTCACCCTCTCCCCCACCCAAGCCTTTTGTTGGTCAAGAAGGAGGAGCAGCTCTACTTAGCAACGTATTCCCCATGCCAGAGAAATTGCGGAGATATGTAAATAACACAGAAAGACAGATAAATGGTATGAAGCACCATTATGTAGAGATGTGTATTCACCACCGCTTGCCTTGTAACCATACCTTTTCACACCTCCCACATCTGATGATTGCATACAGGGCTTTAGAAAGCTGGGAAAGCTTTATTGCATCTGGACACCTGACTTCCCGCTGCTGTCTCTTTTATGGCTGTTTCCACCCAACTGATTATTTTCGAGGGAATATGTAAATGGGAGGAATGGGAAGAGCGACATGGTCCTGGTATGTTATCCTATAGTGGAGTCTCTCTACTCCAGTCTAGGGAGTAGAAAGCGAACAATTTGAAAAGGTAATTTTCCAGCCCTAGAGCCACAATCAAGGTATGTGCTGTTGTACGTTGTCTGGTTTAAACCAGGAATAGTAATTTTCCAGCACCTGTTATTTGTCGAGAATTATTCTAAGATGGCCTTCTAAAAGGTGTGGAATCTTTCCCTTGGTTTTGACCTTTCTTCCCCTTGAATTTTTGTATCTCTGAAAGTTATGTGGTTGACAGAACTGAGAGCAGAAATCGTTCATGTGTGTTTTACACCTCCACCTTTCACTGACTACGTGATTTCAGTCCTGACCTGGAGGAAGTGTTAAAGTTGTGCTGGAACTTTCCAAAACTTTTATAAAAGCCAGATTGTGTCTCTGGGATTTGTTTTCCTGCTGCCATGATACAGAAGGCAAGGATCATAAGCAGTGATAAATGTTACAAATGCCTAGATGGATACACACTGAGCTAACCGTTGGGAGAGAAATTTAACTGCCCAAATACTGCGCGTAATTTCTGTGCAATTTGGGCATGTAAACACTCTTTGTACGCATAGACTTAAGTATCTGCATAGATCAGCAGATGTGCAAACAAATATCAGCATAAATTTAATACAATAGCAGGTTTCTGAAAAGAAAGATTCTTATAAATAACTGGTTGTCATCAACTTTGTAAAAGTTTCTATGTGGATATAACAAGTCAGTGCTCCTTGGAAAGGTGTTACAAACATACTCTTACTCTTTTGGGAAGAAAATGGTCTTTTGTCCCAAAGAGTATAGAGTTGGGAATACACTGTCCTATGTGATTTTAAAATTGTAGGCACACTCTAGTCATTAAGACAAGACGGACTTTGAAAGGGACAATATTGCTGGGACACAGGCCTGTACATCTGTATCTTAAGCTTTTGTACACTTTCTTTTATAGAATACAAAAGATTAAGACACAGCAAACAATATGAATAAAATAAAGCTCCTCAGATAAGACAATCTTAATTAGTTCTTTCAGTAAGCATTGTGGTTTAGAAGTGGTATGTAATTTATAAATGCACTTAACAAAGTTATCTTACGCTCAGGTGTCAGTCCCGACTGGCTGCAGTGCCTGCTGGTTTTGTTCCATTTCTTGCAGCCAGAGGCGGTCAGCAACATCACTCTGGGTAGGGGTCTGCTACAGGCTGCGCTGAAATCCTCAAACTCATTTCAGTTACTACTTCAACCCCCTCTTTGACTAAAGGGGGCTTCACAGATTTTGGAGAAGAACATACTCCTCAAATGAGAAAAGTGATGAGCAGAGGCCTGGGATGAACTCACTGTGTATTACACTTCACAGTGTAAGGACTCAAGTGGAATGGTAGTTAAGAGAGATTGAATTATTTTTGTAATGTTAGTCCTACAGTAAGAAAAAACGAAATTATTCACCTGATACATACTGCCTGATGCATGTTTGAAATTTAGCTGAATTTAGATCCTTGATTTGAGGCCTGTGTGTGGCTGCAGCGTGAGCTGCTCTAGACAACCTGCTTTGCAAGTGCTTAAGGCTAGGACTGAATGTAAAATGTATTTCAGAGAAGTTTCACATTTAAATGGACCAAGAATGATAAAATGAAGTCACAGAGTATAATTTTTGGTCATGTTTGTGTTGTGGGCTGTTTCATTCAATATCACACGATTAAAGGATTTTATATACATATTTAAAAAATTATTTCTCTGTATCCGTGGTTTCCCAACTCTGCCACTCTTACTTTTGGTGGTGTGCCAGTCATTGAGAAGGATCTCACAGAAGCAGCTCCAGATCCTGCCCTTCTGGAGGTGCTAATCTGAGCCATCAGGCAGTTACCACCAGCCAACTGTAAATATCTTTGTGCAGCTGCTTACTCCAGCTCAGAGGCATTTACTGATCTGTGCAACTAGAGGTGCAAGGGCTGTCTCTGAAAGCTGACTTCACACAGACAGCTGAGAGTGGAGTGAGGGTACTGATTGCTTCCAGTCGCCTTCCTTGTGCCTGCAGCACTGGAAGGAGGGAGGCAAAGATGGAAGTGAAAGCAGCAGGCAGGCTCTCCTGGCTTTATGTTGCATCATCTGCCCAGGAAGTTATGTCTGCTTTCACATACACACATACATAGGTAGCAGGTAGGAGCAAAATTCCAGTGCAAGACGCAGTGAAATCTCTACAGTGTTTCCACTTTCTGTGCATTAGTGTTGCACTTTGACACTTGGCACTTGCCCTGTCACTGCATGATCTCATCTTGTCTTCTCCTGTACAGCAGCATCATCCTTACCTAGGAAGATGGCTTTAAGAAAATCATTATAAAAGAATAAAAATATTCTGTATTTCTCAGTAGTTTCTAGACAAAGGGCAACCATGGACATAAAAGTGCCAGTCTGGCAGGTGGGATACGGTCCCTTCCGCAGCTGTGCAGTCATAGTCAGCACGTGCTGCAGGAACTCCACCAGCAAGGAGATGTTCACTTCTGTTTCTGAGTGAACAAACAGGGGAACTGCAAGGAATGCTGGAGTCCCAGCTTCACAGAGGTGGGAAGTGTAGTGAGGAAGTAGAGACCCGGGTGAGGGAGGGCATGGTAGGTTGTGGGAGAGGGAAGTAATATGTGGAGCTGAAGTCCTCATATGAGCAATATGAGAGTGGTCAGAAGGTATTAAAATACCATTTTGTGCAAGTTACCTTTCTGTCTGCCCATTAATTTCCCTTGAGCCTATGGGGTTCCTGCTGTGGATTTCCTCTCTGAGGCAGCAACTTTCCCCACTATTGAACTCAAACATGATCTAGTCATGACAGCTACAGATGTTCTTGTCTTTGTCCTGTAATGATGGGATTATGCATTTTCCCCTCTCTCTGAACAAATGCCAAAATTTGTAAATTCTGTTTGACATGAGAAAAAATGTGCAAGGAAATTAATTTCGTTGGAACAACAAGTTATGTCACATCTTCAATACAGAGCTATAAATTAACTGACCATAGTACCATAATGTAAATGGGAAGTGGAAGAGCTTGTTAGCAAAAACATTCAGTCCCTAATCTTTGCAAAAGAGGTTTTAATTTCTTTATTTCTATTTAATTGTAAGTTTGTATTTCCTTCACAAGGGAGATGAAAAGTGCCAAAACTTTCTTGCTGTGCTGTTTAGTCTTAATTAAAAATATCTGTGATAAGTGCTCATCTATACCTGGTGCTTCTGTGTATCTGAGTCATCATCCATATTCGGACTGCCAGGATTCAGGAGAGAGTCGTAGCAATGACATCCTGAGAAAATGGGCCTTTGAAGTGGATGCCTCAAAAGTCAGGAAAATCGGTGGCTCTCAGACTGTTTGCACTTCAACAGTGTAAGTGGTGAGGGACTCTGCTAAGGCCATGGATTTGTAACAAATTAGTTGGAAATCAGCTTCTATGCACCAAGTAGAAGGAGGAGAAGTCAAAGCAAAAAGAGGTGCCACCTCTAATTTTCAGGCTGTAACTTCAGCTAATCAACAAACGGCAATTGGCTAATTTATTTTTAAGTGCTTGCAAAGGCTTGTGCCATGTTGGATAACATTTGTATATTAGATTTAGGAATCTCCTGCGTAGTCAAATAAGTTGAGGGAGGTGATTGTACCCCTCTACTCTGCTCTCGTGAGCCCCCGCCTGGAGTACTGCATCCAGCTCTGGAGCCCTCAACATAATAAGAAGATGTGGACCTGTTGGAGCGAGTCCAGAGGAGGGCCACAAAGATGATCAGAGGGCTGGAGCACCTCTCCTATGAGGACAGGCTGAGAGAGTTGGGGCTGTTCAGCCTGGAGAAGAGAAGGCTCTGGGGGAGACCTTATAGTGGCCATTCAGTACTTAAAAGGGGCCTACAAGAAAGCTGAGGAGGGACTTTAGACAAGGGCATGTAAGGATAGGACAAGGGATAATGGCTTTAAACTGGAAGAGGGTAGATTTAGATCAGATTTAAGGAAGAAATTCTTTACTGTGAGAGTGGTGAGGCCCTGGAACAAGTTGCCCAGAGACGTGGTAGATGCCCCATCCCTGGAAGTGCTCAAGGCCAAGTTAGATGGGGATTTGAGTGACCTGGTCTACTGGGAGATGTCCCTGTCCATGGCAAGGAGGTTGTAACTAGATGATCTCTAAGGTCCCTTCCAACGCAAGCCGTTCTATGATTCTGTGATCCCCGTTAAATACATAGAAGCTGGATTTGGGGGTGACCAACGTGGCTGCAGTTGCTGTTTGGGTAGTGCAAATCAGAGGAAATTTTTAAAATAATGCATTGGACAAAATCATGAGAATGAAAAATCATTATATTTGGAAATAAGAAATTTTTTTTAAATGTACTTTTGAGTGTTTCTAATCTTTTTTTTTTTTTGCGAAGAACTCAAAATTTCATCAGCCTCATGTAAAGGATTTCTTCTATAGAAATGGAAAAGAAAAAAAGCTAGGTATGATTCTTACTTACTGGTGGGACTTCAGAAGCTAAAATTTCAAGATACACATCCAGTATTTTAAAATGGAAAATAAATCTAAAAACAAGTATATGGTATATGGTACTGGTATATGCTTTATGTGCTTCTAAAAGAAGGCTCCCTTTTTTCCGGTAAGGTGGGCTGATGTTCAGACAACGCTGGCTTGTGACAATTGTCAGGAACCAGGAAACACAGGATTAGAAGGAAACATGTTTAGCCTAGCAGAGTGGGTAGCAAGCCACCGTGCCTGGCCTCCCAGCAAAGACCTGAGGGTTTTGTCTGAGGTCACCTGCTGAAGAAATGCATAGAAACAGACAGTGACAAAGTAGCTGTTTTCAGGACAAAACTAACTATTTCAGCAGATAAACAGTCAAATAGTCAAAGAGGGACAAAGAATGTGTGTGTGTTTGCAGCATGGTTAAATAAAAATTGCTGAGTGTTGTAGCAGTTCAGTATCCTCATGTTTCTGCCTGAATGTATAACCTCAGAGTTACATACACCCTCTTTTCCATTAAATAGATTTTTTTTTTCCTTTTCTGTATATGTACAGGATAAATCTGAGTCTCTCTCTTTTTTCTGCAGTATTGTTTTACATTTGGCACAATGAAATTGTAAACGCTGTAGTGAGTTTTGAGAGCGTGCAGAACTGTGAAGGATGATGTGTCGTTTCTCTGCTGCGTGTATGTCGCTGCGTGCATTATTTATTATAACCAAAGTCCTAACAGCAGCACAGCAAAGCAAAGTAATATTACAGCAAAACACAGTAATAGATTGTAAGAACTGGGCTGCGTTCAGCTTCAGAGCGAACTGACATTTTTATGTCCATATGTCAGTCAGTCCGTTGGCTAATAGATATTTCCTTCCTCTATCCGAGCCGTCACTAAAAGCCCAGGGCTCCGGATTGCGGGAGGATTTGCTGGGCGAGCCGGACAGCCACGTGGTTTGTCTCTCCCCCTGCGTCCCCCATGCTCCGTGTGTCTCTGCACACGCTGTTCGGTAAACAAACTTTGGAGAACCAGAGCGAGCTGGTTCAGAGCAGCCAGTTCATTCACACAGACCGCTTGGAAAGTGATGCCTTTGCGCAGCCTTGACGTACGGGCTGAGGGAAGTGGAGAAGTTAGTATTTATGTTTTCATTAATGCTTTTTATAGCTGCGAGCCAGCTGTAGCTGGTTAACATTAGCCTGGGACATCTATTAGCGTGCAGACCTCTTACGCAGGATAAAGGGCTTCTGATGGAAACAGAGTTGTTACTCATGGCACTCAGGGCTGTGTGTTTACATGAAGGCTGTTTGTGCTGACATAGGATATATATTAGAACAGCATGCACCTCTTCAACAAACACATGTTCCAGGATTCAAGTAGATTTTTTGTAAAAACTTATATCATAGCAAATCATGAGATTTGCATCTTTCAATGGCTTATTGCTTGTTTAAAAGCTATTCTTTCTAAATAATGCTTTGTAGCTACTCAGAGACAAAAACTATTTTCTGTTTAGCTTTTAGGATGAGTCAGGAATAAGCAGTATTCCTGCAAGTCTTGTACGCACCAGTTTGGACTGCTAAATTTTTTGCTGTGAATGATGTAAGTAGCTGGCAGTAGCACGGGATGAATTGGACCTAGGGGTTTGGCCCAGAGGAGTTGATGGCTCAGCTATCCTTCTCTGGTTTCTCCCAGTTCTTGCTTTTTTTTCTTTTATTATTTCCCCTCTTTTTCTGGAAGATAGCTAGTCAGAAGGGTATTTAAAACTAAATAACAAAAGCAACTGCAAAACAGAATGAGGAAGGCACAAGAAGTGCAGTTTTTAGAGCGCCAGTATGACAAGCACCGTGGTGCCTGGTATTTGCATCAATACAACACTTGGCTTTCCTGGTCAGTCTGTGTTCCCCAGACAATTTTGACAGCTCCCCTCATCCAGGCAACAGCAGAGGCGCCTAAAGAAGAAGTAGGAAATTTTGTCTATTCTCTGCTTTGTGTTTCTTTAGAAGGTGTGGAATGAGCTTATTACTTTCTCACAGCTAATTTAGTAATTTTAATAGTTAGAGCTTTGGAATGGAAAGTTTCAGGACTGGCTTCCCTCTCAAGTTTTCTTTTCCTGAGGAAGGTAGATTGCATTGAAGACCATCATTGCTATTCCTCTTCTTCCCAGACCTTTTGTGTCTATTTGTAGTGTGTTTTACAGAGACTAGAGAAGATTCCTGAGCCATTGTAAAACGATCTCAGCGTGAATTTCCATTCCTCTTATCTTTGTCACAGTTCCACCATTTGTCAGTGGTGAACTCTTCAAGTCAAGGGGAATTCAAAAAGTTCATTGTAAAAAGCTTTAGTTTACCTTGGTTAAGCCTAGCCTCCTCATGAAAACGTTGATTACATCAGCCATCATCATGTCAGAATTATATCTTTATGGTTCACAAAGAGAAACTTTATAATGCCATTCTTTTTCATCGGCACAACCATATCTGTATGTGAAACTGCTGAGTAGCCCCAGATGCCAGTGTCAACTCACATGGTTGAACTATAGTCTTACCAAGACAAAAAGTCAGGTTATCTCCCAAAATTGAATCACTTCTAATCTCCTGTTCAGATAAATTTCCTCCACCCATCCATTTAGGTACACCACCCTTAATGACCAGCTTGAAAAGAATGTGACAAGGTCTTGAAAGCCCTGCGAGACTGTGGAAGCACAGCTCATGAATTATGCGTATTCAGTGCCTACAGCTGTACCCTCGAAATACAGGTGGGAAAACTTATATCAGCAGATATCTAGACTTCCCTACAGAGAGTGTTCTGTGACTTGACTCCATCTTACCCTTAAAAATGTGGGTAAAGGCTCAGTTCATTCCAATTTCAAAGTCAGTCAGTCTTTTTGAGGGCCAGAAGAATCACTTCTTACTCGGGGAAAGTCAAGCTTTGATGTGCTCCCATTCTTCCTTTTAATGCAAACCAGCAAAATAGTCCTGGAATGTTTTGCACCATTCGGTAAATCTGCTGGAGACTTTTGTTCATTGTGATCTGATGGAATACATTTTTGTTCATTGTGATCTGATAGAAGACATTTTTGTTCATATTTACTGTTCTCCTAAATGCTTCATAAGCAGTTTTTATTATGTACATGGAAATGACGGATGCGGTGTCATCACGTGCTGGCTCTTGGACTTGTTTTGAATTGACTATTCTGCTCTTCAGGGTCCTTTCTCATTTGTTCCTTATGCTCTTGTGACTGAAACTAAAACCTCTGTGCAGGAACTTAGC
Organism: Chlamydotis macqueenii; assembly: GCF_036417535.1. Classification (NCBI taxonomy): domain Eukaryota; kingdom Metazoa; phylum Chordata; class Aves; order Otidiformes; family Otididae; genus Chlamydotis; species Chlamydotis macqueenii. The sequence continues at coordinate 118,997,599 of NC_141557.1, forward strand.
TGGAGCAATGTGGAGAATTGGGAAAAGCAGTTTTATCCCACAGTTTTCCCACAAAGATGGCAGGGACAATCAGCATCGTGCTGCTAGCTGTAGATATTGTGAACATCAGTGTATCAGATACTGTATTACAGGACTGTGTAGCCTCAAAAACAATGTCTTTCTCTTCCAAACATTTGGCAAAGATGTTTTTAGTGTTTTCTCAAAATCCATACTTCTGTGACATCTAATTTAATACAGCCAAATTTAACATAGCCAGATCTTGACTGGCCAATCCCTTCCCTGAGTCAGTTGTCTGTTCTCTTTAATTTATAGGTCTGGCTAGTTTTTCCAACACGCAGAGAACATGTGTTTGGAGGTAAGGAGGCATTTTTGACCCTGGCAGGGCATCTGGTTACAGCATGGATTTTCCCGTTCCTCAAATGCTGTGATAGTGTAGGATAGTACATAATTATGCCCTGCGACCAAGTGACATTTTTTTTCGCAAAATCTGGCAGGAGTTTTTCCCTAATTTTTTTGATAGCTTTTTCTGATGTCATGAGGATGGTCTTTTTCTTGTGTGTTCTATCCACAGCATCCTAACGAGGCACGTGATATGTGGGAGGCATGGACAGGAGAGAGATAAAGCTGCAGTTTCTGTCATCAGACAGTACTGGGTTGACAACTACTAATTTTATCTAATCTAATCACCATATACCTTACTCCTTATGCTGATTAATTGCAAGAAAACTCCCTTGGCCATTTTGCAAAATAGCTTCATGCATCTTTTCTCTCTCTGTATATATACATATTATGTTATATATTTCAGATCTCAGAAATAATCATGTTGCCTGCTTAAAAAAAAAAAAAAAAAGGAGACAGTTGTCTTGGGGTACAGATGTACAAATCAAATGAAATAGATGCTGAAGAAGTGGGAGCTTTAACAAGATATTGGAGTTGGAGACCTTGTTGTTATGGTTGGGAAAGCCAACCATACACACTACAACATTAATAAAGATAAGAGACAGCAGAAATAATTAACACTGATTTCTGTAGATTATTTACGTGGCCTATTGTTCTCCTCTCCCCACACACATTTGTTTCATTCATCTGTTAAAATTTGCTAAAGTGTGTGAGCAGTCTAAGCAAACTGCTGCATGTCTCATGTGCCTAGTCTGATGGGGTATAAACATGATTAAAGTTTCTAGACATTTATGTTATAATTAGCATATGTACCTTATGGCAGAATAGTGAAAAAAAACCCCTCTATTATTGTTCATATGGTGCCATTTACCAATAACAGTTTTTCATTTCTATTTGGAAATGCTGAGCTGGTTTAAGCTTCCACACCAGTCTGAATTGATGGTCTCTGCTAAAATGTAAATTACAGCTTCTATAAACCAATTTTCACTTCACATTGAGCACTTAAAACTGTCAAATGGAAACAGTTTTACATACCAGTGACAGTATCTTAATTAGTCTTTTATCAGTGACCTTCAACTACCAGTTTTCTCCACCAGTCAAGTCCCATTTTCTCAATCCCCCACATTTAAATTCTAAGAATGGAGATGTTTTGTTCTCAGCAGTACCTCTTCGAGTGTATTTGAGTGTGTTCTTGCAATTAGTCAAACTCACAGGTTTTCTTCATCCTGTTGTGAAGAAAGTGTTGGCTGACTAAGCTTTTCTAAGTGGGGAAGGAGAAAGGAAGGTAAGACTGGAGGAGTGTTCCCATACTGGGCACTTTAGGTCAAGGATGAATGTACAGAAAGATGTTGAAATCTTGGGAGAAGCTGCAGGCAGTAAGTGAGAGTGATGGTCTTAGTGGGCAGCTGCCCGTGGGAGTTGGCAGGATGGTTATATGTGGAAGATGTGGTAGGGTTAATCCTTTTAATGAGCAAGTGTTCAACTACGCTTCCAGTCACCAACTCTTCTGGCTTGTGTCTGCTGAACTGTCCAGTAGGGGAGTGGGGAAAAAAAAAAAGAAATCCCAGGCAAGCTCTTTTTATTATGAAATTATGACAATTTTGGTTTTCAACATAATGTGTTGCCCTTAAAATTCAGAGCCTTCAACCCATGTCCCCCACTCCCTTCCTCCACTGTGCCCACAATGCAGAAAAATGCAGATAATCATCGTTTCCCTCTTTGCTGAAGGCTTACCTATATGCAGAATTCACAGGGAGATGAATGCCAAATATCCTGGCTGCACATTTAAACTCTGTTTATTTCCCACAGTAAAATTATGTTGTTATGCATGTCTGAATAAATTTTAGTCTAGCTAAGGGTTAGTGCCAGAAAGTTGTTCAGCAATAGCTTGTCCAGTATTTTTCCTGATAAATGCTTCGAGTCGCCTTCCATCTTCTGCTCTTGGGCTGGGAACTGAGCTCTCTATTCATCTTTGTAGCAGCAGCACTCAAACTGAGTAGCAGAGACTTCCTGCAAACCTCTCCACTTTTGAGAGGCATGAGACAGGGAAGACAACCGGAGTGTGCTTTGTGGAGGAGACAGGGATGCCGATGCTGTCGAAGAGTGGAACGGATGGGACATTTGGGTGACGGAGGCCAGGGTGGCCATGGAGGAACGTGACCCCGTGGGAGCCTGCTGCACTCACAGGGCTGGATGTTTGCACAGCCAGAGAGCAGGAGCCCAGAAAACATGTGGCTCCTGCTGTTGCTGAATCCTATCCTGCCAGTTCTCCATGGAAGCCTCTAGTACGGGTTCAGTAGCTCCTGGCAGCCAAGGGCTCTCCGCATTGCTCATTTGTCCTTTGGCTAGAGCTTACAAAGCACAGCTCCATCAATAGCTTATCACATGCTCTGCTCTTCTCCCTGAAGCTCTCCAGTAGCACATTCCCTTTCTCCTTTCCCCTAGTTTGTGTACTGCTTAATCTGTGAACTGCTATTTCAGAACACCCTACAGTTTGCTTGGCTTCTTACTGTAAGTGCATTCCCTTCCCAAAGAACTAGAAATCTATTCTTTTTAAGACCTGACAATTAAGGTGATTACAAAATGGCTAGAGGGAGGATGAATTTGAGTTACATCACTGGGACCAATGCAGTATCTCAGCAAAGACTACTTCAGCTCATGAGCTGAAGTACGTATAGTGTTGTTTGTGAGCTGGAAGCAACTCCTGCCTGTAGGTAGTCTGATATTTTCCATTATGAAAAATTCTTGTGACCTTCTATTTGCAAAGCTCTTTCAACTCCATTGTTTGCTATAGACTTTTGATGTTCAAAGGGGAATGCCCTCAAGGTAGGAAAATACCTTGTTTTTTTTGGCAGCAGCTGCAGGTGGCTCTACCATAGAAAGTTGGGGTTGGAAAGGGAGGAGAGAGAGAGAGATAAGAGGTAGACTTTCCTCCTCCAGCCCAAGAGGTTCATGCCACCTGAGGTAGGAAGTATTTCAAGGTGGGACAGAGAACTGAAGTAAAGCTCTTCTAAAAAACATCTTCAAAATTAGGGTGTAGACCACACTGGTCCAGCTACCTCTGTAGGAGCATCCCAGGATACTTTCCATATGTGTGAAGCAGCAGGTTGGGCAGCATTTAGCTATAGTCAAACCCAAGGCTGACAGCTTTCCAGTCTTACCTAGGAATGGGACTCAAATGTCCCACAATTCAAATGATAACAGATTGTTCAAGCTACAGGCTCTGCTAATACAAATACATGTTCTCTAACCATATGTTGAGAAGCACAGGTGCAAAATTCTCAAAAGAGATGTAATACCAGATTTCCTACAGTGCCAAATATATATACTAAAAACTGAATGTGTCATCTGTTGATTTCAGAGTACTTAACCTTGCCGCCTTCAAATTCCTAACACAGGGAGGTTTAGTAAGTTTTGTTTGTATTTGCCTCATGGATTAAAAAAAATACTTAGAATGTGTGGGGTTTATATGTGTATTTTTATGTATGAATGATACATATAAGCTGTGTGTTTATTCTTTCGGGATACATGTTTTCTCCCAGAGCAGCACAGCCTCTTGTAATTCTGATTTTTTGATCAAGCTGCTCTTTCCATTTTCTGCTGTTTTGTCAGCCATGGATTTCTGTTCTCACAGCACAAACTAGAGATTCTTGTACTAGTTAGTTTGCAGTCAGTATACTATTTATCCATGGACTTTAAAGTCTTCTCTTTCTCTCTCTCTCTCCTGAGTTCAGTATTATACAATAGAAAGAGATTAATATTGCTAAATTGTCGCTATTTGTTTGCAGAATTGATGTGGCGTGTAAAGCAAATAATTGCAGATACAAATAGTACTGGTGCTCACAGCTATTTCTCTTGTGTTTGCAAATAAGGGATTTACACACTTGTAAGGTCATATTTTGCTTACATAAACGATCTTATCTTCTTGCACCTTGTGTCGTGTGGTATTCCAAACTTTGTGGGGAACATACAAAAATGTCAACACTATACAAACCATTCTGGGATATGGCATACAATATATACTACTTGCAGAGCATGTGGAATAGGGCAATACAGTGATTAGAATTATATTCAGGAATTTGTATTTCTTTTGACTATCTAATATTTAAAGCAGTTTGTTCATTCAGGGTGAATAGAAGTTTTCTCTGAACAAATGAACTGAGCTGGGCTAAGGAGCTGCTTCTCTGAAAGGAGCTGAGAGATTAAAAAGAAGCCCAAAAAGTAGCATTGGAAGAGTAAGGAGTGTCAAGGGATGTTGGGCAACGTGGGACCACTTTTTTACAAGTTCTGCTAGAACTGAAATGCTGCAGCAGTGACTGACACCCTTCCAAAAGGTGAGAGCAGAATACCCTGTGCAGAGGATAGGGTTGGCACTAGCATCTCCTATTCGCCCTGTATCAAAAAGGTATAGACAACTCTCTAGTTCTTGGATCTGATACAGGAGAATAAATCCCGGAATATGTAGAACTGTGGGGAGTGGAGAAGGGAGGAGAGGAAGGAGAATGTGGGAAAAGAAGAGGAGGAGATAGATGAACATTCTTTTTTTTTTTATTTTTTTTTATTGTGGTTTGACAGGTGTGAGTAGGATTAATCGATGGGGATTGGGTTAAGTGGTAATTGAGTAACAATTTATTGATCAGATAATCATTAATTCTGACCAGATAATGAGGGAGGGTAGGAGAAGATGTGTGTTTAAACAAGCATGGTTTTGATTGAGAGCAACTGTCTTAGTGAGGCTGGAGGGAGTTGGCTGCTGGGCATTGCAGTTTTACTTTGTCAAGGAATTCTTCAAACCCCGATTTAGCCATTTTTCATGGTGGATTGACCCGAGATTTGACCTACCTTCATTTTTGTCCCCTCATCTACTCTCTCAGAGGCTATGTGCACCTTCGTTGCTCATGTCTGAATTGCTGGGATTTCCCCACTTCAAAAAAAACACATCTCTCCGTGTTACTCTCTTAAGTTGATACAAACCACTGGCCAAGTGTGAGTAATTCTTCATGAGTACCTGAAGAAGCCCTCTGGAATAAAAGGACATTTTTAGGCTTATACAGATGTGTTATGAGAGAAGGAGAGGGAAGATGAAGTGACCCCGATGTGGAGATACTATCCTCTTTTAAAAAAAAAAAGAAACAAAAAACCCTTCATCATGTAGGGCTTTTTAAGTCTTGATTACATTGTCTGTGTCTTTTTCTTTTTTCATCTTTCCACTTCTTGTAATTCTGCTAACAATTCTTGATGTTACTGATAGAGTGACAAAATACAGGAACTGAGGTAATTGCAATAAGGGAATACTGAAAAAAGGAATCCTTATAATTCAGTTTTTCCTGCCATAAAGACTTATAGCTAGCTTCTTGCTTTAAACTAGCATAATGGCAGTAGTATTAAGCATTTCTGATGGTATTTAAAACTGTCTGGTGAATGTTTTAAACAGATTAAGAAAACTTTCAGCTTGCAATTAGCTTGTTGATATAGTCTTAGATTGGCTATTTAAAAGAGAGGTTAGGTAAGAAACTGAGGAAAGACGTTGCTCTTCAAATGCTTGAAGTAATGATTCATTTCACGCTTTAAATAAGTAAGGAATTTTTAACTAGTGTATATTTATTTACGTCCAGATTATCGTTTATGAGTTGCTTGACATTCTGAAAACCAGAGAACAAAAGACTCCTTATACATAATTTTAAAAGGTGTGGCAATAAGGTAGGATTATCTGTTTCACTGTGTCATAATATCTTGATGTTTTGTTAGGTCATCTTACCCTTTTACTGTTTCCTAGAAGAAATACAGTAAGCCACATGCTTAAGCATAAGCTTTTCATTTTTTTAAAAAAGTCTTCATTTTTGGCTATATTTTAGATCTATTAGACAACAGTTAACTCAGTTCTAACATCTCCAGTAAACTTAAGTGGAGTGCAGCATTTTGTCATTCATCAGTAAGAAGCTGCAATTATTGCACCAACTTTTTTGAACAAATGTGATTAATGTTTGAAGTCATGTGACTAATAATACCAGCTAATAAATACTCCTAGTTTCCCTGAGAAACAGGCAACAGTTTGACTAGTGGAACAGTCAACAAGTATGGTACTTGAGGCTTCTTGAGAAGGATCGGTAACCAAGCATAGCTCAGTTCCCAGGAAAAAGTAGTTTATTTTCCTCCTGTCAGTTCTGGTTTTGAGTTCTTTTGTGCCCTCCTCAAAGGCCAAGCTCTATGACATCTTTATGTACAGCTGTGGTGGCACACAGTGCTGTGAAAGTAATTCTGCCATATATTTCTTGTCTGTTCTTTGGGAAGGTTACATCTTTGGTGTATTGTTCCATTGGACATCTGAGGAGCAAAATTTGCTTTATTGTTTCTGTCTTTTCCTTTTCAGGTATGACACCCATTTTGGTGGTACCACAAAGAGAAATCTTCTAGATGTTTGCCCAGCATTTCAGGAAAATATAAGCTCTAGGTTTTGCTACACTGACTGTGCCCCAGAATTATTTTTGAGCTACATTAATGAGTTTATAGGAAATTGCATCAAATATTGGAAATACTAATAAACGCTTGGCTCTCCTGCAATCATTATAAAATTCAGAAAAGCTGCCTCGTCTTTGCAGCCTGACTTGAAGGAGCTACCAGGTTGCTCTCAGAGATTTGTCCATTTAGTGCAAACTCTTTTGAGTTCAGTCTTGACAAGTAAAGAGGAGAGGAGCACCCTTCCTAACGAGCCGGAAAAGAGCAGCTTTGGAAATTATTTGCTTTTGGGCAAAGCAGTATAGTCTCTGGTGTACCCATGCACTCTAAATTCAGGAACTGCTCCTGGGTTAACTGCATGTTTGGAATAGGTCTGTTTACTTTACAGTTGTTGAAGTCAGGAGATGTAAATGGTGCAGGTTTAATCCTGGAATAATAATGTGAGACATTTAGTAATAATGCAATCCATCTCCATGCCCAGGAAAGGAGGACATGGCATTTGGTCTCTCTTAGCTCAGGAGCTATTTGTCATGCATGATTTTGTAGATATAAGGAAAAGGAGGAGGCAGCTATCTTCTGGTTTTTTAATAGTTAAAAATCACCTTAGGTTTAAAGTGCAGCAGGGGTGGTGTGCGTGTGTTTGAATTTTCTGTAGAGAAAGTTTGTGTCTTACTTTGGTCAGAGGAGGAAGAGAGCTTTGATGTCCCTGATCCACAGACAGTCAGGCCAACACGTTCCTGCTTGTAGAGTTAGAGTAAGGTTCTGCTCTCTGTACACACTGATCAAAATACATCTGATATATGTTCTTAGGTGTTCCTGTAGATTTCTCAAACTTAACTTAGACAAATGAGCTGTAGTGCCGAGGGCTAAAGCCAGGAGAAAAACCTGTATTCTGCCTTTTGTTACATGTGTGCTTATCGTCCTGTTAAGCCTCAGACCCATCTGCAGGACGACTTCTTTCACTGGAGTGAATAAACTGTGTTTCATATTTGTTTAAAACTCTGAAATCTTCTGCAAGGAGAACATGTTTCATATTTGGAGATATAATCTTCAGATGAGCTTCGTCTTTCAAGAGGCTTTTGGAGTAAGAACATTTAAAACATTGTGTCATAAACCGAATTGCAACAAACAGCTCTCAAAGGCTACTGGAGTTCAGTGAGAGGTTTGGGAAGTGACCAGTAGTTACGTATTACATCAGGTGTTGTAATAAGTATCATTACCCTTGTCAGTATTTTCACTTCCTCTGTAATGCTAAATCTAAGGGCAAGTGTACACAGGACCCAAATAATTACTATTATCTCCATATGATGGAGCAGCCTATTTGATATGCATATTCACATATGGATAATGCTGTCCCTATCGGAAAATAAACATAATATGATTTCATGAAGGATAAATGGTGGAGGGAAAATTAGTCTTTCAATAATAAAAGCTCCAAGTGCCTGTCAGAAAGGAACATAGATACCTCATTTGCCTTGCTGAATTTTGATAGTTAAAGACCACCTTTAGCATTGTGTGGAGGGGTTGTTTATGTTTTTATTTTACCAGCTACCTTTGTGAAAGGAAATATTTAATATTTTTTTTCCCATAAATGTTTACCCATAGCTCTCCCAAATTAAGAATGTCTCACTCTACAGGAATGTGAACTAAAAACCAAATAAAGCTTGTAGTCTTCACAACACAGTCATTCATGCCAGTGCTCTGGCCTATGCTTAGTGATGACCCAGAGTCTGACAATTTATATCCATTTAGTTTTTTAAAAACAGCAAACGTTATTTCTTTTCTTTTTTTTTCCCCTTTAAATCAGCAAGAAAGGTGTTGCTGGTTTTGTCACTACCTCCTGATTGTAAAATGTTCAAATAGGTAGTATTTTTTGCTTATTCTGAAAAAATAAAATAAAAATTTAGCTTTCTGTAATTCTTGCAAGCACGAAGTGATAAACTAAAGGAAATGGGGTTTACAACAGTCTCATCTACCAGCTGGTCTGCCTCAGTCTGAGAAAAGGAAATGTTAAAGTTAATATACTCATTTGAACAGAATTATTTTTCACTTTACTATATTTCAACAGTTGCAGATATCACTAGAGGATTTTTTTAACATTTTTTTTATAAAATTGGTTTAAAAATCAAATAGAAAGTCAGTAAAGCAGACCATTAAATAGCATCCACATTTGAAGTTTTAGGTAAGCGGAACAAAGTCAGTAAATGATACAGAAGATTCATCAGAAGAAATATGAGTCAGAAGTAAAGTGGCTGGCACTTGGACACAAATTGAAATTTGAGTTTGAAAGCCCGGACTTAACTTCTGAAGACTGTGTTTTAAATATTTAGTGTTAGTGAACTAGTTCTTTTAGGCGAAATCAGGTCATGTGTTTTGTGTGGTTTTGTAGTGTAAATGATTCAGGCCAATGTTTCCATCAAAACCAAGCTAGAGGACAAGCTTGAGGCAGGAGGGTAGTGATGGACCTTCAGCCAGTGACAGAAGGCTCATTTGATTTTCTCCTTCATCTCAAGTATGACTGAAGTTGTGATCTCTCTTTGAGGAAGTCCATGATAAATTATTCTCTCTCTCTAAACTGGCTTAAAATTAGTCTCACTCCACGTTCATCTCCCCACCTCTCCTTGCCCTGGTGAGCAGTCTTGTCACCACTACATACCAGAGTGTCCATTCAGTTGAGCTGGAACAGCTGTTTCTGATGCTAAGTCAGCAAACTGATGCAAAAGAAAAATAGCATCATAGAATGGTTTGGGTTGGAAAGGACCTTTAAAGGTCATCTAGACCAGCCTCCCTGCAAGGAGCGGGGACATCTCCAACCAGATCAGGTGCTCGGGGCCCTGTCCAGCTGGCCTTGAACATTTCCAGGGATGGAGCATCTACCATCTCTCTGGGCAACCCGTTCCAGTGTTCCACCACCCTCATTGTAAACAATTTCTTCCTTATATCTAATCTAAATCTACCCTCTTTTAGTTTAAAACCATTACCGCTTGTCCTGTTGCAACATACTCTGGTAAAAAGTCTATCCTCATCTTTCTTATAGGCCTCCTTTAGGTACTGGAAGGCTGCTATAAGGTCTCCCCAGAGCCTTCTCTTCTCCAGGCTGAACAGCCCTGAATCTCTCAGTCTTTCTTCATATGAGAGGTGCTCCAGCCCTCTGATCATTTTTGTGGCCCTTCTCGGGACCTGATCCAACAGATCGATGTCTGTCTGACATGATCCAGAGCTGGATGTAGTACTCCAAGTAAATAACTTTATTTTTGCATCTGAGATTTGTTTGTTAAAGCCGAATCAGTTCACTGATCTGATTTCTTGTGCTGCCTCAACCTGCTTTGCCATCACAGTTAAGAGGGAGGAGAGGGCACAGTGTACTACAGCTTAGGAGTATGGAATCCATTGTGTGGGGCAGATACACCTTCATCTGGTATCTTCACTGAATACTTCCTGACGTGAAACTGGTTTTAGTCTGTGGATGCTAGATTTGTGGGATTTTTAGTTTGTGGATGCTAAACGTTGATACTACCTGGCAAATAGTATTATCACTCTGCAGGTTTGATATGGATATATATTTATGTGTGAATGTGTATATATATCTACGTTTGCATATGGAAAAAATGTTCAGTTTAAAATTTTGCTGTTCTTGCAGAGCATGAAAAATACAGAATTTTATGATTTGACAGAAAGATCCTTCAGTGGACATGATTTCAAGTCATAGATAAGAAGACACGCTACAGAAAACAAAAATTATCTTGAAATCTACAGAGCACTGAAATGCATTTCATGAGAAGCTGGACATTTTCCTAGCTGAATCTGGTCATTAAAAAGTTTAGTTTATGGGGAAGTGTAGGTGGAGATGTTAATATTTCTTTCATTACTCAACTAGAAGTTTGAAAACAACGTAAAAAGTTTACTGTGTCCTGAGATTGCCTATGTTAAATTTCAGTCCAGAACCCATTTTAGTATCACAAATCTTATACAAAGCAAGTTGAACATGGAAGGTAATTTTGTCTGTTTCTAGGCAGATCAAGTATTCTGACCCTGAGCATTGCAAATTCTGATTTCTGTTTTCTTTGAGCAGTTTTACTTAGATTAATATGGCCTTATGTCATCAGAGATAGTAGATGTCATTATTTCTTTTCACATGGCATTCTTCTGTGACTTACCCACATACTGCAAACTGGCCTCATCACAGATCGTTGCATTTTGATTTGATTTTACAGAGGTGTTGGAAAGGACTTGGAAAGACAACGGAAGGGCATTCCTTGCCTTCCCCTGCTGGCATGATTGTATCTTGGGAAAACCTCTGACTAAAACCCAGTGAAGTACAAAGATTGTGTGTAGGTTTCTTACTGTACACTAAAACGCTGCTGCAGTGCTGAAATTTTCTTGCTTTCTGGGAGCATCACTTTGTAAGCAGCCGTGATAAGACTCCAAGCCGGTTTTGTGTGATGTGTAAATACGTGGCACTTCATCTCTGCCCGGTGTAGGTTTCAGATAAATTATTTTGAAATCTCCGTTTACATGATGTAAGTTACATGAGAGTTGGAGCTGTAAGAGGTATTTCTGTAGTGGAACCATCTCTTTACCTGCGTACCAACATACAAAGTAAGGGAAGCATGGAACTTGTGATGAATTTTGGAAGTGATGGTCTACTGGCAATACACAGCTTTGCTGGTTACCCAGTAACCATTCTTGTCTATTTTTTATCAACCACAATTTACCATTTCTGATTTTTCCAGTTTGTAAAACTATATAATAAGATACTTTAAACATACGCCAAATGATTTCTAGCAGATTTTATTTTCAGTATTTAAAGTATCAAGGTAACCTTTAATGTCTTTGGAGAGTTTAAGGCCACTGAAGGAGACATAAATAGGTAAAGAATATCATTTAAGATTCTGGTGTAAATGCAGTCTATTTTAAGATTAATTATTGCTCCCAAATTGTGCAATCTGATCTCTTTTAAGACAGTGGACAGGACAAACGAGGTATAGTCCATTGACGCTTTAATTGTTTTCCAACTTAATGTTAGTCAGGTCAACCTGCAGGTGAAAAAGCTAGAAAGGATGTAAAATCCAGACAATCCTTTCCCCCTTACTTCATTTCACTCACTGTGATTCTGAAATCATGCAACCCACTCTACAACTGCAAATATCCAAAGTTTGAACCACTTCATAACTCTTAACGCAGTGGTCAGGGTTAGGCAATCTTCTCTGGCAGCTTTAATAAACTGTCTTGGTAGAACAAGAAGATCAGCGTGGTAATTATCATATAACGGTTATAACAGTAGCTTCCATTTGTGTGTTTCTAAACCTGAATAAATGGCACCTTATAAACGCTGTTGAGGTGGATGAATTGTCACTGTTGTTCTTCAAGTAGGCAGAAATACAGGGGTGAGGACAGTGCTTTTCCCACGTGTGTGTCCTTCTAGGCCAGCATCAGCACCCTCTGTCTACGTGTTGAAGTTGTTCATAAGCGATAAGCTGTTCCTACGACCTCATTTTGGAGTAACTGCAGGCACTGTTTATCTCTGGCACCTGATGGCTGCTTGCTTTCTTACTGATGCTAGAGAAGTTAACCAGAGTCCCAAGAGAAATCTGCATCGATGTTTTAAGATTTCTGTTACTCTGTTGCTGACTCATGCGTGGAAAACAGAAGTAAGTTCTGTTGGCTTTCAGATTCTTCTCCTACTCACCATAATTGTTTGTTAACTGGTGTATTTTAGCTAGAAAACAATATTGCCCACTAGGGAAGTATAACTGACTTCTACAAAACATTCTTCCCACTTCATTAATTAGATAATGTTAGTATAGCTGTATTTACAAGCTTAATTTGCCCCACGTCCCTATCATCTAATAATAACAACTTTATAATAATTAAAAATTATAATATAAAATATACAAATAATACACTAATTATATAAGTCCTGTAATACATTAACATCCCAGCTGTAGTATTTTCATTCCCACTGTGGAATGAAAAAATGAGGAATACTGTGAATCTTTCATTGGTAGCTAATATTGAAATTTGGGGTGAGGATGTGTACAGAGGTCAGTATATGCAGTACATGCTTTCTCGATCTTTAAGCTTTTTCATGGACATCCTGTCTTGCCATATCAGGTCAAGCTAAGCTGGGAATGTACCCTAGGAGCAGAATGGTTTTTTGTGCCTTTGCAATTACATATTTGGTTTAATATTATGAAATATATATATATATTAATACATCTATATTTGTTTACAACTAACTGCTTACAGTGGTGTCTTTTGGTCGAGAAAGGAAAGTTTGTGGTGAATTAGGCTTCCGTACAAATTTTAAAAAATCTAAAATCTAGTTCTATGTATAGAACATTTTTAATCGTATTTTGTGGCACTACCATTAAAAGAACCTATTTAGGTGACTGGCTTAAAAAGAGCAGTGAAATACGGTTCATACGGAGCCTATATGAATAACATTTTTATAAGAAGAGAGACCTCTCTAAAATACATTCTTCCCGAAGCCAGACAAAACTGGTGGTGGAGTTCAAGATCCACGGGGCAGCAAGGAAAATACATGGCAAGCTCTCTGCCCTATGATTCTATGCCTGTTGCCATTTTGAAATTAAAATTAGTGATAATGACAATGACACATCCAAATGGGATAAGGTACAGGTACTAGTTACCAACTTCTCTCCAAGAAAATTCTCATGAGTGTTTCTCCCCCTTTTAACTGGAAATGCACATGAACCACCTTTGAAGTACATAGGTGCAGTTAAAGGTAAAATCTAGATCAGATCGTGCAGTCGCTATTGGGAGTCAACATGCTTCACACCTGGCAGAGAGTCCAGGTAAGGCAGGGCACTGGCAGAGGTTGGCATAAGGCCCTTTTCTTAGCGAGATTCAGGATCCTCACTGAGCTTCTTCACCAGCTGCCCCCAAATACCCTGTTGCTTTTAGACAGGCTGCTGTTCTCACATGCAACCCAGTACCTTCGTTTCAGGTGCATATGAAGGCAGCAGTCTGTTCTCATGTTGCCCTTGTTCAGGATGAAGACCTGGACCCCATGCTGGTAGCCCCCCAGGAGGACAGTCATAACCATGACGGACCTCCAGGGATGGTGCCAGCAGTTTCAACTTCTTGGTTTTCTGTAGAGGATACAGGTTTTTTTGGTTTTGTTTTCTAAATTTAAAAATTACATTTTTTTCCACTAGGTTTCTACTTTTCCTAAGCTTTAATAGGCTATTTTTAACAACCAGGAACAAACATAAGCACAGAAATTCACTTTCATTATTAAGTTCTGTAACTTAAAATTTGCAGGCAAGAGTGGTTTTCTGATAGCTTTCCCTACAGTTTTGCTTCTGCTTAAAAATAAATTATATGGTCAAACATATTTCTACAGCTATTGTGAGAGAAAGGAGGGGGAAAAATATATATTTTACATTTCCATCTCTCACCATTCAGCATTGCCTTCTACTTACAGGCATACTGGGTAATTATTCTTCTGTATGCTGGATAATTATGTTTTGTGAAAACAAAGCCTTGAAAATTAATGAATAGTTGCTGCATTACAGTTTTGAAAAATATTTCCAGGAAAAAATGGTTGGGAATTTTTCAAATAAATAATTTTCTATCAGATAATCTTGTAAAAAGATTAAAACTTTCTTATGAAAAGCTTGTACAAGCAATTGAAAAATTGTGAAATTACTGAAATGCTATGTTTTGAAACAATGCCATTTTCCTACCCTAAACCCACTTGTTTAGAAATTCCGTTTCAGTTATGATTTTTTAACTTTAGGGTTTTTTTTTTAATTGGTAAAACAAAATGCTTAGATTGATCCAAGTGGGATTCATTTACTGTGTTTTCATTTATGGTATTTTTGCCTTGTTGATATTTTCCTACTTCTTGCATTGGTGGAAGTTAGGAAACGTGTTTGAAAAATGGCTGGCCAAAAAACACATTTATTAAAATTATAGGCATTTTGTGTCTTATTCTTGAGAATGTCATTTGGAGGCCTATCTGTATTTGTTTTAGAGTATTCCCATTTTTAAAATTTAGGCTTTTTCGTGCTTCACCTTAGGAGTACATAAGTTACATGGTATCACATGAGCCAAAATCAAGGTGTAGGCTGGATGAGCAGTCTAGCAGCCTGGTTTGAGACCCTTCGATGCAAAGAGATCCTACTCAGTGGAGAGGCTGAGAGGGGAAAATGCAGCTGCTAAGGTGCTGATAGTACACTGAAAATACAAACACTAGCCCCATTGCCTGTGATTAAGAAGGATAAGCAGCAGTGACTGACTGATGTTTAAATGGCGACGCCAAAGCTTTGATCTGGTGTTGTGACGCAGATGTTCCCGTGAGGATCAGGGCTTGTGCCCTGTATCAGATGCTCCACAGGCATGGAGAAGTCATCCCTGTCCTAATGCTTCCTCAGTGCAGTTCAGTGAAGTCTCAGTGAGAAGGAATGTGTCACAGGAAAAAGAGGACAAGACAGCAAGTGTGTGACAATGCAGAATACTATCAACAGGAAAAAATGTTTTAAAGACAAAAGGTATCTTGTTATCTTGGCTGTGATGCTCTGTCTCCTGCTGGCCTGCAATGGGTGACGGCTCAGGAAAATCCAAGCAGTTCCTCTCCCTTCAAGTCTGTGCTGAATCACATCAGAGGCTGTAACACCAGCATGGTGGTAGGAGAACAATGTGCTATTGTTGATATTCTTTTGGATAAGACACAAAACCAGAATCTTAACTGCAGAATATTAAACCACCCCTTTTGGCATAAATAGACAGGTTTACTAAGGGCCCTAATTCAGTTCTAATTTACATGATTATCTTTTGTCTCTCTGAACTCTTCCTGTAGTTTTTATTAGATTTGGTCCTCTTTTTTTTCTTTGCTTTGGACGAGAACAAACTACATGCTGTACTGATATTTGAACAGATTCTTACTTTCAGGACTCTTCTTTTTATAGGGAAAGGGAAAATCGGAATCAAGTATCCCACACATGTAGTTTCTTGGTATTTGACCAGGATCACTGTATGAAATCCAGTGTAATGACTGATTATGTCATTACAATAAAATAGTATTCCACATGCATGAGGTATAAAATAAAAACTGTCATCTATACAATGTAATTGCGATGAGGATGCTGTAGTAGAGTTTTTTTCTTTTAGGACACTTCCCACTAACACACATATCTGAAATCTCCATATGCATCTGAAGATAACTGAAGTGATGAAAGAACTGAGAGATTCTCTATGCATGTTTTAAGATTACCCAATTAAATGGAAATTAAAACCCCAACAGAATATGGCAGATTTAAGATTCTTCTTTATGTACTATGTGCTGTGTTGCAAGTTCTGATCCTGCTAAAAATAATTCCTTGAAATTACAGGAAATCATAAGTGTGATGATAATAAAATTACTTCAGTGTTTGATCCTTGATTGGTGTTCAGTTTAGATGATAGTTTTAAATGAGAAACGTGGAATTTGCATGAATGATTGAATGAAATGAAGGTGGAGGAATGTCCAGGTATTTTCTCTGCCTGCTATACAGCATGAAATGAAGCTTATTGAAATCAATGGAAAGATGTTAATTTGAGCGAGGTTTGGATACTGCTTATTTAATACTGCTTATTTAAAAGTAATTTCTAAAGCTTTACTTGAGATTTCTCATTTTGAAGAGTTCCAATGGAAGCTTAAACGGGTAATAAAACTTCATTTTTTCTTTTCATATTGGAAAACTGCTGCTATCCTCACTTCTCTTTCAGCAGCACTTCTTGTGTCCGTAATATCTGATATAAAAAATCTGAACATGTCTGGGGAAAGTGCCCATCAGTAATGCTTGTAGGTCATCCACGAGATTATACTAGCGTTGCCACAGACCAGCATTTTTCCCCCTAATCTCTAACTACCAGAGATATGGAAAACAGCAAGGTGTAAGAAAAGAAGTGGAAAAGAGGTAATATCAGAGAACATTTCCTCCTGATCTTTGTTTTCTTCACCTTCCACCTTTTCCTCCTGCTGTTGCTTCATCTCCTAATGATCTCCCATCCATTCACCTCTCATCTGCATTCCTCTCAGCTGATACATTCCCTCCTGAAGTAGGGTCTGATGATGGCCAGCCACCATGGGGTCAAAATTTGGGGAGTCAGAGAGTCATCTTTTGTACATGAGTTATAACTGCATCCTAAATGATTTAGGTGTATTGCTTTTTCTCCTGTCCCCAGGAGTTTCTCCAACAAGCAGACTGTAGCACTGCCACATTCTCCTCTGGCTCTCCAAGAGAGAGATTTTACCTAAGTGTATTGCTTCTTCCCTGCAGTCCTGCAGCTAATAACCACTCTGCTCAGAGCTGCAGCACTTTGGCGCAAGTTGGGTTCTTCATAGATAGCACTGTGGACTGTCCATCAATTTGGGGACAGAGTTGATGGGCCAAACCCACGGTCATAAGAGAGCAACCATGCTTTTCTTGTGCAGGTGCAGCACTGGGAGGGAGGGGGTTAAATGACAGGATGCACTTGGAGCAAGATGAATTCTTCAACAGCAGTCCTGTCCTACCAATACTGGCTCTTCCAGTCTTGGCTGGAGGCATACTGCTCTTCCAGTCTTGGCTGGCAGCTGTGGTGGGTGAAGTGATGGACTGGAGGGGGATGGTTCAGAGACTGCTCCTCTGGGCTTCTGGCCCTGGTTCACTGATAGCTGCCGCCCCAGCCCAGTTTCTGCAATGGGAAACAGCACTGCTTTGTCCTGCTCTGTTGCTTTAGAGCTCACGAGAGCGATGTAAATTCAGCAATTACTACAAAAGATTTTAAAATAAATGCAAAATAAATTAAGATCTCAAGGCAGGAAAAGCGTAAAAAAAATATTAAAGTTTTATATGTGAAATATTTTTGAAAAATAAAATCTGAAAATCAGACTTTCATTCCCAGACCTGAATTTACATCTTTGCACTTGATGATATCAGTTGCACAGAAAACCCAGAATCTGAGAGCTTGCAAGATGAGTAAAAAAATATTTTCCTTCTCCTCTTTCAGTTTTGCAAATCACGTATTTTTGTGATTATAAATAGCTAAATCAACAAACTGTTACTGACTGGCGATGTTAAGCACACTTTCGTTGTTGACTTTCAGAGCTATTTAAACTCCCGAGTGCTAAAAATTAGAATTCCCTTTGGAAAAACTTGTAACTTTCAGTGGACTCGGTTGGAGTCCCTAGGAAGAAGTAGTTAATAGGTAGACTGTGGTGACTCCGGCAAAACAAGATAATCAATTCCAGCTGCTTTTCTAATTAATCACCCTTAATATTGAAAGTCAGGGGCATCATGAATTTGCACAGTAAGCATCTATATATTTTGAAAAGAAGAATAACAGTTTGTTCTTGCATTTGCAGTTGATTAGCCAGACTCCTCTCTTTTTACCTCCAGAGAAAACCTGGGAACAGCCGCCCCTCTGCTTGGTAGCTCATCTGTACTTCCCAGGCGCCCTGCTCTCCGCCTGCAAGGACACCACGCATCCTGATTTTTTTTTTTTTTTTTTACCAGTTTTACTTGTTCTTGTCAGAAAAGGAATAGTTAAAAGGGATGAATAGAACACTCTGTTTGCAACTTCAGTTTTCCAAAATAAAATATGTAAGTGAGGGAAAGGTTTCATTCAGTTTTGGCATGGCTTTGTTAAGTCAGTTTAAGCCAAGAAAGATTGTTATTCCACACTGTTTGCCGATAGTAGAAAGTTTACATAGCGAATTGATTTTTTTTTTTTCTTGAAGGAAGGGAAAATCAGTACGAATTTAAGGGACGGCTCTCTTATTTGCTTTGCAGAAGAGATTGTTCTGTTAACAACTCATCAAGAAAGAAAGAAAAAAAAAAGATAAACAGGATTAACTGTTTACTTTAAGTGAGCCGAAGTCTGGTTGTTTTTCCGAAGAAGAACACAATGTACTGTTGTATCTGGTTTCCAGAGTGGTGTTTATCATAATTCCTCGTGCGGTGGTTGGTAGAGTGCTGGGAAGGCTCTCCGCCCACTCGCAGCTCTCGCTCCCTTTCCCTCTCCCATTGAGGCCTCCGGCCAGGACTGCGAGATGGAGCGAGCTGTCCTGTGTGATCTTTACTGCCTGACATGAGCTGACATTGACCCAGAATAAAATAACAGGGGCCGTTTCCTAGAACTCTCGGTGGACTGCTGAGAACTGCTACCATAACTCTCGTAAACACGCGACGTGCACACACAAACACGCTCCCTCTCCCTCATTTAGAAACACACCTAGGAAAGGCAGCCACCGCAGGAGAGTAAAGAAAAAACAGTGTGAGTGAAAAACAGAAACAGCAGACCCTGTGAGAAGGAGCAGAAAGTTGCCATTCTGCCAGGGAAGGAGCCCAAACATAATTTCACTTCTGCTTTTCTTCTTTGCTCTTTATTCTACCCTTTATTTCAATGAATATTATAGTTTTTGTGCTAGTTCGGTGGGATGATGTGGCATTGAAACAGCAGAATGTCTTATTGAATACAGACGCAGCGCTGTAAGAAATCCCACAGAGTTGCTGTGTTTCATTTACCTTTCACATGCACTGGGGAAGCACATGTGCAATGCTGTTCTACCAGGAATGTGTTTTGAGGTGTTCTGTGCCTGCTGAAATGGGCCATTCTTTTTCTTTAATACTCACTTCATGTTGTTTGGGGGCAGGTTGTTTTGGTTTTTTTTGTATTTTTGGTTTGGTTTTTTTTTTTTACTAAAATCTTCTAGGATCCCACCTAGGTCTGTGTGGTTCAGAAGTAAATCTAGTGAATCCACAAATAATACGATCTTGAAAGATAGGGGACCCCAGTACTGCTGCTCCAGTGCTTCATTCCAGATGCTGTAATTCTGTAAAGCCCTTGCTGTGGGTTTTGTAGGGGGAGTTGAGAGTTCTCTAAGCCCTGTAGCATGGAAGAAACAGGTTGATACTGCAAGGAAGCCCTCTCTCTCTATATATAAACATACATATATATAGCCTCCTCCCCCAGCTCAAATGGGATCTAGCACACAGAATAGACTTTGTGGACCTGCCCTCCTAGATACAACTGTATTATTTGGCTATTGCTTTCAGATTGCCCTCTGAAGACAGGGTTTTTATTCTGGTTCTTACATATAAGGAACTGAGGTGTGGAGGAAACATAGTGTGGTGAAGATGATGTGAAATGTTGCCAGAACCAGCAACTGAATGCTGATTTTCTTGGAAAGGTAGGTGCAGAGCACCTTGCAAGAGAAGATCTTTTGGCAGCACCTCGCTGACTGTTGGAATTCTTGGATGCCAAAACAGTAATTACAAAGTCTTAAGATTAAAAAAAATAAACAAAGAACCCCTCCTCAGATTCATAGATAAGTGCTTTAAATGACTGGGTGGTAATTACACGTTATATTTGGAACATGATTTTTCTGTTGGAGATCATCCATAGGAAAGACTTGCAGTTTTCAGCTGAGCCTGTGAGTTTAAGTGTACATTTTTACTCTTGATTAGTAAATCATGACGTACAGGAAAATATTTTTTTCTCTGAATTATATACTGAAATAACGAAGGGGTTGTAATGGAAATCTATGCTGAAGTAATGGTACACTGGGGTACCTGAGGACTGTGTGCGTCTTTTTTTTTTTTTTACCAACTACAATTAACAGCATAGTGAGTCTGAAACAAGCTAGGATGATCTGATGTGCTTGCTTTTCTGTTACCACCCAAAATTATTTTTATTTATGTAACAAACTGTGTGGAATGGACCTTAGCAGAAGGATCGTAAGTTACATACAGTGTAATGTGGAGATGCCTGGGGGATCTGAAGGGAGGAAGGCTTTACTGAACCTTTATACAAACTTGTAGGCAGTACTTAGGAAGTTATTTTTCCTTAACTTTCTGTGTCTTCCAAACCAACCATCACTATAATTTTTTACTTACGTGGCATAATTACTTTGGATTAAAACTACTAATATAGAACAGCTTCAGTATTCATTTATGAATCTGAGATAAGGGAAGCTATCGGATGATACTGAAAATATTTCTCAAATGCAACTCTCTAACTGTTTGAAATTATAGCTTAGGCTCTCTATTTTGTTTGAGTGGATGTCAGGAATGTCTTTTTATGGTTTTAAATGTTTTGTTTACTTTTGAGTAAAATTCTGTGTACAAATAAAACACACACATCAGCAGTTTAATTTGAAAGTGCACTTAGAGACAGTGTCAGATGGGAAGTTTATAAAGTTCATTTGGTGCCACATGAAAACTTAGAATAGAATAAATTGTTTATGCTGAAAAAAATTGTTACATATGAAGCTGCAGTTGTCGTTGCAAGTATGAAAAGCTGTCTCGTGTTTGTTCTACACCCATTTCCGAGAAGTTGCATGTAGGTAGGTGGTGTTCCATGTTTTGAGTGGGAACATTTACAGTGCTGTGGAGCTCCATTCTCTACATGCATGTTGTGCTTTAAAAAGGTAATCCTGCTGATACATTTGGCTCGTGCAGGTTTCTTCCTGTGCACAAAAGCCGTTTCCCACAGAAGTGCTGTTCCTTCAGGTCATAGACAGAAAATAGTAGGTGGAAGGATTAACCTGAATGAAGAAATGGAAAAAGGAATCAGCAGACAGGGATTAATGAAAGATGTTGTGGAAGTTGCATTTGATTTTCCAGTTTGTATTGAAATAAGTGACTGTTGAAGGAAGTGAAGAAAAATAAGCAACAGTTATTTTATAACCTCTCTCACTCTTTTTCATTTTTTTAACGTATGTATGAAAATGTCAGGAAAAACAAGGAAAATCCAAAATGTTGGGCTTGGTATATAGTTACTGTAGTGAGTTATTTGCAAAGTGTGTTATATGCATACTCTGTTACACACATGCTAAGAAGTGCCTGCAAAGAAAAGATTCCTTTCCTGAGACCGGGGAGGCCTCTGCTACGTATTTTCTCTTTGAGATGCTGAGATAAGATTTGCTCATTTCCCTGGCGATGCTCCTGTCACTTGGGCAGTTTCCACCAATACTTCTGCAAGGACAGCCTGTCTCTCGCTGGAGGGAACCGGAGTGTCTGGTGTTAACTGTGAGCACTGTTCCTACTCTGCCAGGTCCAGCGCTCCTGAACTGCCTTCTCCTTTCTTCCCTGCTGGAAGGAATCTTCCACAGTTACTGAATAAAAACATACATAATCACAAACTCTCCTTTTCAGTAATTTTAAACCTCTGGTTTTCAAAGCAAATTACTGCCATTTTGGTCGTCTCAGGGCTTCAAACCGGAACACGAGCCTGGGTGCTAGAAATGTCTATACTTGGAGAGAGTTGTCATCAGGATTCTTCTTTGAGCTTGACATTCCCCTTATAAACTGGAAGCAGCAGTGCTTGTGTTTTCCTCTGAACCTGTGTACCTCTGTGACCTATGCGTAGAAGGGCCTACTTGTGATCCTCATTAGTTTTCATTTGTATCATTCAGTCCATAGTTATTGCTGCTCTGTGGAGCTTCCCTCACTATTTAGTGACAGCAAATAGCACGGATTTTAAGCAGAAAACTCTGAATTTTGTGTCTCCTTAAAGGAGGTTGCAGCAGCTATGTACTTTTCAAAAGGGAAGGCAAAGCTATTTGCAATCTGGTGAATACGATGCTTTTAATAGGAAACTCCTGCTGGTGTTATGAGGGGTGGGGAAGATGGGTGGTTGTCCCTTTACGTTTATACCTGTGCCCTAAGCTTTGATTTTTCAGAGATAACATGGGTATGGTGAATGCAAGGAGTGCGTAAGGCAGGGATAAATTACATCCCGGTAGGGTGGTGTCCTGCAGGTTACAGTTTGAATCGGAGCCATATTAGCAGGAGTTAATCAGCTCCACCTTGAGACTTGACCAGACAAGTCGCTGAATTGGAGTTGTGTAGGTAGTGTTGTGCCTCTGGTGATTAAGGGAGAGGGGGTTTTTGTTTATGTGTGTTTATGTACGTGTGCTTTATGCCTCTGCTAGGACCGCACCTCAGAGAGATAAGAAGTCCTTCTGACAAACAAAGCAGCAGCAGCTGCCTCTTGGATGGCTAAGATAAAGAATGAGCAAATATCAGAGCTAATACAATTCAATTAGTTTTCAGGTATTTTCCCCATTCCACCCTTTCTCTCCCTTCCAAAGAAAGAGTAATTGATGAGCGGCCTGCTGAGCACTGGGAAGGTGGTAGCCTTTGCCTGGCTGTCTTGTTCCTTATGCCATACTGCACAGCTTAGCTATGCGTGGAGAAAAGCTGCTGTGGGCCACATGGTTGTCCTCCTGCCGTAGAGTGAAACAATTATTTGTTAGTTAAGATCTGTTCATGACAAATTTCTGTTGCTTGTTTTCACAAGGCATCGTAAAGGTGACCCCTGTGTCATCGGTCAGTTCTGGCCTCTGTGTGCTCTCCTCGCCTCTGCAGGCAAATCTTATTATTTTCCACCAGCCACTGAGGAAGCTGGAGATGACCAAAGCTGAAGAAGGTTTTTGTCACAATTACCTCTCCAGAAAGTCATACAAGGCAGCAGTATGGAGAGATACAATTTTTCATGCATAAAAAAGTAATAGTAAAAGAAGGCTTTACCCTTTACCCATGAGGAGTGACTAACCAGGAGAAGGGCATGGCAGAGTAATCCTGTAATCCTCTCCAGATTTCTACTGGGAGCCATTTTGTCCTAAAGATCAGCACAATCATAGAAATAATGCAGAGTAATCAGTCTCATCTTCTCCCAGCGCCCATCCTTGCTTCTGGCTATTAGCAAATTAAAAAAAGCTTCCCAAGCTTTTGCATGAGACTTACTCTGTCATTACTTTTTTAAAAAGAAAAAGGAAGAAAAAAAAAGACTAATCTTTGCCTCACTTCTTATCATCCTTATCTTCGCCCCCTTTGTTATTACCAATGAGTCATACTTCACCTTTTCCTTAGTCTGCATCTCCCACACTCACTCCTCTGCTGGCTTTCCTGCCGCCCCTCGCTGCTGGAGTGAATTCTCTGCTCCTTTGCATGAGAAATTTCAGTTTCCGAAACCATATTTTAAATTCAGGTCTTACGCAGGGTTACACCCTATTGTCCCAAAAATAAAGGTGGCCCTGATTTCCTCTCTACGTGAGTGTTGCTGATAAAAATGGAGATGTTGCCCTTCTTTTTTTTTTTTAACAGTTCATTGCTATGCATACTGACAAGGCATTGGTAAAGGTATGTTTTAGCTGGTTCACAGATTCCGTACAAGCGCCACATTTTATGGAAAAAAAGGAAGTATTTGTGGTAGATGAGTACAAAACATAAATGCTGAATTCCTGGGGGCAGATACTCATTTTGGATTTGCAACTTGTCTCGCAATTTAGATGTGGGTTTTCATCCTGGTAGTGAGCTTCAAAGGGGGGAAAAATCATGGGACAAACTGTTGCTTTAATCACAGTTAGACTTGCTGCTAAAACTTAATTTGCAAGAACATTTGCTGCAGTATGAAAGCAGCACTGTAACATGGGAAAATAATACAAATGTACTTTTCTGGGAATAAAGTGAAATCAAGGAAAAAAAGCCAATGCTGGTGAGGAAGTTAGGGCCATGAATCAACAGGCCCTGAAAGCAACTGGACTACTGTTAGTGATGCTAACAGTGTGTGCAAAATCTGTAAGAGAACAAGTTTCAGAGAACATGAGACTCGTTCTCCAAATGCATCACTGAGTCTGTTGTGAGATTGATTCAGCTGATTTTGTAGTAGTCATTAAGTAGGAAAATCAGTTGTCACTCATCATTAAATACCTATAGTATTACCTAGTTAATCAGTGTGAGGCAGATCAAATGATGTTGAGAATATTTCAAGTTTTTGTCATCATTTCATTCATGCTGCTTTAAAAGTGTGCTGAAGGAGGGAACATGTCTTTGTGAAGTTCCCTTCATGAGTATTAGTTTGGGATGTTCCTCATCTTTTAGTCTCAAATTGGGCATCTGAAGGTTATTTGTGAAATTCTATCTTCCAAGTGAGTGAATATATACATTTTATTATAAATGCGTGTTGCAGAGAAATCGTGACGACCTTTGAGATGCTGTTAGAACAAGTGTAATATAGTGGATGTCTGCTCATGTGTATGGTCCTAATCTAGCAGAAGTATTTGGGGCCTGGTGCAAGAGGTTCTGCTGCTCTGCGTTTCTTCATGATGCCAGTAGTCATGAGCGCATTACTAGTGTGAATGGGAACATTAGTGATATGAGCCTCAAGTTATATGGTTCTACCTTTACTACCTTTACTGTATATCAGGCTTGGTCATAAGATGACCATTCTCCCATCATATGACTTGGGATGTTGCGCTACATACACTAGATGACTGGAGTGGGAGCTTCAGCCTCCTAATCCTGCCTGGAAAATACATCCTTGTTGAGAGGTAGTACTCCATTACTTCCACAGAGTTAATTTTCAAGGAGCTGATCTGATTATGCTGATGGCTACAGTATTTTTTTTTGGTCTGATCAGTTTCCTGTCCTAGCCATTTATGCCGCCACTACAAAGGGATGGAAATATGCAGCTAGGAGTGCGGGGAGTTGAGACTCCCAGGCTTAAAAGGACTGGGAAAATGCACTTTTAGCGTCTGATGTCTTCAGCACCAACCAAGCTAATTTTATTTGGGCAATTAACATGTCCCAGAGGACTTAATATGAACCTGGTGCCAGCTAGTCTAAGACTTACTTGCATTCAGTTTTGTCTCACTAAAGATACAAGAAATCCCAGTGATCAGTTAAGAGACTGCCGAACTGATCAGATATGAAACACTAATTCAGTTGGCCCTTGCTCGCTCCAAGATACAAAGGCCTGATTTTTCACAATTAACAGTCACTGAATGTTTTGTTAACATGGGCAAAACTGTTTGCTTTGTTTTTCCTGTTCCACTCAATCTGATTTTCAGAAAAGTCCAGAGCATATTAGCTCTATTTTTAGAAACAAAAAATAGCATGAGGAGTTTCAATCCAATCAGTTAAAACCTGGGAGAGTTTTTAACCAACTGCAAGGTCCTAACATGGAAAGTAGCAGGCAACCATAGTTTTTCTTCTTCTGGGCTGTCTTGTTCATAGCACATCAGTCTTTGTTCTGTTGAGTTGGAGACAATTTTGTGGTACACATCTAGAAGGGATCTCATGGATCTTTTTACACAGAAAATGAAAAGAGCGATAGAACTATTGAAGACACGAGTTTCTAGTGTTAAGAGTCACTCACTTTATAGACTGGGAACACCACTCATCCCGGAGGTGAGGGTATGTATCCTTTCAGCCTACACATCACAACAGTGGTTGGTTTCCTCCTATTTGTCGTTGCTCAAAGTAGAAGGAGTGTTTCACAGCTCTAAAGGACTTAACTGTGGGAGGCTGTGGAGGAATTGTACCTAAGCTTTCATTGCCTGGTGAAGACTTTTTGTGTGAGACCCTCGTAGCTATAGATAAAGGGAAAAATACAGGAGCCTCTGTTTGTGTTCAGTCCCACCACTCCCTGGTCCTCAAAACCAGCAACAGAATCTGAAAAATGAGGACTCTCAGCTGGTGCTTGCACAGCCACTGATGTCTGAAAGGCTTTGGAGTTGTATCCTATGTCTAATAGAGCCCTCTAAAGGGTGTAAGCCAAAGTTAGTTCATAATGAAGAATGAAACTCTGATTAATGATCTTCCATGTGCCTAAGCTTGCTTGCGAATAAATACATTGATTCCTTCCAGAGAGATGTAGGAGCTCATTTCACTTAAAATGTATTTTATAAAGACATAATGACTACTGTTGAATGCTTTCAGGATGCATATAATGGCACGGTTATATGATGTGCTGCACAAGCAGTTGGAGTCAGCTTGCTGTGAATAATGGTACTGCTCTGGAGAAGGTAGTTTTAGAATGTACCTTTGAAATGAGCTTAATTCTGCTGCTTAGTGAACCTTTGAGTTTTATTTAGAAATAATGATGCATATGCTACACTCAAAGGTAGCATGAAAAGTTTCCATGCTTAACTGTCTCTTTCTGGGGCAATTAAACCCATCTTGTAGACAGCAGCCTCCTTCCTCCAGCACTGCATGACTCATGCTATCGTGGCTGCTTATCTCAGGTGCAGAATCTTGTGAAATGCATTTTTGCCTATCTAAATGTATGACATCCACTGATTTTGCCTTATCTGCTAGGACAGTAATATCTTTTCAAAATGCCAACAAGTTGGTTAAGCAATACTTCCCAGCCCTACAGCCTCTACTTTCATAGATTACTTTAATCAAATTGTTTGTTTAGCGCATTCTTTAATTACCTCCTCGAAATAGTTCCTCTGACCTTCTTCATTGCCAATATTGAATATACTAATCTGAAGTTTCATGTTGGGTTTTTTTTTAAAGAAAAGAAAAATGGACATTTCACTCTTTTTTGCATCCTCAGGAGTCTTTTTAAAAAGTGATAGAAAATGTAGTGCCTGCTTTGCCAGTTCCAGTGTTGGTGATTATTACTTGTGAAATACATTGCTTCGTTTACTTCTAAGCAGAATTTTTGTATTTATACACACAAACATTTACATTTGCATAATTGTTCTGTCTGCATTGCAGAATTCACCTCAAGTTAGGCAAAAACTCAACTTTCTTTCTTTGTAGGTACACAAACCGCATAGCGTGTAGCCGTTAGTTGATCTAATCCCAAGTGCAAGCCCCTTGTGCTTTTTTTTCAGTCATGCTTCTCTGTGTCATGTCCCTGTTAGCTCCTGCAAATATACATGAGAAAACCTTTAATGATAATGGTTTTGTGTATTCATTATTTGGTAGAAACGCTCCAGATATTGTAGAGGATAAGCCCTCTTTTGAAGCTTGTAATGTAATTTTCAGTAATTTGCTGACTGGTTTGTTATGAACAGGAGCCAATGAATAACAGAGGAATGTTTTGCAGGTTATGTCTCCTTGTCCAGGATGCCTATGGCATGTTCAGTGAAGTGCAGTTGCAGTCCCTGAATTCTGCGGATGACCTTGAGCAGTACTGCAGGAGATGGGAAGGAAAATTCTGCTGCCTAGCTGGAATGAAAATTTTACAAAGAACCACAAGAGAAAGGTGAGAACAGTTCATGGGAGAACGTACTGCATGCTGTGGCAGGCAGAGATGATCTGCTTTTTTATTTATTTCTGTGATCAATATTCTTTGGAACAACTGAATCAGGCTTTGTTTGATTAAATCTCCTCATTGCCATTTTTGGGACATCCAATAGTACTTGAGCCAACCATACTCCAAAATGAGCATTAATAAGCTAACACACAAATATACACTTAGCAGAGCAAGGGATAGAGAAGAGTTGCAGTATGCAGTATTTCATAAAATATTTCATAAAATAAAATCTTCAGTAGATTCAAGGCTTAAAAACATTAGTTCACCTCCCTTTCATTGCAGAACTGTTTATTACAGTATGATTTTCTACAGCGCTGCCCAGTCAAGGTTGAGGATTCAAGCACAGACTTTCCCTTAGTATATGACAGCTTAATTCAGTTAAGTCTGTATGGTTTTGGAAGCACAGTTTAAATTTATTTAAAAAGAAAAAATCTCACAGATCGTAAAGCCGTTATTATTTTGGAATAAGAATGTCCACAGGTTTTTAGAAAAATATGCACAGATAAGTAAAAAATTGACATATGGTACCTCTCAGATTATGCTTATTACATGTACTTATGGTACCTCTCATTGCTTATTCTGTGATTCCTTTTACATTCCTTGTATAAAATAAAATATCTTCAATCAAGAAAAAAAAATCAATTATCTTACATAGTATCTTTGTGAAGAATGTGGTATGGTGTTCATATGGGGACATATATAAATATAATTAGATCAGTTCAATTCTCAACATAATTTATTTGTACAAGCATCCAGTCTAGAGAAACCTTTGGTATTAGAATGGCTATGATGACACTTTTTCTGCTGACACTTTTTTTTCCTCTTGAAAAATGCTGTTTCATCAAAACCGGAATGTTTCATGGAAACATCTATTTTGGAGACAATTTTGTTGGGAAGATGTTTTCAGGTCCAGAGGGAATGAATACTCTCTCATTCTCATTTCATGAAAACTTTCAGAAAGTCTCATTTTTGTTTCATATTGGAACAAAAACAAATTTCAAAGCCTTGAAATGTTTAGCAAAATGGAATTGTTGTTTTCCAGCCAGCCCTATTCAGTATGCTCTTCTTTTTATGTACTTGCAGTGTTAATTTTCAGATCCTTTGGATTTCAAGCCTACTTGCATTTTTATGGATCTTTAATAACAAACACGTCTTCTTATTTAATTATTTTGTTGGCTTTTTTTTTTCAAGTTACATTTTTTCCAAACAAATTAAATAATGGTGTTGGAATTCTGGATACAAATGAAGTTTTACAACTGGCTGCTGGTGTTTCCAGTACTCTGCCTGGCTAATAAGAGACAGACTTTTTCTAATATGAAGTCTGTTTCAGTCAGCAGTAACTTACTTCTGGCTATTCTGAGGGCGATTAGAAGACACACTGTTGAAAATGCTGATGGCTCAGCTGGAGCTGTGCTGGTGGTAACCCTGCTAGGAAACATTAAAAGAAAAAGGCTAACGTCGCTTCGGGGACAGCGCAGTTGTTAAAACGTGATTTCATTGTACAAGATGGGTGGGTGGGGGAACTGTTCAGGGATTTATATTTTTTCTTAATTCTTTTAGCCTAAGTTCTACTTTATAACTTATTATTACTTTTAAGTGTTAGGACACGTTTTCTGTCATTCTAGGTGTGATGGAAACCACAGTAAAGCCATAGCTGAAATGAATATAAGGGAGTACTTGTTCACACAGAGCATAATTAGACTGTAGAACTCATTGCCACTGGATAAATGGGTTTCCAGAGCTGGTGGTATATCCAGAGCACATGATGGGATATGCCTGTGAGTGCCCAACCTTGGCGTGCGGCGCATGAGTGAATAAGAACTATGTGGTTTGCCCTGGAAAAAAGGCTGCGGCCTGTTTTTTTTTTTGAGAATGCCAGTTACTTTTTGAAAGGAGATGGCTTTTAAACTGTTTGTTTCCTGGAGTCTGACAGTGACTTTTAAAGTGGATAAAAGGGAATAAAATGTAGGAAATATGAGAGAAAAGTCATGACTTTTTCTTTGTGCCTTCGAAGCACATGATCTGGAGAAAGCCAGGAATGGCTAATACGATCCCATACGTGCATGCATGTTGTCCCATAGTCATATGGATTGTAATTTCTAGAGACAGAGTGCTTCCTCAGTCCCTCAGTGAGAAAGAGGAGATTTTCATTTAAGAAATACAAGGGATACTCAAGTTTTTTGCATCAATGGACCACTGTTAAATTTTGCAGGCCATCATCCATCCTCATCATCAAGTATTTAAAGTACTGTTTAACATAATTCCAGTAAATGCAACTTTAAAATCACTGTTGTAAGTTGAAGTTGCATTTCAAGGACTAAAAACCTGTAATAGAGAGTATTTTACATCCAGACAAAAACCTGGCTGTAAACCTGACTTGATCTTTGGAATGGACCTGCACTGTAAGATCTGCTAAAGAAACTAACCCCGTTTCTTCTCCCACTAAGAAAACACTTGTTTTCCAAAAGAAAAGTAGGGTAAGAACTTAAACAGCCATGTCCTGTCCTGACCAAGGTCAACCCTGTGAAAAATCAGAAATATTGTAATCTTACATTGAGAGAAACACTATTAATGCTGAATATTGTATTTGAATACTCATATGCTTTAAGAAGTACTGGGGCATAGTACTAGGTCGTTTGAAGGTCTTTCACCGATTTAGGTGGTTTTCAGAACAAGTCCCACACCCTACATAAAACATACTCCTCAGAACCATCCCTGCCAGAAATCCTTCCTTTTGTAGTCCGGTAGCGGAAGTGGTGTTTCCCTTTGCAGTCCAGTTTCTGGCAATCCTGTAAGAGCATGACTGAGTCACGAAAAAGTTGCCATGGCTTGTTCACTGTCTTATTTCCGGCAGTTCTTCTAGTCTGTTTGTGAGGCTGTTGAGTAAGGTAGGAACCAGTATTGTAGCAGTTGAATTAACGGCACATATGTGGTTCAATATCTGTTTCTTGACACCTTTTCTCTTCACTCTCTCAGTATTACTTGTCTCCTAGCCTTTCCTACAACTGTTACCTGAACTGCATGCTTATTATCAGCAGAAAAGAAAGATGTGATGGTTTAAGGAGAGAAGACTGAAAAATGTTTGTTGATCTGCTGTTGGTGGTGTAGGCTCCTTAGAGGTGTATGTTCTCTCTCTTGTCCTCCCACTGCCTGGTGTCAGTCTTACAAATTTAGCCCCTTGAGAAAGAGGAAGTGAGATTTCGGCCGTGTGCTGCTAGAGGCAGGAATTTTGGTTAAGAATCTATATGCAGTACAACTAACTTGTAACTCCCATATTTTAATAGATCCCAGGCATGTTTCAGGTATGTCCAGTGTAACCAGAAACTAAATGGATGCAATTAGATGCAGGGACTGAGCACTCACTAAAATGCCTCAGGAATAAATAACCTATAAATTGTCATAGTGTACTGCTTCCTACCAGAAATTAATTTAAATAAACTGGGATAAACCTTGTAGTTAGATATCTGCTTTTATTGACAAAAATATTAGTTTTATGGTTTTAGCCCTGACTGGAGTTCCACACAGAGTAATTACATGGATTTTGACGATTTGTGTCTTTTCACCTGATTTGCCAAGCAGTGTAAGTTGTTTTATTACCGAGTATAGCAGACCTACCTGCTTCTTCTCTTTATGCTTTCTTATAAGGTAGAAATATGAAGAGTTTCTGTTCAGCAGAACAGCAAGATGACACCAATTTAAAAATGGAGGGGGGAGGCAGAAATGCTTTAACTTAATACATAGAAAGTGCAGAGTGTCACTACCAGTTTTGTCCATAAATTGAAAATGCTTAACAAGTTTCAAAAGAAGATGCAACTGTTGCATAGAGAGTGCTAAAATCCACACTTATGTTGGATAGGGTAAAATACTTTGAAGGATACATCAACTCATAACCTTTGCATGTGACCCAACCTTTAATTCTTGGCATGTTCGTAATAGTGTACTGTACTATCTGTTGTATTTTCCTCTAAAGTAAGTAGACTCTGAATATTGAGTTCATCAACCAGTGTTATGTTTCTTTGCGAAATTTCTGTGTTTTCAAAAAAAAGTTGTCTTCTGTTGTTTGTCATTTTAAACTTTCAAATGATAGGCACGGAAATGTGAAATCTCCACGCATTTATCCCAGTCTGTAGTCTTAGTCACTATTGTGCCTGAGGGTTTTCTTTTTTTTTTTTTTCTTTTTGTTAAGTCCTGTGCCTCTCTGGCCTTTATCTCTCTCCTTTTTCCTCACTTTTCACTGTATACTTGCTTTTCTTTTTGCTTTACACTCAGAAGAGAGGACCATGGCTAACTGCTATAGAAGAAAGTGTTTCAACTGCTAGACGTTGACAGGAAATGTAATATTAAGAACTCTCCACAGAGCAAGGAAGTCATAACTTCCTTCCTTTGGTTTTCCCTCCTCCAAAAAGACTGCCATCTAAAAGAGCCACCCACGTCTCTGAGGTTTTGAGGTCCTGAAACACTTCGGTAATTGCTGTGGTTAAAAGTTGAGTTCCATTTAAAGCATGATTTAAGTAATCGCATTGAAGTTTTTAATATTTGCACTACTTTATTATTGTATTTTATGACTGCTTATATATCAGAAATTAACTTTTTTTCCTGAATTTGCTTCTCTTTAACAAGCATGGGCTACTGCTTGTATCTTCAGTGCTTCTGTCATGAATCCGTTTAGTAACTAGCATTGGAGAATAACATAGGCGTGTCCATGTTGAATCAAAAGTACTTTAATATTATAATTTCAGTGTTTTAATATACTATGTGTAATTTTTAGTGTGCTTTAGAAAATTTAGTTATTAAAGTGTGTAAATAAATTATTCAACAAAATAATTTCTTATATCTAAACAAAACTTAGGGTAAAAAAGCCAGCAACCCCTCTTCTCTGTTTGTATTTTGACTGAGATGCTGGCTTAGGAGACTCAGATTTTTACTTTATGATTTTGTTGCTTTTATTACTCGAGTCTGAGAAAATATGGTGTTGTGTAGCTTGTGCACTGCAAGATCTTAGTAGGTCAATTAAAGGGAGAGCTAGCCTACAGTATCAGCTTTGTATTTGGATTGCTTGTCTTTTGATTGTTGAAGCTTATGCAGTCTAGGTGATTATTACTGAATTTCTTTTTAGTTTTGAGCAAGGAGATGTTTTGCAGTGCACTAGGAATTACTTTATTTTTGAGTTCTTAATAATTGGGACTGATATGGCCAAAAGAAAACAGTTTAATTTTAGACTAACATTGGGAGAGTAGGAGAGGAGAAAACAGAGAAATGTCAAGTCTTGAGTCCCCAGAGCAAAGCTGTGGAAGACTTTGGAGGAGAATCTTAGCATCTTTGCATCTTTCTTCCTGTCCCCTGCCGTCAAACTTACGTAGTCTTTCTTCTTTTCCTGGTTATGGGCATTGTTTTCCTACTTTCTTTGGTATTGCTGATATTTTCTCCTTGTAATAATTTTCCCCTGAACCTGTGGTATGATAATTAAAATTGAAAAATCTCCCGAACTATAAGCTGTCATTTTAAAAGTTGAATCAGGCATGTTACACACAAAGTTCTTGGACCAGAACTGTAGATGAAACTTCATGCTTGTAGAGAAATAAACAAAATCTTCATATTAAGTTATGAAATAAGTTGTCAGATCAGAGTTGGTGAAATACAGTTTTGAAAAATCAAAATTTGAAGTGGTTTGATTTTTGTAGTATAGCTTGTAGTATGAAATGAATGAAATTTCCACGGGATCAGAGTAGATGTGCTGAGACGTTAGATACTGGTCTATCACTTTACTGTGTATCTAAATATAATTAGTACAGCTTTTCTCTTTGTTTGTATGGTTTTATCAAAAATCATAGACCAAACATGTATATGCATGTGTGCATATATGAATATATGCCATTTGACTTTGCAGTGAAGAGCAAAACAAGCCAGGAAGGTTAGAAGCAGAAGGTGACTTCTGTCTCCTGCTGAGTTGTGCAGCTGAGAAGGAGGGTGTTTAGATGAGCAAATGGAGGCAGCTTTTTCTCTACAGGGCACCACAGTCATCATCTATGGCGAGAATTGTGGGGAGGGAGGGCGAGAATTGTGAGGAGGGAGAAGTAAATGCTATTTTATTAGGATCATTCACTATCTTCCAGTATTTTTTTTCTATGGGATAGTTCAAGATGATTTGTTAAATATATCAGGATTAATTTTTGCACATGCTGCATGTATATTTTGCATTTTCTCAGCATTGTATTTAGCCTGTTTAACAGTATGGTATCTTTAAAATTCTTTGACTGCTGTCTGGGTAGTCTGCATTTGTGGATACACAGAAAAGATGTACCGAAGTTCAGCAAGGAAAATTGAAGTTGAGTGAGATGCCTTTTGAGCACATTGGACAGTAAAAATAATTAAGGATACTGAAAAGTATTATTTTGCATATTATGCATACATACATGTGTCTCTGTGAGTGTATATACACACGCACACATATATAAAAGTATCGTTATATATAAGCGAAACTTGAAGATGTGGGTTTACAGAAGATAAGAGTACCTGTATGTAGAGGTCTGCTTGTTGTTAAGTCTATCCTTCTATGGAGGTCTGTACTATACCACTCCATTAGACTTACTGGTGGTCTTGCTATGTTGGTGATAAACAGTGAATATCTGTGTGATCGGTATGGGTCAGAAATATTTTTACCAAACAGAGATTTTAGTCTGACATGGAAAGTAGGGGGTTGAGTCTGTTGTTTAGAATCTGATAGATTATTTTTGTCCTTCTCCTGGTATGCATTCAGTCTTTTATTTTTTTATGAAGGAAAGGTACAGAATATTACAATAGAGTCCTTGTCTCTGAACGAAAGATATTGTTCAAGATACTTCATGTTCTTTTTTTTATCCTTCAGCCTGTTTCTTCTCACTTCTTACTCTTACTTTTCATTTTTTTAGAAGTCTGTTCTTTTGTGATCAGATTTTTTTTTTTTTAATGGTGACTAGTAATTATACTTACAGAGCAAAATTTTAAAAGTTTTTGTTTTGTCTTCTGTAGCTGGAAAGACTCCTTGTGCATATGGGGGCTAACGATGTACCTTCACTGTAGCACAGCGCCAGCTGTTCATCTCTTGTCCTGACTCTATAGCTGAAGAAGGATACACGCATTGGATAAAATACACCCATTGCTCAAGTCAGATTGAAGTGGGATTTAGAATCATAGAATCATAGAATGGTTGGGGTTGGAAGGGACCTTAAAGATCATCTAGTTCTAACCCCCCCTGCCATGAGCAGGGATACCTTCCACTAGACCAGGTTGCTCAAACCCCCATCCAACTTGGCCTTGAACACTTCCAGGGATGGGGCATCCACCACTTCTCTGGGCAACCTGTTCCAGTGTTCCACCACCCTCACTGTAAAAATTTTTTTCCTTATGTCTAATCTAAATCTACCCTCTTCCAGTTTAAAGCCATTATCCCTGTCCTGTCCCTGCATGCCCTTGTCTAAAGTCCCTCCTCAGCTTTCTTGTAGGCCCCCTTTGAGTATTGAAAGGCCGCTGTAAGGTCTCTCTGGAGCCTTCTCTTCTCCACGCTGAACAACCTCAAGTGTCTCAGCCTGTCTTCACAGGAGAGGTGCTCCAGCCCTCTCATCATCTTTGTGGCCTTCCTCTGGACTCAATCCCACAAGTCTGTGTCCTTCTTATGTTGGGAGCTCTAGAGCTGGATGCAGTACTCCAGGTAAGGTCTCATGAGAGCAGAGTAGAGGGGGAGAATCACCTCCCTTAACCTGCTGATCGTGCTGCTTCTGATGCAAACCAGGATACAGTTGGCCGCCTGGGCTGCAAGTGCATATTGCCAGCTCTTGTTGAGCTTCTCATCAACCAGCACCCTTGAGTCCTTCTCCTCAGGGGTACTTGCAATCCATCCTTCACTCAGCTTGTATTTGTGCTTGACATTGCCCGACCCGTGTGCAGGACCTTGCACTTGGCCTTGTTGAACTTCATGAGGTTTTCAAGACTGTCAAGGTGCCCCTGGATTGCATCCCTTCCCTCAAGTGTGCTGACCACACCACACAGCTTGGTGTCATCAGCAAACTCTCTGAGGGTACACTCAATCCCACTGTCCATGTCACTGACAAAGATGTTAAACAGGGCTGGTCCCAATACTGACCCCTGAGGAATGCCACTCGTTGTTAGTCTCCACTTAAACATCAAGACATTGACCGTAACTCCTTGAGTGTGGCCATCCAGCCAATTCCTTATCCACTGAGTAGTCCATCCATCAGATCCATGTCTCTCTAGTTTAGAGACAAAGATGTCTTTCAGGACAGTATCAAATGCTTTGCACAAGGCTGGGGAGATTATATCAGTTGGTTGTCCCTTATCCATCAATACTGTAACGCCATTGTAGAAGGCCACCACATTGGTCAGGCACAATTTGCCTTTAGTGAAGCTGTGTTGGCTGTCACCAGCCACCTCCTTATTTTCCATGTGCCTTTGCATGGTTTCCAGGAGGATCCACTCTATGATCTTGCCAGGCACAGAGGTGAGACTGACCGACCTGTAGTTCCCTAGGTCTTCCTTTTTAAGTTTTTAAAAAATAGGCATTATGTTTCCCCTTTTCCAGTAAGTGGGAACTTAACTGGACTGCTACAACTTCTCAAATATGATGGACAGTGGCTTGGCAACTTCATTGGCCAGTTCCCTCAGGAACCACAGATGCATCTCATCAAGTCCCATGGACTTGTGCACCTTCAGGTTCCTTAGATGATCTCAAACCCAGTCTTCTACACTGAGTGGTTCTTCATTCTCTCAGTCTC
This sequence comes from Chlamydotis macqueenii, assembly GCF_036417535.1. Taxonomy (NCBI): domain Eukaryota; kingdom Metazoa; phylum Chordata; class Aves; order Otidiformes; family Otididae; genus Chlamydotis; species Chlamydotis macqueenii. The sequence goes on from NC_141557.1 coordinate 119,034,270, forward strand.
TGCCTTTGCCTTCTACAACTTGGGTGATGTGGCTAGAGCCCTTGCCAGTGAAGACCAAGGCAAAAAAGTCATTGGGTGCCTCAGCCTTCTTGGTATCCTGGGTAACCAGATCTCCTGTTTCCTCCAGAAATTTTGAAAAATGTTGAGTGCTGCTTGGCCAATAAACAGAATTAATTTTATTCTTTCTGTGAGGATAATGCTTTTCTACAGAGGAGGACACAATGTCTTGCCATTTCTCCACTGACGTTGCCCCCCTTCTTCCCCCATCCGTTAAGTTGAAGTCCATGAAAGAGAGTTAACTTTCTTGGAGGCATATAAATGGGTGAAGCAAGAGGGCAGCTCCTCACCAGGGACACTGACTGATACATTCAAAGCTCCAGGAGAGACCACCCACTTTGGTAGAGAAGGATCCCAGCAGGATGTGATTTGGAACTTACAAATCCCTCAGGTGGTGAATGTCCTTGCACTTTGCCTGTCTGGTGTCAAAGACACTACACAACACTGCTCTACACAACACTGCTCTTCTGCCTGTTTGTAAACAAATACTGTCATTTACTAATAATTAAGTGCTCCTAGTTCAAGGAGTAGATGACTCTTTCCAAAGGAGACAAGTAACTGAAGACAGTTACATGTGTCTTAGATATTCTGATATGAATGAGCAAGCTGGAAGAGAGCTAAGGAATAAAGGACAGCTTCATGTCCTTCCTTGCATCTCTGGAAACATTCAAGGCCAGGTTGGATGGGGCTCTGAGCAACCTGATCTGGTTGGAGATGTCCCTGCTCCTTGCAGGGGGGGTTGGACTAGGTGACCTTTAAAGGTCTCTTCCAACCCAGAGTATTCTATCATTCTATGATTGTGTCCCTTGTGCGTACTTAAAAATGCAGATGAGGAATCAGTGTAAGGTCTGTGTGGAGATGTAGTTATGTCTGCACTGGAGCAATGTAGCTTCTTTGCTGTAAGTTGGCAAATACGTGATCTCTGTACACATACACACAGAGTCTGTGGTACATTCATGCTCATGCGCTGCACTTGCCCTCGTGTTGCACGTCGTGTGAGGAAGGCCACTTGTGTAACTGCCTGAGTTGTACGGAAGGCTATGCTCTCTTTTTGTAACTCCCCTTTTTCATGTCCCAAGTCAGCAAGACCTGTTTGTTCCTCTGGGCATTGGCCCTCCTGTGACTGTACAGAGGATATCGTTCTGTGCGATACAGGACAGAAAATGTCACCCTGATCAAGGATTCAAGAAGTGATCAATTTGCTGTAAAAGTCTCTGTAATACCTAAGAAGTGTTGCTTTGTATGTTGTAATGTTCTGACTGTTAAAAACTAAACATAAACAAAAAAAACCTCCAGCCTTCTTCTTTTACGGACTTGGCAATGATGCCATGTAAGTCAGGAAGTTCACTTCCGTAAAAGAGCAGCACATTTGTGTTTCGTGTCTTCTTATTAGTGTGGAGAACACGACTACACATAGCAACATAATCTCTTTAATCTGCCAGTTTGTTGCCTGAATTGAGAACCACAAACTTTATTCCACAAGATCCACTCTGAGATTGACCTTCATAAAACTTCTTACAGTGCTGGTCCCTGGGCATCAGTATTAACACTGTATCATAGATGAAAGCTGGCGCTTTATGAAAAAGCTCAGGAAGACATTCACTGCCCGCAGATATCCAAAGTATAAACGCTTAAGGATCCAGAGAAGGACTAAGGAAATACAGAAATAAATAAGCTTAAGCAGAAGTGAACTAAAAGCAGAACTTGAAAGAAGAGTTTCCGTGACCTCTTGAAGAGAAGCAGCATATTGCAATGTGCTTCAGCCCTATGCAAGAGTATGCCTTCTCCTTCTTCTAAGCAGTTGGATTTAGAAGCTAATATTACTTTTAGCAAGTTTCGGACTTCACTTTTTAGAGCTGCTTTAGAAGTAGTGGCTTTTGTAACTGGAGGGACAGAAACTCGTTCGTGGAGGCAGTGTGGGGTTAAAATCCAGATCTCTGTGCTCCTACCACACAGAACAGAGAACTAGGACAAGATAACTGAGAGCTTTGACTCAAAACTGCATGCCTCTTCAAGTTGGTTATCTGCAGCTATTTCCCCTCTCAGCTGTTTTCTTGGCCTCTCCCTCAGACGTTCCTGCCCGGCCAGTGGGATGCCGTGTCAACGGACAAGGCAGCCACTGAACTGCTGCTGCAAATTACAGCTTTGCATGCTAAAGCTGAAGAGTCTGCAACATTTTACCTGAATATACTGGGCTGTTAATTTTATCTTTGTTTCTAAATTTAAAGTGGGAAACTTGCAAAATAGATAAGTACAAATCGTAACTAAATGAGCGGCTGTGTAGGAAGGAGACCGTCCTCTGCACGTGTACGTAATATAACGAAAACTTGCCTCTTTCTCTTTGTCTGATAATGGCTGACTTCCCTGAAAACACGTACAACCAGCTGTTAGAGAAAAGCAAGAAATGCAAATGTTAGAAGCAAGACTTTTTTTTTTTTTTAATCTATCAGTTAAAATAGTTAAAAGCTATTTTTCAGAAGAAGTTGTACTGGTATCTGTGTCCTTCCCAAGCTAGCATTTACTCCAGTTCCCCGGAACTTTATCATGTAGCAGGCTGTTTGTGGCAAAGGATTAAATATGACTTGCTTGTCACCGAATGTCATACATCCCTTCCCTCCCTCTCCACCCTGCAGCAGAAATGATGGAGATTTAATTAGACCAAATCAAAACCAGCTTCCAGAAAACAAATATGATTTAAAATTGTTTCCATAATCATACAATGGTTTAAATTATATTTCTTAATGAATCTTTTTAATATAATATAGAGCACTGGAAAACATGTTAAACCTGATTTTATTGGTCTTTTTGAAGGGCATTAGGACTTTTTAGTCTGATAGACAGTCTGTGGCCCCCAGTAGTGCCTGTAAAAGTTCCTGGACAAAGTCAAGACTCTGAAATGGTAAGTATTCTTATTAGAGAAATGTATTTTTTCACTCACAACTGCTATTTTTGTTGGTAGTGTGATCGTGTTTACTTCAGAAATCAGATTCTCTCCCTCTCTTCAGCTACTGTGTTTTGTTTTACTGGTTCTGGCAACCTCCTAGGCTAACCTGAAGCCCTCTGGATCAGCAGCATCTTTCCAAAATGATGCAATTAGCCTGGTTTTAGTCCTTTAGAGCTGGAATGGCAGGATGTGCAGACAGAGTATTCCTCTCCTTGCAGGAGGAAAGAAATATTATATAGCGTGGAGCCAGTTGAGAAATCTGTATACAAGGATATTAACTCATTCTTGAAGCTCTTTTCAGCCTTAGATGCAAAAGCTTTTTTTCTGAAAACTAACTTTTGTGAGGACAAATTGACTGCTGGAATCAAGTCCCTTACTAATTAGAATTATTTGGACTGGTACTTATCTCATGTGAAGACAGTCAAAGGATGAACACAAAAATAATCTACTAAAAAGTAATTAATGTTTCTGTGATTTTAGAAGGTGGGGAGGTATTGATGTGGATTTAAAGTATATTACTCTACATTTGCAAATCTAAAATTGTATCTTTAATTTTCTGTTAATTAGCTTTTGTATTTTAAAAGGTGTTCTGTCATATCGTGTGTCATTTTAGTTATATGGGATCATTTGAGACGCTTCTGGGTAACCAAGTGCTTCTGCTGTCCTGCTGTTCCTGTATAGGCTGTTCTTTGGGGAAGAAGTTTGTGGTATTAAAAATCTGTGTTAGAGCCTAGGGGAGTCAATCAGGATGCAAGTTCTAGAAAACAAGAAAAAGCTGGAAATGAACAAAAACTAGGTGATACTAAAGGTGGATATTACTAGTTCTTTCTAAAGGCTAAGAATCTTTTCTCTGCAATGTAGAGTGTTCTTTGCATTGTGCAGGAGATTATGTGGCAGAATAAAAATTTCAGACCTTGGTTATATATAAAACAAAGACTGAAACTGAGTGAAATGGCTGAGCCTTGACTCTCCCTTTCATCTAGGCATTTTGGAAATCTCAGAGGAGTGGATTGTTTTGTGCATTAAAATACTGTGGACAGGAGAATAGGAATATCCATGGATGGAGCAAAGCTCTTAACTGTTATTTAGTCTTGTTATGACTCTCATTTGTTCTTAATGTTCTCTGTTTTATTAGCAATCTAAAAATGGAGGAAACTCTCCATAATCATGCAATTTACACTTCTGTCATGGGTTTGAAATAGTAATTCACTCCACAGAGGATCAGGACTTGCATTGTACTGCTGCAGGTTTTTGGCTGAGTAGAGTTTTTTCAGTTGAGATATATTATTCTTGATGCAAACAGTATAGTTTCATGCACAGTTTTTAGGGAAGCAGTTTTATACATAGGTACATAAATAATATTGCCAGCACACTGATACTATTGTTGGGAAGAGATCTGTGGAACTGATTTCTTTTGAGCCATATGTACATTCAAATACCTTCTTCAGTTCTGTCAGAGGCAAACAGAACTTGAGTTGATGTTTTTTGCTTTTTATTCTCCCTCTGCAGATTGTTTTTAATGGGTGGGCAGCTGTCTTCAATAGATTCATATTTCTTTTATTAAATGAAATGCTTTATTAACAACGAACATCGCTAGAAGAATATTTTACTATATCCACAATAAAAATTATTTTCTAGCATTGTCCTTTTTTTCCTTTCTAGTTTCAGACCTCTTTAAGTGGTGATTGATAAAGTTGTTACGTCACGGTACTTTTTAAGGGGAAAAGAAAAACCTGGCATAGCACAAAGAGAGCAGTTCTTGTAGCTGTTGCGTTCCTGTTCTTCATTATGTCCTTGTGCTGTCCTGGATTTAATTTGGCAGCTTTAAAAGTTTGTCAGCTGTTTACTATCACAAAAACCCACCCACATGCAAAAGTCCCCAAATCTCAGAAAAGTTACGAATGTTAAAAAAAAAAAAAAAAAGAATAATCAGGGCACTCCTACCATGTAATTAAGAAATGAAAAAACAACATGCACCTTGAAATAGTCACAGTGTTTGCCAAGTATGCCAAATCATGAGATGTTTTTGTGATGAGGATCAATGTCAGATTATGGAAAGAATGATACACACAAGCTGATTTCACTTGTAACTTGTGAATGTCGTTTATTAACTCAACTTCTGCTTCAGAGAGTCGTTGTTACTAGCCATATAATTTTGTTTCCCCATCCCTCTTAAAATGTAAACTATGTGGTTCGTTTTAGCTATTATTATAAAACACAACTGGCCAAATTAAAGTGCCTTCTTTAAGTTCACATTTCTTTCCTTACTTTTTAATAGATGACAACTGATCTTCCTCCTCCCAGCTTCTGTTATATTCTTACTGTTCAGTCTGGTGAAATACATGTGGATGTGGATGAGGAAGAACAGATTTCTAATTTGTACCAGCCACCAGCTGTTCATAGTCTAAAGGAAATTCTTCAGGTAATCTGCTTTAGAAGTCAGATAGCAAGTACTTTGTACCACTGGATTTCTGGTATCACGTTGGTCTCATTCCCTGTTTTTGTACTGTTTTCAGATCGATGGTTGTAATGAACGTTGTAGCTTTTGGGCGCAAGTGCTGTATCTAAGGCTGCAGGTAATCTTTTCACTTAGCAACGAATTCAACATAAAATCAATGTATTATTTATGTGAAGAAGCCACCATTTATCTTGTTCAGGGGAAAACCCAGAACCTTCCTGGATGATCTTCAAGAGCTGTATAAGCAGAATTATCACCAGGTCTAAAATGGTTGTGAACGGGTAAAATTAACTGCATCATCCAGTCTATAAAGTGAATTATTTCTGAATAAATTGCCGTCTAACCAGAGATGATATTGCACCCTGGTAAGGGAGCTTGCAGGAAGTTCCGGGAGACAGGATTTATAGCTAAATGCTATCCTTAGGTACATAGCAAAAATGTCCCAGCCAGCGGAGGGTCTGGGCATAGAATTTAACAGATGATGGTTATATAAAAATACAGTTTTGCTCTTTGCATGCAAGTGTGTGGACTGTTTTTGTTGACTTTAGCAGAAGTCCCTCAGGCAAATTTGGCTTTTATAGCCCACTTAGTAGAAAAGAGGAGCTCTTAGGTAAATACATCTGCCATCCATAGTATGTTGGAAAGCTTATAATTGTGTTTTACTTATTTGTTTCTGCATGATGTTACAATTTTCTTTCAAAATGTTGCTAACTCCCTCAGTAGTTAAAGGAAATTTTTGTTGCTGATTTATTTGTTTTTTCCTGGCGACTGGATCCTCAGTACAGCCAGCACTGAATTCTGATGGAGAATAATTTGCGATTGTCCATCAGCTCCTCAAGAAACAAAGTGTGAATCAAAGCATATGAACCAAAGACAAAGAAATTCCAGAACAGCCAGCGAAATAGCTGGAGATGCTTCCCTCCAGTGTGAGACATAAATTTAATTTGGGTCTTGCCCTTTTGCCTCAAAAGCCAATGAGTTACAATTTGATTTTTAGGCAGGGAGTACTTTTAACTCCCGAGATGAAGGGTATCTCTTGTGTTTTCTCCATGCTAAGTGAGAATTTAACAGAGCATTTGCAAACGTGGAATTAGGGCTAGCTTGGAGGGGTCTTTAGGGTGCTAACAGAAAGATGGACACATACATACATAAACTTGTATTTCCAATAAACCTGTTCTATTGAAAAATATAATAAAATTACAAGCTAGTGGTATCCTAGCCAAGCATTTTTGTATTCAGGAATGTCTACATCTGAGATGCTATGTGTCATCAGTATTGTTGTGTAGAAGCGCTTAATCACTAAATCAGAGAAAATATGAAGCATGCAGGAACAGATGTGATTTTGAAGAATGGAAGCTTGTCTAGCAAGAAAAAAAAAAAGATCAATGATTTCTTCTTACTACTAGGAGGTTTATTAGCTGTTTTCGTAATGGCTGTTCACTTACTGAGCTGTAAGCACTGAATTTTTATAAGTGAACAACATGAGTGCTCATACATTTTTTGAAAGTAATGTTGGAAAAGCAATGAAAGATCTTCTTCTTCTGCATAACTTCTGGATAACTGCTGGATAACACTTCTGGATAACTGCTCTAGGAATGCAAAGGTAGTTACCTGCTGTTAGTGTATTGCTTGCCTAATCCTCCCAGAAGAACGTCACGAATAGCAGCTTGTTTACTGCAGTTGCCTTTGCCAAGGGGACATATCCTTCTCATGCAAAATCATCCAGTTGTAATAAGTGAGGAAGGGACTATGGTTTGGTTTATTTTGCAGATTTATTCTCATCAGGTAATCTGCTACGTGAGCTAATTCAAATGTACTTTAAAAAATAGTATTTATTCTATGTAGCTACAGTATTCTGAGATACGTCATTTGTATGAAGGAGGAATGGAAATATGCTTTTACTGTTACTCAGAATCTGTACTGTGGTACAGAAGGAATATGAGGAAATATATTCCATCTGTGGTTAAGGAGCTGTCCTTCCTTATAACTCAATCCTGCTGCTATTTGTCTGTTGTGTCCTCTCTGTTCAGAACAAATTGTCACACATAGCAACATGATGATTTTATACTAACTTGTGATTTTTGCGCTTGTTATTATTTATTTTTTGGATGATTCTTCTGAAAGCTAGCTTTTAATGTGTTAGTAATTCTCATGGGACAGCTGTAAAAATTCTTTCTTTGAAGCTGTCCTAATGCTATCTACGCAGAGGAGGTACTCAAACGTATGTAGTTGCCAGGCAAAGAAACAGCGTCAATGCCATAGGCAGCATATATTGCATTAAGGCATAACCATAATATCTGAGTTATTAATTTTCCCAGTCATTATTTACAATTTGCATTATTGCATTTGTTCTAAAAGCTGCTAGCGTGAACAAAAACCTATTTTTACTGTGGTTAATGGTTTCGAGGTTTGACTTCAACCAAAGACAAAAAGTTGGGGTTCTCGTTGCATTACCTTAAGCTAGAGACATGCAACTTGGAAAATAAAATACTTATGTGATATGTGTCTCTCCAGTCATTGTAGTATTTAATTTTCATTTAAGTGTTTTAAGTATGAAGTTTTAATTGGCAGACTAATTAAAATAGTAACAAAAGCTTTTTAAATTAAGAAAGTAATTTAATTTCATTTAAGTATTTTAAAACATTAAAATCTTAAAATTTACATATTTCTTGGACTGGTAAATGTGAAATATGCTTTATTTTTAAACCAATTTTATCTAAAGCATGGGAAAATTCACATACACACACAGGTATTATAAAAGCTGTGTTAAAAAAATAAGAAGAAAACCATGAATCTTCAAATTGTGACCCATCTGATTTTGTTAGAGACCCAGGAATAAGCACTGATGTGTATGAAATGTCTGTCTAGTCTGTCTTGTTCATCATCCCAATGTGAAAAATTTAAAAAACGCTACTGATGTTGTGATAATTATTTTCAGATATCAAGGCTGAGGTGAAATGTAGGTATTTAGGTAGTGACATCAGTAGTTGTGATATACCTTAATTTAGTCGCACCGTAGTGATTTTATACATGTCTTAGACAGAAAACTTACATTATCATTGCGGATTCCTATGTCTTACTTTTGAGTTATCTGCTTTCCTATTTCTATGCACCATTCAAATATTTCAAGATGTTTGTTCAACAGAAAAAAAAAAAACTCCAGCTTTGTAACTTGCGGTAGCTGTTAGCCAAGGACTGGACAGTAGCTATTAGCCAAGGACTGGTGCTCTTGGGAATCAGATAACAGTACATGGAAAATATGCTAGTAGTAGCAATAGCCTTTCTTTTTTTTGTTGTTTTAAGGCAAAAATTAGAGAAGTCTTTGTTCATAAAAACAACCAATTAACTTTTTGTATATATCTTATATATAGTATAAATATATTATATATAGTATATATCACAAGTAATACTTTTTAAAATAAAATATGTTTTCAAATCCCTAGTACAGTCCATATGAGTTATGATAAAGTGTGATAGTTGATAGAGGTAAAGCCAAGATTCCGAGTCAACCTCAGAAAGTTAATTTAAGGTAGAAATATTTGTATCTGCAGTAAGGAATAATGAAAATTTCCAATAAAACTTTGATTCATTATCCTGTAGAAGCCCTAAATGTAATAATTTCTGTCAGTTTTACTAGTTATTTAGATATGAGGATGTTGTTTTATTCTTTCCTTCTACTGAAAACTAACAACTGCATTCCAGTTTTTGTATCTTTTTTTTTTTTTTTTTGAAATTGTAGACAAAACACAGTGTTCCTATAAATCAAAGAGAGATTTGGTTATTTGTAACTGACTCCACATTGCAAAATGTGGTTCACATCACTCCAAAAGTTGTTGCTGTGTCAGTCGCTGCATCGTGTGTTCTCAGTACAGAAATCACAGAAGCCCTCAATGTTGCCTCGCGACTCGTCTTCTTCAAGGATGCTCTGTGGGCAAATGGTAAGCTTTACGCGTGGTTTTGAAGCAGTTGGTATCAAACTGAAATAGCATCCTGATCCCTGACACTGCAGTATGTGACCTACAGAGACTTTCATTCTCAGCTTAAGATGAGACATTGCAAGTTTGGGAAGAAATTTGAAAGGGGTTGTAATTAGAATTTTCCCATAAGGTTTCTTTTTTACTTTTTTGGCTTGATCTCCAAATTAAAAGAGAAATTCAGTGATCTTGCTATATGTCCAACAATATTTCTATCAGTCTTCCCTGTTGGCTTTTGAATCTGATGACAAAAGACTCAAAGACTCGCAGCTGAACTAGATGATCATTGTAGGTCTCTTCCAACTGAAATAGTCTATTCTGTTAAGAAACTTGGTTTCATTCCTTTTTATATTCTTGTAGAAACTTGTTCTGTTGAATTTACTGCCTCTAAAAGGGAGTAAGAGGGTGAATCTAAAGACTGTGTCCCTAGACACAGAACCTTTACAAACTCTCCTGTAGCATCTTAGCTGTGAGCCTTCGCTGCCATACAGATTGTGTAAAGATGGTAGTCAACTTTACACTCATTTTTAGTCACTCTTTTCTGAAGTTCAGATATGGTTCTGTATGGTGCCTGCATGGGTAGTTCACATCTCACACCTTCAGTCACTTCCAAAATCTAAGTGAGCTGGAAGCACCAACCTTTGTAAATGGCTGCATGTCCTGAAGCAAAAATCTCTGCTTTGGAGAATAAAGCATTGCATACACCTACTCTTTGTAATCTTTGAAACAAAGTAAGACCACTTGAAGGGATGCCCAAGCTTATTACCAGGGAATAGACATTAACATCATGTTTGCAGGGAGCGTGGTGTGATGCAGTCAGAGTAGAGTTGTGCTCTTTTCTCATGTTCAAATTTTTGAAACGTCTTTTTTTTTTCCCCAGGAGTTGCAAAGTGTAACCAGAGCATGATGCATGTATCACTGAAAGCAAAATATTTTGTCATTGACAAAACCTGATGGAGTCTGTCCATCTGTTTAGTAGCTGGCAGAGATTGTTGTCTTTATTGGCCATGACAATTAATATGGTCACCTTTTTCCTTGTTACTGTACTGAATTGAAATGTCTTTGTTGGCAGGTAGGATTATTTGTGTTGAACGTACTGTTCTCTTATTACAAAAGCCTCTTTTGTACTCGGCTGCCGGTGCTGACCTCAGTGAGCTGACTGGCCCTGTCAGACTCGATGAGCTGGATTCTACAACTCAGGCCAACTCCGTTTGTGCTGTAAGAGGTTTGTATGGCCTTTCCTGAAATTAATGCGATCAATTATTTGGGCTCACTTTAATCTGTTAGGTCTTCATGTTGATTTCTTGCATAAACAGCATGGAAGCGTAAAAAAAAAAAAGGCACAATATTGCTGTAGGACATTAGGATATTTACGTTTTTATACTTCTTTATGGGCTCTGTTTGTCTTTTGCTGGCCAAGCTCTGCTCCCACTTGCACATACCCCAGAATAAATGTTTGATGCACAATCTGGTTTATTATATTCCTCCCTTTGCTGTCTTCTTTCAGGAGCCTTCTGTTCACACCAGCCTTGTTGATATTGGCAATAGTAAGGTATACTAATATTTTTTAGGCAGATGGATGAGATACGTTAGCCAGGTCCTGAATGGTGGGGGTTAGTGTCTGATTTCCCTGGAGCTTTGCTGCAATGGGGCAATGTAATATTTCACCATAGTCATCTAGCATAACTTGGCCAATATTTGCTCACCAGCCACTATGGATCATTGCTTTGTCTAATGTTTAATTCCTACCACTAAGCATGGAGAAACATTTCTTACAATGTATTTTCTAACATTTCCTAATCATGCAGAAACGTTTCCTACTGTGTATTTTCTAATGCTTTGTCCAGTCAGCTTCTTAAACATCCCAATTGTAGAGTGCCTATAGGGAAAAAGTCCTTAAAAGCCCAATAACTCTTGGCTTTTAAGGACAATTTCTTTTCTTAATTTAACTCTTAAGATTCCAGTAGCCCTTGTAGAAAATTCTTGATACTGTTTTACATTTATACCTTCAGTATTCACTGGAGCATTTGAAATGAGCTTTAAAATAATAGCAAATAATGGCTACAAACGAATCCTTCCAGCTGGAATATGATCCACTAAAAGGACAGTTTGAAACCACACAAAGCTGTTACTAAACGTACCTTCTCTTACGGTAGAGCCACAAGTTAGCAGTGCCTCTGTGATTAATATGTGAGCACCTTGCAGTGACAAATCTTGAACTCTAACACAGCGTAATGAAAAACAAGGACAACTAGAGGGACTTCACTCAAAGCTTGGTTGTTATGTGCATCTCACATCGATATTATGAATTACCTGAAAGACATTTCTGTCACAGGCTGTGAAATACTTTTTGGCTTTTTTTTTTTTTAAACCTTTCCAATAGTTACACTAAGAATTATCACTTCTCCACTCTTAATTTTATAACTAAATATGAGAAATGTCTGTCTTTTTTTTGTCCAATTGACAGCATATGTAGTAGGATAAAGCCTACTTTATCCTACCTGTCCTTTCTTTTTCCAGTAAAGCAAAGAAAATACACCTTTGTGATCTGTTGTGTAAACAAGTCCTTACTTTACAGACGTGGGAGGTGTCACACTTTCCCTGTTCTGTATCACAGATGAAAGAATGACAGAAGGAGAAATTAATCCTACAACCTTGTCTGGCTTCATCTGAAATTTGTCGAGGGCAGCTGTTATCAGTATGTTCCCACACATTTGTACCAATGTAGAATATAAAGTATCTTATTTATACCTGTGCTAATGCTATATATAGATTATAACTCTCACTTTTATGTGTAACTAAAATTATTTAATAGCATTAAAGATATATATGTTTTGGAATTTGGTTAGTTATCATCTACATCTTTCTACTGAAGAAGTGAAACTGATAGCATTAACCCTCCTTTGTTGGTGGAAGAATCTGTATTTGATGGAGTAACCCATGAAGGAAGATCTGTCTTCTCTAAAATTCACTGATTGTCTCTGCCTCTTAACTCAGAGAGTTGGTAGTCTGGCTTTGAATGAGAAGCACTATTGCCTCTTGAAGTCATGCTCCTTCCTGCGCCTTTGCAGTCATGGCTGCTCCTCTGGGCTCTCAGGGATTCAACTGGCTCAGCCTTCCCTAGAAAAGCTTCTTTTTAACCAGTGAAAAATGCAGGTGGTCATTCAAGTCCCTATCCACAAGTACGGCAATTGATCACAATGTCAGAGCTTCCAGGAGTGCCAGGATTGAGGAGGGGCACAGGCCATGCTGCCTGCTGGGTTTTAGGTGGATCAGTCATTTTTTGGAAGGTGTATAAATAAGGTAAGTTAGGTTAGAAGGAACCTCGGCAGTTCCTTTGACTCCTGGTCAAAGCTGGGCTCTGAGCAACCTGCTACTACTCTATAGCTGCCCCAGCTTCAAAAGGACAATGTTGTAATCCAAGCAGATCCACTAAGTTTGTCAGAAAGGTCCAGTTTCAGAGAGGTCCAGTCATATCAGCTCAGGAATGGAGTGTGTTGCTCTTCAGCAGATGAGTGAAAACCTGCGGGTGCTTTCTACTGGAAAGTTTAGTCTTCTTTTAAAGATGAGTCTGTGGCTCTCACCTGTGAGTTCAGGGTTAATAGATTTGTTTTCTTACCACTATGCATTGCAAAGTAATTTCCAACTTCTTTTTGCTGTATAGTAGCAGTCAGGATGACTTAAATGTTGGCAGTTCATACTACACCACTGTTTTTCCTCTTAACCATGCTTATGAGGAAATTCTAGTTAGTCCATACCACATATGTTATGTGGGAATATTACTTGATTAATGATATTTGTCTAGTATATGACTCACCACCAGTGATTGGATTTTGACGTTGGATATTTTCATACCGAACACCCTTACTCAGAGGTGTTTTTTTTTTCCAGTTTCCCTCTTAATGGTGTGAATAAAATGGAGTCAATCAGCTTACCTAGGTTTCTCTTTTTGGTTGAATTTTTCCCCTTCCTGTCCATGAATCAGGGTAACTAATTGGAAAAAAAAACAACAAACAAAACACATTCTTTTTTTGAACATTTCAACCAGAGTGTAACTTTTAATCCTCAGCCCTTCTTTACATTCCTCACCAGAGACCTGTTTTTCCAGGTGGTGTCCTATTATCAGTCACTTCTTAATAATCTCAGCCACAACCCATGAAAATAGACTAGAGGTAAAAATCAAATTTTGGATATGTGCGTTGCCATTTAAAAGAAGGATCTTGGGAAAATATCCAAAAGGTTTGTGAATGTCAAGCAAAATCTAGAATCTCGACAAAGATGTGCAGCAGCTTAAACTTAAGAAATCACCTTGCAGATAGGATGGACAAGACTGTCACTAGATTATTACATCTGTGGCGGCCTTCGGTTGTGTTTGTTCTGACTTCAGTGATCTCTGGTGGTTTTCTTGAGGGAACTCTATGTTGTCATCAAAATAAACCTCTCCACTAGACATCATCTCATCAGTCTGATCCTGATTTATTTTCTTTACATGTAGTTGTATTACTTGTGCGCTAGCATCCTGCAGTATGGTACACAATTAGGGAAAAATTAAAAGGCTTAGAGAGAAACAGATCTGTCAGAAAAGGGGATTTTGTTTTGTTTTGTTTTTTAAATTATTTTTTTAAAAGGAAAAGGAAACATATTCAGCAAACTAATTGGTAGTTTTTCTTTTTCATGAACAAGGGAAACATGCCCATGCTGTGGCAGAAGGCATCCTACTTTGTAGTAGCAAGTGGTGATGAAAACTCCCAGTTTATCACAAAAACTGAAGAATTAAAATTATTCCTGTAACAGTCCAAGAGGTTAATGCATGGAATTGCTTATTCTGTCAGTGAAATTCATGTTGTTTCATTATAGCCATAGAAATTAGGTCATAAATGTTGTATTTGAGAAGTACCTTTCCTGATCTTCAGATTTACTGTCCTTTGAATTCCCGGAGAAAATTACGGTTTTGTTGTTTGTATGTAGCTCCCTCCTTCCTGTCAGTCCTTGTTACAGGAGAACCAAGAAAGCAAGGGATTAACACCCTGTCTTACAGACCAGACAGTGTAAACGCTCCCTAGTCTCCAAGGGTTTCTTTTATTGAAATCAATATAAACCGGTGAGATTCTTCCTCAATAGGAACAGGAATTTTTAGTTTGTACTTCTGTTGTACCAGTAAGGGTTTATTTTAGTGTAATTTAATTCTTACAGGTGATCCACATTGTATAATTCAAAATAGTTACAATTATTTTCTCCGTAAATAATGCTCATAATTTCAGCATATCGTTACCATAAAACATAATACACTCTTTATTGGGTTCTCATAAAAGTCTAAATGTATTTTTTCTTGCCAAAACTAGCAAGGCCCTTTATATTAGTCCAAAGAATCTGGCATTCCCTTCTTAGGCACCCACTTAAATCTGTGGGCCAGATCTAATCTCTAGTAAATCAGTATAAATAAAGAATAACTCCATTGTTAATGGAATGTAGCCTGCATCGTTGCTTTCAAAAGGGATTGGATCTTCTCATTGGTTTATGTTTCCTAAATATCAATATCAAGCTATCTGACCTGATGATTTTTATAGCTATTTATTGCCAAGGAAACATCAGAGGACCAGAAAGAAAACAAACAAATAAAAACAAATCAGAAAAACAATAAAACCCAAACCAAAAGAACTGAACCTGTTTGGAAAGTTAATTATAAATTATCTACCTTCTGGTATTTTTAGAATGTAACACGCTTTGCTGTACTGTCATCCCTGTTTGGAGAGATGAAGGAGAAAGGGAGTGAGATTGCTGGAAGAGCTGGTGCTTGCTCCAGCAAGTCATGTTTTTAAGCTGAGAGTCAGAAAGCATCAGACCTGCTGTGAAGCCCGGAGTGACTGTGTTTGCTAGCTTACCATTAGTATTTTGTATGATTTTCATCTTCTGCAGGTACTGTTGTTGGAGTTAATGAAAGCACCGCTTTCTCCTGGCCTACATGTGACAGATGTGGCAATGGAAAGTTGGAACTGTGTCCCCAGGACAGGTGAGAGTCAGCGTGCTCCAAAGCACTCCAGGTGTTTTGCAGATGTAGCCATAACAGCAACAGGTGATGCAATGATTCCTGCAGGCACAGGCTGCACTTTGTTCCTTCCTAGAACTAAGACGTAGAATTTTTATTGCTGATGAACTGATAAAACCTGCAAGGTTAGATTAATTTATTAAGAAAGATACAAGTAGATATGAAATTGTTTGAATTTCCAGTTATCACATTTTTTTCAGACCAGTCTTAAAGTATTGCTTATAAAGATTTCATAGCCCACTGCATTATAATACTGGTTTTAATAAACATCCACATAAATCACAGGTCTGATTTTAAGCTCCTTTAAAAGTAGCTTCTTGTGTTTGTCTGTCCTACCCTGTGTACCACCAATTTACTTCATTCCTATATTGAACTGTCATCTTTGCTGTAATTGACGTAAGTGTGAGAGAGTTGCGTTTCAGACCTGTTAAATTTGTAATCTTTCTAAAAGGATGTTGAATCATTCTGGGAATACGACTGTCCCAAATGGGAAGACTGATCCTACGGGACCTGTTACCACCTGAAATGCTAAATCTGCATCACGCTGGCATGCTCTTGGAAAGCCTCCCCCTTCGGCTGCTTGGCCAACTTGCTTTTGCAGAGTCTGAGATACTTGATGGGATAAAAACATGAGAAGATAAGAGAGTAGTCAGAGTGTAAAAATAAGGAAAGGGGGGTGTTCTTTCCACTGGAAAAGCTTACAAAAAGCATAAGGAGAAATTGGGTGGGTTTGATCCCATTGAAATAGTTAACATTTTCCTAAATCTGAGAAGCTTTACTGCGTATGCTTTGTTGTGTGTAGCCTCCCAGGGGAAAAAGGCTGAAAAAGTTGTCCTGTATTATGCTATCACGCAAAAAAATAAGGATATGCATATGTGCACATAGTAGTGTAGTTCAATTAAAAAAAAAATCTCTACCATGAAGGACACTTTTGCTTCATTTGGAGAACAATGTAGCATCAATATTTGTTTAAGACGTTATTCCAGCAAGCACCTATAGCTGAGCTTAATTTTATGCGTATGACTTAAGTGTGTGCTGGAAACATTGAACGTTTGCTGAACAAGGGCCTAAATCAATAAGTCACCTGAGCCAAATCTATACTACAAATTTTCTTTTGCCATAACTTTTAGAAGGTTATGAGATTAATATTTGCTTAAGTGGGGTGACTATAAATAGCAACCTCCTCCCTTGTTGCCAAAACTTACAAAAGGAAGATCCTTTTGCTAGAAGAGTTTAGGTCCTCCAAGAGAGTTACTTAGCTCTACCAACAGAAGAGCCCGATTTGTTATTATCAACTGAATCTCTACCAGGACTTTCCTACTAAAAGTGTGCCTGCAAAGTATTTTAGAGAATAAGCTAGCTGGTTTTTTTGTGTTTTGATTTTACGACTGATAGTTTTTCCATTTCCCTATGTTTTTCCATCATCACTTGCGTGTTTCAGAGGATCGCTATATTGCAATGAGTGCTCTGAAGTTGTCATTTCACCGGTTTTGAAAATGCAGCTGGAAGTCTTCTTGAGTTGTCCATCCCGGTCTCAAAGTACAGTAAAAGTAAAGGTATGACACAAAATGAGCTTTGGTGTATTGAGTATAGTGAGGCTAGATAGGTAGACACGTAGGTACTCTAAGCCACACGTTTATAAACAACTCTGTCAGAAGAAAATTTAAAAGATGTAAGAGTATCCTGTAATTTAATGGGATACTAAACCTATGTTTCCTTGGACTAAGAACCCAGTTCCCAGATCTTACTCAAATAATACAGTCAGTGAGTTCACCCTGAGGTTTGCAAGCTGTTTATGGTCCAGCTGAAGGGCTTTGCTGGGTTGGGCCTTGGGAAACCTCAGTCTCCACAGCCTAAAAGGAACATGTATTTTTAGACTCCCATTCTGAACATCTTTTGTGTTACCTCTCCTCTGGCTTCTTGGCCAGAGAAACAAAACCATTCTATATTAAAATGATAAATCTTTGTTCAATGGGACTGTTTTAACCTGCAAACAGAACGTCATTCTATACGTGAGATATTTGTCATGAACAGAACCTGTTAATTTTCTCATTCCAGCTATTACAAAGGACAATCTCTTCTCTCCTGATGTCCTCCGCCAATGAGGATGGGGTAGGTGTAATGAATGTTGACAAAATAAAGTTAAACTGCATGACTTACTGTGGAGGCAGAGTACAAGAGACGTAAATCAGGTGGGAAGATACTCAAATGAAAGGGATTCCTGGATGTCATCATCCGACCTACCATTCACACTGGGCTACTGCCAATGTGTAGGCAGGTCAGTTGTGACTTTGGTTGGCAGGGTCTTGAAACCTCCAAGGATGGAGATTCTGCCTTTCCAGGCAGCTTGTTTCAGAACCGCACTAGGAATGGGAGGAGATTTCACTAGAAATTTTAAGTTTTTCCTCATGTCCAGGTTGGGATTTGAGTGGGCTGGATCCTTCGGCAATCCCACCTGCCACCTGCTGATGCCCTGCTATTGCACAACTGTCGTCAGGCTGACACTCTACTTTTTAGAAGAGGGATACCACAGATGGGATGTGTAGGCAGCTTTAGCTCAGCTATGGATCTGGAGAGCTATCTGCAAACAGCACTTTGTCCAGATATTCAGAGCTGCGGCGGACAGTGCTGGGCTTTACTCCATTTTCTGGCTGAGGATCCAAAGACAGCAAAGATTGAGTCCGACCACCCCACCTTTTGGTCTTTAAAACCCTGTAAACCACAACTACTTCCTGGTAGCATAACCATGAAACTACTGGCAGGTTATAGCAGAGAAATTTGCAAAATGCATGCAAGATAATATTTTATAATTGTATGAATG
This sequence comes from Chlamydotis macqueenii, assembly GCF_036417535.1. Lineage (NCBI taxonomy): Eukaryota > Metazoa > Chordata > Aves > Otidiformes > Otididae > Chlamydotis > Chlamydotis macqueenii. The sequence goes on from NC_141557.1 coordinate 119,052,570, forward strand.
AAACACACGTAAGCCACAGGGATCCATGGGCTAAAGTACAGTTTATGTAATCGTGAAGTAGTCATGCCTTTAACCTGAGATACCAGAAGAACCCTGACATTTGGCACAGTGACCCAGATTTATCGCAGGTGAGGGAGGCACCCAGGTAGGTGCCTGGCTGGCATTGGCTGACGGGTGGTCAGCAGCGAAGGAGCAGCACCTTCAGAGGGTGGTGAAGTCCAGCTGGGATCCCGAGATCCCCCCCATCTCCATTGCACGTGGAAGGGAGCAAAGGTCGGCTCGCTGTCTTGTTTAATCATCCCAGATAAATATCTTCTGTTAGGTGACACGTATTGGGGTCATTTTGCTTTCCCTGTCTTACGTAGTCCTCTAGCATTTTGCTGTTACATGCTCTGTGGTTTTAATGGGATTTATAGATAACATTTAAAGCGGAATGTTGCTCTGAAATTGTAAATTATTTTTCTTCTGCGGGAGGGTGTATATTTAATTTAAGCAAAGACATCAAGAAATTTCCAAAAATTTCCAAAATTTCCAAAACCGCTCTTTTAATAGCGGTTAAGTCTTGCTCAGTTTTACAGGATGTGTCTGATTTGGTTACAGACTGACAAAATGTAGTTTTTTTCCGAGTTACTAGAATTCAAACAACCTCATTTTCATGTTTCAGTTTAGGAGTATAGCAACTTAGAAACTTTTTTTTTCCCTAGCTGAAATGCAGAGATTTTTTTTTCTTTTTTTTTTACAAGCATTTCCAACTCTGAACCACTGCATTTTAAAAAGCAGCGGATCTCAACAAAGATTAATCACGAGAAATAACCACTTGAGGTGGCAATTTTTGCCAGCACTGCTAGAGTTTCTAAGGGTGCAGCTTCGCAATCACTTTTTTTGGCAGGAAGATTGGTTTTAGCTGCCGCTGCCCCTGGCCACTTGTTCCTTACCTTGTGACAACCCTTCTGTTACACCAGCATAGCTGTTTGTGCAGCTGCATGGTGAATTGGACTGCAGAACCGGTCTGGGGTAAAAATAATCTAGGGGAAAAAAAAAAAAAAAAAAAAAAAAAGAAAAGGGTTGTTTATACTTTGAATTGGGGAATAGACATGGGTATCACATACCTGGACAAATGCACAGCCTGGATGAAAGCGGGGCCATGGTCAGAGGCTGGTCGAGGCATCGGCTATGGGTGTTACCAGTTCTTCTGGTAACACGCTCGCTCGACTTAGAGAAATTGTCCCAGCCCCGCATCCCTCTTCTCCACACAGAATGCAGTCTTCACAAATTTGCCCAGGCACGACTTATGCGGGTAAACTGCCAGTGGGATCATTAAACAGAAGGGACTGTGTAGGTGCCGGTGATCAGAAACAATGCACAATACAATACAAAGTTAAAAGGGGATGGGGCTGAAAAGAGGGTTTTTGTCCTTCAGTGGATCTGTCAGTTAAGGTAATCGATACGTAGTATGTATATACACATTGCTAGCACATGTGAATTCCTGCGAGTGTCAGAACGCTAGATAAAGGGAGCACGTGTAGGTTATGCTTCAGCTAAATTGAGTTCAATGTCACAGTAGCTTTTTTTTTTTTTCTTTTTTTAACCAGCTAATTTGTAAAAGCCTGCTAGAGAAGCAGCACTTTACACAGGAGCGAGCTAGTGAGCTCTAATTATTGAAAGTCTAGTGTATTCATTCTTTCCATAGGTTCTAACGCACCTTTCTTTTGGAGTCCTTAAAAAAAATTGTCTGTTGGAACAGGACCTTACACCCTGCATCTTCTGAGGCGAATGCTGCTTAGAACAGAATGTCCAGGACTGTTTGTTTTAATCAACATGCTTTTATCACTGCAGAGTTATGAGGTGCAGAGCGTGCTGGGAAAGGAGGTGGGGTTATTGAACTGCTACGTCCACTCCGTAACCGGCCGCCCCAACTGTGTTGCGCTGGAGGAAATTGTTCTTTTGGAAGCAGCAGCAGCAAGACACTGAGCCGAACTCGAGTCAGCTCCTATCCTATCAGTGGACTTTGTAATGTGGTTGTCTGTTAACCAGTGCCACAGATAATGTGTAATGCAAGTGTGATAAGTATGAAGATAGTTTATGAAAACTGTGATTTACAAAGCACATTGTGCTCATGCTGAAAAAAGCTATTTAAAAAAAAAAATCTGTTCAACTTTCTGAGCTCTTCTTTTTCAGATCAGTTCAGAATTTAAGAAAAGAGTTCTTTGGCTTGTTTGCTGTTTACATAAAACATCTTGTTCTGGATTTTTGAATGGTTGTGGATTTTTTTTTAATAATGCTTTATTTATTATTTGTAGATGGAAAATATTTTACTGATGTTTTTGAAATAAATGCCTTGCTATGGGCAGTGAACGTTGGTCTAAGCTGAGTTTTATCAGCGGATTCCAGACGTACCACCAACCGCAAAAACACCACGTTGTTCGCGAATTCTGAGTTGTAACATTTGTTATCACCTTCCAATAAATGTTATAAAGAAAGAGATTTGAACAAAGCTTGTATTTTGAAGTGTCAAGCATATGTAAAGTTAATTTTTTACAGCTAATTGATCTCTAAGCATAGAAGTACCCTGTTATCTGTAGCTTCCCACAAAGCGAGTGTTTCATTATACAGTTTCTGTTACGGGTAACGAGTAAACTGCTTTGTAGGCCACGTAACTATCCTCACCCTGCCTGTACAGAGACGTGGATTACAGATCAGATAAATAATGTCAAAATCTTCCTATGTGTGCATAGTTTAAGATGCAAGAATTAATGTATGAGTTCAGTCAGAGATTAGATTTTTTCCCCTTCCCCTTTTCTGGTATTTAAAAGGCCCGTACAGGTCAGAGGAGGAGGAACGAATGGTTTTGCGCAGGTCCCAGTAAGTGATTACCCAGCAGAAAAGGAACAGCAAACTTGTTGCTACAGAAGTCATTCCTGCGGCTGAGGCCGATGCTGGAAATCTTCTATACGTCACAATTACTAAAGGAATGGCCCAGCTTTTGAATCCTTCTTCCCCCTCCACCTCCTCCAAGCGTTTCCGTCTCCTTCCCTGCCTCCCTGTAAGGAAGAAGGGAACGGGATGTCAGCCCATTCCTGCACGGATGATCCTGCCCTGTACACGACCAGGGTCGCCCCTTCAAAACCAGTGAGATTCCTCTGATTCCTCTCTCTAGGAATGCCCTGGCTGCTGAAGATGCTCATCATTCTCCTGCTGGTGCCCTACAGATGCTGTCATCTTTATGAATGCGCTATCAAAGTTCAGACAAGTAACCTAACCTTTCGTAATATATTCACTTGGCCAGCAATCAGCGTTGCTGCCCACTCTTGCTGTCACTAGCAGTGACCAGTGAAAGTGGCCAGCTTCAGTGTTGTGACGGCCCAGCGGAGTGCATGGGGGCAACAACATCTCCTGTGGGCCTACAGCTGCATGTTAGTGTAGGGGCAGCTTTGAGTTGTCTGGAAATCACTTTGGGGGTTTTTTTAACAGGAATTTTCAATAACAATGTTCTTGTGTTCATGTATATTTTTGGGTTGGGTTTGGGATTTTTTTAGGTTTTTTTTTTAATAATACCAAGTTTCTGGAAGAGTCCTTGTCAAAGCAGAGCCCCAGCTGCTGCTCGGCCCCGGGTCACCTCAGCGGGAAGAGCTGACTCAGCGTTCTGGCACAGCGACCCGTGGAGGGGGGTGGGCCCACTTTGTAACTACCTCATGCGAGGGTCCCAGCCAGTCCCGCTATGGGCATGGCATCGCCCTTCACCTGCTTGAGAAAAAAAAAAAAAAAATGCAGTGCACCTCACCCCCCACCTTGTCCTCACCTCGCCGTTTCAGGTGCCCCCCCTCCACCCGTGTCTCAGCCCCCCACCGCTTGCAAGGTATAGAGCAAACGAGAGCAGCGTTGGTTTAAAATGCTTTTTTATTATTATTCTTCTTCTTAGAAATGCTGTAAAAATTGATATAAAAGGTCGAACATGCTCACAGTCTTTTTTTTTCATCCTACTGTCTAAAATACATGGGGTTTTGAATCATTTTAACAGATGTACCATAGCTGCATCGGTATGAGTAAAATGTAGAAAAGACGAAAAACTACCATTACAAAAATAATTTAAGGGGAGAGAGAAAAAAAAAAAAAGAAGATATTTAGCTTTTTTTCCTTTTTCTTTTTCTATTTTTTTTTTTTTTTGCAAGTTTCGCGTGGTGAAAGACCCAGGCGTCGCCCCACGTCGCTACAACGTTCAGGAGGCGGCCGCGGGCCGGCAGCTCCCGCCGCGGCTTCGCGCCTCCGCCCCGGCCCGGCCCGGCCCGGCGCCCCGCCAAGGCCCGGCCCGGCCCAGCCCCCTGAGGTATTTAGCCACCGTCTCCCGGAGTCCGTCTCTCCGTCCCGCTTCCCCCTCCCTCGCCCCCGGTTACCGGCAGTCGGTGCCTGAGCCGGGCTGCAGGAAGGAGGCGCTGGGCAGCTGCTTAAAGAAGTGCCGGAGGCTGGTCAAGTCCCGGGTGAGCTGCTCGATCTTCTTGTGCAGCTTCTCGTTCTCGGCCGAGAGCTCCAGCAGCTTCTGCTGCATCTCCTGGTTGCGCCGCTTCGCCTTGTCGCGGCTCTTGCGCACGGCGATGTTGTTGCGCTCCCGGCGCTGCCGGTACTCGGGGCTAAACCTGTCCACGCACTTCTTGCCGCTCCGCTCCTTCCCGCCGGGGGCCGCCGGCGGCGGGACGCCCTGCCCCGATCCGGACACGGCCCCGGCGGGGCCCGGCGAGCGGGTGCTGCAGCTGGAGGGGGAGCTGCTGCCCGGCGGCTCGGGGGAGGTGGGCGGCGTGGGCTGCCCGCTCAGGTTCATGATGGTCTGGGCGCAGGTGGCGATCTGCGAAGGTAGCAGGGAGGAGGAGAGGTCGCTGTCGCTCCAGTCCGGCTCCTGCTTCAGGGCGCCGCGGGAGGAGGAGGAGGAGGAAGAGGAGGAGGAGGAGGAGGCGGAGGAGGCGGAGGAGGCGGTGCGGGGCTCGGCGCCCAGCAGGGTGGTCATGGCAGCGCCGAGGTCCTTGGCGGGGTCGCGGCCGGCGCCACCGCCCGGCGGCAGGTACTCGCCGTAGTCCCCGCCCCGCTCGGGCTTGTGGTTGCTGTTGAAGAGGTCGGCGAAGAGCTCGTCGTTGCACAGCTCCAGGTTGGGCACGGCCGACATGGAGTCAATGTAGGAGCTGAAGTCGATGGCGCTTTCGTCCTCGTACATGGCCGGGGCGGCGGCGCTCAGCTCCGCCAGGTTGGTGCCGCTGCCCCCCAAGCCGCCCCCCGCTTCCTCGCCGCTCATCCCGCAGCCGCCGCCGCGGCTCCCCGGCTTGCAGGCGGCCCCCGGCCCGCCGCCGCTGCCCACCTTGGCGTCGTAGAAGTTGGCGGGCTCCAGGCACCAGCTCTTATAACATGCCGGCGAGTCCAGGCTGTAGAGAGCCGCGGCGCTCATCGGCCAGCGGGACGCGGCGCCGCACGGCCGGCGCGCGGGGCGGGTGGCGGGGTCCGGGCCGCGAGCAGCAACCGCCGCTTCTCGCGACGATCGCAACCGCCAACCTCCGCCACGGGCAGGTGGGCAGCGGGGCCGCCGCCGCCGCTGATACTGGTGCTGCTGGTACTGGTGCTGCTGGTGCTGGTGCTGCTGGTGCTGGTGCTACTGCTGGTGCTGCTGGTGCTGGTGCTACTGCTGCTGCCGGTACCGGGGCTCCTGCTGCCGTCCCGCCGTCGCCTCGCCTCCCCTGCGGGGGCCGATCCGCCTTCGGGTCACGCCGCGCTAGGCGAGAGGAAGGAGGCGGGCATGGGACAAGGGCGTCTCTGGACCTGGGAACGAAACGCCCGCTCGGTCCCTTCTTATACGACGTCGGCCCCGCCTCCTGCCCCAATGACGGGGGAACGAGTGTTCCCGGCACCCCCGGGGACCCGGGGGCGGGAGCGGGTGGGGTGCGCGGACGCGGAGGCAGGGCTCCCGCCGCGGAGAGCTGCCACCTCCCGGTGGAGGGTGGCCGCAGTCGGGGGTGGCTACCCTAGGGGGGACGGCAGGGTGCGGGGAGGGGGCAGGCGCCCCTCGCACCGTCCCGTCCCCGGAGAGGGCTGTCCCGACGCCGGTACGGGCCCCCTATCGCGCTCTCCAACACGGGAAAGATGCTGTCTGCCCCACGCGTGTCTCTCTGCATCGCCCTAGCGCCCTCGCGAGGCTCCGCTCCTTCCGCTGGAGCACGGGCAGATTCACCCAAAAGGGCCGTAAATCCGCACCCCCATTCCCCATCAGTGACAGAACTTCTTGCAGGACCCTCCGGTGGGAAATGGGCTCTAAGGCATCTTTGGCCTAAAGCTCTTTAGAAACTTACGGTAAGGAATTATGCATTTCCCCCCCGCCCCCCCGGTCTTGCATCCAATAAACTGCTACTATTAAATTGGCGAGCATCAGAGAAAGGAAAATATTTTCATTTCAAAGATGTGAAACACTAAGTTTTCCAGTTACATAAAACAGTTTTAAAAACCCTGGCTTCACCCCCAGGTGCTCCATTGACCAAATTACAAAAGAAACACACCAAAAACCCTCTTAGAAAAGTTGATTTAAAGATTATTTTAAGATGTCTTTTTGTTTGTTGTTTTTTTTTTTTTTTCCTCCAGAAGACCCAGCTAGATTTATGACGCTTCGATAGGACGAGCCCAGCCTCTGACTTTTCAGCCCAGCGCTCAGGTGACAGTGCTGGCGTGAAGCTGTGTCCCATGGGGTGCTGTGCCCGCTCAGAGGTGGCTTTCTGGGGACTGTGAGGACGTGCTGGTCCTGCTGCCTCGCTCCGGGCAGGAATCCATCTGCTGCTACCGCAGCTGTTGCAGTAACGCAGCTGTTTATCAAAGGGAGGGGTATTTTAACATAAATCGTTGGGACAGCACTGGTACGCACGCTCCCTTTGGCCACAAATACTTTGAGGGAAGGCTTGCGGGATGCGGGTAAGTGCGCTCTGCCTGGCAGGTGAGGTTTTGCATCGGGCAGATGAGGTTTCACATGGAAGGGTTTTGCTTTGCTTTTAGCTCAGTGCTGCAGTTCACCCACAGAGACGTTGTGTTTAAATAAACTTGATTGATTGGCTTTGCTCATCAGGGGTTTGAGCCTGCAGCCTCTGTCTGCGTGAACATGAAGCACTGACCTTGGCAGTGACACAAGAAGTGGTTGCTGGTTGGCGCTTTTTTTTAGTGCAAACAATTTTCCTTTTCCACATCATCAAAAAATACTGTACCCAAACCCAGTCTTGCACGTTGTTTGCTGCCCTCAAGCACTGTGGTACGTTCACGTTGCAGGACTCTGCACCACCTGCCCTTGGCCTGGCTGCCCGGCGGGACACTGCGGGGTCCTCCTGCACCTCATTTGTCTGCATGAAGAGTAGAGAGGTGGGTGCATGAAGCATGGGAAGATGGTGAAGAAACACGGGGCAGTCTGACACCCAGTCACTGCTCCTTGCTCTGCAGCAGGGTCCGTTGATGGCTGGAAAGCGACACATCTTGCCTGTTGTAGCCATAAAATTGTGATTTGCCATGGAAAGCCTCTCATTTAACCGTGTGTACGTGGAGCTGTGTTATGCTTTCAGCTCGCTGAAGTCCTTAGTCCCAGAGGGCAGCTAGTCCTCAGATGGTGTTGATGTGCAACTGCGCCAGCCCGAACAGTCTCATTTAACGTTCATCACGTGGTACCCCAAAAAAGAGATGCGCTTCCCAGCCAGGTCACCCGGCTGCCACTGGGCACCCTGCCACACAGCAATTAGGTTCTCAAAATCCCTCAGTAAATGGCAACCTGGGCTTGCAAACCCTGTGTAAGCCCCGCTATCTGCCACACCTAAGCCCCATCACAGAGGGTGCAGCTTTCCTCACAGTTGTCTTCAGGACCTGGAGGCATGTTCAGAGCTCATGCTCAGACCTCTCGACACCTGTCTCCCCCCCCCCCGCCACCCTCCAAAATCAAGCAGCGAGAGCCGTCCACTGGAAGGTCAGGTGGTTGTGTTCATTGCTGAGCCCTAGATATGTGATCTCAGGAGCGCGTTTCGGGGTTCCCCCGTGTGCCATGCAGGCTGTGAAGCCCTGGGGTGCCACTACGCCTGCACTGATGCATTCCAGGACCAGGTGAGTGACACTGGTCTCTTACCGAGGTGCTGGGCTGAAGGCAGGACAATGTCTACATGCTGCTGTTTCCTGGGGTGGATTTGTCTGGCATTTTGGCAGGTGAATCTATTCTTGTTTGCATAAATAATTTCATGGAGAGTGAAGCGGAGACAAGCCCTTGATTCCCTCACCTGTCCTGCTGAGTACCTGACCCACTGAACCATGGCTTCTCTCCAGGGTCCCGTAAGTTTTGAATAGCATTAAGAAATATTTGAGCATCTGAATTTCAGAATATTTTCTCTAAAACCAGTTTGAGGTTCCTGCTCCAAATCAAGCAAAGAGGAGTATTTTCACCTGGAGAGAAAGGACAAGAAACCTTTCTCTAAGAAATCTTTGGAGAGAGAAAACAAAAGTTTAAACTACTCTGGAGTGCTGGTTGTGAATCCCAGCGAAGCACTGGGACTCTGAGCCCTCCAGGAATGGGAATTAAATCACACTGTATTTCTTCCTAGTTTTTCCTCTTAAATAGGGGACAAGCCACTCAGGGAAGATGAGGAAAGGGGGGAATGCTTCAGCCTCACCGTCCGGCCTTCCCGTCCATCCTCCTCCCAGTGTGCTCGCCTCTGGCACCGCAAGGCCAGGTTGGACAGGGCTCTGAGCAACCTGGTCTGGTTGGAGATGTCCCTGCTCCTTGCAGGGGGGTTGGACTAGATGACCTTTAAAGGTCCCTTCCAACCCAAACCATTCTGTGATTCTGTGATTCTAAGTGCAGGACTCTCTGGGGCAGCGGGGCTGGGCTGGCCCTGCAGAGCCCATGGAGCCTGTCTCTGCTCTTGGGGTGCTACCGGGCTGAGGCAGCACCAGCAGAATGCCGGCTCCCAGGGGTTCATGGGCTGGGGTTCAGTAGCTGTGGAGCAGGATTGCGGGAGGGACACCTTGTCCAGGGGAAGCACCTCACGGCGCTGAGTTTCACAGGGAAAGGCTGGCTGGGTGGTGGCAAAGAGCCAGCTGACAAGGGGGAAAAAGATGGAGGGGTGGTTTGCCTGCTGTTCTCTTCCCAAGAAAATGCAGGAGTGCAGCGATCGTTTTTTTTTCAACGGCCAGAAGCCAGGAACAGCCCTTGGGATCTTGCTGGGGAAAGGGACATACAGGTGAGGAGGTGTAAGTTCTTTGGGGTGTTAAAAACCTGCCAATGCACCCCTAGGGAGGGTCAGTACCTCCTTGAGGTTGGTGTTGGTTCTTGTGAGCCAATGCAGTGCCTGCTGGACGGACCCTCCCTACCCACTCATCCCACCGCTGCCAGGGCTCGTGCCTCTCCCTTGTCTGGAGTCGCTATGACAGCATTCTGCTCGTCACTTCGACTTGCTTCAGTCATTCGTTGCACTGATCCAGCCTGTGGCCACCCTGCAGCAAGGGCTGGTTTTGTTCAGCTGCACCCATGGCTACTGAGCTGCTGAATTAAATCTTCCACGTATGCGGGCACCCAAAAGGCCAAGTGCGGCAGCAGTGAAACACCTCAGCCCCTGCACGCCTTGTTTTCTCACCCTCTTCGGTGGATGCTCTGAACCTTTTTCCAATGCAGGTTTTGCATGAGTCTCCATCAGAGACAAGATTCGTGAGATCAAATTGACAGCCACATCTTCTGTCTCACCAAATGAAATCTCTCACAGTGTCATCTACTAGGAGTTTAACGGACAGGTAGAGTGAGTGTTGCCCTCTCCTGTCCCATCAAAAAGGAAAAAAAAAATCAAAAAAACTAGGAAACAAAAATGTAAACAAAAACTCTCCGTAAATAATGTGGAAACTGTAACCAAATCTTTTCCAGTCCCTTATTGCCATTCCTTTCTAACACTTTTTGCAACCAAAAAAACCCCTAAACACCCTATTCCGGCCACTGTTGGTTTAATGTAAGATGTGGCTCTTTGGTAGCTTTGCTACAAGACAAGCGACACTGTTCTGTGCTGTGGGCGCCTGCCAGGGTGCGACCTTTCTGCACAGGTGCAGTTTCTTTCAAGCAGCCTAACTTAAAAATGAGATTTTAAAACCCCAGGTCATTTCCAAACGAGGAACAGGGTGTTAATAGATGTGGCAGACCCTCATCCTCAGTCCTTGTGAGGGAAAAGAAAAAGGGTTTTAAAGCAGTGGTAATAAATCCTTATTTTAACACCCCAATTTTGAAAAACATGAAGACTGGGGAGAAGTGTCTCTACATGTAGACGCTTACTTACCTGACTTCAGGAAACAGCTGGCCAAACCCTTCAGCGTGAGGCCAGAAGAGCTGCGGGAAACCCCTCATTCCACGGCTGGAGACCAGCCTAATTTGTTGTTCTGGTGGAGAGCTCGTAGGCTCCTCCTGCACCCAAAGGCGTGCCCGTGCCGTACCGCATCTCAGCCACAGGCACCTCAAGCTGACATTTAAACCGGGGGGCGGCGGTGGGGAACTAAGAACAATCCTGAGCAGCACAAGCAGCGTGCAGGAACCTCTTTATCAGCTGGGAAAGGAGGCGGCAGGCTGCAGCTGTAGAGCTTTTCTCTGTGTTTAGCAGTGTTATTTTTAGTTAGAGGGAAATTATAAGATGACAGGGATGGTGATGACTAGCTTGAACACAACTATTACTCTACATGCTAAGAAAAATCTACTGAGAGTATATGCTAACAGTTTACATGGCTTTCTAGATGCAACCAATGAATTTCCAGATACCGTGCACATCTGGTGATCTAATCTGAGAAGGAAACACTCTGCCGTACTTGTGGATGGTTACTAAGTTTTGTTTTGCATCAGGAGACTTGAAGCAGTCTCCGACTCTGAGCCTCACAACATCTTACCCTCTTCTGGAAGCTGAACAAACCCAGCCTGTAAAGCACGAAGCGTAGTGACTTGAGGTTTTCATGGCATCGCTACTTTCCGTGCTGCTTCACAGGCTGGCTTCAGCCTTTCCCTTCAACTGCTGTATCTTACCGAGAGCTGCACTCTTCAGTCAGCATCGGGGACAGCAGCTGCGATTCACATTGGTTGGAGGTTCTTTGCAGGCTCATTCAGCCGCACGGGGAAATCTTCGTTCAGGCAGTTCTGCTTGCATCCCACAGCATGTTTCTCCTCATGAAAACCCAGCAGCTTTGTGCTTTGATCCTTAGCTGACACCTGAGCTTGGCACATAGATCACTAGTAGGACTGATGGAGCCGAGGCTTCCAATTACAGCACTTATTTTAGGGCCAGAAGTGAGCTTTTAAATATTTTAAGTGTCATGGACATGTTCTAAGCTCTTTTGCACCGTCAGGGCTACTTTTACATGTCTCAAAGGCTTTTACCCCACACCTGAGGGCCTTTTGCTATGGCGTGAAGGGAGAGGAGGGCACGGGGCAGGGTTCACCACAGTCCCCTTCCCCTGGAAGAGCCAGGCTGTGCTCCTGCCATGGCCCCTTCTGGAAGGCCAAGGAAGCCTGCGGCTCACAAATATCTATTGCTGCTGAAGGTCTCAAAAGTCCTGCGAGAAGAGCCTCGTTAAACTATAAACATAAACTTTGTCCTCCGCGGTACAGGTCAAAGTACCCAGTAAGTATCTGAGGTATGTGCCAAAAGTGCAATTAAACACCTCCTATGACCAGCCACTCCATTTCCGAACGTCCCCTCGCCTTTTCATGTAGCTTTTTATTGTCCTTTAAACTTTCTTATATTTGTAGAGTGACAACGTGAAAGCCAGGGTACCTCACCTGACCAAGCTTTAGTCGTAACACCACACTCTTAATTGATACCAGAGATTAAAAGAACAAAATGCACCAAGATATCTTACACAGGTGTACATAAAAATGGACTATATCACAGGTTCTTATGAAAAAAACACTGTCCATTAATTACAGTCTCTGTAAATGGGTAAATGTGGATGTTTTCTGTGATTAAAGTGCCTTAAATTAAGTTTTGAAATGAGGTATATCTTTGAAAGTTTATTTTTATTTTTAAATAGCCGATTCCTCTACAAAATACAAACAAACAATACTTTAATCCATAAAATCTGATAAAAAGATTGTTTTTCTTGATTTGTAACAGTATTGACATAAACAATTGAGCATATTTATTAAGAAGAAGGTAACAAATAGTAATTGTTGCTGGAAAGTATCTGAAACAAAAAAAAAGCTCCCTTCCTATTCATCAGGCCTCAGCGAGCAACCTTCCCCATCCTGCATTTTTCATGGAGTCGTACCCAGGAGCCAGATTCCTCTGCTCTCCAGCTGAAAGATTCATTTGAGACTGGTGCCAGCAGCAGCTGTGGCCCCTCAGCGATATCGGGACTGCCCCATCGCCACGGAGGCAGGAGGGAAAGCTTGTAGGCAGTGGAAGGGCAAAGACTCATTTTTATTACACCTTTTATGATAATTATTAAAAGTCTCAATGGAAACTACCTCCTACAATGAATTCTGGGTAATAAACCACAGTCAGATTTTAGATAACTCTTTCCTCCTTGCCATCTGGGCTGCACTGCACTTCCCACCAAGGTTACCTGAAAACTGGCTGCCAGAGAGGAAGAGCCACATCTGGCACAACTCTGGCAAATACCACTCCTGTGCTGTGCTGCAGCTACGGCAAGAAGCTTACAGTGCTCTGCCGCGTCGGCAGTGGCTACTTTTGGCTTTGGGCAAACAAATTAATACAACACGAGACTTCTAAAGGACAGAGGTAACAGAGTATAACCACTAATTGTTAAAAAACAATCTGCTGGAACAAACTGGCACGGTCTCATCATTGCTTTCTCATTACCCAGTAATGAAATAACCATCCAGATACTTCAGGTGTTTTCTAGAGCTAAAAGCCGTCTCCAGTGTAATTTTACCATGTGCTTCACTGTTTCTCTTGATAGGAAAATCTCCTGGTTTTAATTACAAATAACATGTGTCTGCAGAATAGCTTCAGTTGATTGTCATTAAGCTCTCTGTAAAAGACAAAAGCACAGACTTTCACTACAAGGATGCCTACAAGTTCGCAGAGTATGAATTTGTGCTTTCCTCTGAGTGACCTCAGTGCCTTTCAAATTAGTCTTCGAGTTCTAAAATCTCTCCAGTTCTTTCAACATTGATTTTAACACAAAGCCAATAAAGTTGCTTTGCTGCAGAACCATATTAAAAAACCAAAAATCACTGTTTGAACACAGCTTTAATAGAAAAAAAATTATTTTCTATATTAGTCAAGTTAACTAATGACAAAAATGTTTAAGAGCTTTTTTCCTTTTTGGCCTTAAAATTCCAATTTGGTTGCAGCTGTCTGTTAGGGGAAACTCCTCCTGGCAGACTGGGCTTTAGGGAGCAGTCTCTCACATCCAGGGTTCCCATCCTTCCCAGACTCTGCCGAGAACGTTGGGGTCTGTCGCTTGATCGATCAGGCATCTCACTTGGGTCTCTTCTGAAAGTCCATCTTCTGGCTCTCTGGCTCTGATGTTATGATCAGCGTTACCACGAGCCACAGCTGCAAAATCATTATAAGAAAGCGACTTCTCGTGGCCCAGGCGTAGTTCGTCGCTAAAATTGAGAACACAAAAATAAGCTCTTACTAAAAGAAACGAGGGAAAAATCTGAAATGGATTTTAAAATGTGAAACAGTACTTTAACACCATCCATGCAGCTCTGTTTTTCAAGACGTGGAGACTGCTCAACAGCTGTAGAAGGCCTGGCCAGAGAAGACTGGTGATTTCAGGTGTCCTTTACTAGTGAATACTTACCATGAACATTTACCAGTCTTGTCAAAGGGGTTTAAGTGAAAGAAGGATACAGCAGTTCACATCCAAGCTGTTTTCCCTCCTTACCTGCCTTGCTGATTTGTGTCTGCAAGAAGCATTTTGCTGCCTTTTCCAGTTCAGCCTTGACCACAAAAGGAACTCCTCCCAAGTCCTGCACTTTTCAGTATTTGTATGGTTTTAAAACAGGCTTCTTTTTTTTTTTTTTTTTTTGCCTTAGTTAATCCAAAATGTCTTTTTAAAAGAGGATGGAAGGGATTAATTGTACTTTAACTGAACTTCAAAGACATTCTGGCTTGAGCCAGACTTGACTAGACTGACATAAATAACCTGAGAATGCCATCAGATTTGAATTTGATGTTTTTGGGAAGCAGCTTACCTCCATGCCACCCATACAGCTGGTTCAGGTTCCATTTCAAGCAGAAGTACATAGATTTGAATACTACCCCTAAGCCTAAAAGCTTTGGAGATGAACGTAAAGAATAGCAGTCTGAGGAATAAGAAGTTAAGCAGGCTCACAGGGTGGGGATGCGTGTGTTGCCAGGAACAGTAAAACTGCTCAGGAGGCCTGAGCTGGAGCAAGAACACTCAAGGGGAGATATCTGGTGTTTTGGCTGGCAGGGTGATTCAGCGAGCTTGTATGTGGACCAAAACAATTCTGACAGGAGGTTTGTTGAAAATTTGCCCTCTCTGCCTCTTCTCTTTTCCTAGCTGCCGTTCTGTCTGAAGGGAGCTAAATCTGACACAGGAGACTGCCAAAATTCTTAGTGGAGCAGTTTAAAGCAAAAGGAGAGCATCTTACCAAGTGATTCTTGCTGGATTGGCACCTGTAAGCTTTCTTTTGACGTAGCTGACTTTTTGCAAAGGGTACCAGTTTACTTCAGATGTGTTTATTTCCTTAATCCATGTGCCTCCTTTTTTCAGCTGTCTTTGTTCGAAGTTCTAAAGAGAAAACAAATTTGCCCTATTTATCATAAATCATACACTTAAAAAGACCTTTAAGCCGCCAGATCACAGCAAGTCAAGCCAGTAACTCTTAACTGCAGATGCAATGGAGGGCGAAGTAGTGAGATGCTATCTAGCCTGCCTATGACTTAAAATTTAATTTACAACTGGAGTTACTGAAGTACAACTAGTTTCAGATTTTTTTCTCTGTAATTATTAGTTTGGTATACACAGTGTTGTTACGTAAATTTAAGAGGCTCAATGCAAATTGAAAATATTTATGCTGCTGTCGTGACACAATGCAATCAAGAAATACCCACATTTTTAGGATTATCATGCAGATAAAGAACAGTACACTAATAACACAGACATGTGCTACTATTCTTTGCCCATCAATATAGAATTCTGTTGTTTAAAATCCTTTAAATTCAGTTTCTCTGAGAACGCAAAAAGACAGATAAAAGGAGCACTGAGACTCAGCATCAGGAAATACTTCCTTTTTGATCAGTTTTATCCTTATTACAGTTTAAGAATTTTCACATGAAGAAAAAGGAAAGAGAAAAAAATCCCACCTTCCAGTCCAAAGAAGGCTCTTTCACAAATACATCCATTGTGCTGATGAGGAGATCTGGATCGGCACGATAAGCCCTTAGGGCATGTACCATCACACTGTAAATAAGACCCCACTCCTTCACTGGCATCATCAGATTAACAAACTGGCGAGTCAGACGGAAAGGCATCAGCTCTGGCACACCCAAGAACTAACCAAGGAGAAGGACAGCCAAAAGAAAATAAGAATTAAAAAATTAAAATAATGTGCAACTCGGGAGAACAGGACTGAGTTGTGACAGCAAACCTCTAGTCATGAATATTTAGTGACAGTGGTTGAAAGCATGTCTGAACTACACAAAACACCACTATAGACTCTATGAAACTCTATAGCTTCTTGCTTGTCTGAGAATATCTGGAAACAGAGATTTTATTCTATTAACTAGAAATAACTTGTGAAGAATATTTTGCTTCAGAACGATGGCAGATGAGGAGCATCGAATTTAGTACTGAGAAGACACGTGTAACTGCACATAATAAATGCAGAAGTCATAACAAATTAATCAGAAAACAAATACCTGTGTGGCTGAGCCAAACGCATATCCAAAGTCTATTCCCACCATGCCACCTGTCTCCTTGTTAATCATGAAGTTGGAGAGATGTCTGTCTCCAATACCAAGTATCCAGTGGCTGATGCACATCAGTGCATGAGAGCTGGCAAAATGAGACCGCAGTGACAGGAAGGCTTCAGGAGATGTACTCATTTTCACAAAGGCTCGCCTAAATGAAACAGAAGTCACTCATTGCACACAGCTAAAACACCAGCATTCTTTTCGCAATGTGCAGTCATTAACAGCGCACTTACCGCAGCAGGTCTTCTGGAACACTGCTTTCCCTGCTTTTGAAAGACATAACGGCTTCTGTACGGCTAGCGTTTCTGCAAATTAATGAAGGAATAACCTTAGCTACTGAAATAACAGCCCACTGGGCGTTAAAAGGCAACATGTGTCCATGACCGTATCAGCACCTTTTGCTTACCCAAGTAAACAGCACAGCAAGACACACAGTTTGCCCCAAATTTTTTATCTGATATTAAAAATAACCCCCTTCTCTTGTTTTCCAAGCAGTTACTTCCAGGACTGACATTTCTTACCACAAAACAATACGTAGTGTTGTCTAGATTCTCTCACATTAAGTAGATGGGTTAAGTTTTAATACAGCCATACAACTGTGCTCCTTCTGGCTGGATAGTCTCTTCCAAGCAGAGGAATTAAGACCCAAACAAAATCCCTCAGCAGCACGCAGAGGCTATACTGGCACCAGAAAGTAGTGCAGCACAACGTGCAGGCAACAGAATAAAATAGTTGGTGCTGAGGACATCCATGCCACAGGCATCTGAGGAGGGAGGGTGACTGCTCTGGCCTAGCCCATGTCTGGTTCTGGGAAATGAACGCCCACGAGCAGCTGGAAAGCGCTGGGCGCTTTCCTTCCAGTCCAGTTTCACCTGAAAGGAGCAGAGTTGTGCACTTGAGGACAGTTCTGTGATGCAAGCCAATGTGAGGTGAGAGGAGGCGATTGGGAATTTACTTCAAAAGCCCATTCCAGATCTGAATACAAGCACTAATTAGTTAAACGAGTCAAAGTTTTCCTTTAAAAAGCAAGATGGTTGCTTAAGCAGGTTACGAGCTGATCAGAAATGCTCCACTGGAAACCTCACTTCTGCTCCCTACAGTGCTAGATCTAGGCAGGTGTGGAAATTCCTCTGAGAGGATGCTCAACTTAGGACTCAAATCATCAAATATTCTTAAATTCTCAGTGCATAACAGTGATTTTCTCTGTCCAACTTCAGCAGGTGCTCTGGCTCTGAGACAGCCTACCTAATGACATAATCATGAACAAGACACCTAGAAAATAAAGTTGAAGAGGAGCATTTGCTTCTAGACACTTTCTTAAGGAAGTGAGTAAGCTTCTGGAAGGATTCCTGTGCTCTGATGGGATTTTGGCAGTACCAAACTCCTCCTGCAAAGCATCTTTACAAAGCAGTAAAATGGGCAAAAATCAGATTTAGCCAGCATATTGTAATGCAGATCATATTTTTGCTGGAATTTCTACAGCTCTGGAGTGTGTGCACACACTCCAGTTTTCATATTTTACATGCAGTTCTTTTTCAAAACCTACCTGTACATAACATGGTATCGAGAGATGCCTTGTGCTTTCCCGCCCATCTTGGACAGCCACTCAGAATAAGTAGCACGAGGTCCTTTTTTACTAGGGACAAAAAAAAAAGGGCTGATGATTTCCCCATATTATCTTACCACTCTAACAGTCACAGGCTCTGTGCTGCTATGACCCATGCAATTTTTATGCATGAGAGGAGTCAGGAAGCGACAGCCTACATTAATTTTAGCCTTGCTATGGAAATGAAGTTTAGGCAATTAGTGCATATGCTGATCCATCCATCTTCTTCCTCCCCGCTTTGAATGCACTTCAGTCGTATTTGACAGAAAATGAGACATCTCAAAGGTGTTAATTTGTCAATAGGTACTGTGAAAATTAGATTCTGTCTTGAGAAGAAAGATCCAAAATAATTTCTGCAAGGAGGGAAAGATATTTTTAACAGAGCCTTGTATCCATTTGAGAGCCTACCACAGTACGTGCTGCCGTTTGTCCATCCAAATAGGCAGGGAATGCAGGAGGGCAGTCTGTTATCTCCTCAGTGTGTTCAGGAGGGGAGGAATGGGGGCTTAGATGTAAGGTATTCATCCATAGGAAGCCAGTTTTCATTAGTTACACTGCTTACACAATCATTTGATATTTTTTTCCCACCTTAACTAAATACACTAGACATTAAACTTCTATTCCAGAGAGGGAGCAACTTAGCAGAGCACTCGCCTCCCCTCTTCCTTCCAAAGCATGTTCTGAGACATAAACATCCCTTCCATTTAAGTATTATTTATCATTTACAGACTGCATAGCTCATCGCTTCAGGATAAAGAAAAGGATTTCAAAACTTCAGAAAGTTATCACCTCCACCCCAATCAAAATATCGCCAGCAAGGATTTAATCAGAATTTTCTTTTGCGAGTGCTGTCATTCAACCATAGCTCAATATGAAGTGTCTTCATTGACTTGATTGAAGAACATATGGGAAAATATTTAAAGTCTATACACAACAATAAAATAAAGCTATTTTTTGGGATAAATCATTAACTGTTTTTAGAAAGACACTGATCTCCTAAATTTAGTATATTAGAAATTGTCTCCCTTCATGTGGTTGTTCCATGGGAGTCTTCCCCCACTTTCCCAGTCAATGAACCAAGACCAGCATAATAACACTGCTGTTCACAAAAGTGAACCACACAGCAGTAATACAGGAACTGTAGCAGATCCTGAACTGCTCACAAGTCAAGTAACAGCAGAAATAAAGACTCTTTGGAGTCCAACCTCCATGCTGGAGGTTCCTTCAACCTGCCCCATAAACAAGAGAACAAGTAAGAATAAATGGTAACAGCACCACTTTGACAAACCCAAACAGAGATTATGTACTAAGAACAATGTTGCTAAATAAAACTACATTTCTAAATTCCAGGACAGAAACAGGCTGAAATGCTAGAATTAAATCCATTTTATAAATATTCATCCCCCAATTACAATCAATAGAAAGAAAGCTAATTTATTCAAACCCACCACTGGTATAAAGTCAGTGTTCTTTCACAGTTGTGTTTTATGCATCTGCTGCCAATTTCCCCCATCACTGACTCACTGCCGAACCCTGGTTCTGAATAGCTCCATCTCTACTCTGCTCCCCTACTGACCTACGTCCATTTCCTGCCTGATCAAATCAAAAGATCAAAATCCTTTGCTTGTAAAATCAATCTGCTGATAAGGAAATGGTGATCATAATGACGTCACACATGATTATAAGCCTCTTGTTTAAACAAGCTGGGTGGAGCATATTCCAGGTACAATGGTACTCATTAAACAAACAGTTGCCAACTACTAATTTGGGTCAGGAAGCACAAACTGCCTCCTTGCTTACAGGTGCTTTTATTTTTTTTCTTTTAAAGAAAGGAAACGCTGCCACCACATTGTCAGTATCATGAGAAACCTCTTAGTAGTGGTCCCTTTTAGAGCAGATAGCTAAACCAAGCATCACCTGTTATAGCTGACATCTTCCTCTTCAGACATGCTATTCTTGAGGAATTCTTTTAAAGTACAAGTATTTTCCAGCCACTTGATGAGTCCCAGTCTGGAACAAAAGAAATCAGAGATATGAACAAGTAGCTCCGAGTTGAATTTAGAGGAACACTGCAAATGGGAACCAACGTGTCCTCGTGTCTGCTAAAACAAGGGTGAAAGCTACCTATTTAAATATACTCTGAAAAAGTTTCCAGATAAAGTGATTTCAGTGTTGTTTAAAAGGAAAAGGAAAAAAAAAATACACCAAGAGCCAAACCACTCTGAAACAGAAATCTGGCACACAGAAATCTCACTTTCCAACATCCTGACGGCAACAGATGTTAACACAAGGATTTCTGTCTCTTCAAGATAAATTCCTACCTTGTTGTCATAGGGATGACCTGGTAAGTTTTTAACTGCATATTCCTTTGGCTACACGTAGCATCCTGGGAAAGGATGATGTTCATTACATCAAACAGCTGCTCAATGCGTTGGTCTTGTCGCAGGTCTTCACCACCTTTGACAAGAAAAGGATATTCCTGCTCATCGCTGCCTCGGATTGTTATGCGTTTTGGTTTCCTCAAGGATTCCATTACACTTATCTTGGAAAAAGACAGGAAAAAGCAAAACAGAATCATCACTCAAATTAACCATATCTGCATTTCTAGATGGCATAAACAAGTTGCTGAGCTACTACCAGAAAAACAAATTCCTATTTCCTTTATGTGCTGCAAGATGCGTACACAAGCAACAACCCTGCTATTGTCAAGTTCTTCAAATGGGATATGGACTCAAATTTATACCAAACAGGATTTTGATTCAAACTTATAAACATACCCGTTCATCAAATCCAGAGATTTTTGCATGGTACTCAGGCAGCGGTTTCCCTTTTCCATCATACTGACCTGAAGTGGTAGTGGGAAAAAATAAAAGGAGAAAAAAGTTACCTAGACAGATTTTATTTTTTTTAAGTGTGTTTAAGAACAGACCACACTTCCTAATATTTTGTCAACTGGCAGAATGATAACTATGAAGAAAATATTTTAAAAAGCATAAAAATCCATCATACACAACATATGATTTCATCTGCAAATTACTAATATTCTTTCCTTCTTAAGCTGTTAGAATTGCAGCTCTTGATGGTTTAAGAGGACACATCCTTTTTGAATTAGATTTAAACATATATTAGATTTATATATCAGATTTCCTGGAGTCAGGCCTTTAAGAAAATACTAAGCTCTTAGCTAAGAGATAAAATTTTAGATACAATTTTTAAAAAATCAAGACTACAGCTTAGGAACAGTATTAAGAGATGATGAATGAACAGAGTTATTTCAGATGAAATCTACTTCTCCATAGGGCCAGAAAGAAGGGCCCTATAGCCAATACGAGAAGTAGAACTCAACAATAGCAACTTTCTTCTAAGGGACAGGTCACCATTGACACTGAAGAGGAACTCACCAGGAACTTCTAGTTCATTCCTCAAGAACTCAGCTTTGAATTCACTCATCCACGGTGAACATTCTTTCAGATTTCCAGGTTCTTTATGGTTTTTGTTCATTTTTGAGAGAAGAGAAGTTGCAATCGCATCAAAGTCACTAGGCTTCATATCCAACAGTTCTGAGCCGCCTTTTCCAAAATGATGGTCAAAGTCCTTCCCGAAAGCCTGAGGTTCATTTATAGAAAGGAATCCTGTTAGCACAGTGCTAGGAACTCCCCAAGAGCACCAAAAAGGTACCTTCTTATCTACACACACACCGTTTCATCTGAGCTCCTAAAATATATCAACTGTCGTTCCACTCCAGTTCTCTTTCTCTCCATTATTTGTAGTCCGTCAGAACCTTTTCATTGCCTGTTTGGTAGACTCACCAGCTATCATCAACAGAAATATCTACGTTTCACCAATTCAGTGACATCAAAGATCTGTAGATCATAAACCTTTTTGCCATATCAAAATCAGAAGCCTATCCCTCTTTACCTCCCCCAGCTGCAGTTTGATTCTGAGTGAGCGTATCAATAATGCTGCTCATTAAACTTAATACATGCATCTCATCTGCTTAGAAAAATTTAAGAACAGATAGTAAAAGTAATATAAAAGACAAATATTTAAATTTGTATCTATTAAACAAATAAAAATTCCATCATGAAGTGAAATATAGGATTATTATCAGACCATTTAATTGATGTCTCAGCCTTTAGATATTATCACACTTCCAAACTGCTGAAAAAAAATCAAAAAAATTCTCAACTGTTTGGTTTACAAATGGTAAAAAAAAAAATACAGATGGATAAATAAGTTAGCCTTTTATTTTCTCCCTAGAACTTGAATACTCTGTGCTTTATGGAAGGTCTGGGGTTTTTGTTGGATTTTTGTTTGGTTTTGGTTTTTATTTTTCCTTGATTTTGGCTTTGTTGTTATTGTTCTGTTTTGTTTTTTTTTTTAACTAGTAGCAACCATACCAGAGAGCACACACATACAGCCTAGCTAACTTTATATATATATTTCTTTTGGTTAGCAAAGAAAGTGTTACATATATACGTGATGCACCTCCTACAGCTTCATGTGTTAAAAGAATATTTGCATCATGTTAGAAAATGTAAATTTCTATGTTTTATTTACTATCATGTTTATTATTCATGATTTGCTGTGAGTTACCATGGATGTAAAATGTATAAAACCGTATTTTAAAAGTATTTTAAATATCCTGATAAAGGGGAACTGCAAACACATTTAATGCTGATCCATTTACTAAACAAAGTAAGTATTATCTGCAAGTAGTTAACTGAGTTGACTTCTTGCGTTCATAATTCAAGGTTCTAGAAAAACCAGATGTCCCCTCTTGGACCTCACTGGTATTAACAGCTTGGAAAGATATGTAAGCTCACTTGTTTTTTCAGTGCCTGATCATTTTTCTCCCAAGCGAAGAAGGACAGAGCTATTTCACTGAAGTAAATGAAAATACAGAAAATATCCTTCTGATGAAGAGACTGCTACAGGCAACATCTTTATCACTTTAAATCTATTTTCAGATGATTATCCGATTCCTTTCTCTGCTCTGTTCTTTGACTTCCTTTAAAATTCAAGCCAGAAAATATTTAATAGCCTTAATACTGTATTTTAATTAACACAATCCATCAACAGTCTTTAATTTATGCATTACCGCAATTTTATGTCAAAAATAAAAGCAAGATTTTCACTGTTTAAATTACAACTGAAACTGTACATAAATAATAGATATGAAGATTACAATCCTGAAGTACTCCACATATCAGAGCAATTTTATGTGTCAGTCAAGAGATACAACTTTTTTTCTTTCCAGCAGGGACTCTAGAAACGATACTGTTATCCCCACAGCACACTTTGTCTCTCCATTAATGCTGCATCATGAAGACAAAGAATTCGGAGTCTGCACCATCACCCTGACCCTCTTCTCCTGCAGCTGCCAGCATGTGAAAGGAATACTGCTCTCCCTCCTCCCTTCAACTTCAACAGAGAGGAACAACCCTGCTGCCCCTCTTCCAGCATCTTCTTTGCTCTTCTCTCCCTACTCTGTTAATTCCATAACAATTAAACACCCATTAGCACTTCTTGCAGTATTGTCTTCTACTGCACACGTTTCAGCTTTTTGAAGAGCCATGGATTTTTTGTTTAAGTGTGCCAAAGTGCACACAAACCATCCCAGCAACCAAATGCAGACTGCCTTTGTCCTCATGCCTGCTAGGGCCCCTCCTGTGCTTGTACTCCGCATGGCGCAACCTACAGCTGCTCCTCTCCCTCTACCTCAACCTCGACAGCGGAACATCCTGCAAATCCTTATCCCGTACTATTAAGTTTAAAGTCGTTATCATCAGCGACCCAGCTTATCTTGCAGCAACATATTCAAGGGGCTAGTGTGCCCCGAAATTCCTAATTGCCCTTTCTGCTGCTGTATCGCCTCATCTCTTCCCCGTCCCACCTTACTTGCATCCTCCACCTTCCCTGCTCATGGGGAAAGAATCTCCCTAGAGACACCCCAGTAAGTTTGTCTAATGCTGATGTGACATAAGAACGGCCACATGGCAGAGACCTGGACCCACCTAGCCCTGGCCACAGGACTATGCGCACACAGTACAAGCGTACAGCTGGAGGGCAGGAGTATCACTCTCCTGGCCTCCAGCAATCTGCAGCTCAGGGGTTTCTGGACCCAGAAGCGTGCATTCATATGTAAAAGCTCTCAAAGTATTTTTCCCCTCCCCATGCTATTGTCTGCTTGCTATTTGAACTGACAAAAGCATTCTTAAAAGCCTGCAGCAGCAGTTCAGCACTTAAGTGTGTACTGAATAAGGAAACACTTCTCCCTGTTTGTTCTGAACCTGCCATTTCCACAGAATATTTACTCTAGGCTTGGCACTCCTGATCTCGAGAGCCTCATTGTATCTGTCCTCATAGTGTCTTTTCCAACTGGAGGAATGCTGAAGTTGTTCCTTGTACAGAGGTTACTCTCTACCTCTGATAATTCTTGCTGCTCTGAACCTTCTCTGGTTTCACTATAGCTACGCTGAAAACTGCGGACAAGGACTACAATGTTCAAGACGTAAGAATCAGAGAAGACTGCTATGTAAATGTGTAAGCCCATGTTTTGTTCTCTATTAATAATAATGACTAATAGCCACTTTTCTGTCTTTATCGCTCTTGAGTATTCACAGCTGGTGTTTTCACAGAACTATCGCAAATCAAGATTTTGTTCTTGAGTTGTAATAGTCAGTTCAAACCCAGAGAATTTGTATGTGAAACGGGTATTTTATTTTAATTGACACATGCGTTGCTTTGTTTTTCTACACTGACATTCACTATTTTAGATCTCTGTCAGTTTTGTAAAGCCCTTTCTGTAATTCTTCATAGTTTCAAGTCTTCTGAATAACTTACCCTCAATAACTCAGTATCAGCAGCAAGTTTGCGTAGCATAATACAGCAAAACACCCTAAAGTGCTCACCTTGGCAGCAGGGAAAAAAAGCAAGGCCAGATTCCTGCGCAGGTTCACGGATGGTCAAGAGAGGCCCAGGCCCTGACAACTTGGCAGTGTGCAGGACAGGGGAGGCAGAAGCTGAGTAAGAGGGAACATTTGGTCCTGCACAGCAGTTAGAAGTGGAAGCTGAACTACAGCAAGTCCACAGCTTATAGCAAAGAAATCCCAGTCCTGTACTACTGACTTGATCTCTTGTCTCACCAAGTCCTGCAGCACCTGTAAAAGCTACAATCTTGTCCCCTTTTTTGACTTTCTAGTGCCTTCTAGAAAAGCAAACGATGCCAACACTACTCAGTAATCACACATACCTGAATAAACCTTTTCCTCAACAATCCAAGGCCAGGAGCCTGTAGATTTCCCAGATTCTTGTACATTCCTTCGTACATTTCCTTAAGCTTATTTTTATTCCTCTGAGCTTTCACCAACTCATTTCTGACATCCTCAACCCAATCCTGCAAACAGAAGGAAACAGATGAGTACTGAGAAAAAGTTTACTGACCCTCAGTCTTTGGTAATCTGCTCAGATTGTATTTGGGTTACTGTATTTACTAATAGTCAATTAATGTGTCTTTTGACAATCAAAACAGTAATCAAAAGGCTATGGAAACATCTCCCTTTCATTCTACCTCTCTTTATGAAGACAATTATGTTTACTACCATAATGTCTAATGTAAGCTAAGAAAGACTCCATGGGGCCAGGAGTGGTACCAAGCCCAAGACAAGAATCCTTTGGACAGAGAAGCGCAGCACAGAAAGGGCATAAGAACACAAGTAGTCAGAAATTACAGAGATGGCCACAAATTATAATTCTGTAACGGTTTGAGAACGATTAAGGAAGACTGACCATGCAGCAGAGACCCTGAAGGAGAAAGCTGAAAAGGGCTAGCGCAAACCAGCCAGCTGGCAGAAGGGAAGACGAGCATTGCCAATGAAAGCTGCTGACAGCACCCTGACCTCATCACCAGTTGATTCTGAGTTGAACCACTTCCTGCGGCTGTGGTGTCAACCGAACTGCGGCAGGTTCCGCCCAGCACTCTTCTTTCCTAAATAGAGCGTGAAGAATGAAAGGGAAGTGGGGGAAAATAAAAAAAAATGCACTTTACCTTAAAAAGCATTATGGGATTAGACAGCTGTTCCAGGGAGCGAACAAAATCTTGAACTACTCCTCCCCTGTCCAACTTATTTTTGATCCTTTAAAAGAAAAAAAGTACATCACAATACAAAAGGAACTACCATCACCACCTAGCCCGCAGATAAGCAATGATCCAGCGTGTCTGCTATATTCAAGAATCTGGCAAAACAATCTAGGGGTAGGTCGGAGGACTCCCTCGGAATTCTCTCATGGGCTGCATGACTATCATTGCTATGTGGCTCCCAAATTTGTAATTGTCTCACTATGAAAACAGGCGCTTGGTGGAGCAGTGGAAAGCATACTTGCAACAGAAATACACATTAACCAGACTATAGATCCTACAACAGTTATTCAGGGGCGACAGTTTATGAAGCACAAGACTTTATCTTCTTATTTTAAGTGAAGAAATTCAGCAAATGTATCAGAGACTTGAAAAAAGGCAAAAGGACACCTAAAATTGTCTTAGTGGTTCTACAGTACTGTGTGATAAGAGCTGTCTTTTGCCTGGGGAATAGCTCAGGTTTTATTGCACAGCAAAACAGGCAAGGAAGGGCTTGTAGAGGAAGGCACATGCTGCACATTGAATAGGTAGAGAAGAAAACAACAAAGAGCTGTCATTCCCCAAATGATATCATGCACCCATTTCACTGGCTCTCTTTGAAGTCTTGTAGGAACATCTATTCTATTTAAGTATCTCTGCTCTCAGTATTAGAATGAGTCTAAATGTCGAAGCTAGCTTCATCTTCATCTCTGATGGGTACTGACTCTCACTGCTCTGAAGTCTTCTACATAAGAGCCTGATCATGCATCGGATTTCCCTTCAGCCTCAGCAGAGTAGGAAAAGGAAAAAGAAACTTTGACTACCACAGAATTATCAGTAGAAAGGGCTTGCCTCTCTGCGGTCTTGTTTTTCTTTGAAAAAATTCTAACTTCCAACAGCCTGGGGACTACACGTACTCAATGCTTCAGAAAGTATTTAGGCCACCAACCTGAGTACGTCTAATACTAAGAAAGCTTATGTATCAGTTTTCCCTGTGCCGTTAAATGAGAACACGGTGCACATGGGACAACCCCCTGATGTTTCTCATGCCCCCTAAAGAAAAGTTTCATTAGAAAAAAAAAATAAATCTCTCCACTCCTGAATAAAAAAACATACAAAAGATCTACTCTGATTGCAAATTCACCTTTCTACAAATTCCTTGTTCTTCCAACCAGTTGCAGTATCTGTGAAACAGTAACTTTCACTGCTGATCATGAAAGGGTAGATGATTGCCTGGGGATAGGTATCTGCAATCTCTTCAACAGTATGTTGCACGGCTACTGCTTCGTCCTTGTCAAGTAGTGCCATCATCTGGCTAATCCAACCAATGAACTGCCAACAGGGAACCGAAGAAAGCTGGAAAAACAGACACTGTTTTCAACTTTGGTCCTCCTCGAAAATACCAAACATAGCAAAAGCAAACAAAACTGCTCTGTTGCCCAGCCTGACAGACAGAAACACATGAAAAAGAAACAGAGAATGTCAACTAGGTTGCATAAAACATCCCCCAATAAAACAGATTTCATTATTAGTGAATGAAATAACTAACTACTGCTGCTTAATAGGTTTTTCTTTACAAAGATTTGCAGTTTGTTGATCAAGAGAAGGCTTTATATTCAAACTTGTGGCTTTTCTGTCTGGATGCCATATAATAATTTTGGACGACCGCATACAAACAACTCAAAAATTTGAAGGGACACTTTGAACACCATTGGTTTGAAGTCTTCATTTGAGTAAAAAATGCCAGGAAGGAGAACACTGGAACTCCTACCACACTTTCGTTCTTCCTTCAACTTTTAAGAGTTTGCAGGTTGCTGACAGATACTAATTTCATTTGAGCATCCCCCGCCAATATACTTCATGCTCACCTCACTCCAAAAGTTGTATTACTTTTGAAAGGAGTGCTACAATATATTTTCTTGTGATAGCAAGAGATTAGACTCAGGCTCCTTTCCTCCTCTCATCCTTTCTCACCTTTCTAATGGAGTTTAAGATAAGATTGCCAGTATTTATCTCACCAAAGAGAGAGGACAAAGAAACGCCTCATGAAGTTCTTCTCTGGGTGAGGTTTTTTAATGGGACCAGGCATCAGGTTCTGTTTGAACCATCAGAGTTTCACTGTGGCCACACCTTGTGTACCTCAGCCGTTTTTGCTATGTTCTCAGTTTCTTGGGAGAACTAAGCTGTGTTTCTGTCTCTCTTGAATCCTTCCTCTGAAAGGGCCTGGCACTCTGTAAGCACCAGCACAATGGGCTTGAAAACACAGGCAGGCCAAGGCAGGAACAGGCATGAGTCACAGAGGACCTCTCAGCTTATCTGTCTCACCACAGTATCCTGCTGTGGAACAGCAATGGAGGGACAGGTTGTGGAAGGGAGGAAGAAGCTGTAGTAACCTCTGAAGTGAAGCAGGACAGGGAGAAGTGGGAGAAGTGGAAAGCAAGTCTGGAAAAGCTGGCTTCCTGCATACAGGACACTCAGCCTACGGAAATAAGATACGTTCCTCACCCTATGAACCTTTATCAGCCCACTTAAGTTGTTCAGAAGGAAGAAAAACCACAACATAATTTCTCTCCAGTGGCTCTCAAACTAACGTTTGTAATCAGAATAATGATAAAAAGTTAAATTTTTTTCTTAAAAGTTTCTGTCCATATGAATCAGATTCAGCAAGTTCAAGAAAAGACAAGGAACAATGATGCGATAAAATTTATCTGATTTACCTGAAGCAAAACTTACCAGTCTAACCTCTCCATTCATCCAGCCTCCACCCCCACCTTCTAAATTTGATTTATAGCAACATTTGCTGCCAGGAAAATGGAAGCAACTAACCTCTCGTGTCACTAGACCCAATGTCTCTGCTGGGTATCTTTCAATTATTTGCAGCAGTCTAGGAAATCTCAGTCTGGCTTCTCTGGAGTTCAGTTTTAAAGCTTTTATCATTTTCTCCACCACAATAGCTGGGAAGAGCTGCAGATCTGCAGTGTTAATTTCTGCCAAGAGACATTAAACAAGAATTATCAGAAACACCATCACTTGTTCCATGTCTCTGATCATCTGCAACATTCATCTTTACAATTTAGGTTGTTTTTTTCCCCCTGTCTATTTTGTATTTTTACTTTGTTCTCCTTCCGATCTGTTTGAACTGCACACATCAGCAACACATGTACTTGGGGACTGTAAGGATTAGCTTTATCAGAAAGCTGCATCACTGCTGGTATCTTGCCTGCTTTAAACACAGCACTGCTGTGGTCTGGGAAGGAACAAGGGAAGCATCCGCTGGATATGATATATATCTTACAAGTGAGAGGGAGAATACGAGTGATTCACTAGTACAAAGCTAGCAGTAATAGTGTGGGGCGGGGGGTGTGTGTGTGGAATATAAGTACTGTTGAACTGGAGGACAAACTGTTCCATTTAAATTCAAGCTGTGTTGTTCAGAGAGATATCCTGGGCATCACAAAAGCTCACGTGTCACAGATAAATTAATCTCACATGCTTAGGAGAAATTCTGACTAACCAAGCAAGCCTTCCTCTTCCCTACGTAGATGCTGGTCACAGAAACCAACCAAAGTCATATACGCATCGATAACTCCCATCACATCTACGTGTTCCGTGGACTGGGACTGCACCTCCTCTTCAGACTTCCTTGCAGCGCTGCTGAAACACTGAAAAGCCTTCTTGTTCAGACCTGCCAATACCTGCAATTCAACCATAACAGAAAAAAAAGACATGTTAGCAAGTAGCATTCAATAATTATTTTTGAAACTAGAGCTTGGTTGCAAGTCTTCAGTGGATAAAACTTTAACTGCATTAGATGTCTTGAGCAGCTAATACAAAGGAAAAAAAATGGGATGTTATTTCTAGTAGAATTTTAATTTCCACAGTTTTCAATGGAAAAATATAAACCACACTTTTAACTTAAATTAGTCCCTGGAAATGTTCTGTGGAATTTTTATAACTGCAAAAAAAGTTAATGTTACTAGATTCCCACAAAGAGTTAACAGAAATCACAATTAAAAAATGGTATTTTTCCTATTAAGACCTATCTGCAACATCTGCACAACAGCTATACTTAGAAAAGCATGCATCAAACTATTTCAAATTTGATGTCTTTTTCCCTATTACAAACACAGTCATTGATCATACATTTCTAATGTAGCTCATGCAATCAAGGACTTGACAAGATCCTTTACAACTGAATGTAAATCAAGTACAGATATTCTCATGCTGCTAACAAGCCTACCAACCTCAGACACTGTAGTTACTGTAGTTACTAAACAAAATACAAAATTGGTGCAGAACAAGTTGCAACAACTGAAAAATGCTGTAATTGAAAATTAAATAGTTTGAATTTCAGGTAGGTAAAGGGAAACTAGCAGGGTCAGAGTACTGCTTAATACTAAGCTAAAAAATAAGGCTTTAAAATTAGCTTATAAATGAAGCTTAAGCTTTTGCTTAAGTTTCTACACATCTGAAAATTTAAAATCTTTTTTTTTTTCTTTTTTTTTCAGGAATCTCTTCTTTATATGCTTTTCTTTAACAACCATAAAAACACAAACAAAGAACGTCAGTGCCACAGCACTTGGGACAACTGACAAGATATATGGCTTCAGACACAGCAGTCTGTCACTGCACTCTCCAAATGCGCACCTCCCCATAGCACGCAGGTGCTACGACTATGTCTTTCCCCTCCACACAAAACGCAGGAACATAGAAACACAGGAACACTCTCTCAACTGAAAGGGCTACAGCAGGGCAGAACTCCAGAAGAGCAAAACTAGCAAACACAGTGGGTTTTTGTCTGGTGGTTTGTTTTTTTTTTTCCCTTCTCCTAGTTGATATTCCTGCACAAATCACTGCTAGCAGCAGATGAATTTCACATTCTCTGTATCTACCCAAATCCATCACTACACATTGAAGTAGTGATTACAATACTGAAATACCCAAAAGCTTTTTCTCCTCTCATTTACCTTTTCAGGACTCTCACGACTTTCCCCTGATAGTACTGATATTTTCCCAGCTTTTTCTTCCTCAATTTGCTCAAGGCATCTTGGATTCTGACTAAGAGCACTGGCCATGATGTGGTACGTAGTACCCAGAAGAAGATTCTGGTTTCGGAAGGCCATTATGTTCTTGCTAAGATAGTCAGATTTGGTATCTTCTGTTGGAATTCAAAAACAAAGTTAGTAATTTGACAACAAAGCAGCTTTGTATAATAAACAAAGTGAAGTAAAGAGAAGGCTGTTACCAAGCAGGGAGATGGTTTTCAACACTGAAAGCACGCGTTCAGGACAACTCTGGTTCCGGCTCCAGCTATGTGTAAAGCGGCAATAGGCGTAATTCCACCTCACCAGCCAGTCTTCCCTTGTTCTGGCTTCTTTGCGTAGGTCTTTCAGAAGCTTCTTGGCAACTGAGAAGCTGTTCTATATTCAGATTAAGACACAATTTTCAGGTAATATATCTGAAGAGGAAATAAAACTTTTCTGCAACCAAATTAATGGATGAGACGATTTAGGTAACACAAGTAAAGCTACTACAAGATGAAGAGAGGTCTACTGCTTGTTGGGTCTCATATTCAAAAACAGATTTGTGCTATTGGAGAAGTTTGACAAACTGAGGAAATTTAAATAATTCTATCTGCATGACTAAATAGGCATTAACTGTTCTGCAGTACAAACACATATGAGGAATGTAACTTGGTTTACAACATCATTAAGCAAATCACTTACATTTGTGTTTTGATGGAAAGTGTCATGTAACATTAAAGGAAATCTTCATTTTCATTTACTCCTTTAAGAGTGTATAGTCTACACAGCATTAATGTTATATTTGGTTATTACAGTGCTTAAAATAAACTCTGTCACTAATTGCAGATTTCTGCAGCATCTCACAAGATGAGGAGACCTTGACCTAAATATTATTCGCCTTGTCTCAAGCTTGAAACACTAAATGCCCATTATCAAAGACAGCAATGTTTGTCATTTTAACAGTCAGATCCAAAATAAAATTTATAAGCTACTTAGCTTTAGTTCTTTATAGAAAAGTTAACCTAACAGCATTAATTAAAACTGTAAAAAAAAATAATTCTAAAATGTTTCATCATTGCTAACTGAAGTAAATTATATTGATTCAATCTGAATTTCATTTGTTTTCTTGTACAGAAAAGATTATTTGTAAATGAGGAAGCACAATGTTTGGTTGCAAGCATCCCTTCCATTAAAGGCTGAAGCATTTAAGATAATTTTTATCTGCCCTTTCGAGCGTTAGAAACCATATGTGAATCAAAGGGGCGTTCAGGCACATTTCTAATAATCACAAAATCATAGAACAGTTTGGGTTGGAAGGGACCTTTAAAGGTCATCTAGTCCAACCCCCCTGCAAGAAGCAGGGACATCTCCAACCAGATCAGGTGGCTCAGAGCCTCATCCAACCTGACCTTGAAGGTTTCCAGGGTTGGGGCATCCACCACCTCTCTGGGCAACCTATTCCAGTGTTGCACCACCCTCATTGTAAAAAATTTATTCCTTACATCTTAGTCTAAATCTACCTCCTTCTGTTTTAAAATCATTACATTCATTGTCCTATCACAACAGGCCCTGCTAAAAGTAATGACAGATGATCATAAAGTTTTTAATCAACATTTATCCATTTGTTTTCTTTTTCTGTGGATCTGACTTTCTTGAGCTTTCAAAACATCCCGGACAGCAAGGTCAAAGATGGATAAGGTCTGCCCTGGCAAAAAGGTTCCCAAGGCCACTTATGAGGCTTTTACAGTACTGTAGTTTCTATATATTTTCTCCCAAAACTGGAAGCTATCAGACAGTATAGTCACCTGTTTCCTGGCACTTTCTATCATCTTCATTTTCATGTTAAATTTGCAGCTTTTAATCATTGAGGAAATGTCTTCACCCTGTTGATCCACTTCCATTTGCTCACCAGCACCATACTCTTCATCCAGCTCCATACTGTCATCGGCCTGATCACAAAGAAGTTTCTCCTGCAGTTTGTCAAGAAAGAAACACCTGCACAATGACAACAGGAGTACAAATCACTCTGGTATGCACGCAAGGGAATGAACATTCAAAAGTGTTTATGTGATTGAGAGTAAGCAAAGCTAAGAAAAAATGCAAAGCTATAGCAAGCACCTTTAGCAAGGGCTAAACACGGTCCTCACAATCTGGAAAGTCACAATCAGGGACAGGTTGACCCTGAGAGCCTTCTGGGATATTGAGATTAACTATTAGAAAATGTCCACAATAGAGTAGGACTTTTTGTTAGTTTGTTCCTTTAAAATCATAGCTACAACCTTGAAGTTCACCGACACACAGCTTGCATTCCAACTTGACAAAAGCGCAAACAAACGGGAGTCTTATTTATACCGTGTAAGTGCCAGGCTGTATTTTATGACAACCTGCAACTCAAACATATATGACATCAACATATGTAAACATTGAAATTTGTGTTGCAGAAGAGACCAGTGATCATACTCAACGTTTGAAAGGGAATTGCCATTAATCAAGGCTAAATCCTTTTAATGACTGGTCTATCTAATTTAATAGCATCTCTCATTACGTAGACTGTTATTCAATGCAGGGGAAAGCACTGCAGTCTGGAGTAGGGCTTGATGCTGAATAAAAACACAACCTTTGTCACTAACTGTAGATGAGTTAAAGGTTTTTTAAAAGCACATAAAAATGTTCGAGACACTGACAACCCTTCAAGTCATAAATGTTTTGAGACTTTGTAAAAGAGTAAGTCATACCATGTATTCTGCCTAATATTTAATTGCAATAAGCTCCTCTGTAGTCATGCTCTCTTGACACTCAGAGATAATACAATAAATTACAGAACACAGTGGGTATCAGAAGAGCTGTTGAAGAAGCTGTCCCCCAGGAAAGGAGAAAGAATCTACATTACCATGGGAAGAATGAATTGGGATGAAGATAAATACCACGAGGAGGACAAAAAACTTTCAAATTCAAAAAAGCATTCCAGTTACTTTGGAGCTAATCCAAAGGAGTCTCCAGAGAGTCTTTGTTCTTTCTAGCAACAGTCACACAGCAGAAGTCTCTAATTGCAGCACTGGTCATTAACTTCCCTATAAACATGTGAAGCACTGATAGTGACAGGGCTGGGTTTATTTTATGTACTCCCTAACTTTGGAACTGTCTACAAAGTAGGTTAAGTATTTTTATTCATAATGGACTGGCCTTTTGGGTGGTGTTTCATTGAGCTAAATGCAGCTGATCTACTCATTTACAAGTAGGTGTGTTTAAGGGCTGCTGAGGTGGGCTAGCTTGTACAGTGCGTGTAGTCACTGATATAAGAAAATGCCTAAATTAACAGTTATGTTTCCATATCAAAATGTGTTTTATTCCTTGTCCATTTCTCAACCTCCTTTAGCTTTTCACTACAAGTGAGTCACACAAAAACCAGTTATTCTGATAAAGCTATTACAACAGTTTAAAAAAAATAAAAAAGGTCATACACTGGATCAACAGTGGATTTTACCGATTTGTAATGATATCATCCCAGATGTTCATAGGATCCATTTTAGCATCTGGATATCTGCTTGTCCAAATTCTGAGAAGTCTCTTTAGGGAAGCCTGTGAAGCTAAGTTACCTAGAAATCCATTAAGAACACTTTAAATGCATCTAAATCCAAATAGTGTGAAAAAGGCTTAAACAAAAATAGCCTAACATTCAAACCACAAAACTGATACAAAACAACCCATGTGCATTTCTGGGCTTGCATTAAATACACTACTTGGTGATCATATTGCTTTTGTTTATTGCTGAACCATAGGAGATTCAATAAAGACATCAGTTGTCAACTGTCACTGGGCATTACCACCAGGTAGGTGGTAATACAGGAATTCCATACAGGAATATGCTGCAACATAGTGGAACTGTTAACTAAATTTAATATATAAATTTATTCATTATTATAATAAATTAATAGAAATATATAAATTTCTATTTCATGCCTGCCTCAGTAGCTACAAATTACATACATCCATCTTTTATTTCTGCTAGCCACTGTTACCTACCAAGCATGACCCCAAAAGAAATCTTAGTTTAAAACTATTACTTACACTTTTTAAAAAGATACGTAACTCTTATCACAATAGCTAGGCTAATAAAACTTTGCAATAGAACACAGAATTATTGTCAAGCCTATCTCACACAACTGCAATAGCTCTTTCTGTCAAGAAGACAGTAAGAAGTAATTCCAGACCTATGTTCCTTCAAACAGGAGTTCAGTCCTCTAAGTGTGGAAATA